>NW_026775580.1:37235500-38675500 GCF_030987335.1 Cornus florida
ATCATGCAAAGCAAAACAACTCTAGAATCCTTTTGAGTGGACCGGCATCAAATGTGTTGCTATCTAAGCCAACTAAAGAATTAATCATATCCTTACCCTCAAACTAGCATACAAATCTAGTACCGATCATCAAGACAAAAAGTGGACCTTTTATTAAAGCTTTATTGATCTAGGTGCGCTTATTCTTTTCACTCAATTTTTTTTTTTTATTTTTTTAATTTTTTTTTTATTGAGGATCAAAGATGGAATTATAGTGCAATGTGTTGATCTATTAAGCTTTCTAACGATTCATGAGGTCGAGCGTTAGGTCAATGACTCCCAAACCATACGGCTTTAAGGCATTAGGCATTCAAATACCCCTACGGACTTACAAGTTCAAATCAACTAGGCTACAAATCAAGACAACAACTATCTAATCATTTCCCACTTCTCACCTTTTAGGAGAAGTCCTCACCTTTTTTTTTTTTTTTTTTTTTGTATTCAATTATTAACCTAGAGTTTGGGCCCTCCACCTTTCGGCGCGAGAAGTTCAGTGCTTGATGAGGCTAGAATCCCGGCTACTTAGTGAAAAAGGGTTGTTATCCACCTTTATCAAGAATGAAAGCTTTCAATGCATTACTAGCTCAATTGGGATATAACCAATTCAATAATTAATAAAGCATGTACCCCACAAATGAATACTAGTGTGCACCGGTGCTAGTGTAGAATCCTAGAATGAATCTCAAAATAATCACAAAATCAAGATGATATGGACCACAAGTGCAAGCATGATATCAATTTTTTGAAAAATTTACTCCTAAATGGCATTCATAAGGCATATAAGGAGTATTAGACTCTCAAGTCAAGCAATTTTTAAATTTTAAGCAATTTAGTCCTCAAAAGATCAAAATCATAGCTAGATATGGACTAATCATAGAAATATCCCTCAAATACACAAGTCATGCTCAAAATTTGAATTTAAAACTAACACTGTAAAACACCATTCCCCCCAAACTTAAATTGCACAATGTCCTCAATGTGCAAAGAGAATAAAAGAAAGAGTATACCAGTGCAACCAAGCAAGAATGATCGAGACTGAAGTATCTGAAGTGGGTGGCATGCCCCCCCCCCCCCCCCCCCAAACTTGGGATGAACTGTGGTCCTGAAAATTGGCACTTGAATAAACTTATCATATAACAAAATGCAAGTATAAATGGGATAAATAGATAAAGAAATGAGAGAGGTATAAGGGTGGTCCTGGAAATTGTGTAGCACTCTCTCACTGAAGTCACTGTGATGCACCTGATGGAGTCAAACATACAGATGTGAGAATACAATCATATGACATCCATAGCAGAAATAGATATATATAAAACGGATAAAGTACAGGAACAACAAAAATATCAAAGCCGACAGACCGGCTGTAAAAATAATACAGTGACAATAGTAAAGTATCAAAAAGAGAGAGGGATTATAAGACTGGGAGCTCAGGAAGATGAGGTAGGACGGGTGGGTCTAGCTCCGCGGATGTCTCTGGATAAATCTCTGAACATGGTTGCGACATCCGTGCGGAAGGCAACAAACTCAGCTCTGTGGGCTGTAAGGTCAGCTCGGATGGTAACAACAGTATCCTCAAGCGTCTGCAGACGTACTCCAAAGCCGGGGGTCATATCTGGAGTCTCAGGCATATATGAATCAGAAGAAAGCTCCTGAGTTTGCTCCTGTTCATGAATGGGTGACCTGGATGGAGAATCCTACTCTGCATCGTTTGCAGGGCGCTCTAAGTCTATGTCTATATGCTTGGTAGCTGGATCGACTAGTGCATCATCCGCTGTGGGATGTGCTGCTGCTGCCTCTGCTGGTGCCTGTGCCTGTGCCTGTGCCTGTGTCTATGCCTGTGCCTACTCCAGCTCCAACTCTGCTACAACCAGTATCGCGTGGTCCTGCAATCTGGTAATAAGAGAGCAGTAGGCCTTGTTCCAGTCCTTGTTGAGGTAGTGACAGGAACCTCTCTCGGGGTGCTCCCGAGGATAGATGGGGTAGCTCTGGTCAATGAGAATTTGGGTGATGAGGTGGCTGAAAAGAAGAGACTTAGCCCATACGGGCATCTCCTTGCTGATGTACTCTTCATACAGCTTCCTCATCATGCTCTAGATGAGCGCGGGAATGGACACCCAGTGCCTGGTGTAGAAAGAGTAAAGGGCTGTCAGATAATCGCCCCTTCACTGAATCTTATGCCCTGCCATGTATATATTCCAAAAGAGAACGGAATCGATAAACCATAGGTCGTCAGGAAGGAATGTCTGGGTGGCGAAAGTCTTGCCACTGGCATGGTGACCTGTGGGGGAAACTGCCATGTCGGCATATGAAGGCCTGAATAGCCTAGGATATATGTCCTGAAGCTCTGGGGGACATCTGTGTGGATAGTGGCAAGAGCAGGCTAAAGTGTCCACTGTAATGGTGATCAGATGGCCATCGATAGAAGTGACCATCTCGATTGTGGTACGCGGCGATGGTCAGAGGTTCTGGTAGAACAACCGAACCAGCCGTGGGTAGACCGGCTCTGTAACGGGGGCAAGAATGGAGGCTAGGCCCCTCTAAATAATATCCTGGTAGGCGGATCGGGTCAGCACCGATCGAGAGAAGAAGGCCGTGTCAAACTCTGACTCATGGTCGAATGTCATGTGCGTATATCGAGGCGTGGGCCTATCACACCGTAGATGAGCTGGCTTAGCAGGCTGAGCTAGTTGAGGTGGTATATGTGAATACTCAGCTCCAGTCTGCGGTGGAGATGGTGATGGAGTGAAAGCAAGATGAGCCGTAGAAGTGGATGGTATGTGGTCATCCTCAGGCTCATAAGATGGTGACTGAGGCGGGGTAGCCTGTGCTGGCTCCCGCTGTGCATAAGAGGGCTCTGCTGGCTCCTCTGTCCGTGGCCTAGTACGTCGGGTGGGCCCGTGCTGCCTGTTGGCAATGGTCTTCCTCTTTACCATAGCCTGTAAAAAGAAAAAGAAAAACTTACAATGGGAGTTAATGCAGAATAAGAAATTTAAAAGCATGAAATAGAATCATGTATGTCAAGTGAAATAGACAAAACAAATATGACATGAATCTATGCAAGTGGTAGAATATGAAACATGCTAAACAATGTAAGTATGAAATGCATCCAATGTGGAATATCACAGGCATTGGGCATAGATATGATAGCATGAACATAAGATATGATGAATGAAGTGTGTGTGTGAGATCTGTGAAGTTCGATCGATCATAAAAAGAAATGAGGTCGATCACAAAAGTTGGATCGATCGAAAGTAAGTGAGATTGATCTCACTACTTCGATCGATCGAAGACATGAGTTCGATCGATCTCTCAAGATCGATTGGAGATACTAGTTCGATCGATCGAACTATGCGATGTTGAAAACTCAAAGGTCACAGATCTGTGACCTTGGAAGCATGGGGCCTACACGAACGTGTTCGTGGGCCCATCAACACAACAAATCACCCAATCCTATCACAAATCAAGGCCCATACTCCCAAATCAAATCAAATCATCAAAAATATATACACATATATACACATATATATATATTTATATAAATGCTTCAAGCTTCAACAATGGAGGATTTTGTCATGTATATAGCATGTATTCAACATATAAAAGCATGTATGCACAAGATTGAAGCTTAAATCATGAGGGACATTCTCGGATCTTACCTCAAACAATGAGAGAAATGTAGATGTGGAAGAGTGGAGGTGAATCCGAGAAGGGAGAGAGAGATTGATGCTTAGATGCTCGCGGGAAAGCTTCGCCAGAGATGGTGAAGAGGTTGGACAGAGACGGCGACGAAGAGAGGTTAAGGTTTTGAGGGTGAGGGTGAGTTAGATCGATCTTTGTAATCGATCTTACAAACCCTTGGTTCTATTTTTAAAAACATTCCCGACAGAGTTCGATCGATCGAACTCAACTGTGATCGATCGAACTTTGATGAACTCTCTTCAAAGTTTATTTATTTATTTTTTTAAAATCAAATTAAATTGAATAAACACTTAATAATTAAAAATTAATTAAGATATTTTGGGATTTTTTAAAACTTTTTTGAAAAATAAAATAAAATGAAAATAAAATAAAGTAAAATGAAATAAAATAAAATAAAAATGAAAATATTTTTGGATTTTTGAAAATTTGAAAAGTCAAAATAAAGTTAAAATAATAAAATGAAGATTGAGATCAATCGAAACAAGAGTTCAATCGATCAGACAGAGAGCAAAAATATGCAGGTTTTTGGCTCAGAAAATTGGCTAAGTGTTGGAGCATGAGATCGATAGAACTGGGAAGTTGGATCGATCGAAGAACTTTCAGATCAATCTAGAAATGTTTCGAACGATTAGACAGAGAGCTGAAATATGCAGGTGGATGCAGGCTCAAAAATTTTCTAAGTGTTGAGTCATGAGATCGATCTCAAGTTTGAGATCGATCGAACTATGCAGAATGCTCAATAATGACATGAAAGCTTATGCAATCCTCACCAAAGTTCCTTGAAATGCATATGAACCAAAAATAAGCATCTAGACTTCGCAAGAAATGAAATGAAAGATAGAAATAGGGGAGGAATAGGGTTTTGACACCCTACGAATACTTTTGCTAGTCTTTAACGTCTCTAGCAAGACATTGGGCTCTTTTAGCTCGGATCAAAGATCTTATAATACATCCCCTCCTTGTTGGGGTGATAGATGCTTTGAACTCCTCCCAACAAATAGTTCTTTGAAGAACTTGTTGGATTAAGCTCAAAAGAAATCTTTGGTCCCTTGTCTATGCAATTACAACCTTTGGGCTTCCATGCCCTTTCAAAGCAAGAGTTTGAAACAAGACTTTTAGAACGCAAGGTTGAAGATGATCCTTTAGAAGTTTTGGTTTTACACAAAAGCTCATTTCCTTGGCATTGAAGATCATGACATTCATCTACAACATTAACTTCTCCCTCATATTTGTCAAATGAATTGGGTGTAGGATTAAAGATATTCAACTTCACCTTTATGTGGCCAAATGAGATCTTCATTATCCCCGTCCTACAATTGATGTTAGCATTAGCGGTTGCCAAGAAAGGAAGGCCAACGATAACGGGAATTTGGCTCTTAGGATTGGGAACCGGTTCCGTGTCTATGACAACGAAATCAACCGGGAAGAAGAATTTGTCAATCTTTATCAAAACATCCTCAATTATACCCCTAGGCTTCTTAATGGATCGATCGGTAAGTTACAAAACTACCAACGTCGGTTTCAATTCACCTAAGCCCAATTTGACATAAACCGAGTATGGAAGAAGGTTAACACTTGCTCCTAAGTCAAGAAGCGCCCGATTAATGATATGATCACCAATAATGCATGATGTAATGGGTGAACCGGGGTCCTTAAACTTTGGAAGAGTGTTATGTTGCAAAATTGAGCTTACTTGCTCGGTCAAAACCACTTTTCTTGGTGCTTGGCTCTTGTTCTTCCGCTTCTGGGTACACAAGTCTTTTAAGAATTTGGCATAAGCCAGAATTTGCTTGATTGCATCCAATAGTGGAAGATTAACTTTCACTTGCCTAAACATTTCCATGATTTCATTGGTTTTTGCCTTTTGCTTCTCTTTTGAAATGGATCATTTTAAGGCATCCGGAAATGGAACCTTTGGTTCAAACACTTTTTCAAAATTTTCTTTTGAACTCTCTTCAACACAAAAAGTTTTCAAATCATTTTTCAATAAAACCTTTTCAACATCATTTTTCAAAACTTCTTTTTCAAACATATCTTTTAAGACTTTCTCATTTACAAGGTCATATATATGCAATGAAGGAGGAATGGGATGTGAAACGGGACGGGTGACAACTTGAGGTTGCACCGATTCACTCTCTTCATTGGACATTCCAACTTGATTGTCCACAATCCTGCCACTCCGCAAGGTAGTCACCGCATTAACATGTTCAATGGTGTGGTCTTCCGATGAGGAATGGGTTTCCACAACACATTATTGCTTAGGTGGGGCATTTATAGGCATTTTTCCCTTCTCTCTTGCATTGAGAGTGCTAGCTATTTGCCCTACTTGGGTTTCTAGCTTCACAATAGATTGAGAGTGAGAATGAAGCAATTGAGTGTTAGCCTCTAAAGTGCCCAAAGCATTCAAAACTTTTTCTTCAAAGGCGGGACTTCTAGTATTACCTTGGGAATAAGATTGGTTGGGAAAATGAGAATTAGTAAATTGATTCCCTTGTGATTGATAGGGTCTATAACCTTAGGATCCTTGGTTTTGAAGTGGATGTGGAATGTACTTCCCTTTGAAAACCGCCTTGGGAAGGGTTTGAGCCCTCTCCTTAGTTTTTCCAAGAGAAATTCGGATGATTCCTCCAACTTGGATTATAATGAGTACCATAAGGATTGTTCCCTTGGTTCACAAAAGCTGCATTGACTTGTTCATTAGGTTCACTTTGCACTTGTCCGTGAGGACAATGAGAAGTAGAATGAAGAACACTATAACAAGTCATATATGTTTCATTTGATGCAGGATGAGAATGGTTAGGGAAGGAAGATACTTGGTTCACCAAGTTTTGGTTAATAAAAAATTAATCAAACCTTTGAGACAAAGACTTCATTTTGGCGGCTATTTCATTTGAATGGTCGACTTAATGTAAGCCAACACTCTTCCTACCTTGTGGATTTCTACCATTCTTGGATGATAGTGTTCTATGCAAATAATTCACTCATGCTCTCATAGAGATGCCACAAGTCATCCGTATGCCTATCAATGTATGAGCGACCCATGGAAGTATCAACCATACCCTTATAATTGTTCGATAAGCTCTCAAAGAAATATTGAACTAATTGCCATTTGGGCATGTCATGATGTGGACACTTCCTAAGCAATTCATTGAAGCGTTCCCATGCCTCATGAAACATTTCTCCATCCCCATGTGAAAATTCTCGAATTGAGGTTCTAATGGCATTGGTCTTAGAAACTGGATAGTACTTCTTCAAGAACTCTTGTTGCATTTCTGCCCAAGAAGTGATTTAAAAAGGCCTCTAAGATTGTTAAACCAATACTTTGCCTTGTCTTTTAAGGTGAATGGAAAAAGTTTGAGTCTTAAAACCTCTTTCGGCATGTCCGTATATTTTACGGTGGAACATACTTCAAGAAACTCATCCAAATGCTTGTAAGGTTCTTCACTTGGAAGTCCATGATAGTTAGGAAGCATTTGAATGGTTTATGGCTTAATTTGATAATGATGTGCTCTAAATGGAGGCAATTGGATGCATGTAGGTGCATTATACTCATTAAACACATAATGGTCTCTTAAAGCAAGAGGTGGATTAGCTTCTTGAGGTGCAACATGAACACCTTGGTTTTGAATTCCTTGATTGTTGATGGGAGGTTATGGAGGATACATTGGCCTTGGCATTCCATTTGGAACTTGGCCTTGTTGTTGTGGTGGTTGGTGAATGAATGGCCTAAGCATGCCTAATGGTACTTGTATGTTCTCATTGTGCACATTAGGATGAAGGATACCTTGTTGGTCTATGTGACCAAGGTCCTCAACATGACTATCATTATGGTCATCCATTGAAAGATTGGCTCTATTTGAACTTCCTCTTCCCCTAGGATTTCTAACGATAGATTCAAGATGCAAATCAAGAGGGACAAGAGTTGGTCTCAATGAACGACGTCCATGTATGCACAGTGCAAAACACAAAAAACACAAAGAATGACAAACACTGTGCCTTCACAACAATGCAATTAGACTTATTTCACAAACATTTAATTCATACTCCCATGCTTTAACAATAATGATGCAAGACAATTAAAAATAAGCCTCCACGCGGGCCGACGATTTAACTAAGGGATTGAGTAAAGAAAATCTCATAAAGGTCCTTTAGCACTTCAACTCCAAATTTAAAGCTTAGCTTAGCAATTTTAGAATTTTTATCTTTTTACTTTCTTTGCTTGCTTGAATTGAATGCTCAATGGCTCCTTTACTTGTTTCCTCTCTAACAATGCACCTAGTTAAGTAAGAACAACACAATAAGTAACCAGAAAGAAAAATAAAAATAAAGTAAAGACAAATAAAGTAAAGACACGATCAAAAGAGTACTAATCCTAGTCAATTCCACAAATCCGACATTGCCAAATCTAATCAACAAATCCCCAACAACGGCGCCAAAAACTATGGTTGCTCAGCCCTAAGTGTGCACAATATAATGCACAACACTTTGAGTTTGGATAATAATGTCAAGTGGGCATCATACTTAAATTTATAAACCGCTTAACACCTATACTATGCAGTATGAGTGAGAAGGGATCGTCCCAAGGGATTATGGGGATCGAGCAATGTCGTGGAATCACAATTAGGGCTAGTAGGTCAAGTGATCAAACAATTGGTTGGTTTGTTGATTAAAGAGCAACTAAATTAAACTAAGTAATAGCAAAAGAGTGCAATTAAGAGTAAGTAAAAGAGAGAGAGATCTTGGGGTTTAGAAATCACCACCAAGCAATGCATTTCTATATCATTTACAAGTGATTAATGAGGGCAAATGGTGTGTTACAATATTGGTGCGTGTGTGTTTGGTTGATTCAACAAGCAAAGATGGCTAGTTAAGCATGTATTGTCTAAACATCATGTGAAAGGCACAATATATCTAAGCTATGAAGCATATATTGTCTAAACAACATGTGAAAGGCACAATAAATCAAAATAAGTCATTAATCCTTTCATTAAGCTCACAATCTAAATACAACACAAGGATAGAAACATATGCTACTTGCATTCAAAAGCTTGGATCATCAAACAACAAGCATAGATTGCCCTCCCATTTAACACTACACTACAACTACACTACATATACATTACTATCATGAAAATAAACAAGGGGAGAGGCACAATCCATCAAGAGATAAGCATGAACCATCAAGAGAATCACAAGAGCATTCCTTTAACCACTATGTTTTGACAATCTCCAAATCTATAGCATCAATACACATAAACATGCATCAATAACACAAAATCTAGAAACAAGCACATGAACATCTATTTTAGCATACATAGACATATGGATAGAATGAAATGACCAATTGGAAGCATTAAACCACATAAATCATTGAATAAACAAGATCTATATATATCAAAGTGTCAAAACATCAATTATAACACTAATCCCTCAAAAATACACAAGATTAAGATATAGAAAGCATGTTTGGGGCTAACTCTAACCCCAAGAGGATGTCTAGCCACTCATGGTGATGATGCTCCAACCCTCGAGGGCTAATTCCATGGTTGAAATCTGCTCCTTGTTGATGAAGAACTCCTATGGTGTCTCTAGCCTCCTCCTCCTCTAAGCTTGCTCTCTAAGAGATGATATGAAAATAATGTTGGCTCCTTTTGTAAAAAGTAATCCTTATCCTTATATAGGTAGGTCAAAATGACACCTAAAATGATCTGGGGTCGTGCACACAATATTCCCTAATGATTGGATAAAGGACAACTTTCAATGAGATGGAATTTTAACTTTTTCACACTGGAGGAAGTTCGATCGATCGAACCTTGGTCTTGGATCGATCGAAAGTAAATGAGATTGATTGAACTTAGGTTGGATCAATCCAACTGGCTGAGCTTTTTGGAAAAAGACAAATTCAAGATATTTGTGGGAGATATTTATGGGAAAAGGACAAAAGTGGTTAGTGGGTGGTACAGCTGTGGATAGGATCAATCATTTGAATAAGGGCAAAAGTGTTCGATCGATCGAAGGATGGTGTTAGATTAATCGAACTTCTGAAACTTTATGCTTTTGGGTCAAGGCTTGGATCTATCTTGAAGTGCTGAGATCGATCATTATTCGATCGATTGAACCTTAAACTTAGATCGATCGAACTTTGCTGCTTGCCACCTTTGGCTTCATTTGCTTCCTTCTTTCTCCACCTTGCTCCTTTCTTTGTTTAATCCCAGAATTGCTTCAATTAAGCTCTTATTTAGCTGAGTTAGCTTATTTTTGGGATAAGTGTCTGAAAAAGGAAATAATACGAAATCAATCTAAAACGGTAAAGTAAGATAGATAAAGGTACTAGAATGCCTAAACTTAAGGGGTTTAATTACGCACTTTTCAACGCTCATCAGGCACGAGGTCTGGGAGCTTGGAAATTAACTCTTCGAATTCTGACGCCTTGTGCTGGTGCTTAAGGGTCAAGGCTCGAGCACCCTTTGTTCAGGCTTGAATCTGAAGGTATAAGGCTCGTGCTTTAATGCCTTGCTGATTTTTCTTCTTTGACTTGTAAGGTTCGAGCCTCAAGACTTAGGCTCGAGCTTTAGATATTAAACTCCTCCAAACTTTACCATTAAAGCTCCCAGCTTGCTTTGGATGACCGGTGATAAGTGCTTAAATGTTGCACATTTCAGCACCTAAGTTAGGGTATTTCAGTATTTGCATCTATCTTAAGTTTATGTTTTAGTCCTAATTTATGTTTATGTGTATTTCAGGGCAATAAAGTTAAAATGAGCTAAGAACGGTCCAATTAAGCCTTTTTGGAGTTAAGCAAAGATTTTCAGAAAATGGCACAAAGCGGTCAATCTCGAGCCTTTGATGATGTTCCCAAAGATGGAGAAGCAAACCAAATAGCCCGGAGCAAAAATGGAGCTGAATAAGGCTTAAAGGAATTTTCCAACTCTGGGGGATCGATCCCCCAGGGTGGGGGATCAATCCCCCAGGACTTGGCAACATTGCATATTTTTATTTTAATGTTTGGGCTTATTTTGTAACCATAGAGCTTGTTGACACCATGATCATCTTCTCCATGAGCTAGTTCTTCACTTAGGGCTTGGATGAGCCCTAAGTTCATGTAACCCTAACCTTTGTATTTCTTTCTTGGGGAATTATTATGTTGTAATTAAATTGTATGGCCTTGCGATTTCTTAATATATACATGCTTGATTTGATAAATTAGGGTTTGTATTGATAAATTCTTCCATTGAAATCTCTAATTGATTGTATGTCTATGTATGATTAATTAGGGATTTTATTCTTCATTAGATGATTAGAATTTAATTCTTCCATTGATTCTATATGAAAATTGCATGTCTAGGTGTGATTGATTTAGAATTATACTCTACACTAGATACTTCTTTTAGTTGTGTTTAGTGATGGCCATAGCATGAGACTTAGTTGATACAATTGTCAATTAATTTGATGGATAAAGGCTTAATCATGATAGATTGTTTTACAAATTAGCTTATTTGTCATTAGTTAATTGTAGTAAAGTAGGCAATCTGTGCTTGATTATTTTAATCCATGCTTCTAATTACAATTAGTATTATCTTCTTGATTGATGTGTGCTCTTATTGGATACATTTGTGAATGTGTATGATGGGTTATGACGTAGTCTTGAATGGGTTCTATACTTTAGTTTAATTGTCATTAGGTAGACAATTCATTCTTGATGTTGATAATCTATGCTTACAATTGTGATTTGTGATGATAATGTGACCACATCTATAATTACACTAATAAATTCCCCATTAATTGAAAGCATATGGTTAATTGCATGGGCTTAGTGGTGAATCCTAACCCTAAGACTCTCTTCCTATCTCTTTAATTCTTAGTTTAATGTCATTTCTATTTTCATGCTTTTAATTGAATTTTAGTTTAATCACTCCACCAAAATATTTTTCTCTCACACTCTTTCTCTCTCTCTCTCTCTTCTCTCTTTTACAATCTAATTAGCATTAAAATCAAGTTTAGTCCCAACACGTGTTCAATCCCTTGGGTTCGATCCCTTCTCACTTCATACTACATAATATAAGTGTCTAGCGGTTTACAAATGTAAACTATGATGCCCGTTTGATACCATTTCCAAAACCAAAGTGTTGTGCATTATTTTGTGCACACGCTCGGTCGCACCAACCGGCAATGACTCTGTAAGCTTCGATATCATCATAAAGTCCTGATTTTAACCATTTCTCCAAGAAAGTACCTACAAACACACATTAAGTATAAATCAGTCTAAATATAGATAGAAGTATTACTTAAGGCCTTAACATACATATATTTAGGGGATTAAATATGCAATATTCAGCGCGCATCACACTTCTAAACTTACATATTGCTAGTCCCTTAGCAACGCTATTCCTCTAGCCTGATAAAGGAATAAACTGAGAAAATTGATGCCCCATGCATGGAATGAAAAAGGTATTCTCCTTTCCGTAGACCCTTGTCTCAGCAAGACAGAATTAGGGCCATTAATCAGAACTATTAGGAAATCCAAGCCCGAAAGCTTACAGAACTAAAAAGTCACTTTCGTAGGGGTCACGGTTTCATTTAGCCTATGCAACAAGCCTTTAAACCCCTAGGTTACCCCTGGTGGACGAGTTATAGTCTCGTGAGGGTTTCCAGTGAAGATACCCACTAACTTCTCAAATCAGTGCCTTATTTGCACAGTAAGCTTATTCAAGCCTGTTTTCAAATCATATTATCTCTGTAATTCATTAATCAGTCAAATATAGCAAGTACAACCAATCATGTAATTAGAAAAATTTTAAACTTCTAATTTCAATTTAACAGCCATGGTCCCCATGTATCAATTTAATCATTCATTCAATAATCTTAATCTCCAAAACACTTTTTGAAAGTGATCCTACAATTCAACGTGTGGCTTACTATCCATACTTGTATTCATTCCTAGCTATTTCTCAACTCACAGGCAAACTTTTCAAATTCCAACTCCCAAGGCATTTATTGTTTTTTTTTTTTTTTCCAAGGTATGCATTTTTTTTCAAAAAGATACTGTGCAATGTTCAGGTCTATTAAGCTTTCTAAATCACCTTTGTAACGAACTTTCAGCCAATGACTCCCAGACCAGATGGTCTTAGGGCATTAAGTGATAAGGCACCCCTCAAGACTTAATTGTTTAAATAATCTAGGCAACCTAAACCCCTTATGTAACAAGCTTTTAGCCAACGACTCCCAAACCAGATAATCTTATGGCATTAGGTGTCAGAACACACCCTAAAGGACTTAATCACTCAAGCAATGTGAGTACAGACCTGAACTTGATCCTCTTCTACTTCTTTTCTTTATTTTTCTTCTTTCATTCATATTGGTGAAGAATTTTTTTTCTTTTATTACATTGCATACATACCAATCTTTTCTACTTTTTTCAACTCTTTTTATTTTTATTTTTTTTTATTATGCCTTGGTTATCAAAATCATCAAATCTATCTGCTCATCTTAGTTTAACTCAAAACAAAACATGACTTCTAGTATTTACCTCCACAGAATTCATGTAAGTGTGAATATGTGCAAAGTGTAGTATTCCAAAGATTAATTTCAGTAAACAATGATCATCCTAATAGAGTGGACCACTGGCCACCAACCGATTTCAAAATTTTTAAGAATCCCTTTTCATAATATTTTAGCATACAAACCATATCTAACCAGCATCAGACTACAAATGGAGTATATAACAATCAACAGACTCAAACTCATGCTAATAACATCAAATATCATATCCTAGGTAATTCAAAATTCAGTCTCAAATTACCTTACCCCAAACTTATTTTGCACATTGTCCTTAATGTGTGAGAATAAAAGAGAGATTAGAAAGATATTACAAGAAACGCAGACCAGCAAAGATAGACGAAACTAAAACTCAGAAGGGTAAATTGGAACATCACCCCCAAACTTAATCTGTAACATCTGGCAAAATCAACCAACTTAAAACATATCAGAGTATCAAGCATAGGGAGTAATAAAATAGAAATATCACAAGTAACTCAAATATCAACACAATGAAATAATAGGTAGAAAGCATGCATATATATCAGTAAGATAAGTACAATGCTTTTCAAAATAACAGACTTAGGGCTGGTATACATCATAATGAAATAAATACATCAAAAGACCGCCCTAGTCAACAAAAGAAACTATAAAAAAACCCTAGTCAGCTAATCTATCTAAGGTGGAGGCAGATCAGTATAGGTAGAAGGGGCAGAAGGGGTGCAGTGTAGAAGCTGATCAGTCTCAATAATAATCAACCACTTACCAAAGCACAAATCATTGTAAAATAGGGCTACTGTACGGGTAAGTCAAACCACAGGGATTGCTAGTTTCTGGCAACCAAGATTGTAAAATCATTTTTAGTTTGATGAAGGAGGTGTAGAGTTTTTGTTTGGTTTATCACTTGGAAACTTGGAATTAAAGATTGCATAAAATAATAAATGCAAGGAATTTAAAGGAGAAAGATTTATGTAAAGAGGGCTAGGGAAGTGAATCCACTACCTACCATATAAACATGCTAGATTAGGATGAACTTGGGGAAACACATATATAAGTGGCCATGATATGTAGCAACACATGGTTGCTACATTATCTTCAAGAAATTCATGAAATCAAGGGGCAAGAATAACCTATCAAAGTTTTACATACTTGAACTACCTAAACTAGGGTGTAACCTTAGACATGCTCATTAAGCTAGAGATTATCAAACCCTCAATCAAATGATAAAGCACATGAAGTTAAAAACCAAGAATAGTCCATCAAAGGAAGGCCTTAAGCTATGGACTATCAAATTTCTTAAACAACATGCCATTAAAACCATTTCACAATCTCATTTCCATTGTCACTATGAAAATGCAAGGCATATGATCATGAGAGAAAACAATCTAAGACAAGATAATAAACTCAAAATGATCATTTATAAACATTAATATCCATTACAATATGTGAATATCTCTAGATTATGAAACTTGGCCCATACATATATTTTCTCCCCCAAATTTAACCAAAACTAAGGCATGCTTACAAGGAAAGGCTTCATCACCTCCCTAAAAAGGGAGTTAGTTACCCATAAAAGTAAAGGAGGAAGGAGAAGAGGTGATCTTACCCTCCATTTTCGCACCTAGAAGCCACAATACACACACACCCTCAAGAACTCAATTTTTCTCTCTCTAAAACCCCTTACAATATGAGAAATGTCTTTACATGATACAAGCCACCAAATATATCCTAAAAATATTATCTATCTCCCCCAATTCGTGGCTCAGAAATCCTTAGAATGAAGCTTAGCCATTCATTCAGTCAAAGGGGACAACTTGAGCAAAACCATAGAGTGAGTGGCCTACTTTCTACAAATTAGCGGATGCTCGCACTATGTCAAGAGAGAGGTGGCAGCATACGGCGGGAGCCAACAATTTCGCAAACAATCCGCCCCATTTGGTGGGCGCCCGCAATGCTATAGCCTTGGGCACCAATTTGCTTTATGAACTGATCTTTGCTCGGCCCGCTTTGGCGGGCATCTTCTTTAACGCTTTTTGCAGGGAAAACATGAGATCAATGGGTCATTAGCTTAGGCAAAATGAAGGTTCCTGGAAACGGCATGCTTTAATTCTTCACGAACTCAACAAAACCTCACATTTAACTATCTTTGGGGAACTAACCTAAAAGTAAGCAAAAACACGCAAATGAAGCTAATATATACAATATGATCAACTAATGGACTTAACTAATGCAAATAAGGGCGCTTGAATATGCAATATTCGGCACTTATCACACCCCTAAACTTACATTTTGTTAGTCCCATAGCAAAACCAAAAATGAAGATCTTAACAAAAATGACAACATTTTGTAATGCTATTAACATACATCAACTATGGTGCAAGAAAATACACACACAGCTCATTTACAACTTGGAACAAACAGAGTATTAGAGATGGAATCATTTACAGACTACCTTGTGTATATAAAGCCTTGATATAACAAAATGGCTAAACATATTTCAATTCTCATGCATCAACATCATAGTCTATATAAATACTCCAATTGTCATCTCTTTAATAGAAATCAACTCTAACTCCAATGAAAGTGAACCGGATTCCCAATATGTGGCTTTTACCTTTTTTTCCCAATTTCAAAACATAAGTCTTCAAATCATTGAATTTCCCTTTTAAGTAAGGTCTCTAACGCATGATTTATTCAAAACACACATTTTTTTTGCTTCTTTTTTTTTTTTTTTTTTTAACATATTATGGTCGTGCAATGCCGAAATCCTTTAAGCTTTCTAACCAACCTATGTAGCAAGTGTTAGGCCAGCAACTCCCAAACCGGATAGCTTTAGGGTGCTAAGTGTAAGGACACTCTAAGGGCTTAATAACTCGAGTTAGCAAGGCTACGAACTCTAATGAACCATTTTTATTTATTTTTATTTTTGTGAATGATCGTGCAATGCCTAAGTCCCTTAAGTTTTGTAACTAACCCATGTAACAAGTGTTAGGCCAATAACTCCCAAACCAGACGGCTTTAGGGTGCTAAGTGTAAGGACACTCCAAGGTCTTAATAACTCAAGTTAGCAAGGCTACGAACTTAAACTCGTCATTATCCTTATTCATTTTTATTTTTTTTTTATAGATTAATGCCAAAGATATCCATTCATTAGGGTCATCAATTCAAATCAACTGAGTCATGATCAAGGTAAATCAGGTTACATGCCTCACAATTGAGTTTTTAGTGTGCATCTGTGCAGTGTGAAGCATAGAAGAGTATGAAGTTCAACGAAAATCTAATTGAAGCATTTATATAAACCGGTTTGAATCAACATAATCATTTTAGATTTTTCTTTATTTTCAAAACTATCATTGGCCTCTATACATAAAGTATTAAACATATGCTTCAATCTCTAACAAGAAGATCATCGCTTTCCAAAAAAATAATTTTATTAATTTACATAAACAATTTAGCGCATGCAATCAAAAATGTAATACCAAAAATGCAATAATGTACCCCCGAACTTGAATGTCACATTGTCCTCAATGTGAGAAGACAAAGAATGGAAATGGAATTGAAAAAGGAGGGTACAAAGAGCAATAATACCAAGTGGAGGAAAAATCAGTGGCGGTATAAACAGATCACCATGCGAATTCCAAAGGTAACGCCCCCAAACTTGATTCTAAAAACCTGTCAAAACACATCTATGCACAACAAGCATCATATAAATCCAGATAGAGAGAAAAATAAACAACTGCAATCTTATTTAACTAAAAACTGAGTAGTTATGCAAAATAGCGAAAAAAGTTGCAGTTAGAAGTTCAAAATATGAGCTGAAAATAAATGACAAACACGGCCCAACATAAAGCAAAAGAGTACTACTAGAAATGAAAATGAGTACTGAAAATAGAAAATCACTCCATCATTGGAGTGGAGGATGAGCCACTAGCGCAGCCTGACGGGCGATCAATCAAGGACTGCAGCATGGCCTGCAACACCTTCTGTCCCTCTTGAGTCTCCTTACAGAAGTCCGTAACCAAGGACAGAAGTCTTAAGCTGGACAGTGCTCGACTTCCATGCACCAATGTCAAAAAGGAATACCTCAGTGTCCTTCTTTTCTCGTTGGGGGACCTTGAACTTCTTAATCTTGAGGAGCTTGGTGACCACGTACGGAAAAGGAAGTGCCCAAGTGAGGGTATCATCCGAATGTGTCACAAAAAGATCATTGTAGACCTTGAGAAGCTGGTCCCAGATGAGCTGCGAGACGCAAAACCAATGGCCCTTCTCTGTGGCATAAAGGGTATGCAGAAAGACCCCTTTATGCTTAGAATGCTTAGGAACGGGAAGGACATTTTTGGCAAGGACGAAGTCCAAGAACCACAGCCAGCACGGGAGAAATGACTTATTTGTGCTTGATCTGCGACTACCGGTATACATATTGTGGCAAATTTCCTCGACAATTTCAAACAATCTTAGCACAACTGGAGGGTCATTGTATAGAAGCTGGTCCAATTCATTCACCGGAGATGCCAATAGACACTCTAAGGACGTGGCAAGGTCCTGAATTGTGAATTCAAAATATATGCCATCAATAGTGGTCTTAATGATATCCGGCTCCGCACATGTATAAAACATATTGGAATAGAACTGGCAAACGATGCGTGGATAGAAAGAGCTAGCGCGTGGTTTGAATAGAGATTTTAGGCCACGGTCCTTTAACTCTTGGACCGCCCATGCTGTTTCCGGATTTTCTTCGAAGCCGTCTTTGATGATAAATTTGGCCTCGGTTTCAATGGGCCACTCAGCCCAATTTGTCGTGGAAGGTTCCTCGGAAGGTCTCTCAGAGGAGCGAGCGCACTTGGAGGAGGTTTTGGGCACCATTTGAAAGAAAAGGTTCGCTTAGGCAATTTATGGAACACCTGGCATGCAAGAAAAAATTGCAAAAGGCAAGGAAGTGATTAGATTGAAGAAAACCCAAAAATTTTGACCCTACAATCAAGAAATACAAGCCCCAAACACAAACTACACTTCAACTCGATCAATCCTGTCGTCCATTAATCCACAAATTGAAAGAGAGGGAGAGATAGAAGCTTACCCAACAATGGAAGGCACCAAACGAAATCCTTCGTACTTGGTGCAACAATGGAGATGATAAGGATTATGGATGATGGATGATGGAGGTGGTTAAGGGAAATAAGGAAGGATGAAAGGAGAGGAAGAAGGGTATGGGAAAGAGAGGGTGAGAGGCAGCTGTGTGATGAGAGGGAGGGAGTTTAAAAGACTCAAAATGGGTCTAGGCTTTTGGGGGTTTTAAAGAAACCCGGAGCATGGCTGGCGCCCGTAGCGCAAGGCGGGTGCTGGCTCAGTGTCAAGAGCGCTCGCATGACACGGATGAAGACCCATAGCGGGGGCCCGTAGGTCTTGGTAGGGCCCCGCAAAATTCCAAACTAACTGCCTCATTTGGCGAACGCCCGCAAGGGCTTAGCTACACATTAGCTTCCTGAATTGGAAAATTAGCCAAACGGAGGCCGGGCCAGGGTAAAAAAATTGTCCAATTAGATTACTAAGCTCCTATGGACCCTAGACACCTTATAAAACCTTCGAAACGAGAATCGGAGCTCATTTGCAAAAGCACTATTTTTAAGGCCCGAATTTCCCGCAAATTTTTGGATTTTTGAGAAAATTGCCGAAATGACCTTGAAAAATTCCAAAAATGGTACCTAGACCTTAAAATGACTAAGAAAACCGAATGTGACTTTTGGAATTCAATTCGAGACAATTCCAGAAAAGGTCACATTTTGGCTATACTTAGATAATTTTCGAAAAATTCTTGGCTAAGGCAACTTCGAAGAGGGAAGCTTGGAAGTTAAAAGAATTGCTTCCCATGAGTTCTAAATTTAATGTTGATAGCTAGACGAACCATGATGCCGCATCAGTCCTCCTAAATTAGGTTTGTCAACAGGACTTTCTCTACTTTGTGGATTAGGACTATGCCATCAACATAAGGCTTGAGCCGTTGGCAATTAACCTTAAAGAGAGATCCATTTGTGGGATCAGGAAGCTTAACGGCACCATGAGGAAAGACAGAGGAGATAACATATGGACCATCCCACAGCGAACGGAGTTTATTGGGAAAAAATCGCAACCTAGAATTGAAAAGCCAAACTTTCTATCCAGGGGCAAAAGACTTGCTGACAATGTGCTTGTCATTAAATGCTTTAGTCTTTGCCTTATAGATTTTGGTGCTTTCATACGCATCATTTTGAATTTTCTCAAGTTCATTGAGTTATAATTTACGGGTAGAGCCGGCTTGTTTAAAATCAAAGTTGAACCGTTTTATGGCCCAAAAAGCACGGTGCTCTAACTCGACTGGGACATGACAAGCTTTGCCAAAGACAAGTCGATATGGTGACATGCTAATAGGCGTCTTATACGCTGTCCAGTAGGCCCAAAGCGCATCGTTTAGTCTCAAGGACCAATCTTTGCGGTCCGATCGAATCTTTTTTTTTTCCAAAATATGCTTAATCTCATGATTAGATACTTCCACTTGACCACTCGTTTGAGGGTGGTAAGGTGTGGCAACCTTATGAGTGACAGAGTACTTAAGAAGGACGGATTTAAGATAGTGGTTACAGAAATGAAAGCCTTCGTCACTGATGATAGCCCTAGGCGTGCCAAATCGACTGAAAATATTGGATTGAATGAACTTGACCACAACTTTATGATCATTAGTTTTGGTAGCCTTTGCCTCAACCCATTTAGACACATAATCCACCACTACGAGAATATACTCATAGCCATAAGAGGATGGAAATGGCCCCGTGAATTCAATTCCCCACACATCAAAATTTTCTATAATTAAGATGGGGGTGAGGGGCATCATGTCTCTTCTGGACATGGATCCGAGCTTTTGGCAACACTCACATGACTTGCAGAAATTGTAAGCATCCCGAAACAAAGATGGCTAATAAAATCCACTTTGAAAGACCTTGTCAGCAGTTTTCTTGGCACTGAAGTATCCTCCACATGCAAGAGTGTGGCAAAAATTTAGGACACTTAAGAATTCGGTTTAGGGAATGCATCACTGAATGATTTGGTCTGGGCAATACTTGAACTATTCCGGATCTTCCCAAAAGAAATGTTTAACTTGGGAAAAGAATCGGTCTTTTTCTTGTTTTGACCATTTGGATAGAATTTTTCCTACCGTAAGGTAGTTGACAATATCCGCAAACCATGGGAGATTTGAATGAGAAGTCTAAAATAGTTGCTCATCTGGAAAGGAATTACGAACCGCAGCAAATTCAGAGGATTTCTTAATGAGTAAACGAGAGAGATGGTCAGCGACGACATTGTCTATCCCTTTTTTGTCCCGAATTTCAATGTCAAACTCTTGGAGTAAGAGTATCCATCGAATTAGCTGGGGTTTGGTCTCTTTTTTAGTGACCAAATGCCTAAGAGCAGCATGGTCCAAAAAGACAATGACCTTGGATCCAAGAAGGTCAGAACGGAATTTATCCAAGGCATACACCACCGCTAGCAACTCTTTTTCAATGGTAGCGTAATTCAGTTGAGCATCAGAGAGAGTTTTGCTAGCGTAATAGAGAGCATGCGGAAGCTTGTCCACACGCTGACCCAAAATCACACCTAATGCATAATTGGATGCATCACATATGATCTCAAATGGAAGAAACCAGTTAAGCGGGTTCATGATTGGGGCTGATGAGAGAAGAGTATGAAGCTTCTTAAAAGCTTCCAAACAGGCTTCATCAAAATTGAAGGGAATATTCTTATCAAGAAGATTACACAAGGGCCGAGATATTTTACTAAAATATTTTATGAAGCGTCGATAAAAGCCGGCATGACCAAGCAAGGAATGGATTTGTCAGACAGAATTTGGAGGAGGAAGGTTAGAGAATAATTTGACTTTTGCCTTGTCAACCTCAATTCCCCTTTTTGAAATAACATGTCCCAAGACAATGCCTTCTTGGACCATGAAATGACTCTTTTCCCAACTTAGAATAAGATTTGTCTCCTTGCATCTTTGAAGCACAAGAGATAGATTTTGGAGATATGAGTCAAAAGAAGATCCAAAAATGGAAAAATCATCCATGAATACTTCCAAAAACTTTTCAACCATATCGGAAAATATGGACATCATACACCTTTGGAAAGTTGCAAGTGCATTGCATAGCCCAAATGGCATGCGTCTATAAGCAAAGGTTCCAAAGGGACATGTGAATGTGGTCTTCTCTTGATCTTGCAGATTAATTGCCACTTGGTTATAGCCGGAATAACCATCACAGAAACAATAGTAGCTTTTGCCGGCTAGCCTTTCTAGGATTTGATCAATAAATGGAAGTGAAAAATGATCCTTCATAATGGTAGAGTTGAGTTTTCGGTAGTCAATGCACACACGCCACCTGGTGGTGGTGCGTTGTGGCACGAGCTCGCTCACTGAATTTTCAACAATGGTGAGGCTAAATTTCTTGGGAACCACTTGAGTGGGGCTAACCCACTTGTTATCAGAGATGGGGCAGATGATTCCCGAATCTAGTAGCTTAATCACTTTTTTCTTGACCACTTCCTTCATGTTCGGATTCAACCGGCACTGTACCTCTCTAGAAGGTTTAGTGTCATCCTCCATATGAATGCAATGCATACAAATAAAAGGGTCAATTCCTTTCAAATCAGCCACGGCCCAGCCAATAGCTTCTTTATGCTCTTGTAGCACCGCTAAAAGGCTGTTTTCTTGGTCCTTTAAAAGGTCCGATGCAATGATGACTGGAAGAGTTTTATTTTCACCAAGAAACATATACTTGAGGTGGACTGGAAACGGCTTTAACTCAAGTTGTGGTGGAGATTTCGAGGAAGGGACCAGAGGAGTAGTGGAAAGTTGAGGAAGTGGTTCTCTTGGCACTTTCCAATGAGGAAAGTCCATGTTAGCACCAATGTCGAGTAAAGAATTTACTTCTTGGATGGATTAATTGATATCAAAGTTTGCAAAATCAAAGTGAGACATGCAAGTTTCAAAAGGATCCTTGCTTAGAATGATGGGGAGAGATTCTTCGACCACTTCATCTACCACATCAATGAGAAATCAATCATCCTCTTCCGAAGGATGTTGAGTTGCATGAAAAATGTGGAGTTTGACTTGTATATTTCCAAAGGCAATATCCATCACCCCGGTTTGGTAATTTATTGAAGCATTAGCCGTAGCTAAGAAAGGCCTACCGAGGATCACATGAATATGTTTCTTTGGATCATGGACCGGTTCCGTGTCAAGAACCACGAAGTCTATCGGAAAGTAGAATTTGTCCACTTTGATAATGACATCTTTTAGAATGCCCCGTGGGTGCTTGGCCAATCTATCATCAAGCTGGAAGACCACTGAGGTTGACTTAAGATCCCCCAACCCAAGTTGTAAGTAAACTGAATAAGGAATCAAGTTCACGCTCGCTCCTAAGTCAAGGAGGGCCCTTTCTATCTTATTGTCACCAATGACAGACGAGATTGTTGGGGCACCTAGATCCTTATACTTTGGAGGGGTGTTGTGCTAAATTATCGCACTCACCTGTTCAGTTAGTCTTACCTTTTTCGGTAAATAACTTTTGGAAGTGCGCTTTTGAGTGCACAAATCCTTGAGAAATTTGGCATAGGGAGGAATTTGCTTGATAGCATCCAAGAGAGGTAGGTTGATCTTTACTTGCTTAAAGACCTCCCACATGTCCTGAATTTTACAACTTTTATTCCTTAAATGTGTTGACTCTTGGAGACGTTGAGGAAACGGAGCTTTAAGCTCATAAGAAGTCTTCACATTTGGGGTGACAAGCTTGGAATTTTCAGTGCTAGACTTTGGATTTTCAGGAGTGAAATTTGGATTAGATGAGATAGGATTTGGATTTTTGGGAGGAAGGATTGTTTCATGTTTTCCTCCATCTACCTTGTTGTCCACAATTCGACCACTTCGAAGGGTGATGATTGCTTGAACTCGTTCATTAGTAGGCCCACTCGGAGGAAGGGCTTCGTCAATCACATGCATCCCTCTAGGATTCTCAAATGGTTAAGTGGGAAGTTTTCCCTTATCTCTTTGAAGAAGTTGGTTCATTGAATTAGCTATTTGTCCCAGTTGATTCTCAAGTTTAGCTATTAACTGAGTTTGTGAATGAACCATTTAGAGAGTAGGCTGCAATGATGTCAACAGTTGCTTGTTAGATTCTAACATTTGTTTGTTAAGGGATCCCATCATTTGCTTATTTGCAGCGAGAATTTCATCAGTTGGAAACACAGGAGATGGAGTAGAGACATTTGGATTATAGGGTGGACAGTAACTCAAAGAGGCCTGAAAATGCCTATTTGAAAATTGAGAAGAGGGCTGATTTTGATGCCCTTGATTTTGAAATGTCAAATTTTGTGGGACAGGTTACCTCCACGAAAAATTCGGATAATCTCTCCATACCAGATTGTTGGTATTGAAGTAAAGATTATTTCTGGGCCTGGAAAACATAACATTTGCTTACTCTTGATTGCTACTAGGAAATTACTCCAGTGTGGGGCAATCTTCCGAGAGATGGAATGGGCTAGTGCATGATACACACAACGCACTTGCCGAATTTTGAGATAAGGAAGGAGAGAGATATGGTGCCATTAATTTATAGAATTTGTGAGCTATGGCATCCACTTAAGAAAATTCTTCCTTCAGTGTCTTTGGTTGACATAAATTGGTGTTCTTTGCATTGGTTGAGGTTAGAGCCCTACGAGAATTATGTTGCAATGAGTTTTCACTCAAATTCTTGAGTAAGGTCCAAGCCTCATTCGCATTCTTAGACATGAACATCCCTTCACATGATGAGTCAACCATGAGTCTGTGTGGGTCAGTTAAACCAGTATAAAAAGCTTGCACCAGTTGCCATATTGGAATTAGGTGGTGCGGACATTTCCTAAGGAGGTCTTGAAGTCTTTTCCAAGTCTTATGAGTTGTTTCCCATCGATTTGTGCAAAGCTAAGAATAAAACGCCTCATTTGGTTGGTCTTACTCATAGGATAGTATTTTTTTAAGAATTCTTGTTACAATTGAGCCCATGTAGTGATAGAATTTGCAGCAAGGGAGTTCAACCAATATTTTGCCCTATCTTTGAAGGCAAATAGGAAGAGATGCAAATGGAGAGCATTTTCAGGGAAGCCCCTCAGCTTGATGGTAGAACAGATTTCAAGGAACTCATCAAGATGCTTATAAGGGTCTTCATTTTCAAAGCCATAAAAGATGGAAGCATTTGAATTATGCTAGATTTGATCTCATATTAGGCTGCCTCGATATTTGGCATCACTATACAAGGAGGAAAGGCATAAGTGGTAGGGATAAAATGGTCCCTAAGAGTCATAGGTGCCACATTTTGAATTTCAGCCCTATCATTATTAATTCCCTCATTCCCGACATTTTCTTCATTATCGGCCATTGTATTAAATTCAAGTTCAATTCCTTTTAAGTTTGCAGATTCCCTAAGGTTTCTTCTAAGAGTCCTTTCAAGCGAATTTATGTCAATGGGAGATTCAAGAGTTGGTAAATATAATGACCTATGGCCAAACATCAACAACACACTTCACAACAAGCACAACACTTCTTCACCATAACATCCACATACAATGTTCCCTTTTTCCTTAATTATCAATAAGACTGAAAATAAATGGCCACAACAAGGACCGATGCTTTATAAGACAGTAAAATAGGAATAGCCTCGACAAGGGCTTCACAAGTTAAATATCACTAAGTTAAACACATGCAAAATATTCACAATTGTTGAGACAAGAACTTTGAAAAACTTACCTGAAGTCCTCCAGATTTATGATATTTTTAGTTTTCCCTCGGCAAGCCTTGAGTCCCTAGAATCTCACAAGAATACTTAAAACACAATGTCACCAAAACTGAATAAGAAAATATTCACAAAACACAATATTCACAATCAAACCAAAGTTAATCCTTGAACCTTGGTTACGAAACTGTTTGCAATCCCCAGTAACGGCGCCAAAAATTGTTTGGTCTCAATTATAATCAACCATTTGCAATAGTACAAATTATTGTAAAATAGGGCTATTGTACGAGTAAGTTGAACCACAAGGATTGCTAGTTTCTAGCAACCAAGATTGTAAAATCGCTTTTAGTTTGATGAAGGAGGTATAGAGTTTTTGTTTGGTTTGTCACTTGGAAACTTAGAATTAAAGATTGCATAAAACAATAAATGCAAGGAATTCAAAAGAGAAAGATTTATGTAAAGAGGGCTAGGGAAGTGAATCAACTACCTACCATATAAACATGCTAGATTAGGATGAACTTGGGGAAACACATATATAAGTGGCCATGATATGTAGCAACACATGGTTGCTACATTATCTTCAAGAAATTCATGAAATCAAGAGGCAAGAATAACCTATCAAAGTTTTACATGCTTGAACTACCTAAACTAGGGTGTAGCCTTAGACATGCTCACTAAGCTAAAGATTATCAAACCCTCAATCAAATGATAAAGCACATGAAGTTAAAAACCAAGAATAGTCCATCAAAAGAAGGCCCTGAGCTATGGACTATCAAATTTCTTAAACAACATGCCATTAAAACCATTTCACAATCTCATTTCCATTGTCACTATGAAAATGCAAGCCATATGATCATGAGAGAAAACAATCTAAGACAAGATAATAAACTCAAAATGATCATTTATAAACATTAATATCCATTACAACATGTGTATAGCTCTAGATTATGAAACTTGGCCCATACATATATTTTATCCCCCAAATTTAACTAAAACTAAGACATGCTTACAAGGAAGGGTTTCATCACCTCCCTAGAAAGGGAGTTAGTTACCCATAGAAGCAAAGGAGGAAGGAGAAGAGGTGATCTTACCCTCCATTTTTGCACCTAGAAGCCACAATACACACACACCCTCAAGAACTCAATATTTCTCTGTCTAAAACCCCTTAAAATATGAGAAATGTCTTACATGATACAAGCCACCAAATATATCCTAAAAATCTTATCTATCTCCCCCAATTCGTGGCCCAAAAATCCCTAGAAGGAAGCCTAGCCATTCATTCAGTCAAAGGGAACAACTTAAGCAAAACCATAGAGTGGGTGGCCTACTTTCTGCAAATTGGCGGGCGCCCACAGCGCAGGGCGGGCACCTGTAATTTTACAAACAATCTGCCCCATTTGGTGGGCACCCGCAAGGAATGGCGGGCGCCCGCAATGCTATAGCCTTGGGCACCAATTTGCTTCATGAACTGATCTTTGCTTAGCCCGTTTTGGCGGGCATCTTCCTTAGCACTTTTTACAGGGAAAACATGAGATCAATGGGTCACTGGCATGGGCAAAATGAAAGTTCTTGACAATGGCATGCTTTGATTATTCACGAACTCAACAAAACCTCACATTTAACTATCTTTGGGGAACCAACCTGAAAGTAAGCAAAAACACACAAATGAAGCTAATATATACAATATGATTAACTAATGGACTTCACTAATGCAAATAAGGGCATTTGAATATGCAATATTCGGCACTTATCGGAAGCTCTTCAATGCTCTGTTGCGCAGTCAGCATCTGTCTCAGTACCATCTGGCCATCCTACAGCTCGGCCACCCTGACTTGTAAAGCTCTAATCTCAACTTGAAAATAACTCTCAGGCTGGGCTGCAGGAACTAGCCTCCTCCTCGGCGGGGTCTAGCTATCTGAGATATCCATCTCGTCCTTTGTAGCCTCATCATCTGCCCTCCTAGCAGCAACTACTATGTATCCCTCATCACCAAACTCTACTGCATCACGACGATGTGCCGGCATATATGCCCATACTTTATTCCATTCCTTCATCCCAAACTTTGGAAATTCCTCACATAACTCTTCTTTTGGACCTACCATAAAATCATGTAGCTCTAACAGCCTGGTAATCATGTATGAAAAGGGTAGCATATGGGTAGGAACAGTCTTATATGGTCCAATTTCTGACCAAAACTCCAGTAGCTGGCAGAAAATCATCCTAGGGAACGAATACCAATGCTCAAACTGAATAGCATACAATGCTTGGAGAAAATCAGTATTCCTAATATTCTTATGTCTAAGAGGATGAACATTTGTAGAGATAATAGAATCTAAAATCCATAACCTTTTAGGAATTTTGGCTTTAGTAATACTACTACGCTTTCTCCTAGCAAATCTACCATCACACAACTTTTGAATTAGATTTTCTGCAATTGGTACTCTAGGAAAAGGTGTGAAAATAGAACAGCTACGTCTCTCATCGATCACCTCAGGAAGCGCATGATAGCATTTTAGAGCTGCAGCAATAGTATCAGGATTAATAATCAACTCATGCCCATCAATCTTAGTCCTAAGTTCCCAGGGGTCATCCTCACTATAAATAAGATTGAGGTAAAACAAATGAACAAGAGTAGGATAAGCAATATGTGAAATTGGACCATGAGATGAAGAAGATGCCTGTAACTAAAAGCCTTCATGGCCCATCTAGTGCGAGGATCATTAATGAATTCCTGTTAATCAAAGGTAGTTTCATATGAAATTGGAATTATCTTCCAAGCATTTGGCACAACATCCTTAGTCACCCTAACGCGCTCAGAAGGAGCAGAATGAACCACCTCTAGCTTTAATTAATAGTATCTTGCAATAAAATCCCAAAAATCACCCAAAATTGTCCAAATCCTGTAATTCTGGGAATTGAGGCTCGAGCTTGAGCTTTCGGGCTCAAGCTTCACTCAATGCTCGAGTTTAAAGTGTCAAGGCTCGAGCATTACCCGAATTTCACCTAAACAGATCTCAGAAATCAGCTCGCAAATCAATCATCAATTGAGTCAAGCAACTAATAAATGTTGATGATGTATACAAGTTAAAAAAATCATTCATCCAAGTAATAACTCATGCTCTGGTCTCTAGATCTAAAAATTTGTTGGACTAAGGAAGAGTTAATGGAAAAAGGAAGAAGAAGGAGAATGTTACCTCTATTATTTCTATAAATCTTTAAGAAGAATGTGAAGCATCACTGGATAGGAATGTGGAGAAAACCTTGAGAGATTCTATAGAGGAAGGACATCCTTTGTGCAATAGGAGACGAAGTACTCAGTTTCCTTATTTTAAACTTTTAGATCCTAAGGTTTGAGCTTGAAGGATTCAAGCTCAAGCTTGCCAACACAAATCCTAAAGTTCACAATGATGGAAGGCCTGAGCTTAAGCTACTAATGCTCAAGCCTTTAGTAGCTGATGCTCGAGCCCTAAGGTTCAAGCTCGAGCATTGAGACAAATTTTTGGATTTTTCTTAATGTTTTAATTTTTTTTTTTCTTTTTTTTATTTTATCTAAACCTAAACTACCTTAAACCTAAAATTTAAAATAAACCTAAAACCTAGAAAAAAAAATAATTAAATCAAAAACTAAAATAACTAAATAAAAATCAAATAAAAATACGGCACAACATACAATGCTAAGTTTAACGTCGATAGCTCGACAGCATGCTAAGTTTAATGTTGATAGCTCGACGAAAACCTGACCTCTGTAGTCCAAGTAAATAGGATCAAGAAGTTCTACTCCCTCCACTATGCCACTCTGCACACTACCCTCTATGCAGGGCTTTAGTCTCTGTCCATTGACCTTAGACAGTTGTCCAGTATTGCAATTTTGTATCTCAATTGCACCGTAAGGTGTAACAGAAATAACCATATATGGACCTTCCCAATGTGACTTCAGTTTGCTAGGAAAAAGTTTTAATCGTATGTTAAACAACCAAACTTTCTTCCCAGGCTCAAAAGTCTTAAGCAAGATATGTTTGTCATGAAATGCCTTAGTTTTTTATCTATAAACCTTAGCACTCTCATAAGCATCATTACGTAATTCTTTGAGCTTTGTTAGTTAGAGTTTCCTATTAGATCCAGCAGAGTTCATGTCAAAGTTGAGCTTTTTTATGACCCAGAAAGCTCTGTGTTCTAATTCTACAGGAAGATGACACCATTTACCATAGACAAAACGATAAGGTGACATACCAACCGGAGTTTTATAAGCTGTTCGATAAGCCTACAAAGCATCATTCAATCTTAAAGACCAAACTTTACGATCTGGCCTAACCATTTTCTCAAGAATTCTTTTAATTTCACGATTGGAAAATTCAACTTGGCCACTTGTTTGGGGATGATAGGGAGTAGCAACTTTATGAGTGATGGAGTATCTTTATACTAAAGTAAGAAAATACCTATTACGGAAGTAAGCACCCCCATCACTAATAATAACTCGTAGCATACCAAACTGACTAAAAATGTTCGTTTGAATGAACTCAATCATGACTGCATGATAGGCAATTTTAGTAGCAACTGTTTCAACCCATTTAGACACATAAGCAACAGCCATAAGAATGTATTCATTATGATTTGACAGAACAAAAGGACCCATGAAATCAATACTCCAAACATCAAAAACCTCAATAACTAAGATTGGAGTTAAGGGCATCATGTTTCTTCTATAAATTGATCCTAACTGCTGGCATCGAAGGCATGACCGACAGAACAAATACACAATCCCAAAAAGGTGGTGGCCAAAAGAAACCGCATTGAAGAATTTTAGTTGTAGTTTTCTTTGCACTGAAATGACCTCCACAAGCTAAACTATGACAGAAGGTTAGAATACTATGAAATTGTCGTGACCCGAGTTTTATTCAACCCAGTGTGTCAGTGATGTCCCGAAAGTCGACCCAGAAACGGATCCTAAATGCGGAAGCAAATGATAAACTAAAGTCTCTAGAGATAGAAGTCATTCCTAAGGCACTAATGTGACCTTCCATGACGTCATGGAAGTTATAGTGAGCAAAAGAGGAAATGAGATTCAAAACGTGCTAAATCGGTCAGTTAAGGGTAAAATGGTCAATTCACAATTTAAACGGAGAAATTTGAATCTAAACAAGTCAAAAAAGATGAATACAACCTAATCTAATCATTTCACAACATTCCAAGAGGTTCTAAAAACTTTGGCCAAGAATTCCCCAAAAATGCCCTTTCCCGGTTTAAGCAAAAACTGACCCTATCTCACTAAAACATGGATGTCTCCCACTATGATTAAAATCTAAGAATGGAATTGGTACCATTGGAAATCTTACTCAAAATCCTTGAGTTTAGGCTCAAGAATCACCCCATTTGTGTTATAAATGAAGGAGATATGACCCACTGAAGTTGGAGCTTTAGTGCTGAAACCAAATCTGGAAGGCAGGTGTATGAGGGGAGTTTCGATCGACCGAACTGGAGTTTCAGTCGACTGAACTAGACACAAACTTACTAAAAACATGTATTTTTGAGAGGAGGGAGTTTTAGTAGACCAAAATTGAGTTTCGGTCGACCGAAATGACTTTGAACACTGAAAAAGGCTACTGGAATGGATGATTTACTATACAAAAGAATTCCCAAAAGCCATAAGTCGACCGATTTGGTGTTTCAGTCGACCAAAACACCTCGAAAAGCTGCGAAAGGACCTGTTATATGCCAAATATGTGAAGGTTCAATCAATTTTTCAATTTCCCTCATGGATTGGTTCAAAAATGAGAGTTTAAAACTGATTTTCAAGGAGTTTTGAGTGTGTGAACATGTCGACAACTTTAATATGCATAATTGAATGTAAAACAATGGCTCATGGCCTCATATACATCATTTACAAGAATCTCAAATGCTAAATCTCCAAGGTTGGTTAAAATATGCTTTTAAGGCAAACTATTGCACCAAATGAATACAAGTGCTAAAGTAAACATATTTGGCCCTTGGCCTCATTACAAACATATCCATAGAGTATCAAAAGGTGCATTTAAGTGCACATTACAAGGTTTGAACAATGAATACATATTTTGTCGTAATAAGCAAAATGAAGTGTGATATGCTAACAAGTGCATATTTTAACATAGCAAAAGTACTCCAAGTAGTCTAGCAAGTCTAAGATTGTTGTGCAACCCACAATATTGCTTCTTTACCTGAAAAACACCCGGTAACTTCAGGGTGAGTAAAAAAGTTTACTCGTGGGGAATGAGCACGCATAAGTTTAACTTATTACAAGGTTTGCAATTATATATAATTCAATCCATACTATTAAAGTGACATTAAAACTTTTAACATAGCATAATGAGATGCAAATTCACAAAGTTAACAACTTGGAATTTAAATGTGAAATCAAACCAAAGTGGATACTTGGATATTGCCCGGATTAAAACCGTACTCTTGGGATCACTTCCCCTAGTGCGCACTATAGTGTAGGGAGCTCTCTATCTCCCGTACTAGAACCAAGTCCTAGCCAAGTCATGTTCTTGATAATATCCCAAGTTTCCAAAATCAACACGTTGAGCAACAAGTCATGACATGTGATAAAACACAATAGGTTCCATGAATCAAATGACTAAATCATTAGAACAATGAGATAGAAATTAATTAAACTAATTAAGTAATTTCTCTAGATTTTAAGAGTAATCCAAATGATTCCAATTAAATATATGACAAAGAGTAACTCATGGATATGCCATATATCAAGTAAAAAATGGAATTTAAGCATGGCACAATTAAGTAGAATTTAAATCAATTTAAATTAAATAAATTCTCTACATTTAAAAACTCATTTAAATCATGCCAAATTAATATACAACAAGGATCAAGTCATGGCCATACCATATATCAAGTCTAAAGTGAATTATATGCAAGCTACCATTAGTCATTTATTTCTTAAATTAACATAGGACATGCATACAACTTTTATATCACTATAAGAACAATTAAATCACTTAGAAAAATAAATTATAACACCCCTTACCTCACAAGAGGATTGTCCCTCTTGAATCCAAGGGAAGCAAAGGAATTTCATGTTTTCCTTCTAGGGTTATGAAGAGGAGAATGAGGCAAGGCTTTTGTATTCCAAACTTAAAGGTTTAAGGTGAGTGGAGGGGTATCAAATATGAAGTCAAAGCTCTAAGTCAAGCTTTACTCCAATGGTGGCTAAGTTAGGATTCTTGAGAGGAAAGAGATAAATGAATTAAAAGTGAAAACCCTAAGTTAAAATGGTGGGATTTTCCACTCACTAGGTGCCCTTACACTACCTCTCACACACACACTAATGCAAGACCAATTGTGAAGCCTACACTCGTCATGAATCTAAGTAAGCTTCTAAGATTAAATATTAAACCTACACTTGTCAGCCATCCATGCCAACAAGTGCTCCTATCCTAGGCCAACAAATGGGTAATTCTCCACCCTTCATATGTCATGAGATTAAGCCTCCAAGTGGTTCCACCACAAAACTAACAAGTGGCACCTTAGAAATGTGACACTTGTCACATTTTTCAGAAATTGCAAAAAGGTCCTTTTTGAAAATATCTTCCAAATTAAATTGTAAAATGGTCCCTAAGACGAAAAATAATTACTTTATTTAATTACACAAAAACCCCTCAAGTTTAGAGTAATTACCAAAAGTTATACATTTATGCCCTTTACAAGAAAAGTAAACATTTAACTTGCTTTTCTACAAAAGTGAAAATGTAGATATCATAGAATTTAAATATCACGGATATATGTAAAGCTGAAATCATCCGAGTGCAAAAAGTGAGGTTATGCAAGAAAAAATGAAAAATGACTAAAGGACGAAATAAGGAAAAAGACGAAAAATGAAATTTCTAAAAAATGAAAAGAAGGAAAATGACCGGGTCATTACAACCTACCCTCCTTAAAAGAGATTTCGTCCCCAAAATCGAATCGTACCTGAAAGAGAGAACAAATGGGGGTACCGGGAACGAACCTCCTACTCGAGCTCCCAGGTAGCCTCTTCAACGCCGTGGTGTCTCCACAAGACCTTAACCAATGGAATGGTCTTGGTCCGCAAGACCTATTCCCGTGAATCAAGAATCTAGACTGGACCTTCCTCGTAGGTCACATCCCCATCAACAACAGCATCTGTCCATCATAAAATATGTGATGGATCTAGCTCGTACTTCCTCAGCATAAAAACATGAAAAACATCGTGAACCCTATCCAGGTCTAGCGGTAAAGCCAAATGATAATCAACTTCACTGACACACTCCAATATCTCAAATGGTCAAATGAATTTAGGAGACAACTTACCAGTCTGGCGAAATATCAGAAGTCCCTTGCGCGGAGAAATCTTAAGAAAAACATGGTCCCCTACTTCAAAAGACAAGGATCGCCTCCTTTTATTAACGTACTCTTCTGCCTACTCTGCGTGGTAGCCAACCGCTACTGAATCAACTTGATTTTCTCTGTAGTCTTAATGACAATGTCAGGACCCAAGACAACGGTATCATCGACCTCGGTCCAACATACTGGAGATCTGCAAGGTCTTCCATACAACGCCTCAAAAGGTGCGATGCCAATAATGGTCTGGTAACTGTTGTTATAGGCAAACTCAACCAAAGGCAAGTAATCCTCCCAACTACCCTCGAAATCCAAGATACAAGCCCGTAACATATCCTCCAATATCTGAATGGTGCGCTCTGACTGACCATCAATCTGAGGATGGAATACCGTGCTAAAATGAAGCCCCGTGTCAAGATCCTCTTGAAAACTCTGCCAAAAGTGAGATGTGAACCGCGGATCCCTATCCGAAATAACGGATACAGGAACCTTGTAAAGCCTGACAATCTACCTCAGATACAGTCCACTCAGTCTTTCTGCACTATCTATCACTGCCATGGGCAAGAAGTGAGCTATCTTAGTCAACCTATCAACTATGACCCAAACAGCATCATTCCCTGCCTGAGACCTCGGAAGTTACAAAATCCATAGTGATATGCTCCCATTTCCACTCAGCTATTGGTAATGGTTGTAACAATCCCGCCAGTCACTGATGTTCTGTTTTCACTTGCTGACAAGTAAGGCATCGAGCAATAAACTGTGAGACATCCTATTTCATGCCCTACCACCAAAACTGTCATCGCAGATTATGATACATCTTCATACCACCAAGATAAACTGCGAGTCGAAAATGGTAAAAATCTTAAAGAACATCTTCACGACAAGACAAGGGAACAAACATCATGCCCTTATACCTGAGACCACTATCTGAATGTAAGGTCCAACCCTCTACATCCTCACCACCTGAAATCTGAACATAGATGGCCTTCATCTCCCCATCCTCCAACTGTGCCTCAATAACCCTATTAACAAGAGCTGGTTGAGCCACAAGGCTAAATAAAATAGCCGGTTAAACATCCTCATAAGATTGTAAACCAAGATCTACAAGCTCTTCTAGCATCTTCCATCTGCGAATGGAAATGCTAGTAAGAGTCCCCCGTGACTTCCTACTCAATGCATCGGCCACCACATTGGCCTTACCCGGATGGTACTGTAACTCAAAGTCATAGCCCTCCATGAACTCAACCCATCTGCGCTGTCTCAAGTTCAAATCATTCTAAGAGAAGAGATACTTGAGACTCTTGTGATCGGAGAAAACCTCAAACTTCTCCCCGTATAAATAATGTCTCCACCCCTTCAGGGCAAAGATAACTGCTGCCAAGTCCAAATCATGTATCGGATAGTTCAACTCATGAGTCTTCAACTGCTGAGACCAATAAGCAACCACCCGCTCTGTCTGCATCAAGACACAATCCAAGCCTTCCCATGAAGCATCACAGAAGATCACATAACCCAAACCACGTTCAGGAATGATCAACACTAGAGCTGATGTCAACTTGACCTTCAACTCCTAAAAAGCAAACTCACATGCCTCGCTCCATACGAACTTGACCCCCTTGTGGGTAAGTCCAGTCATAGGAGCCGCCAAATGAGAGAAATCCCAAACAAATCTCCGGTAGTAGCCAGCTAGGCTAAGAAAACTCTAAATCTCAAACACTGTCTTCGGACGTTCCCAATCCATCTCTGATTCAATCTTCGACGGATCCACTGCAACACCGCCCCCTGACACAACATGTCCAAGGAACTTCACTTCCGATAGCCAAAATTTGCATTTCTCGAACTTGGCATACAACTAATTATCCCTAAGGATCTGCAATACTATCCTCAAATGATACTCATGTTCCTCTACCGAAGTTGAGTATACGAGAATGTCATCAACAAAACCCATAACAAACTGATCAAGATGGTCACTGAATACACGGTTCATCAAGTCCACAAAAGCTGCTGGAGCATTGGTCAAACCAAATGGCATCACCAAAAACTCATAATGGCCATACTGTGTGCAGAAAGCGGTCTTGGATACATCTTCATCCTTAACCCTCAACTGATAGTAACCTGATCTCAAATCAATCTTCAAAAAACATGTCGCTCCCTTCAATTGATCAAACAAGTCATCAATCCTAGGTAAAGGATACCTGTTTTTGATCGTTATATGATTCAGCTTGTGAGAATCGATGCAAAGTCTCAAAGACCCATCCTTCTTCTTCGCAAAAAGAACTGGTGCTCCCTAGGGTGAAGCACTAGGACGAAAAAGGCCCTTAGCTTACAAATGATCCAATTGAGCTTTAAGCTCATCAAGCTCTTCCTGTGCCATACGGTATGGTGCCATAGAGATGGGTGTTGTACTGGGAATGACATCAATGGCAAAAATAACTTCCCTTAAAGGAGGTAACTATGTCAGCTCCTCTGGAAAGACAATCAACAAAATCCTTGACAACTGCCAGAAGAACATGGCCCAAATAACTATCCTCATCGACTAGTAAACTAGCCAAGTAGGATCTATGGTGACTCCAGTCACCAATACTGAAAATCATTGTCGAGTGGGAATCGCTCCGATCTCCCACGAAGTGAAAACAATCTACTGTGGGAGTACAAAGACTCACCTTCCCGCGAAAGTAATTGATCGTAGCACGAAAAAAGGATAACCAATCCATCCCGAGAATGATGTCAAAGCCCGTCATGTCAAAAAATAACAAAATCGATCTCTAAAGTACGCCCAGCTATCTCGATAGCATAACCCCACAAACATGGTCCAAAAACACTAGACCCCAACTGGTGTGTCAACACAAAGGAAACCATCCCGCTGCGTAACTTCCAGACCTAAAGAATGTGCAAATGAAGTAAATATGAATGAATGTGATGCACTTGTGTCAACAAAAACTTTAGCCCAAGAACTGAAAACTGGAAAGATACCTCAAACTGTAGAAGTCCCAGCAGAGGTATCGGCCTGTGGCAATGCGTAAGCTCGTCCCTGAGCCCCCAACTGCTGAGAACAGCCCTGGTGGCCCAACTAATGTCCGGAAGTAGTAGGCGTAGAACCCCTACCCAGATAAGAACCAACTAGCGGCGCCACTGGCTGTGGTACCTGAGGCACCCTGAAACCTGACTGAGCAACTGCAGACTGTGCTGGTGTGGCCTGTGAACCTGTGCCACTCTATGCCCTGCTCCGTGGATAAGGGCAATCCTTCCTCATGTAACCGAGCTGCTTGCAATAGTTGTAAGTCCCCTGAAACCCTTTTGTCGAAGCTATAGGCTTACTAGCCTGTGATTGACTGGTCTGTGGCTGAAGCTGCGGGCAACGAGGCTTGATATGCCCCTACTGCTGATAATAGTGACAAATCACTCCTCGGGCTGACCCTGAAGATATAGGAACTGCAGATGCAGACCGAGCCTATTGTGACTGTCCCTAAGTGCGTGAACTGTCCCCGGCTTTAGCCTTCTTCCACTGATTCCCAGAAGATGATAGAGTGTCGCTGCGAGGTTGTTTATGTGAACCCCTAATTTGTAACTAATCTCGTTCCTCTGCCTCAGCTAGCATTGCCCTCTAGACCACCTCTCTATAAGTCTTCAAGTTAAGAATTGAGACCCGTGGCCTAATGTGAAGATGTAGTCCATCCTGAAATTTTATTGCCCTGCCCTCATCTATCGCCACCATGTCCTCGGCATAACGAGAGAGAGAAGTAAAACCTATCTCATACTCAATGACACTCATTGTGCCCTGATAAAGACCTGTGAACTGTATCCTCATCTCTCGCCTCATAGCCCTAGGAAAAAAGCGGTTAAAGAACAAATCTTTGAACTCATTCCAAGTCATCACCTCTACATCGTGGATATTGGTCATAGACTTCCACCAAATATCGGCATCTCCCATGAACATAGAGGCTATCAAGGAGATCCTCAATCAGTCTATAGGTACTGCCATGCTATCGAGCTTGCTTACCATGAGATAAAACCACGCCTCTAAAGCAAGCGTATCCATACTCCCTGTAAATTGGTCGATCTTAACCCTCTGTAACTTTATAAAGTAGTCTAATACCTCATTAGCAACTGGTGCCAGTGCTGGTACCGGTATCGGGATCTGCATCCCTGCAATATGCTGACGAAACATCTGCTGAATGGACTCTGACCTCCCCAAAGCCACTCCATGTGCAATCTACTCCTCATAAGTCGGCATTCGTGGTGGATTAGGATCCACACCACGAGGTCGAACCTTGGGCCTCCCTGGACCCCGTGTGAGCCTGGTGTCCGAAACTTGCTCATCCACTCCATCATGACAAGAAGACTCTCTGCGAGCCAAAACCATGATGCTAAACGCACGGAAAGAAAGAGGTCAACAATAACACAAGTTATTATGACCGAATGTAACTCACGCTACGAATGCACGAAACAAGAAGCATGTCAATGTATATGATGTACAGTCATGCTAAAGCAGGTAAGCATATACAACATACTAAATGAATACTAAAAACTTCTAGGTACTTAAACACGTAAGCACATAGACATGTTATCAAACTAAGCACGTAAACATGTTATAATACTAAAACATGTTATCAAGGTATATGGATAAATCAATATACACCAACAAAAGTATGATATGCACCCAAAACCCATCATCCTAGGTTTTTGAACCCAGGAGCTTTGATACCACTTGTCGTGACCCGAGTTTTATTCAACCCGGTGTGTCAGTGATGTCCCGAAAGTCAACCCAGAAACGGATCCTAAATGCAGAAGCGAATGATAAACTAAAGTCTTTAGAGATATAAGTCATCCCTAAGGCACTAATGTGACCTTCCATGAAGTCATGGAAGTTATAGTGAGTAAAAGAGGAAATGAGAGTCAAAATGGGCTAAATCCGTCAGTTAAGGGTAAATTGGTCAATTCACAATTTAAATGGAGAAAATTAACAATAAACAAGTCAAAAAAGGTGAATACAACCTAATATAATCATTTCACAACATTCCAAGAGGTTCTAAAAACTTTGGCTAAGAATTCCCAAAAAAAGGCCCTTTTTCCCGATTTAAGCAAAAACTAACCCTATCTCACAAAAACATAGATATCTCCTACTGTGATTGTAATCTAAGAATGGTATTGATACCATTAGAAAGCTTACTCAAAATCCTTGAGTTTAGGCTCAAGAATCACCCCATTTGGGTTAGAAATGAAGGAGATATGACCCTTTGAAGTTAGAACTTCAGTACTGAAACCTAATCTGGAAGGCAAGTGTACGAGGGGAGTTTCAGTCGACCGAACTGTACACAAACTTACTAAAACATGTATTTTTGAGAGGAGGGAGTTTCGGTAGACCAAAATTGAGTTTCGGTCGACCGAAATGACTCTGAATAGTGAAAAAAGCTACTGGAATGGATAATTTACTGTACAAAAGAATTCCCAAAAGCCATCGATCGACCGATTTGGTGTTTCGGTCGACCAAAACACCTCAAAAAGCTGCTAAAGGACCTGCTATATGCCAAATATGTGAAGGTTCAATCCATTTTTCAATTTCCCTCATGGATTGGTTCAAAAATGAGAGTTTAAAACTGATTTTCAAGGAATTTTGAGTGTGTAAGCATGTCAACAACTTTAATATGCATAATTGAATATAAAACATGTGTATATTTTAACATAGCAAAAGTACTCCAAGGTTGGTAAAAATATGCTTTTAAAGCAAACTATTGCACCAAATGAATACAAGTGCCAAAGTAAACATGTTTGGCCCTTGGCCTCATTACAAACATATCCGTAGAGTATCAAAAGGTGCACTTAAGTGCACATTAAATGGTTTGAACAATGAATACATATTTTGTCATAATAAGCAAAATGAATTGTGATATGCTAACAAGTGTATATTTTAACATAGCAAAAGTACTCCAAGTAGTCTAGCAAGTCTAAGATTGTTGTGCATCCCACAATATTACTTCTAACCTGAAAAACACCCAGTAGCTTCGGGGTGAGTAAACAAGTTTACTTGTAGTGAATGAGCATGCATAAGCTTAACTTATTACAAGGTTTGCAATTATATATAATTCAATCTATGCTATTAAAGTGACATTAAAACTTTTAACATAACATAATGAGACGTAAATTCACAAAGTTAACAACTTGGAATTTAAATGTGAAATCAAACCAAAGTGGATACTTGGATATTGCCCGGATTAAAACCGTACTCTTGGGATCACTTTAGGGCTATTAACCCATGGGTACCTTCCCCTAGTGCGCACTACAGTGTAGGGAACTCTCTATCTTCCGTACTAGAACCAAGTCCTAGCCAAGTCATGTTCTTGATAATATCCCAAGTTTCCAAAATCAACACGTTAAGCAACAAGTCATGACATATGATAAAACACAATAGGTTCCATGAATTAAATGACTAAATCATTAGAACAATGAGATAGAAATTAATTAAACTAATTAAGTAATTTCTCTAGATTTCAAGAGTTGTCCAAATGATTCCAATTAAATATATGACAAAGAGTAACTCATAGATATGCCATATATCAAATCAAAAATGGAATTTAAGCATGGCATAATTAAGTAGAATTTAAATCAATTTAAATTAAATAAATTCTCTACATTTAAAAGCTCATTTAAATCATGCCAAATTAATATACAACAAAGATCAAGTCATGGTCATGCCATATATCAAGTCTAAAGTGAATTATATGCAAGCTACCATTAGTCATTTATTTCTTAAATTAACGTTGGACATGTAAACAACTTGTATATCACTATAAGAACAATTAAATCACTTGAAAAAATAAATTATAACACCCCCTACCTCACAAGAGGATTGTCCCTCTTGAATCCAAAGGAAGTAAAGGAATTTCAAGTTTTCCTTCTAGGGTTATGAAGAGGAGAGTGAGGCAAGGCTTTTGTATTCCAAGCTTAATGGTCTAAGGTGGTTGGAGGGGTATCAAAAATGAAGTCAAAGCTCTAAGTTAAGCTTTGCTCCAATGGTGGCTATGTTAGGGTTCTTGAGAGGAAAGAGATAAATGAATTAAAAGTGAAAACCCTAAGTTAAAATGGTGAGATTCTCTACTCACTAGGTGCTCTTGCACTACCTCTCACACACACACTAATGCAAGACCAATTGTGAAGCCTACACTTGTTATGAATATAAGTAACCTTCCAAGATTAAATGTCAAACCTACACTTGTCAACCATCCATGCCAACAAGTGCTCCTATCCTAGGACAACAAATGGGTAAATCTCCACCCTCCTTGTGTCATGAGATTAAGCCTCCAAGTGGTTCCACCACAAAACTAACAAGTGGCACCTTAAGAATGCGACACTTGTCACATTTTTCAGAAATTGCAAAAAGGTCATTTTTGAAAAAATCTTCCAAATTAAATTGCAAAATGGTCCCTAAGACGAAAAATAATTACTTTATTTAATTATACAAAAACCCCTCAAGTTTAGAGTAATTACCAAAAGTTATACATTCATGCCATTTACAAGAAAAGTAAACATTTAACTTGCTTTTCTACAAAAGTGAAAATGTAAATATTATAGAATTTTAATATCATGGATGTATGCAAAGCCAGAATCAGATTCGAGTGCAAAAAGTGAGGTTATGTAAGGAAAAATGAAAAATGACTAAAGGACGAAATAGGAAAAAAGACGAAAAAAGAAATTTCTGAAAAATGAAAAGAAGAAAAATGACCGGGTCCTTACAAAAATTCACTCTTAGGAACACATCTACGAATGATTTGATCAGCATAGTATTTAAAGAGTTAAGGATCTTCCCAATAGTACATCTTTATCTGAGAGAAGAATCGATCATTTTCCTGCTTTGACCAAAACAGAGGAATTCTGCCTATTGCGAGGTAATTCACAATATCAGCAAGCCAAGGCAAATTCTAATGAGAAATCCCAAATAGTTATTCATCCAGAAAGGAATCACCAACTGGAAATGAAGTTGAGGTATTCGTAATCAAAATTCTAGAAAGATGGTCAGCTACCACATTCTCTGACCCTTTCTTATCCCGGATTTCGTAATCAAACTCTTGAAGCAAGAAGATCCATCGAATCAAACGGGGTTTGATTTCCTTTTTGGAAAGAAGATGTTTCAAAGTGGAATGATCAGAATAGACTATGACTTTAGAACCCAACAGATATGATCTGAATTTGTCTAAAGCAAAGACAATTGCAAATAACTCTTTTTTAGTAGTGGTATGATTCAATTGTGCCTCTGAAAGAGTTTTACTCGCATAATAGATAACATGAGGAAGCTTATCTACTCGTTGTCCTAAGACAACACCCATAGCATAATCAGATGCGTCACATATGATCTCAAATGGAAGAGCCCAATTTGGAGGATTCATGATAGGAGCTAAAGAAAGAAGAGGGCGAAGCTTGTGGAAAACTTCTATGCATGACTCATCAAAGATAAAAGGAACATCCTTTGTAAGTAGATTACACAAAGGACGAGAAATTTTGTTGAAATCTTTAATGAAGCGTCAATAAAACCCGGTGTGCCTAAGAAATGATCGTACTCCCCTTACGGAGGTAGGAGGGGGTAATTTAGAGATCAAATCTACTTTAGCTCTATCAACTTCAATACCTCTCTCCGAAATGATATGTCCTAAAATGATCCCTTCTTGAACCATAAAATAGCTCTTCTCCCAACTAAGAATAAGATTGGTTTCCCTACAATACTGAAGCACTAGGGACAGATTTTGGAAACAAATCTCAAATATAGATCCAAAAACAGAGAAGTCATCTATAAAGACTTCGAGAAACTTTTCAACCATGTCCGAAAAGATAGACATCATATACCTCTGGAATGTTAGTGGCACATTACACAATCCGAAAGGCATCCGTCTATATGCAAATGTACCGAATAGACAAGTGAAAGTAGTTTTTTCTTAATCCTTAGGATCAATGGCCACCTGATTATAGCCGAAATATCCATCTAAAAAGCAATAATAGCTCTGGCCAACCAATCGCTCTAGAATCTGATCAATGAATGGAAGTGGAAAATGATCTTTTCTAATAGTTGAGTTGAGTTTTCGGTAATCAATACACACATGCCATCCAATGGTGGTGCATTAGGGAAATAATTCCCCCTCGGAATTCTCAAGTACTGTAATACCTATCTTTTTAGGTACTACTTGAGTAGGACTCGCCCACTTGCTATCCGAGATAGGGTAGATTATTCCCGTATCTAGCAACTTCACAACTTCCTTCAACACCACCTCCTTCATATTAGGATTCAATCTTCGTTGGAGCTCCTGAGATGTTTGGGAATCCTCCTCTAAATGAATCTGATGCATGCAAATTATGGGACTAATTCCTTTTAAATTAGCCACACTCCATCCAATAGTCTCTTTATTTTGCTCAAGAACTTTTAAGAGACTACTTTCTTGGAAACTTGTAAGATTGGAAGTAATGATCACCGGGAAGATGTCATTTAAACCCAAGAAAGCATACTTGAGCTTGTCTGGAAGTGGCTTAAGCTCAAGCTTAAGTGGAGATTCTAAGGAAGGAATAGGCGGAATACTAGAAAGTGGTGGAAGAGGCTCTAATCTAGATTTCCATTGAGGAAAATCTGTGATAGGAGTGGAGTTGAGCAAAGAATTCACATCAGCTATCGAAGATTCAATATCAAAATCTTCATAATTGAAGTGATTCAGACAATCCTCTAAAGGATCCTTGGATAAAATAGTTGGGAGTGACTCCTCAACCAACCCATCAATAACATCAAGGAAGAAGCATTCACTATCATCGTAAGGATGATGAATAGCATTGAAGATGTTTAACTTGACTTTCATATTACCAAAAGATAAATCCATGGCTCCAGTCCTATAATTAATGCAAGCATTCACTGTGGCTAGAAAAGGACGCCCAAGAATAACTGGAATATACTTTTTGGAATCGTAGACCAGTTCTGTATCAAGCACTAAGAAATCGACCGGAAAGAAGAACTTATCTACTTTTATGAGTACATCTTCAACAATACTTCATGGTTGTCTGACAGAACCGTCAGCAAGCTGTAGAACAACCAATGTAGGTTTTAACTCTCCCAGACCTAACTTCTCATACACCGAGTAAGGTGTAAGATTAACAATTGCTCCAAGATCAAGAAGTGCTCGCTCTATCACATTGTTTCCAATGATGCAAGAAATTATAGGAGCACCAGGATCTTTAACCTTAAAAGGAATGTTATACTTAAGAATAGCACTGATTTACTCGATGAGATAAATTTTCTTAGGAACTTGGCTTTTGGATTTCCTTTTTAGAGTGCACAAGTCCTTTAAAAATTTAGAGTAGGCAAGAATTTGCTTTATAACATCGAGCAAAGGAAGATTGATTTTGACCTATTTAAAGCCCTCCATAACACATTCAGGATAAGATGCTCTTGGCTCATAAGCTGTCTCAGGATTAGGAGCAGATGAAGAAGTGACTCCACCTTTAACTCCAGTAGTGGATTATGGAATAGAACTTGAGGAAACATCTATGGGATGTAGATTATGAATGATAAGAACAATGGGAATCCTAAGCCTCTCTTTTTCTTCCTGTCCTTTTTCAACTTGATTGTCAACCACTTTACCACTTCTCAATGTAGTGATAGCCTGAACTTGCTCATGATGAATACTTGAGGAATTGGTTTCATCAATCATGTAAGTTTACCCTTTCGGGTTGGCTATCGGCTGACTAGGCAATTTTCTATCCTCTCTTCGAGATAAAGTACTTGTTATTTGCCCAACTTATGCCTCTAGCTTTGCTATGGCTTGTGAATGAGAATTAAGAAGTTGGGTATTGGCTTTAAGATCAATAAGAGCATTGAGTACTTGATACTCAAAAGCAGAATTTCTAGGAGGAGGTGGAAGATTAGGAGCTTGAGTGGGTTGATTCCTAAACTGAGGTGGATGATAAATACCAGATTGGTTGAAAGAATTATTTTAGGACATAGGATTGGATTGATTTTGATACTGTCCTTGAGATTAAGGAACAGTGGTTCCTTGACTTTGGTTACACCATTATAGATTAGGATGATCTCTCCCGCCAGGATTATTTGTAGAAGAATATGGATTGTATGCTGGTTTAGAGAATGAAGCGTTCACTTGCTCCTGTGGGATCTCAGATGATTATCCCATCATAAGGCAAGTGTCAGCAAAGTGGGAAGGATTAGCACAGATTGAACAAACTTCCTTTGGTAAGGCAGTTTGTGGACTAGTAATAGGAGCAAAGCCAAATGATAGAATTTGATCGAACCTAAGGTTCAAGGCTTCTATTTGAGCAGCTAACTCACTAGATTTGTCAACCTCAAAGAATTTTTCAACTTTATGCATTCTAAGTGAAGACCTAGACCAAGAGGAAGACGCATCTAGTGTTGAATTTTCACTCAGGGCCTCAAACAGTTCCCAAGCGTCAGCCGGACTCTTACGCAAAAAAGCTCCATTACTAGATGCATCAACCATGTTTCTATAAGAATCAAAAAGACTATCATAGAAAATCTGTATTAAGTGCCATTGAGCAATATCATGGTGTGGACACTTTTTTAGCACATCATTATATCTTTCCCATGCATCATGGAACTATTCTCCCGGGATTTGGGAAAATACCATGATTTCTCTTCTCATTTGACAAGTTTTACCTACTGTGTAATACTTTTTCAAGAACTTTTGTTGCAACATCTCCCAAATAGATATGAAATTTGGAGGAAAGGAATGCAACCAAGTTCTTGCTTTGTCCTTAAGAGAAAATTAGAAAAGTCGCATCCTGAATGAATCATTGGTAAGAGTGGTCAACTTGGTAGTTGAACACAATTCCAAAAATACATCCAAGTGCATATAAGGATCCTCTGTTACATACCCATGGAAGGTATGAAGCATTTGAATCATAGGAGGCTTGATCTCAAAATGGGTTGCATCATTTTCCGGAAATACAAAGCACGAAGGAGAAGTGTATGTGGTAGGAATGAAATAGTCCCTTAATTGTGGTTGTGGAAGAACAGGTGGAACTCATCCTCCATTACCATTGCCATTATTATTACCATTACCTAGTGTATCACGATTATCAGCCATATTATCAGAGGAACTCCCTATATTATTCAAATGCTTTTTAAGTTTTCTTAACTGACTAAGAGTTCTTTCTATTTCAGGATCATACACTAAAGGTTTTGACCTACTTTGGCGAGTTAACATGCATTCATTCCACTAATCCTAAGCAGTGACAAAAATAAAATTTTCTAAGTAAAAGAAAACAGTAAAAACTCACAGAAGGTTTAATAAACCGAAGCTTTTATCCCTTAAGCGTCTTTGTCCTTACTGTTAATTTCCTTATACTTGAAAAGAAAAAGAAGTAAGGTGAGATATCAGAAAGTCCGAAAACTGGTAAACCAAAAATAACTAATTAAAAACTAAACTAAATAACAAATCTCCCCGGCAACGGCGCCAAAAATTGATATGTCTAATTTTACAACTCGCAATAGAACGATTCCGTGTCGAATAGTGCTATAAAGAGAGGTGTCTAACCCATAGGGAGATGAGATTTATATTCAGTCTTTAATTTAGTTTTGCTGGTTTACAAGTGACTGGTTAAAAATTTTGCTTGGTTGTCACGATTAAAAACAAACTAAAATTAAAACAAAATATTAAACTAAGTAATTAGAGAGAGAAATCTTAGGGCTTTGACTTCACCACAATCATCATACAATGGTTAATTGTATCAACTCTAGGGATTTAACCAATTATGTTTTTAAATAAATTGAACTCAATAATTCATTTAATTCTGGTTTTAAAGAAAGATGTTTTACAAAATTCAATTAACTATAACCTATCTGCGGTTAACATGAACTATCCACCTACCTACTTTAACTACTTTGCAAGCAATCCACCTTTCCTAAACATAGATTATGAAAACATTCTTTTATAAAAGACATTAGAACACCATTATTCTCATGACCTCTATTCTCATGTCCAGCAAGGCTCCGCCAGATACCGTCCAATAAGATCAGTTGAGAATATAAAACAAACCATTATATCTAAGACAAGGTGATAACAACTTGTAATCTATTTAAAGAATGAAAACCATTTGAGTTGTCTCAATTGCTCATAGTCATATAATTAAGAAAACATAATATATTAAAATAATCCCAGAGTTAATGACAATCAAACCATAATACTAGATTGGGTTACATCAGTGCCCTAAGAGAGGAATTAGCTACTCATGATGATGTCGGATATCATCTGTGTTGGAGTTGTCTACATCGTCACGGACAACACTTCTCTTCTCAGGATCTTCACCTTCTAAGGTTGTGGAAACCCTAAAAATCACCACAGTATCAGCCTTCTGAATCACACTGGAAAAAGAACTTAGAATTTCGGACCTCTTCTATCAAGGCTTAAGCTTTCTTTTATAGAAGAAAATAAGGATCCAGTGGGCATTTAGGTCTTCTGGCTCATCTAGAATGAGATACGGCTTGAAAAAAGAACATTCTCGTAACTTAAATCTGACATATCATAGAAGGCTCGAGCTTTAGGAATAAAGGCTCGAGCTTTAAGGTTCAGGCTCAAGCTTAAGGAACAAGGCTCTAGCTTCTTTGGATTAATGCTTGAGCTTCAAGAATTGGTGCTCGATCTTCACTTTGACACTTAGCTAAATTTCTCCAATTACTTTCCGAAACGTCTTTTTCTTCAACACTTAGAATATTCTTGGGATTTAAATCTTTTAACATTGCTCGATCCAAGCTTCATGGGCTCAAGCACTAGGTACCAGGCTCGAGCATTTAGTTCTCAATGCTCGAGCTTTAATGGATGGTGCTTAATCCTTGGGGTTAGGCACGAGGTCTGGGAGCTTGGAAATCAACTCTTCGAATTCTGACGCCTTGTGCTCGAGCTTAAGGGTCAAGGTTCAAGCACCCTATAGTCAGGCTCAAGCACCCTTTGGTCAGGCTCGAGCCTGAAGGTACAAGGGTCGAGCTTTAATGCCTTGTTGATTTTTCTTCTCTAACTTATAAGGCTCGAGCTTTGGATATTAAACTCCTCCAAACTTCACCATTAAAGTTCTCGGCTTGCTCTGGATGACTAGCAACGACTCTATAAGCTTCGATATCATCATAAAGTCCTAGTTTTAACCATTTCTCTGGGAAAGTACCTACAAACACACATTAAGTATAAATCAGTCTAAATATGGATAGAAGTATTACTTAAGGCCTTAACATAAGTATATTTAGGGGCTCGAATATACAATATTCAGCACTCATCATGGCCCAATGAGAGTATGACACTTGTCACACTTCCAAATATTGCAAAATGATCCTTCCCCAAAATATCTTGTAAAAAAAATTGCAAAATAGTCCCTAAGACAAAAAGCATAAATGTTTCTGAAGAAACTATGCATCAATACCCCTATGAGAAAAAGTAAACAAATAGCATACTTTTCTACAAAAGTAAGACTATGCATTTCATGGAAATAAAATAAAGAAGATGCACATGAAGTTGAAAGTCAAATTCAAACTCAAAACCGAACTCAAAATCCTAAGGTCACAAGAGAAGAATAAATCAAATAATTAAATAAATAATTAAATAATAATAAAAAATTAATGACAGAAAATCAGAAAAGGAAGAAAAGACAGGGTCATTACAATTACAGTGGGTGTTTCTGGTGATAAATAGACACATATAAATTATTGTGTTCAATAATGAAGAGACACATATAAATGGTTGTGTCCAATGATAAAAAGACACACACAATCCGAAAAGACACTTATATTTTTATAAATACCCCATTGGGCTGTCATTTGCAGTTCGTTCAATTCATTTTTCTTCTCTCACTCTCTAGATTTGAACCCAACCCAAATGGGTTCAAACCGTAGGTTAAGTGGTCCGAGCCACTTAGACCATAATCTAATTTCATCAAACCAAGTTAAAATTGGTCTGAACCATTTGGTTCAAATTGCACCAAATTCAGTGTTTATATAGTATAGATGCATTTTTAAGTCAGAGAGAGTATTATACGGAGGGGGTTCACCATATCCATGAGTTTGTAGTGTTGCTACTGGTGGATGTAAACCGTTGTATTTTGGGAGACAAGCACCACAGAGTCCGTCAGTCCCATGCGGGGCGTAAATTATCTTAAGAACATAGTATCCAATACTAGCCTCGGTCCAGGTTATTTATTTATTTATTATTATTTTATTGCTTTAATTTGCATGTTTAATTAAAGATCGAGTTGAATATTTAATTAATTATTTTTTAGCATATTATTAATGATCTCATGGCATATTAGTATAATGTTATTTATATCTTAAATGTCATTTGAAGTATATATTTTCCAACAATCTTAAGACAATTTATTCCTTGCGTAGAGTTTATTATATACTTCTATTTAAGATATAAATAAGTAGAGATTATGCTAATTGAGATATATAAAATAATATTATATACATTATTATATGCTAAATATTGATGTGTTCAATATTATGTAAAATTGAAGCATGTTATTATAAGTAGATTATTAAATTATTTATATGAATCAATATTGGTTGAATTATTTTAATTTTATAATATGATATTATGTAGTATATTATATTACCTTAAACATGTGTCAACTAGAGATGGAAAAAAAGGTATTTAGTTACTTTTATCAATGATTGCACAAGATACTATTATGTATAATTGCTACGAAACAAAGATGAAACCTAGAAATGTTTAAGCATTACAAAAATGAGGTTGAGAATCAACTTAGCAAATATATTAAGGTGTTAAGAAGTGATAGAGGTGGTGAATACAAAATATCATGTACTGATATTTGTTCAGAACATAGTATCATTAACGAAAAAATGATGAATGATATGTTGATAAGTTCTGACTTAACTCAGAATTTGTGAGGAAAAGCTGTGTTTTCCACAAATTATGTTCTTAATAAAATACCTCTAAAGAAAACTATTGTGAAACCATATGAATTATGAAAATGTCGAAAACCTTCCTATATATTCTTAAAAGTGTGGGGATGTCTAACTAAGGTTGTAGTTTTTACTCCTAAGAAAGTTAAAGTATGACCTAAAATGTGGAGACCTTATGGGTGGGTGTGCCGTAGGCGGGAGTAAGAGGCATTGACAGGCTACCACATTGGGCGAGCTATAGGTACATAGTCCCGTATCGCTTAGGTAAGTGAAATGTGAAGTGCTTTTCTGTGGTGGTGTTATCTCAAATTAGTATGAAGCCTTTTGGGATAAAATTCAAGAACAAAACCGTATGGGCTCCACATTTGATAGGTTATGCTCATAATAGTAGTGCATATCGTTTTCTTGTGTATAAATCATACAATGAAAATAAGGATGAGCTTAGACGTAACAAAAGGGCTAGAACGTCTAAATCTTTTGGTCATGATTTTCTAACATGTTTATTGGAGAATGAGCCATAAAGTTTTAAGGAAGTAAAGTCTTCTCCTGAATATTATTATTTCTTAAATTAATTATGTAATATAATTAATCATGTGATATAATATTAAACTATATTGTTATATTTATTTATTCGAGTTCAATATTGTTTTTATAAATGGTTACTATAATATTGAGCTATGTAGTTGAATTACTTAGTGTGCATAGTAATTCAATTTTACAATATAGTTTATTTAATGTGTAATATTATTAAATTTGTATAAGTTCATGACTGGTTTGTGTATTTAATACAATAGACAAAAATTGACTAGTCTAGCTATGTCAATTCTCCCAATAGTCAAGGGAAAAAGATCTATACTAGTGTCTAAGAGACGTATAACTGTGAATGGGCTGAATAAGAGAAAATTTTCCGATTACTCTAAAGAGTTTAATGGAAAATGTTATTGATACACTAAGCTAGTACACTGAGCTAAAAGAGAAGCTAATTAAAGCTAGCAGCTATAAAGTACAATTTAGATAAAAATTAAAATATTACTGAGGTGCAAGCTAATTAACAATAAAATAAATGTTATCCAGCTATAAGCTAAAATGATTATTGAGGTGCACAACATCAAAGTGGGAGATTAAAATCTGCTAGCTGGTTCCATTCTCAACTTGGTAGAAAAAATAAGAAGATGATGAGTAGTCATTTTAGCTATAAGTTATTTGAGTTATACATCATATCTGCTCTTGTAGGAGGGAAGAATACTACTTGTAAAGTAGTAGTTTTTGGATAGTATTTTCCGAAATAAATTCCTCTATTATCAATATAGACAATTTAGATAAGGGTGTACTAAAGTTAAAAACTACTAGAATTGATAATTGAACAAACTTAACTTCAAGCTAATAGTAATAGCAGAGAAGTGTACGTTCATCATAACCTAGTGGTGAGATATGAGAAGAGTGTGCTTAATCTAAGCTAGTAATGATAGTTAAAAACTCACTTTTAACTAGTAATGATAGTTGAGAAGTGAGTGCTCATTATGTGGTGATGTATCCAAAACTTAAATAGTAAGTGAGTTATTTGCTTAAATGATTGAGTTATGTGATGTGTAACACATTAAAAGGTTATGACATATTAATATGACTGATTTAACATGAACCTAAATATGAATAACTTAATTCGTAAATACAAGAGATGTAGAAACAAATATTAATTAGAGCCCATTGTAACTAATATCTCTAACATTAATTCACAATAACCTCTATGACCTGTTAAAAGAACAAGCTAGAGATAAAGTGAGTACATATGCATTACATATTGTTATACATGTTTGTTGATGGACAAATATATAGAACCTTGAAAAGGTAGATGAGGTGAAGTATTTAGTCTGTGGTATTTCAACATTTAGAAAATCATGATAAATACATCATAAATAAAATTGGCCCAATATAAAAAGACCAAAAAAGACCTACATTAAGCCTTTTGGTGAGTGCAGTGCTAGTTCAGCGGTAAAGCATGTACTGTTTAGGACCTTTGGCCTGTGTTCGAAACCCATCAGCATCATTCTTACTCCCCCTTTAACATCTAACTCCCCATATCATTGCCAAGTCAAAAAAAAAAAAAAAAAAAAACAACAACAACTTCAAAGTTGGATAAATTAATTTATAAATCCATTCATAGTTCAAATCTTATAAAATTGAATTCCATTTTAAATTCCTCCAATTTAAAAAACTGAAAATACTACTGTATTTTAAATTTAAATCCCACCAAATCACATCATTCCAAATGCTGTGTAACTTGGGATACTAAGAGCAAATCCAATGGTCTCAAATCTAGCGATTCTGGGCCATATTTCAATGGTCGCCAAAAATTGGGCACCACCAAATGGGTCGCTGAAAACCGCAGCCCTCTTGGTGAGCCGCGGGCCAGCCATGCACGCCCGCATCAGTTTTGTTTATATTTTTTTTATTCTGGCCAGAACAATGTTTTAGCCCAGAACACTGTTCCTAAGGGCATGTTTGCCTAAATAATTGAACCAAAGTGCCGTCAAGGTGCCAAACAGTGCCTTAAAGGCTTTTTTTGGGCAAAAAAAGTTAAAAAAAAAAAAAAAAAAAAAAAAAAAAAAGAGAGAAAAATGTTTTTTAAAAAAAAAAATTACTTTTTCAAATATTCCTACTAACATATAACCATTTTAGGCACTGTTTGGTTGACCCAAATAGTGCCTTAACAGCTATATTGGCACAAAATCCTATTTTTTTTTTATTTTTTTTTAAAAATAATTATATATATATTTATTTAAAAAAAACCTTTCATTTTTCCTCTATAAATACATCAACCCTACTTTGATATAGCCGTTTTAAAAATATACGTAGTAGCCGTTACAAAAAAATTAAAAAATTAATTAAATTAAAAATTTTAAAAATATTAAAATGTTAATATTTTTGGAGAACAAAAGTGCACCATTAGAATACATCCGATAAATGAAATTTGGAAACTTTAAAATACTGACATGGTTATGAAAAATGCTGAGATGGCTATTGAAAAATGGTGATGTGACAAATTCAGAGAGCACATTGGAGATGCTCTAAACCAATACTAACTTGGACATTCCGTGTGTTCCCTCTTTCCCTTGTCTTCGTTTCTCAGCCTCCACGCACACATAGCAAGGGAGATGATGAATAGACTTACAGACAACCTTATGACCGACATTCTCTCGAGGCTGCCCTTCAAAACCCTCACGCGATGCACGTGCGTATGCAAACTCTGGCGCAATATAGCACGCGACCCTCGTGAAAATACTACTGTATTTAAAATTTAAGTCCCACCAAATCACATCATTCCAAACGCTGTGTAACTTGGGATACTAAGAGCAAGTCCAATGGTCTTAAATCCAACGATTTTGGGCCGGATTTCAATGATCGCTAAAAATTGGGTCCCACCCAATAGGTCGCTGAAAACCGCGGCCCTCTTGGTGAGCCGTGGGCCAGCCATGCAGGCCTGCATCAGTTTTGAAAAATGGTGATGTGACAAATTCAGAAAGCACATTGGAGATGCTCTAAACCAATACTAACTTGGACATTCCGCGTTTTCCCTCTTTCCTTTGTCTTCGTTTCTCAGCCACCACGCACCCACAGCAAAGGGAGATGATGAATAGACTTACAGACGACCTCGTGACCGACATTCTCTCGAGGCTGCCCATCAAAACCCTCACGCGATGCACGTGCGTATGCAAACTCTGGCGCAATATAGCACGCGACCCTCGATTCATTCACTCCCAACTCAATAGTCGATCCTCCCAGCAAAACCCTAGTTTCATTCTCTGCACTACCCTCTGGTTCGATTCCGCCTTCCGAAGCCAAATCTACTTTCTAGAACACAACGAAACTTTGGGTTACACTTGTGAAAAGGTCAGTTTTTCAATACCCGATCTCAAAGAGTTTCGATCTATCAGTTCTTGTAATGGTCTCCTCTGTTTGGTTGATCGCATGAACAGAGACCCAATTTATATATGCAATCCTTTCACTAGATGTTGCACTAAACTTCCTATTCGGATTGACCCACCACAGAATATTGGTGGATTGGTAATGGGTTTTGGATTTAACCCAACAAGAAACGAATATAAGTTAGTAGAGATTATTAATTCCTCTGGACCTTTCATGGTTTCAGAATCTACGGTTTATGTGTACACTTTAGGTGATGGGTTTTGGAGAAATAAAGGTAACGTTCCTTATGTAATCCTTTCGCAGCAATTGGCTTTGGCTTCTTCGGAAGCATTTTTGTGTGGAGCTCTACACTGGCTCTGTTTATTTCCCGCCAAGCACATTGCTTCTTTTGATATTGCAAATGAACTATTTGGAGTCATACCGTATCCTGAAATGGTTGTAGATGGTGGAGGTGGTTTGTCATTGGTAGTGTTGGGTGGGTGTCTTTCAATCATGGACTCTTCATTTCATGAACATATTGATTTGTGGATTATGAAGGATTATGGTGTTAAAGAGTCTTGGGTTAAATCTTTCTCCATAAGATTTCATCTGGTTGGGTGGGACATCATCAAATATGTTCGAACTCTATGTGTTCAGGGAAATGGAGAACTTTTGATGCTTCATAATAATCAAGCTTTGCTTTCTTATAGTCCCAGGGCCATGACATTGAGGAAGCTTAGAATTGCAGGGCTTCCATCTTGGTTTGAAATGGTTAACCATGTAGGGAGCCTTGTTTCACTTTAAGACTGTTAAAGAAACAAAAGAGAATATTGAGAGGTCGAAGTGAATGGAGCTGGAATGTTGAATGAAGATGTAAGGAAGTTGACATAAAAAAATAGTTCGATTTAGAAAGGAAATTGAGGCCAATCACAAGGATTATTCTTGTGTTCTCCTTGAAGAAGACTTGTGGTTGGAGTGTCGCATAGTTTATGATCTTTTGAGCTAGGGGCACAGCAGCCAAGGGTTATGGGGGTGCTTCGGGTTCATTTCCCATCAACTGCTGCACTCCATCAGCGACCTGAGTTTGTAAACCTTTCTTTGAACTTATTCGTGCTTTTGTTTTCTAATCTTACTGAAAGTAGAAAATTTGGTTTTTCTATTTGATATATATGTGTGTGTGGTAGAATCTAGTAGTAGCTGTGCGTAGTAGTTCTTAGTGCAGGTAGGCAGTCCATTACAAGAGTTTTACTCATTTGAATTATTGTTTAACCTGAGCACGCTCTATTGTCATTGATCTATAATTAGCATCCAAGTATAAACTTATTTAGCTCTTTATGAATTGTTTCATTTTATGCTTCCAGTGTGGAAACATGAACTAGAAAAAAATTTAACTTTGCATTATTATGAATTATGGATGCCAACTACCAGGGGCCAAAAAGAAAGAAGATGAATTTGTAGGGTAATTGTTTATTGCTTGTTTTAAAGCATGCAACTAGAAGACTTACCAGTGCTCTTCTTTCTGGAGGATGTTTTCCGTCCATAATTTTCCTTTACTGCTTGGGAAGTTATCACGAAGTAATAAAAGAATGTAGCAGTTTGAACGAAAGATGCTAATATTGTAGTCAACAGTGTTGTTCCTTTTGTTGGGGATTATTTAGCTTAAGAATGTCTCCAAACATCTTTGATTTACATTATCGGGCATTTTTTGGGCCTAGTTGATGGCAATGAGCTTCGGAAGGTTAAGTAAATTCCACATTTTTTAATTGGATTGTTACAGGGGAAGACCGTGCAGTATTAAGTGTTATTCACCAACTTGTTTGAGTGCAAACACATCAAGGCAGCAACAAGCTCTCTTGATACATGAGCCACTCAATGTGTTCAGTCACCTGGACAGTTTGATGAGGTAGTCTTTGTTGTAGTTGAAGAGTTTTAGTTGTAGCAGAAAATCTGTTGCATATAAGCCTCCTCACCAGTAGGCAGAGTACCAAAACAATTTGATTGCAGGAACACTTTCTTTGCAAAGCATAAACATTAAATTATTTCTTTCCTGTTTCTCTACTTGGTAATAGTAAATATTAAATTACTTGTCAAAATTATATATAAAATAAAAAATAAAAAAAAGAAAGTAAAAAAGTTCTGCATAGTTAGCCTGTGACTTATTTTATGCTGTAATTCAACATACATACATATTGGGCAGGCCAACTGAGGTTGGTTGGACTGAAGTATATTATGGTTACCCTTCTTGATGTGTTGGTTTGTTGAGATTATGCTCAGCTGTGTAATTTTAAATTTAAATGCTAAATAAAACAAAATTGAATGATTTTAATTACCTGTGTTGTCTATTGCTTCTTAACAGTACAAACATTAACTGTTTGTTTCAAAATTGAATGATTTAATTACCTGGTGTTGTCTTTCCATTGCTAGTTGTTTATTAGGGTTTTCGAGTTATCCCACACAAATTAGGGTTTTCGAGTTGCCAATTAAACCCTATAGAATTAAAGAGAGAAAGAAAGCCCTACACACACGAATTCAAGAGAGAGATAGGATGGATAAACTTGAAGATGACAACATTGTCATGGAAATACTCCCAAGACTGCCAGCTCATGCGATGCAGTTGTGTATGCAAAAGTCGGAGCAACTCAGCATGTGACCACGGGAAAATCTACTACTTGGAACGCTACGAGACACATGATTACACACCTGTACAGAGGTCAGACTTCCACCCATCTTTCTACAAAATAATCCTGCATTACTACTAATCAGTTCTTGTAATGGTCTCTGTTTGATGCGTTCTCGTAACGGAATAAAAAATATATATATATTTAATCCCATCACCAGATCTTATCTTGGACTCCCTGACCTATAATCCCCAAACCATGGCATTGAGGAAGCTTAGCATTGATACTGGGATACCATCTTGGTCTGAAGCACTCACTCATGTGGGGAGTCTTGTTTCATTTTCAGGCTGTTCTAAGGACATGAAGTAGTGTTAGCTGTGCGTTCTAGCTCTTACTGCAGGTAAGCTATTTGTTACAAAGTTGATCCTATCCTATAACATGTTGGTATTGCTTAACAATTTAACCTGAGCACAATTGATTGGCATTGATCTACAGTTTTACTTCATCGGTTTTATCTATGGGCTATAATTATTATTGAAGTTTAATTGCATTGATCAAATGGTAAAGTACTTTAGAATTATATGACAATGAGTGAGACCTAATATGATAGACTTATGGTTAAAAAAAAAAATTATAATAATATGATAAACTTCGTTTCAATCACCATGGTTCGTGTGAGAGCAAGAGGTTAATTGTGAGTTATAGTTCTTAGTGCAGGTAAGCTAATTATTTCAAAGTTCTAATGATCCTCTCTCATAATATAGTATGTTGGCATTGTTTGAGCTGAGCACAAGTAATTGACATTGATCTACAGTTCTACTTCTTTGGCTTTATCTATGGGCTTTTATTAGATTTAATTAGGGGTGACAAATTACAACATGACAACACGACACGAGTTAAGGATTTGGGTTTGGTATAAACGGGTTTGGGTCATAAAAAGGTCGACACGATTAACTCGTATACTTAACCGTCGGGTTAGTGTTGAAGGGTTCAACCCGTGTAACCCGTTTATGTCCCATTTAACTCAACATGTTATAATTGTGAATATGACTTATGAAATATGTTACCTATTTAAACCCAATTACTATGGATAGTTAAGTCACTTCAATATAAACCTTGTTTATGCTTTATGATTTTTTTTTTTTTTTTGAATATTTGGGTTAATTATAATAATTTTTTTCTATTATTTAGTATTTGATTAAATATTAAATGTGATAAACGGGTCATTAAACGGGTTAACACGTTTACTTGTTTAATAAACGGGTTGGGTTAGTGTTAAGAATTCTTGACACGATTATTAAATAGTTTGAGTTTGACTTTACCTATTTAGTATAATATCCTTACATCGACACGAATATGATATACGAACACGAATTGTCACCCCCTAGATTTAATTGAGCGAATCATATGAAAATGAGTAGGACCAATTAAATCTCATCAACTTCTTTCCAATCCACAGGTTTCTTGTGATAACAAAAAGTTTTCCACTAACGGCCATTCCTGGCTCGACTCAGAATTGACCGGAATTTTGACCACAAGCACCCCACCCCACCACCCTAGTGGAAGTTGCCCAGAGACATTTCCCTCATTGCTCTTCTTTGACAGTTGTGTACCATAGTCAGTAGCTAGATATGGATAAGGGGGCATGGAATACAAATGATGAACTACAGCAATGGTTAAAGAGCCTAACATAGCTAGGTTCAGCGTGACTTGAGTTGACTTGAGTTTGTTTTGATTCGCTATTTATTCCTGTCTCTTGTTCGTCTCTAGCAATGGTTCTCACAATCATTCATTCCTTCACCGATCAACCATCAAAACGAGTTCATTGATAATCATATAAAGCAGAAGAAATTTAAATTCAAAGCACTGCCTATTGTACCCTCTTCAAATTTACATATTTTTCATATTTCTAGAATTAAACAAAATGATTTGCAAATAAAAGTGCTAATGCTACAACTAGTCCATAAATTGTTAAGATCAACCATCAAAACGAGTTCATTGATAATCATATAAAGCAGAAGAAATTTAAATTCAAGGCAATGCATATTGTACCCTCTTCAAATTTACATATTTTTCATATTTCTATAATTAAATAAAAGGATTTGCAAATAAAAGTGCTAATGCTGCAACTAGTCCATAAATTGTTAAAGCTTCCATAAAACTAACACCCTACATGATGACTGGTTGTGGAGGGATAGTTTCGTTTTTGTAGGTTGGTCCGGTCTATATTTATGGGGTTCAATAGTATTGTGACCTTGTATCATCATTATAATGAATTATCAAAAGAGCATTTATACCAATTTTGATTGGTTTGCATAAAATTTGAATTATTCGAATATTATAAGAACATTTTGATCAAATTTCATAAACATTTAAACGACTGTTTTTCCTTATACTTCTGAGTAAGAAAGCATTTTTGTATTAATCATGCATTCTTTAATGAGAGTTAGTTTAAGAATTAGTTTCTACCCCACACTAAACCTATATGTAATTTTCTTTATGTGTATACGGATATTCATCTTGTTGCCCAAGTATTGACTCTAGAGGGGGAGTGAATAGAGTCAATGATAAACAATGGATAATTTTTTTTCAATATAGAAAAACAATTTCAACCAAAGTACTTAACACAATTGTGCAATTATAAAGATATGAAATAAACAATTAAATAGCACAATTATAAGAGAGATAAGAGAAGAGAAATTGCTAATATTGACTCGGTGATTTTAGCGAGGTTCGAAAACTCCTACTCCTCGGCTCAAGACTCCTCTTAAGACTTCCCAATCCACTATGGCTTTTCTTTACGGGTGGAGAGCAAACTTTTATATAAAGCAAGACTTTGCTTCTTTTCCTTACTAGGAGAACACCCTTCTCCTAGGTTTCTTTTGGGTCACACCAACCCTTACAAGTTTGTAGAAAAGATTGTAATTGAAATACAAGATTGAATCTCTCTCAAGATAGATATACAAGTGCAAGCTCACAAGAAATATCTCTCAAATATTGATGTACAAACTTTAGCTCTCAATTAGGGTATATATGAATATAAGTGAAGCTCAAACTCTATAAATGATATGAATGAGAGAAGATGATATAAGTAAAGAACAAAAGCTCTAATGAACTCAACAAGATCTCTCAAGTATAGAATAGAACAAAAGTTCTATGAAGATTCGAATTACAGCAAAAGCCCTTTGAATCCTTAGTTAAATCTCTCAAGATTTGTATATGAGTGAATGAGAGAGATGAAGAGAAGATTTAAGAACAAAAGCTCTCTTTAATGCAATGTGAAGGCTTTCAAATGATGTCTCTTGATTATTAAGACATTCCCCACTCTATTTATAGAATTTGCAAGCTCAATATAGCTGTTAAGGGCTGAATTCACAAAGGTCGAGGAGAAAAGAGCCGTTACATTTTGAAATCTGTAGATTCGACAGGAATCGGTCGACGTATGCTACAAACCGGTCAACGTCTTTGCATGAACCGGTTGATGTATGCTCCAAACCGGTCGACGTATGTTATGTTTCTGAAATTTCAGTACTGCCTAGATACCGGTCGATGTATGCATCAAACCAGTCGGCGTCTGTATCAAACCAGTCGACGTAAATGATCTCCTCGAATTTTGCTACTGCCTAGATACCGGTTGACAGTTGCATCAAACCAAACTGACAGATGGCAGCTTATACATAGGACTTTCAGTACAGAACATCTGCACACAGCTTATTTCCATTGAAAACATTTAAGTAAATGTCTTTACAGTATTTATATGTCCATTTGCTTTAAGTTTAGAATATAAATAAGGAAGTACCCCCCATTTGGATTCAATAAAAAATACTAAAAAATTGAAATTCAACTAAATCAAAATGTAGAAATTTAGTTTTAGTACAAATTTGGATTTCCGACAGTTTTGATAAAAATGAATCCTTATGTAGACCAATGTAGACTTGGTCAAAAATTCTGATAAAATTAGTTTAGGCTAGTTGAAGTATAAAGAGTTATTAGCGGGAAAAATTATTTTGAAATAATCATTATTTCAAAATTTTATTTTTCACACTTAGCCAAAAACACAGTTTTCATAACGTGCATTCTGGGGTCCTAATGTCCATTACCAACTCATGGTAATGAAGGCTTCTTATGCCTTAATTATTGACCAATATGAATTATATGATTGATGTGCATAGTCTTAGCATTTTTAACACAAGTGATGAGTTATTTCAAAGCTTATGCAAGCTTGAACTAACTCACTCTTTAGCAATGACTTCATGTGCAATTATATATGAATGAAGTGCATAGTCTATTGCTAATATATATAGAAACATATAAATGATGATATGATATATATGGTCCTATAGAGATGAGTTTCAAATGGATTCATAAATACTTTGACATTAAATCCTAAACACTCACCATCCTATCTACCCCTTTCTTCACGCTTTGTCCATGATCGTGTAGGCTTTCAGGCAGACTCGTTTTCTTCCTTTCTTTGAGTTGCTTTCTTGCTTGTTGTAATCCAAGCTATCTTTGGATAGACTTTACATTTGATTCATTGCAACTTCAAGTTCTTTTGACTCATTTATTTTCCATATATGTGATCTTGAGTAATGGAATACTTGAAATGGTCTTTATGATCTCCATTGAATATAAGTAATTTATACCACTTAATGTGAACATTAGGCCTTAAACACCATTAATGGTTTGTTATCATCAAAAGAACTAGATTGTCCTTAGATGAAATCCTTAAGGTCAACACATCTCAATATTAATTTTTAATTTTTTTATTTATCCAAAATCAGTATCGCAAGACAAGAAAGTGAGAAAATGCATATAGGATTTCAAAATCATGAAGAATAAGTTGTTTTTGTTCATATATTTGTGCATTTATCTTCTTACCTGCTTTATAACATTCATTACTAATTTCTCATAAATGGATGTGATATTTTATTCCTTCCAACATGCTGAAGTAATGGTAATAGTTTTCCAAAATGCTCTCCAAACTTTAATGGTGGTTTATTACACTAATCACACCAAAACTTAACAATTATTTAAATTGTAGTCAATAGTATTGTTCCTTTTAGTTGTAACAAAAAATCTGGATAAGCAAATATGATTGCTGGAACACTTCCTTTGTAAAGCATAAATATTAAATTATTTCTTTCCTGATTCTCTATTTGAGAATCGGAATTATTAAATTACTTAAAAATAATATAAAAAAGTAAAAAAGAGTTGCATAGGTTTTTTTTTTTTTTTTTTTTTTTTTTTTTTTTTTTTTTTTTTTTTTGGGCATAGACAAACACCTAAGAAACCAAAACCAACAAAAAAACTAAGATCTAACATCGGCCACAGCAAAAGGAATGACAGAAGGAGGTAAAGAAGATAAAAGCTGATTTGACCCAAGCCTAGTTCGTGAAAGAGCAGCCAACGCATGAGCCACCCGATTACCCTGGCGACGCACATGAGTCAAAATAGCAGACGAAAAACGGCGCAGGTCCCGATTAATATCAAAACATAGAGAAGCAATTTTCGAAGGACAAGACTCCGTACACAACACACCATTCACCACAACTGTGGCATCCAATTCAAACCATAAGCAAGATAAACCCAAATCCAAAGCCCAAAGAACAGCACGCTGACACACTACAATTCTGCCTCCAAAGATGAAGAAGCGGGAAAAGGGTGAAAAATAATTATGTGAAGCACATTACCCCGAAAATCACGGAACACGACGCCACCACCCCCTTGAAAGGACTGCCCACAAAAAGAAGCATCAAAATTGCACTTAACAATTCCAGAAGGAGGAGGATTCCACAAATCCACCAAAGGGATAGACGGTGCTGGCTACAAAGAAGAACAACGAGACCTAACATCATGAAACTCCCAAAAATTGGCAACAGCCCTCCGAACCACAACCTCAGGTTGCCATAACAACCCCTCAAAGACCAATCGATTCTTAGACTTCCAAATACCCCAAATACAAAAGGAAAGTAAACTAAGAACATTTTCAAACTCCGAAGAAAGAATAGCCTTTTGCACCAAAAATTTCCAACCAGCCCGAAAAGAAGGAAAGAAAAAAGCCGAAAAATCAAGTCTCAGTGCTGATAACTTCCACACTTGAATGGAGTGAGGACAAGAAAAAATAAGATGCACCACAGTTTCCTCCTGTAAACCACAATGAGGGCAAAGGGGCGACACCACACCCTCGATCCAACAAAGCTAATTGAACCGGTAAAGCATGCAGACAACAGCGCCAAAGAAAATGTTGCACCTTAGACAGAGTACGACACTGCCAAATATAAGACCAAGAACAATTAGTAGTAGCAACTCTTGAAAAATTAAACATGGAAATGGCTAGTTTATAAGCAGATCACACTGAAAACTTACCCAACCTCTCTGGCTTCCAAATGACTTCATTCGGCTTATCCCCTGCTAATACGAATTTTAAGAATTTCCTGCACTGTACAGGAAGGGAAAAACTGAGACAACACATCCACCTTCCACGAAGACGTAGAAGAATCAATCAACTCAGCCACAAAAGAAAATGGAGGTGGATCCTGCGGAAGTTGGAGCTTATCCGAAAGCGTAAGAACCCAATGATCTTTCCACACATGCGTAGAAATTCCATTCCCAATCAATGAGCGGACTCCCTGAGATAACAACACCTGAGTAGACCAAATACTACGCCAACCCCAAGAAGGATTGGAGCCCAAAGAAGCATCCAAAAACGATGAAGATGGAAAATACTTGGCCTTATAAAGCTGATATAGCATACCCTGTTTTTTCACCTGAAAATGCTAAGCATGCTTTGCTAAAAGGGCTAAATTAAAAGCCTCCAAATCGCGAAATCCAAGACCACCCGAAGGCTTACTCTGGCAGAGAAGATCTTAATGTATCCAATGAATTGCCCTTGTTTTATCCTTATTATACCACTAAAAAGAACGAATATGTCTCATCAAATCTTGACACAATGTAGTGGGAAGCTTAAAATAAGACATAACATACGTAGGTAAAATACTCAACACTGCCTTAATCAACACCTCCTTTCCACCCGTGGATAGAGATTTAGCATTCCAAAAGGTTAACCTAGACTTATGTTAGATGCGTTGGTTTGTTTGTTGAGATGCTCAGCTGTGTATTTTTCAATTTAAATGCTAAATAAAACAATTTGATGCATAACCCAACATATGAATGTTTTGAAAATTCCATGATGAACATGTAAATAAAGTATAACTGATATTCCACAAGTCCAGAAGAGGAATGGTCATTCCAGATGGAATGAGCATTATAGGAAATGGCCATTCCACTTTTTAAAGTGGCACGCCAAATAAGAGAAAGGGAATGAGAAAGTGGAATTGTCATTCTATTCTAACCCATTCCATTACACCAAATTATGCCTTAGGGTTTTCAAGGTATCCCGCACAAATTAGGGTTTTCGAGTTGCCACTTAACCCTATAGATACCGGGCTTCCATCTTGGTCTGAAGCAGTCACTCATGTGGGGGAGTCTTGTTTCTAAGGACATTGAGTAGTTACTCATGTCGGAATCGTAGTGTAAGGTGTGCATTATATAGCTCTTACTGCTGGTAAGCTATTTGTTACAAAGTTGATCCTATCCTATAATTAACATGTTGGTATTGTTTAACACCTTAACCTGAGCACAATTGACTAACATTGATCTACAGTTTTACTTAATCAGCTTTATCTGTGGGCTATAATTATTATTGAAATTTAATATCATTGATCAAATGGTAAAGTACTTCAGAATCATATGAAAATTAGTGGGATCAAATCTCATAAACTTCTTTTCAATCCACATGGTTCATGTGATAACAAGAGGTTTATTTATGTGGTTAAATATTTTTGTGACTGTGTATCATGAGAATATTCTTATAATGAATTATCAAAAGAGCATTCATACCAATTTTGACTAGTTTGCATAAAATCTGAATTATGAGAATATCAGAAGAACATTTTAATTAACTTTCTTAAACATTTAAGCTGACCGATTTTCCTTGTAATTTTGTTTGTGTTGAGTATGAAAGTATTGTTGTATTAATCCTGCATTCTTTAGTGAGAGTTAGTTTAAGAATGAACATTTACCTCTCACACCAAACGTATTTGTAATCTCCAATGTTTTTTATTTTATTTTATTTTTTTATTTTTATTTGTGCATGCATTTATCTTCTTATCTACTTTATATTACTAATTTGCGTGAAATTTTATTTAGTCTATTGATGTTAGCATACTGTCATATTGCTTATAATCAATTTGCTATTTAATGTATTGGGGGAAAACTATTGGTATCAGTTATGGTGGTCCAATCTACTGATCCTCCCCTCCATACACATAAGATAAGTTGATAACTAAATTGATTAATTTCACATTATATTTGTCATCATAAGAAATCTAGCAAGGATACGGGTCAAATTTTATTAGATGTTTTTTTCCAAAAAGTTTTTTAATAAAATAAGAATAGATAAACTAAAATACCATTTTGCCCTTAATAATCAAGTGAAAAGGAATGGTCATGGTCCTATCTAATTGATGTATATATGCTTGTCGGCTAACTAGTGCTACAATAAAAATATTCGAAATAAATAATATATAATATTTTTGTAATATATATATATATAGATATTGTGAATCAAATAAAGAAGAGAGCAGGTGGCTGCCAGCCGAGGGAGGGGAGAAGAAGGAAAAAGAAAGAAAAGAAAAAGAGAAAAAGAAAAGGAAAGAAGGAAAAGTAAGTGGATGGCCCCACAAGAGGATTTTACATTTTGGACAAACTACAATGACCTTCCCTGATGTTTGACTTAATTGTAACTAAACCTGAATTTTATCATTTTTTTGCAACAAGTCCCGTTGAGGTTTGCAATTTTTTGCAAAGACCTCCCCTTTGTACAAAATTTCATAATTTTTGTTAGAAAATTTGGTTAAAGTGACTAAAATGCCCATCAACTAGGTGTAAAAGACCATATTACCCTTATAATATATGGAATAACAAAAAAAAAAAATCATGCTTAAAAACAAGAGCAACCACCACTCCACCGGTAGCCGTCGTCGCTGCCAAACAAACCCACAGAGAAACTAAACCCACAATTAGATACCCCATATCTCATGGTAGCCATTCCTTCACAATACAATGCACAAAATGTCAATACAAAACCAAACCCCAGAAAAAAACATAATAGCGTATCTTTGTGTAATGATATGCTCATGAGACTACCTCTCAAATGGTCAAACTGTCAACCAGCCTACAAACAGCAAACTAGTGTTCTTTCCTCTCTAACTTTTTCTCATTAGCTGGCATATATGTATATACATTTATATTCAATATTGTATCAATGTAATGATATATTGCATTAATTTTAGGGTTTGATTTTGATTAATTTTGAAAACAAATGTTGATTTTGTACATATCAATCAATATGGATGGATTTGAGGTTTGATTGATCAATCTTGGAGTTTTAGCTTGATTTTTCCAGTGAACCACCAAGCACCCACCCACCCACCCACCCACCCATCTTTAATTCTCTCTGAATCTTGTTCCAGTTCCGGCGAAGAAAAGCCCCAAATCGAGACTTCTTCTTCATGGGTTTGCATATACGACCATGGGCAACAGCACCACCATCACAACCACGCGCAGCCGCCGACAGAACCATTACTCTCAGGGAAATCCGCGTCGTGTCCCTCTCTCCATCACCGTCCCTAACAACATCTCACACGACTACATGCACTTTGAGTCTCGAAACAGATGGCGCGTCCCTCTCTCCATCACCGTCCCTGCCCAGACTCACGCGACCACACCCACGCAATCGGACCCAACCAGTGCTGCTCCGCCGTCATCCAGACCATCGCCGCCCAATTCCGCCGTCTAGTCCATCGTTCGCTGCTTCCACAACCTCTTGACCTGCAAGCCCTTCCTCAACGAGAATTCCAGCAACATGAAGACAAACCGAGAGCCTGAGAGCATCAACAAGAAGAAATTCGGTGAAGAGCCCTAAAAATTCAGTAACGTGAAAACTGGTGGCGAAGGAGAGGAGAGAGGAATAATGGGTAAGTGCTTGTGGGCAAAAAAGTCATTTGTTATTTCTAGATATTTTGATTTTTTTAACAATATAATAATGAGTGTAGAGGAGTAAATTCATAACAAAATCTGACATTGGGGGGTCTTTGTAAAAAAATAGCAAATTTCAGGTTTAGTTGCAATTATGCCAAACCTCAGGAGAGGTCATTGTAGTTTGCCCTTACATTTTATATACACCACGCTTATCCTTCTCCAGACCGTAATCTCTCTCTCTCTGCATGAATTCTCTCTCTAAAAACCTAACATTTCAAGCTTTGATCCCTCTTCGTCTTTGTGAATTTGATCTTGCCATAAAAGGCAAAGTTGTCAAGCTCGTCGTGGGCTTCATTTTGATCGGAGCTGATTTTCAATTGGCCACCCATTGAATTCCGAAAATTGGGCTGAAATTGGGGTTTTTTTTTCAATACTTGAGATGGGGGTTTCTAAGCTACAATTTCTTTACCCTTGGTGTGAATTTTCTTCATAGAAATTTATAGAATTGTTCACTAGACTTTGAATATTATTTATGGTTATTTGAAAATATATATAATGAAGCATGATGAGGTGTTTTTTGTGTTGTATGTGCTAAGTTGTGTGTCCAATTAAATTGTAATGAAATATAAATGTTTATTTGAATTATTTATATGCCCCATTTACTTATGATGCTATATTTGATGAGAATGAGAACCTAACTTGTTATGGAAAAAAAAAAAATTATTTTAAATTTGATGTTAGTGAAATGAATATATTTTTCTGTTGACATTTGATAACATGTGACATTTCATGCATTATCATTGGGTATGAAATGGGAAAAGTTGTTTTATGAAACAATAGAAATGATTTTTGGGAAAAAAGTTTTGAAAGAAGTTTGCGAAAACCCGATCGCCTAGGAGTTGCCTAGGGACCGTGACATTAGTGTGACATAGAGGGAACTGGGGAAACTTTCCTAGTGTGTTTGAGTTACCTAGGCCCAAATAACGCCATGGAGTTGCCATGGGTCAAGGACAGTTAGCCAATCATTCTCTCATGCCGCTATGGAATTGCCATGGGATGGGTTGCATTAATAGTTGGAAATGATGACGGATAAAGGTTTTTGAAATGTGGAGCGACATTGCACACCATTGCATTCCATAGCATGTCATGGTTTGATGAGAATTTGATTCATTGTTGTTGGAATTGATGCTATGTTTTCCCTTTTGACTAAGCATGACCCCTCTTTCCTTTTCCTGTGCTTTGTATGAATTCACGGGATCACAAGAGGTGTGTCTTAGGCACCACCAACTGAGCAATTTGCTCATCCCTTATTTTAACATTTTTCAGGATACGGAAAGGAAGTGGCGGACGACGCTCCTCCACAGATTTTGATAGGTTAGTAGACTGTTTTGACATATTTTGTAGTTATGATCTCATTTTATTATTATTATTATTTATAAACCCTGGGATGACACGTATATTATGTATTGATACAGGAAAGGACGATAACGTCTTTAGTTGACCTCGGGTTTGGGTAAAGACTTGATTAGTGATTTGGACCATCGGGTTCGGGTCGTTACAATTTTTGCACTAGATAAGATTTAATTAATGTATGCAAGCATACTTTTTTGTAATATTTATGTTAATAATTAGGTAAAGAATGTGTGAGGTAAATAATATATATATATATATAGTTTGGTTGATAAAGAATGAAGTAAGGAGTAAAGAGGTTAGTTTGGTCCAATAAAATGATTTGTAGAGGGTAGAAAGGTTATTCCATGATTTAAATAAGTTAACTAACAAATTAAAGGGTAATAAAAAAAAATTATAGGAATTTTAGGCTTGCTTATTTGCATAATGTAAATTTTTTTTTTTATATTACTACACATACAAAATGTAATTTTTTTTTTTCCTATATGTTTATTAATTTTTTTTAACATATAGTTATTTATACGTAGTAATTTTAATAGGTTCAAGAATGTGGTTGTCCTGATAGTAGTGTATATGTATGATTTTTTTTTTTTTTTAAATTATCAGTCAGTATATTAAATAATTATTTTATACTTATCAAAAAAAAAAAAAAAAATGTATGATTTTTTTTGAAATTGCATTTGTATTCATTTGTTTCTCTATGACATTGTAAGAAAAGCTAAGGGGTCGAGTTTACTACAATTACTTGAAATGCATTTGGATAACATCCTTGAGACTCAGTTGAATTTAGTTAAATGATATAGAGACGATATTGGCACTTCCCTTCTCAACTATTGCACTTCACACTTTTCCCTTCTTTTTTTTTTTTTTTTAAATGATAAAAAGTCTATTAAACTCTCCCAAAAATATGTCTACGGCATCACACCCAGATGAGCCAGATTCCCCGTACCAAACACGACTCTACCGAAAAGAAGATCCTTGAATCACATACAATTTCAGATGTACAATTAATTTAAAGACATATACTCCAAAAACTTAGAATATATATATACATATATATATATATGGAATTGACCACCAACATCTAACTTAAAATCAAATAGGTCAAGTTAGCCCATGACGTATATTGATTAAATAAATCAATTTAGTTATAAAAATCTATTAACATTATACGTGCAGCGGGGGCGGACCCATGAATGTTTATTAGAGTTCTTAACATATATTCTTAATATAAAAAAAGATCAATGAGTGCTATTAAAACACATTTAGTCAATTTTTACATAGACACACACAAAATGGACAAAAAAATTTGTAACTATAAGGACTAGTTTGGTAGGGGTGAGAATAAAAAAAGTGAAATGGAATGATTTTCTTTCCATTTGTTGCATGCTTTTAAAGGTGAAATTATCATTCCTCACCATTCTTCGAGAATGGTCATTCCACCAAAATGATTCCTTCCCTTGACCAATGGAATGTGCATTTCATTACCGCATGGAATAAGATTAAAAAAAATTTATGACCAAAAGGCCAGATATGTAATATTTTCAATTTTCGTCATTTTTTCATTTTTCAGAATTTTCTGTTTTTGCAAAGGCATTTTTGTTTTTTTTTTTTTTTCATTTTGCGTGCCAGACATCGTGGGATGTGTCCGAGAGTTGATTGGGACATTTCCTTGAGTTCAGGATTCTTAGAAATGTACCGGTAGCCATTTCGGCATTTTTTAATTTTTCAGGCCGAAAGTCCAGTGTGGGACCCGCTACCGGAATTATCACGTACGGGAGTTTTGTTTGGGTCCATTTGCATTTCATTTATTTTAATTAGTGTGCTTTGTGTGTATTTTATATAATTGATTGCATATATGTGTGTGTGGTGTGAAATAAAAAGGAAAAAGGAAAATTTTTTTTTAGTGGTGGGACCCACCGCCACTAACATTTGAATTAGTGGTCAAGAGGCCACTTTGGCCTCATTTTCTTCCTCTCTCTCCCGGCTCCCTCTCTCTTTTCCTTCTCTTTTTCTTTTTCTTTTCTTTGCAACTTCAAACTTCAATTACCCTCTCAATTTTTAGAATTTGTTAGTGTCGTTTGTGGCAAATCGAAGAGCTCGTTGTGATCTACGCGTTGATAGGAGCAATTCACCATTTTGGCCAACCTAGGAATTTCGAATTTTGGGCTCATTTTGGGGGTTTGAATCTAAGTGAGATAGGGGTTTCTAATTCACAAGTTCTTGTACTTTTGTGAATTATTTCTTCTTAAATTATTGCCTAGCATGCTTAATTTAAATAAATTCTTGCAAAAGTTGCTTAAATGTTGTATGTGAAATGTGTAGTTGTGTTAATTGATGTCTTATGAGGAAGCATGCTTTTATGAAATAGAATTTATGCCTATTATGCTTACCATGCTAGATTAATGTTGAATGAAAGCTTGAAATGTGTATTTTAGAAATTTATTTTGAAAGGCATGTGTAATATTGAATTTAACTTGAAATGCATGAATTTCCTATTTGACATGGCATTGAAACATATGAGACATTCAAGCATGGCATTGGGAAATAAAATGGGAAAGTTGTTTTGAAATGGAAAGAAAAAGAGTTTTGGGAAAAAGTTTTGATAAAGAGTTTGTGAAAACTCAGGCGCCTAGGGATTACCTAGGGTCCGTAGCGTTAATGTGACCTAGAAGGAACTAGGTAAACTGCTCTAGCGTGGTTGAGTTATCTGGGCCCCCAAATGACGCCACGGGGTTACCATGGGTCAGGGACAATAGGCAATCATTCTCTTGTGTCGCCATGGAGTTGCCATGGAACAGGTTATGTTAACGGTTTGAAAAATGAGGAATGGAATGAATTTTGAAAGTGGGGAGCGACATAGCCTGGCATTGCATTTCATGGCACGACATTGTTTTAGATTTGAAATTTTTGTTGTATTCTTTTCTGGCAAAGTATGATCCCGTTGCCCCTATTTTTATTCGTTGTATGGATTCACGGGATCACAAGAGATGTGTCTTAAGTACCACCTACTGAGCAATTCGCTCACCCTTTTGTATTAACATTTTTCAGGTCACAGAAAGGAGGTGGCGGATGCCAATTCACCACAAGCATGAAGAGAATAGAAGTGTGTATTTAGCAACCATTTTGTAGACTTGAGATTTTGTTTTTTTGGTTTTGTTTTTTTTTTTTTTTTTTTTTTTTGTTTTTGTAAAACATTATTTTGGAATGTATTTAAGTTTGCTTAGCATAGCCTTGTAATATAACTTAGAGCCTAGACTCTATTTTGTTGTAAACTAAACTATTTGTAAAGACCATAAGCATTCCTTATTAGAATGAAGTTAATGATGTTGTTTTGTATAAAAATGTTGATGTTTCAAATCATGGAATGTAAAAAGTCATTTTGCAATGTGTTTGGAACAGGCTTAGAACATTTTTCAAAGTCTCTACCAAAATTTTCTTCATTCTCAGCATTCACAGTAGTTTAGTAGCAAGATTCCCAGGTTACAAAACCATTTTGGCCGACCGATCATTCTAGTAACTTCAGCTACTGTTTGGGCCACAACCGGCCGACCGGAATGGCTATTTTGGTAGACCGATACAGACTTCACTTCGGCCGACCGAAGCTCTATTTCGGTCGACCGAAATGAAGCTGCTTTGGCTCATTTGTTCCTCATTTATTTTGAGTTATCCTTAAGCCTTGGAAGTTGTTTAAAGTCCTCTTGAAGCATGTTTAGGGCACAATGATGATGTGTTGACATTAGAAATGATGGGTAAAGACCCGATTAACGGTTCGGACCCATGGGTTCGGGTCATTACAAAGTTGGTATTAGAGCCATGGTTCGAATACCATTAGGATGATAGGTAGAGGCCTACTTAGGATTGCATGGGGAAGTTGAATTGCATGTTTACGTGCTTATGTGTTAAAGTGCTTAACTGTTTAAGAAGCATACTTACTTGTTACCTGTTTAAATGTTTAATGTTTTGAAAGACATGCCTATTTGCTAAGTGTTGACATGCTTATGTGCTAAAATGTTAAAATATGTGTTACGTGGCTAGAATGTTTATGTAATAATGATGGGAAGCATGTTATATGTGATAAGTTGGCAAGTAGTGAGTATGGGTAATGACATGTAAGTGGTGCATAGTAATGCGGCGGGCAATTGAGCACGGGTTGTGCAAGTATGTATTATAATAAAATGATGATAAGGATAAACAAGGTGTTTAATTTCACATAATGATTTAATGGACTCGTTATTTAAACTGATGCAGTTGGATACGATCGTGTCAAAGGTTATGTTCCGGTTATTTTGTATATATAAATACATATATATAAGTATGTCTTGTATATATATATATATATACCTATGTACTTATATGCATGTATGCGGTCAAGTATGGGATGGTTGTGTGAGTATTGACCTGAGTAGACGAGGAGCTCGGTTGCTCCAGGGTTGTTGGGTGCCAGTTCTTATCGAACGAATGGCTTGGTCTTTTAGCACGTGGACTGAGCTATTTGGTGTGTAGTCATTTTGATTTTCATAGTGCATTTTGTGCGGTGCAGAGAGCACGAATTTTGATCAGTGTACGGGTTTTGTGACCAGAAAGGTCAGGTTTGTGATGCGAGGTTGTAATGACCAGGATTTTTTGGATAAATTTTCTTTTCCGTTGTCTTTTCCCTTCTGAGTTTGGTTTCTTGTCTATTAGTATTATCTCGAGTGCTCTGAAATGATTTCTAAGACTTTTTTCATTGGATTGACAATTTTCTTTGAGGATCGAGTCATTTCCATATTTTCACTTTTTAGACACTATTCGCTTTTCGTCATTTTCCCTATTTTGTCTTTTCCCCGTTAGTCACTTTGTTGGCGTAACCACACTTCTTGTGTTCAAAGTTGGTTTTTGACTTCACGTATCTTCATTCTCAGTGATTTCCATGAAATACGTATCTTTACTTTTGTAGTAAAGTACTCTGGTTGCTTCCGGTGTCCATAAGGGCATGAATGCACAGTTCTTTGGAATCTTTTTATTTTCTTGGGGTGTTTTTCATAAATATCTTTTGAAGATATTTATTTCAGGAGTTTCTAAGAAAGTATCTTTTTGGAAGATATTTTCATTCTGGAGCAATTTCGCAGTTTTCACTTTTTGGAGGGGCCATTGTGCAATTAATGAAAGTTATTTCTAAATGCCTTATTTTGGACCTGAATCCTCATACGTGATTCATTTTCACTTTTTATCGAGTCGTCTACTCTTGGGATTTCCTCCTGGTCGTTATTTTCCAGTTTCAGGGTTTCTGGCCCCAATTAGTGCCAAACTTGTTTGGGGCATAACTTTCTGCTCGGGACTTGGTTTTCGATATCATTTCTTTTGTTGTTCATATTTTCTCATTTTGAATCTTTTTCGTTCATAGAGTTTCACCATTTGAACACGTCTGCTCAAATTTTACTTTTTCGGACCCGGCGGGGCCCGTTCGGGGCACTTTTTGAGATTTCTATAAAAAGGGGATGAAATATTTCATTTTTCATCTTCCCCACTCCTCTTGTACGACCTGAAGCTCTCATGGCAGCCCAAGGGAGGCTGCCACCTTCTCTCTCCTCTTTCGATTTTCATTCCTTTGTCAAAACATAGTAGTGCCTTAGTGTTTGTTGCTCGTCTTGGCGGTGCGCATCTTTCATCCTTATTGGAACCCATTTCTGACCATTTTTCTAGTTTGGATTTAAAGTCAAGTTATGATTTTGATGGGGCTTCCTTGGGGGTTATGATCATCGTGTTGTCCCCGACAAAACCTAGTAGTTTCGTCGGATTCGGAGCCGTTCCATTTTGATGGCTTTTGAGATTTTCATCTCAAATTGAGGTAGGGAATGTTTTAGGATTGTTTGTGTGTTGTATTAAGTGTTTCTCATAATTATACAACGTATATATATGCCTTGTATCAAATCTAGAAAATTAGTATTTTTATTTCTTTGTATAAGATTTAAAATTCAAAGGTGTATATGGCTTAGATTTGAATTGTGGCATGATGATAAATTATGTTTTAATATGTTTGTTAACATATATTAAATTGGGATTAATTGAATAAGAATTGCACTTTTTATTTAATATTTATCTTTTGTGAAAAATTAAATCGCATGGCCGTACCTTGCATAAAATTGACTTGTGATATGCTTTTAAATTATGTTTTGGTTTTTTGTTTAACATACTTTAATTTGAGAGTATTTGGACAAGTAGAAAAATCTAGAGATTTTAATTAAAATGATTAATTAAAATCTAATTAAGGGTTCCATTGGCCTAATTAAGTGTTTAACTTGATATTTGTGATAACTATGACTTATGTTCTAACATATGTTAATTTGGAACCTCTTGATGTTGTTTTAGAAGTTAGGGATTTGATTATCATGATTTAATTAAATTCCACTTTATTGTTCTTATGGCCTAATCGAGTTTTGATGTGGTGTATGTAATGACCATGCTATATTGTTATCATGTATTAATTGGAGGTCATTTGATTGAGATTTGAAACCTAGGGAATTTAATTAGTTTATTGATTAAATTCCATTTCTATTGTATTATTGATTAACTTATGTATTTGACATTGATAGTATGTTAAAAACATGACTTTTGACTTATAATGAATTTATTTATGTTTTCAATATTGGATTATATTGTTATAGCGTGTAACGAATCGCACATTGAAGATTCGACATTGTCATCCTATAGTAGTTGTGGATTTAGAGCATGTATTTTGTGGATACAATCTACTTGTGCATGGAAGGTGACTTAGTGCATTATATAAATTACGTATAAGTTATGAACTTATTTGATTATTTTGGAGTCTTGGGACATTGTTACTGTGATATGGCTAAAGTTTGGCTTTAGTGCGGGAGGTATGAGTTCTCCCCAATTGAGATAGTGCGTACTAGGGTAGTCTTTCCAGCTGGTTAATGCCTGGAATAACCAATTTGTTCTTGGTTTAGTCCGAGACGTGATGTCCAAGTCTTCCACTATTTTTTTTCGCATTCAATTCCAAGTTGACAACCAATATTTAATTGTGACTTATGGTTTTGGTTATTGGCGATTTGATGTTGTTAAGTACATCCATACTAAATTGTTATTTTTAGTTATTTTCATAATTTTAGATTTCAAGTTGATAACTTAGAGAATCTATGTCTTGATGTGTTGTATTAGAAATTCTATTTGTACTAAATTATTATATTTAGTTGTTATTGCATTTTAGATTTTAAGATGGTAATCTTGAGAATTTATGTTTTGTTACTTTGAATAGCATACTCTTATTTTGTTTGAAAAGCATGAATGATGTGATTTATGCTAGAAATGATCTTAGGTAGCTTAGGATGCTCCTTGGGTCTCACATTGACATAGATGTTAGGTGGAATGAACCACAATAATTAAATCATGCAAACTTGTAAAACGTAGGTCGATGCATGCTCATTTCCTACGAGTAGCTTTATATTGCTCACCCCTACGTTACTGGGGCATATTTCAGGTACAGGATTCGAGATTGGAGTTTTGCACTCGCTGTGGGTGAATTACAGAGTTGAAGTCTCTTTAGAAGTATTCTTGTTTGCATGCAAGTGTTGGCATGTTTAGTTTTGCTTATGAAATGTAATTTTTTTCAAATTTGGAGGTTTAACATGTCAAATGTTATAAATGAATTGTAATAAGGCCTTGGGCCATTGTAATATGTTTAAAATGTTATCTTTTACTTGCGTGGATGCTCACATCATCACACACTTGCATATAATGTAATTTGATCATGCTATGGGGGATTCAAATGAAAACATAAGATCCATTTTCAGAAATTGTGCATAGCAGGTTCATTCTCAGTATTTTAACCTATTTCAGTCGACTGGTGGTTTGTTTCGGTCGACCGAACCTCCTCGAATTTCAATTGTTTCGTACAAAGTCCAATTCCAGTAGCCTTTTTGCACGTTGAGGCTTATTTCGGTCGACCGGTTTGTCATTTCGGTCGACCGAAGTGAATATCTCCCTCTGTGTTTGGTCCATTTCGGCAGACCGAAGCTCTATTTCGGTCGACCAAAATGGAGCTGTTTTGTGGTTTTTGATTGGTCGTTTGTTTTGGCTGGTTAGTTTTGTCTGTTGTTCCCACAGAACTTGGTTGATATTGTTTAAACCATTTAGTGGTGTACTTGGTCTAGTTTGAACTAGATCTTATTCCTTTGGTTGTCATTGGTGCCATAGGGTACCATTTGACCTTTCATTCTAGTTTTGCTTCTGCATTTCGGATCCGCTTTAAAGTCATCTTTTGGTTCACCGCTAATGCACCGGGTTAAAAAACTTGGACTGTCACAAGTGGTATCAGAGCTCCTAGGTTCGAAAACCTTAGGACGATGGGTTTTGGGTGCATATTATGCTTTTGTTGCCATGCTCTATGTGTTTATATGATTTATGATAACATGTTTTGATTGATAACATGTTTATGTGCTTACGTGTTGTATGTGGTATGCAATCTGTTTAGCTTATTTTAAATTCTAATGTAAAGAGCATGACATGTGACGTATGCTAGGTTAGAATTGTGTATGCATAACTATATTGCATATTTGGCATGACATGGGGTTGGTCATTGAGGCACGAGTTGAGGTTGATGGTGATGGTAGTCACAGTTTCGTGGTGGTGTAGGTTATTGTCGACCTAGTATTGGTTTTGAGTAGGTGGATGGTCACCTTTTCGTTTAAGCTCTCGTGAGATGAGTCATTTGGCATTGCCGTAGCGGTGGATTTATTGGTTTTGGGCCATTATGAGGTTATGGACCTCTTAGGATCTTTGATTGTTCGGGATGATTCCTCTGGAACTTGCATTTTTCGTGGGCGGGTACGTTTGTGGGCTGGTGCATGGTACTGTCATGCTACCGTACTGGTAAGCTACAAGTGTAGTTCGGATGGAATCAGTGTTGGTTTTGTTTTGATAGGCGTTGTCCTTTTGACCGATGATGATGATGGTTGTTTTGGAGATCAGTTGTGGTGATTGATTTGGTTGTTGCTGGTATGGCCATAGTTGCCATTTTCTTTGGAGTTCTCCATGCGTGATGACGCTTTTAGGATCAAGTCGATTGATTGATGTTTCGGGTAAAGAGAGCATTGCATTGTTAGTGTCACTTGTAGTGTCACCTCTAGATTCGGATATGGATTGTTAAAGTCTTACTATTGTGGTAAGGGCTCATGTTTGTTTTAAGACAGGTTGTTGTCACATGGGTTTTTGGAGTCAGTTTATGGCTAGGAATTATCCTTCCTTTTACCTAGACACTCTAGGACAAGATGTCCATAGGGTTCATTGTTGCATCATTTTTATCTTCTACAGTTTCGTTTTCTACCATGTTGGTAGTTTGACTATGATATTATGATGCATGAATAGGTGGAGGTCTATCCACATTTACCTTTTTGTCGTGTGGCATTAGCATGCCTTCTTTATATGCTTAGAGATGCCATGTTGTTATTGTGCTTTAGTGCTTACATGGAGACGTGTTGCATGTACATTTGATTTTTATCTATGTGAGTAGATTTACTTCTTGGTAGTTGCATTTCCTTGTCATATGCATGACTTCTAGGTTTGGTTTCCCTTTTGTTCTTCCCTCGGTTGCACGTAGTGTGTATGTGGGTTTCTGTAAGGGTTCGCTGTGAAATTCCTTGTAGAGGAGTTGTCACATTTGTTTTGTTTTGAGCTATCCACTTCCCTAAGGTGGGAAGGATGCTCCATTTCGTGGTTGTCATATCGACACTTATGGGAGGATAGGGTTTCTTCTTTTTTTTGGTTCGTGTTAGGGACCTCACAAGGAGTGAGTCTCTTTTCTTCGTTGCGTTGTGCACTGTTTTGGGGTTGGTTGGTCCATGAGGATCATCGTAGTTGTCTTGAGTCCTTGGTGAGGATTTGATGGATTTTAGTCGACTTACTTCTATGTAAGGGGTGAAGTCTTTGACCTTGCTGTCTTTTATTTTAGAGATGGAGTCGTGGTATTGTCCTTTTTAGGACTGGTGGTTTCTTTTCTTTCGTGTCTTCCCTTGGGGAGTTTCTGCCGTGGTTGTTGACGAAGTTGTGGTACTTAGAGTGAGTTGATTGGTGTGAGATCATTTTATGGGGACTTGTGTCCATATTATTGAGGATTTGTTTTATTGTGAGGTGAGCTCGATGCTCTTTTGAGAATGTCTTGTAGAGACTTGTTTCCGTTTTGGAGACCTAAATGTGATTAACTTTTAGGAGAAGTTTTGGAGGATTGCTGTTGGATATGGCTTGTTGTGGAGTTTCTCGTCCTAGTTATGACTAGGCATAGTTTTGAGGAATTGTAGTTCCAATGATTGTTTTTGGATTGAAATTGAGGAATTTTGATTTGGCTTGGTGATGCCAAGCACGGTTTTGAGAGACTCATTTTGTGATTTTGATTGTTAGGATTTTGATGTATGTACCACTTGGTGGACTTGTATTTTGAGGATTTAGTTATCCATGATAGGGATGTGGATCTGATGTTTGATTACGGTGTAGTCTTGTAGTTGATCTGTTTCAGGGAGAAATGTAGGACTTTCAATGAAATGTCTTGTGGTGAGGTTCGTTTTGATTTATGGAGGTTTTCATTTGCTTGACAGGCTTTGGATTCTTGATTGATATTGTTAGTAAGAGAATTTTGAGACATTGGAGTTGTTGGATTTACTGTGTTGAGGATTTGAGGCCTTAAGCATAGTGGTGCCTATGACATTGTTGTCAGAGTTTGGAATTGGACGGGATGGTTCGGAACGTCTTTTGACCATATTCAAACTCTTACAGATGCCTGGTTCCCATATTGCCTTTGGCCATGATCGTTTTGCGACATTGATGTCATTTGTATCGAGAGTTTCATGGGTAGACCTAGTGGGGGGCAGGTTATGAACTAGTGCCTTATACTCTCATGCTACCGTACTAAGTTGTGTTGTAGGTGAGTGTTATTTGTCGTCGATGCTACCTTACTGACGAATAAGTGTGGGCGGGCACTAGGTACTGTCATTGCTACCACACTTTTGAGTACCTCGTGGGTGGGTTCTGGTTGCTATTCGTACTGCCACGTTGTCTTTGTTCTGTACCTTGATTTGATCTATGGTTATCTTGGAGTTCTTTTGGTGGATGTTTTTGGATCGGTTTGATGGTTCAGCAGGAGGGATGGTCACGGTTGTTGTTTTCTGTTCTTTTGTCTCACCTTAGGTTCTGTGTGTGAGTTTCGACTTGTTGTGTGGCCATGTAGTCATTTTCCTTTTGAGAGGTTGTCCTGTCATTAGCACATGGGTGCGAATAACATTGGTCTGTGCGTTATCTTTTAGTTTTGGGATTGCTTTTGTATCGCGTTGTGTGGGATACTCGGAGGTGTACTCTGTAGTTATCCTGGTTTCGCCTTTTTGTTTTGTTAGGGCTGGATTTCGGGGATGAAATCCCTTTAAGGTGGGACGATTGCAATGACCCGGATTTTTCGGATAAATTTTCTTTTTCGTTGTCTTTTTCCTTCTGAGTTTGGTTTCTTGTCGATTAGTGTCATCTCGAGTGCTTTGAAATGATTTCTGAGACTCTTTTCTTTGGATTGACAACTTCCTTTGAGGACCGAGTCATTTCCATATTTTCACTTTTTAGACACTATTCGCTTTTCGTCCTTTTCCTTATTTCGTCTTTTTCCCTATTTTGTCTTTTCCCCGTTTGTCACTTTGTTGGCTTAACCACACTTCTTGTGTTTGAAGTTGGTTTTTAACTTCACGTATCTTCATTCTCAGTGGTTTCCATGAAATACGTATCTTTACTTTTGTAGTAAAGTACTTTGGTTGCTCCTGGTATCCATAGAGGCATGGATGCACAGTTTTTTGGAATCTTTTTCTTTTCTTGGGGTGTTTTTCATAAATATCTTTTGAAGATATTTATTTCAGGGGTTTCTAAGAAAGTATCTTTTTGGAAGATATTTTCATTCTAGGGCAGTTTCGTAGTTTTCACTTTTTAGAGGGGCCATTGTGCAATTAATGAAAGTTATTGCTAAATGCCTTGTTTTGGGCCTGGATCCTCGTACGTGATTCATTTTCACTTTTTGTTGAGTCATGTACTCTTGGGATTTCCTCCTAGTCGTTATTTTCCAGTTTCAGGGTTTCTGGCCCCGGTTAATGCCAAACTTGTTTGAGGCATAACTTTCTGCCCGGGACTCGATTTTGACGTCGTTTCTTCTGTTGTTCATATTTTCTCATTTTGAATCTTTTTTGTTCATAGAGTTTCACCATTTGAACACGTCTGCTCAAATTTTACTTTTTCGGACCAGGCGGGGCCTGTTCGGGGCACTTTTTGAGATTTCTATAAAAAGGGGATGAGATATTTCATTTTTCATCTTCCCCACTCCTCTTGCACGACTTGAAGCTCCCATGGCAGCCCAAGGGAGCCTGCCACCTTCTCTCTCCTCTTTTGAGCTTCATTCCTTTGTCAAAACATAGTAGTGCCTTAGTGTTTGTTGCTCGTCTTGGCGGTGTGCATCTTTCACTCTTATTGGAACCCATTTCTAACCATTTTTCAAGTTTGGGTTTAAAGTCAAGTTGTGATTTTGATGGGGCTTCCTTGGGGGTTATGATCATCGTGTTGTCCCCGACAAAACCTAGTAGTTTCGTCAGATTCGGAGCCGTTGCACTTTGATGGGTTTTGAGATTTTCATCTCAAATTGAGGTAGGGAATGTTTTAGGATTTTTTGTATGTTGTATTAAGTGTTTCCCATGATTATACAACGTATATATATGCCTTGTATCAAATCTAGAAAATTAGTATTTTTATTTCTTTGTATAAGATTTAAAATTCAAAGGTGTATATGGCTTAGATTTGAATTGTGGCATGATGATAAATTATGTTTTAATATGTTTGTTAACATATATTAAATTGGGATTAATTGAATAAGAATTGTACTTTTTATTTAATATTTATCTTTTGTGAAAGATTAAATCACATGGCCGTACCTTGCATCAAATTAACTTGTGATACGCTTTTAAATTATGTTTTGGCATGTTGTTTAACATACTTTAATTTGAGAGCATTTGGATAAGTAGAAAAATCTAGAGATTTTAATTAAAATGATTAATTAAAATCTAATTAAGGGTTCCATTGGCCTAATTAAGTGTTTAACTTGATATTTGTGATAACTATGACTTATGTTCTAACATATGTTAATTTGGAACCATTTGATGTTGTTTTAGAAGTTAGGGATTTGATTATCATGATTTAATTAAATTCCACTTTATTGTTCTTATGGTCTAATCGAGTTTTGATGTGGTGTATGTAATGACCATGCTATATTGTTATCATGTATTAATTGGAGGCCATTTGATTGAGATTTGAAACTTAGGGAATTTAATTAGTTTATTGATTAAATTCCATTTCTATTGTATTATTGATTAACTCATGTATTTGACATTGAGAGTATGTTAAAAGCATGACTTTTGACTTATAATGAATTTCTGAGTTTATGTTTTCAATATTGGATTATATTGTTATAACGTGTAACGAATCGCACTTTGAAGATTCGACATTGTCATCCTATAGTAGTTGTGGATTTAGAGTATGTATTGTGTGGATACAATCTACTTGTGCATGGAAGGTGACTTAGTGCATTATATAAATTACGTATAAGTTGTAAACTTATTTGATTATTTTAGAGTCTTGGGACATTGTTACTGTGATATGGCTAAAGTTTGGCTTTAGTGCGGGAGATATGAGTTCTCCCCAATTGAGATAGTGCACACTAGGATGGTTTTCCCAGCGGGTTAATGCCCATAATAACCAATTTGTTCTTGGTTTAGTTTGAGATGTGATGTCCAAGTCTACCACTATTTGTTTTCGCATTTAATTCCAAGTTGACAACCAATGTTTAATTGTGACTTGTGGTTTTGGTTATTGGCGATTTGATGTTGTTAAGTACATCCATACTAAATTGTTATATTTAGTTATTTTCACAATTTTAGATTTCAAGTTGATAACTTAGAGAATCTATGTCTTGATGTGATATGTCAGAAATTCTATTTGTACTAAATTGTTATATTTAGTTGTTATTGCATTTTAGATTTTAAGATGGTAACCTTGAGAATTTATGTTTTGTTACTTTGAATAGCATACTCTTATTTTGTTTGAAAAGCATGAATGATGTGATTTATGCTAGAAATGATCTTAGGTAGCTTAGGATGCTCCCTGGGTCTCACATTGACATAGATATTAGGTAGAATGAACCACAATGATTAAATCATGCAAATTTGTAAAACGTAGGTCGATGCATGCTCATTTCCTACGAGTAGCTTTATGTTGCTCACCCCTACGTTACTGGGGCATATTTCAGGTACAGGATTCGAGATTGGAGTTTTGCACTCGCTGTGGGTGAATTACAGAGTTGAAGTCTCTTTAGAAGTATTCTTGTTTACATGCAAGTGTTGACATGTTTAGTTTTGTTTATAAAATTTAATTTTTTTCTAATTTGAAGGTTTGACATGTCAAATGTTATAAATGAATTGTAATAAGGCCTTGGGCCATTGTAACATGTTTAAAATGTTATCTTTCACTTGCTTGGATGTTCACATCATCACACACTTGCATATAATGTAATTTGATCATGCTATGGGGGATTCAAATGAAAACATAAGATCCATTTTCAGAAATTGTGCATAACAAGTTCATTCTCAGTATTTTAACTTATTTTGGTCGACCGAACCTCCTCGAATTTCAATTGTTCAGTACAAAGTCCAATTCTAGTAGCCTTTTTGCACATTGAGGCTTATTTTGGTCGACCGATTTGTCATTTCGGTCGACCGAAGTGAAGGTTCCTCTCCCTCTTTGCTTGGTCCATTTCGGCAGGCCGAAGCTCCATTTTGGTTGACCGAAATGGAGTTGTTTTGTGGTTTTTGCTTGGTCGTTTGTTTCAGCTAGTTAGTTTTGTCTATTGTTCCCACAGAACTTGGTTGATCTTGTTTAAACCATTTAGTGGTGTACTTGGTCTAGTTTGAACTAGATCTTGTTCCTTTGGTTGTCATTGGTGCCATAGGGTACCATTTGACCTTTCATTATAGTTTTGCTTCTGCATTTCGGATCCGCTTTAAGGTCATCTTTTGGTTCACCACTGATGCACCGGGTTGAAAAACTTAGGCCGTCACAGAGGTTTTATGAGGTACGTATGACTTTTAAGGGTTAGTGTTTGTGACTCGGGTTATAGTTCGGTGAAGCGGTTCTTTTCGAACCGGTTGAGGTAGGTGTGACAGAGGTTGCTTGAGTCACGAATGTGGTCTATGAATTGTAGATGTGTATTTTGAGTATTCTTGTACAGTCTAAGGAAGTGTGTTGGATATGGTTGGTTGAGAGGTGATTTCCATTCTGAGAAACTACAGGAATGTGTCGAGGGTAATTGACTCTTGGTGAGTCGATTGCATGGCTCGGTCGATAAGCGGAGTTTCGAGTTGTCACGGTTGTCGAGAGAGTCTCGAGGTGGGATATAATGGTCAGCTTTAGTTGTGTAAAGTAGGGTTGCACTATAATGCAAGTTGTGTGAGGTTATTAAAGTGCTCAGTCATTTGCAAATGAGGTGATTGATGTTGAGTGTTGTGTTATCAAATGGACTATGTTTTGGAAGTTGAAGGTTGTGGGTTGGAGTTGTAATTCAAGTTGTGTTTGAAGTGTCAGGGGATAATGCTTAGTCTTTGAGGATCCAAAAAGGTGGATTGACGACAAGAATGATTGGGACGAGGTTGATCTTATAGGTTTAGTTGGTAGCCTCATTTTACTTTTGTCGGGGCCAAGGATGTTTTGAGGAACGAGAATGAGGAGAAGTAATGATGTTGAACTTAGGGCATGAAGTTTCCTCGTTAGGCATGTAGATCACCTTAGGAAGAGTGGTTCAAGTAGTCGGTTAAGCGTTAGTGATTGATTGCATCATTGATGATTTTAAGGAGATAATTGGGTGTTGAGCATTTGAGATTTGTGCTCATTTTGTTTGAGGATTTGTCAGCATGACATTGCCATAAGGAGGTTCTTTTCTTGTGGTATGTAGTGGTCGTTATGGGGAGTATCGAGAGTAATGTTTGTTCTTTTGTTACGATGATATTATCTTAAGGATATTTGAGAAAAAATCCTTTAGTTGTGACTGGATGATCCGATGGAATGATAGGTTTGAACTATTATTTGAAATGAGTAGTAGTGAAGGTGCTATCGTATGATGGTTGGTGAGGATGAGCAGAGCGGTTTAAAGAATGATCCAAATGTGGTTTGGAAATTAAGAGTTGTTTGTTGTATGTTGTCAGTTAGGTGATGGGATTGTGCATTAGTTGAGGTGATGGGATTGTGCATTAGTTGAGGTGATTGTGGACTGTTTAGTCTTTTAGAATCAGTGAGGACAATGTAGCCGGTTAAACACCTTTTTCTTTTGACGAGTCGTGGGTTGATGTGACTGTCGTCACGAGTCTTGTGCATGGTGTTTAAGGTAGTGTCACCTTGAAAGGTGGAGGTGGAATGGGTGATTTAATGTCATTGTTTAGCATGGAGGTTGTCATTTGGGAGAGACAGGTTCTTGATGGAATGGGACGTGGTGTCCAACGTGCTATGATTGTTCTTAGAGTTAGTGTGCCGTGCGTGTTGGTACTTTTATCTGAGTAATTTTGGTTGGCATGGTGTGTGGAGTAGCATGTGCGAGGTTCTAGTGTTCATAGTGTATGACGATCCGTTAGTAGCGAGGTCGCCTAGAATTAAGGTTGTAGTCCAGTATGTGTTTCCAGTTGGTCCTTCTCCTTGTGTGTAAGAAGTTATTTTCATCTCAGGTGAGATTGGGTGTCCACAGATGGACGATTGTTGAGTAGTGTGTGACAAGGTGTCGGGTGCATTCAGGTGTGAGTTTTCAGTCTCTTGTGAGAGCGGGGCTCGTTACCCTTCCCAATTGTTCTAGTCTTGGCAAAGGCGTAGTTTGTTATGAGTCTTGTTCTCCATTTAGGAGTTGTGCACGTCCGTGGGTGGACGGACCTGTGTGTGGTTTGTTATGTTGTTAGAGTTCATTGGTGGAGTTCTTGGTTGAATGGGTCGACTCACTTTCATGGAGAGAGGTGGAGTCTTCGATTCCTGTAGTGCTTGTTTTGAGTGTGGTTTTGGCCGGTGGTATGTGAGGCACAAGTTGCCAAATAGGGAATGTGTCGTGAACAGTAGTTTGAGGATGATTAGGTGGTGTAATGTGAGTTATGTACTTGGAAGTTTTGTTGGCATTTGATTCGAGTAGTGTCTTGAAGACAAATGTTGGTATTGGTTGAGTGTTAAACAACTAGAAAGTGAGTGTGGGATTCTATTGAGGAAGAATGGGGATGATTGACTTTGGCTTTGAGGTTTCAGGCATGAGATGGTCATATTGTGTGTTTGGATGAGATTAGAATTGAATTGAATGATGTTATGGAGTTGTTTACCTGGTATGGGTATTATGAGAAGATTAGAAAGTTTTGATGCTGGTTGATGATTGAGGCATTTGGTGCTGTGCTGTTTTTGTTTGTTATAGTTATGTGATTGAGATATGATTGGAATTCTGAGAATAGGTATATGATTGTATAGTTGTTGAGGTTACGTAGAGTGATGGATGGATAGTGAGTGGCTTTCATGGTTATTTTGTGGACTGTGTGAGGTTGTGTTTGAGGTTTGGATCTGAGGACATGAACGACGTCTGTTTTGAGATCGGATTGATGATGAGAATGGCCTAGCTAACCATTTCTCCTGAATCAATCCCTCTTTAGCACGATGTCGAGTCAAAGTTCAATGAATGTTTTAAGTTGTCACGAATAGTGAGAGTATGGTATTGGTCGTGTGTCGGTGTGGTGGTGTGGATTCAGGGAGTTGTCTCAGGTAACGAAGTATGTTAGATATGACCAAATTTCCAATCCATTTGATTATTAAAGATCTCATTTTGAGGAATTGTGTCTTGGGTACAGGATAGTGCGCTTTACTGATTTGGTGACTAATGTTTATATAGTTATTGGGGGATTCATTGTTTAATCATCTTGAAGTTGTAGATGTAATGATTGTCATGTAGTGCGATTAGTATTCATTGGTGCAGTTATGTGATGGTGTAGCTACGTGTTAGATAGAGAGTACTTGGACTGACGGGGATGTATAGAATTGAGATTTTGTGTCATTTGAAGGATAAGTTGAGGTTGGATGTTGTCTTATTCGGTGGTCTAGTGACCATTCTTCTTGTGGGCTTTGAAGCCTTTCGTGACTATGTAGAGTATACTGATGTTCATTGTGAGTCATACGTAGGGTCTAGTTGGTCTTGTGTCGTGATGAGGTGAAAGATGAGTACTCGTATTGGGTTTTAGTGGCACTAGTGTGTGATTACCTGGTGATGTCTGATGTCAACGTTAATAATGTTGTGAGTTCATGGTTTTGGGGTTTTTGTGAGGTTTTCTCGGGAAGGTGTGTAGCTGTGAGCCTCCTTCTTTAAGGAGGCTAGATTTCAAGGATGAAATCTTTTAAGGAGGGTATATTGTAATGTTTTCGATTTTTGTCATTTTTTTATTTTTTGGAATTTTTTGTTTTTACAAGGGAATTTTTGTCTTTTTTAGTTTTACGTGCCGAACACTGTGGTTTGTGCTGGGTGTGTCCGAGAGTTGGTTGGGACATTTTCTTAAGTTCAGGACTCTTAGAAATGCACTGGTGACCATTTCAGCATTTTTTTGTTTTTCGGGCCAAAAAGTCCTGTGTGGGACCCGCTACTGGAATTGTCGCGTACGGGGGTTTTGTTTGGGTCCATTTGCATTTCATTTATTTTAATTAGTGTGCTTTGTGTTGATTTTATATAGTTGGTTGCATATATATGTGTGTGGTGTGAAATAAAAGGGAAAAAGGAAAAGATATTTTTTTAGTGGTGGGACCCACCACCACTAACATTTGAATTAGTGGTCAAGAGGCCACTTTGGCCTCATTTTATTCCTATCTCTCCCGGCTCCTTCTCTCTTTTCCTTCTCTTTTTCTTTTTCTTTTCTTTGCAACTTCAAACTTCAATTACTCTATCAATTTTTAGAATTTGTTGGTGCCGTTTGCGACAAATTTGAGAGTTCGTTGTGATCTACGCGTTGATAGGACCAATTCACCATTTTAGCCAACCTAGGGATTTCGAATTTTGGGCTCATTTTGGGGGTTTTTGCATCTAAGTGAGGCAGGAGTTTCTAATTCACAAGTTATTGCACTTTTGTGAATTATTTCTTCTTAAATTATTACCTAGCATGCTTAATTTATATAAATTCTTGCAAAAGTTGCTTATATGTTATATGTGAAATGTGTAGTTGTGTGTTAATTGATGTCTTATGATGAAGCATGCTTTTATGAAATAGAATTTATGCCTATTTTGCTTATCATGCTAGATTAATGTTGAATGAAGGCTTGAAATGTGTATTTTAAAATTTTATTTTGAAAGCCATGTATAATATTGATTGTTGACTTGAAAGGCATGAATTTCCTATTGACATGGCATTGAAATATATGAGTCATTCAAGCGTGGCATTGGGAAATAAAATGGGAAAATTGTTTTAAAATGGAAAGTGTAAAAGGTTTTGGGGAAAAGTGTTGATAAAGAGTTTGTGAAAACCCGAGCGCCTAAGGGTTACCTAGGGCCCGTGGCGTTAATGTGACCTAGAGGGAATTAAGGAACCGCTGTAGCATGGTTGAGCTATCTGGGCCCCAAATGATGCCACGGGGTTACCATGGGTCAGGGACAGTAGCCAATCTTTTTCTCATGTCGGCATGGAGTTGTCATGGGACGGGCTATGTTAACTGTTTGAAAAGTGAGGAATGGAATGAATTTTGAAAGTGGGGAGCGACATAGCATGGTATTGCATTTCATGGCACGACATTGTTTTAGATTTGAAATTTTTGCTATATTCTTTCCTGGCATAGCATGATCCTGTTGCCCTTATTTCTATTCGTTGTATAGATTTACGGGGTCATAAGAGATGTGTCTTAGGCACCACCTACTCAGCAATTTGTTCACCTTTTTATATTAACATTTTTTAGGTCACGGAAAGGAGGTGGCAGATGCCAATCCACCACAAGCATGAAGAGAATAAAAGTGTGTATTTAGCAATCATTTTGTAAACTTGAGGTTCTTTTCTTTTCTTTTCTTTTCTTTTTGGTAAAACATTATTTTGGAATGTATTTAAGTTTGCTTAGCATAGCCTTGTAATATAAGTTAGAGTCTAGACTCTATTTTGTTGTAAACTGAACTATTTGTAAAGACCATAAGCATTCCTTATTGGAATGAAGTTAATGATGTTGTTTTGTAGAAAAATGTTGATGATTCAAATCATGGAATGTAGAAAGTCATTTTACAATGTGTTTGGAACAGCCTTAGAACATTTTTCAAAGTCTCTACCAAAGTTTACTTCATTCTCAGCATTCACAGCAGTTCAATAGCAAGTTTCCCAGGTTGCAGCGCCATTTTGGCCGACCGAAATAGGCATTTCAGCCGGTCGATCATTCCAGTAGCTTCAGCTATTATTTGGGCCACAACCGACCCACCAGAATGGCTATTTAGTCAACTGGTACAGACTTCACTTCGGCCGACCGAAGCTCCATTTCGGTCGACCATAATGAAGCTATTTTAGCCCCTTTGTTCCTTCTTTGTTTTGAGTTCCTTAAGCCTTGGAAGTTGTTTAAAGTCGTCTTGAAGCATGTTTAGGGCACAATAATAATGTGTTGACATTAGATATGGTGGGGATTAACTTAGGTGACCTCGGGTTCAGGTAAGGACTCGGTTAACTGTTCGAACCAACGAGTTTGGGTCGTTACACGATCATTGCCCTGTTTCACCGAATCTGGGTTGGGGTGATGGGTACTATAAAGGCGAGCCGAAGTAAGAGCATCGCCGTTGGCATCTTACTCATTAGTGAAGTAAGAACACTGTCGTCGATCATCGCACCACTCGCCACCTCCATCTTCTTTATCTTTCCATTTGATTTCAATTGTGCATAAGTTGCTTTTTGCAGCAAATTTGGGATATAGATTCAAATTAGGGGAAACCACGTTGCCACTGATTGTGAGGTTTTGGTTGTTTTGAAGAATCAAATGGTGGAACATACAAGAACACAACATAAACTAACCCTCTACGACAAGCTCCTCCAAAAAATCTTCCACCGCCTCCCTCAGCCGCCTCTCTCGTCTCCAAGTGCTGGCTTCGCCTTTGCCGTATTCCTCCGCTGTAGGAGATATATTCGACTTCCTCGTCTTCCTCTCTCACTACCCTTACCTCTCTCCCCTCTCTCACTATCATTGCCAGAGAGAGATTCACCTTTTCTCCATCGCCTTTTCTTGCCACAATCTTCAACCCTCGCTTCCTCACTTGCCTTATAATTTCTCTCTCTATCTCTTGCCTCAATTTCACTTCTAATGTTAATTTTTTAATTAAGTTTCTTTATTAATGATAAAGGGTAATGGGGAGAAAACAATATAAATTCATTCCATTCCAGCTTTTATGTTACTCCAACCAAATAGAGGTATGCGAATGATCATTCCATTTTTACAACATTTCATATTTGCAAATAAACACTAGAATATAATGGTCATTCTATTCCATTCCCATTCCCATTCTATTCTTAGCTTCATTCCATTCCTATCCTATTTCTTTCATGCGTGCCATATTAACCTTAATCCTGCGTTTGGTGTGTAGGAATGGAATGGAATGGAATGCCCATTCCAACCATTTCTCTGTTTGGTATACAATTTAAAGTGGGAATGATCATTTCATTGGAATGAAAATTCATTCCACAACTAAACCTATGGAATGGCCATTCCATTCCCAAGTAATTTTTTTAATAAAATCAACTTCCCAAAAAACTCTCATGTTCCAACTCCAAAAACCACCACAACCACCTCCACCTTTCACCACTACCATTGCCTTCCATTACCACCGCCAACACCGACTTTCACCGTCGCCCACTATTTTCCACCACCACCATCACCACCAACACCATCTCCCTTTGTTGCAACCACCACTGTCGCTCACCACCGCCGCTCACCGCCACCGCCACCGCCACCTCCACCCCCTTCCACCACCACCGCCTTTCACCACTGCCTTCCACCACCACCGTCACCGCCTTTCACCACTGCCTTCCACCACCACCGCCACCGCCACCACCTTTCACCATTGTTACTGCCTTCCACTGCCACCACCACCATCACCACCGCTTTCACCACCGTTATCACTACCACTTTCTACCACCACCTTTCACCACCGCAACCGCCTTTCACTGCCACCACCACCACCGTCGCCGCCACATACGCCTTCCACCACCACCACCACCACCACATTTCACATACGCCTTCCACCACCACCACCACCACCACATTTCACATCCACCATCATCACCTTCCACCACCTTCCATCACCACCACCGCCACCACCACCATCATCACTACCTTCCACTACCACCTTCCACCACCGCCATTACCTTCCACCACCATCACCTCCACTGCCTTCCACCACCACCATAGTCACCTCCATTGGCTTCAACAACAGCCACCTACACCATCTCCTTCCACCACCACCACCACACTATTGCCACCACCTTCCACCAACACCACTGCTACTTTCCACCATTGCCACCACCGTCTCCTTCCAACACCACCACCTACACCACTATCATTTTCCACCTCCACCAGCATTGTCACCACTATCCACCACCGCCATTGCCACCATTTATTTTTAAAAAATTATTAGAGAATGTCATTTTGTTAATTTAATTTTTTTGTTACTAAGAGAGATATTTTGAAGAATTCAATTTGAAATTTATTCCATTCTAAATTTTAAATTGGTTCGACCAGACACTATAATGGTTATTATCATTTCATTCCCATACATTTCATATTTACAACCAAATAACAGAATGAGAATGGTCATTCCATTCCATTCCCATTCTCATTTCATTCCTACTTTCATTCAATTTCATTCTATTCCTGCACACCAAATGCATCATAAGTGCGTTAACAATGAAAAGAAATGGGTTTTTGACAACAAGTTGTCCTCTGTGTAAAGATTGAGTCAACATTTTAAAAAATGTTCATGAATGGATCATATGAAAACATATGCACATATAAGGGTTGTATGAAACTTAGTGTTGAAGATCAATCACCTCACTAATGTTATTCCTAGGACCAACCTCCTTTCTTCAAGCTTTGCCTACAATGCTCCAAGATTAAACTCCTAATCTAAATCACCCATATTCCCTTTATAGATCTTTTAAACCATAGAGATACATGGGTTTGAATGTAGATTAATATATTTGAGACACCTTTGTGAGGAAGATGAACTTTATGCAGTTCTTTCTCTCTCTATGTCATGCCTTTTGTTCTAATTACCCTAAGAACCTGTTTGGGATTGTTTCTTTACTACTTACAAGCATTTTTATTTTGAAAAATTGCGTTTAAATGTATTTGGTAACCATTATAAACGCTTTAAATAGTTTCAAAATTTAGTTTAGTAGAGCGTTTGAATGAAGCTAGAATTTGGAACTTATAAAATTGCGTTATGAGTAAAGGTTGAATATTTTTGGTAACTCTTTCTCATTAGACAATTTTATCCATTTTATTTTTTATAACAAAAATTACACCCCTTCTTTATAAAGTTACTATTATCAAATATGGCAACAAATATGGCAACATCATATTAAAGAATATTATTGGAAAATTAACAATAGAAGTATTTAAAAAAATATTGTTACCAAATAAATTAAAAAATAATTTAATTGTGAAAAGTACTTATTATAATATCTCACCAAACCCCTAACATGTTTTTTACTGACCGCAAATTTTTGACAGCTCTATTGATAAAAACCTTTTTTCTATTCCAACAGCAACCCCAAACAAACTCTAAATGGGTGTAGATAGAGACATTATATATTGAACTCTTTTTGGAGAATAACTCCCCATTCACCTTTAGATTACTCTAAGCAACCTTACATTACCACACAATATCTCCACACTCTTGGGCTTGTCTTTCTAAATTTATGGGTTAGGGGCGTATATCATATTTGGGCTCAATCCCTCTTAGGTTAGAATGGACTTGTTTAATTAAACCCGATCAACTCATGTCACAATTGCGGTAGGCCCATAAGCTGAGGAGAGTCAGTGATGTTAAGTCTAAAGCAAATGGGTTGTAGTCAGTTATCCAACCCAGATAGAATTGTACTCTTTGTAGAACAAAAATCGTGCATGATAAAGATAAGGGCAAAGTCCAAACAACCCCCTCTGACCTTTTTCCACTAAACCCCCTTGACTATTTTTATTCCAAACCCCCCCCCCCCCCCCCCCCCGCCTCAACTATTAGAGGGGGTAACAGATTCATAAGGGACGTTAACTAAGGATGCAAAATGATTAAAGTATCCCTTAGGCAAAATTTGTGAATTGCCATCATCCGCTTTGCAAAGATTCAATGGAGAGGCTAAAATTCACAATGATGAATTGATTTTTCTCCTATATAGGACCCAAGGAAAAAATAACAATAATAATCACTGAGTCTAAAGCAACTTTTCAATTTTTCGATGAGTTATTTTTTTGCTTTTCCTTCATTTCATCATCAGGCAAGTAGCAGTACGTGTCCTTTTGCGAATGAATACCTATTTACTCATCAATGGTTGTTTTCAGGAGAGATATAATACTCTTTCTTTTTCTTTTTTTTTTTTTTTTTTATGTTTATACTGATGTTTAAATTAAATTTCGAGTCCCAAATCTAGTATTGTAGACTGATATTTGAAGTTGCTTTGTGATAAGCGTCTTTCAACCATACATTGTTGTGAAAACCAAACTAATGTGAAAAAATCACACCTATATAACTAATTTTTAATTTCGTATTTAATATGAATCTATATAAGCATGTTAAATGCATTGTATTTGAACTGTAGTTTTGTTCTATTTAATTGCTTCAAACACCACCAATTGGTCATCCTGATAATGGGTTTTGATTTTTGTGTACTAAGTTGTTTTGTTTTGTTTTGTTTTTTTTTTTTTTTTTTCTTCATGTACAAGTTGTGTTGGGTGTCTATGATTTGTCACAAAGGCTTGGAGACTATCAACTTGAAACTTAACTGCTAGAAGCTGTTAGTATTAGATCAAACATTTTATTATGATTGGTTTTCCTTTTCTTTACCAACAACCATTCTAATTTTATTTGTTTGAAGGTACAAAAATTTTCTATTGTGGTTTTTATGGTGATGGACTTTTGGTGTTTTTATGATCTTTTGTGTGTGTATTTATTTTGACAACAATAGGATTTTTTTTTTTTTTTCGAAATATGACAGCAACAGGAAATTTAATGGGGATACTACATATGTAACAGGTTAAGGAATACTTTAGTCATTTTGCATCCTTAGTTAATGTCCTTATTAATCTATTACCCCCCACTGATAGTTGAGGGAGATTTTTTGAAATAAAAATAGTCAAGGATGGTTTAGTGGTAAAGGGTGAAAGTCAGAGGGATTTTTTGGACTTTGCCCTAAAGATAACAACTACCGAGTAGGAAAAGGGAAAAAGAGTTGTAAATTTTTGTAAAATGGTATTTACAAGAAAAATACCTTAAATTATATAACAATCTTTATTGGCAAGTCCTAGGAATATTTGGAAAGAAGATAAACTAAAGTATTGTGAGACTTCAATAACAATAATAATATCATCTATGCTAATATTTTTAGTTATCACTTTCTAAATATCAAATTTTATAACTTTTTGTATCTTGTTTAATAAGTCAATAATAATGTTGTTGAATTATTATTATTATTATTTTAAACTGAGTTAAAATTCATTATGTTGTTGAATTGTGGAATCTAAGTACTTAATTTTCTTCTTCCAAAAATTAAATTTTTGAAAAATTAAAACAATTGATAAAGGAATTTGATTTTCTAACAATGTTTATTTCTTTACGTTTTTTCTTTATAATTTTCTTTTAACATCAATTTTTTATTTATTTATTTTGTCCAAGTTGTATTTTTCTCATTTTCTATATTTTCTCAAGATATATATAGTATGACTAGTATTTAAAAATATATATAAATTACAATTAACTTATAAATTTATAATATTTTTGTTACATAGTTCAAATCCGGACCGTAAACAAACTGTCTCGGTCATTGTTGTGCTAACAGACTGGAACCGCCAAACACTATTACTTTCAAAACTACACCTGATCGAGTTATCTCTAAACACAGCTCCACCACCTTCCTTTTGCTGAAAATAGCATAAGCAAAGCATTTACATTACACTTAATAATTTTAAGAGGTGAAGGCACCCAAATGTGCATAACTTCCTGCAACCCATTGACAAATATGGGCAATTAGGAAACCTAACAAGCTTGGCTAACCAAATATAGGACAAATGACAAATTACGGTGTAATTTTTTTTTTTTTTTTTCAAGGCAAAAAGAAACACTTTTATTACCAAGCACATAGAGCAAGAGAGACTACTATATTTGGTGTGCAGGAATGGAATAGAATGGAATGCCCATTCCAACCATTTATTTGTTTGGTGTGCGGGATTGGAATAGAATGACCATTCCAATGAAATGAAAATCCATTCCAGGGAATGAAAATCCATTCCATTACTAAACCTATGGAATGGCCATTCCATTCCATAGTGAGATTAAATATTTTTGTAATATTCCTAATAAGCCCTTCATCACATTCCAATAAGGCAAAATTTTTTGGCATAGACCAAAAATCTTTCACATTCCATTTTTTACGTTTCTCGAGCTTCTTTATTAGACGTGGTAAAGGTCTTTTACCTTCCCTCTCTTCTGAATATACCTAGAACTGTCATGGACAAAAAGTTGTAGGACCTTCAACCATACTATATATATATATATATATATATATATATATATATATATATTAGCCTTTACATCAGCTTCTTAGGTTAAGTATTCAATCCATTTTTGGATAAAATTGTACTGACAGAGTATTAATTAGATTGATTTTTTTAAAAAGTAATAAAAAGAGTATTTTTGAGAAAAATCATTACATTCCAGATTTAATGATAGTCAACCAAACAATAGAATAGTAATAATCATTCCATTCCATAACGATTCACCGTCTCACACCAAACATTAGAATGGTAATACTCATTCCATTCCATTCTCATTCTCATTCAATTCCAAGTTATATTCCATTACATTCGTGCACACCAAACGTACTAGGTGTGCAGGTTTAGAATGGAATGGAATGCCCATTTAAAGCATTCATTTGTTTGGTATGCAATTTAAAGTGGGAATGGCTATTCTATTGTAATGAAAATCCATTCATAGGAATGAAAATCTAGTCCACAACTAAACCTATCGAATGATCATTCAATTCCTATGTAATTTTAATATATATATATATATATATATATATATATATATATATATATATATCAATTTTTCAAAAAATCCTCATGTTCCAAGTCCAAAAACTACCACCATCACTTCCACCACCACGACCACCATAACCACCGCCACCTCTATTGCCTTCCACCACCACCACCATTGTTGCCACCTTCAAGAACCACCCCGCCATCGCCTCCATTGCCTTCCACCACCGCCACCTCTATTGCCTTCCACCACCACCACCACTATTGTTGCCCTCCACTGCCTTCCACCACCGCCACCTCTATTACCTAGCCTTCAACCACCACCACCATTGTTGCCGCCTTCCACAACCACCTCGCCACCGCCTCCACTGCCTTCCACTACCGCTACCTCCATCATTGCCGCCACCACTACCACTACCACCACCTTCCACCACCACCACCTTCAACCACAGCCACCTCCACTGCCTTCTACCACCGTTGTTGCCACCACCACCATCACCATTACCGCCACCACTGTTGTCACTGTCATGACCACCACATTCAACCACTGCCAACTTCTCACACCACCGTTTACACCATTGCTACCTTCCACCATTGCCACCACCACTACCGCCACCTCCACCCCCACCGCTACCCCCACCCCCACCTCCACCTCCACCTCCACCACTAATGTAATACCCCTAAATTTAAAAAGGACATAATTAAAATTTTATTATTTATTTTATTATTCTTAGGTGTTTTCGTGACTTTTGTTATGTGGCTTCCTGTTTTATTGTTTAAATGAATTAACTGTTTAATTATAAGTGTGTGTGCTTAAGTGGTTTTTGGTTAATTGTCTAAATGTTTAATTGGTAAATTGAATTCTTTATTTTGATTATGTTACGTGATTAAGTGGCATTTGAATGTTAAATTAAATGTATTATTTTTATTTTATTTTATTTTTAATCAAACTTGGGCTTGGATATGATTAACGGGCTATTTGGATAGTGTAATGGGTACCATTTTACCTATGGAAGTATATACATGTACATATATGGGTATATATGTATATAGAGTTAGTTTTAATTATTGGTATTTATTAATAATTAAACTTGAGGTATTAATCATAATTTAATATAGGTTATAATTTTAGGGTTACATATATTCTCACGTTTTTAGCCGACTTACATTATAGCTTTTATGGTTGTTCTTTTCTTTCTCGGATTAAAATTAGAATTAGGGTTTTAGTTTTTCTAAACCTATAAATATATCATTATGTTGACTTAGGGTTTTAAAAATATGCAAACCCTTTTCACGTACCAGAGAGATAGAAAGGAACAGAGCGTAAATTGTGAGACAATAATAGAGCATCTTTGGTGAGGGTTTCAAATGTGGATTAAGGATTGGTCATAGGAGAAAGGAAGGTTGAGTAGTAGGAGGCTTGACGGCAGTCATGATCGCCGGAAAAACCTAAGAAGACGGCAGCAAGGTTTTGATTCCAAAACCACCAAGGCAAGTTCTTCCTCTCTCCCGTTGGCCTGTGTTCTGTGCATACCTAGGTGTCTTTAGGATTTTAATTGAATATTAATCGGATCTGGCATGTGTATTATATGTCAAATTGATTATCTGGATGTGTATATATTTGTCTGAAACAATTCTTGATTGACTTGTGTTCGTCGTATGTTTTAAGCTTACAGATTTGCACTGTTTTAATGGTTGATTTAACTCGTACTGCTATAAACAAGGGTTTAGGATGTTATTGAATATATATAAGATGGTTAAGATCGATTTTGATTATCTATATACATGTTAATATAATCTGTAAGTATACTTGCAAATTGAAGTTAAAGTTTTGTGTTAACGCGTAATGAATCGGTAGGGGTTTTAAGTCACGGTAATAAATTTCAACTGCCAAAACAAATCATTAGGATGCTACTAGATATATATTAGACTGGTAAGATCCTTTTTAAGGAAGAACAAAGGGATTGGAAGTGGTCGGAGTCAAAGCAGAAGGTCGGAAACAAGGCTGGAATGGACTGGAGGCTTATAGAGAGAGAGAGAGAGCCGGCTCTGGGAAGCCAAGAGCCGGCTCCCACTCTTCAAGAGCTGGCTCCAAGATGGTATGGAGCCGGCTCCATGCATATAAGAGCCTGCTCTCAAGTTTCAAGAGCAGGCTCTCTCATATTTTGACGTATTTTAATGTTTTTTTATTTTCTGGGCACCGTTTGGATGACTTTAATTCTTTCGAATTATGTTGTGAGGGCACTTGGGGTTCTTAATTTAAACTTCAAGTGTATTTAAACCTCATATTGCATAGTTTATACATTTACGCTAAAGTGTTAAACAGTAGGAAAGTAGACAACTTTTCAGTACTGTTAACGGTTGGAGGAAAGTTAAATTGCGTAGTTTTAATTCAGTGATTGAACGGATTATAAAACCAGTCATGGGGATGATTTTGGGTGCAAATAGGATTCTTAAACTCAGTATTAAAGATGAACCGAAGGTTGGAAATAGCTGGAGATGAAGCTGAAAGGCGAAACGGAGCAAAACTAGACAGAGGAGGCTCTAAGCCTTTAAGAGCAGGCTCTAAGCTTTCAAGAGCAGGCTCTAAGTTTCAAGAGCAAGCTCTAAGCTTTTATAGAGCAGGCTCCATGGTGTAAAGAGCCTGCTCTATGATTTTCAAGAGAAGGCTCTTTGGTTAGGTTACGTTTGGTTGCAATCTGGAGCTGTCCGGGAACTGTTTGGGCTATGTTTGGAGTTCTAAATTGTTTCAGGGAGTGAACTAACAATTTTAAAAGTAATTTCAAGAGATCTTAAGCTCTTTAATTGCATAAGTTAGCCTATTATAGGAAGGAAATGATCAGTGTGAAATTTAGACAATTCACATGCCATTAACGGTTGGAAGGGAAGTAGTTGTTCAATTTTTAAATGGGCGACTTAAGTAATTATAAGATGATTTTAATCTTGTTTTAAATACACGTTAGGGTCATTTACTTAATAAATTTGACCTGTGCACACTCGGGAATATAATTGCTGAATTAATAAACCCGTTCTGCAATTACGTAAATTAAGGATAGGAAATTACTTGCTTGTTCTAATATGGCAATTTAATGAATTATAACATGTTTCTAATTTTTGTTTTAGATGCACAGTAGAGTCCTTTATTTAACAGATTGGACCTATTCATGCTCTGGATTTTTATATTACTGAAACCTGCAATTACATGAGTAAAAGGTTTGCTTTAAATTGCTGAATTATTAGATACAACATTCTGCAATTAATTGGATGATGGTTTTCAACTGGATGATGGTTTTGGACTTAAATTGCTAAACTAAAACATAGGTTTTGCAATTTACATGAGAGTTAACCTGGATGTAATTGAAGAATTAATTGCTTATTTTCTGTCAATTATATGAATGGATTCTGGATTTTAAGTTGACGAATGATTAAGTTTTGTCTCGTCAATTTCATGGATATTTAGTTGATAAACTGTTCCAATTTTGTTTTATTAGCTACATGGATTTATGTGGATTGTATTTGGTGTACTGATTGAGTTAATGCATCATTTACGGATCATATGTATGATATGTACTGGTATGGGATGGTGACATACGGAGGGACGGATTAGATCAAAATGCTAATTCCAACCTATTCATACATACGGAATGGATTAACTAAAATAGTTAAATCCTACGTGGTTTCATATCCTGTCAACTAAAACAATTGAACGACGTGTTGGATGGTTGTTTATATTTTCTGTTAATAGGAAGGATAGGGATTTAATTAAAACATTTAAATCCTAATTATATGTTGTGTTTTGGCAACGAATAGTTGACCGGCTCAACATTGTATTTGGATGGGATGTATATACACTTAATTTATGTTAGTCTGTGCGGCTGAACAAGTTGAACGACTAGCTGGATTTCTTTTGGTTGGATAGGATCGGACTTTATATATATAATTATGGTACCGCGATCTGAGCTTGAGTCTCATAGTCGATGGTTAGGGAGCGTATATGTAGTAGGATGCATAGCTAGCTATGTTGGTTGAGGTATACCCTATTAGGCTTAGGTAGTCATGCCCACTCAGGTGCGTTTTTGCATGTTGCCTTCTATTCAGGTTGATACCCTCAGCATAGTCTAGTGAGAGTCCTATAGTATGGTTATATGTATGTATCTATTTATGGACTATATAGATATGGTTGAGACATCTAGGATGTATTTGCGTATCGGGTCTCTGTTTGGATTGTAGTTATGATAGAACTTGTTCATGGGCCTGACCCACTATTATTTTTTAGGTAGCGGACAGAATCAGGTCTTAGAGCTTGTTCGTGCCGAGCAGAGATGACTACTCACTCTACCGACAACATAGATGATTCCTGCACAGTGTAGCATTAGATTCCTTTTCGGTGATTCATTTCTCAGTGTTGGTTTTACAAGGGGTCCACCAGATGGATTCCCGAGTTGTATTAGAATTGGAAAAGTTGGATGTATCAGATTAATACTTTATTTATAAAATTTTATTCTGAGGTTTTCAGTTTTGGATTATTATTTTAGTTTCTTTTCAGCAAATTTTATTTATTCTTGTTATCTTAATTGTATTCTGTGTTCATTTATTGCTAATTTGTTTGATATCATCGGGTAGTCGGGCGTGGCCCTAGCCAACCCGCATCCGAAAATTCGGGGGTATCACAACTAATGCCAACTCCATTGCCATCGCCATGTCTACCTCCACTACCACCACCACCTCCGTCACCGACTTCCACCATCTACATCGCCTTCCACAACCATCGCCAACTCCATTTCTTTCCGCTGTTGCCTCCACCTCCACTACCCTCCACTACTATCACTAGTTCCATTGCCACCACTACTATCACCACCGCCGCCACCGAATTTCACCATTGCCACCATCCACTACCCTCCACCACTACTGCCAGCTCCCTTGCCACAACCACCTCCACCACTACCACTGACTACCACCACCTCCACCACTATCACCACCGTCGCCACCGAATTTCACCATCGCTGCCATTCACTACCTTCCACCACTACCGCCAGCTCCATTTCCACCGCCACCTCCACCACTGCCACCGACTTCCACCATCGCCATCACCTTCCACCACCATCTCCACTTCTACTGCCTTTGACCACTATCGCCACCTCCACTACTTTCTACCACCATCACTGATCGGTTGGTCAATTAACATCAACCTTCGCAATAGCACGAATCTTTGTAAAATAGGGCTATTGGTCGGGTAAGTCGAACCACTGGGACTGCGCTAGTCTAAGGCAACCTAAGTGTCTAGAGTCATTCTTAGGATGATGAAGGGGTGTTCATAGAGGTTTTGTTTGTTGTCACTTAAATTAGGAATTCAAAGTGCATAAAACACTAATTTGCAAGGAATTTAGGATGAAAAGATTAAGAAGAGGAGACTAGGGAAGTGAATCCGCCTCCATCCCTATACATATGCTAGATTAGACCTAAATTGGGGGAAAAACAACATATGATGGTCAAGACTTACATAGCAACACATGGTTGCCATGTAAGTAATCAAGAAGTACATTAGGTCTTAAACAAGTATAATCCATCAAAAGATAAACATGATTAGACTACCTAACTAAGGTGTAGCTTATACACATTTACTTAAATGAGAAACTATCAAGTTCTTGACAAAATGATAAAGCACATGGAGTTAGAGATTAAACATACACCATCAAAGGATTTCCTAAGCAATGGTCTATCAAAGTCACCTATCAACATGCCATGAAACCATTTCATAACATTGCTTCCACTCTCACCATGAAAACTCAAGCAATATGATTACTCTAAGACATCATCTAAAACAAGATAATCAACTTAAAGAAATCATCCATACATGTATCAACATTCATTACAACAAATGAGGTGCTCTTGGTTATGAAAAGACCATAAAATATACATGGCAAATCCCCAAAATAGACTATCCTAGGATATGCTTACAAGGGAGGGACTTCATCACCTCCCTAGAGAAAGAGTTAGTTACCCATTGCTAAGCTAGAAGAAGGAAGAAGCTCCATCCAAGACTCCATTTCGTGCTTCTTCCTTTGCTTGAAGAACTCCCCTCTTTGCCCTCTTCTTTCTCCTCTATCTTGCTAGAATATAGGATAATTTTTTGTGTGGTCCTCCCTCTCTCTTATCAAGCTCAAGTCAATGCTCTCTCTCCTCCAAGGAACACCTCCAACCACTTCATAAAGAAGGAAGATGGCATTGAGGAAACCAATGTGCAAGTGGCTGAAATTGAGCCATTTCCGAATGCAATCTGCCAGAATTTCGAGCACTCGAAGGGTGGTCTCGAGCACATCTAAATTAGTGTAATGAGCAACATGCAATTCTTGCCCATCTCTGATCCACTGTGGAAGAATAACCATAACTTTGTGCTCCGAACTCCGAATGATGATATGTTTGAAGATTTGGAGAGCTAATTCAGAGCTTTAAAAACTTCATGTTTTGATGAAGACCCAATTCTCAAGTCTGGTTGGTCGAAAATGGGGAGAAAGGCAGTACTTCAGTGCTGCCAGGCAGTTTTGCGCACCTCTGTTAAGAAGATCATAACTCTCTGCTCCGAACTCTGAATGACGAACCACTTAAAGATTTGGGAAGCTGATTCAGAGCTCTAAATCTTTCATGTTATGATGGAAGTCCAGTTCTTGAGTTTGCTAGGTCGAAAATGGTGACAAAAGTCAGGTTCTACTGCTGCCAGAATTTCAGAATTGGCACCCTTTTTGTTCAAAATTTCACAAGGCATCATTTTTGCTTCCTTTTTGCAATTTAACCTGAAAATATACAAAAACATGCAAATGGAGATAATCTACATAAAATAATCAATTAATGGACTTTGTTAATGTAATTTAGGGCGCTTGAATATACAGTATTCGGCGCTTATCACACCCCCAAACTTACATTTTGCTAGTCCCTTAGCAAAACCAAAATGCAAAGCTCAATGGAATGAAAAACATGAGAATGCTATTACAAAAATATCCACCATAGCAAAAATAAACATAAGCATAGCTCAAATACAACTTGAAACAGAGAAAGAGCTGGAGACGGGATTATTGGGAAGACTACCTTGCATATATGAAGCATTGATACAAAAATTGGCAAAAACCATTTCAACATGCATGCATCAACATTATAGTCCATATAAATAATTCAATTGTCATCTCTTAAATGGAAATAACTCAAACTCCAGTGAAAGTGAATTGAATTCTCAACATACGGCTTTTACTTTCTTTTCCAATTCCAAGGTACAAGTTTTCAAATCAATGAATTCCCCTTTACATGAAGTCTCTAAGGCATGATTTTATTTTCAAGACAACTTTTGTTGCCTGTTAAGAATTTATGATAACTCAAAAGTGAAACATAAAATGGTTGTGCAGTGTTGAAATCCTCTAAGCTTTCTAACCAACCCATGTAGCAAGCATTAGGCCAACAACTCCCAAACCAGACGGCTTTAGGGTGCTAAGTGTAAAGACACTCCTAGGGCTTAATAGCTCAAGTTGGAAAGGCTACGAATTCCAACAAACCATGTTTATTACACACATTTTTTTTGAATGACCGTGCAATGTTTAAGTCCTTTAACCTTTCTAACCAACCCATGTAGCAAGCGTTAGGCCAACAACTCCCAAACCAGATGGCTTTAGGGTGTTAAGTGTAGAGACACTCCATAGGGCTTAATAGCTCGAGTTGGAAAGGCTACGAACTTCAACTGGTCATTATTTTCTTTCTTTCTCATCTTAATTTTTTTTTTTTTAACTCAAAATATCATGCCAAAGATATTCATCTATTAGGTTCATCAAATCAGATTAACTAGGCCAAGGTCAAGGTCAATCAAGTTGCATGCCTCACAGTTGAGTTTCCAATGTGCATCTGTGCATTGTGAAGCTTATAAGAGTGTAAATCCAGCAAGAATCTAATTGAGGCATTTATACAGACTACATTGTATTTGCAGGATCACTTCAAATTCAAATTTCTTTATTTTCAAAATTTCTCAATTGCTTCTATACACAAGGTATTAAACATATGCTTTGTCTCCAACAAGTTTCAAGCTATACTATCATTGCTTTACAAAATAGTGATACCAAAATTATGCCAAAAATGCAATATTGCACCCCCAAACTTAAACTACACAGTGTCCTCAATGTGGACATGGGTTGAAGTTAAAGACAAAAAATGACAAAAAAAATAAAAAGGAACAAAAATATCCAGGGGGAGGAAATGGTGATGAGCACTGAAAAGTGCGCATTTAAACCCATTAAGCTTAAGCATTCTAGTACCTTTATCTATCTTACTTTGCCGTTTTAGACTTATTACGTGTTATTTAAATTTTCAGGCACTAATCCCAAAATTTGAGCTAACTCAGCCAAATAAAAGCTTAATTGAAGCAATCCTGAGATAAACCAAAGGAGGGAGCAAAGTGGAGAAAGAAAGGAGCAAAAAGGAATCAAGTTGTGCAGCTAAAAAGTTCGATCGATCCAACTTAGAGTTCGATCGATCGAACATCTATGATCAATCATAGTATTTCTCGATAGATCCAACCTTGGCCTTTGCTGAAATTCCAAGTTTGATCGATCGAACATCACTTTCGATCGATCGAACCCTATTTTGTCCTATTCAAATGATTGATCTTATCCACAGCTATACGCCTACCAACCACTTTTGTCTTTTTCCCCATAAATATCTTGAAAGTATCTCAGCCTTGTCCTTATCCGGAGGAGTCAGACCACTTCGATCGATCCAAGATCCAGGTCGATCAATCGAACCCATTTTCGATCGATCCAAGTTAAGGTTCGATCGATCGAACTTCCTCCAGCGAGAAAAAGTTAAAGTCCAGCTGATTTATTCCGTCCTTCATCCAATCATTGGAGAATATGCCTTGCACGACCACAGCTCATCATGGGGTGTATTTGACCTACCTATATAAGGAATATGATACACTTTTTGGGGAGAGTCTCTTGTCACACATTGAAAATCATCTTGGAGGCTATTCTTGGAGAGGAAGAAGGGAGGAAGCTAGAGCACCATTGGAGGAGATCTTCACCAACAAGGAGCAGCCATGGAGTTAGCCCTTGAGGGTTGGATCATCACTACCATGAGTGGGTAGACATCCTATTGGGGCTAGAGTTAGCCCCAAGTATGCTTTCTATACTCTAATCTTGTGTATTATTGAGGGATTAGTGTTGTATGATACATCTTGATATTCATGTATATATAAATCTTGATTATTTCATGGTTTGTATGGTTTAATGCTTCCAATTGACTATTATATTCTATCCATATGTCTATGTATGCTAGAGTAGGATATTCATGTGCTTATCTCTAGATTTAGTGTTTTTGATGCATGTCTATGTGTATTGATGCTATAGATCTAGAGATTATCAAGATGATATGCTTAATGAATGCTATTTTGGTTCATTTGATGGTTTATGCCTATTCTTGATGGTTTGTGCCTCTCTCTTAGTCTAGATAGCTTTATTTTCATACTAGTAGTGTAGATTTAATGTAGTGGTAGTGTAATGTTAGATGGGAGGACAATCTACTCTTGATGTTTGATGTTCCATGCTTGTGAGTCCAAATGGCATATTCCTCTAATATTGTGTTGTATGTGGATTGTGAGCTTAATGAAGGATTAATGACTTGTTTTGATCTATTGTGCTATCCCCATGTTGTCTAGACAATATATGCTCTATTGTTTAGATATATTGTGCTCTTCACATGATGTTTAGACAATACTTGCTTGATTTGTCATCCTTGCCAATTGAATCAACCTAATGCATACACACCCTTATCATATTGCAACACATCCATTACCCTCAATTGATCACTTGTTAGTGGTATAGAAAAGTATTGCTTGGTGGTGATCTCTACACCCCAAGACCTCTCTCTCTTGTTTACTTCATATTATTTTATTTAGTTGAATTCAATTTAGCTTAATCAACTAACCAATCAATTGTGTGATCACTCGACCTACTAACCCTAATTACCATAGTTTCACAATTCGATACACCATCAAATCCCTTGGGACGATCCCTACTCGCCCTATCTATATTTTATATAGAGAAAGGTAGTAGTGGCTTTTTATAAATGTAAAACTTGGCCACCTCCTAAATTCACAACTCTTCAAGCTTGACTTGGTATCGCGACCCTTGTTGTAAAGGCAAGGACCGGTCAAATGGCATGGTGAAACAAAACCCCCAAACTTGCAATGGACTGCGCCACCTGGATAGTATGACGAAGAACAAAAAGAAACAACCACAAAAGGCATTAATAGCACAAGCACATATACAGAAAAAAAAAAAAATAATAATGAACAAAAAGTTAATAGAATAGAGAGAATTTGCATTCAAAAGGAAGTTTACATGATTACAAAAGAGCTGTACATAGATCATGCCTACTAGAGCAACCTATACATAGCAAATTCTGAAAGTTCAAAAGTAAAACAAAAGATACAAGAGAAATATTTACATATGAACAAAAAGATAAGGTCCAACACTCGCAACAAGCTACGGGCCAGAGGGTAAATAGGCGAGGATGGAATGGAGGAGAGATTGAGTCTTACGCCGTTCGGCGGAAGCCTAACGACGTTCCTCAGTTGCGACACGGCAGTCTTCAGCAGCAAGACGACGATCTTCTTCGGCACGGGAAGAAGTCTCACATATAGTCCGAGTGTACGTGGACAAAGAATTCTCAAAATGATCCAGCCGCTCATGAATACCGGCAATGCTAGCCCGGATGAAAGCCTGGTCCTGCTGAGAGTTGACCAGAGGCTCTACCTTTGCAGCGGCTGCTACTGTGGAAGCATCCTCAGAAGGAGGAGGAGGTGGAGCTTGGATGAACAGGGGGGCAGCAGGCTGAGGGGTACTAGAATAGCTAAGAACATTGATCCATCGGCGCTTGGTAAAATTTTTAATCTTTTCGCCTTTTGGTTCATGGGGAGGAACAATGAAACCTTTGTGTTTTAGGAGCCGAGTGATGAAAAACGGCAAAGGCAATTTCCGATTTTCAACTCGTGGAGCCCGTGCATTATGAGCGTCATGCCAAAACTTCATAAATGTGGTCCAAATGAGCTCCGGGATGGAGAACCATTGGCCTTGGTCCATGGCATATAAGGCTTGCAAAAGGAGGCCCCTACGCTCGGTGCTATGCACCAAAGGGCAGACATTGTGCTTGAAAACAGTGTCAATGAACCAGAGGCGTTCCAGAAGATTGGTTTTGCGGATAAAAGACCGGGGCCTATTAGGATCGTCAACATTGCCAATGGCAGCGACAACCTGCTCCACAGTTAATGTATCCGGCTCCTCATATAAAGGGAGATTCTCACGATTGACAATGTCGTCGGGGCACTCAATGGGGCAGCCAGAAACCTGAATGATGTTAGTCATAGTGAAAGCATAGGTGGTGCCATCAATGGATGTAGTGAGAGAAATGGGTGGCTCTTCAGGGCATTGGAGATTCTGGTAGAAGAGGCGCACTACACGGGGGTAGGCAACCTTGGCAAGGGGCGTGCAAATATGCTGCAGACGCCGGTTAGTCAATTCGGCTACAGCCCACGAAGTAGTGGGTAGAATGTCAAAGGCATCCGTGAGCGGAAAAGAAAGCTCATAGTTGAGTTGTTTGCGATCCCAAGGATCACGTGGTCGCTCACGATTGACAGCACGGGCACCCGCAGAGGGTCTAAGAGGGCGAGAAGGACTGGCACGAGACATTTAGAGAGGTGGACTTGGTTGAGGAATTTCAGCGAACACCTGGCGTGCACCACAAAAAGGAGAAGGTGAAAGTGAGTGGGATGGAGGAGCAAACCCAAAAATTTTGGCAAGAAAACAAGCTCTAGCATAGAGCTATCATCAACAACAAGCAACACAAGCATCAACAAAATCACCAACATGCAATCCCATCCTCCTTATGATGAAAATAAAGACAAGGAAATGAGAATAAAAGGAAGCTCATATACCTTGGGAAAGAATGGGAAATGGGGAAATGTAGACATGCATGGGTGGTTGATGAGTTTAAAAGAAAGAGAGGGAGGGAGCTTTGAGTGAGATGGGTTGAGAGTGGTGATGTTGGTTGTGGGTTGGTTTGGTTGATGGGGTTGAGTTGAGTGGAAATGGGGGTGGTGATGGTGTTGGTGGGTTTAGGATGGATGTCAAGATGTGAGAGATGCATGAGGTTGTGGTTGCATGGATGTGTATGGGTTTATGGGTTGGTTGGGTTGATTCATGGTGTATGGTTTATGGGTTGCAAGGGTGTGGGTTGCATTGAGAGTGGGTTGATGGAGGGATCAAGAAGATGAGGGAAGGTTGTGAGATGGGTGGGGCTTCGGGGTTTTTAAAAGAGAGGGGGTAAGCTTGGTTCGAGCACTCGAAGTTGGACTTCGAGTGCTCGAAAGATGGGCAGAGAGTTGGGAGCCGAGGGGTGAGAGGTCTCAAGCAATTGTGAGCACTCGAAGCTTGGCTTCGAGTGCTCGAAAATGTGGCAGAGAGGTGAGGGGAGGGGTTGGCATGGAGTGGGTTGTTTGGTTGGAGAGGAGTGAGAGTGGTTGTGGGGAATGTTAGCCGAGGGTGGGTTTGGTGTGAGTGGTGGTATGCAGGGTGGCTTGGTGTTGGAGTTGAGGTTGTTTGGTTGAGTTCGAGGGCTCGGGAGGTTGGCATGATGGTTTGTCGTGTGGTTGAATGGGGATGGTGTGCATGGGGTTGTGGGGATGAGAGAGAGAAGGGGTGGGTTAGTTTGGGTGTTGATGATGTGGGTTGAGAAAATGGTTAGGGTGGATGATGGGAGATGAGGGAAGATGGAGGTGCATGCATGCATGGGCCTTGCATGCATGCATGCAGGTTGTGGGGATGGGATGAGTTGGTTGAGAAGAGGAAGAAAGGTGGTAAGGTTGGTGGTTCAGTGAATGGTGAAGATGGTTGGGTGGTGGATGGTTGAGGAGGGATGAGGGATGGTTGGGTTGAGGTGGTGGAGGAGTGTAGTGGTTTGTTTGTGGGTTGAGGAGAGAGATAGGAGTTTAGGTTTGAGTTGATGCATGCATGGTTGCATGGTTCTGTGTGTGCGAGGTGGTGAGGTGGTGCAAGCATGGGTGAGTTGAGAAGTGGGTTGCAGAGAGTTGGGATGGTGTTGGGGTGTAGAAGGATGTATGGTGGAGAGGGAAGTTGGTTTATGAGGTGAGATGTTGGTTAGGCTCTAGCAAGGAGGAAGGTGGGTTGATGAGTTGGGTTGGTGGGTTGATGTTATGGAGAGAGAGAGGAGGGAGGTGTGATTGAGGTTAGGATGGTGAGAAGGTTGGAGGGTTGGTTTGGTGGAGGTTGAGCAATGCATGGGGTGCATGGTCGGCATTGATATTGCCAAGAGGTGTGGTTGAAGGTTGAGAGATGAGAGATGGTTGAGGTTTTGGTTGAGAGGGAAGGGTGGATGATTTGTGGTGGTGGGGTTGTGGTGGTGTATGTTGCCGAGAGAGAGGGAGTTTAGGGGTGAGTTAGTTTGGGTGAAGAGAGTGAGGAAGAGGGTTGATGGGTGAATGAAGAGTGAGGAAGCAGATTCGAGTGCTCAAAATGAGCCGGCGAGCACTCGAATTGAAGGCAGTGGGTTTGCTTCGAAGTGGAGGTGTTGGGTTGAGGTGCTTCGAGCACTCGCAAGGGGGAGGTCGAGTGCTCGACATGGAGATAGTAGGCTCGGGTGGTTTGTATGGGGTGTTCGAGCACTCGAAAGAGGGAGTGAGAGTGCTCGAAAATAAGGCAGTGGGCTCGGCTGTTGGGACTGAAATGAGAGCAAAGGGTGAGCTTGAGCACTCGGGGCTTGGGCATGAGGATGAAGCTGGTTCTTGAAACCATTGAACCATGGACGGACAGTGAGCATGCCAGTGAGCAAATGACGACAGTGGGCATGCCATGTAACATTGAGTCCAATGCATGCAAGAATTGCTACATGGAATTTGCATGCATGCATGAAGGCAATGCATGCACTAAGAGCTGAATGCAGGCATCATGATGCATGAATGCAATGCATGCAAGAAAACTTTGAACTGGAACCTTAAAAATTTTGCGTTATTATTATTATTATTAACAATAATAATAATAATAAGTTGACATGAACGTAAAATTTTTTTTTTTTTTTTTTTATTTGCAATGTTTCAAGTTCATGAAAATTTTGCAAAAATTTGTATATATATATATTTTTAACTTGAAACATTGCAACAAAATTTAAACTTGGCAACATCATGTCATTCGAATGCAAGGATGAAAAATTCAACTTTATACCTCATTGCAATGCATGGAAAAATTAGAAAATTTTTCAAACTGTGCAAAAAAAAATTTTTCAATGAGTGCATGGATGATTTCAAGAAGATTTCCCAACTTTTGCAACCTCACACAATGCATGGATAAATGAAATTTCTGGAGAATTTTTTTTTTTTTTAACTTTGCAAATTCATTCTATTCCAATGCATGGGAAATTTTGAAAGTTTTGTTTTAAAACCTTGCAATTTTTCAACTTTTTAATCATCTCAAATGCATGAAGAATTTTGAGAAAATTTTCAAACTTTTCATTAAAAATGAGAAAATATGCACATGAGTCGCATTTGAAAAATCTAATGAAATTGCTAGAAAGCGATGGAGACTTCCGGGAATGAAAATTAGAGTTGAGAAGGTCTAAGAAAAATCAAATTTTTGGCTTTTCTAAACCGTTTCCCAGAAAATTTGCAAGGCACGAGCAATTTCAAAGAGAAGGAAGCTTGGAAATTGAAAGAATTGCTTCCCTTGAGTTGCTAAATTTAATGTCGATAGCTAGACAAAGCTAGAGCAGGCACTAATCCTTATAAATTGGATCTGTCAAGAGGACTTCCTCAACTTTTCGGGTTAGGATTGTGCCGTCAATGCAAGGCTTAAGCCGTTGGCCATTTACCTTGAAGAGTGATCCACTTGCAGGATCATGAAGTTCGATTGCTCCATGAGGAAAGACGGTAGTGACAATGTATGGACCATCCCATCTTGACCGGAGTTTATCGGGAAAGAGTTTCAAGCGGGAATTGAAAAGCCAAACCTTTTGTCCCGGGGCAAAAGACTTCTTGACGATGTGTTTGTCATGAAAAGCTTTAGTCTTTGCCTTGAAGATTTTTGCACTTTCGTACGCGTCATTACGCAATTCCTCAAGTTCATTTAATTGCAACGCACGATTAGAGCCGGCTTGTTTGAGATCAAAATTGAACCTTTTTATGGCCCAATAAGCACGGTGCTCTAATTCTACCGGGAGATGACATGCTTTGCCAAAGACAAGTCGATATGGTGACATGCCAATGGGTGTCTTATAAGCTGTCCGGTAAGCCCAAAGCGCATCGTTTAGCCTTAATGACCAATCTTTGCGGTCCGGTCTAACCGTTTTTTCCAAAATGTGCTTAATCTCCCAGTTAGAAATCTCTACTTGACCACTCGTTTGAGGGTGGTAAGGTGTAGCAACCTTATGAATGACTGAATACTTAGCAAGGACGGATTTAAGATAACGATTTCGGAAATGAGATCCACCATCACTAATGATTGCTCGGGGCGTACCAAAACGACTAAAGATGTGAGACTGAATGAAATGGATCACGACTTTATGATCATCGGTTTTGGTAGCCTCGGCTTTAACCCATTTAGACACATAATCCACCGCTACAAGGATGTACTCATAGCCATAAGAAGATGGAAATGGTCCCATGAAGTCAATCCCCCACACATCAAAAATTTCAACAATTAAAATGTTGGTGAGGGGCATCATATCTCTTCGGGACATGGATCCAAGTTTTTGACATCGTTCACACGATTTGCAAAAATTGTATACATCCCGAAACAAGGTAGGCCAAAAGAATCCGCTTTGAAGAACTTTGTTAGCGGTCTTTTTGGCACTGAAATGGCCTCCACAAGCAAGAGTATGGCAAAAATTTTGAATGCTTGTGGCCTCGGTTTCAAGAATGCATCGCCGGATGATTTGGTCCGGGCAATAGTTGAATAGTTCTAGATCTTCCCAAAAGAAATGCTTGACTTGGGAGAAAAACCAATCCCTCTCTTGTTTGGACCAATGAGCTGGAATTTTGCCAACCGCAAGATAATTGACAATATCCGCAAACCATGGAAGAGTAGAATGTGAAACTTGAAGAAGTTGCTCATCCGGAAAGGAATCACGGATGGCTGCGAATTCTGAAGATTTCTCAATAAGTAAGCGAGAGAGATGATCGGCGATAACATTGTCGGTCCCTTTTTTGTCCCGAATTTCAATGTCAAACTCTTGAAGTAAGAGGATCCATTGAATTAAACGGGGTTTTGTCACTTTTTTCGCTAACAAATGCCTAAGAGTGGCATAATCCGAAAGGACGATGACCTTGGAGCCAAGAAGATAAGAGCAAAATTTATCCAAGGCGTACACTACAGCTAGCAATTCTTTTTCAGTGGTGGTGTAGTTCAATTGGGCATCGCAGAGAGTTTTGCTAGCATAATAAATAACATGCGGAAGTTTATCCACACGTTAGCCCAAAACCGCCCCTAATGCATAGTCGGATGCATCACACATGATCTCAAAGGGAAGAGACCAATTAGGGGGTTTCATGATTGGGGCGGATGAGAGGAGAGTGCGAAGTTTGATGAAAGCTTCCATGCAAGCGTCATCAAAATTGAACGGAACATCCTTGGCTAAGAGATTACACAAGGGCTGTGAGATTTTGCTAAAATCTTTGATGAAGCGACGATAGAATCCGGCATGGCCAAGAAAAGAACGGATTTGACGGACAGAATTCGGAGGAGGAAGATTAGAGATCAACTCAACTTTTGCCTTGTCTACCTCGATTCCCCGTTTAGAAATGACATGTCCTAAAACAATGCCTTCTTGGACCATGAAGTGGCTTTTCTCCCAACTTAGAATGAGATTCGTCTCTTTGCATATTTGGAGCACCAGAGACAAATTTTTGAGACACGAGTCAAAGGAGGAGCCAAATACGAAAAAATCGTCCATGAACACTTCCAAGAACTTTTCAACCATATCCGAGAATATAGACATCATACACCTTTGGAACGTTGCTGGCACATTGCATAGACCAAAAGGCATGCGTCGATAGGCAAAAGTACCAAAGGGACATGTGAATGTTGTTTTCTCTTGATCTTGGGGGGCGATTGCCACTTGGTTATAGCCGGAATAACCATCAAGAAAACAATAGAAGCTTTGGCCGGCTAACCTTTCTAGGATTTGATCAATAAATGGGAGTGGGAAATGATCCTTCCTAGTTAATGAATTGAGTTTCTGGTAGTCAATGCACACACGCCACCCGGTGGTGGTTCGTTGTGGCAAGAGCTCACCCGCTGAATTTTCAACAACGGTGAGACCGGATTTCTTGGGGACAACTTGTGTGGGGCTCACCCACTTACTATCAGAGATAGGGTAGATGATTCCCGCATCTAGCAATTTGATCACCTCTTTCATGACCACTTCCTTCATATTTGGATTTAACTGGCGCTGGACCTCTCTAGTAGGCTTTACGTCATCCTCTATATGAATGCGGTGCATACAAATGGAGGGGTCAATTCCTTTCAAATCTGCCACTGTCCAACCAATAGCTTCTTTATGCTCTTGGAGCACTGCTAAAAGGTTGGTCTTTTGGTCTTTTTGAAGGTCCAAGGCAATGATGACCGGAAGGGTTTGCTTTGGACCAAGGAACACATACTTGAGATGGGCCGGAAGTGGCTTAAGCTCAAGTTGTGGAGGAGATAGCAATGATGGGACCGGAGAAGTAGTGGAAAGTTGGGGAAGTGGTTCTTTTGGAATTTTCCAAGGAGGTACATCCATGATAGCATTAATATCAAGCAAGGAATTGACTTCTTGAATGGCTTGATCAACATCAAAGTTTGAGAAGTCAAAATGGGACATGTAAGTTTCAAAAGGATATTTGCTTAGAATGAAGGGGAGAGATTCTTCGACCACTTCATCAATGACATCCACAAGAAAACAATTATCCTCATTGGAGGGATGTTGAGTTGCATGAAAGATGTGGAGTTTGACTTGTATGTTTCCAAAAGCAATGTCCATCACCCCGGTTCGGTAATTAATTGATGCATTAGCCGTGGCTAAAAATGGCCTACCAAGGATCACGGGAATGTGCTTTTTTGGGTCATGGACCGGTTCCGTATCAAGAACCACAAAATCTACCGGGAAGTAGAATTTGTCCACTTTGATGATAACGTCCTCAAGAATACCCCGTGGATGCTTAACCGATCTATCGGCAAGTTGCAAAACCACGGAAGTCGGCTTAAGATCTCCCAATCCAAGTTGTAGGTAGACTGAATATGGAATTAAATTCACACTAGCTCCTAAGTCAAGGAGGGCCCTCTCGATTTTCCTGTCACCAATGACGCAAGAGATTGTGGGGGCACCCGGATCCTTATACTTCGGAGGAGTGCTGTGCTGAATGATAGCACTAACATTTTTAGTCAACCTCACCTTTTTTGGCAAATGATTTTTAGAAGTGCGCTTTTGAGTGCACAAATCTTTGAGAAATTTTGCATAGGGAGGGATTTGCTTGATAGCATCCAAGAGGGGCAAGTTAATCTTCACTTGCTTGAAAACTTCCCACATGTCTTGAATTTTACAATTCTTGTTCCCAAAATGTGTCGACTCTTGAAGACGTTGAGGAAACGGAGCTTTTGGCTCATAAGTAGTTTCCATATTTGGGGTGACATGTGTGGGATTTTCGTGAATGGTATTTGGACAAGAATTTGGATTAGAAGAGCTTGGATTTGGATTAGAAGAGCTTGAATTTGGATTTTTCAAATGAGGATTTTTCTCACTTGTGTCTCCATCAACCTTGTTGTCAACCACTCTACCACTCCGAAGGGTGGTGATAGCTTGAACTTGTTCATGAGTCGGCCCACTCAGAGGAGGGGTTTCATCAATCACATGCATTCCTCTAGGATTTTCAAAAGGTTGAGAGGGAAGCTTGCCCTTGTCCTTTTGAAGCAATTGATTCACCGAGTTAGCTATTTGGCCTACTTAATTTTCGAGCTTAGCTATAAATTGAGTATGAGAGTGAACCATTTGGAGAGTAGGCTACAAGGATGTCAAGAGTTGCTTGTTGGAATCCATGATTTGCTTGTTCAATGATTCCATCATTTGCTTGTTTGCAGCTACTATCTTGTCAGTTGGACACACAGGAGGTTGATTGGAAACATGTGGATTGTAAGGAGGACGGTAGCTTGAAGAGGCTTGGAAAGGCCTACCTTGATATTGAGAAGAGGGCTGATTTTGATTCCCTTGGTTTTGGAATTGGGAATTTTGTGAGGCTTGTTGCCGCCACGAGAAATTCGGATGATCTCGCCAACCCGGATTGTAGGTGTTAGAATATGGATTGTTCCCGGGCCGTGAGAATATGGCATTAGCTTGCTCTTGGTTGGGATTGGGAAATTGCTCCGGTGTGGGGCAATCTTCCGAGAGATGAAATGGACAATTACATGAGGCACATACCGAACTTGCCGAGTTTTGAGACAATGAAGGAGAGAGATATGGTGCCATTAATTGGTAGAATTTATGAGCTATGGCATCCACTTGAGATGATTCCTCCCTTTTTGATTTTGGTTGAGAAAGGTTGGTGTTCTTTGCATTGGTTGAGGCCGGAGCCCTACGAGAATTATATTGAAGTGAATTTTCGTTTAAATTCTCAAGTAGGGTCCAAGCCTCATCCGCATTCTTGGACATGAACATCCCACCACAAGAAGAGTCAACCATGAATCTATGGGGTTCGGTCAAGCCAGCATAGAAAGCTTGCACTAATTGCTATTTTGGGATCAAATGATGAGGACACTTCCGAAGAAGATCTTGCAACCTTTCCCAAGTCTCGTGGAGTTGTTCTCCATCAATTTGAGAAAAGCTTAGAATGGAACGCCTCATTTGGTTGATTTTACTCACCGGATAATACTTCTTAAGGAATTCTTGTTGCAATTGAGCCCAAGAAGTAATGGAATTGGGAGCGAGGGAGTTCAACCAATATTTTGCCCTATCATTTAGGGAGAATGGGAAAAGATGGAGATGGAGTGCATTGTCCGGAAAACCTCTCAACCGGATGGTCGAACAGATTTCAAGGAACTCATCAAGATGCTTATATGGATCTTCATTATCAAAGCCATGAAATGATGGAAGCATTTGGATGGTGCGTGATTTGATCTCATGTTGAGCTGCATCGATGTTTGGCATTACTATGCAAGAAGGAGAAGCATAGGTGGTAGGGATGAAATGATCTCTGAGAGTCATTGGCTCGATATTCGGAATTTCAGCCCTTTCATTCCCCGGATTTCCTATATTATCTCCCATTATATTAAATTCAGTTTTAAGATCCCTTGTAAGAGTGGGTTCCCTAAGGTTCCGTCTAAGAGTTCTTTCAAGTGAATTTATATCAATAGGCGAGTCAAGTGTGGGTAGAGAGAGTGACCTACGACCGAACATCAACAGCACAACATATAATCAACAAAGCAATTCATTATCCACAACTCCACATACGATGTTCCCGTTTTCCTCAATTATCAAGACAGAAAGTAAATGGCCACGACAAGGACCGATGCTTAAACACGAAATTAAAACAATAATATAGCCTCAACAAGGGCTTGCAAATAAATTAACTACTTCTAAGCTTAACACATGCACAATATATAACAATGCGAAACTAAAAGGTCAAGAAACTTACCTGGGGTCCTCTAGACTTACGCTTTGCTAGCGTTCCCACGGCGACATTCGGGTCCCTAGAATCTTACAACACGAAAATGGTTAAACCACACGAAAAATATGCACAAAACATAATATGCACAATCAAACTAAATTTAACCCTAAACTTTGGTTGCTAAACCGTATGCAAGTCCCCGGCAACGGCGCCAAAAATTGATCGGTTGGTCAATTAACATCAACCTTCGCAATAGCACGAATCATTGTAAAATAGGGCTATTGGTCGGGTAAGTCGAACCACTGGGACTGCGCTAGTCTAAGGTAACCTAAGTGTCTAGAGTCATTCTTAGGATGATGAAGGGGTGTTCATAGAGGTTTTGTTTGTTGTCACTTAAATTAGGAATTCAAAGTGCATAAAACACTAATTTGCAAGGAATTTAGGATGAAAAGATTAAGAAGAGGAGACTAGGGAAGTGAATCCACCTCCATCCCTATACATATGCTAGATTAGACCTAAATTGGGGGAAAAACAACATATGATGGTCAAGACTTACATAGCAACACATGGTTGCCATGTAAGTAATCAAGAGGTACATTAGGTCTCAAACAAGTATAATCCATCAAAAGATAAACATGCTTAGACTACCTAACTAAGGTGTAGCTTATACACATTTACTTAAATGAGAGACTATCAAGTTCTTGACAAAATTATAAAGCACATGGAGTTAGAGATTAAGCATACACCATCAAAGGATTTCCTAAGCAATGGTCTATCAAAGTCACCTATCAACATGCCATGAAACCATTTCATAACCTTGCTTCCACTCTCACCATGAAAACTCAAGCAATATGATTAGTCTAAGACATCATCTAAAACAAGATAATCAACTTAAAGAAATCATCCATACATGTATCAACATTCATTACAACAAATGAGGTTCTCTTGGTTATGAAAAGACCATAAAATATACATAGCAAATCCCCAAAATAGACTATCCTAGGACATGCTTATAAGGGAGGGACTTCATCACCTCCCTAGAGAAAGAGTTAGTTACCCATTGCTAAGCTAGAAGAAGGAAGAAGCTCCATCCAAGACTCCATTTTCGTGCTCCTTCCTTTACTTGAAGAACTCCCCTCTTTGCCCTCTTCTCTCTCCTCTATCTTGCTAGAATATAGGATAATTTTTTGTGTGGTCCTCCCTCTCTCTTATCAAGCTCAAGTCAAGGCTCTCTCTCCTCCAAGGAACACCTCCAACCACTTCATAAACAAGGAATATGGCATTGAGGAAACCAATGTGCAAGTGGCTGAAATTGAGCTATTTCCGAATGCAATCTGCCAAAATTTCGAGCACTCGAAGGGTGGTCTCGAGCACTCTAAATTAGTGTAATGAGCAACATGCAATTCTTGCCCATCTCTGACCCACTGTGGAAGAATAACCATAAATTTGTGCTCCGAACTCCGAATGATGATATGTTTGAAGATTTGGAGAGCTGATTCAGAGCTTTAAAACTTCATGTTTTGATGAAGACCCAATTCTCAAGTCTAGTTGGTCGAAAATGGGGAGAAAGGCAGTACTTCAGTGCTGCCAGGCAGTTCTGCGCACCTCTGTTAAGAAGATCATAACTCTCTGCTCCGAACTTCGAATGATGAACCGCTTGAAGATTTGGAAATCTGATTCAGAGCTCTAAATCTTTCATGTTATGATGGAAGTCCAGTTCTTGAGTTTGCTAGGTCGAAAATGGTGACAAAAGTCAGGTTCTACTGCTGCCAGAATTTCAGAATTGGCACCATTTTTGTTCAAAATTCCACAAGGCATCATTTTTGCTTCCTTTTTGCAATTTAACCTGAAAATATACAAAAACATGCAAATGGAGATAATCTACATAAAATAATCAATTAATGGACTTTGTTAATGTAATTTAGGGCGCTTGAATATACAGTATTCGGCGCTTATCAATCACCACCTCCACTACCTTCCACCACCACCACACCACCGCCACCGCCTTCCACCATCATTACCTACACCACTGACACTTTCACCACTACTTCCACCACCGCCATTGCCATCGCCTTCTACCAACACCACTGCCGCCTTCTACCGCCACGACCACCACTGCTAATTTTTTTAACAAAATTATAGAATAATGTTATTTTGTTAATGTAATTTATTTTTACTAAGAGGGGTATTTAAGAGTTACTAAGAGGGGCATTTAAGAGAATTCAATATGAAATTCATTCCATTCTAAATTTTAAGTTAATCCAACCAAACTTTAGAATTGTTATTATCACTACATTCCTTTACATTTCATATTTACAACCAAACAAAAGAATAGGAATTGACCATTGCATTCACATTCTCATTCCATTCCCATTTGCATTTCATTCCATTACTGCACACCAAACTTAGCATTCCCACTGGTTGGACCTATAGGTTAGGTGAGTGTAGACTGTCGACCCCCCTGGGCTCGTCCTGAGATACTAACGGGGATGTGCGAGCGTGACCTTATTTGGACGTTGTCCTTAAGCGATACCTATACTCGACGCGCGTGGATATCGAGCGGGAGTAAAACTTGTTGGTGTCGAGCTTTATCGCAGCAAGTGCTAGGGGGTGCCACATGGGATATCGGGTGGGAGTAAAACTTGTTATGGTTCCTCTATTTGTTTCATCTCATGAACTGTAATACCCCTAATTTTTAAAGAATTTTATTGGGATTTATTTATTTATTTTATTGCATTTAAATTAATTACGTGGCTATATGTTTATGTGTTTATTTGATTTAAATTGTTTATATGAAATATGTGATTTGATTATGTGCATTTAGATTAATTAATTGTATGAAATTGCTTGTTTAAATAATGTGTGTTTATTTGTAATTAATTATTAGGATTAAATGTTTTATTTTATTTTATTTTAGTTTAATTAAAGGAGTTGGATTTGGATAGTAGTAATGGACCAACCAAATGGGTCACATGGACTACTTGGATATGAAGTTTAAATGGGTATGGATAATTACCCATGGTTATTAGGTATATGTATATATAATGGTGTATATATATATATATATATATAAGGATAGTATTAGTGTTATTATTATTGATAATACTATTATTGTTATTATTATTAGTAATAATAGCATATGGATGGTTAGTTATATATATATAAATATATTAATGTAATGTATTACTGATAACTATATATATATATAGCTTATATATATATGAGTATATGGTCGATAGAGGCAGATTGAGAGAGAACGAGAGAAACTAAGAGAGAAAGAGAAGAAGCAAGTCCGATCAAAGAGGAAGGAGAGAAGAGGTTGTTCGTAGGACATAACTAGAGCAGTAAAAGTCTCGACAGGAAGGAAGTTTGGGATTTTCAATCCGAAATCCTTAAGGCAAGTTCTTCTTCTAACTCTTCTTCTTTAACTACGTATTCAACACATGTCTAGGTCAATTCCAGGTTAATTAAATAGTAAAAACGACCATGTTTGCATGCTTAAGCAGATTAAAAATAGTGTGTATGTTTATGTCTATGTGTTTGTTTAATCTTAAATCCTGATGCATGATTACTTGTTTTAATTCGTTCTAATAATGCATAATGGTTTTAAATAAATATTTGGGAACGTATGGGACTTAGTACAGACACTTAAGACCTTTAACGGAGGAGATTGGAGCGAGCAGAGATTGTTGGAGTTAGAGAAGACGACTCGCAGCAGGAACGAGTCACTTAGTTCTAACTAAGTTGGCTCAATTGCTAATCCAGTTGACTTAGTTGAAACTGAGTCGACTTGATTAATGAACGAGTCAATTTGTTTGAGAACGAGCCGACTCAGTTAGGAACTGAGTCGACTTTTTCTAAGAAGAAGTTGATTTAGTTAAACTGGAGGTTAGATATAATGTTTTGAATGCCCATAATTGATTTTGACCTATTTTAATTAATTTTAATGGATTAAATATGCTTGGTAAATTCCCAGAATGCATAATATACTTTACCATGATAAGGAATTGAACAGTATGGAATTCTAAATAACTTATAGGTTGTTTAAGGGATGGTTATATGGATTGATAAGTACTTAAACGTTACACATTTCAGCACCTAAACTAGGGTATTTTAGTCCTTGCATCTAACTTATTTTCATGTTTTAGTTCTAATTTATGTTTTTGTTAATTTCAGGTCAATAAGGTTCAAACGGACTAATTTTGGTCCACTAAAGCCTTTTTAAAGTCAAGCAAAGACATTCAGAAAAAGTTCAGAAAATAGCAAAAAGATGTTGTAGCCCATTGCTCGTATAGTGTGCTTATTCTTCAAAAGGTGGTCAATTTTACCTTTCTCGGGCCTTTGATGATGTTCCCAAAGGTGAAAAAGCAAACCAATTATCTCGGGGCCAAAATGGAGCTAAATAAGGTGTAAAAGGAAATTCCAACTCTTAAGGATCGATCCCCTAGAGTGGGGGATCGATCCATCACTATTCACAGAACTAAAAATGCCCTTGGGGGATCGATCCCCCAGCCTCTGGCAGCATTATGGGATTTTGTCTTTTGGGCTTATTTTTTTGTAACTTATGGGCTTTAATAGAGTTTGTTACTTAAGGGAAACTGTCACGCCCCAAAATCGTAAATACATGAACTCTTGTCTAGTATTAAAATCTGGCATAACTTTCTTTACACAACCACAACTTTACAAAAAGATAATTAAATAAAGAAGTAAATGTAAATCACCCACTAATTTATTAAATTGATACAACTATAAAAACAATCAACCTTGTCACAATTAATCTATGATAACTGGACAAATGAACTAAATCTCAAATTATATCGTCATTCTTATTACAATGTGAAAATTGATCTAAAACAAAGAATACGAAAAGCTAGCCAAAACCCGTCACCATCATGTGATCCCATCACGTTCCTACTCTACGAGCACCTGAAATGTGATAATGGGGTGAGCTCACAAGCCCAGCAAAAAAATACTAAACACAATCATCGTTCAGCAAGTTAACCTTACATTGTATTCCCATATATATAAGCAACTCAATAAATGCGTTAATTAATTATGCATAATTATAAACTCAATAACCATCATTTATTTTTTTATAAATCTGCATATCTCACATGAGCCCTAGGCTCCCGTCCAATAAAGTGGTGTGAATCGTATAGTTCCTGACTACCAAAAACACACATGTGGCTGGATTGTACGTCTACTCCCTAGATGATCCCTAATCACGTCCACACAATAAGGGCTCATTAGACCCATGGTCATAACTAAAGGGTAGTGCACTCCCAAATAGGTAGGTCCCTGACCATACCCAAAAGTCATCATAGGGCCAGTCCCTGACTACCCCTCTGACTAATCCAAACTCATCCATTAATTAATAATTATAGTGAATTATGAAAGCTATTATTAATTAATAATTCAGATTAATAATTAATACACCCAAATATCATTTCAATTAAAAAAACAGAACCTTAAAGACCTAACTAGTGAGAGTACAAAATTCCTAGACATAGCCTAATTAGATATAATACCCCGCAAAAATTTAGAATCTAACTCTTAATAATTTTTCTATACTCTCCCTTTTGGTGCTGAAAAATAATATTTTTTCATATTTAAATTTCGTAAAACTAACAAATAGTCAATTAAAAATCTAGATTTCAGCACAAATAAGATCATTATACCTAAAACTAATATATTAGAATTTAACACAATTTTTGAAATAACAATACTATTTTCCAAAATTTTCTAATGTAAAACTAATTAAAAATAATAATAATAGTTAAATGTATTATTTCAATTCAATACAACAACACACTGTTCCACACCCACTATCGCCGAGAATGGTTGAATCATAAAAGACACCAAAGTGGGTCTTCTTGCCCACAATCATATCCGTATCATTTTTCTCAACTATTTAGTCTGTTTCACCTTCAGTTGATTCCCAACATTCACTATATATTATAGTGTCATAGGACTTTGTTTTGAAATATTACAGTGAATCTAAAACTTAAACTATACATTAATTCATGTATAAAATATATATATTCTAACAACCTCTAATTCTCATTCAAAAAAGAAATATAATTACACCAAATCAGATTCTTATATATTCATTTATATATATATTATACAATATATACTCATATAAGAAATCAGTTTCACCAACTAGTGTATTCAATTATACCTTGTGTATATATATAATATATATATATATATATATATATATATATATATATATATCCGTACACATGCATTATTTCCACCAAGATGATTTCACATTCAATCATACACAAATAACTAGCAGGTAACGATTACTTTAATATTATAAATGTTTAATTCCATACAATTTATTATTCATAATGCTGCCATCCTAAACTAACATGACCTTGATATACTATAACCCATTAACACATGCTATAATGATTTATAAGTAACACACATAGACCAAGTCACAAATATATATAAGTGTACAAAGCAAGATTAACTTACCTGTTAAATATCGTTAAACCTTTCTCTCTAGCCAATCCTTTGGTCACCGTCTCTTTTTCCGGCTACTGCAGATTGCCAACGAAAAATCAGTAACCCGCTTCCTCTCTTTCTCTCTCGGTAATTTCTTTTTTCTTTTTTTTTTTCTTTTTTTTTTTTTTTTTTTTTACGAAAAAATAATATCCTCGTACTGATACAACGTAAAAAAAAATATAAAGGATAAATATAATAGCATTTGACATAATCTAGGACTCCTATTTAAAGTTTTAAATTTTAAAAGAAAAACTCTATTATCTTTACTATCACGTTAAAATACTAAATACTAAATAATAATAAAAATATACAGAATTTTAGGGTTTTACAGAAACAAGCCCATTATTTTTAGGGTTAGTTTTTCATTAGTTTTGGGGAATATTTTTATTGGATATTATTACGTTTTGATTTTTCTGTATCATGTTATTATATTCTATCTGGAAAACGCAAAAGAGGAAAACGAAGAACAGGCTAGGGTTAGGAAGAAAAGCTCAGAGATGATGAATCCAAGGATGGAGATTGTTCTGTCTTCAACTCCATCAACCATGAGTGGCTAATTATTCTACTTAGGGTTGGATAAACCCTAAGCATGTAACCTAATTTCTCTCTTTTTTTACTTTTTGGGGATTTAATTGTATTTGATGTATAGTCTTGAATAATATAATTTAATTCTTTCATTTGATTATCTATGTCAATATCATGTTGTCTTATGTGTGTTTGGTTGGTAATCAAGTTCTACACTTGAATTCTTTGTTAATTGATTCTTATGATGGCTATACATGGTGTTAATTAGTTGTATTTGTGTTTTGATTTGATGCAATTTGCTTCTACTAGATGGATTGCACTACACAGTTAGTTTAATTAGGTTAAGTTCTTGTTGAATTTAGTTAATTTCAGGCTTAATTAGTTTAATTACACTTTCGTCCTTAGGTAAGTAGACAATCCATGCTTGTGTTTAATTTCCATGCTTATTGCCACAATTTACATTATCCTCTAGATCAATGTGAGTTGAAATTGCTAATTGAATTGATGGACCATGTTTTGAATTGGTGAATTCATTTACACTTAGTTAATTGTCATTACGTAAATGATTCAAGCTTTAAATTGATGTTTCATACTTTTCATTGCAATTGTTAGCCACATTTAGATTATACATTTTATTTCCCCAATTAGTTGAAAGTTAGTGAGTTAGGGAATGTGCTTAGCGGTGAATCTTACACACTAAGTCTCTTTTCAATCTTTTAAACTCCATTATTTTATTGCAATCATTTAGCTTAAAATTAGTCTAATCACAAAACCAAACCTTTTAGCAATCACATAAGCACTAAAGTAGAATCCAATTATGGAAAACCTATAATTGTTTAGATCTCTTGGGACGATCCCTGCTCACTTCATACTCATTAGTATAAGTGTTTAGTAGTTTTATAAATTTTAAAATATGGTGCCCACTTGACATTATTTCTAAACCTAAAGTATTGTGCATATTTTTGTACACACGCTCGGTCGCACCATAGTTTTGACACCATTGTCGGGGATCAAACGATTTTTAAAAGAATTGAATTAGATATTAGTTCTTTGTTGATTGTTTACTTTTAAGTCATTTTAATTTTTATTTTCTCATTTGATTTGTCAATTAGGTACTTGAATAAAGTGGAGCAAACGCTGGACTTGGAAGCAATTAAAAAAAAAAAAAATTTGAAGTTGCTTAATGACCATTTGTAAGTTTCTCTTTAATTTTTGTGCTTAATTGTTTACTGCCTTGCATGCTTTGGACAGCCCAAGTAGTGGCTTAATTTTGAATTGTTTTATTTTAAGTCCAAGCATACCTTCTTGTAGAAGGTATCGGCCCGTGTGGAGGTATTTATTTGTTTTAAGTGCATTGATATTATTAAGGAGTTTGGGAACATCGTTTGATCAATATTTATCGCCAATTCCTCTCTGCATTTGCTAAGGTCATCGTCAGATGCTCAATATTTCCTATCCCAATACATTGGATTTAGTGAGAATAATGAGAATATATCCATCTCAGAGGCATTGATAATGAGAATATATCTGTGACGGCCCAAGTTTTTCAACCGGGTGCGTCAGTGATCAACCGAAAGTTAACTCGATAACGGATCCGAAATGCGGAAGTAAAAGATAAAACCAAGTTTATAGGGATATAAATCTTCCTTAAGACACAAGAGTGACCTTCTATGAAGTCACGGAACTCAAGGAAATAACCAGAAGCGGAAACTAGAATGAAAAGGTCAAACGGTACCCTATGGCACCAATGACGCCCAAGGGAACAAGATCTAGTTCAAACTAGACCGCGTGTGCCATTAAATAGCTCAAACGAGATAAACAAGGTCTTGTGGGAACAAACAAACGGAGTTAACATGCCTAGGCAATAAACCAAACCAAAACCCACATACAACTCCATTTCGGTCGGTCGAAATGGAGCTTCGGTCGACCAAAGTGAGCCCAGAGAAGAAAGGAAATGACCCTTCATTTCGGCCGACCGAAATGACAAACCGGTCGACCGGTTTGTGGCTTGAGACTAAAAATGGCTCCTGGAATTGAATTTTTTTACTGTGCAATTAAAACCCAAAAGAGCATCGGCCGACAGAAACAACCCATCAGTCGACCGAAACAGGTCAAAAATGTGAGAATGAACCTGCTAAGCACAAAACTAAAAAGAAGACTTTTGAATCCCCCAAGACATGATCAAATAGCATTATATGCAAGTGTGTGATGATGTGAACATACACACAAGTGTAAAAGGGTATTTTAAACATATTACAGTGACCCATGGCTTTATTACAAATCATTTACAACATTTGACATGTTAAACCTCCAAGTTAGAAAAATTACATTTCAAAGGCAACTCAAACATGCTAACACTTGCATGTGAGCAAGAATGCATTACAGGAACTTCAACCTACAATTCACCCAAGGCAATTGCAAATCCCCAAATCTTGAATCCTGTACCTGAAATATGCCCCAGTAACTTTGGGGTGAGCAACATAAAGCTACTCGTAGGAAATGAGCATACATCGACCTAACGTTTTACAATTTTATCACCTTAAGGTGAAACATGCTAAAGGGGCTCATGCCACTTAACGTCTATGTCAAGATAAGACTCAGGGAGCATCCTAAGCTACCCTAGATCATTTCTAGTATCAATCACATCATCCATGCAATTCAAACCACATAGGAGCATGTTATACAAAGCAACATGATATAGATTCTCAAAGTTACCAACTTGAAATCTAAAGTGCAAAAACAACCAAAGTGGGTCATGCCACCTAACGTCTATGTTCCAAATGAATCTATAGGATCACTCCTAAGTTACATTTGAATAACAAAACACAAGTTATCAACTTGAAACCTAAAAGTGCGAAATCAACTAAATATAACAATTTAGTATAATTAGAATATCTAATACCACACATCAAGACATAGATTCTCTAGGTTATCAACTAGAAATCTAAAAGTGCGAAATCAATTAGTGGAACACTTGGACATCTAAGCTCGGAATTCTGCCGAGACTTCAACGGCTATTACGGGGACTAACCCGCTGGTAATACCACCCCTAGTGCACACTATCTCGACGGGGAGAACTCATACCTCCCGCACTAGAGCCAAACTCTAACCGTGTCATAGTAACCATGTCCCAAGTGACTCTAAAATAAATAAGTTAAAAACTTATATATGTACAAAATGGTACACAAGACTACCTTCATGCACAAGTAGGTTGGAACCACACAATACATGCTCTAAATCCACAACTACTATAGGATAACAAATGTCGAATCTTCAGAGCGCAATTCGTTACGCGCTATAATAACATCACATGTCGAATCTTCAGTGTGCGATTCGTTACACGCTATAACAATATAATTCAATATTGAAAGCATAACTTATAAATCCATTACAAGTCTAAAATCATGCTTCAAACATACTACCAATGTTATATACATGATTAAATCTTCAACACAATAGAGACGGAAATTAATTACATAACCTAATTAATTTCTGTAAGTTTCAAGTCTCGATTTAATGATCCCTAATTAACACATGTTATACAATATAGCATGGTCATTACATATACCACATGAAAAACTTAATTAGGTCATTAAAATAATATGATGGAATTTAATTAAAACATGATAATTAAATTCCTAGATTCTAAAACAACATTGAATGACCCCAATTTAACATATGCTAGCGTACAAGTCTTAGTTATCACAAATATTAAGTTAAAAACTTAATTAAGCCAACGGAACCTTTAAATAGATTTTAATTAATCATTTTAATTAAAATCTCTAGATTTTCATACTTAACCAAATACTCTCAAATTAAAGTATGTTAAACAACATGCCAAGACTTAATTTAAAAGCACGTTACAAGTTAATTTCATGTAAGGTACGCCCATGATAATTAAACTTTCACGAAAGATAATTATTAAATAAAAAGTGCAATTCTTATTCAAATAATTTCAATTTAATATATGTTAACAAACATATCAAAACTTAATTTTCTAGCATGCCACAATTTAATTTTAAGTCATATAACATCATGAGAATTAAATCTTAACCATAAAAATTAATTAAATTAAATTCTAGATTTTAAACAAAAGTATGCATACAAGTTGTATAATCATAGGAAACATTTAATACAACACATAAACAATCCTAAAACATCTTCTACTTCAATTTGAGATGAAAATCTCAAAAGCCCACCGAAAAAAAAAATGCTCTGAATCTGACGATACCGAAGGGTTTTATCGGGGACAATGCCGTGAACAAGAATTCCCAAGAAGTCCCATCAAAATCACAACTTCACTTCAAACCCAAACTCAAAAATGGTCAGAAATGGGTTCTAATAAAGGCGAAAGATGCATATCGCCAAGATGAGCAATAAACACAAAGGCCCTAATATGTTTTGACAAAGGAATGAAGCTCAAAAGAGGAAAGAGAAGGTGGCAGCCTCCTTGGGCTGCCATGGGAGCTACTGGTCGTGCAAGGAGAGTGGGGAAGATGAAAAATGAAATATCTCATCCCCCTTTTATAGAAATCTCAAAAAGTCCCCCGAACGGGCCCCGTCAGGTCTGAAAAAGTGAAATTCAAGCAGACACGCTCAAATGGCAAAACTCTATGAACGAAAAAGATTCAAAATAAGAAAACATGAATAACGGAAGAAATAGCGTTGAAAACTGAGTCCCGAGTAGAAAGTTATGCCCCGAACAAGTTCGGCGGCAACTGGGGCCAGAAACCCTAAAACTGGAAAACAACGACTAGGAGGAAATTCTATGAGTACACGACTCGACAAAAAGTAAAAATGAATCCTATACGAAGATCCAGGCTCCAGACGAGGTATTTTTGAAATATCTTTCGTTAATTGCACAATGGCCCCTCAAAAAGGTGAAAACTACACTGATGCCCAGAATGAAAATATCTTTCAAAAATATTTTCTTAAAAACTCCTGAAATAAAATATCTTCAAAAGATATTTACGAAAAACACCCCAAGAAAAGAAAATAATTTTAAAGAACTATGCATCTATGCCCCTATAGACATCGGGAGCAACCAGAGTACTTTCTTACAAAAGTAAAGATACGTATTTCGTGGAAACCACTTAGAATGAAGATACATGAAGTCAAAAACTAACTCCGAATGCAAGAAGTGTGGTTTTGCAAACAAAGTGACAAACAGGGAAAAGACAAAATAGGGAAAAAGACGAAAAATGAATAGTGTCGAAAAAAGAAAAATGTGGAAATGACTCGGTCCTCAAAGGAAGTTGTCAATCCAAAGAAAAGAGTCTTGGAAATCACTCCAGAGCACTCAAGACGACACTAAGCGATGAGGAACTGAACTCAGAAAGGAAAAGATCAACGGAAAAAAAAATAACCGTGAAAATCTGAGAAAAAGGGAAATGAATGAAAATGACTGGGTCATTACAATATCCATCTCAGAGGCATTGATAATGGATTCAGCACTTCATAAAAAGGCCGATAAACCAGAACAATTTGCACTTTTGGGACATAAAGTGCATGCTAATGAGGTAGAGTGGAGTAATGCTTTGAAAGTTTTAGCAGAATTGTCATCTATTGAAGGATATTTTGATTGGATAGAGGACATTCTGGGTCGCCATAACAATTTCCTTAAAAAGGGGATAACATTATTTGACGCCATATTTGCTTCATTGTTCTCATATAATCGCCACGGACTTGTGCTCAAAGCTTTCCTTGAGTCTTGGTGCCCTTTGACTAATACCCTCCATTGTTCAGTCGAAGAACTTTCTATTTCCCTTCGAGATTTATGTGTGTTGGGTTGTCTTCCTTTTGGTGGAAATTTTTATGATGAGGTTGTCCCTGATGCAGTCGAACTATCTACTATAAGAGAAGATGGAACTTTATTACTCTCTTTCAGTTGCCGATATTTATTCCTAGCCTTGGCTCTGCAAAAAATGTAAAGTGGATCGTACAGTAAAAATATCTGATTGGGTGGATTATTGGTTTAAAGGCGCCATAAGGCATAAGAAGATACCTCTGAGAAGGGTAGCGAGGAACAAAACTCAATGTCCGAAAGAGACTTACAACCCTTTTGGAATGATTCCACCACCTAAAGCTCTTTTAGCTTGAGAGGATGACGTTCTTAACAGTCTTGGGGTGGAATAAGAGGTGAAAAAAAGACTCATTTAGCTGCATTTTTAGCGTGTTGGCTATGCAAATTTGTTTTACCTGCCAATCCTGGTAATATGATTCGGCCTGGGGTATTTAAAGTTGCTAGCATGATGGCGGAAGGGGAAAAGTTTTGTCTTTCGGTTCCAGTTCTTGCCAGTATCTACAGGGGTTTGAATGATATGATTTCTTCGCCTGAACCTAGGAATTTTAATGCTATATTTCTGATACATTATGTGTATAGGTGGATAGCTGAATATTTCAAGACCCATTTCCTTGCTCCAAATTCTAATTTCTCACCTCGAATGACCATTTATTCAGGGGAAGGGTCAGCAACGCATTTTGAGGAGTCAGAGGCACAAGATTTGTTTAGATTCTGTAAAGGTGTTGACTTATCTCGCTTATCCAAAAAGTTTCCCCAAAGAAAGCTTCTAATTGATGATGGGAATTTAAGTCTTTCAGATTTTGAGTGTATGGCTACCCTTCGTTCAAGTTACTTGACGTTACGCCATGGGAACTGTTTCATTATCGAGCCTTATAGTCCACACAGGTTCAGCAGACAATTTGGGTATCACCAAGATGTTCCTGGAAAGCTGAAAGAAGATATCTCAATGGTACCTTAGAAGTGATTTCAAAATATTGGAAATTATCCACGCGATTTCGCACGCAGTCCAAAATGTTAGTTCCATCAAAATCAAGCTTTCAGAAATTTTCAGCTACCAAAAATTATGTTAAGTGGTGGTCTCGTGTGCATGTAGACCCATTTACAGAAAAGAGAGCTTCCTCAGGACAGATCAAATGCGCAATTTCTTCCAAAAAGCAACCATCCAAGGTTAGAAAAGTCATTATTAGCGGGCCCAAGTTAAATTTTCCATCTACACCAGCACTGAGAGATGAAAGCTCTGAGAATTGTTTGGAGGTGACCAAAGAACTTCTGTCATCATTAAAAGCTCATCCTCGACATCAGTTAGTAGTCGATTCAGATGAGGACAAAGAAGATGATAATGTAGATCGTAATTGGAAACATGTGGGGGACAAAACAGAAGACGTCGTTGCTCGTGACCCTATCGTAGTTCATCATAATTTGGAGCATTTGTTTGATGAAATGCCCAGCAGTTCACAACCTATACAGGTAACTTTTATATTATTATTATATTATTTCTTATTATTTATTGTCTTACTTCATTTTTTTTTTTTTAGATAGAAGGTAATGAAGGCTTTCTTGGAGAAGACCTCGTCCTTGTTACCGATCTTTTTTGTAGAGAAGAATCTGTTGATGGACCTTCTTCTAGGGACTTAGCGTCTCGAAGAGGAAATAGTGCAATCATCCTTGATGAGGTGAATCATCCTATTCAGAATGTAGTGTCTCACGAGAGACAGTCCCAACCTCTAGCCTTGTAAATGGAGTAAAAGGTTCTAAGTCAGCCACCGCAGAGGGTTGGTGAGACATTTAAAGTGTATGTTGAATCATTAGCCGAAAAACAACCCTTTGGGAATGTTTAGTCATTGCATCAAGTTGCGCCCTCTGAAGCTATTACATTGGACGCAAAAGGTGTGATTTCTGAAACTAAACACATGGAGGCTATGCTATTTGAGGGTAAAATAAAAAATGCAATAGCAAATACCCTGCTTTTGAAGATTCCGTCTCTCAGGACAAAGCTTGAAGAACTCATTCACGGACTCTCTCTGTTTTCTGTGGATTATTCCAAATTTTGAGAAAGGATTGAGACATACCTTCAGAGTGCTGAAAAATATAATCAAATTCAATCTGAGTATGCTTGTACCTTAATTGAAGAGACACGTGTTCAATGTTTGAATAATGTTGATTCTCGCCTTAGTGAGGTTCTTGCCTTAGATAATGCAGATGTGGAGTGTGTTTAATCACTTCAAGAAGCTCTCATTAATGATGAGAAAAAAATTGAATGTTTGCGTTCTCGGATCGTGGAACGCAAAACTTCTATTGAGGAGATTAATGCAAGAATACTTAAGGGAAAATGTGGTATTACAAGCCTTCGAGAAGAGTGACAAGCAGTTGACGAGGCCCCTATTATCACTGATGTGGACAAGAAAGCTATGAGCAATTTAGAGAGGTTGTTGAAGAAAGAACAAGACGAGATCTAAAAGCAATATTGGTTGTCTTGATTTTTTTTTTGTTTATTTTTCATCAATCATGTATTTGAATAATTCTCAGAAAACAAGTCATGACGTAGTTCAATTATACGCAATCACAGTTTTAACTCATGTGGGCTAGGAGTAATACATTTTTATTTATTTATTATTATGTGTAATCACAGTTTTAACTCATGTGGGCTAGGAGTAATACATTTTTATTTATTTATTATGTGCAATCACAGTTTTAACTTATGTGGGCTAGGAGTAATACAATTTTGGCTCATTTGATCAAGAGCATGGTGCTATCATGGGTAGTAACGCTTCAAGAACTTTCCATTAATGGGTCCAATCCTAACTCCATCTTCGTCGACAATCTTGTATGCGCCGTTGGTGTAGACTTCTCGAACTACGTACGGTCCATCCCATTTTGACAAAAACTTGTTGCCAATACGGTGCTTCATGATAATAGGTCTACGAACAGCAAGTACCAAGTCCCCAGCCAGGAATGATCGAGGTCGAACCTTCTTATTAAAAGCTTTAGAGAGTCGAGCTTGATAACACTCTAATTGTTGTTGAGCTTCTAACCTTTTCTCGTCCAATGCTTCCAACTCTTGAAGTCACAAACGAATATTTTCCTCATTTGTAAGTCCCTCTTGTATGGCTATTCTCAAAGAAGGAATTTGTTGTTCTAATGGAAGAACATCTTCTACACCATAGACAAGGGAATACAGGGTTGCATGAGTAGGTGTGCGATATGTAGTTCGGTATGCCCAGAGTGCTTCTTCGATTCACTCATGCCAGTCTCTCTTTGTTTTATTGACCACTTTTTTCAATAGATCACAAAGAGTTTTATTGAACGCCTCTGCAAGTCCATTAGCCGGAGCATTATACATAGAGGAATTACGTTGTTTGAAGCCAAACTTCTCACAAACGTCAGTCACCCAATTATTTTTAAAGTTATTTCCGTTATCAGTAATGATATATCGAGGGACACCATGCCGATATATAAGGTTAACTTTAATGAATTCACCAACGGTTTCCTTTTTTACTTTTTTAAAAGGTGTAGCTTCAGCCCATTTGGAGAAATAATCTATGGCTGCCAAACTGTATAAGTGACCCTTAGAAGATTTGCGTAGAGGTCCAACCACATCCAATCCCCATGCATCAAATGGCCATGAGGTGACAGTAAGGTGTAACGGTTCCGGCGGTTGATGTATAAAATTTGCATGGAATTGACATACTTGGCATCTTTTTGCGTACTCTATACAGTCTTCGACCATGGTAGGCCAATAGTATCCCATTCTCTTTATACAGAAGTGGAGCTTAGGGCCGGACTGATGAGCTCCACATATTCCAGAATGCGTTTCTTCCATTACATGGGTTGTTTCATCTTCTCCAAGATAACGAAGGTAAAGACCTTCGAAAGAATGCCTATACAACGTGTCTTTATAATAATGAATCGAGGTGCTCATCTACGTATCTCAGTCCTATGGCATAGGTATTCAGGAGCCTTCCATGCTCCAAATAGTTGATGAGAGGACATCTCCAATCATCTTCAGCAGTCACAATAGAAATTGGATTACTCTCTTCAAATTTATCTTTAAGAACTTATGGTAAAACCCATCATTGGCATACTGGCATGTTAACTATGTCTTCATCAACCAATGCCAATGTTGTAGCTAAATTGGCTAGAGCATCAGCCATACGATTTTCTTTTCTAGGAATATGTTCTAAGACGGTGCTATCAAAATTTTTCAACAGGTGAGAAGCATAACAATGATATTGTATTAGGTTATCTTTCTTAACCTCATAATCTTTGAGAAGTTGATTAATCACCAGTTGAGAATCTCCATATATCTCTAGATCCATAACCTTTATCTCACTTGCCATTTGAAGACCAATAATTAAGGCTTGATATTCCGCAACATTATTTGAGCATTTTTCAGTAAATGTAAATGCATATGGAAGAATCTGCATTTATGGAAAGACGAAGACTACGCCTGCCCCAGCTCCATCAGACCGTGCTGATCCATTAAAAAACATCATCCAAGGTGGTAGAATATCAATAAGGAAGACTTCTTCATCTGGAAAATCTCCTGAAATTTCCCAATATGCTGGGATAGGGTAGTCAGCCAAGAAATCCGCCAAGACTTGCCCTTTCACTGCTTTTCGTGGGACATAGATAATCTCAAATTCATTGACCAGGATAGACCACCTTGCCAAATGCCCAGAAAGAACAAGTTTAGACATTACACACTTAAGAAGGTCTGCTCTTGCAACAAGGTGCACCGTATAAGCCAAGAAGCAGTAATGTCTTAATTTCTTGGTGGCAAAAACTAGTGCAAGATAAGTTTTCTCAATTGGAGGGTACTTTAACTCTGTTGGTGTGAGCTTGCGGCTCAAGTAGTATAAAGCCCTTTCCTTACATTCTTCATTGTTTTGTGCAAGAAGAGCACCGAGGGATTCTTCTTGCGCGGCTATGTAAAGTAGAGTGGTTTTCCTGGTATTGGTGCTTCTAGCACTGGTGGATTAAGAAGATACTTCTTGATACTATCAAAAGCATTTTGACAGTCTTGATCCCACTCAAATGGGGCATCCTTCTTCATGAGTCGGCTAAAGGGTTGGCAACGTCCAGACAAATTTGAGATAAACCGATGAATGAAAGCAAGTTGGCCTTACAGGCTTCGAAGCTCTCTTAAATTTTTAGGCGGTGGCATCTTTTGTATGGCGTCGATTTTGGATGGATCTATCTCAATACCACGATGACGAACCACGTATCCAAGGAACTTTCTTAAAGTGACACCAAATGCACACTTAAGAGGATTCATCTTAAGCTGATACTTTCTGAGGCGGTTAAAAACTGTACGAAGATCTTGTAAAATGATTATCTCTTTTCTTTGTTTTGACTATAATATCATCAATATAGCACTCGACAATCTTATGGAGCATGTCATCAAAGATCCTTTGCATAGCGCGCTGATATGTTGCCCCCGCATTTTTAAGTCCGAAGGGCATAACCTTGTAACAATAAATGCCCTTTGGAGTGCGAAATGCAGTTAACTCTTCATCTTTCGGAGTCATTCATATCTGATTGTACCCCGAATAAAAGTCCATAAAAGAGAGAGCTTCATGCCCCGTAGTTGTGTTTACTGTAAGTTCAGGAATAGGAAGAGGAAAGTCATCTTTTGGACATGCTTCATTCAAATCACGAAAATCTATGCATATCCGTATCTGTCTGTTCTTATTTTTCACTGGGACGATACTTGAAATCTATGTTGGATACTTAACTTCTCGAATGAATCCCACATCAATCAATTTGTTGAGTTCTTCCTCTATTCGCAGAACAAGTTCTGGACGAAAAAAGCATTGAGATTGTTTAATCGGATGGGTTCCATGTTTGACAGAAAGGTTATGAACTGCAACTTTAGGATCAAGACTTGACATTTCTTTGTATATCCAAGCAAAGACATCCTTATACTCAGACAACAATTAGAAGTAGTCATTTTCCTCTGATGAACTCAAGAATGCACTAACAAAAACTGGTTTTGGCTGATCGCACGTCCCCAAATTGAATTCTTTAAGTTGGTCAACCGTAGCTTGCCCCTTATCTTCTAGTCTCGGGGGAGCTTCCTTGACTTCATCCTCTGATGGATCAGGTTTGATTCTTCTTCGATGGTGATGTGATAAGATGTAGCATAAAACACTTCATTCTCACTTTTTTTCTTTATTATATTCTTCTGTTTGATCGGTGAACACAATGGTTCATTTTTTAACTTTTAGTGTAATCTCATTTGTAATGTCTACCTCCGTCTGACGCTTTATTCGTGAGGGAATCAATCTCTGAACTTTGTTATCATTCATTACATTGTCATCATTTTTCTTCAGTTCATTTCCCTTTTTGCTTCTTACTGATACCTCGTTGGTGGCTCCAATTCGAGAAAAGATAGACCACCGAGGTCGATGCTGCAAGGAATCTCTCTTTTGAGCAGAAGAGTTAATTCTAGTAAAAATAGGAATACGTGGCTAACTATTGACATAAGGATCTGTCATATTTAATGTTCGACTTGATGAACTCAACCTATCGAATACTGATGCTTGAGTGCATGAAACCCTTATACGGTCAAAAACTGACTTTTGAGGAATAGACTATTGGCCTTGATCATCATCAATCTCTTCAACACCAATGTATAAAGCATTTAACTTTTTGTCCTTCTTTGAGATTTGGATTCGAATGGGCTTAGTTGATGTAAAGCCAAGACCAATTTTTGGTGGACTGATCCTATGCCCTTATTCTCTCAACTTTATTTGTGTTTCATTAAGACCGTACATTTTCTCACCAGTGACATCAGGGTTAAGTTTTCTGAGACGTGTAGGGTTCTCGAAATTATATCCACACTTAGCTAAAAGTTTGTATGTTTTTGGATCGAACCCCTCCTCTGTTCTTTGTTTTGGAAGTGACCCATATTCAACTGGAGCAAAAGAAGATCGGATAAATCCTTTCAATGGAGGTTTGACAACAGAAGATTTTTCGATCTTCATAAGGGGAAGAGTTAACTTTCCTTGCAACCCTTGTAAATCCTCTTTTTCCTTTATGTGTGACATTTTCAACTTAACTTCTTCACTTTCAAGTATTTCAATGAAAGGTGACTGCCCTTCTTATCATTGAGATTTTGGAATATACTTGAAAATAGGCATCGCACGATGTGCTTTTATCGCGACCTCTCGCTTTTGAGTTACCTTTGTACTGTCTGTCACCGAGATATCTAAAGGATTTGACAATACTTCTTTTCCTTTTGTAGATTTTTCCTCTTGCATAGACGACGGGTTTGTTACAGACTCTTTAGAGAGTGTATTGGACTCAATGTAAAATTTCGCATCTGCAAAGTGATTTTCAACTTTTGTAAATGGTTTGTGATCTGCCACCACCGTTTGCACACCATTTTTATAGAACTTAAAACATTGATGAAGAGTTGATGGAACGACACCGTTATCAAGAACCCAAGGTCGTTCGAGCAATAAATTATAAGATGTCTTTGCATCAATTACATGAAATAAGGTTTCTGCATCTAATTCACCAATCGTCAGATTCACTCGAATCATGCCAATAGCTCTTTGCCCTCCTTGGTTGAAACCTTGGATAATGAGATGACTACGAGCTAACTCATCAACTGTGATACCAAGTCTATTCAATGTAAACTTTGGCATGATATTCACTGCTGAGCCACCATCAATAAGAATGCGATTAACCTTCTATTCTCTTGTATACCCAGAAACAAAAAGAGGACGATTGTGTGGCTTCGACCCTAATTGAAGATCCTCATCCATGAACACAATCGTTGTACAACACGAACCAGATACAACTTCAACTACTTCTTTATTGTTAGATTCTTCAATGGCAGGTGTAACTTTCGTAAGGTCATCCACAATTCGAGCTTCATTTTGATTCTCACTGCTTTCGAATTCTGACTTGGGCTCCGCAATGGATACCATGCAATAGGTTACAACTTTGTCGTTGAAGTATCCTTTAGGAAAGAAATCCCGTAGAATAATGGGTTTGTAAATATCATCACCTAAGAATCCACATTTTTTATTAACAGTTTTTCTATTTCTAACATTTTGTTTAGAGTGATAATGAGATTTCTTCTTCCTTTGCCCCCTACCATGACGAATAACTCGTTGCTTCTTTTTCATTACTAAGGTCCATTCTTTCTCATCATTCTGGGGTAACTCCTCTTCAATCATCATATCATCGAGTGTACCTCCTTAGGGAAGATGGATTTGAACTGGTTCAAATGAGCTAAACTGAATAGTTCTGGGGTATGTGTTGAAGTCCAACAAAGGTTGTAGTTGGGAACATATATGTTCAAAAATGAAAGATGGAAAGGCAGCAGCTATGTGATTTGAGGTTGCTACCTCGTCAGTATCCAATAGGATCTTTCCTTGCTTTGCCAAGTTCATCACTACTTCCTTAAAAATGAAACATTTTTCAATTGGATGGTTAACAATACGATAATATTTGCAATATCGCGGGTCATTTACACGCCCCATCTCTTGAGGTCATTTACATTCTGGAAGTTCAATAACCTTACTCTCCAACAAAGACTCCAACATACCGAGAACATCGGAATCTGGGAACGGGTATTCCTTCATTTCCAATTCCTTGAGCGTCGGGCGTTGCCTTTCTTTCTCTTATGACTGGCGTGAATTACTGTCTTCTTTCTTTTTGTCTTTGACATGAATCATTATTGGGACAGTAGAGACAGCCATGGAGTCTTTAGAAACATTCCTTGATACTTTTCACCTATTTTCACTGATGAGCGCTGAAAAGTGAGTATTTAAACCCCTTAAGCTTAGTTATTCTAGAACCTTTATCTATCTTATTTTATTATCTTGTATTGATTTCATGTTATTTCCATTTTTAGGTACTTATCCCCAAAAATAAGCTAACTTAGCCAAATAAGAGCATAATTGAAGCAATTCTGGGATTAATCAAAGAAAGGAGCAAAGTAGAGCAAAAGGAAGCAAAGGGTGGAATTTCAGCAACTTTGATCGATCTCAAGAAAAGTTTAATCGATCCAACTTTCATCGATCTCAGCACTTCAAGATGGATCTGAGCCATATTTGTCCCTGTTCAAAGATCTCAAAAGTTCGATCGATCCAACTTCCTTCTTCGATCGATCGAACATTCTTGTCCTTATCTAAATGATTGATCTTATCTAGTTGTACCACCCTACCAACCACTTTTGTCCTTTTCCCAAAAATATCTTCAAAATATCTCCGATTTGTTTTTATCCAAAAAATGCCACCATTGAGGATTGATCCAACTTCAATTCGGTAGATCTCAGCCATGTTCGATCGATCCAAGTCCAAGGTTCGATCGATCGAACTTCCTCCAGTGCGAAAAGTTTAATTTTTAGCTCCCAAAAATTATCTTTTATCCAATCATTGGGGAATATTTGCTGTACGACCCCAGCTCATTTTGGGTGTCATTTGACCTACTTATATAAGGATAAGGATTAATTTTTGTATCATAACATAGAGGATCATATTGTATCACATTATATCATATCATACCTTAGAGAACTCTTAGGGAGGAAGCAAAGAAGAGGAGGAGGCTAGAGACACCATTGGAGACTCTTTATCAACCAAGGAGCAGATTTCTTCCATGGAGCTTGCCCTTGAGGGTTAGAGGACATCATCCATGAGTGGCTAGACATCCTCTTGGGGCTAGAGTTAGCCCTAAACATGCTTTTTATTTCTTGATTTATGTATTTTTGAGGGGATTTGTATTGTGATTCATGTCTTGACACTTTTATATATATAAATCTTGTTTCTTCAATGATTTATATGGTTTAATGCTTCCAATTGATCATTTCATTCTATCCATACGTCTATGTATGCTAGAATAGATATTCATGTGTTTGTCTCTATTTCTTGTGTTATTGATGCATATCTATGTGTGTTGATGCTATAGATCTAGAGATTGTCAAGACTTAGTGCTTAATGTCATATTCTTGTGGTTTATTTAATGGCTCATACTCATTTCTTGATGGATTGTGCCTCTCCCTTAGTTTAATTAATTTAATTTCATGTCATTAGCTTAGTTGTAATGTAGTTGTTAAATGGGAGGACAATCCATGCTTGTTGTTGATGTTCCATACTTATGAAAAGTAAGTAACATGTATCTCTAACCTTGTGATGTGTTTGGATTATGAACTTAAAGAAAGGATTAATGGCTTAATTTGATATGTTGTGCTATCCACCATGTTGTTCAGATAATATATGCTTAATTTGTCATCCATGCTTGTTGGAACAACAACACACACACACACACACACTATATTGCAATACATGTTCTTCCCTTCATTAATCATTCATTAAAGGTGTAGAAAAGCTATGCTTAGTGGTGATCTCTAAACCCCAAGATCTCTCTCTTTTTTATTTTTTCTATTGCTTTATTGTTTACCTTAGTTTAATATGCATTTAGTTTTATCCAACCAACCAACAACCATTTTGATCACTCGACCTACTGACCCTAATCTTGATTTCTCAACCTAGTACGACACTCAATCCCTTAGGACGATCCCTACTCACCCTAGCTATATTTTTAGTGAAAGGTAGTAGTGGCAATTTATAAATGTAAAACTTGGCCACTTCATTTCCATACAAACTTCTCGAGGTGCGACCTCCGAGCACACCAAGTTTTTGGCACCGTTGCCGGGGATTGATTGATTGGCAACGTCGTATTTGTGGAATCAATTATGAATTAGTACTCTTTTGATCGTGTCTTTACATTGTTTTCAAATTTTGTTACTTATTGTGTTTGTTCTTGATTGACAAGGAGCATTGAGCTAGGAAGCAAGCAAAGGATATTCCAAGCAAAGGAGCTAAGCAAGCAAAGGAAAAATGCTAAAAATTTAAAAATTGCTAAGCTGAGCTATAAATTTGGAGTTGAAGTGCTAAAGGACCCTTGTGAGCTTTTCTTTACTCATCCCTTAGTTAAATCGTGAGCCCGCGTGGAGGCTTGTAATTTAATTCTTAGATAAATCGTGAGCCCGCGTGGAGGCAATTTACTTTTCTTGTTTTTTGTTTAAGCATGGGAGTATGAGAACATTGAATGTGGAGGAAGTTTGTTGATTATTGATTTGTTGTGAAGGTGAAGTGTTTGTTGTTATTCCCTGTTGTGTTGCATTGTGTATGCATGGTCGTAGATCATTGAGACCCACTCTTGTCCCTTTAAATTTATATCTTGAATCCATTGTTCGAAACCCTAGGGGAAGAGGTAGCTCTAGTTAATCCATTTCATCAATGGAAGGACACAATGAGGACCATGTTGAGGACCTTGGTCACATAGACCAACAAGGCATCCTCCACCCCAATGTGCATCATGATAACATGCAAGTTCCATTAGGCATGCCAAGGCCATATGTTCATCCACCACAACAACAAGGCCAAGTTCCATTGGGAATGCCAAGGCCAATCTATGCTCCACCACCTCCCATTATTCAAGGCAACCAAGGTGTCTATGTTGCACCTCCAATTGCTAATCCTCCCCTTGTTTTACGAGATCACTATGTGCCTAACATGCATTCAATTGCCGCCATTTAGAGCACATCACTATGAAATCAAGCCACAAACCATTCAAATGCTTCCTAATTATCATGGACTTCCAAGTGAAGAACCTTACAAGCATTTGGATGAGTTTCTTGAAGTATGTTCCACTGTAAAATACACGGACATGCCGGAAGATGTCATAAGGCTTAAACTTTTTCCATTCACCCTTAAAGACAAGGTAAAATATTGGTTTAACAATCTTAGGCCTTTTTCAATAACTTCTTGGGCAGAAATGCAATAAAAGTTCTTGAAGAAGTACTATCCGGTTTCTAAGACCAATGCCATGAGAACCTCAATTCAAGAATTTTCACATGGGGATGGAGAAACATTTCATGAGGCATGGGAACGCTTTAATGAATTGCTTAGGAAGTGTCCACATCATGACATGCCCAAATGGCAATTAGTTCAATATTTCTTTGAGAGCTTATCCGACAATTACAAAGGCATAGTTGATGCTTCCATGGGTGGCTCTTACATTGATAGGCATGAAGATGACGTGTGGCATCTTTATGAGAGCATGAGTGTAAATTCTTTGCATCGTACTTTATCTTCAAAGAATGGTAGAAATTCTAGTGGTAGGAAGAGTGTTGGCTTACACCAAGTCGACCACTCCAATGAAATTGTCGCCGAAATAAAATCATTATCTTCCTTTCCTAACTATTCTTATCATGCATCTAATGAAAAATGTATGACTTGTTCAAGTGTTTTACATTCTACTTCCAATTGTCCCCATGGACATGTGCCAAGTGAGCATCGTGAAGTAGCAAATGCTATTTTTGCTAATCAAGGGAACAATCCTTATGGAAATCATTACAATCCTAGTTAGAGGAATCACCTGAATTTCTTTTGGAAAAACCAAGGGGGAGGCTCAAACCCTTCCCAAGGCGATTTTCAAGGAAAGTACATTCTACCTCCACTACAAGGTCAAGGTTTCCAAGATTTTAGATCATCATATCAATTACAAGGAAACCAATTTTCAAATTCTCATTTTCCCAATCAACCATTATATTCCCAAGGAAATGTTAGAAGTCCCGCTTTTGAAGAGAAAGTTTTGACTGCTTTGGGCACTTTAGAGGCAAACACACAATTGCTTCATTCTCACTCTCAATCCATTGCAAAGCTAGAAACCCAAGTAGGACAAATAGCTAGCACTTTAAATGCTAGAGAGAAGGGAAAAATGCGTTTGAATGCCCCACAAAAGCAACAATGTGTTGTGGAGACTCATTCTTCATTGGAAGGTCACACAATAGAGCATGTCAATGCGGTGACTACCTTGAGAAGTGGAAAGATTGTAGAAAACCAAGTGGAAAGGTTGTGGACAACCAAGTGGGTTTGTCCAATGAAGAAAGTGAACCGGTGCAACCACAAGTTGACACCCGTCCCGTTTCATATCATATTCCTCCTTCATTGCATGTGCATGACCATATAAATGAGAATGTGTTGAAAAGTGATTTCAAAAGTGATTTTGAAAAGAGAAATTTACAAAATGATTTGAAAACTTCTTGTGTTGAAGAGACTTCAAGGAAAAATTCTGAAAAGGTTTTTGAGCCAAAAGCTCCATTTTCAGATGCCTTAAAAGGATCAATTTCAAATGTCAAGCAAAAGGCCAAAGTCAGTGAAATCATGGACATGTTTAGGCAAGTGAAAGTCAATCTTCCACTTTTGGATGCAATCAAGTAAATTTCGGCTTATGCCAAATTCTTGAAAGACTTGTGCACCCAAAAGCGGAAGAACAAAAGCAAAACACCTAGAAAAGTGGTCTTAACCGAGCAAGTGAGCTCAATTTTGCAGCATAACACTCTCCCCAAGTTTAAGGACCCCGGTTCACCTACTACTTCATGCATCATTGGTGATCATGTCATTAATCGGGCTTTTCTTGACCTAGGAGCTAGTGTTAATCTTCTTCCATACTCGGTTTATGTCAAATTAGACTTAGGAGACTTAAAACCAACGTCGGTAGTTTTGCAACTTGCCGACCGATCAATCAAAAAGCCTAGGGGTATCATTGAGGATGTCTTGATTAAAATTAATAAATTCTTCTTTCCTGTCGATTTCATTGTCATTGACACGGAACTGGTCCCAAATCCTAAGAGCCAAATTCTCGTTATCCTTGGCCGTCCTTTCTTGGCAACCCCGAATACCAACATCAATTGTAGGACGGGGATAATGAAAATCTCATTTGGCCATATGAAGGTAAAGTTGAATATTTTTAATTTGACCCCCAATTCATTTGACAAGTATGAAGAGATTAATGTTGTAGAGAAATGTCATGACCTTAAAAGTGAAAGAATTGAGTTTTTGTGTGAGACCAAGGTTTCAAAAAGTCCATCTCCAACCTTAAAACCAAAGAAAGTTGTTTCAAAATCCTATTTTGAAAGGGCGTGGAAGCCCAAAGATTGCATTGACCAAGGACCGAAAACATCTTTTGAGCTTAATCCAATAAGTTCCTTAAAGAACCATTTGTTGGGTGGAGTTCAGAGCATTTATCACCCTATTGAGGAAAGGATGCACTACAAGATGTTTGATCCGGGCTAAAAGAGCCCAACGTCTTGCTAAAGACATTAAAGACTAGCACGACATTTCGTAGGGTATCAAAACCCTTTTCCTCCCTCAATTCTATCTTTAATTTCATTTCTTGTGAAGTCTAGATAGTTGTTTTTGGTTCATATGCATTGCTAGGAACTGTGATTAGGATTGCATGCACTTTTCTGTTGTGATTGAGTATTTTGCATCAGTTTGATTGATCTCAGATGAGAGTTCGATCGATCGAACTTTGACCTGCATCCAACACTTAGAAATTTTTTTGACCTGCATCCAAATCACGTCTCTGTCCCATTGTTCGAACTTATTCTCAGATCAATCATAAGTCCTTAGATCAATCCAAACCTCAAGTTCGATCGATCTTGAGTTCCAACACTTAGACAAATTTTTGAACCCAAAAACCTGCATATTTTTAGCTCTCTGTCAGATCGATCGAACATTTTGTTCAGATCGATCTCTATTCTTCATCTCACCATCTTTGACTTTGTTTGACTTTTTAATTTTCAAAATTCAAAAAATATTTCTATTTTATTTTATTTTATTTTCCAAAAATCCCAAAAAGATTTTATTTTATTTTAATTCTTCAAAAATTCAAAAAACTTTTATTTTTAATTTTCAATTTTAATTTTTAATTTCTAATTTTTAATTTTTTTTTTTAAAAAAAAGTTTTCAAGGAGAGATCACAATAGTTCGATCGATCTGGGGTTTCAGTTCGATCGATCGAACTAGTTCGATGAAGTTTTTAAAAATGAAACTGAGGGTTTCAAGATCAATTTCAAAGATCAATTCAACCCTCTTCCAAACCCTATCCCTCGTCGTCGCTGCACCCAACCTTCTCCATCTCTGGCGAGACCTCCGACGAGCTTCACCTCAACCCGAATCACTCTCTTTCGTCTTGGATCTCGGATCTTCATCACTTCTTTGTACTTCATCCATTTTCTCTCATTTTTGGTAAGATCCAAATCCCTTTTGTGCTTTCAAGCTTAGATTTGATGTAGTCATGCTTTAAATGTTAGATCCATGCTCTTTTAATGTTGAAAATTACCATTAATGAAGTTTGAAGCTTTATGTATATATGTGTATATATATATTTTGTTAGATTTTGTATTTTTGATTGTATTTTGGGAGTATGGGCGTCGTTTGGTGAATAGATTGATGCTATGTTGTGTTGATGGGTCCATGACCTAGTTCGTGAAGGCATCATGTCGTCTATGTCACAGAGCTGTAACTGTCCACGCTCTTCGCAGAGTTCGATCGATCGAACATATTTCTCAGATCGATCTAGTGAGATCGATCGAACTTAGTTCCTTAATTTCTCAAATCGATCATGTGAGAACGATCTCACATTTTTTGTGATTGATCGAGCTTCACAGATTTCATATATACATTCCATGCATCTTATCTTGTGTCCATGCTATCTCATTCATGCCTAATGCCTGTGATTTTCCACATTGGATGCATTTTACACCTATACTGATTAGCATGTTCACATTATATCACTTTTATAGATTCATGTCATTAATTTATTTTGTCTATCTTACTTGACATACATGATTCTATTTTGTGCTTTAAATTCTTTATATCGGCACTGACTTCCCTTGCAAGTTTTCAATTATTTTTCAGGCCATGGCTCGAGTTAAGACCGTAGCCCGCGGACATTATCACCACCGGGGCAGGCACACTTTTGATGACGAAGCCGGTCCATCTCATATACAGGACCCTATATAGGAGGAGCCGGCTGAGCCCACACAGTCTCGTCATTCTGACAGCAGATTACATTCTGATGCTGATGCATCTCCTTCCCAAGGTGATGCTGAGGCTGAGCATATACCATCTCCACCACCATAGCCAGCTCAGCCAGCCCGGGAGTTAGACCAGCCATTACGCAGATACTCGCACTTTCCAGTGGCGCATGAGTCAATCTTTGATATAGATTTCTTCTCCAGATCGGTACTTACCCAATCCGCTTATGATGATATACTTCGAAGGGGCCTTACAGCCATTCTTGCCCTTGTCACATACCCCGTGTACCTGAGGCTAGTACGGCTGTTCTTCCAGAACCTCCGGCCTGCCCCGCATAACACGGCGGAGCTGAGGACCTCTATTGATGGCCATCTGATTTCTATCACTGTGGACACATTATCCAGATCATGCCATTGTCCACGTGACTACCCTCCCGAGCTATAGGAGACATATCACAGGCTATACAGACCTTTATATGCAGACATGGTAGTTCTTTTTATAGGTTATTATGCCGATGGCGAGACCTTTGCCACCCGCACCTATTTGCCAGATGACTTGTGGTTCTTTAACTCAGTCTTGTTCCGCAATGTCTTCATGGCCGGCCATAAGATTCAGTAGAGAGGCGCCTACTTAACAGGCCTGTACGCTTTCTATATAGGCCATTGGCTGTCTATCCCTGTGCTCATCTGGAGCGTGATAAGGAATCTCTACGATGAGCACATCAATAAGGAGAGGCCCAAAAGGGCTAAGTCTCTCCCATTTGGCCACCTCATCACCCAAATCCTGCTAGACCAATGCTATTCTTTCCATCCTTGGGAGCACCCTGAGAGAGAATCCTGTCACTTTCTGAAGAAGGACTGGGATAAGAGCTAGAATGCCATTATCAAGAGACTACAGAAGGACACAGCAGAGGCGGCAGACGAGCTAAAGGCTAAGGAGGCAGTAACAGCAGTAGCAGACCCGGCAGCGGACAACATACCAGTCAATTCAGCTGCCAAACATATGGATATTGATTTGGAGCAGCCTACCAAGGACGCAGAGCAGCCCTCTCCAGTTGGGTCACCTATTCATGATGCGGAGCAGGCTCAGGATCATCATTCTCCTGATCCAGCCACACTTGAGGCTCCAGTACAGACACCCAGCTTTGGAGAGCGACTCCAGGCTTTGAAGGATGCTGTCGTATCTATCCGCGCCGACACGGTCTTTCTCCGAGAGGATGCTGTCTCCATCAAAGCTGATATTGCTACCCTTCATACGGATGTCATGACTGCATTTTGTGATCTATCCAGAGACATCCGCAGAGCACGACCTGCCCGTCCTACCTCTTCTTCTTGATTTCTCTATCCCTTTCCTCCTGTTATTTTATATATCCGTGATACTTGCTACATTTTTATCACTGTTAGACTACTTTTGCAGCCGTGTCTGTCGACTCTGATACTGGATGTACTGTACTTTATTTTTATTTATATATATTTTCTGTATGGATGTCATATTTTCATATTCTTATTGCTATCTGTTTGACTCCATCAGGTGCATTTTAGTGACTTCAGTGAGAGAGAGTACTGCCCAAAATTTTCAGGACCACCCTTATACCTCTCTCTAATTTTCAGTTGCTATCCCATTTACACTTTCATGTCCACTGTGCACTGTTATTATCCCTTTTGTTATCTGATGAGTTTATCCGAGTGCCAAATTTCAGGACCATAGTTAATCCCAAGTTAGGGGGCACCATGCCACCCACTTTGGATACTTCAGTCCCAACCATTCTTTGCCTTAATTGCACCGGTATACTCTTTCCTTTTGTTCTCTTTGCATATTGAGGACACTGTGCCATTTAAGTTTGGGGGTAATGGTGCTTTGCAGTATTTATTTATAAATTCAAAATTTTGAGCATGTCTTGTGTATTTGAGAGATTTTATATAACTGGTCCAATCGAGCTAGTAGTGCATTGAAAGCTTTCATTCTTGATAAAGGTGGATAACAACCCCTTTTCACTAAGTAGCCGGGATTTTAGCCTCATCAAGCACTGAACTTCTCGCGCCGAAAGGTGGAGGGCCCAAACTCTAGGTTCATAATTAAACTTAAAAAAAAAAAAAAAAAAAAGGAAATTGAAAAAGCAATAAAAAAAAGTAAGGACTTCTCCCAGAAGGTAAAAAGTGGGAAATGATTAGATGGAGGTTGTCTTGATTTGTTGCCTAGTTGATTTGAGCTTGTAAGTCCGTAGGGGTGTTTGAACACCTAGTGCCCTAAAGCCGTCTGGTTTGGGAGTCATTGACCTAACGCTCGACCTCATGGATCGCTAGAAAGCTTAATAGGCCATCACATTGCACCATGCTTCCATCTTTAATCCTTAGAAAAAAAAAAAAAAAAAAAAAAAAAAAAAAAAAAAAAAGATGAGTGAAAAGAATAAGCGCACCTAGAACAATAAAGTTTTAATAAAAGGTTCACTTTTTGTCTTGATGATCGGTACTAGATTTGTGTGCTAGTTTGAGGGTAAGGATGTGATTAATTCTTTAGTTGGCTTAGATAGCAACATATTTGATGCCGGTCCACTCAAAAGGATTTTAGAGTTGTTTTGATTTGCATGATCATTTTCATGATGTGTGGAGGACCATACTTACTTACTTGATGTTAAGATTTTGAGAGATTGCTTAGAAATATTTGAAAAATTGCATACTTAAGGTAGTTTTCTCCCAATGCTTATTTGCAATATTGGTGTCTCTTTTGTAAGAATGAGCTTAATGTTTGTGGGTATCATTTCTGGAAACCCTCACGAGACTTCACTCGTCCACTAGGGGTTTAAAAGGCTTGTTGCATATGCTAAATGCAATCGTGTTCCCTACGAAAGTGGCGCTATCATTTTATTGCTTTCTAGTTCATAGTTGTATAGTTGTTCATTTCATTCCTTTACTTTCTAATTCATTTCTAAGGACTAACAATATTTAAGTTTGGGGGTGTGATAAGCACTGAAAAGTGCGTATTTAAACCCCTTAAGTTTAGTTATTCTAGAACCTTTATCTATCTTATTTTACCATCTTGTATTGATTTTGTGTTATGTCTAATTTTAGGTATTTATCCCCAAAATAAGCTAACTTAGCCAAATAAGAGCATAATTGAAGCAATTCTGGGATTATTCAAAGAAAGGAGCAAAGTAGAGCAAAAGGAAGCAAAGGGTGAAATTTCAGCAACTTCGATCGATCTTAAGAAAAGTTCGATCAATCCAACTTTCATCGATCTCAGCACTTCAAGATGGATTTGAGCCATGTTTGTCCCTGTTCAAAGATTTTAAAAGTTCGATTGATCCAACTTCCTTCTTCGATCGATCGAACATTCTTATCCTTATCCAAATGATTGATCTTATCCAGTTGTACCACCCTACCAACCACTTTTGTCCTTTTCCCAAAAATATCTTCAAAATATCTCAGATTTGTTTTTATCCAAAATAGCGTCGCCATTGAAGATCGATCCAACTTCAGTTCGATAGATCTTAACCATGTTCGATCGATCCAAGTCCAAGGTTCAATTAATCGAACTTCCTTCAGTTCAAAAAAGTTTAATTTCCAGCTCACAAAAGTTGTCCTTTATCCAATCATTGGGGAATATTTGTTGTACGACCCCAGCTCATTTTGGGTGTCATTTGACCTACCTATATAAGGATAAGGATTACTTTTTGTATCATAACATAGAGGATCATATTGTATCACATCATATCATATTATACCTTAGAGAACTCTTAGGGAGGAAGCAAAGAAGAGAAGGAGGCTAAAGACACCATTGGAGACTCTTCATCAACCAAGGAGCATATTTCTTCCATGGAGCTTGCCCTTAAGGGTTGGAGGACATCATCCATAAGTAGCTAGACTTCCTCTTGGGGCTAGAGTTAACCCTAACTATGCTTTCTATTTCTTGATTTATGTATTTTTTAGGGGATCTGTATTGTGATTCATGTCTTGACACTTTTATATATATAGATCTTATTTCTTCAATGATTTATATGGTTTAATACTTCCAATTAATCATTTCATTTTATCCATATGTCTATGCATGCTAGAATAGATGTTTATGTGTTTGTCTCTATTTCTTGTATTATTGATGCATGTCTATGTGTCTTGATGGTATAGATTTAGAGATTGTCAAGACTTAGTGCTTAATGTCATGTTCTTGTAGTTTATTTGATGGTTCATACTTATTTCTTGATGGATTGTGCCTCTCCCTTAGTTTAGTTAGTTTAATTTCATGTCATTAGCTTAGTTGTAGTGTAGTTGTTAAATGAGAGGACAACCCATGCTTGTTGTTGATGTTTCATACTTATGAAAAGCAAGTAACATGTATCTCTAACCTTGTGATGTGTTTGGATTGTGAGCTTAAAGAAAGGATTAATGGCTTAATTTGATATGTTGTGCTATCCACCATGTTGTTTAGACAATATATGCTTAATTTGTCATCCATGCTTGTTGGAACAACCACACACACACACTATATTGGAATACATGTTCTTCCCCTCATTAATCATTTATTAAAGGTGTAGAAAATCTATGCTTAGTGGTGATCTCTAAACCCCAAGATCTCTCTCTCTTTTATTTTCTCTATTACATTATTGTTTACCTTAGTTTAATTTGCATATAGTTTAATCCAACCAACCAACAACCATTTTGATCACTCGATCTACTAACCCTAATCTTGATTTCTCAACCTAGTACGACACTCAATCCCTTGGGACGATCCCTACTCACCCTAGCTATATTTTTAGTGAAAGGTAGTAGTGGCAATTTATAAATGTAAAACTTGGCCACTTCATTTCCATACAAACTTCTCGGGGTGCGACCTCCGAGCACACCATTCACCTCTTTCTCATCTTAACGCGGCTTTGAAACTAAAGGATCCTTACCACCACGGGACTTAATGTTGATCTCCATGTCATGGGCGCACGTAGCCAACTTTTCAAAAGTGCGAGGTTTTATACCTTGTAGGATATACGAGAGGTCCCAATGCATACCTTGCATACACATCTCAACAATAGAGAGTTCCGAAAAACTGTCTTTACAATCCAAACTAATTGCTCGCTAACGATTGATGTAGTCTATAACAGGCTCATCCTTCTATTGTCTTGTGTTAGTCAACTCAATCATACTAACAGTGCGACGAGTGCTATAGAACCTATTTAGGAACTCTTATTCCAGAGTCTCCCAACGATCAATTGATTCAGATTCTAAGTTAGTATACCATTCAAGTGCATTTCCCTTAAGAGAACGGACAAACTGTTTGACCAACAAGTCCCCTTTAGATCCAACATTATTGCAAGTCTCGATGAAATAAGCAATGTGTTGCTTGGGGTTTCCTTTTCCATCAAATTGTTGAATCTTTGGAGGTTGGTGTCCCATAGGCATCCTCATGTTATCAATTCTCTTTGTGTAGGGTTTTGAATATATGAGATTGCTTTGAGGGACTCCACCATATTTGAGCATGGATTGTGTTTGTAATCATATCTTGTAATTGTTGAACAGACAACGAAGCAATAGAAGAAACACGACTGGTTTGGTCAGCTACTTGTTCTACTATAGGCGTCCCGTGATAATCTTCTGATTGAGTACCTTAAGGCGTTGAATTTGAAGGATTCTCATATGGCTGCTTTGACTTACCAAGATTCTGAGTTTCTAACTTGTTCATGAGCGTGGCAATCTACAAATCTTTCTCTTCACCAGCCGTTGTGAGATTTTCAATTGCACGTGACATCGTGGCTAATTGGTCTTCCACCGAAGTTGCGTCAGTCATTATAGCCATCATGACATCTGAATAGGAAAGACCTTAAGAGCCAAAATTTTTCGAAGTGATTGATTGTTCCGAGGTCTCATGTGGTGACTCAGAAAATGAACCAACGCTAGAATTATCATCAGAAAGGGAACGAGGTGAATCCGGCAATAGGGTCTTCTTCGAAGCAATGTCAGAGTTGACCTTATGGATGTTAAGGGTGCTGACATGTTGAGTCTTCACACTCATTGATTCAACGGGATTGGTTTTCCCCAAAATTTATTGTTGTTTGGATGAAGCGGTTGCTAGGGCCTTGCTTCGTGTCACAAGGCCAATTGAGGCATTTTCATCGCTTGACAGGTTCTTAGTCTTCATGCCACTTTTTATGGTAACTTTGACGTTGACCTTCGTGGCAACGATGTTCTTTTGGGTATTTTTGCTTGTCTGAATCTTGGGAGGTGCCATGGATTCTGATAAAGATGAGTCTTGATGATTTGATATAGAAGAAAGAGATGAGAGGCAGGAAGGGTCCCACCGGGCGTGCCAGAAATTTGTACACACAAATTTTGTATCTGTAAAATAAAGAACAAAATAAGGAGCAAAAAATAAATTTTATTAATATTTGATAAAAGGGGTACAATTCTCTGTAATATTCTTTATAAAGAAAGAATGCCCTCCAATTTGATCTCCTAAATCTTCGGTGCAAATGCTTCAATATTTGATGTTGAATCGGCTACAACGAAATTTTTTCAAATCTCCGGGAAATGAAGGAAACTTGGATTGATTTACGATTGAGAGCCGTAAAAGCTTAATCTCAAACGATTGAATGAAAGACTTTGAATAGGACTGGCACTTGTAAAACGTGCTTATAGTCTTTTATATTCAAAGTGTTGAGTTTTCAAAGCTTTAAGAGGTGAATGTGTGTAGAATTCGGTAGAGCTTTCTGCTTCTCTCCCGATCCCCTTTCTCCTTCCCCCCTCGCTTCTATTTAAAGAATTCATGAAGGGACAAAATAGTCATTTGAGTCACTTTGGATAATTATCACAATTATAATTTGGATAATTATCCTAAGTGATAATTATCCTCAAATATATATATATATATATATATATATATTAAGAATAATTATAATTTTATTTAACTAACCTAATCTCCAAATGGGCCTAGTTAGTTAGCAATTTGAAATTGACCTATTAAAGTGGGTTGAGTAGTTTGGGTTGATCCATGACCCATATCTAGTAGTGGGCTTAGGTGGTTTGGCTAAGCGGCCCATATTTCAAAGTGGGATCAAATTGATGATAAGCCCAAATTATAGTATGAACCCATCATGTGAATTATTTAGTGCCTACAGTATCTTAATTGTATAATTATGACCAACTGATTACGAACCAATTGGTGTTTTAATGAATTAATGGTTTTTGAATGATTATTACATTGTCTTAGATATAATTGTTCTTAAACTGTTCTTAACTTGTTCTTACTGGACGGTATAGTAGAGGCCTATTGGACATAAGAATGGAGATTATGCAATGGTGTTTAAACATTTTTCGTGAATGATTGTTTTCATAATCTATACCATGGGAAGACGAGTTATAATGCAACATTAGATTAGAAGTAGGTAGGTAGATAATTCGTGCCAACTGAAGATATGTTATAGTTAGTTGAAGTTCATAGAACATCTTTCTTTAAAACCCGAATTAAAACAAATGTTATTGAGTTTAATTAATTTGATACATAAACTATGAAGTCCCAAAGTTGAATGGTTGACCATAACACGAGATTCGTGGTGAAGTCAATCCCTAAGACTTTCTTTCTCTTGATCTTATCTTTAATTTAATTTAGTTTTTTTATTTTATGTTCATGACAAACAATCAAATCAATCAACTTTTCTCCTTGAATCAAAATCATATTAATTGGATGCTTAAATAAACTACGACAGTCTCTGTGGTTTGACATCCTCAATATAGCCCTATCCTTCAAGGATTCGTTTTATTGTGAGTGGTATAATTTGACAAACATCAGGGGTGTGTTGCGTACGTAAGGTTATATTTTTTTAAGTTTTGGTAGTTTAGATTGCGTATATATGCATATGTGTGTGTGTGTGTATTCAGAATCTTATATTTGATTTAAAGAAGCTTTAAAATGGTAATTTAAGGATATGGTTATTTGATGAGCGCTGAAAAGTGCGTATTTAAACCCCTTAAGCTTAGGTATTCTAGGACCTTTATCTATCTTATTTTCACGCTTTAGATTAATTTTGTATTATTTCCATTTTCAGGTACTTATCCCTAAAATAAGCTAACTCAGCCAAATAAGAGCAGAAATGAAGCAATTTTGGGATGAATCAAAGAAATGAGCAAAGTAGAGCAAAAGGAAGTAAAGGGTGGACTTTCAGCAACTTCGATCGATCTTAAGAAAAGTTCGATCAATCCAACTTTCATCGATCTCAGCACTTCAAGATGGATCTGAGCCATGTTTGTTCCTATTCAAAAATCTCAAACTTCGATAGATCCAACCTCATTCTCTGATCGATCGAACCATCTTGTCTTTATCCAAATGATTGATCTTATCCAGTTGTACCACCCTACCAACCACTTTTGTCCTTTTTCCCAAAAATATCTTCAAAATATCTCAGATTTGTTTTTATCCAAAAAGGCGCCACCATTGAGGATCGATCCAACTTCAATTCGATATATCTCAGCCATGTTTGATCGATCGCACCTCAAGTTCGATCAATCAAACCTCCCAAATCCCGAGAAAAATTCAAATTCCAACTTATTAAAAGTTGTCTCATATCCAATCATTAAAGGATTATTGGTGTACGAGCCCAGCTCATTTGGGGTGATTTTTGACCTACCTATACAAGGAATATGAGCCACTTTTTGAGAGAGACTTTTGACACACACACTCTTAGAAGATAATACTTAGTGAGGAAGCAAAGGAGAGGAGGGAGACTAGAGACACCATTGGAGACTATTCATCAATCAAGGAGTAGATTTCTTCCATGGAGCTTGCCCTTGAGGGTTGGAGGACATCATCCATGAGTGGCTAGACATCCTCTTGGGGCTAGAGTTAGCCCTAAGCATTCTTTCTACTTTTTGATTTATGTATTTTTGAGGGGATTTGTATTATGATTCATGTCTTGACACTTTTATATATATAGATCTTGTTTACTTAATGATTTATATGGTTTAATGCTTCCAATTGACCATTTCATTCTATCCAAATGTCTATGTATGCTAGAATAGATGTTCATGTGTTTGTCTCTATTTCTTGTGTTATTGATGCATGTCTATGTATATTGATGCTATAGATCTAGAAATTGTCAAAACATAGTGCTTAATGTCATGTTCTTGTGGTTTATTTGATGGTTCATACTCATTTCTTGATGGATTGTACATCTCCCTTAGTTTATTTAGTTTAATTTCATGTCATTAGCTTAGTTGTAGTGTAGTTGTCAAATGGGAGGACAATCCATGCTTGTTGTTGATGTTTTATACTTATGAAAACAAGTAATATATATGTCTAACCTTGTGATGTGTTTGGATTGTGAGCTTTAAGAAAGGATTAATGTCTTAGTTTGATATGTTGTGCTATCCACCATGTTGCTTAGACAATATATGCTTAATTTGTCATCCATGCTTGTTGGGACAACCACACACGCACACACCTTATTGTAATACATGTTCTTCCCCTCATTAATCATTCATTAAAGGTGTAGAAAAGCTATGCTTAGTGGTAACCTTTAAACCCCAAGATCTCTCTCTCTTTTATTCTCTCTATTGCATTATTGTTTTCCATAGTTTAATTTGCATCTAGTGTAATCCAACCAACCAACTACTATTTTGATCACTCGACCTACTAACCCTAATTTTGATTCCTCAACCTAGTACGACCTCAATCCCTTGGTATGATCCCTACTTGCCTTAGCTATATTTTTAGTGAAAGGTAGTAGTGGCAATTTCTAAATGTAAAACTTGGCCGCACTGCATAAACTTTGGGTTTGAATTGATGACGCACCAAGTTTTTGATGCCGTTGCCGGGGATTGATTGATTGGCAATGTCGTATTTGTGGAATCAATTAGGAATTAGTATTCTTTTGATCATGTCTTTACTTTGTTTTCAATTTTTGTTACTTATTGTGTTTGTTTTTGTTTGACAAGGAGCATTGGGCTAAGAAGGTGAGCAAAGGAGTATTCCAAGTAAAAGAACTAAGCAAGGAAAGGAAAAAAAGGCTAAAATCATAAAAAAATTGCTAAGCTAAGATAAAAATTTGGAGTTGAAGTGCTAAAGGACCTTTGTGAGCTTTTTCTTACTCAAACCCTTAGTTAAATCGTTGGCCCACATGGAGGCTTGTAATTCAATTCTTAGATAAATCGTGAGCCCACGTGGAGGCAATTAACTTTTCTTGCATACTATTGTTAAAGCATGGGAGTATGAGAACATTGTACGTGGAGGAAGGTTGTTGATTATTGATTTGTTGTGAAGGTGAAGTGTTTGTTGTTATTGCTTATTGTGTTGCATTGTGCATGCATGGTCGTAGATCATTGAGACCTACTCTTGTCCCTTTAAATTTTCATTTTGAATCCATTGTTCGAAACCCTAGGGGAAGAGGTAGTTCTAGTCAATCCATTTCATCAATGGAAAGACACAATGAGGACCATGTGGAGGACCTTGGTCACATAGACCAACAAGGTATCCTCTACCCCAATGTGCATCATGATAACATACAAGTCCCATTGGGAATGCCAAGGCCAATCTATGCTCCACCACCTCCCATCATTCAAGGGAATCAAGGTGCCCATGTTGCACCTCCAATTGCTAATCCTCCCCTTGCTTTAAAAGATCACTATGTGCCTAATGAATATAATGCACCCACATGCATTCAATTGCTACCATTTAGAGCACACCACTATGAAATCAAACCATAAACCATACAAATACTTCCTAATTATCATGGACTTCCAAGTGAAGAACCTTACAAGTATTTGGATGAATTTCTTGAAGTATGTTCCACCTTAAAATACATGGACATGCCGGAAGAGGTCTTAAGGTTTGAACTTTTTCCATTCACCCTTAAAGATAAGGTAAAATATTGGTTTAGCAATCTTAGGCCTTTTTCAATAACTTCTTGGGCGGAAATGCAACAAGAGTTCTTGAAGAAGTACTATCCGGTTTCTAAGACCAATGCCATGAGAACTTCAATTCGAGAATTTTCACACGAGGATAGGGAACCATTTCATGAGGCATAGGAACGCTTTAATGAATTACTTAGGAAGTGTCCACATCATGACATGCCCAAATGGCAATTAGTTCAATATTTCTTTGAGAGCTTATCGGATAATTACAAGGGCATGGTTGATGCTTCCATGAGTGGCTCTTACATTGATAGGCATAAGGACGATGTGTGGCATCTTTATGAGAGCATAAGTGCAAATTCTTTGCATCGTACTTTATCTTCTTAGAATGGTTAAAATTCTAGTGGTAGGAAGAGTGTTGGCTTACATCAAGTCGACCACTCCAATGAAATTGCCGCGAAATAAAATCATTATCTCAAAGGTTTGATCAATTTTTGATCAACCAAAATTTGGCGAATCAAGTATCTTCCTTCCCTAACCATTCTCATCATGCATCTAATGAGACATGTATGACTTGTTCAAGTGTTTTACATTCTACTTCTAATTGTCCCCATGGACATGTGTAAAGTGAGCATCATGAATAAGTAAATGTTATTTTTGCTAATCAAAGGAACAATCCTTATTGCAATCATTACAATCCTAGTTGGAGGAATCACCCGAATTTCTCTTGGAAAAGCCAAGGGGAGGGCTCAAACCCTTCCCAAGGTGGTTTTCAAGGGAAATACATCCCACCTCCACTGCAAGGCCAAGGTTCCCAAGGTTTTAGATCATCATACCAATCACAAGGAAACCAATTCTCTAATTCTCATTTTCCCAATTAATCATAGTCCCAAGGAAATGTTAGAAGTCCCACTTTTGAAGAGAAAGTTTTGACCGCTTGGGGCACTTTAGAGGTAAACACACAATTACTTCATTCTCACTCTCAATCCATTGCAAAGCTAGAAACCCAAGTAGGGAAAATAGCTAGCACTTTAAATGCTAGAGAGAAAGGAAAAATGCCTTTGAATACCTCACAAAAGCAACAATGTTTTGTGGAGACTCATTCCTCATCGGAAGGTCACACAATAGAGCATGTCAATGCGGTGACTAACTTGAGAAGTGGAAAGGTTGTGGACAACTGAGTGGGTTTGACCAATGAAGAGAGTGAACCGGTGCAACCATAAGTTGACACCCGTCCCATTTCATATCATATTTCTTCTTCATTGCATGTGCATGACCATATAAATGAGAATGTGTTGAAAAGAGATTTGAGAAGTGATTTTGAAAAGAGAAATTTGCAAAATGATTTGAAAACTTCTTGTGTTGAAGAGACTTCAAAGAAAATTTCTGAAAAGGTTTTTAAGCCAAAAGCTCCATTTCCGGATGCCTTAAAAGGATCCATTTCAAATGACAAGTAAAAGGCCAAAGTAAATGAAATCATGGATGTGTTTAGACAAGTGAAAGTTAATCTTCCACTTTTGGATGTAATCAAGTAAATTCTGGCTTATGCTAAATTCTTGAAAGACTTGTGCACCCAAAAAAGGAAAAACAAAAGCCAAGCACCTAGGAAAATGGTCTTAACCGAGCAAGTAAGCTCAATTTTGCAGCATAACACTCTTCTAAAGTTTAAGGACCCCGGTTCACCTACTACTTCATGCATCATTGGTGATCATATCATTAATCGGGCTCTTCTTGACCTAGGAGTAAGTGTTAATCTTCTTCCATACTCGGTATATATCAAATTAGGCTTAAGAGACTTGAAACCGACGTCGGTAGTTTTGTAACTTTCCGACCGATCAATCAAAAAGCCTAGGGGTATCATTGAGGACGTCTTGATTAAAATTGATAAATTCTTCTTTCCCGTTGATTTCGTTGTCATTGACACGGAACCGGTTTTAAATCCTAAGAGCCAAATCCCTGTTATCCTTGGCTGACCTTTCTTGGCAACCGCGAATGCCAACATTAATTGTAGGATGGGGATAATGAAGATTTCATTTGGCCACATGAAGGTAAAGTTGAATATTTTTAATCTAACCCCCAATTCATTTGACAAACATGAAGAGATTAATGTTGTAGAGAAATGTCATGACTTCAAAAGTGAAGAAATTGAGTTTTTATGTGAGACCAAAGTTTCAAAAAGTCTATATTCAACCTTGAAACCAAAGAAAGTTGTTTCAAAATCTTGTTTTAAAAAGGTGTGAAAGCCCAAAGATTGTCTTGACCAAGGACCAAAAACGTCCTTTGAGCTTAATCCAACAAGTTCCTTAAAGAACCATTTGTTGGATGGAGTTTAAAGCACTTATCACCCCATTGAGGAAGGGATACACTATAAGATGTTTGATCCGGGCTAAAAGAGCCCAACGTCTTGCTAGAGACATTAAAGACTAGCAAGACATTTCGTAGGGTGTCAAAACCCTATTCCTCCCTCATTTTTATTTTAATTTCATTTCTTGCGAAGTCTAGATATTGGCTTTGGGTTCATATGCATTGCTAGGAACTGTGATTAGGACTGCATGCACTTTTATGTTGAAATTGAGCATTTTGCATAAGTTCAATCGATATCCAAGGAGGGTTCGATCGATCGAACTTCAACCTACATCCAACACTTAGAAAATTTTTGACCTGCATTCAACCTGCGTCCAAATCACCTCTCTATCCCATCGATCGAATTTGTTCTCAGATCGATCATAAGTCCTTAGATCGATCCAAACTTCAAGTTCGATTGATCTTGAGTTCCAACACTTTGAAAAATTTTGAACCCAAAAACCTGCATATTTCAGCTCTCTGTCAGATCGATTGAACATTTTGTTCAAATCGATCTCTGTTCTTCATCTCACTATCTTTGACTTTGCTTTGACTTTGTTTTAATTTCTTAATTTCAAAAATTTCAAAAAAATATTTTATTAAATTTTATTGTCATTTTTTTATTTTATTTATTTATTTATTATTTTATTTTCTAAAAAAAAAAAAAATCTCAAAAATACTTTAAGGAGAGATCGATGTCAGGTCGATCGATCTGAGGATTCAGTTCGATCGATCGAACTGGCAAGGGAATGTTTTTTTAAAAAATGAACTTGAGGGTTTGAAGATCGATTTCACAGATCGATCTAACCCTCTTCCAAGCCCTATCCCTCATCATCGCTGCACCCACCTTCTCCATCTCCGGCAAGATCCAAGGGTCGATTCTCTCTCTCCTCTCGGATCTTCATCGCATCTCCCCCCCTTCGAGTCTCCACTTCTCTCTCTCGGTTTTTAGGTGAGATCCGAATCCCCCTTTGTGATTCAAGCTTCCATATGATGTAGCCATGTTTTAAATGTTAGATCCATGTTATTTTGATGATGAAAATCTCCATTGATGAAGTTTGAAGCTCTTTGTATATATGTGTATATATATGTATATATGGTTGTATATATTTTTTAAATTTGATTTATTTTTTGGAGTATGGGCCTCATTAAGTGATTATGATTGATGCTATGTTGTGTTGATGGGCCCACGACCTTGTTCGTGAAGGCCCCGTGCTATCCACGTCACAGATCTGTGACTACTAATGTTCTTCTCACAGTTCGATCGATCGAATCTATTTCTCAGATCGATCTAGTGAGATCAATCGAACTTAGTTTCTCAGTTTCTTAGATCGATCAAGTGAGATCGATCTCACATTTTTTGTGATCGATCAAACTTCACAGATTTCATATACACATTCCATGCATCTTATCTTGTGTCCATGCTATCTCATTCAAGCCCAATGCCTGTGATTTTCCACTTTGGATGCATTTTAGACTTATACTGCTTAGCTTGTTCACATCCTGTCGCTTCTATAGATACATGGCATTTATCTGTTTTGTCTATCTTACTTGACATACATGATTCTATTTTGTGCTTTAATTCTTTATATCGACACTGACTTCCTTTGCAAGTTTCCTTTTATTTTGCAGACCATGGCTAGGGTCAAGACTGTAGCCCATGAACACTATCACCGCCGGGGCAGGCCAAGTTTGGATGATGAGGCCGGTCCATCTCATGCCCAGGACCCCATACAGAAGGAGCCAGCGGAGCTCATACAGTCTCCCCATTATGACAGCAGATTACACCCTGATGCTGGCGCATCTCCTTCTCATTTAGCTGAGGTTGAGCATCCTTCACCTCCATTAGCTCAGCCAGCCCAGGAGTTAGACCAGCCAATACGTAGATACTCACGCCTTTCAGTGGTGCACGAGTCAGTCTTTGATACAGACTTCTTTTCCCGATCGGTACTTACCCGATCAGCATATGATGATATATTACAGAGAGGCCTTGCAGCCATTCTTGCCCCTGTCACATACCCGATGTACCCGAGGCTAGTACAAATGTTTTTCTAGAACCTTCGGCCTGCCCTGCGTAACACGGTGGAGCTGCGGACCATCATTGATGGTCATTTGATTTCTATTACAGTGGATACATGTAATACCCCTAATTTCAAAAGGATAGTCCTGGTATTTATTATATTATTTAAATTGCCTTTATTTTTGTTTAATTGTTTATTTGATTATTTATTTAATTGTTGTTATTTGTTTTATTTATTTAACTGGCGGTTTGCTTATATTTGCATTATTTGAAATTGTATATATATGCATAAATTGTATTAAATTAATTGTTAGATAATTGTTTAACTGATGTAATTTAGTTGTTTTAATTGAATTAATTGAATTAAGTTAATTATATTTAAATTGTTTTAACGTGACTGTATGGAGGCACATACGTATTTATATTAGGGTTTTATTTACACGGATGTAGCCGACTTAGGGTTGGTTTTGTATTAGAATTAGGGTTATGCTAAAGCCTATAAATACAGTATTATACGTTGGTTTAGGGTTACATAGAAAAACCCTATTCACTAATACGTATACCGTGAGAGATACAGAGAGTGAAAACTGGTAAGGTTGACGGAGAGGTTCAAGGATGCACTGGACGGAGTGCTTCTGGATTGAACCAAGAGCACTTGAGATTTAGAAGAGGAGTCTCGAGCGTGGACAGAAGCTTCAGACACAATGGTTTAGAGTTTCAAAACTGAAACTCAAGGCAAGTCACTATTCTATTCCTTCCCTTTAATTCGTGTTCTGTGCATGCCTATTTAGACCCCAGGGATTAATCAAGCATTAAATAGATTAAATTAAAGTTAATATTGATTTGGTAAGCATGTTTGAATCAATTTTTAAATCGTTGCATAAATCTGTTTTTGTGTGAGAAGTTATTCTTGTTTAAGAATCTGTTTGCACTGGTTGTAATATTGCTTAACCTTTGTGTATTTAGGATTGAATGTATGCTTTTAATTAAATCTAGGACATCAATTGAACCCTGGAAATAGTTTTAAAAACTGTACAGAGACTCTGAACTTTGCCGAAGGCGAAGAAGACGAACAGGTTAGGGGATACGGCTCTAAAAAGAGGAGAGCCAGCTCACCAAAAGGTAGAGCCCGCTCTAGGGCTTGTAGAGCTGGCTCCACATAAGGTGGAGGTGGCTCCACCTAGGGGGGAGCCGGCTCCAATGTTCTGGAGGCGGCTCCAACCCTCTTCTCTTCAGTTCTTCGTGTTCTGGGTTTGGATTGGACTGTTGGAGTTGTTTCTGAATGGTTCCAGTAGTTGTGAATAAGATTTGTGTTTGTTTCAAAACTCTTGGGAAGCATGTTGATATTAATATGTTGAAACAGGAAACAATACTTGGTTAAATAATAAGTCTATATGTGGAAGGTTGAATTATACCTTGAGCTTGCTTACTGTTTCCATAAAGCAACTTGGTTTCTTAGCATGATTTTAAACTATTATTCATGTTTCAACTGTTTTATAAGCATATATTATTTGTTCTAGGAAAAATAAGTATGCTTAAATGGAAATTAATTGATGTTTAATTTTACTGTATATTGAATCAAGATATGGTACTGATTGGAGGGATAGTGTGCATAGTTCTACATTATAAATTTGAAGAACTGGAATAAAGGTTCTAAATCATATATATGGATGTATGTTTTAAACCTTCACAGATTAGACTTATGTATGTTTTCTGGAGTTTGGTTGATGACTATCTAATATTGTGTTGTTAACTTTGTTAACTGGAGGATGGTATGTACCGGTATGGGACGGTGATATACTAGGTATAGACTAATTCAAATGCCAAGTCCTATCTAATTCGGATTAAGGTACGGATTTACCATATAGGTTAAGTCCATTACCTACTTGTTTCATGTTAACAAAATAGTTGATTGACTTGATATGGTTTCAGGACGGATGGTTTTTACATATACCAGACCACTACACAGATGGATGGTATTTTATATTAGGAGGAGTACGAATTTTATATATTTATGTTATGATGTCATAGTATGAGCTTGAGTCTCAGGACTATGCTTAGGGCACATATATCGCCTAGGATGGATAACTGGACATGGGTGTTGTTCCCTGGTAGGTCTAGGTACACATGACCACATTATGTGCGATTTGCATGGTATCTCTACTAAGGCTGAGATAGACCTACTGGACTAGCGAGCGTTCTATAGTGTGTACTATACATTTACATATGGACTACTTTAGATATTGTTGAGTCTGCGTATCGGATTACTGTATGGATTGTAGTAGAATAGGACTTGCATGTGGGCCTAACCTACTATCTTATTTTTCAGGTATTCGTCAGTTCCAGGGTTAGAGATTGGACGTGCAGTGCAGATACAGACATTCATTCTTCTTACTACGTAGAAATTCTTTCTATGTTTAGTTTTAGATTTTATTTTTGTTATTTTAGTTTCTATTGGGATTTTTAATAAGGGGTCTACTGGATGGATTCCCGAGTTGTTAACCTTATGGAGTTTTGAAGTATTGGATTTCAATAATTATATTTTAAGGATTTTCAATTAGCATTCTTTCAGCTTATTATTATTATTATTATTATTTTTTACTTCATCTTGTATTCTATGTTCAATTGCATATTGATTGGTTGATATTTCCCTCGGGTTTGGGCTTGGGCCTGATCAACCCGTGTCCAGATCTTGCCAATATCCACATCACTGCCCTACAGAGCTACAAGACACATATCCCACTTTCTACAGGCCATCATATGCAGACATGGCCGTTTTACTCATAGGTCACTATGCCGGTGGCGAGACCTACACCACCAGGACCTATCTTCTAGATGACTTGTGGTTCTTCGACTCTGTCCTGTTCTGCAACATCTTCATGGCCGGCCATAAGATACAGTGGAGAGGCGACTATTTGACAGCTCTGTATGCATTCTATTCAGGGCATTGGCTATCTATCCCAGCGCTAATCTGGAGTGTGATGAGGAAGCTCTATGATGACTACATTAGCAAGGAGAGGCCCAAAAGGGCTAAGTATCTCCCATTCGGCCACCTCATCACCCAGATCCTACGTGATTAGCACAATCCCATCCAGCCACGAGAGCGTCCTGAGACTGGATCCTGCTCGTTCAGAAAGAAAGTGATGATCACTGAAAAGTGCGTATTTAAACCCCTTAAGTTTAGGCGTTCTAGTACCTTTATCTATCTTACTTTACCGTTTTAGATTGATTTCATATTATTTCCTTTTTCAAGCATTTATCCCAAAAATAAGCTAACTCAGCCAAATAAGAGATAAATTGAAGCAATTCTGGGATTAAACAAAGAAAGAAGCAAAGTGGAGAAAGAAGGAAGCAAATGAAGCCAAAGGTGGCAAGCAACAAAGTTCGATCGATCCAAGTTCAAGGTTCGATCGATCGAACAATGATCGATCTCAGCACTTCAAGATAGATCCAAGCCTTGACCCAAAAGCATAAAGTTCCAAAAGTTCGATCGATCGAACACTTTTGTCCTTATTCAAATGATTGATCCTATCTACAGCTGTACCACCCACTAACCACTTTTGTCCTTTTCCCATAAATATCTCCCATAAATATCTTGAATTTGTCTTTTTCCAAAAAGCTCAGCCAGTTGGATCGATCCAGCCTACGTTCAATCGATCTCACTTACTTTCGATCGATCCAAGACCAAGGTTCAATCGATCAAACTTTCTCTAGTGCAAAAAAGTTAAAATTCCATCTCATTGAAAGTTGTCCTTTATCCAATCATTAGGGAATATTATGTACACGACCTCAGCTCATTTTGGGTGTCATTTTGAACTACCTATATAAGGATAAGGATTGTTTTTTACAAAAAAAAAAAAAGCCGACATTATTTTCATATCATCTCTTAGAAAGCAAGCTCAGAGGAGGAGGAGGCTAGAGACACCATAGGAGTTCTTCATCAACAAGGAGCAGATTTTAACCATGGAGTTAGCCCTTGAGGGTTGGAGAATCATCACCATGAGTGGCTAGACATCCTCTTGGGGCTAGAGTTAGCCCCAAGCATACTTTCTCTATCTTAATCTTATGTATTATTGAGGGATTAGTGTTGTAATTGATGTTTTGACATTTTGATATATATAGATCTTGTTTATTCAATAATTTATGTGGTTTAATGCTTCCAATTGATCATTTTATTCTATCCATATGTCTATGTATGCTAGAATAAATGGTCATGTGCTTGTCTCTAGATTTTGTGTTATTGATGCATGTCTATGTGTATTGATGCTATAGATTTGGAGATTGTCAAAACATAGTGCTTAAAGGAATGCTCTTGTGATTCTCTTGATGGTTCATTCTTATACCTTGATGGATTGTGCCTCTCCCCTAGTTTATTTTCATGCTAGTAGTGTAGATGTAGTGTAGTTGTAGTATAGTGTTAAATGGGAGGACAATCTATGCTTGTTGTTTGATGATCCAAGCTTTTGAATGCAATTAGCATATGTCTCTATCCATGTGTTGTATTTAGATTGTAAGCTTAATGAAAGGATTAATGACTTGTTTTGATTTATTGTGCCCTTCACATATTTTTTAGACAATATATGCTTGATTGCTTAGATATATTGTGCCTTTCACATGATGTTTAGGCAATACATGTTTAACTAGTCATCCTTGCTTGTTGAATCAACCAAACACACATACCAATATTGCAACACATCATTTGGCCTCATTAATCACTTGTCAATGATATAGAAATGCATTACTTGGTGGTGATCTCTAAACCCCAAGATCTCTCTCTCTCTTACTTACTCTTAATTATACTCTTTTGCTATTACTTAGTTTAATTTAGTTGCTCCTTAATCAACCAACCAACCAATTGTTTGATCACTCGACCTACTAGCCCTAATTGTGATTCCACGACATTGCTCGATCCTCATAATCCCTTGGGACGATCACTTCTCACTCATACTATATAGTATAGGTGTTAAGCAGTTTATAAATTTAAGTATGACGCCCAGTTGACACTAATCTCCAAACTCAAAGTGTTGTGTATTATTTTGTGCACACCTAGGGCCAAGCATCATAGTTTTTGGTGCCGTTGCCAGGGATTTGTTTATTAGATTTGGCAACGTCGGATTTGTGGAATTGATTAGGATTAGTACTGTTTTAATCATGTCTTTACTTTATTTTTATTTTTCTTTTTGGTTACTTATTGTGTTGATTACTTAACTAGGTGCATTGTTGGAGAGGAAGCAAGCAAAGGAACCATTGAGCATTCAATTCAAGCAAAGAAAGTAAAAAAGCTAAAAATTCTAAAAATTGCTAAGCTAAGCTTTAAATTTGGAGTTGAAGTGTTAAAGGACCTTTGTGAGACTTTTTTTACTCAATCCCTTAGTTAAATCGTCGGCCCGCGTGGAGGCTTATTTTTAATTGTCTTGCATTATTATTGTTAAAGCATGGGAGTACGAATTAAATGTTTATGGAAGAAGTCTAATTGCATTATTGTGAAAGCATAGTGTTTGTCATTCTTTATGTTTGTTGTGTTTTGCATTGTGCATGTATAGACGTCGTTTATTGAGACCAACTCTTGTCCCTCTTGATTTGCATCTTGAATCTATCGTTAGAAATCTTAGGGGAAGAAGAAGTTTAAATAGAGCCAATCTTTCAATGGATGACCATAATGATAATCATGTTGAGGACCTTGGTCACATAGACCAAGGAGGTATCCTTCATCCCAATGTACAAAATGAGAACATACAAGTACCATTAGGCATGCCTAGGCCATTCATTCACCAACCACCACAACAACAAGGCCAAGTTCTATATGGAATGCCAAGGCCAATGTATGCTCCACAACCTCCCATCAACAATCAGGAATTCAAAACCAAGGTGTTTATGTTGCACCTCAAGTAGCTAATTCACCTCTTGCTTTAAGAGACCATTATGTGCCTAATGAGTATAATGCACCTACATGCATCCAATTGCCTCCATTTAGAGCACATCATTATGAAATTAAGCCACAAACCATTCAAATGCTTCCCAACTATCATGGACTTCCAAGTGAAGAACCTTACAAGCATTTAGATGAGTTTCTTGAAGTATATTCCACCGTAAAATATACGGACATGCCGGAAAAGGTTTTAAGACTCAAACTTTTTCCATTCACCTTAAAAGACAAGGCAAAGTATTGGTTTAACAATCTTAGGTCTTTTTCAATCACTTCTTGGGCAGAAATGCAACAAGAGTTCTTGAAGAAGTACTATCCGATTTCTAAGACCAATGCCATGAGAACCTCAATTCGAGAATTTTCACATGGGGATGGAGAAACGTTTCATGAGGTATAGGAACGCTTCAATGAATTGCTTAGGAAGTGTCCACATCATGACATGCCCAAATGGCAATTAGTTCAATACTTCTTTGAGAGCTTATCGGACAACTATAAGGGTATGGTTGATACTTCCATGGGTGGCTCATACATTGATAGGCATGAGGATGACGTGTGGCGTCTCTATGAAAGCATGAGTGAAAATTCTTTGCATAGAACACTATCATCCAAAAATGGTAGAAATTCACAAGGTAGGAAGAGTGTTGGCTTACATCAAGTCGACCATTCAAATGAAATAGTCACTGAAATGAAGTCTTTATCTGAAAGGTTTGATCAATTTTTGATTAACCAAAACTCATCGAACCAAGTATCTTCCTTCCCTAACCATTCTCATCGTGCATCAAACGAAACATGTATGACTTGTTCTAGTTGCGGCTTTTGTGAACCAAGGGAACAATCCTTATAGTACTCATTATAATCCAAGTTGGAGGAATCATCCGAATTTTTCTTGGAAAAACCAAGGAGAGGGCTCAAAACCTTCCCAAGGCGGTTTTCAAGGGAAGTACATTCCACCTCCACTTCAAAACCAAGAATCCCAAGGTTATAGACCTTATCAATCACAAGGAAATCAATTTGCTAATTCTTATTTTCCCAACCAATCTTATTCCCAAGGTAATACTAGAAGTCCCGCCTTTGAAGAGAAAGTTTTGAATGCTTTGAGCACTTTAGAGGCTAACACTCAATTGCTTCATTCTCACTCTCAATCTATTGCGAAGTTAGAAACCCAAGTAGGGCAACTAGCTAGCACTCTCAATGTGAAAGAGAAGGGAAAGATGCCTATAAATGCCCCACCTAAGCAACAATGTGTTGTAGAAATCCATTCTTCATCGGAAGGACACACCATTGAATATATTAATGCGGTGACTACCTTGCGGAGTGGTAGGATTATGGACAACCAAGTTGGAATGTCCAATGAAGAGAGTGAACCGGTGCAACCTCAAGTTGTCACCCATCCCGTTTCACATCCAATTTCTCCTTTATTGCATATACATGACCTTGTAAATGAGAAAGTCTTAAAAGATGTGTTTGAAAAAGAAGTTTTGAAAAATTATGTTAAAAAGGTTTTATTGAAAAATGATTTGAAAACTTCTTATGTTGAAGAGAGTTCAAAAGAAAATTTTGAAAAAGTGTTTGAACCAAAGGTTCCATTTTCGGATGCCTTCAAAGGATCCATTTCAAAAGACAAGCAAAAGGCAAAAACCAATGAAATCATGGAAATGTTTAGGCAAGTGAAAGTTAATCTTCCACTATTGGATGCAATCAAGCAAATTCCGTCTTATGCCAAATTCTTAAAAGAATTGTGCACCCAAAAGCGGAAGAACAAGAGCCAAGCACCAAGAAAAGTGGTTTTGACCGAGCAAGTAAGCTCAATTTTGCAACATAACACTCTTCCAAAGTTTAAGAACCCCGGTTCACCCACTACATCATGCATTATTGGTGATCATATCATTAATCGGGCGCTTCTTGACTTAGGAGCAAGTGTTAACCTTCTTCCGTACTCGGTTTATGTCAAATTAGGCTAAGGTGAATTGAAACCGACATCGGTAGTTTTGCAACTTGCCGACCGATCCATTAAGAAGCCTAGGAGTATAATTGAGGATGTTTTGATAAAGACTGACAAATTCTTCTCCCTGTTGATTTTGTTGTCATAGACACAGAACCGGTTCCCAATCCTAAGAACCAAATTCTTGTTATCCTTGGCCGTCCTTTCTTGGCCACCACTAATGCTAACATCAATTGTAGGACAGGGATAATGAAGATTTCATTTGGCTACATGAAGGTGAAGCTGAATATCTTTAATCCCACACCCAATTCATTTGACAAATATGAAGGAGAAGTTAATGTTGTAGATGAATGTCATAATCTTCAATGCCAAGGAAATGAGCTTTTGTGTAAAACCAAAGCTCTTAAAGGATCATCTTCAATCTTGCATTCTAAAAGTCTTGTTTCAAACCCTTGCTTTGAAAGGGCATGGAAGCCCAAAGGTTGTAATTGCATAAACAAGGGGCCAAAGATTTCTTTTGAGTTTAATCCAACAAGTTCTTCAAAAAACCATTTGTTGGGTGAAATTCAAAGCATCTATCACCCCAACAAAGAGGGGATGCATTATAAGATCTTTGATCCAGGCTAAAAGAGCCCAATGTCTTGCTAGAGACGTTAAAGACTAGCAAAAGCATTCGTAGGGTGTCAAAACCTTATTCCTCCCCTATTTCTATCTTTCATTTCTTGAGAAGTTTAGATACTTGTTTTTGGTTTATATGCATTTCAAGGAACTTTGGTGAGGATTGCATAAGCTTTCATGTCATTATTGAGCATTCTGCATAGTTTGATCGATCTCAAACTTGAGTTCGATCGATCGAACTCCATTCTGCATCCAACACTTAGAAAATTTTTCGACCTGTAGAAACCTGCATCCATATCACCTCTCTGTCCCATCGTTTGAACTAACTCTTAGATCGATCAAGAGACCTTCGATTGATCCAACTTCCAAGTTCGATCGACCTCATGACTCAACACTTAGAAAAATTTGGAGCCTGCATCAACCTGCATATTTTAGCTCTCTGTCTGATCGTTCGAAACATTCTAAGATCGATCTGAAAGTTCTTCGATCGATCCAACTTTCCAGTTCGATCGATCTCATGTTCCAACACTTAGCCAATTTTCTGAGCCAAAAACCTACATATTTTTGCTCTCTGTTTGATCGATCGAACTCTTGTTTTGATCGATCTCAATTTTCATTTCATTATTTTGACTTTGTTTTGACTTTTCAAAATTCTAAAAAAATCCAAAAATATTTGCATTTGTATTTCATTTTATTTTATTTTATTTTTCAAAAAGTTTTCAAAAATTCAAAAATATTCTATTTTAATTAATTTTTAATTCTTTGTGTTCTTTTTTCAATTTATTTAAAAAATAAAAATAAAAAAAAATAAAAATTTTGAAGAGAGTTCATCAAAGTTCGATCGATCACAGTTAAGTTTGATCGATCGAACTCTGTCGGGAATGTTTTTAAAAATAGAACTGAGGGTTTGCAAGATCGATTACAAAGATTGATCTAACTCACCCTCATCCTCAAAACCTTAACCTCTCTTCGTCGCCGTCACTATCTAACCACTTCACCATCTCCGGCGAAGCTTTCTGGCGAGTTTCCAAGCTTTACATCTCTCTCTCATCTCGGATTCCATCTTTCCTTCTTCGCATCCACTTCTCTCACTTGTTCAAGGTAAGAACCGAGATTTACTTTGAGATTTGATGTTCGATTTGATGGTTCAATGATTTCCATATTCGATTTAGGTTGCTTAGATGGATGAATCCGCCATTGATGAGCCTTCGAAGCATTGTATATATATATGTGTATATACGTGTGTATGTTTTGTAGATATTTTGAGATTTATTTAGATTTGTTAGAGTATGGGCCTCGATTTGTGATGGGATTGGATGATTTGTTGTGTTGATGGGCCCACGAAAACATTCGTGTGGGCCCCATGCTTCCAAGGTCACAGATCTGTGACCTTTAGGTTTTCATCATCGCACAGTTCGATCGATCGAACTAGTATCTCCGATCGATCTTGAGAGATCGATCGAAGTCATGTCTTCGATCGATTGAAGTAGTAAGATCGATCTCACTTACTTTCGATCGATCCAACTTTTGTGATCGATCTCATTTCTTTTTATGATCGATCGAACTTCACAGATCTCACACACACACTTCATTCATCATATCTTATGTCATGCTATCATATCTATGCCCCAATGCCTATGATATTCCACATTGGATGCATTTCATACTTACATTGTTTAGCATGTTTCATATTCTACCACTTGCATAGATTCATGTCATATTTGTTTTGTCTATTTTACTTGACATCTATGATTCTATTTCATGCTTTTAAATATCTTATTCTGGCACTAACTCCCATTGCAAGTTTTTCTTTTTCTTTTTGCAGGCCATGGTAAAGAGGAAGACCATTACCAACAGGCAACACAGGCCCACCCGACGTACTAGGCCACGGACAGAAGAGCCAGCAGAGCCCTCTTATGCACAGCGGGAGCCAGCACAGGCTACCCCGCCTCAGTTACCATCTCATGAGCCTAAGGATGACCACATACCATCCACTTCTACAGCTCATCCTGCTTTCACTCTATCACCATGTCCACCGCAGGCTGGAGCTGAGCATTCACATATACGACCTCAGCCAGCTCATCTGCGGCGTGATGGGCCCACGCCTCGATATGTGCATATGACATTCGACCATGAGTCAGAGTTTGACATAGCCTTTTTCTCTCGATCGGTGCTGACCCGATCCGCCTACCAGGATATTATTCAGAGGGGCCTAGCTGTTATTCTTGCCCCCGTTACAGAGCCGGTCTATCCACGGCTAGTTCAGTTGTTCTACCAGAACCTCCGACCATCGCCACGTACCACAGCCGAGATGGTCACTTCTATCAATGGCCATCCGATCACCATTATAGTGCACACTTTAGCCCGCTCTTGCCGTTGTCCACACAGATGTCCCCAGAGCTTCAGGACACATATCCGAGGCTATTCAGGCCTTCATATGTTGACATGGCAGTTTCCCTCATAGCTTACCATGCCAGGGGCGAGACTTTCGCCACCCGGACATTCTTTCCTGACGACCTATGGTTTATTGATTCCGTTCTCTTTTGGAATATATACATGGCGGGGCACAAGATTCAGAGGAGGGGCGATTATCAAACAGCCCTTTACTCTTTCTACACTGGGCACTGGGTGTCTATTCCCGCGCTTATCTGGAGCGTGATGAGGAAGCTGTATGATGAGTATATCAGCAAGGAGACGCTCGGACGGGCTAAGTCTCTTCCTTTCAGCCACCTCATCACCCAGATCCTCATCGACCAACGCTACCCCATCCATCCTCGGGAGCACCCCGAGAGAGGTTCCTGTCACTACCTCAAGAAGGACTGGAACAAGACCTACCACTCCCTTATTACTAGGTTGCAAGACCACACGGTACTGGCTGCAGCAGAGTTGGAGCTAGAGGAGGCACAGGCATAGGCTCAAGTAGAGGCAGCAGCAGCATATCCCGCAGCGGATGACACACCAGTCGATCCAGCTGCAGAGCATTTAGATATAGACTTAGAGCATCCTGCAGACGATGCAGAGCAGGACTCTCCAGCCAGGTCACCCATTCATGAGCAGGAGCAAACTCAGGAGCTTTCTTCTGATCCATCTATGCCTGAGACTCCAGATATGACCCCCGGCTTTGGAGTACGTCTGCAGACGCTTGAGGATGCTGTTGTTACCATCCGAGCTGACCTCACAGCCTACAGAGCTGAGTTTGCTGCCTTCCACACGGATGTTGCGACCATGTTCAAAGATTTATCCAGAGACATCCGCGGAGCCAGACCTGCCAGTCCTACCTCATTTTCCTGAGCTCCCAGTCTTTCTATCTTATGATCCCTCTCTCCTTTTGATACTTTACTATTGTCACTATATTATTTTTATAGCTGGTCTGTTGGCTTTAATATTTTTGTTGTATCTGCACTTTATCCGTTTTATATATATCTATTTTTGCTATGGATGTCATATGATTGTATTCTCATATCTGTATGTTTGACTCTATCAGGTGCATCACAGTGACTTAAGTGAGAGAGTGCTACCCAATTTCCAGGACCACCCGTACACCACTCTCATTTCTTTATCTGTTTATCCCATTTACACTCGCATGTCCACTGTGCACTGATTATCCCATTTTGTTATTTGATGATTTATCCAAGTGCCAATTTTCAGGACCACAGTTCATCCCAAGTTTGGGGGGGCCATGCCACCCACTTGGGATACTTCAGTCCCGATCATTCTTGCTTAGTTGCACTGGTATACTCTTTCCTTTATTCTCTTTACACATTGTGCAATTTAAGTTTGGGGGGATTGGTGCTTTACAGTGTCAGTTTTAAATTCAAATTTTTAGCATGCCTTGTGTATTTGAGGGATATTTCTATGATTGGTCCATATCTAGCTATGATTTTGATCTTTTGAGGACTATTTTGCTTAAAATTTAAAATTTGCTTGACGTGAGAGTCTAATACTCCTTGTATGCCTTATGAATGCCATTTAGGAGTAAATTTTTTGAAAAATTGATATCATGCTTGCACTTGTGGTCCACATCATCCTGATTTTGTGATTGTTTTGAGATCCCCTCTAGAATCTACACCAGCACAGGCGCACACTAGCATTCATTTGTGGGGTACATGCTTTGTTGATTATTGAATTGGTTATATCCTAATTGAGTTAGTAGTACATTGAAAGCTTTCATTCTTTATAAAGGTGAATAACAACCCATTTTCACTAAGTAGCCGGGATTCTAGCCTCATCAAGTATTGAACTTCTCGCGTCGAAAGGTGGAGGGCCCAAACTCTAGGTTAATAATTGAATTCAAAAAAAAAATAAATAAATAAAAAATAAAAAATAAAAAATAAATAAAAAAAAAAAAAGAAAAGAAGTGAGGACTTCTTCCAAAAAGTGAGAAGTGAGAAATGATTAGATAGTTATTATCTTGATTTGTAGCCTAGTTGATTTGAGCTTGTAAGTCCGTAGGGGTATTTGAGTGCCTAATACCCTAATGCCGTCAGGTTTGGTAGTCATTGACCTAACGCTCGACCTTATGAATCGCTAAAAAGCTTAAGAGATCAACACATTCCATCATACTTCCATCTTTGATCCTAAAAAAAAAAAAAAAAAAAAAAAAAATTGAGTGAAAAAAATAAGTGCACCTAAAACAATAAAGCTTTAATAAAAGGTCCACTTTTTGTCTTGATGATCGATACTAGATTTGTGTGCTAGTTTGAGGATAAGGATGTGATTAATTCTTTAGTTGGCTTAGATAGCAACACATTTGATGCCGGTCCACTCAAAAAGGATTCTAGAGTTGTTTTGATTTGCATGATCATTTTCTTGATGTGTGGAGGACTATACTTGCTTGCTTGATGTTGAAATTTTGGGAGATTGCTTGGAAATGTTTGAAACATTGCATACTTGAGGTAGTTTTCTCCCAATGCTTGTTTGCAATATTGGTACCTCTTTTGAAAGAATGAGCTTAATGTTTGTGCGTACCATTTTTGGAAACTCTCACGAGACTTCCCTCGTCCACTAGGGGTAACCTAGGGGTTTAAAAGGCTTGTTGCATGTGCTAAGTGCAATCGTGTTCCCTACGAAAGTGGCATTATCCATTTATTGTTTTCTGGTTTATACTTGTATAGTTGTTTATTTCATTCATTTAATTTCTAGTTCATTGCTAGGGATTAGCAATATTTAAGTTTGGGGGTGTGATAAGCACTGAAAAGTGTGTATTTAAACCCCTAAAGCTTAGGCATTCTAGTACCTTTATCTATGTTACTTTACCTTTTTAGATTGATTTCGTATTATTTCCTTTTTTAGGCACTTATCCCAAAAATAAGCTAACTCAACCAAATAAGAGCTTAATTGAAGCAATTCTGGGATTAAACAAAAAAAGGAGCAAAGTGGAGAAAGAAGGAAGCAAATGAAGCCAAAGGTGGCAAGCAGCAAAGTTCGATCGATCCAAGTTCAAGATTCGATCAATCGAACAATGATCGATCTTAACACTCCAAGATAGATCCAAGCCTTGACCTAAAAGCATAAAGTTCCAAAAGTTCGATCGATCCAACACCATCTTTCGATCGATCGAACACTTTTATCCTTATTCAAATGATTGATCCTATCCATAGTTGTACCACCCACTAACTATTTTTGTCCTTTTCCCATAAATGTCTCGGATTTGTCTTTTTCCAAAAAGCTCAGCCAGTTGAATCGATCCAGCGTAAGTTTGATCGATCTAACTTACTTTCAATCGATCCAAGACCAAGGTTTGATCGATCGAACTTCCTCCAGTGCGAAAAAGTTAAAATTCCATCTCATTGAAAATTGTCTTTTATCCAATCATTAGGAAATATTGTGTGCACGACCCCAGCTCATTTTCGGTGTCATTTTGACCTACCTATAAAAGGATAAGGATTGCTTTTTACAAAAAAAAAAGCCACCATTATTTTCATATCATCTCTTGGAGAGCAAGCTTAGAGGAGGAGGAGGCTAGAGACACCACAGGAGTTCTTCATCAACAAGGAGCAGATTTCAACCATGGAGTTAGCCCTTGAGGGTTAGAGCATCATCACCATGAGTGGCTAGACATCCTCTTGGGGCTAGAGTTAGCCCCAAGCATGCTTTCTATATCTTAACCTTGTGTATTACTGAGGGATTAGTGTTGTAATTGATGTTTTGACACTTTGATATATATAGATCTTGTTTATTCAATGATTTATGTAGTTTAATGCTTCCAATTGATCATTTCATATGCTAGAATAGATGTTCATGTGCTTGTCTCTAGATTTTGTGTTATTGATGCATGTCTATGTGTATTGATGCTATAGATTTAGAGATTGTCAAAACATAGTGCTTAAAGGAATGCTCTTGTGATTCTCTTAATGGTTCATTCTTATACCTTAATGGATTGTGCCTCTCCCTAGTTTATTTTCATGCTAGTAGTGTAGATGTAGTGTAGTTGTTGTGTAGTATTAAATGGGAGGACAATCTATGCTTGTTGTTTGATGATCCAAGCTTTTGAATGCAATTAGCATATGTCTCTATCCTTGTGTTGCATTTGGATTGTAAGCTTAATGAAAGGATTAATGACTTATTTTGATTTATTGTGCCCTTCACATGTTGTTTAGACATTATATGCATGATTGCTTAGATATATTGTGCCTTTCAGATGATATTTAGATAATACATACTTAACTAGTCATCCTTGCTTGTTGAATCAACCAAACACACACACACACCAATATTGCAACACACCATTTGCCCTTATTAATCACTTGTTAATGATATAGAAATGCATTACTTGGTGGTGATCTATAAACCCCAAGATCTTTCTCTTTTACTTACTCTTAATTGCACTCTTTTGCTATTACTTAGTTTAATTCAGTTGCTCTTAATCAACCAACCAACCAATTGTTTGATCACTCGACCTACTAGCCCTAATTGTGATTCCACGACATGGCTCGATCCTCATAATCCTTTGGGACGATCCCTTCTCACTCATACTACATAGTATAGGTGTTAAGCGGTTTATAAATTTAAGTATGATGCCCACTTGACACTAATCTCCAAACTCAAAATGTTGTGCATTATTTTCTGCACACCTAGGGCCAAGCATCAGAAGGATTGGGATAAAAGCTACAATGCTCTTATCAAGAGCCTTCAGGATGATGCTATCGACACAGCAGAGGATTTGGAGGCAGAGGAGATAGAAGCAGCAGTAGACCCGGCAGCGGACGATATACCAGTCGATCCGGCTGCCGTACATATGGACATTGATTTGGAACAGCCTGCTGAGGACGCAGAGCAACACTCTCCAGTTGGGTCACCCATGCACGATGAGGAGCAGGCTTAGGATCATCATTCTCCCGATCCAGCCACACCTGAGGCTCCAGCCCAGACACCCGGCTTTGGAGAGTGACTTCAGGCTTTGAAGGATGCTGTAGTATCTATCAGCGCCGACACGGTCTCTCTTCGAGAGGATGCTGTCTCCACTAGAGCTGATATTGCTACCCTCTGTATGGATGTCATGACCGCATTTAGAGATCTATCTAGAGACATCCGTGGAGCGTGACCTGCCCGTCCTACCTCTTCTTCCTGATCTCTCTATCTCTTTTCTCCTATCATCTCATATATCTGTGATCTCATCATGTTTTTGATACTATTATACTATTTTTGCAACCGTGTCTATCGGCTCTGATACTGGATGTACTGTACTTTATTTTTATTTATATATGTTTTCTGTATGGATGTCATATTTTCATATTCTTATAGCTATCTATTTGACTCCATCAGGTGCATCCCAATGACTTCAGTGAGAAAGTGTACCGACAAAATTTTCAAGACCACCCTTATACCTTTCTCTATTTTTCAGTTGCTATCCCATTTACACTTGCATATCCACTATGCACTGTTATTATCTCTTTTGTTATCTGATGAGTTTATCCAAGTGCTAAATTTCAGGACCACAGTTAATCCCAAGTTGGGGGGGCTATGCCACCCACTTTGGATACTAGTGTCCCAACCATTCTTTGCCTTCATTGCACTGGTATACTCTTTCCTTTTGTTCTCTTTGCACATTGAAGACATTGTGCCATTTAAGTTTGGGGGTAATGGTGCTTTACAGTGTTTGTTTTTAAATTCAAAATTTTGAGCATGACTTGTGTATTTGAGGGATTTTCTATGATTAGCTATGATTTTGATTTTTTGAGGACTATATTGCTTAAATTTAAAAATTGCTTGACTTGAGAGTCCAATACTCCTTGTATGCCTTGTGGATGCCATTTAGGAGTAAATTTTTCAAAAAATTGATATCTTACTTGCACTTGTGGTCCACATCATCATAATTTTGTGATTGTTTTGAGATTCACTCTAGGATTCTACACTAGCACAGGCACATACTAGCATTCATTTGTGGGGTACATGCTTTGTTGATTATTGAATTGGTTATACCCCAATTGAGCTAGTAGTGCATTGAAAGCTTTCATTCTTGATAAAGGTGGATAACAACCCCTTTTCACTAAGTAGCCCGGATTCTAGCCTCATCAAGCATTAAAGTTCTCATGCCGAAAGGTGGAGGGCCCAAACTCTAGGTTTATAATTAACTCAAAAAAAAAAAAGAAAAAAAAAAAAAGAAAAAGAAGAAGTTGTTGCAAAAGCAATAAAGTGAGGACTTCTCCCAAAAGGTGAGAAGTGGGAAATGATTAGATGGAGGTTGTTTTGATTTGTAGCCTAGTTGATTTGAGCTTGTAAGTCCGTAAGGGTGTTTGAACACCTAGTGCCCTAAAGTCGTCTGGTTTGGGAGTCATTGACCTAACGCTCGACCTCATGGATCGCTAAAAAGCTTAATAGATCAACACATTGCACTATGCTTCTATCTTTGATCCCATATTAAAAAAAAAAAAAAAAAATGGAGTGAAAAGAATAAGCGCACCTAGAACAATAAAGTTTTAATAAAAGGTCCATTCTTTGTCTTGATGATCGGTACTAGATTTATGTGCTAGTTTGAGGGTAAGGATATGATCATTTCTTTAGTTGACTAAGATAGTAACACACTTGATGCCGGTTCACTCAAAAAGGATTTTAGAGTTGTTTTGATTTACATTATCATTTTCTTGATGTGTGGAAGACCGTACTTGCTTGTTTGATGTTGAGATTTTGGGAAATTGCTTAGAAATGTTTGAAAAATTGCATACTTGAGGTAGTTTTCTCCCAATGCTTTGTTTGCAATATTGGTACCTCTTTTGAAAGAATGAGCTTAATGTTTGTGGGTATCATTTCTGGAAACCCTCGCGAGACTTCACTCGTCCACTAGGAGTAACCTAGGGATTTAAAAGGCTTGTTACATATGCTAAATGTAATCGTGTTCCCTACGAAAGTGGCGTTATCCAAATATTGTTTTCTAGTTCATAATTAATTAGTTATTCGTTTCATTCCTTTACTTCGTAGTTCATTGCTAGGGACTAGCAATATTTAAGTTTGGGGGTGTGATGAGCGCTGAAAAGTGCGTATTTAAACCCCTTAAGATTAGGTATTCTAGGACCTTTATCTATCTTATTTTCCCGCTTTAGATTGATTTTGTATTATTTTCATTTTCAGGTACTTATCCCCAAAATAAGCTAACTCAGCCAAATAAGAGCAAAAATAAAGCAATTTTGGGATGAATCAAAGAAATGAGTAAAGTAGAGCAAAAGGAAGCAAAGGGTAAACTTTCAGCAACTTCGATTGATCTCAAGAAAAGTTCGATCGATCCAACTTCCATCGATCTCAGCACTTCAAGATGGATCTGAGCCATGTTTGTTCCTATTCAAAAATCTCAAACTTCGATCGATCCAACCCCATTCTCTGATCGATCGAACCATCTTGTCCTTATCCAAATGATTGATCTTATCTAGTTGTACCACCCTACCAACCACTTTTGTCCTTTTCCCAAAAATATCTTCAAAATATCTCAGATTTGTTTTTATCCAAAAAGGCGCCGCCATTGAGGATCGATCCAACTTCAACTCGATAGATCTCAGCCATGCTCGATCGATCGCACCTCAAGTTCGATCGATCGAACCTCCCAAATCCCGAGAAAAATCCAAATTCCAGCTCATTAAAAGTTGTCTCATATCCAATCATTAGAGGATTATTGGTGTACGAGCCTAACTCATTTGGGGTGACTTTTGACCTACCTATATAAAGAATATGAGCCACTTTTTGAGAGAGACTTTTGACACACACACTCTTAGAAGATAATACTTAGTGAGGAAGCAAAGGAGAGGAGGAGGTTAGAGACACCATTAGAGACTCTTCATCAACCAAGGAACAGATTTCTCCCATGGAGCTTGCCCTTGAGGGTTGGAGGACATCATCCATGAGTGGCTAGACATCCTCTTGGGGCTAGAGTTAGTCCTAAGCATGCTTTCTACTTTTTAATTTATATATTTTTGAGGGGATTTGTATTGTGATTCATGTCTTGACACTTTTATATATATAGATCTTGTTTACCCAATGATTTATGTGGTTTAATGCTTCCAATTGACCATTTCATTCTATCCACATGTCTATGTATGCTAGAATAGATGTTCATGTGTTTGTCTCTATTTCTTATGTTATTGATGCATGCCTATGTGTATTGATGCTATAGATCTAGAGATTATCAAGACATAGTGCTTAATGTAATGTTCTTGTGGTTTATTTGATGGTTCATACTCATTTCTTGATGGATTGTACCCCTCCCTTAGTTTAATTAGTTTAATTTCATGTCATTAGCTTAGTTGTAGTGTAGTTGTTAAATGGGAGGACAATCCATGCTTATTGTTGATGTTCCATACTTATAAAAGCAAGTAATATATATCTCTAACCTTGTGATGTGTTTGGATTGTGAGCTTCAAGAAAAGATTAATGGCTTAGTTTGATATGTTGTGCTATCCACCATGTTGCTTAGATAATATATGCTTAATTTGTCATCCATGCTTGTTGGAACAACCACACACACACACCTTGTTGCAATACATGTTCTTCCCCTCATTAATCATTCATTAAAGGTGTAGAAAAGCTATGCTTAGTGGTAACCTCTAAACCCCAAGATCTCTCTCTATTTTATTCTCTCTATTGCATTATTGTTTACTTTAGTTTAATTTGCATATAGTGTAATCCAACCAACCAACCACTATTTTGATCACTCGACTTACTAACCCTAATTTTGATTCCTCAACCTAGTACGACCTCAATCCCTTGGGACGATCCCTACTTGCCCTAGCTATATTTTTAGTGAAAGGTAGTAGTGGCAATTTTTAAATGTAAAACTTGACCACATTGCATAAACTTTGGGTTTGAATTGACGACGCACCATTATTGATGCCATGCCTAATATGTTTATTGGATTTGTTATTGTGATATTCGTAAGTAGCTAAGGTGTTTACTTAATTTTGTAGATTTATATATGTGTATATGTGTTATGTTTACTTTTGAGGCTATGTGGATAATATAGCATATTGGTGCTATAATTACTTTTGAAGTTATCTAAATGATGGTGTGAGCTTACTTTTGGAGGTATGACTATGTGGATGTCAAAATTGTACTGGAATTGATAAAATGCTTTCATGATTACATAGAGTTGATTATGATCATATAGTGCTTTGGATGTTGTCATTGCATTAATGAGCATGCCATGATAGCATTGGACATTAGGACATGATTCATGTGGAAAACATGAGCTTATGTGCACCGGTGACGTGCAATTTGATTATATATTGACTTACCGCCAAGGCATCGCTGAAAATAAGATGAACAATAAACACTATTAACGGTTGGTTACCGGCGGTTTTATTCCAGAAAGACCACTTTTACTGGTTCGTGCAATGTGCATGATTAGGGGTGCGTGTGTATCAAGATATCCTTCTCCCTTATTGATTTTGAATATATTTTTAAGTTGGCATCCATGTGCAGTTACAACTTGGTTTATCAAATTTTTTTCAAATTCTTGGTTTTGTTACAAGTTGACATCAGTGTGTAGTTAAGACTTTTTTACTTGTTATATTTCATTTGCTATATATATGAGTTCTAAAAATGAATTGGATGTTATATATTTATATTAAGATTCAGATAATGAAATGGACATGCCTATGTGCAATTAGTAGTTTAGGGTGATGCCTTTGGGACTTCTCCGAAATTAGAGACTAGGAAGCATGTCTCTTTGCATTGTTGACATGAGCCATTCTTGTGAGATCAAAGGAATATAGTATGTGTATGTACCTAGCATATTTCCTACCGAGCATTGTAAGCTCACTCCTCATTGATTCCCTTTTCAAGTTAAGGCAAGGTTATTGAGGATGACACATCTCTTATTTGTTTTGGAATGTGTAATTTGATGTAAATGTATATTTGTTATAATGTTGTATGATTTAATTTGAACAAGTAAATGTATATTTGTTACAATGTTGTATGATTTAATTTGAACAAGTAATGTAAAGAGGTCATGCGGCCATTTTTATGTCAATGTTTATATTTTTCATCATCAATTGCACACTTGTATATATTTCCCTGTACATTCTTGTTCATGATATCTGCCATAGTTTATGTTTTCATGATGGTTGGGATTGGACTTGTTTATGACCTTACTGGGTACCAAGGAGGTACCAATGACCTTATACACTTTTCATTTTGGGCTGTTGCATTTTCTGGGGTTTTGAGCTTGAGCATTTTTCTCAGAGCTTGAACATTTTTCTCATGAGCTCGAGCATTGGTTTTGGTGAGCTCGAACTTTCTATTTTCTGATAAATTCATCACGTATCTTCATTTATGCGTGAGCATTTTTTTTTTTTTTTTTAGAGCTCGAGCATTTGTTGTAGAGTTCGAGCTTTCATCACAACACTTCACATATTGTTTCTCTTTCTTCAAATGGTCATATCTCTTTTATTATAAACCCGAATGAGGTCATTCTTGAGCCCAAATTAAAGGGTTTTGAGCTAACTTTCCAATGGTACACATCTCAGCCTCCATTTTTGGCATGTTATAACCATTTTACACTTGACTTCTACTTTTTTGACCATTTGACTTTAGCTTTCGCATTTGTTGCCCAAGTTCTCGAGCAGGGTTTGGATCTACTTGGTTAATGTACCGGATCATGGGATTTAGGGCATTATACATTTAACTTAATGTGTCATAATCATGATATATAACATTTGTAACCCATTACATGTTTAGACCTAACTATGTCTTATAATTTTTACTCAATGATTTGTAAGATTAGTGACTATTTAGTAATTTGGTTGGATTAAGACGTATATATTTTTAAATATTTATTGTTTGATTAATTATTACTCCCCCCATTTCAAATTAAATATCTACTTCTTTTTTTTTTTCAAAATAAATGTACCATTTGAAAAGTCAAAGTATTATTATTTTTTTTATAACATTACCAATTTAATATTCTTGCATTGAACTTATAAAAAATAAATCATCACATGCTATGGATCCATTATGCACATATTTAGTTATTCATTAATTACCAATACAATAAAAAAAAACTAATCAATTTTCTTAAAATGTTATATTCCCGAAAATGAAACCTTTAATTTGGGATGGAGGAGGGAATATAATTAATCTAATGTCTGATTTTAGTAAATAGGTTATTAAACCGGTTAACAACTGTAATAAACAAGTCGAGTTAATGTTGAATGGCAAAAATACGAATTGCCACCGTAAGATTTAGCAGGGGGCAAAAGCCCCTAATACCATATCATATGCTCTGCTCGTGTCTAGTTTTATCCACTCTTTTCCTTTTACGGTGTGTTTGGATGGATTGATTTGGAGGGATAGGGAGAGAAAAGAAAAGAAATGATATGGTGTGAGTGTATTTGGGTGGGTTAAGTGAAGAGAAAAGAGAGGATGGGGAAAGATTAATATCCCTCCCTATCGCTTATTTGGTTTCTTTCCCATTTTGAGAAGATAGAGAGAGAGAAAGCATAGTGAAGCAAGTGGTATTTTAATAATACCAAAAATAACCTCCACAAATTAATGTACAGAAAAGTTATTCCATTCAAGTCCCCTTATTATAATTCAATTTTTTTTAACTCTGATTTTCTCCTTTCTATTTGCTGTGATTGTATGGACTTCTGCAAATACGACGGTGATTGAAATGATAAGGTTTGCCAATCTAGCACGATGATATATTTATCCTATTTATAATTAACTTACAGAGAAAAACTGAGGGCAATTTATATCTATCAAAACAAGCAATATGGTGAATTTTTTATAGGGCATATGACGATGAAAACCCTAAATAGACGAATCATATGGGTGGATAAGAAACATGAATATATCTTTCCTAGTAGTCGCACCAAATACATGAGCATCTTTTCAACAAAAAATTGGTCAGCTCAGAGATGTCCATAATGGGTTCCAGTGAATTTTGATTGAAAGTTGATACACACTGATGCTTGCAAAAGAATGTTGAACTTTGTTGCTGTTTTCAGAACAAATAAAGGCATCATGTTGCTATTTGAATGGCTTTTTTGAGTTATTGGCTCCAACACTTATATATGAACAAAAGTATTTTTAATAATATTACTTTAATTAATTCTTGGTGTATTTTGATTAAAAGTGTCCTAAAAAATAGAAGAAAAAGGAACAAGGGATTCAAAGCAAGCAGGGAGAGTTTGCTTTAAGGCGACATAAAATAGTTTGGAGGAACAGGGACATTATGAAAGGGTAAAATAATAATTTGTTTATTATTATTTTTATTTTTTTTATTTTATTTAAATACGAATAAATATTATTTCTTTTGAATAACTATTTTTGTATCTAAACATGAATATAAATTATTAATATTATTTCTTTTTTAACTTAACTAATACTATCCATTTTTTTTTATATTCAAACATGATTCTTTTCTTTCTTAAGTAATAATATTTTTCCCTCCACCCTATTTAAATATGAATAAAAATTATTAACATAATTCTTTTTCTCTCATAATTAATGGTATCATTCATTTTCTTTGCTTTTCGCGTATCCAAACGCATCCTTAGGTTTATTTTTCAAACAAACGTGAGTTTAAGTTTTAGAAACTTGTACTGTTCCGTTTGTCGTTGTTTCTCAGCCTCCACGCACACAGAACAAGAGAGATGATGAATAGACTTACAGACGACCTCGTGACCGACATTCTCTCGAGGCTGGCCATCAAAACCCTCATGCGATGCAGGTGCGTATGCAAACTCTGGAGCAATTTAGCACGCGACCTTCGATTCATTCACGCCCACCTCAACAATCGATCCTCCCGGCAAAACCCTAGTTTCATTCTCAGCACTACCATCTGGTTCAATTCCGCCTTCCGCAGCCAAATCTACTTTCTAGAACACAACGAAACCCTGGGTTACACTTGTGAAGAGGTCAGTTTTTCAGTACCCGATCTCAAAGAGTTCCGATTAATCAGTTCATGTAATGGTCTCTTCTGTTTAGTTCATCGCATGTACAGAAGTACAATTTATGTATGCAATCCTTTCACTAGATGTTGCACTAAACTTCCTAATCGGATTGACCCATCGCAGAATATTCTGGGAACGATAATGGGTTTTGGATTTAACCCAAAAAGAAACGAATATAAGGTAGTAGAGATTGTTCATTGCTCTGGATCTGCAATGGCTTCGGAATTTCATTCTCGGGTTTATGTGCACACTTTAGGTGATGGGTCTTGGAGAGGTAAAGGGAATTTTCCTTGTTTAATCCCTTGGGAACCTGCTTCTTCGGAAGCATTTGTGTGTGGAGCTCTTCATTGGCTATGTTTATCCCCTGCCAAGCAAATTGCTTTTTTTGATATTACAAATGAAGTATTTGGATTCATACCGTTTCCTGAAATTGCAGTAGGTGGTGGTGGAGGTAGTTTATCATTGGCAGTAATGGATGGATGTCTTTCCATCACGGGCTCTGCATTTCATGACCATATTGATTTGTGGATTATGAAGGATTATGGTGTTAAGGAGTCTTGGGTTAAATCTTTCTCCATATGTTTTAATCAGGTTATGTGGAACAATTTTCAAACTCCGTGCGTTCAGGGAAATGGAGAACTTTTGATGCTGTATAAGAATCAAGCTTTGTTTTCTTATAGTCCCCGGACCATGACATTGAGGAAGCTTAGCATTGCAGGGCTTCCATCTTGGTTTGAAATGGTTAACCATGTAGGGAGCCTTGTTTCTGTTTCAGGCCGTTAAAGAAACAAAAGAGAATATTGAGAGGTCGAGATGAATGGAGCTGGAATGTTGAATGAAGATGCAAGGAAATTGAGGCCAATCACAAGGATTATTCTTGTGTTCTCCTTGAAGAAGACGTGTGGTTGGAGTCTCGTGTCGCATAGTTTATGATCTTTTGAGTTAGGGGTGAAGTAGCCAAGGCTTATAGGATTGCTTCGGGTTCATTTCCCATCAACTGCTGTAGTGTGGCATCAGAGACCTGAGTTTGTAAACCTTTCTTTGAACTTATTCGTGCTTTTGTTTTCTAATTTTACTTTACTGAAATTAGAAAATATGGTATTTCTATTTGATATATATATATATATATAGGTGTGTGTTTCTGTGTGTGTTAGAATCAAACTGAAGGCAGTAGTAATAGCTGTGCTTTGTAGTTCTTACTGCAGGTAGGTGGTCCATTACAAAGTTTTACTCGTATGAATTATTGTTTAGCCTAAGCACACTCGATTGTCATTTATCTATAATTAGCATCCAAGTATAAACTTATTTGGCTCTTTATGAATTGTTTCAGTTTAAGCTTCCAGGTTGGAAACATGAGCTAGAAACAAATTCAATTTCGCATTATTATGAATGTTGGATACCAATTACCAGGGGCCGAAAAGAAAGAAGATGAATTTGTAGGGTAATTGTTAATTGCTTGTTTCAAAGCACTCCAACTAATCTTTTCATTCTTTTTACTGGACTACAAAACACTAATTATCCAGCTGACTTGTAATTTTAGTCGGCTTTTTTCATTTACTTGAAATTAGTGGAATAAGACACAACAAAATAATTCACTTCTGTTTTTCCAAATATAGCTCATTTCTCCATTGTTTTAATTTAGTACACTCAGTGATTTATGAAATACTCTTTATTTACAAATATCCTTCTTATTACATCTACTTTATGAATCTCTATTTTTAAAAACAAATTAAACTATAATTTATTTTCATTCTATTAGTTCGAATCCATTAGCATTCCTTTCTATTCTCAAAGAACCGCAGATGGCGAGCTACTTTTCCGCTGGACCTCCCTTACAGTATTGTGGCCGCAGTAGACAAATTCATCTTCTTTCTTTTTGGCCCCTGGTAATTGGCATGCTTCATTGTTTATTTTACCTTTTTCAAAGCACTCTTCACTAATCTTTTATTTCCTTTTGCTGGAATACAAAACACTAAATTATCCAGCCGACTTGTAATTTTAGTTGGCTTTCCCTATTACTTGAACAGTGGAATAAGACACTACAAATAATTTTTTTACTTCTGTTTTTCCATCTTTGGCAAATTGAAATTTGTTAACGTTTACTGGTATGCTTGGTCATTTTTTCTTTTGTCTAGTTGATTGCAAGTGAGGCAGGAAATAGTTCTTGAATAGTTTCAGATTTAAATGCCTAAATTTTGGTTGTGAATTTTGAACTTGTTGATCATTTGGTCCCAAACTACTGTAGGTTGTTAGCTGTACTTCATTACACCACTAGAGGAATGGACTTACAGTGCTCTTCTTCCTAGAGTATGTTCTCCGTCCATAATTTTCCTTTACTGCTTGGGAAGTTATCATGAACTAAGAAGAGAACGTAACAGTTTGAACGAAAGATGCTAATATTATACTCAACTTTTATTGTTCCTTCTGTTGCGGATTATTTAGCTTTAAGACAGTTCTGGCTTGTCTCTGAACATCTGCGATTCACATTATTCTGCATTTTTGGACCAAGTTGATGGCAATGAGCTTTGGAAGATCAAGTAAATTTCATCATCAGAATATTACAGACCCACCGATCTTAGCCTTCCACATTTTTTGATTGGATTGTTAAAGGAGGGAGACCTTGCAGTATTAAGTGTTATTCTCCAACTTGTATGAGTGAAAACACATTAAGGCAGCATTGAAGTATATCATAGTAATTTAACATACATATTGGGCAGGCCAGCTGAGGTTGGTTGGACTGAAGTATATTATGGTTCCCATATCTGAGGAGCTATAGGTGGTTGTGAAGTAGCTGAAGAATCAGAGCTTATGTTAGGTGATGGAGCACATCCTTGATGTGTTGGTTTGTTTAGAGTATGCCCAGGTGTGTAATTCTACACACACACACACACACACACAGAGTAGTGTAGTCTTGCTGCACGGGGAGCAAGAAAATTCATCCACACTTTCTAAATTTTAATTTTCTCTTTACTTTTATTGTTATTTTATTAGCCCCACACAAATTAGGGTTTTCGAGTTTCCAACTACTAAACCCTGTACACACAAATTCAAGAGAGATATAGGATGGATAAAGTTGAATATGACAACATTGTCATCCACATACTCACAAGACTGCCAGTGAGGTCCCTCATGCAATGCAGTTGTGTATGCAAACGCTGGCACAACTTAGCACGTGACCGTCAATACATTCAGTGCCACCTCAATCGATGAGCCCAAGAAAATTCTAGTCTCATTCTCCAGGGTACCTGTGGGAATAATCTACCTCTATGAACATAACCAAGCACATGATTACACTTGTACAAAGGTCAGACTTCCACCCATCTATCTCCAAAATATTGATGCAGTACTTCTAATCAGTTCTTATTGTGGTCTCTGTTTGATCTGTTCTCGCAACAAAATGAAAATTTTCTATGTATCTAATCCTAGTAGCGGATCTTATCTTAGACTCCATGACCTGATCAACCCGAAATTCGAAGCATGGAATACTCTCATTGAAATTGGATTTTACTCTGAAAGTAACGAATGCAAGTTAGTTGCAATGTATACATGCAATAACTATATGCCGTTGGAGGTTTTTGTGCACACTGTAGGTACAGATGGGTGTTGGAGAGGTATGGGGTATGTCCCTTATGTAATTAAATCGCAATTGTGTAAATACATATTGTTCATATATGGTAATATTCGTGTATGGATCTCTTCACTGGATTTGTTCGTCCCCTCTTAACCATATTCTCTTCTCCAATATTGCAAATGAAGTATTTGAAGTCATACCAACCCATGAAGAAATTCTCACTACAGGTGGTTGTGCATATAGTTTCTCCTTGGCCTTGTTAAAAGGATGCATTTCCGACACGGACCACTCCTTTTTTGACCGCGTCGAGTTATGGATCAAGAAGGATTATGGGGTTAAGGAGTCTTGGACTAAAATTGTATCAGTAAATTTAATGCAGGTCGGCCGGATAATATGGGCAATTTTGGTAAGTCTTATCTAAGGCTAGATTCAAGAATCAGCAAGGTTAAAGGTTCTATGCTATCAGAAAAAGGGCGAACTTTTGATGTTAGATAATCATAGGGTTTTGCAGTCTTATAATCCACATACCATGGCATTGAGGGAAGTTAGCTCTTGGTCTGAAGCACTCACTTATGTGGGAAGTCTTGTTTCATTTTCAGGCTATCCCAAGGACATGAAGTATGTTAGCTGTGCGTTACAGTTGTTACGGTAGGTAAGCTATTTGTTTCAAATTTCTAATGATCATATCCTATAATATGTTGGTAGTGTAACTATTGTTAAACCTGAGCACAATTGGTTGACATTGATCTACAGATTTACATAATTTATGTATGTGCTTTGATTCCAGTTCAATGTTTTTTTACTAATATTTAATTGCATTGATCAAATGGTAAAGTATTTTAGAACCATATGAAAATTATGTCCCACAAGAATCTAAAAGAAAGTACTGATGTAATTATGTTTTTTTTATTGAGGGGTACGTTTAAGGGCAAGAATCTGTCTCCCATACTAAACTTGTTATCCATTCCTCTTTATATATATATATATATATATATATATATATAATATACATATTTAATTTAGTGCCCAGTTTTTATCCAAAAATAAGTTTGGAATGTTAAGAAAGTGAGTAAATGGGTATAGAATGTCAAAATCATGAAGATTGAATTGTTTTTACTTATTTGTCTGTGCATTTCTCCACCTCGATTCTACATACTTTATACTATAATTTTAAATAAATTAAAACGAGCATACATACCATTTTGTTATTTGATGTATGGGAGGAAACTGATGCTATTACTTTAGAAAGTACCATGTGTGATCAACTTTTAAAAAATTATACTTTTGTACTTATAATTTTTTAAAAAATTAAAATTGCACCCCTCAACTTAAAAAAATTGCATTTTTGTATTATATTTTTTTAGAATTTTGAAATTGTCCCCTCTCCACTTTTAAAAAATGCATTTTTGTATATATATATATCTATAAATTACCTTGTATAATTATTTAAAACTTTAAAATTATCGCAACAAATTTTTATTGCATTGTGTCCTAATGATAATTCATGGCTCTGTTCCTGCCAGCAATATTTATTGCATCTTAATCAGAATAACAAACAGAATGTTATTTGTTACAATTTTTTATTTTTTTATTATTTCCAAGCTAGATGGCAAAAACTGGGACAAGAAGTGCGTGAGTGTTGGATAAAAAGTGGGTGTGTGGTGTGTCTATTGATGGTAGGTTTTTAAAAATATTAAATATTTTCTCTTTTAATTTTAAATTACTTAATATTTATTGCATCTTAATCACAATAACAAACACAATGTTATTTGTTACAATTTTTTATTTTTTATTATTTCTAAACTAGATGGCAAAAACTGGGACAAAAAATGTGTGAGAAGTGGGTGTGTGGTGTGTTTATTGCTGACAGCTTATCTAAGGTTTCTAAAAATATTCAATATTTTCTCTCTTTTAATTTTAAATTACTTGTTTAAAATATCTTGTCTTAGATGGTGTGATGTAATGTATATATATGATCCTTCCATGAACTAGAGCTCTTCATTTAATGTAATGAATTTCAATATCTATACATAATCATCTTGAGTTAAATATCTTGTCTTAGATGGTTTTTCTCCTATGATTATATTGCTGCATTTTCATAGTGACAATGGAATGGAGTTTATGGAAGTGTTGTTAATGGCATGATATTTAGGAGATTTGATAATCTATTGCTTAGGATTTTCCTTTGATAGATTATTCTTGGATTCTATGTCATGTGCTTCTACTATGTGATTAAGGGCTTGATAACTCTATGCTTGGTGAGTATGTCTAAGGTTACAACCTAGTTTAGGTAACCAAAACATGCAATGCTTTGATAGATTATTCTTACCTATTGATTTCATAAAATTCTTGAAGGTAATGTAGCAATTTTATGTTGTTGCATTTCATGGTTATGTGTATATATTATTCCCCAAGTAAATCATGTATTAACATGCTTATGGATAGGTAGTGGATTCACTTCCCTAGCCCTCTCTACCTAGATCTCCTTCCTTTACATTTACTAGCATTCTTGTTTTATGCACACTTCAATTACTAGCTTAGTGACAAACCAATCAATAACTCCTTATTATACCTTATCATTCTTAAATAACTCTAGATACTTAGGTTGCCTTAAGACTAGCGCAGTCTCAGTGGTTCGACTTACCCGACCAATAGTCCTATTTTACAATGATTTGTACTATTGCGAAGGTTGATGTTAATTGACCAACCGATCAATTTTTGGCGCCGTTGCCGGGGAATGCAAACAGTTTAGCGACCATAATTCTACGGTTAAATTTAGTTTGATTGTGAATACTTGTTTTGTGAATATTTCTTTTGTGGTTTAACCATCTTTGTGTTGTAAGTGAGATTCTAGAAACTCAAGGCTTGCTGAGGGAAAATTGAGAAAATTGTAAGTCTAGAGGACTTCCGGTAAGTTTTTCAAGGTTCTAGTCTTTTAAATTGTGAATATCTTGCATGTGTTTAACTTAGTGTTATTTAGCTTGTGAAGCCCTTGTCAAGGCTATTATTTTGTTTTAATTTCGTGTACAAGCATCGGTTCTTGTCGTGGCCATTTGTTTTTGTCTTGATAATTGAGGAGAAAGGGAACATCGTATGTGGAGTATTGATGATGAATTGTATTGTTGAATATATGCTTTGTTGTTGATGTTTGGCCGTAGGTCACTCTCTCTACCCACACTTGACTCACCTATTGATATAAATTCACTTGAAAGAACTCTTAGACGGAACCTTAGGGAACCCACTCTTACAAGGGATCTTGAAACTGAATTTAATACAATGGGAGATAACGTAGGAAATCCAGGGAATGAAAGGCCTGAAATTCCTAATGTAGAACCAATGACTCTTAGAGATCATTTCATCCCTACCACCTATGCTTCTCCTTCTTGCATAGTAATGCCAAACATCGATGCAACTCAATATGAGATCAAATCAAGCACCATCCAAATACTTCCATCATTTCATGGCTTTGATAATGAAGATCCATATAAGCATCTTGATGAGTTCCTTGAAATCTGTTCGACCATCCGATTGAGAGGTTTTCCGGACAATGCACTCCATCTCTATCTTTTCCCATTCTCCTTAAAGGATAGGACAAAATATTGGTTGAACTCCCTCGCTCCCAATTCCATTACTTCTTGGGCTCAATTGCAACAAGAATTCCTTAAGAAGTATTATCCGGTGAGTAAAACCAACCAAATGAGGCGTTCCATTCTAAGCTTTTCTCAAGTTGATGGAGAACAACTCCATGAGACTTGGGAAAGGCTACAAGATCTTCTTCGGAAATGTCCTCATCATTTGATCCCAAAATGGCAATTAGTGCAAGCTTTCTATGCCGGCTTGACCGAAACCCATAGATTCATGGTTGATTTTTCTTGTGGTGGGATGTTCATGTCCCAGAATGCGGATGAGGCTTGGCTCCGACCTCAACCATTGCAAAGAACACCAACCCTTGTCAACCAAAATCAATAAGGGAGGAATCATCTCAAGTGGATGCCATCGCTCATAAATTCTACCAATTGATGGCACCACATTTTCCTCCTTCATTGTCTCAAAATTCGGCAAGTTCAGTTTGTGCTTCATGTACTAGTCCATTCCATCTCTCGGAAGATTGCCCCACACCGGAGCAATTTTCCAATCCCAACCAAGAGCAAGCTAATGCCATGTTCTCACGGCCCGGGAACAATCCATATTCCAACACCTACAATCCGGGTTGGCGAGATCATCCGAATTTCTCGTGGTGGCAACAAGCCCTACAAAATTCCCAATTCCAAAACCAAGGGCATCAAAATCAGCCCTCTTCTCAATATCAAGGTAGGCCTTTCCAAGCCTCTTCAAGCTACCGTCCTCCTTACAATCCAAATGTCTCCAATCAACTTCCTGTATGTCCAACTGACGAGATAGTAGCTGCAAACAAGCAAATGATGGAATCATTAAATAAGCAAATAATGGATGCCAATAAGCAACTCTTGACATCCTTGCAGCCTACTCTCCAAATGGTTCACTCTCATACTCAATCCATAGCTAATCTCGAAAATCAAGTGGGCCAAATAGCTAACTCGGTGAATCAATTGCTTCAAAAGGACAAGGGCAAGCTTCCTTCTCAACCTTTTGAAAATCCTAGAGGAATGCATGTGATTGATGAAACCCCTCCTCCGAGTGGGCCGACTCATGAACAAGTTCAAGCTATCACCACCCTTCGGAGTGGTAGAGTGGTTGACAACAAGGTTGATGGAGACACAAGTGAGAAAAACCCTCCTTTGAAAAATCCAAATCCAAGCTCTTCAAATCCAAATTCAAGCTCTTCTAATCCAAATTCTTGTCCAAATACCATTCACGGAAATCCCACACATGTCACCCCAAATGTGGAAACTACTTATGAGCCAAAAGCTCCGTTTCCTCAACATCTTCAAGAGTCGACACATTTTGGGAACAAGAATTGTAAAATTCAAGACATGTGGAAAGTTTTCAAGCAAGTGAAGATTAACTTGCCCCTCTTGGATGCTATCAAGCAAATCCCTCCCTATGCAAAATTTCTCAAAGATTTGTGCACTCAAAAGTGCACTTCTAAAAATCATTTGCCAAAAAAAGTGAGGTTGACTGAAAATGTTAGTGCTATCATTCAGCACAGCACTCCTCTGAAGTATAAGGATCCGGGTGCCCCCACAATCTCTTGCGTCATTGGTGACAGCAAAATCGAGAGGGCCCTCCTTGACTTAGGAGCTAGTGTGAATTTAATTCCATATTCAGTCTACCTACAACTTGGTTTGGGAGATCTTAAGCCGACTTCCGTGGTTTTGCAACTTGCCGATAGATCGGTCAAGCATCCACGAGGCATTCTTGAGGATGTTATCATCAAAGTGGATAAATTCTACTTCCCAGTAGACTTTGTGGTTCTTGATACGGAACCGGTCCATGACCCAAAAAAGCACATTCCCTTGATCCTTGGTAGGCCATTTTTAGCCACGGCTAATGCATTAATTAATTGCCGAACCGGGGTGATGGACATTGCTTTTGGAAACATGCAAGTCAAACTCCACATCTTTCATACAACTCAACATCCCTCCAATGAGGATGATTGTTTTCTTGTGGATGTCATTGATGAAGTGGTCGAAGAATCTCTCCCCTTCATTCTAAGCAAAGATCCTCTTGAAACTTGCATGTCCCATTTTGACTTCTCAAACTTTGATGTTAATCAAGCCATTCAAGAAGTCAATTCCTTGCTTGATATTAATGCTATCATGGATGTACCTCCTTGGAAAATTCCAAAAGAACCACTTCCCCAACTTTCCACTACTCCTCCGGTCCCATCATTGCTATCTCCGCCACAACTTGAGCTTAAGCCGCTCCCGGCCCATCTCAAGTATGTGTTCCTTGGTCTAAAGCAAACCCTTCCGGTCATCATTGCCTCGGACCTTCAAAAAGACCAAGAGACCAACCTTTTAGCGGTGCTCCAAGAGCATAAAGAAGCTATTGGTTGGACAGTGGTAGATTTGAAAGGAATTGACCCCTCCATTTGTATGCACCGCATTCATATGGAGGATGACGCAAAGCCTACTAGAGAGGTCCAGCGCCGGTTAAATCCAAATATGAAGGAAGTGGTCATGAAAGAGGTGATCAAATTGCTAGATGCGGGAATCATCTACCCTATCTCTAATAGCAAGTGGGTGAGCCCCACACAAGTTGTGCCTAAGAAATCCGATCTCACCGTTGTTGAAAATTCAGCGGGTGAGCTCGTGCCACAACGGACTACCACCGGGTGGCGTGTGTGCATTGATTACCGAAAACTCAATTCGTCAACTAGGAAGGATCATTTTCCATTTCCATTCATAGATCAAATCCTAGAAAGGTTAGCCGGCCAAAGCTTCTATTGTTTTCTTGATGGTTATTTTGGCTATAACCAAGTGGCAATCGCCCCCCAAGATCAAGAGAAAACAACATTCACATGTCCCTTTGGTACTTTTGCCTATCGACGCATGCCTTTTGGTCTATGCAATGCACCGGCAACGTTCCAAAGGTGCATGATGTCCATATTCTCCGATATGGTTGAAAAGTTCTTAGAAGTTTTCATGGACGATTTTTCCGTATTTGGCTCCTCCTTTGACTCGTGTCTCAAAAATTTATCTCTTGTGCTCCAAAGATGCAAAGAGATGAATCTCATTCTAAGTTGGGAGAAAAGCCACTTCATGGTCCAAGAAGGCATTGTTTTAGGACATGTCATTTCTAAGCGGGGAATCGAGGTAGACAAGGCGAAAGTTGAGTTAATCTCTAATCTTCCTCCTCCGAATTCAGTCCGTCAAATTCATTCTTTTCTTGGCCATGTCGGATTCTATCGTCGCTTCATCAAAGATTTAAGCAAAATCTCACGGCCCTTGTGTAATCTCTTAGCCAAGGATGTTCCGTTCAATTTTGATGACGCTTGCATGGAAGCTTTCATCAAACTTCGCACTCTCCTCTCATCCGCCCCAATCATGAAACCCCCTAATTGGTCTCTTCCCTTTGAGATCATGTGTGATGCATCCGACTATGCATTAGGGGTGGTTTTGGGCCAACGTGTGGATAAACTTCCGCATGTCATTTATTATGCTAGCAAAACTCTCTGCGATGCCCAATTGAACTACACCACCACTGAAAAAGAATTTCTAAGTGTGGTGTACGCCTTGGATAAATTTCGCTCTTATCTTCTTGGCTCCAAGGTTATCGTCTTTTCGGATCATGCCGCTCTTAGGCATTTGTTAGCGAAAAAAGAGACAAAACCCCGTTTAATTCGATGGATCCTCTTACTTCAAGAGTTTGACATTGAAATCCGGGACAAAAAAGGGACCGACAATGTTGTCGCCGATCATCTCTCTCGCTTACTTATTGAGAAATCTTCAGAATTCGCAGCCATCCGTGATTCCTTTCCGGATGAGCAACTTCTTCAAGTTTCACATTCTACTCTTCCATGGTTTGCGGATATTGTCAATTATCTTGCGGTTGGCAAAATTCTAGCTCATTGGTCCAAACAAGAGAGGGACCGGTTTTTCTCCCAAGTCAAGCATTTCTTTTGGGAAGATCCGGAACTATTCAAGTATTGCCCGGACCAAATCATCCAGCGATGCATTCCTAAAACTGAGGCCACAAGCATTCTAAATTTTTGCCATACTCTTGCTTGTGGAGGCCATTTCAGTGCCAAAAAGACCGCTAACAAAGTTCTTCAAAGCGGATTCTTTTGGCCTACCTTGTTTCGGGATGCATACAATTTTTGCAAATCGTGTGAACGATGTCAAAAACTTGGACCCATGTCCCGAAGAGACATGATGCCCCTCACCAACATTTTAATTGTTGAAATTTTTGATGTGTGGGGGATTGACTTCATGGGACCATTTCCATCTTCTTATGGCTATGAGTACATCCTTGTAGCAGTTGATTATGTGTCTAAATGGGTTGAGGCCGAGGCTACCAAAACCGATGATCATAAAGTCGTGATCCATTTCATTCAGTCTCACATCTTTAGTCGTTTTGGTATGCCTCGAGCAATCATTAGTGATGGCGGATCTCATTTCCGAAATCGTTATCTCAAATCCGTCCTTGCTAAGTATTCCGTCATTCATAAGGTTGCTACACCTTACCACCCTCAAACGAGTGGTCAAGTAGAGATTTCTAACCGAGAGATTAAGCACATTTTGGAAAAAATGGTTAGACCGGACCGCAAAGATTGGTCATTAAGGCTAAACGATGCGCTTTGGGCTTACCGGACAGCTTATAAGACACCCATTGGTATGTCACCATATCGACTTGTCTTTGGCAAAGCATGTCATCTCCCGGTAGAATTAGAGCACCGTGCTTATTGGGCCATAAAAAGGTTCAATTTTGATCTCAAACAAGCCGGCTCTAATCGTGCGTTGCAATTAAATGAACTTGAGGAATTGCGTAATGACGCGTATGAAAGCGCAAAAATCTACAAGGCAAAGACTAAAGCTTTTCATGACAAACACATCGTCAAGAAGTCTTTTGCCCCCGGACAAAAGGTTTGGCTTTTCAATTCCCGCTTGAAACTCTTTCCCGGTAAACTCCGGTCAAGATGGGATGGTCCATACATTGTCACTACTGTCTTTCCTTATGGACCAATCGAACTTCATGATCCTACAAAAGGATCACTCTTCAAGGTTAATGGCTAACGGCTTAAGCCTTGCATTGATGGCACAATCCCAACCCGAAAAGTTGAGGAAGTCCTCTTGACGGACCCAATTTATGAGGATTAGTGCTAACTCTAACTTCGTCTAGCTATCGACATTAATTTAGCAAAGCAAGGGAAGAAATTCTTTCGATGTTCCAAGCTTCCCTACCTTCTCAAATTGCTCGTGCCTTGAAATTTTCTGGGAAATGGTTTCGGAAAAGCCAAAAATTTGATTTTTCTGAAATGGTCTTCAGTTGTGTTTCGCAATTTTAGACTGGCCTCTTAGACCTTCTCAGCTCTAATTTTCATTCCCGGAAATTTCCATCGCTTTCGAGCAATTTCATAGGATCTTTCGACATGGCACTCACATGCATAGCCTCTCATCTTCAATGCATTGTTGAAATGTTCTTAATCTCATCCATGCATTGAAGAGATGTTCCAAAGCTTGAAAATTTTCTCAAAATTTCTTATGCATTGGATTGGAATGAATTTGCAAAGTTTAAAATTTTTCTCCAGAAATTTCATTCATCCATGCTTTGTGTGATGTTGTAAAAGTTGGAAATTTTTCCATGCAATTTACATTCATGCATGCATCATTACAAAATAAAAAAAAAAATAAAAAAAAAATAAAAAAAAATAAAATTCCATGAGAAATTTCCATGAAAAATTTTCATTTTCCATGGCAAAATTCAATTTTCCATCCTTGCATTCGAATGAAATGATGGCGCACAGTTTAAAATTTTGTTGCAATGCATGGTTAATGGAAGCATCATGGCCGCAAAATTTTAACGTCCAAAGTTTTCATGCATGCATGCATGCATTCAACTTCCATCAAGGTCCATGAGTTCATGCATTCTTTCATGAGTTCATGCATGCATGCCTTCAATCCATGCAATTACCATCCATCCATGCAGGCTCATCCATGCACTCATCTACCATCCATGCAAGTCCGTCCTTGCAAGCTTCAATCCATGGATGGATGGTTCCATGCACTCATCTTCCATCCCTGCAAGCTCATCAATGGTTTCATGGTTTCAAGATCAAGCTCAAGCACAACCTCTTTTAAACCACAACATTCTGAGCCTACTGACCCACTTTCGAGCACTCAAACTCCAATTTGGAGTGCTCGAGCTTCCTTGCATTTTTCCTCAAACAATCTAAACTCCAATTTGGAGTGCTCGACCTTGCTTGAAGTTTTAACCCCAAAGCTGCTGAGGCTACTGTCCCATCTTCGAGCACTTTACTTCCATGCTTAGAGTGTTCGACCACATCTCTCAACCCCAGCATGCATTAACCCCTCTCCAGCTCACCTTCCTCCTTGCTCAAGTCAACCTACAACCCACATAACTCCTCTCGGCGACCTTCACTTCCCTCTCATCCCACCATGCAAACCCACACCCTGTATGCACCTTCAACCACCTCCAAACCTCTCTCTCTCGGCAACTTCAAGCTCCATCAACCATCTCTCTCTCACCCAACCAACCCACACTCTATGCAAACCATCATCTCTCGGCATCAACCTGATCGGTTGATCAACTATACATCAACCTTCGCAATAGCACGAATCATTGTAAAATAGGGCTATTGGTTGGGTAAGTCGAACCACTGGGACTGCGCTAGTCTTAAGGCAACCTAAGTATCTAGAGTTATTTAAGAATGATAAGGTGTAATAAGGAGTTGTTGATTGGTTTGTGACTAAGCTAGTAATTGAAGTGTGCATAAAACAAGAATGCAAGTAAATGTAAAGGAAGGAGATCTAGGTAGAGAGGGCTAGGGAAGTGAATCCACTACCTATCCATAAGCATGTTAATACATGATTTACTTGGGGAATAATATATACACATAATCATGAAATGCAACAACATAAAATTGCTACATTACCTTCAAGAATTTTTATGAAATCAATAGGCAAGAATAACTTATCAAAGTATTGCATGTTTTGGTTACCTAAACTAGATTGCAACCTTAGACATACTCACTAAGTATAGAGTTATCAAGCCCTTAATCACATAGTAGAAGCACATGACATTAGGAATCAAGAATAATCTATCAAAAGAGAACCTTAAGCTATAGACTATCAAATTTCCCAAGCATCATGCCAATAAAAACATTTCCATAAACTCATCTTCATTGTCACTATGAAAATGGAAGCAAAATAATCATAAGAGGAAACAATCTTAAGACAAGATCTTAAACTCAAAATGATCATTAATAGACATTGAAGCTCTTTACATCAAATAAAGCTCTAGTTCATGGAAAGTCATATATATACATTACATCCCTAAATGTAAATCAAAAACAAGACATGCTTACAAGAAGGAGTTTCATCACCTCTCTAGAAGGGAGTTAGTTACCCATTGCCAAGCTAGAAGAAGGAAGAAGCTCCATCTTCATGGCCATTTTCGTGCAACCTCCTTGGAGCTTCAAGAACACCTTTCTTGCTCTCTTCTCTCTCCTCTAATCTTATAGAAATGTAGCCTATTGAAATGTGTGGCTCTTATCCCTCTTATCTACCACCAAACTAGGCTCTTTCTCTCCTCCAAAAACATCCCCAACCACCTCATAAAAGAGGGCCATCCAAAATTGGAAATTTCAGAGCACAAGTGGGCTGTCTCGTGGAGCAAACTGCCCAAATTTTGAGTGCTCGAAATAGGGCCTCGAGCACTCGAATTTAGTGTAAAAAGCTCCATGCTTCACTTGCTCGCCCAGACCTACTTTGATAAAATGGCCATAACTTTGCGTTCCAAACTCCGAATGACGAACTGTTTAAAGATTTGGAGAGCTGATTCAGAGCTTTAAAAACTTCATGTTTTGATACAGACCCAAATCTCAAGTCTGGTTGGTCGAAAATGGGGAGAAAGGCAGTACTTCAGTGCTGCCAGGCAGTTCTGTGCACCTCTGGTAACAAGGCCATAACTCTCTGCTCCGAGCTCCGAATGATGAACCGTTTGAAGATTTAGAAAGCTAATTCAGAGCTCTAAATCTTTCATGTTATGATGGAAGTCCAGTTCTCGAGTTTTCTGGGTCAAAATGGCGAGCAAAGTCCTGACTCCACTGCTGATCTCGTGAAGCAATCTGCCCTAATTTCGAGCACTCGAAATAAGGCCTCGAGCACTCGAAAATTGGCCAGAATGCCCTATGCTTGGTTTGCTCCGCCCGGACCTACTTTGGTAAAATGGCCATAACTTTGTGCTCTGAACTCCAAATGATGAACCGTTTGAAGATTTGGGAAGCTAATTCAGAGCTCTAAAAACTTCATGTTTTGGTGGAGATCCAATTCTCAAGGATGTTGGTCGAAAATGAAGATCAAGGCAGAATTTCATTGCTGCCAGACAATTCTGCGCACCTCTGGTAACAAGGCCATAACTCTCTGCTCCGAGCTCCGAATAACGAACCGCTTGAAGATTTGGAAAGCTGATTCAGAGCTCTAAATATGCCATTTTATAATGGAAGTTCAGTTCTGGAGTTTGCAAGGTCAAAATGGTGAGCAAAGTCCTGACTCCACTGCTGCCAGAAATTCAGAATTGTGCCTTTTGATGGCCAAAACTCCACAAAGCCTTGATTTTGCTCCTTTTTTGGCAAATGGACCTGAAAATATATACATACACACAAATGAAGATAATCTACTTAAATAATCAAATGATGGACTTAACTAATGCAATTTAGGGCGCTTGAATATACAATATTCGGCGCTTATCACTCCCCCAAACTTACATTTTGCTAGTCCCTTAGCAAAACTACAATGAAAAACTTAATGAAAAGAAAACCATGGGCATGTTACTACAAAAATATCATCCATGGTATAATGTGATAGATACATAGCTCAAATACAACTTAAAACGGACAAAAACTGGAGATGGGGTCATTGGGAAAACTACCTTGCATATATGAAGCATTGATACAAAAATTGGCTAAATACATTTCCACCTACATGCATCAACATCATCGTCCATATAAATAACTCAATTGTCATCTCTTAAATGGAAATCAACTCTACTTCAGTGAAAGTGAATTGGATTCTCAACATGCGGCTTTTACTTTCTTTTCCAATTCCAAGGCACAAGTTTTCAAATCATTGAATTTCCCTTTAAATGAGGTCCCTAAGGCATGATTTTATTTACAAGACAACTTTTGTTGCTTGTTGACAATTTATTGCAACTCATAAGTGAAACATAGAATGGTTGTGCAATGCTAAAGTCCCTTAAGCTTTCTAACCAACCTATGTAGCAAGCGTTAGGCCAACAATTCCCAAACCAGATGGCTTTAGGGTGTTAAGTGTAGAGACACTCCAAAGGGCTTAATAGCTCAAGTTGGAAAGGCTACGAACTCTAGCGAACCATGTTTATTACAATTTTTTTGAATGACCGTGCAATGTTTAAGTCCTTTAAGCTTTCTAACCAACCCTTGTAGCAAGCGTTAGGCCAACAACTCCCAAACCAGACGGCTTTAGGGTGCTAAGTGTAGAGACACTCCTAGGGCTTAATAGGTCGAGTTGGAAAGGCTACGAACGTCAACTGGTCAAATTTTTCTTTCTTTCTCAGTTTTTTTTTTTTTTTTTTTTTTTTTTTTTTTTTTTTTTTTTTTGTCAACTTAAATCATGCCAAAGATATTCATCTATCAGGTTCATCAAATCAGATTAACTAGGCCAAGGTCAAGGTTGATCAAGTTGCATGCCTCACAGTTAAGTTTCCAATGTGCATCTGTGCATTGTGAAGCTTATAAGAGTGTAAATCCAGCAAGAATCTAATTGAGACATTTATACGGACTAATTTGAATCTACATGATCATTTCAACTCAAATTTTTCTTTATTTTCAAAAATGTCAATTGCTTCTATACACAAGGTATTAAACATATGCTTCATCTCCAACAAGTGTCAACTTATACTATCATTGCTTAGCAAAAATTATGAAACCAAAAATGCATAAATGCACCCCCAAACTTGAATGTCACATTGTCCTCAATGTGAGAAGACAAGTAAATCAAAATAAGAGCAAAAAGGGGGGAAAGGAACAATAATACCAAGTGGAGTGACAAAGGCGAAGATGTTCGGCTATGTGAGTGTGCAACTGCGTCCCCCAAACTTAGACATGAAGACCTATCAAAATACAACGAATATACACAGGTAAAAGCATAGGTCTCTTAAGAAAAAATCAAAACAGAAATGAAACCACTAAGATGAATGTTATTGCAAGGTAAAAATCCATACAAAATACAAATTGGCACACATGAGTCATAAGTTTAAAATGGAAAACAAAATAATGCCAAAAGCCGTGCATTTAGAGAGATGAAGTTGGCTTAGGCAATTCGTCAAACACGTGGTGTGCAAGACAAAAAGGAAGAGGGCCAAAAGATTAATATGGTTGGTGCATGGTGAGGGGCATGCATGCATGGGGCTTGGGAGTTGGTTTGGTTGATGTGGTGGTATGCAAAGATGCCGAGAGGGGATTGTTTGCTATGAGGATTGGGTTAGCATGGTTTATGGGTGGATGCCGAGAGTGAGAGGTGTGCAGGTTGGTGGAGTTCAAGCATGGTTTGTGAGGTGGGTTGGTATGTGGAGTTGTGGGTGGTGGCTTGGTGGTGGGTTAGTTTAGTGTGTGTAAGGTGGTGTGCCGAGGGTAGGTGATGGTTTGTGGGTGATGAGAGGGTGGCCGAGAGGTGTGGCTTGGAGTGTGGGATGAGTTAAGAGGGACGGGTTAGTGGAGATTGCATGGTGGTGAGGGTTACTAGGGCTCGGGGGTTTGTATGGTGGATGAGTTGGTAGATGCCGAGAGTTTGGTTTGGTGAAGGAGGGTGGAGTTTGTGAGGTTGATGCCGAGAGTGAGTTCGAGGGCTCGGGATTTGTGGGTTGAAGGCTTTTCGAGCACTCGAATGGGATCTTCGAGTACTCGAAGATCCGGCGGTGGGTGCAGCACTTGGAAGAGGGCAGTTGCGAGCACTCAACATGGAGCTGAGATTGCTCGAAATTGAGGCAGAGGGTTCGAAATTTTGGGTTGGAATTTTCAAGCACTCAACTGGACTTTGGAGTGCACAAAATTGGCATCAGTAGGTGCGGAAATGAAGTTGCACACCATGGAAATTGAATGGTTGCAATGTGAAGGTAGTGAGCTTGCATGGATGCATCGTGAGCTTGTATGATTGATGGTTCACATTTATAGCACTCCAAATAGGAGCTAGAGTGCTCTAAATGAAGGCAGTAGCTTGGGATGAGATTGGTTCACATTTAGAGCACTCCAAATGGGAACTAGAGTGCTCTAAATGAAGGCAGTAGCTTGGGATGAGATTGGTTCACATTTAGAACACTCTAAAATGGAATTAGAGTGCTCTAAATACAAGCAGCAGCCTCGGAATGATGGTGGAGAAGTTTGGAGCAATCCAAATGGAAGCTAGAGCGCTCCAAACTTGGGCAGTGAGCATGCAAAATTGGTGTGGTAATTTGGAGCAATCTGAATGGGATTTGGAGGGCACAAAATTGGCTCAGTAGCTTGGAAATGAATTGGCACTTGGAGATTGAATGTTTTCAGCCAACTTCAATGCATGGAAGATCTTGCATGGATAGATTTTGAGTGCATGGATGAAATGGATTGAAATTTTTGCATGGATGGAAATTTTTTTTCAAACTTTGCACTGCACACAATGCATGTATGAGTTTAAGAAAATTTTCAAGCTTTTTGCAACATGATGCAACATGGATAGAATTCTCAAAAATGAAAATTTTAAGCATAGAGAATTTTTGAAAATTTGCATGTCAGTCCTAAATTCAAGCCATGCATGGAAAATTTGAAACTTGACACATTATTCCAATCCAATGCATGGATGGATTTTGAGAAAATTTTCAAGCCTTGGAACATCTCTTCAATGCATGGATGGGATTTGGTCTCTTCAAATGCATGGATGAATGTAGGAAATTTTTTTTTTAAACCTTGCACTTCATCACACAATGCATGAATTAAATTTCTGAAAATTTTTCTAGCACTTTGCAAATTCATTCCAATGTAATGCATGGATGGAAAATTTTGAAAACTTTTCAACTTCGTTCTAATGCATGGACAATTTTCAAACTTTTGAACTTCAATCCATTCTAATGCAAGGAGGGAAAATTGTCAAACTCTACACTTCATTGCAATGCATAGAAAATTTAGAAAATATTTCAAACTGTGCAAAAAAATTTTTTCAATGAGTGCATGGATGATTTCAAGAAGATTTCCCAACTTTTGCAACCTCACACAATGCATGGATGATTTTGAGGAAATTTTCAAGCTTTGGAACATCTCTTCAATGCATGAATGAGATTAAGGACATTTCAACAATGCATTGAAGATGAGAGGTTATGCATGTGAGTGCCATGTCGAAAGTCCGAGAAAATTGCCTGATAGAGCCGGAAACTTCCGGGAATGAAAACAAAAGTTGAGAAGGTCTAAGAAGCTGGTCTAAAATTGTGGAACACAACTGAAGAGCATTCCAGAAAAATCAAAATTTTGGCTTTTCGAAACCATTTCCCGGAAAATTTCAAGGCTCAGGCAATTGAAAGGAGGGAAGCTTGGAACATCGAAAGAATTTCTTCCCTTGCTTTGCTAAATTTAATGTCGATAGCTAGACGAACCAGGATCGGGATCCATTGGAGAGATGGATCCTTAACGCTCCGTATGTAACTTGCATTCTTCATATGGTCTCAAACTTGGATCAATGAATGGTGAGGGATATTGATCCTTCCGAAGAGAAACAAGTTTGGCCTTAGAGGATTTGAGCATCGCTTTTAATCTCATTTCTTTTATTTTCAGATTTAAGCAAAGGTGTTGCTTGTTCGAGATTATTAAGGCTCGTTGAATGTCACTGTCTTGACTAACAATGGGAGGATCATGACCTTTCATATTTGCAATCTCCAAGTCATATACCTCATTGTACTCAAATGGTTTGTTCATAGGTTGAGTATCATGGACAATGATTCTAGATTGGGCCGGAATGATTGGAAGAATTTCCAGCAACTTGCCAACATTCTCCTTACTCTTGTCCGGTGGTTCACCTTCAAAATGTTGAGGTAATTCCGGTGAAGTAATGGAAGGAGATGGACAATCCCAAGATAGAGATGGATTTGGTGCTTCCCATAAAGGAGAGGAAAATGGTGATGGAATATCAAGCAAGGAGTTGACTTCCCGAATGGATTTGTCTACACCAAAATCCTCAAAATCAAAAGGGACCAAGCAAGCATGTAGGGGATCCTTTGTTGAAGGAGGTGGGATTGGATTTTGAATGTGTTCATCAGCAATAGTGATTGCAAAACACTCATTGTCATCTGAAGGAAGTTGCACAGCATTGAAGATACTGAGCTTAACATTCATATTCCCAAAAGAGATATCCATCAATCTGGTTCTACAGTTAATAGAAGCATTAGCTGTAGCTAGAAAAGGACGTCCGAGAATTATAGGAATGTGTTTTCTTGGGTCGTGGACTGGTTCCGTATCAAGAACCACGAAGTCTACCGGGAAGTAGAACCTATCCACCTTTATGATAACATCTTCAATGATTCCCCGTGGTTGCTTAATAGATCTATCAGCAAGTTGCAATACTATCGGAGTTGGTTTAAGATCTCCCAAACCAAGTTGTAGGAAAATCGAATATGGAATCAAATTCACACTAGCTCCTAAGTCAAGGAGGGCCCTCTCGATTTTGTTGTCACCAATGACACAAGAGATTGTGGGGGCACCCGGATCCTTATACTTCGGAGGAGTGCTGTGCTGAATGATCGCACTAACATTTTCGGTTAACCTCACTTTCTTTGGTAAATGACTTCTAGAAGTGCGCTTTTGAGTGCACAAATCCTTAAGGAATTTTGCATAGGGAGGAATTTGCTTGATAGCATCCAAGAGAGGAAAATTGATCTTTACTTGCCTGAAAACTTTCCACATGTCTTGAATTTTGCAATTCTTATTCCCAAAATGTGTCGACTCTTGGAGACGTTGAGGAAACAGAGCTTTTGGCTCATAAGAAGTTTCCACATTTGGGGTGACATGAGTGGGCTTTCCGTGAATGGTATTTGGACAAGAAGAGCTTGAATTTGGACTTGAAGAGCTTGAATTCGGATTTTTCAAAGGAGGGTTTTTCTCACTTGTGTCTCCATCAACCTTGTTGTCAACCACTCTACCACTCCGAAGGGTGGTGATAGCTTGAACTTGTTCATGAGTCGGCCCACTCGGAGGAGGGGTTTCATCAATCACATGCATTCCTCTAGGATTTTCAAATGGTTGAGCGGGAAGCTTACCCTTGTCTTTTTGAAGAAGTTGGTTCACTTGGTTAGCTATTTGTCCCATTTGATTTTCGAGCCTAGCTATTGATTGAGTATGGGAGTGAACCATTTGGAGAGTAGGTTGCAAGGATGTCAAGAGATGCTTGTTGGAATCCATGATTTGCTTGTTTAATGATTCCATCATTTGCACATTTAATGATTCCATCATTTGCTTGTTTGCAGCCACTATCTCATCAATTGGATTCACAGGAGGTTGAGTGGAGACATTTGGATTGTATGGAGGTTGGTAGCTTGAAGAGGCTTGGAAAGGCCTACCTTGATATTGAGAAGAGGGCTGATTTTGAGGCCCTTGATTTTGAAGTTGGGAATTTTGTGGGGCTTGTTGCCTCCACGAAAAATTCGGATGGTCCCTCCAACCTGGATTATATGTATTGGAATACGGGTTATGCCCGGGCCTTGAGAACATGGCATTAGCTTGCTCTTGGTTGGGATTGGGAAATTGTTCCGGTGTGGGGCAATCTTCCGAGAGATGGAATGGACTAGTACATGAAGCACAAACCGAACTTGCCGAATTTTGAGACAATGAAGGGGGAAGATGTGGTGCCATCAATTGGTAGAATTTATGAGCAATGGCATCCACTTGAGATGATTCCTCCTTTATTGATTTTTGTTGACAAGGATTGGTGTTCTTTGGAGTGGTTGAGGTCGGAGCCCTACGAGAATTGTGTTGAAGTGAATTTTCACTCAAATTCTCAAGTAAGGTCCAAGCCTCATCCGCATTCTTGGACATGAACATCCCACCACAAGAAGAGTCAACCATGAATCTATGGGTGTCGGTCAAGCCGGCATAGAAAGCTTGCACTAATTGCCATTTTGGGATCAAATGATGAGGACACTTCCGAAGAAGATCTTGTAACCTTTCCCAAGTCTCGTGGAGTTGTTCTCCATCAACTTGAGAAAAGCTTAGAATGGAACGCCTCATTTGGTTGGTTTTACTCACCGGATAATACTTCTTAAGAAATTCTTGTTGCAATTGAGCCCAAGAAGTAATAGAGTTGGGAGCGAGGGAGTTCAACCAATATTTTGCCCTATCTTTTAGGGAGAATGGGAAAAGATGTAAGTGGAGTGCATTTTCAGAAAATCCTCTCAACCGGATGGTCGAACAGATTTCAAGGAACTCATCGAGATGCTTATATGGATCTTCATTATCAAAACCATGAAAAGATGGAAGCATTTGGATGGTACTAGATTTGATCTCATATTGAGCTGCATCGATGTTTGGCATTACTATGCAAGAAGGAGAAGCATAGGTGGTAGGGATGAAATGATCTCTAAGAGTCATTGGCTCGATATTAGGAATTTCAGCCCTTTCATTCCCGGATTTCCTATATTATCTCCCATTGTATTAAATTCAGTTTCAAGATCCCTTGTAAGAGTAAATTGCCTAAGGTTTCTTCTAAGAGTTCTTTCAAGAGAATTGATATCAATGGGTGAATCGATTGTGGGTAGAGAGAGTGACCTACGACCGAACATCAACAGCACAGCAAATAATCAACAAAGCAATTCATTATCCACAACTCCACATACGATGTTCCCTTTCTCCTCAATTATCAAGACAGAAAATAAATGGCCACGACAAGGACCGATGCTTATACACAGAATTAAAACAATAATATAGCCTCAACATGGGCTTGCAAATAAATTAACTACTTCTAAACTTAACACATGCACAATATCTTACAATGTGAAACTAAAAGGTCAAGAAACTTACCTGGGGTCCTCTAGACTTACGCTTTGCTAGCGTTCCCACGGCGAGATTCGAGTCCCTAGAATCTTACAACACGAAAATGGTCAAAACACACAAGGAATATTCACAAGACACAATATTAACAATCAAACTAAAATTAACCCTAGAACCTTGGTTGCTAAACCGTATGCAAGTCCCCGGCAACGGCGCCAAAAATTGATCGGTTGATCAACTATACATCAACCTTCGCAATAGCACAAATCATTGTAAAATAAGGCTATTGGTCGGGTAAGTCGAACCACTGGGACTGCGCTAGTGTTAAGGCAACCTAAGTATCTAGAGTTATTTAAGAATGATAAGGTGTAATAAGGAGTTGTTGATTGGTTTGTCACTAAGCTAGTAATTGAAGTGTGCATAAAACAAGAATGCTAGTAAATGTAAAGGAAGGAGATCTAGGTAGAGAGGGGCTAGGGAAGTGAATCCACTACCTATCCATAAGCATGTTAATACATGATTTACTTGGGGAATAATATATACACATAACTATGAAATGCAACAACATAAAATTGCTACATTACCTTCAAGAATTTTTATGAAATCAATAGGCAAGAATAACTTATCAAAGCATTGCATGTTTTGGTTACCTAAACTAGATTGCAACCTTAGACATACTCACTAAGCATAGAGTTATCAAGCCCTTAATCACATAGTAGAAGCACATGACATTAGGAATCAAGAATAATCTATCAAAAGAGAACCCTAAGCTATAGACTCTCAAATTTCCCAAGCATTATGCCAATAAAAACATTTCCATAAACTCATCTTCATTGTCACTATGAAAATGGAAGCAAAATAATCATAAGAGGAAACAATCTTAAGACAAGATCTTAAACTCAAAATGATCATTAATAGACATTGAAGCTCTTCACATCAAATAAAGCTCTAGTTCATAGAAAGGTCATATATATACATTACATCCCCAAATGTAAATAAAAAACAAGACATGCTTACAAGAAGGAGTTTCATCACCTCCCTAGAAGGGAGTTAGTTACCCATTGCCAAGCTAGAAGAAGGAAGAAGCTCCATCTTCATGGCCATTTTCGTGCAACCTCCTTGGAGCTTCAAGAACACCTTTCTTGCTCTCTTCTCTCTCCTCTAATCTTGTAAAAATGTAGCCTATTGAAATGTGTGGCTCTTATCCCTCTTATCTACCACCAAACTAGGCTCTCTCTCTCCTCCAAAAACATCCCCAACCACCTCATAAAAGAGGGCCATCCAAAATTGGAAATTTCAGAGCACAAGTGGGCTGTCTCGTGGAGCAAACTACCCAAATTTCGAGTGCTCAAAATAGGGCCTCGAGCACTCGAATTTAGTGTAAAAAGCTCCATTCTTCACTTGCTCTGCCCAGACCTACTTTGATGAAATGGCCATAACTTTGTGCTCTAAACTCCGAATGACGAACTGTTTAAAGATTTGGAGAGCTGATTCAGAGCTTTAAAAACTTTATGTTTTGATGCAGACCCAAATCTCAAGTCTGGTTGGTCGAAAATGGGGAGAAAGGCAGTACTTCAGTGCTGCCAGGCAGTTCTGCGCACCTCTGGTAACAAGGCCATAACGCTCTGCTCCGAGCTCCAAATGATGAACCGTTTCAAGATTTAGAAAGCTAATTCAGAGCTCTAAATCTTTCATGTTATGATGGAAGTCCAGTTCTCGAGTTTTCTGGGTCAAAATGGCGAGCAAAGTCCTGACTCCACTGCTGATCTCGTGAAGCAATCTGCCCTAATTTCGAGCACTCGAAATAAGGCCTCGAGCACTCGAAAATTGGCCAGAATGCCCTATGCTTGGTTTGCTCCGCCCGGACCTACTTTGGTAAAACGGCCATAACTTTGTGCTCTGAACTCCAAATGATGAACGGTTTGAAGATTTGGAAAGCTAATTCAGATCTCTAAAAACTTCATGTTTTGGTGGAGATCCAATTCTCAAGGATGTTTGGTCGAAAATGAAGATCAAGGCAGAATTTCATTGCTGCCAGGCAGTTCTGTGCACCTCTGGTAACAAGGCCATAACTCTCTGCTCCGAGCTCCGAATGACGAACCGCTTGAAGATTTGGAAAGCTGATTCAGAGCTCTAAATATGCCATTTTATAATGGAAGTCCAGTTCTCGAGTTTGTAAGGTCAAAATGGTGAGCAAAGTCCTGAATCCACTGCTGCCAGAAATTCAGAATTGTGCCTTTTGATGGCCAAAACTCCACAAAGCCTTGATTTTGCTCCTTTTTTGGCAAATGGACCTGAAAATATATACATACACACAAATGAAGATAATCTACTTAAATAATCAAACGATGGACTTAACTAATGCAATTTAGGGCGCTTGAATATACAATATTCGGCGCTTATCACAACCTCACAAACCCGAGCCACACTCATACCCGCTTCAACCCTCCCATGCATGAAACACCAAACCAACCCTCCAACCTTCTCACCATCCCACTTCTCAAAACCAACCTTCTCTCTCTCTCGGCAACACAACAACAACCTACTTCCTCAACCATGCATGCCCATGCATGCCTCCACAAACCAAACCAACCCCAACTTCTTTCTCTCACTCCCCTTGCGAGTGCTCGCACCACCTCAATCCAATAACCAACCAACCCCCAATTCACACACTACCACCTCTCCACATCAACCACCTCAACCATTTTCTCAACCCACATCTCTCTCTGACCTACACACCTCAACTCCACAACACCTCCATGCATACATGCATGCACCAACCTTCCTTCCTCTCTCTCTCTCAACCCCAGCTTGTAAACCATGCACCACAACCCACTTCCACAACCCACCATCCCTCTATCCTCACCACTCTCCAACACCAACGCACCACCACACCAATTCATCATCACCCCCTTTCAACCAAACTAACCCTTACCTCTCTGTAATATTTTCGAGCACTCGAAGCCAAGCTTCGAGTGCTCGCAAATGCTCGAGCTCTAACACACCCAACAGCCGAGCCCACTGCCGGATTTTCAAGCACTCGAAGACACCCTTCGAGTGCTCGAACCAAGCCTCCCTCTCTCTTTTAAAACCAAACCCCCTCACTCTCACTTACCCCTCTCGGCACCATCCCAATAACCACCTTACACCCCTTGCATGCAAGCCCCATGCATGCATGCACCTCCATCTTCCCTCATCTCCCATCATCCACCCTCACCATCTCTTGGTTTCTCACTTTCCAACACCCACAATGCATGAACCACCCCATGCATGCCCCTCTCAGTTCTCTCTCTTCAACATCAACCACCTCAACCATTTTCTCAACCCACATCATCAACACCCAAACCAACCCACCCCTTCTCTCTCTCATCCCAACCACCCCATCATCTCACCTCCCTCTTCCTGCCTTCCTTCTTGCTCTCGGATACATTAAAATTCAGGTCTGTGTCCTCTTCATTTGTTTTTCTTTTCCTTTGTTCATTCATGGTGTTTTACAAGGAGGATGGGCTTGTAATGTTGGAGTTTGGTTCTGTTAATGCTTTGTTGTTGATTTGTTGATGATAGAGCTTGATTTGCTTGTCAAAAATTTTGGGCTTCATCATCCACCCCACTCATTTTCACCTTCTCCTTTTTATGGTGCACGCCAGGTGTTCGCTGAAATTCCTCAACCAAGTCCACCTCTTTAAATGTCTCGTGCTGGTCCTTCTCGCTCTCCTAGACCCTCTGCGGGTGCCCGTGCTATCAATCGTGAGCGACCACGTGATCCTTGGAATCGTAAACAACTCAACTACGAGCTTTCTTTTTCGCTCACGGATGCCTTTGACATTCTACCCACTACTTCGTGGGCTGTAGCCGAATTGACTAATAGGGGTCTGCAGCACATTTGCGCGCCCCTTGCCAGGGTTGCCTACCCCCGTGTAGTACGCCTCTTCTACTAGAATCTCCAATGCCCTAAAGAGCCACCCATTTCTCTCACTACATCCATTGATGGCACCACCTATGCTTTCACTATAACTGACATCATTCAGGTTTTTGGTTGCCCCATTGAGTGCCCCGATGACATTGTCAATCGTGAGAATCTCCCTTTATATGAGGAGTCGGATACATTAACTGTAAAGCAGATTGTTGCTGCCATTGGCAATGTTGACGATCCTAATAGGCCCCGGTCTTTTATCTGCAAAACCAATCTTCTGGAACGCCTCTGGTTCATTGACACTGTTTTCAAGCACAATGTCTGCCCCTTGGTGCATAGCACCGAGCGTAGGGGCCTCCTTTTGCAAGCCTTATATGCCATGGACCAAGGCCAATGGTTCTCCATCCCGGAGCTTATTTGGAACACATTTATGAAGTTTTGGCATGACGCTCATAATGCACGGGCTCCGCGAGTTGAAAATCGGAAATTGCCTTTGCCGTTTTTCATCACTCGGCTCCTCAAGCACAAGGGTTTCATTGTTCCTCCCCATAAACCAAAAGGCGAAAAGATTAAAATTTTTACCAAGCGCCGGTGGATCAATGTTCTTAGCCATTCGAGTACCCCTCAGCCTGCTGCCCCCCTGTTCATCTAAGCTCCACCTCCTCCTCCTTCTGAGGATGCTTCCACAACAGCAGCCGTTGCAAAGGTAGAGCCTCTGGCCGACTCTCAGCAGAACCAGGCTTTCATCCGGGCTAGCACTGCCGGTATTCATGAGCGGATGGATCGTTTTGAGAATTCTTTGTCCGCGTACACTCCGACTATGTGTGAGACTTCTTCACGTGCCAAAGAAGATCGTCGTCTTGCTGCTAAAGACTGCCGTGTCGCAGCTGAGGAATGTTGTTTGGCTTCCGCCGAACGGCGTAAGACTCAATCTCTCTTCCATTCCATCCTAGCCCGTTTACCCTCTGGACCGTAGCTTGTTGCGAGTGTTGGACCTTATCTTTTTGTTTCATATGTAAATATTTCTCTTGTATCTTTTGTTTTTCTTTTGAACTGTAAGAATTTGCTATGTATAGGTTGCTCTAGTAGACAGATCCCTGTACAGCTCTTTTTGTAATCATGTAAACTCTTTTTGAAATGCAAATTCTCTCTTTTCTGTTAACTTTATGTCCATTATTTTTCTGTATTTATGCTTGTGCTATTAATGCTTTTTGTGGTTATTTCTTTTTGTTCTTCGTCATACTATCCAGGTGGCGCAGTTCATTTCAAGTTTGGGGGTTTTGTTTCACCATGCCGTTTCCTCCCCCTGGGTATTTTTGTTCCTTTTTATACTCTTTGTCATTTTTGTCTTTAACTTGCATCCATGTCCCACATTGAGGACACTGTCTCGTTCAAGTTTGGGGGTGCATCAAAGCATTCTTGGCATAGTTTTGGTATCATATTTTTGTAAAGCAATGATAGTGTAACTTGGAATTTGTCGGAGGCAAAGCATATGTTTAATACCTTGTGTATAGAAGCAATTGAGAAATTTTTGAAAATAAAAAAATTTGAATTTGAAGTGATCATGCAAATACAATGTAGTCTGTATAAATGCCTCAATTAGATTCTTGCTGGATTTACACTCTTATAAGCTTCACAATGCACAGATGCACATTGGAAACTTAACTCTGAGGCATGCAACTTGATCAACCTTGACCTTGGCCTAGTTCATCTGATTTGATGAACCTGATAGATGAATATCTTTGGCATGATTTAAGTTGGACTTAAAAAATAAAAAATAAAAAAAAAATTGAGAAAGAAAGAAAAAAATGACCAGTTGACATTCGTAGCCTTTCCAACTCGAGCTATTAAGCCCTAGGAGTGTCTCTACACTTAGCACCCTAAAGCCGTCTGGTTTGGGAGTTGTTGGCCTAACGCTTGCTACAAGGGTTGGTTAGAAAGCTTAAGGGACTTAAACATTACACGGTCATTCAAAAAATAAACTGGTAATAAACATGGTTCGTTGGAGTTTGTAGCCTTTCCAACTTGAGCTATTAAGCCCTATGGAGTGTCTCTACACTTAACACCCTAAAGCCATCTGGTTTGGGAGTTGTTGGCCTAACGCTTGCTACATAGGTTGGTTAGAAAGCTTAAGGGACTTCAGCATTGCACAACCATTCTATGTTTCGCTTATGAGTTACAATAAATTATCAACAAGCAACAAAAGTTGTCTTGAAAATAAAATCATGCCTTAGGGACTTCATGTAAAGGGGAATTCATTGATTTGAAAACTTGTGCCTTGGAATTGGAAAAGAAAGTAAAAGCCGCATGTTGAGAATTCAATTCACTTTCACTGGAGTTTGAGTTATTTCTATTTAAGAGATGACAATTGAATTATTTATATGGACTATGATGTTGATGCATGCATGTTGAAATGGTTTTTGGCAATTTTTGTATCAATGCTTCATATATGCAAGGTAGTCTTCCCAATGATCCCGTCTCCAGCTCTTTATCTGTTTCAAGTTGTATTTGAGCTATGTTTATGTTTATTTTTGCCATGGTGGATATTTTTGTTATAGCATTCCCATGTTTTTCAGTCCATTGAGCTTTACATTTTGGTTTTGCTAAGGGACTAGCAAAATGTAAGTTTGGGGGTGTGATAAGCGCCGAATACTGTATATTCAAGCGCCCTAAATTACATTAACAAAGTCCATTAACTGATTATTTTATGTAGATTATCTCCATTTGCATGTTTTTGTACATTTTCAAGTTAAATTGCAAAAAGGAAGCAAAAATGATGCCTTGTGGAATTTTGAACAAAAAGGGTGCCAATTCTGAATTTCTGGCAGCAGTAGAACCTGACTTTTGTCGCCATTTTCGACCTAGCAAACTCAAGAACTGAACTTCCATCATAACATGAAAGATTTAGAGCTCTGAATTAGATTTCCAAATCTTCAAGCGGTTCATCATTCGGAGTTCGGAGCAGAGAGTTATGATTTTCTTAACAGAGGTACGCAGAACTGCCTGGCAGCACTGAAGTACTGCCTGCCTCCCCATTTTCGACCAACCAGACTTGAGAATTGGGTCTTCATCAAAACATGAAGTTTTTAAAGCACTGAATCAGCTCTCCAAATCTTTAAACAGATTGTCATTCTGAGTTCGGGGCACAAAGTTATAGCAGTTTTACCAAAGTAGGTCAGTGCTGAGCAAGAAGAGCTTGTTGCACATTACACTAATTTAGAGTGCTCGAGACCACCCTTCGAGTGCTTGAAATTCTAGCAGATTGCACTCGAAAATGGCTCAATTTCAGCCACTTGCACATTGGTTTCCTCAATGCCATCTTCCTTCTTTATGAAGTGGTTGGAGGTGTTCCTTGGAGGAGAGAGAGCCTTGACTTGAGCTTGATAAGAGAGAGGGAGGACCACACAATATGATGATCCTGCATTTCTACAAGATTAGAGGAGAGAGAAGAGAGCAAGAAAGGTGTTCTTGAAGCTCCAAGGAGGTTGCACGAAAATGGCCATGAAGATGGAGCTTCTCCCTTCTTCTAGCTTGGCAATGGGTAACTAACTCCCTTCTAGGGAGGTGATGAAACTCCTTCTTGTAAGCATGTCTTGTTTTTGATTTACATTTGGGGATGTAATGTATATATATGATCCTTCCATGAACTAGAGCTCTTCATTTAATGTAATGAATTTCAATATCTATACATAATCATCTTGAGTTAAATATCTTGTCTTAGATGGTTTTTCTCCTATGATTATATTACTGCATTTTCATAGTGACAATGGAATGGAGTTTATGGAAGTGTTGTTAATGGCATGATATTTAGGAGATTTGATAATCTATTGCTTAGGATCTTCCTTTGATAGATTATTCTTGGATTCTATGTCATGTGCTTCTACTATGTGATTAAGGGCTTGATAACTCTATGCTTGGTGAGTATGTCTAAGGTTACAACCTAGTTTAGGTAACCAAAACATGCAATGCTTTGATAGATTATTCTTACCTATTGATTTCATAAAATTCTTGAAGGTAATGTAGCAATTTTATGTTGTTGCATTTCATGGTTATGTGTATATATTATTCCCCAAGTAAATCATGTATTAACATGCTTATGGATAGGTATTGGATTCACTTCCCTAGCCCTCTCTACCTAGATCTCCTTCCTTTACATTTACTAGCATTCTTGTTTTATGCATACTTCAATTACTAGCTTAGTGACAAACCAATCAACAACTCCTTATTACACCTTATCATTCTTAAATAACTCTAGATACTTAGGTTGCCTTAAGACTAGCGCAGTCCCAGTGGTTCGACTTACCCAACCAATAGCCCTATTTTAGAATGATTCGTGCTATTGCGAAAGTTGATGTTAATTGACCAACTAATCAATAGACATATGGATAGAATGAAATGATCAATTGGAAGCATTAAATCACATAAATCATTGAATAAACAAGATCTATATATATAAAAGTGTCAAGACATGAATCACAATACAAATTGCCTCAAAAATACATAAATCAAAAAGTAGAAAGCATGCTTAGGGCTAACTTTAGCCGATGTCTAGCCACTCATGGATGATGTCCTCCAACCCTCAAGGGCAAGCTCCATGGAAAAAATCTGCTCCTTGGTTGATGAAGAGTCTCTAATGGTGTTTCTAGCCTCCTCATCTTCTTTACTTCCTCCCTAAGAGTTCTCTAAGGTATGATATGATATGATATAAAAAGTAATCATTATCCTTATATAGGTAGTTCAAATGACACCCAAAATGAGCTGGGGTCGTACAACAAATATTCTCCAATGATTGGATAAAGGATAACTTTTTGTGAGCTGAAAATTTAACTTTTTCGCACTGGAGGAAGTTCGATAGATCGAACCTTGAACTTGGATCGATCGAACATGGCTGAGATCTATTGAACTGAAGTTGGATCGATCCTTGATGGCGGTGCCTTATTTGATAAAAATAAATCTGAGATATTTTGAAGATATTTTTGGGAAAAGGACAAAAGTGGTTAGTAGGGTGGTACAACTAGATAAGATCAATCATTTGGATAAGGACATGAATGTTCTATTGATCAGAGAAGGAAGTTGGATCGATCGAACTTTTAAGATCTTTGAACAGGGACAAACATGGCTCAGATCCATCTTGAAGTGCTGAGATCGATGAAAGTTTCATCGATTGAACTTTTCTTGAGATCGATCAAGTTGCTGAAATTCCACCCTTTATTTCCTTTTACTCTACTTTGCTCCTTTTTTGGATTCATTCCAAAATTGCTTCAATTATGCTCTTATTTGGCTGAGTTAGCTTATTTTGGGGATAAGTACCTAAAAATAGAAATAACACGAAATCAATACAAAATGGTAAAATAAGATAGATAAAGGTTCTAGAATACCTCAGCTTATGGGGTTTAAATACGCACTTTTCAGCGCTCATCAATCGGCTTTCATGTTTCTTCACTTCCCACATTTATGGTAATCTAGAGAGCAGGAACACGTTAAAAGATCAAAGAATATGTGTTACACAAGTCACAAAAAATTAAATTCTTATATTTATTATTTTATTTTAAAAACTTATCGTCAATTTTTTTATTCTTCAACGCCCCCTCTCAAAAAAAATTCTGGGTCCATCACTGACAATATTCGACGATTACCATAGTTATTTAGTTTAATATATTTTTTTTGATAATTTGCAATATAATGTAGACGTTCCTAAAAAAAATTCTTCCTTTTCCCATTAAAAAATCGTGGCTAATGTAATGCACACACATTTATTTACCAAATTTTCCACTAAATGTTCACATTTAACAATGTTATAATTAATATGAAAGCTAAAATTCTCAAATTAATAAACAATTTATACTGTACTAATTTAAATTCACAAAAGTAGTTTTTTTTTTTTTTTTTTCCAAAAAGGTTTATATCAACTTTTCAAGTACACACACACACACACACACACACACACACACACACACGGAAAATAATTACAGGCCAACAAGTGGGATGTCCATTGGACCAAACAAAATACATGGCAAAAAATCCCAACCTAGACAAAAGGTAAACCCAGCCCAAAATTTAAATTTACGACCCTAGCCAACATCTGAATCAATTAAAACTAAAACTAAATCATTAAATGATCAGATTGTCTTTTATCTTTCCTAATCTTTTTCATATATGGAAATTTTCTAATTTAAAATAATTTTCCCTACTTAACTCTAGAATAATGATACATAGTTTGGATGTATCTAATTGTTTTATGTGATTGGAGATGACATTCAGAAGTCTACATCATTCTTTACTTACATGAATTTAGTTAGATGTGTCTAACTCTCTGACTTTGTATCATTACTCTTAACTCTATATAAAAGATTATATTCATCTGAATTGGCATCCAAGATTAATTTCTTGTGGGTTACTTTCTTAACATAATGATTCACTAACGTTAAGAAATAAGGCGTAATTGCATCTAATCTTTAATTTTAAGATATTATATTTATTGTTAATTAGCCTCGTTGCTAAACAAATTCTGAACAAATAAAAAAAGAAAAAGAATTATATTTTTAAAAGGGAGAAGATATTCGCACTCTAGTGCTGTCGTCGCACTAACGCTTAAAAGATGTTCAAAAGGTAGTGAATGTGCAATGTGGCCAAGTTTTAAATTTATAAATGCCACTACTACCTCTAACTAAAAATATAGCTAGGGTGAGTAGGGATCGTCCCAAGGGATTGAGGGTGCACTAGTAGTGGAAACAAGGCTTAGGGTTAGTAGGTCGAGTGATCAAACGTAGGTTGTTTGGTTGATTAACTACAATTAAAACTAAACAAGATCAATATCAAGCAAGTAATTAAAGGATAGAGAAAACAAGAGAGAGAGGTCTTGCGATTTAGAGATCACCACTAAGCATTACTTTTCTCTATACCCAATTCACAATTAATGAGGGGAAGGCATATGTTGCAACAAGAGTGAGTGCGTGTGGTTGTTTAAACAAGCATGTATGACCAATTAAGTGTATATTGTCTAGACAACACAATGAATATCACAATATATCAAAGTAAGCCATTAATTATTCTTTAAGCTCATAATCCAAACACATCTCAAAATTAGAGAAATATACTACTTGCATTCATAAGTATGTAACATCAAATAACAAGCATGGATTGTCCTCCCATTTAACAACTAAAGTAACTACACTACATCTAAGCTAATGACATGAAAATTAAATTAATTAGACTAAGGGAGAGGCACAATCTATCAAGAAATGAGTATGAACCATCAAATAAACCACAAGAGCATTCTATTAAGCACTATGTCTTGACAATCTCTAGATCTATAGCATTAATACACATAGACATGCATCAACAACATAAGAAATGGAGATAAACACATAAACATCTATTCTAGCATACATAGACATATGGATAGAATGAAATGGTCACTTGGAAGAATTAAACCTCATAAATCATTGAATAAACAAGATCTATGTATATAAAGATGTCAAAACATGTATTACAACACAAATCCCCTCAAAAATACATAAATCAAGATAAAGAAAGCATGCTTAGGGCTAACTCTAGCCCCAAGAAGATGTCTAGCCACTCATGAATGGTGTCCTCCAACCCTCAAGGGCTATCTCCATAGTAGAAATGCTCCTCTTCTTGAAGTAGATGGAAAACCTCTCAAGAATGTCTCTAGCCTCCTCTCCAAGAATATGTTATACAATATGTAAGTTATGTAAAGTATGCTCTCAAGCATGGCTTATATTCCTTATATAGGTAGGTTAAAATGTCACACCCAATAGTCTAGGCTCACACATCAATATTCCTCCAATGATTGCACTATAAGCCAACCTTTAATGAGTTGGATTTTGTCTTTTTTCGGGCTTGAGGAAGTTCAATCAATCGAACTTGGGGTGAGATTGATCGAACATGGCTGAGATCTATTAAACTTTGGCTGGATCGATTCTCCCATGGCAGCGCCTTTTTGGATAAGGACAGATCTAAGATATTTTGGGGAAAGAGACAAAAGTGATAGGTGGGGTGGTACAATAGGATAAGATGGAATCTTTTCGATCGATCTGAGAATTATTGGATCAATCGAACTTTGTGGGATCTTTGGATAACGACAAAAGAGCATGGATCCATCTTGAAATGCCTAGATCGATGAAATTTTGATCGATCGAAATATACTTGTGATCGATCGAACCTGCTAAATTCCCTACTTTGCTTTAATCTGCTTCCACTTTGCTTCTTTCTTCCATCCAACTTGAGTTAGCTTCTTTTAAGCTCTTATTTGGTTGAATTAGATTATTTTGGGGATAAGCACCTAAAAAGGGAGATAACACGAAATTAGTCTAAAACGGGAAAGTAAGATAGATAAAGGTCCTAGAATACCTAAGCTTAAGGGCTTTAAATGCGCACTTTTCAGCGCTCATCACACCCCCAAACTTAAATATTGCTAGTCCTTAGCAATGAACTACACAGTAAAGGAATGAAATGAACAACTATACAACTATGAACTAGAAAGCAATAAATGGAAAATGCCACTTTCGTAGGGAACACGATTACATTTAGCATATGCAACAAGCCTTTTAAACCCCTAGGTTTCCCCTAGTGGACGAGTGAAGTCTCGTGAGGGTTTCCAGAAATGATACCCACAAACATTAAGCTCATTCTCACAAAAGAGACACCAATATTGCAAACAAGTATTGGGAGAAAACTACCTCAAGTATGCAAATTTTCAACCCTTTCCAAGCAATCACCCAAAATTTCAACATCAAGCAAGCAAGTATGGTCCTCCACACATCAAGAAAATGATCATGCAAATCAAAACAACACTAGAATCCTTTTGAGTGGACCAGCATCAAGTATGTTGCTATCTAAGCCACCTAAAGAAATGATCACATCATTACCCTCAAACTAGCACACAAATCTAGTACCGATCATCAAGACAAAGAGTGAACCTTTTATTAAAGCTTTATTGTTCTAGGTGCGCTTATTCTTTTCACTCGATTTTTTTTTATTTTTATATTTTGTATATATATTTTTATTTTTTATTTATCCCTAAGGATCAAAGACGGAAGTATAGTGCAATGTGTTGATCTGTTAAGTTTTCTAGCCATCCATGAGGTTGAGCATTAGGTCAATGACTCCCAAACCAGACGGCTTTAGGGTATTAGGCGTTCAAACACCCCTAAGGACTTATAAGCTCAAATCAACTAGGCTACAAATCAAAACAACTTCCATCTAGTCATTTCCCACTTCTCACCTTTTGGGAGAAGTCCTCACTTTTTTATTTGCTTTTGCAACAACCTTTTTTTTTTTTTTTTTTTTTTTTTTTTTTTTTTTTTTGTAGCAAGTTCAATTATTAACCTAGAGTTTGGGCCCTCCACCTTTAGGCAAGAGAAATTTAGTGCTTGATGAGGCTAGAATCCCGGCTACTCAATGAAAATGGTTTGTTATCCACATTTATCAAGAATGAAAGCGTTCAATGCACTACTAGCTCAATTGGGATATAACCAATTGAATAATTAACAAAGCATATACGCCACGAATGAATGCTAGTGTGCACATGTGCTAGTGTAGAATTCTAGAGTGAATCTTAAAACAATCACAAAATCAGGATGATGTGGACCACAAGTGCAAGCATGATATCAATCTTTCAAAAAATTTACTCCTAAATGGCATCTACAAGGCATACAAGGAGTATTGGACTCTCAAGTTAAGCAATTTTTAAATTTTAAGCAATATAGTCCTCAAAAGATCAAAATCATAGCTAGTTATGTGATGAGCGCTGTAAAGTGTGTATTTAAACTTCTTAAGCTTAGGCATTCTAGTACCTTTATCTATCTTAGTTTACCGTTTTAGATTGATTTCATATTATTTCCATTTTCAGGCACTTATCCCGAAAATAAGTTAACTCAGCCAAATAAGAGCTTAATTGAAGCAATTTTGGGATTAAACAAAGAAAGGAGCAAAATGGAGAAAGAAGAAAGTAAATGAAGCCAAAGGTGGGAAGCAGCAAAGTTCGATCGATCCAAGTTCAAGGTTCGATCGATCGACCAATGATCGATCTCAGCACTTCAAGATAGATCCAAGCCTTGGCCTAAAAGCATAAAGTCCAAAAGTTTAATCGATCCAACACCATCCTTTGATCGATCGAACACTTTTGTCCTTCTTCAAATGATTTATCCTATCCACAGTTGTACCACCCACTAACCACTTTTGTCCTTTGCCCATAAATATTTCTCCAAAATATCTCGAATTTGTCTTTTTCCAAAAAGCTCAACCAGTTAGATCGATCCAGCCTAAGTTCGATCGATCTCAGCCAGTTCGATCGATCTAAGACCAAGGTTTGACCGATCGAACTTCCTCCAGTGCGAAAAAGTTAAATTTCCATCTCATTGAAAGTTGTCCTTTATCTAATCATTAGGGAATATTGTGCACGACCTCAGCTCATTTTGGGTGTCATTTGACCTACCTATATAAGGATAAGGATTGCTTTTTACAAGGGGAGCCAATTTGGTTTTCATATCATCTCTTGGAGAGGAGGCATAGAGGAAGAGGAGGCTAGGGACACCATTGGAGTTCTTCATCAACAAGGAGCAGATTTCAACCATGGAGTTAGCCCTTGAGGGTTGGAGCAACATCACCATGAGTGGCTAGACATCCTCTTGGGGCTAAAGTTAGCCCCAAGCATGCTTTCTATATCTTAATCTTGTGTATTATTGAGGGATTAGTGTTGTAATTAATGTTTTGACATTTTGATATATATATATCTTGTTTATTCAATGATTTATGTGGTTTAATGCTTCCAATTGATCATTTCATCCTATCCATATGTCTATGTATGTTAGAATAGATGTTCATGTGTTGGCCTCTTTTTCTTAAGTTATTGATGCATGTCTATGTGTATTAATGCTATAGATTTAGAGATTGTCAAAACATTGTGCTTAAAAGAATGCTCTTGTGATTTTCTAGATGGTCCATACTTATCTCTTGGTGGATTATGCCTCTCCTTTAGCTTAGTTAGTTTAATTTCATGTCATTAGTTTAATTGTAGTGTAGTGATAGCATGGTTGTTATATGAGAGGACAATCCATGCTAGTTGTTTGATGTTCCATACTTTTGAATGCAAGTAGCATATCTCTCTAACCTTGTGGTGTTTTTGGCTTGTGAGCTTAATGAAAGGATTAATGACTTGCTAGATATGTTGTGCTTTTCACATGCTATTTAGATAATATATACTTAATTGCTAGATATATTGTGCTTTTCACATGTTGATTAGACAATGTATGCTTAATTGGTCACCCTTGCTAATTAAATCAACCAAACACACACACACACACACACACCAATATTGCAACACACATTACCCTCATTAGTCACTAGCTAGAAGTGTAGAAAAGCATTGCTTGGTGGTGACCTCTGAACCCCAAGATCTCTTTCTCTCTCACTTACTCTTTGTTACATTCAATTACTTAGTTTAATTTAGTTACTCTCTAATTTAATTAACCAACCAACCATTTATTTGATTACTCGACCTACTAACCCTAATTGTGATTCCAATCCCTTGGGACGATATATTTATATTTAAAGGTAGTAGTGGCTTCTATAAATGTAAAACTCTTGGTCCTCGTCTTAAAATTCACACTCTTAAGCTTATGGTAGGATGACGACCAACAAGTTTTTGGCCCCGTTGTCGGGATTAGGTAACGTCGTATTTGTGGAATCAATTAGGAATTAGTACTCTTTTGATCGTGTCTTTCCTTTTTTTTTTTTTTTTTTTTTTCTTTAGATTACTTATTGTGTTTGTTCATCTTTGACAAGGAGCATTGAGCTAGGAGGCAAGCAAATGAGCCATCAAGTAAAGGAGCTAAGCAAGCAAGGAAAAGTGCTAAAAATAATATAAAAAAATTTGCTAAGCTAAGCTTTGAATTTGGAGTTGAAGTGCTAAAGGACCTTTGTGAGACTTTCTTACTTAATCCCTTAGTTAAATCGTCGGCCCGCGTGGAGACTTGTTTTTGAATTCTTAGATAAATCGTGAGCCTGCATGGAGGCAATTTACTTTTCTTTGCATTGTTATCAAAGCATGGGAGTATGGGAACATTGTATGTGGAGGAAGCTTGTTGATTGTTGGTTTGTTGCGATGGAGGAGTGCTTACTTGTTTTGTGGTGATTTGTGTGTCATTTGTAGTCCTGCATAGACCTTGTCCTACATTCTAGGCATTCACATGGAAAATCTAGAGGGTAATCTTGGCTACTTAGGCCCACGCTTCATGCAAAACCTACCTCTTAATCAATATGACCCCGGAGTTCAAGCCCTAATTCCTCCAATGGTCCTTCGTGATCATTATAATCTTCATGCATACCATGCACCTACTTGCATTGTGTTGCCTAATTTTGAGGCTAATCAATATGAAATTAAGCCCAAGACCATTCAAATGTGTCCACTCTTTTATGGCTTGGATGAAGAGGAACCATATAGGCATCTTAATGAATTTTTTGAACTATGTTCCACCATGAGGTACATGGATATCCCGGAGGAAGTTCTTAAATTACTCCTCTTCCCTTTCATACTTAAAAATAAAGCAAAGCATCGGTTCTTAGGCACAAATGCAAAATAAGTTTTTTAAAAAAATTTACCCCGTAAGTTTGACCAATGTAATGTGTGCTTCAATTAGAGAATTTTCTCAAAGGGAAGGAAAGTTGTTGCATGAGGCTTGGGAGAGATTGAATGGCTTGCTAAGAAAGTGTCCACACCATGGCATTCCAAAATGGTAAGTTGTCCAATACTTCTATGAAAGCCTATCCGACATGCAAAAGGACATAGTTGATACCTCATGCAGAGGTTCATATTTTGGAAAACATGAAGATGACATTTGGCACCTCTTTGAAAAAATTAGTGAAAATTCTTTGCACAAATATTACACTTCTCGGCTTAACCATGGTTTTAGTAAAAAGGAGAAAAGTGTAACAGTGTGTCAAATTGAAAATTCAAGGGAAATTGTAGCCGGGTTTAAAACTCTTTCTCAAAATTTTGATCAATTCTTGTTGAATCAAAAACCGGCTATCAATGCATCTCCTTTTCATCATACAACTCATCTTTGTGAGCCTTGCATGACATGTTCAAGTGTTTTGCATACTACTTTCAATTGTCCCCATGGACATGTTGTTAATGAACACTTTGAACAAGTTAATGCCATATTTGGTCACCCTTATTCAAAAGCATATGTTCCATTGTGGAATGAAAACCCTTACCAAGCTAAAAATCTTCAAAGAAAATACATTCCACCTCATAAAAGAAATGGAGGTTCTCAAGGGTTTGACTCTTCTTCTTTCCATCATCAAAGAATGAATGACTTCTCACATCCTCAAATGTATTATTCCCAAGTTGGCTTCCATTATCCTCAAGCACTTTCTAGTAATTCCACATTTGAAGACAAGGTTTTGATGGCTTTGGGTAGCTTTGAAAAGGATACGAACTTGTTGCGTTCCCACTCTCAATCTATATCAAAGCTTGAATCCCAAATTGGGACCATAGCTAATGCATTAAATGCAAGAGAAATTGGGAAGTTGCTTTGTTAACCCGAGAGAAATTCAAAGGCCCAATTTTGTGTGGAAGCAAACCCTACATCGGGGTATTCTTCCCAAGCTCAAGCGCAAGCCATCACCACCTTGAGAAGTGGTATGCAAGTGGACAATAGGATTAAGCTACCAAAGGAAGATAGTGAATCGGTGCAACCTAAAGTTGTCACCCATCCAATTTCCAATTCCATTCCTACTCCTTTAAATGAAAATGTTCCTAACCGGAATTCTCAATCTTCTCCATCATCCTCTCAAATTGCAAAGTCTTGTGAGCCAAAAGCTCCATTCCCTTATGCTCTAAAAGAAACTTCACCTTATGGGAGGCAAGAAGGGAAAACACATGACATGATGGAAATTTTTAAGCAAGTCAATATCAATCTTCCTCTTTTGGATGCCATTAAGCAAATTCCACCTTATGCAAAATTCTTGAAAGACCTTTGCACACAAAAGAGGAAGAGCAAGGGACCAAGCCCTAAAAAAGTGTTCCTCACGGAGTAAGTGAGCTCCATTCTTCAACAAAACACTCCACTTAAGTTCAAAGATCCCGGTGCTCTAACTATTTCTTGCGTAATTGGTACTCATGAAATTCGTAGAGCTCTTCTTGACTTAGGTGCGAGTGTCAATTTGATTCCTTACTCCGTATATGTCCAATTAGGGTTGAATGAATTAAAGCCAACCTCGATAGTGCTTCAAATGGCCGATAGATCGGTCAAAACACCTAGGGGCATGGTTGAGGACATTCTTATCAAGGTAGATAAATTCTACTTTCCGGTTGATTTTGTAGTTCTTGATACCGAACCAGTTGCTAATCCCTCTAACCACATCCCAATCATCTTGGGAAGACCATTCCTTGCCACCGCAAATGCAACAATTAATTGTAGATCCAGGATAATGGACCTCTCTTTTGGCAATATGATGATCAAACTTAATGTTTTCCATGTAAGTCGACATCCCATGGATGAAGATGAGTGTTGCCTTATAGATGTGTTAGATAAGGTTGTTGAGGAATCAATTCCAACAATAGTAATGAAATAACCAATTGAGGATACTCTTTCATCTCTTTTATCCGATGATCCTCTAGCCTCTTGTCTTCTTGAGATGTATGGAAGTTATGGATTTGATGATGAAAATTCAAGGAATGAAGTAAGCAATCTCATGGAATCTGTAGTAAGCTTAGATATTCCATCTTGGAAGACTCCAATAGAACCTCTTCCTCTACTCACTAGCACTCCACAGGTCTCATCTTTAGTCTCTCTACAAATTCTTGAGCTTAAAACTTTACCTTCCAATCTTAAGTATGCATTCTTAGGACCAAAAGAGACTCTTCCGGTTATCATTTCTTCAAATCTTGAAAAAGACCAAGAAGATGCTCTCTTAAGTGTGCTTAAAGAAAATAAGGAAGCCATAGGATAGACTATGGCGGATCTTAAGGGAATTGACCCTTCTATTTGTATGCATCGCACTTATGGAAGATGATGTAAAACCCTTTAGGGATTCCCAAAGGAGACTTAATCCAAATATGAAGGAGGTAATTAAGAAGGAAGTTGTCAAACTCTTAGATGCCGGAATCATTTACCCAATCTCCGATAGCAAATGGGTAAGTCCAACTCAAGTAGTTCCCAAAAAATCGGGGATTAGGGTGGTTGAGAATGCAAAGGGTGAGGAAATCTCTAAGCGTACCGCTAATTCATGGCATGTATGCATTGATTACCACAAATTGAATGCCGCCATTAGGAAGGATCACTTCCCTTTGCCATTCATTAATCAAATTCTAGAGAGATTGGCCACAATATTATTGCTTCCTTGATGGCTATTCGGGGTACAATCAAGTATCCCTCGACTCATTAGACCAAGAGAATACCACCTTTACATGTCCATTCGGCACATTTGCTTATAGACGGATGCCTTTTGGTTTGTGTAATGCACCTGCCACATTCCAAAGGTGTATGATGTCAATTTTCTCGGATATGGTGGAAGAGTATCTAGAGGTATTCATGGATGATTTTTTTGTTTTTGGGTCCTCATTTGATGCATGCCTTAAAAACTTAGATCTAGTGCTTAAGAGATGTCGTGAAACCAACCTTGTACTTAGCTGGGAAAAGAGCCATTTAATGGTTCAAGAGGGTATTGTTTTGGGTCACGTTATCTCAAGGAGAGGAATAGAGGTTGACAAAGCGAAGGTCGAGCTTATTTCTGAATTGCCTCCACCTTCAACGGTGAGAGAGGTTCGCTTCTTTCTAGGTCATGCTGGCTTTTATCGCCATTTTATCAAAGACTTTTGCAAAATTGCTCGACCCTTGTGCAATCTTCTTGTCAAGGAAACTCCTTTCGTCTTTGACGATGCATGCCTAGATGCTTTTTTATTATCATCTGCTCTTATCATGCAACCTTCCAATTGGTCGTTGCCATTTGAAATCATGTGTGATGCCTTTGATTATGCCATGGGGGCAGTTTTAGGACAAAGAATGGGTAAGCTTCCATGTGCCATATACTATGCAAGTAAAACTTTCTCGGGAGCTCAATTGAATTACTCCACTACCGAGAAAGAATTACTTGCCGTAGTATATGCTCTTGATAAATTTCGTTCCTATCCCTTAGGGTCCAAGGTTATCGTTTATTCTAATCATGCCACCTTGAGGCATCTATTGACAAAAAGGGAAACAAAACCTAGGCTAATTAGATGGATTTTGCTTCTTCAAGAATTCAATTTTGAAATTAAGGACAAGAAAGGCACCGAAAATGTGGTTGCCGATCATCTTTCTAGGTTATCGATAGAGCCTTTCCCCAGTCTACCAATCTGTGACTCCTTTCTGGATGAACAACTCTTTCAAATTTCTAATGGTAAAATGCCTTGGTTTGCCGACATTGTGAATGATTTGGCAGTAGGCAACCTACTAACTTCTTGGTCGAAGAACGAAAAGAATCGTTTCTTTGCCAACATTCGGAATTACTATTGAGAAGACCCTGTCTTATACCGATATTGTCTGGATCAAATTGTGAGAAGATGCATTCCAGAGAGTGAAATTCCAAATGTCCTAGTGTTTTTTCACACTCTCATGTGGTGGGCATTTTAGTGCAAAGAAGACCGCCTTGAAGGTTCTTCAAAGTGGGCTCTTTTGGCCCACTATTCATAGAGATGCCTACAATTTTTGCAAATCATGTGAGAGATGTCAAAAGATGGGGACAATGTCTAGAAGAGTTATGATGCCCTTGACTAATATACTGGTTGTTGAGATCTTTGATATATGGGGCATTGATTTTATGGGTCCATTTCCTATGTCATATGGTTTTCAATACATTCTTCTTGCCGTTGATTATGTTTCTAAGTGGGTGGAAGCATGTGCTACCAAAACAAATGACCACTCCGTGGTCATTTAATTCATCAAATCCAATATCTTTGCTCGTTTTGGTATGCCAAGGGCTATAATAAGTGATGGAGGAAAACATTTTTGTAATCAATTCTTGAGGCACTTATTTCTTAAGTACTCCGTCACTCATAAGGTAGCCACTCCTTACCATCCTCAAATAAGCGGGCAAGTTGAAGTGTCTAACCAGGAAATTAAGCATATTCTTGAGAAAACGGTTAACATCACCCGGAAGGATTGGTCAAGAAAGCTAAATGATGCTTTGTGGGCTTATCGGACGGCATACAAGACTCCCACTGGCATGTCTCCTTATAGACTTGTATATGGAAAAACTTGGCATCTTCCGGTTGAGCTAGAGCATAAAGCCTTATGGGCAGTTAAAAAGCTCAATTTTGACCTTGATAAAGCCGGAGAGAATAGGCTCCTTCAATTGAGTGAGTTGGAAGAGTTGAGACACAATGCTTATAATAATGCCAAAATCTACAAAGAACGAACCAAAGCCTTTCATGATAAGCATATTGTGAAAAAGTCTTTGGAACCTGGTCAAAAACTTGGCTTTTCAACTCTAGACTGAAACTCTTTCCTGGGAAATTGAGAACCAAATGGGAGGGTCCTTATGAAATCATCTCTGTTGCACCTCATGGGGCGGTTGAAATCAAAAACTTGAAGAAGGGGAACATTTTCAAAGTTAATGGTCAAAGGTTGAAACCTTACATAGAGGGTCAAGTCTTTCAAAGACATTTGGAAGCTATACATCTAGTTGACCCGGTGTATGAGCATATAGAAGATTGCATTGGCAAGGAACCAAAAGCTCCTTTTGAGCTTAAACCAACAAGTTCTTCAAAGACCCATTTGTTGGAAAAAGTTTAAAGAACCATTCATTACCCCAATGAGGAGGGGATGCATAACAAGATCTTTGATCCAGGCTAAAAGAGCCCAACGTCTTGCTAGAGATGTTAAAGACTAGCAAAAGCATTCGTAGGGTGTCAAAACCCTATTCCTCCCTCATTTCTATCTTTCATTTCATTTCATGCAAATTCTAGATACTTGTTTTTGGTTCTCATATGATTTGAAAGGAACTTTGGTGAGGATTGCATGAGCTTTCATATCATTATTGAGCATTCTGCATAGTTGGATTGATCTCAAACTTGAGTTCGATATATCGAACTCCACTCTGTATCCAACACTTAGAAAATTTTTTGACCTGCAGAAATCTGCATCCAAATCACCTCTCTGTCCCATCGTTCGAACTAACTCTTAGATCGATTAAGAGACCTTTGATCGATCCAACTTCCAAGTTCGATCGATCTTCAAGTTCCAACACTTAGCCAAATTTTTGAACCAAAAACCTGCATATTTTTGCTCTTTGTCTGATCGATCGAACTCTTGTTCTGATCGATCTCAATTCTCCATTTCATTGTTTGACTTTATTTTGACTTTTCAAATTTCAAAAATCCAAAAATATTTTCATTTTTATTTTCTTGTTTATTAAAAAAAAAAAAAAAATCATTCAAAGTTCGATTGATCTGAGATTCTAGTTCGATCAATCGAACTCATATGCGACAGTTTTTAAATAGATGATAAGATCCCATTCTCCCCCATTTCCAAACCCTAGTTCCTACGCCACCGTAACCTCACCCATCTCCTCTATCTCTGGCGAGATCTCCATAGTGAACCTGGTGTCGATCTCTCCCTCTTCTCGGATCTTCTTCCTCTTCACATTTCATCTCTCCTCTCTTTGCTTCAAGGTAAGATCCGAAACCCCATTATTGATTTCACACCTCGATTTGTTAAGAGTATGCTTTAAGTGTGTGATCCGTTCCAATATTCTTGATGATTGTTGGCCATGGATGAAGTTTTAAGCTTTTCATGTCTATATGTCCATATTCGTCTTTATGCCATATCCATTGTAATGAGTTACTTTAATTTTTGGGAGTGTGAGCCATCCTAGGTGATTGTGATTGATGGTTGTTGTGTTGTTGGGCCCACGAACATGTTCGTGTGGGTCCGTGTTCCCACAGTCACAGATTTGTGACTTCTCATTTTTCATAGAACACAGTTTGATCGATCGAACTTATGCCTCAGATGATCGAACTTGTGAGATTGATCTCACTTATTTTCGATCAATCCAACTTTTATGATTGATCTCACTTCTTTTTCTGATCGATCGAATTTCACAGATCTCATACACACACTTCATTCATCTTGTATTCACTTCATGCTATCATATCTATGCCCAATGCTTGTGATATTCCACATTGGATGCATTTCATACTTATATTGCTTAGCATACTTCACATCCTATCACTTGCATAGATTTATGTCATATATGTTTTGTCTATCCTATTTGACAAACATGTTTCTATTGTGCCTTCAATTCATTATTCTAGCACTTAATCCCATTGCAAGATTTCCTTTTTGCAGACCATGACTAAGAATGACAGTTCTTCCACTTCATCCACACCTGAGGCTCATGATCAGATATGTCGCTTAGAGGAGCACCTTCAGAGTTTGGAGGATATGCTTGTTGCCTTTAGAGCTGACATTAGTACCCATTGTCTGAATATGATGGCAGCCATTCAAGCTGACATTTCTAGCCTCCGTACGGAGATCTTGACTGCCATTGATGACTTAGTAAGGGAGATCCGCAGAGCTCCCTCTGCCTGAGACTCCCAGTCTCTTTATCTTTTTATGCTCTCTATCTATGTTATGTGTCTGCTACACTTTGATACTATTATTTTTGCAGCCGGGTCTGTCGGCTTTGATACTGGATGTATTACACTTTATTGTTGTTTTCCTCTATGATGGATGTCGTATGTTTTTATTCATACATATGTCCTTTTAATTCCATCAGGTGCATCTCAGTGACTTCAGTGAAAGAGTGCTACCAATTTTCAGGACCACCCTTATACCTCTCTCATTTCTTTATCTGTTTATCCCATTTACACTTGCATATCCACTGTGCACTGATTATCCCATTTTGCTATCTGATGAGTTTATCCAAGTGCCAATTTTCAGGACCACAGTTCATCCCAAGTTTGGGGGGGGGGGGGCCATGCCACTTACTTCGGATACTTCAGTCTCGATCATTCTTGCTTAGTTGCACTGGTATACTCTTTTCCTTGTTCTCTTGCACATTGAGGACATTGTACTATTTAAGTTTGGGGGGAATGGTGCGTTACAATGTTAGTTTTAAATTCAAAATTTTGAGCATGACTTGTGTATTTGAGGGATATTTCTATGATTGGTCCATATCTAGCTATGATTTTGATCTTTTGAGGACTATATTGCTTAAAATTTAAAAATTACTTGACTTGAGAGTCCAATACTCCTTGTATACCTTGTGGATGCCATTTATGAGTAAATTTTTTGAAAGATTGATATTTTGCTTGCACTTGTGGTCCACATCATCCTGATTTTATGATTGTTTTGAGATTCAATCGAGAATTCTACACTAGCACAGGCACACACTAGCATTCATTTGTGGGGTACATGCTTTGTTGATTATTGAATTGGTTATATCCCAATTGAGCTAGTAATGCATTGAAAGCTTTCATTCTTGATAAAGGTAGATAACAACCCCTTTTTTACTAAGTAGCCAGGATTCTAGCCTTATCAAGCACTAAATTTCTCGCGCCGAAAGTTGGAGGGCCCAAACTCTAGGTGAATAATTGAATTAAAAAAAAAAAGAAAAAAAAGAAAAAAAAAAAGTTGTTGCAAAAGCAATAAAAAGTGAGAACTTCTCCCAAAAGGTGAGAAGTGTGAAATGATTAGATGGTTGTTGTCTTGATTTGTAGCCTAGTTAATTTGAGCTTGTAATTCCGTAGGGGTATTTGAATGCCTAATGCTCTAAAGCCATCTGGTTTGGGAGTCATTGACCTAACGCTCGATCTCATGAATCGCTAGAAAGCTTAATAAATCAACACATTGCACCATACTTCCATCTTTGATCCTAAAAAAAAAATAATAATAAAATAAAATAAAAAATATCAAGTGAAAAGAATAACGCGCACCAAGATGAATAAAGCTTTACTAAAAGGTCCACTTTTTGTTTTAATGATCGGTACTAGATTTGTGTGCTAGTTTGAGGATAAGGATGTGATTAATTCTTTAGTTGGCTAAGATAGTAACACATTTGATGCCCGTCCACTCAAAAGGATTCTAGAGTTGTTTTGATTTGCATGATCATTTTCTTGATGTGTGGAAGACCATATTTGTTTGTTTGATGTTGAGATTTTGGGAGATTGCTTAGAAATGTTTGAAAAATTGCATACTTGAGGTAGTTTTCTCCTAATGTTTGTTTGCAATATTGGTGCCTCTTTTGCAAGAATGAGCTTAATGTTTGTGGGTACCATTTCTGGAAACCCTCACAAGACTTCACTCGTCCACTAGGGGTAACCTAGGGGTTTAAAAGGCTTGTTGCATATGCTAAGTGCAATCGTGTTCCCTACGAAAGTGGCGTTATCGATTTATTATTTTCTAGTTCATAGTTGTATAGTTGTTTATTTCATTCCTTTACTTTCTAGTTCATTGCTAGGGACTAGCAATATTTAAGTTTGGGGGTGTGATGAGCGCTGAAAAGTGTGTATTTAAACTTCTTAAGCTTAGGTATTCTAATACCTTTATCTATCTTACTTTACCGTTTTAGATTGATTTCATCTTATTTCCATTTTCAGGCACTTATCCCGAAAATAAGCTAACTCAGCCAAATAAGAGCTTAATTGAAGCAATTCTGGGATTAAACAAAGAAAGGAGCAAAGTGGAGAAAGAAGAAAGCAAATGAAGCCAAAGGTGGGAAGCAACAAAGTTCGATCGATCCAAGTTCAAGGTTCGATCGATCGACCAATGATCGATCTCAGCACTTCAAGATAGATCCAAGCCTTTGCCCAAAAGCATAAAGTCCAAAAGTTTGATTGATCTAACATCATCCTTCGATCGATCGAACACTTATGTCCTTGTTCAAATAATTTATCCTATCTACAGCTGTACCACCACTAACCACTTTTGTCCTTTTCCCATAAATATCTCTCTAAAATATCTCGGATTTGTCTTTTCCCTAAAAGCTCAACCAGTTAGATCGATCCAGCCTAAGTTCGATAGATCTCAGCCAGTTTGTTTGATCCAAGACCAAGGTTCGATCAATCGAACTTCCTCCAGTGCGAAAAAGTTAAATTTCCATCTTATTGAAAGTTGTCCTTTATCCAATCATTAAGGAATATTGTGTGCACAACCCAAGCTCATTTTGGGTGTCATTTTGACCTACCTATATAAGGATAAGGATTGTTTTTTACAAGAGGAGCCAATTTGATTTTCATATCATCTTTTGGAGAGGAAGCATAGAGGAGGAGGAGGCTAGAGACACCATTGGAGTTCTTCATCAACAAGGAGCATATTTCAACCATGAAGTTAGCCCTTGAGGGTTGGAGCAACATCACCATGAGTGGCTAGACATCCTTTTGGGGCTAGAGTTAGCCCCAAGCATGCTTTCTATATCTTAATCTTGTGTATTATTGAGGGATTAGTGTCGTAATTAATGTTTTGACATTTTGATATATATAGATCTTGTTTATTCAATGATTTATGTTATTTTGTGCTTCCAATTGATCATTTCATCCTATCCATATGTCTATGTATGCTAGAATAGATGTTCATGTGTTGGCCTCTTTTTCTTAAGTTATTGATGCATGTCTATGTGTATTAATGCTATAGATTTAGAGATTGTCAAAACATTGTACTTAAAAGAATGCTCTTGTGATTTTCTAGATGGTCCGTGCTTATCTCTTGATGGATTATGCCTCTGCCTTAGCTTAGTTAGTTTAATTTCATGTCATTAGTTTAATTGTAGTGTAGTGATAGCATAGTTGTTAGATGAGAGGACAATCCATGGTAGTTGTTTGATGTTCCATACTTTTGAATGCAAGTAGCATATGTCTCTAACCTTGTGGTGTTTTTGGCTTATGAGCTTAATGAAAGGATTAATGACTTGCTAGATATGTTGTGCTTTTCACATGCTATTTAGACAATATATACTTAATTGCTAGATATATTATGTTTTTCACATGTTGATTAGACAATGTATGCTTAATTGGTCACCCTTGCTAATTGAATCAACCAAACACACACACACACCAATATTGTAACACACATTACCCTCATTAGTCACTAGCTAGAAGTGTAGAAAAGCATTGCTTGGTGGTGACCTCTAAACCCTAAGATCTCTCTGTCTCTCTCACTTACTCTTTGTTACTTTCAATTACTTAGTTTAATTTAGTTACTCTCTAGTTTAATTAACTAACCAACCATTTGTTTGATCACTTGACCTACTAACCCTAATTTTGATTCCGCAATCAAGTACGACTCCAATCCCTTGGGACGATCCCTACTCGCCTTAGCTATATTTATAGTGAAAGGTAATAGTGGCTTCTACAAATGTAAAACTCTTGGCCCTCGCCTTAAAATTCACACTCTTAAGCTTATGGTAGGACGACGACCAACATTATGGACCAATTATAGAAAATTCCTCAAATACAAAAGTCATGTTCAAAATTTTGAATTGAAAACAAATATTGCAATTAACACCATTACCCCTCCAAACTTAAATAGCACAGTGTCGTCAATATGCAAAGAGAACAAAGGAAAGAGTATACCAGTGCGGCTAAGCAAAGAATGGTCGGGACATAAGTATCCAAAATGGGTGGTATAACCCCCCCAAACTTGGGATTAACTGTGGTCCTGAAAAAATGGCAATGGATAAAAGTTCATTAGACAACAAAGGGAATAATAATAGTGCACAGTGGACATGCAAGTGTAAATGGGATATGAAATTAAAGTAAAGAGAGAGGAAAAAAGTGGTCCTGAAAAATTCGGGCAGCACTCTTTCACTGAAGTCATTGGGTTGTACCTGATAAATGGAGTCAATCAGAAATAGATATATCAATATAAAATCCAGACATCCAAAAATATCATGTATAATATAGAAAATGGAAACAATATATATAGTACATCACAGGAATAAGGCCGACAGACTGGCCTCAAAAATATAATATAACAGTATGAAAATAGCAGTCTAATATTACAGATATGGATAAAAATGAAAGAGAAGTAGAGAGATCAGGTAGAGGATGTAGGGCGGGTGGGGCGTAATCCCCAGATATCTCTGGATATACCCTGCAGCGTAGCTAGAACGTCTGAGCGGAGAGATGCCACATCCGTGCTGAGGGAGATGACGTCTGCTCTGAGAGAAACAATATCTGCCCGGAGAGAGACAACCTCACCCTCCAATGTCTGAAAACGCTCTCCTAGGCCAGGTGTCTGAGCTGGAGCCTTAGGTATGACTGGATCATGAAACTGCGATATGTCTTGAGTCTGCTCCTGAGAATGAACTGGCAACCCTGCCGGAGAGTGATGCGGAAGCTCCTCTACTGGCAGCTCTCGCTCTAAATCAATATCCATATGCACATCAGCAGCCACTGGTGGGTCTGCTGGATCGGCTGCTGCTGCTGCAGCTGTTGCCTACTCCATCTCCTCTATCTCAAGCTCATCAGTTGCTAAAACTGCCTCCTCGTGCAAACTCTTGATAAGAGCATTGTAGCTTTTATCCCAATCCTACTTGCCAAAGTGGCAAGCTCCTGTCTTGGGACACTCATCTGTACGGATAGGATAGCACTGGTCTCCGAGTATCTAGGTGATCAGATGGCTAAATGGTAGAAAAGTGGCTCGCCTAGGCTTGGCCTTGCTAATGTAAGTGGAATATAACTTCATCATGACACTCCAGTAAAGTGCCGGTATAGAAACCCAGTGGCCGGTGTAGAATCTATATAAAGCTACTAGAAAATCAGACTACCTCTGGATCTTATGATCCGCCATAAATATATTTTAGTATAAAACTGAATCGTAGAACCAGAGCTTATCAAGCAGATAAGTCCGAGTGGCGAAAAGCTCGCCATCTACATAATGGCCTATGAATGCCATAGCTATGTTTGTGTAAGAAGGCCTCCTCTCCAAAATAGGATAATGAACATCGAGATGGCAAACATGAGGACATCAGGATGATCTCGCTAGAATATCAACTATGATCCGGATGGGGTAACCATTGATAGTGGTCTACAGCTCTGATAAGTTACCTAGGGCCGAATGGAGATGATGGTAGAATAACCGAACAAGCCATGGATAAACTGGAAAAATAACTGGGGCAAATATAGCTGAAAGACCCCTCCGGTTAAGATCATCGTAAGCTGGCGGGGTAAGTTTATACCGGGAAAAGAAAGAAATGTTGAACACCGACTCATGCACCACCTTAAGGCGTGAGTATCTCTTGTCAGGTCTCTCAGGGACCAGGTCTGGCTATACCGGTGGTGGTAAAGGAGATGGTACATGCTCAGCCTCAGCTGAAGAAGATGATACATCAGCCGAAGACTGTAGTCTAGAGTCAGCGGATGGGGATTGAGCTGTATCTGCCTCTGACTGGTCCTTTATCTGCTCTGTATCTATCTCAGGAATGGGGTCCTGGACGTGAGATGTACCTGCCTAGTCGTCTAATATCCCCCTGACTCTGCGATGATAATGTCCACGGGCAACAGTCATAACCCTAGATATGGCCTGCAAAATAAAAGGAAAACTTGCAGAATAAGTCAGTAGCTGAATAAGGAAATAAGACATAGTATATAGAAACATGCATGTCAAATAAGATAGACAAAACAGAATAAAGGACATGAATCTATGCCAGTAATAAGAAATAAATGACATTAAGTGACTCATGCTTAGACAGTATGGAATGCATCCAATGTGGAAAACACAGGCATTGGGCATGTATGAGATAGCATGCAACACAAGAGATGGTGTGTGAAGTGTTTGATGCAAATCTGTGAAGTTCGATCGATCGCAAAAATGTGAGATCGATGCATTTTCGATCGATCTGAGAAATACCGAGATTGATCGAACTCTGCAACTGATGCAAACCATCACAGATCTGTGACTTTGATGACACTGGGGCACCCAAACAAGTTTGTGGGACCCACAACACAACAATAACTCATGAATAAGCAAGTATCTTGGCCCACAATCTTTAAAATCGAAATTAAAATTAAAATTTATACAAAAATATATACACATATATACATATTTATACATGCATGCTCAAAGCTTCATCAATGGATATAATCATCATCATCATCATAAATCTAACATGGAAAGCAATGATGGCATCAAAATAAAGCTTCGAAATCAAAAGGGGATCTCGGATCTTACCCCAAATCGAGAGAGAAGATGAGGTGCGAATGAAATCCAAGATCCGGGATGAGGGAGAGAGATTCAGGATGAGATGAAGTCGCCGGAGGGTTCGCCGGAGATGGAAGAGAAGGTTTGCAGTGGTGATGGGCTCTAGGGTTTGAAGATCGATTTCTTTGAAATCGATCGAATGACCCTAGGTTCGATTTTTTAAAAATATTTCCTTTTCAATTCGATCGATCGAACTGAATCCTCAGATCGATCGATCTGGCTGTAATCGATCTCTCCTCTTAAATGACAAAATTATTTTTCAAAATTTTGGATTTTTCTGAATTAAAAAATAATTAAAAATTAAAACTATTTTTGAATTTTGGAAAATTAAAATTTAAAAATTAGAAATTAAAAATCAAAAATGTTTTTTGGATTTTGTTTGGAAAATGAATAAAATAAAATAAAAATAAGTGGAAAATTAAAAATGGAAAATTGAAAATATTTAAGTTTTTTTTTAAAAAATAAAACAAAATAAAAATAAAATAAACAGAAATATTTTTGTATGTTTGACAATCTCTCTTTTTTTTAAAAAAAAAAAAATTGAAACAAAAGTCAAAGTCAAAGTCCAAATAGTAAATGAAAGAACAGAGATCGATTTCTACAAAATCGATCTCAGAAGTACTCCGATCGATTGAACATGTAAAAATCTGTAGACATGTTCGAACGATGGGACAGAGAGGTCTTTAGATGTAGGTTGGATGCAGGTTCAAAAATTTTCTAAGTGTTGAGATTGCAGATCAATCCAAGATGAATCTGGATCGATCGAATAATTTATGATCAATCAGATAGAGAGCTGAAATATGCAGGTTTTCTTCGAACGATTAGACAGATAGATGATTGGATGCAGGTATGGAGTTCGATCGATCGAACCTCTTTTGAGATCGATCGAACAGGAACAAAATGTCCATTTGTAACATGAAAGTGCATGCAATTTTAATCACAGTTCCTAGAAATATATATGAACCTAAAACAAATATCTAAAATTCGCAAGAAATGAAATTGAAAATAAAAATGAGGGAGGAATAGGGTTGTGACACCCTACGAAATTTACTAGTCTTTAACGTCTCTAGCAAGACTTTGGGCTCTTTTAGCCTGGATCAAACATCTTGTAGCCATCCCCTCCTTAATGGGGTGATAAGTAATTTGAACTCCCCCCAACAAATGGTTCCCTAGAGAACTTATTAGATTAGGCTCAAAGGAACTTGTTGGTCCTTTTTCAATGTGATCTTTGGGCTTCCATGCCCTTTCAAAACAAGATTTTGAAACAATTTTTTTCGAATTCAGGGTTGAAGATAACCCTTTTGAAATTTTGGTTTCAAGCAAAGACTCTACTCCTTCACATTTATTAGCATGACATTTCTCTACAACATTCACTTCTTCATACTTGTCAAATGAATTCGGGGTTGGATTGAAGATATTCAACTTCACCTTCATGTGGCCAAATGAAATCTTCATTATCCCCGTCCTATAATTAATGTTGGCATTTGCGGTTGCCAAGAAAGGACAGCCAAGGATAACGAGAATTTGGCTCTTAGGATGCGGGACCGGTTCCGTGTCAATGACAACGAAATCAACGGGGAAGAAAAATTTATCAATCTTAATCAATACGTCCTCAATGATACCTCTAGGCTTTTTGATGGATCGGTCGGCAAGTTGCAAAACCACTGACGTCGGTTTCAAGTCTCCTAAGCCTACTTTGACATATACCGAGTATGGAAGAAGATTAACACTTGCTCCTAAGTCTAGAAGAGCCCGATTAATGACATGGTCACCAATGACACAAGATGTAGTAGGTGAACTGGGTCTTTGAACTTTGGAAGAGTGTTATGCTGCAAAATAGATCTCACTTGCTCGGTTAAGACCACTTTCCTAGGTGCTTGGCTTTTGTTCTTCCTCTTTTGGATGCAAAGATCTTTTAAAAACTTGGCATAAACCGGAATTTGCTTGATTGCATCCAAAAGCGGAAGGTTAACCTTCATTTTCCTAAACACATCAATGATTTCATTTGTCTTTGTCTTTTGCTTGTCAAGATAAATGGATCCTTTCAAGGCATCCAGAAATGGAGCTCTTGGCTTAAAAACTTTTTCAAAATCCTTCTTTGAAACATCATCAACACAAGAATTTTTCAAATCATGCTTTGATTCATCTTTCAAATCAGTTTTGAACTCACTTTTCAAATCACTTTTTGACACTTTCTCATTTGAATGATCATGCATATGCAATGAAAGAGGAATAAAATGTGAAACAGGACGGGTGTCAACTTTGGATTGCACCGGTTCACTCTCTTCATTGAACACACCTACTTGGTTGTCAATGATTCTCCCACTTCTCAAGGTCGTCACAGCATTGACATGCTCTATTATAGGACTTTGCGATGAGGAATGAGTCTCCACAACACATTATTGCTTTGGTGGGGCATTCAAAGGCATTTTCCCTTTCTCTTTAGCATATAAAGTACTAGCTATTTGCCCTACTTGGGTTTTTAGCTTAGCAGTGGATTGAGAATGAGAATGAAGCAATTGAGTGTTCACCTCTAGAGTGCTCAAAGCGGTTAAAACTTTTTCTTCAAAGGCGAGACTCTTAGAGTTTCCTTGAGAATATGATGGTTGATTAGGAAAATGAGAATTAGAAAATTGATTATAATGCGATTGAAATGATGATCTAAAACCTTGGGAACCTTGGCTTTGCAATGGTGGCGGAACATACTTCCCTTGAAAACCACCTTGGGGATGGTTTGAGCTTTCCCTTTGGCTTTTCTAAGAAAAGTTCTGATGGTTCCTCCAACAAGGATTATAATGATTTCCATAGGGATTATTCCCTTGGTTAGCAAAAATAGCATTGGCTTGCTCATGGTTTTCATTTTGCACATGTCCATGGGGACAATTAGAAGTAGAATGCAAGACACTTAAACAAGTCATACGTGATTTATTAGATGCACGATGATGAACATGAATAGGGGCGGAAGACATTTGATTCGTCGAGTTTTGGTTAATCAAGAATTGATCAAATCTTTTAGATAAGGATTTCATCTCGGCGGCTATATCATTGGAGTTGTCAACTTGATACAAGCCAACATTCTTCCTTCCTCCTAGATTTCTACTGATGAGCGCTGAAAAGTGGATATTTAAACCCCTTAAGCTTAGGCATTCTAGTACCTTTATCTATCTTACTTTACCGTTTTAGATTGATTACGTGTTATTTCTATTTTCAGGCACTTATCCCGAAAATAAGCTAACTCAGCCAAATAAGAGCAGAAATGAAATAATTTTGGGATGAATCAAAGAAAGGAGCCAAGTGGAAGCAAAAGATAGAATTCAACATCTTCGATCGATCTTAGATTAAAGTTCGATCGATCCAACATGATTGATCTCAGTACTTTAAGATAGATCTGAGCCATGATGACATTTTCAGAGATCTCAAAAGTTCAATCGATCCAACATCATTCTTCGATCGATCGAACTACATTGTCCTTATCCAAATGATTGATCTTATCTAGTTGTACCACCCTACCAACCACTTTTGTCCTTTTCCTAAAAATATCTTCGAAATATCTCAGATTTGTTTTTATCTAAAAGGCGCCGCCATTGAGGATCGATCCAACTTCAGTTCGATAGATCTCAGCCATGTTCGATTAATCCAAGTCCAAGGTTCGATCGATCGAACTTCCTCCAGTGCGAAAAAGTTAAATTTCCAGCTCATTGAAAGCTGTCCTTATCCATTCATTGGGGAATATTTTGTGCACAACCCCAGCTCATTTTGTGTGTCACTTGACCTACCTATATATAGAATATGATAAACTTTTTGAAGGGGATCAATCTATCACAATAGAGGCTATTCTTAGGGAGGAAGAAAGGAGGAGAAGGCTAAAGACACAAGCTAAAGACACAAGCTTAGGAGCTCTTCATCAACCAAGGAGTAGATTTCTTCCATGGAGTTTGTCCTTGAGGGTTGGAGAAGCATTACCATGAGTGGCTAGACATCCTCTTGGGGCTAGAGTTAGCCCCAAGCATGCTTTTTACATCTTGATTTTATGTATCATTGAGGGATTAGTGTTGTAATACATGTTTTGGCACTTTTCTATATATAGATCTTGTTTATTCAATGATTTATGTGGTTTAATGCTTCCAATTGATCATTTCATTCTATCCATATGTCTATGTATACTAGAATAAATGTTCATATGTTTATCTCTATTTCTTGTTTTATTGATGCATGTCTATGTGTATTAATGCCATAGATCTAGAGATTGTCAAAACATAGTGCTTAAAGGAATGCTCTTGTAATTTTCTTGATGGTTTATGTTCATCTCTTGATGGATTGTGCCTCTCCCTTAGCTAAATTAGTTTAATTTCATGTCATAATGTTAATTGTAGTGTAGTGGTAGTATAGTTGTTAGATAGGAGGACAATTCATGCTTGTTGTTTGATGTTCCATACTTTTGAATGCAAGTAGCATATGTCTCTAACCTTGTGGTGTATTTGGCTTCTGAGCTTAATGAAAGGATTAATGACTTACTAGATATATTGTGCTTTCCACATGCTACTTAGACAATATATACTTAATTGTTAGATATATTGTGTTTTTCACATGTTGCTTAGACAATATATACTTAATTGGTCATCCTTGCTAATTGAATCACCCAAACACATACACACATTTCCTCATTAGTCACTTGTTAAAGGTGTAGAAAAGTATTGTTTGGTGGTGACCTCTAAACCCCAAGATCTCTCTCTCTTACTTACTCTTTATTGCATTCAATTATTTAGTTTAATTTGCTCTCTAGTTTAATCAACCAACCAACTATTTGTTTGATCATTTGACCTACTAACCCTAATTGTGATTCCATAACCAAATTTGACTCCAATCCCTTGGGACGATCCCTACTTGCCCTAACTATATTTTTAGTGAAGGTAGTAGTGGCCTTTATAAATGTAAAACTTGGCCATTGCCTTAATGCACACTCTTAAGCTTGTGGTAAGATGGCGACAACCAACCACCATCTACCATTTTTAAAAGATAAGGACCTATGCATGGAATTTTCACTCATACTTTCATACAATTGCCATACATCATTTTCATGCTTGTTAAGATAAGAACCACCCATTGATGCATCAACCATACCCTTGTGATTATCTGGTCAACTTTCAAAGAAATATTGAACTAGTTGCCACTTAGGTATGCCATGATGTGGGCATTTTCTTAGCAAATCATTAAACCTTTCCCATGCCTCATAAAACATTTCCCCATCCCTTTGAGAAAATTCTCTAATGGAAGTTCTCATGGCTTTGGTCTTAGAAATCGGATAGTACTTTTTCAAGAACTCTTGTTGCATTTCTGCCTAAGAAGTTATCGAAAAAGGCCTAAGATTGTTGAACCAATATTTTGCCTTGTCTTTAAGGGTAAAAGGAAAAAGTTTAAGCCTTAACACTTCCTCCGGCATATCCGTGTATTTCACGGTGGAACACACTTCAAGAAACTCATCCAAATGCTTATAAGGTTCTTCACTTGGAAGTCCATGATAGTTTAGAAGCATTTGAATAGTTTGTGGTTTAATTTCATAATGATGTGCTCTAAATGGAGGCAATTGAATGCAAGTGGGTGCATTGTATTTATTAAGCACATAATGGTCTCTTAATGCAATGGGAGGATTCACAATTGGTGGTGCTAAATGAATATCTTGATTAGCTTGAACTATGGGGGGTTGTGGAACAAATATTGGCCTAGGCATTCCCAATGGAACTTGGCCTTTTTGTTTTGGGTGAATGAATTGTCTAGGCATGCCTAATGGTACTTGAACATTTTCATGATGCACATTAGGGTGGAGGTTTCCTTATTGGTCTATGTGACCAAGGTCCTCCACATGGTCATCATTCAAATCCTCCATTGGTAAAATGGAGTGATGAGAACTACCCCTTCCCCTAGGATTACGAACAACTGATTCAAGATGGAAATTAGGAGGGACAAGAATATGATTCAATGACCTACGACCATGCATACACTAGAAAAGCAAATAACAAGCAAGTAACAATCACTTCGCCCCCATAACAAATAAATCAACAAATCTCCACATTCAATGATCCCATACTCCCATGCTTAAACAACATGCAAAGAAAAGTAAATTGCCTCCACACGGGCTCACGATTTATCTAAGAAATGGAAAACAAGCCTCCACGCGGGTCGATGATTTAACTAGAGCTTGAGTTAGAAAGATCTCACAAAGGGTCCTTAAGCAACTTCAATTGATTTCAACTTCCAAACTTTGCTATACCTTGCATTTTTTTTTTTAGTCCTTTTTGTGCTTAGCTTAGCTCCTTGCTTTGAAGTCTCCTTTGCTTAACCTCCTTGCTCAATTTCACCTAGTCAAATAAGAACAAACACAATAAGTAACAAAAAATAAAATAAAGAAAAGACACGATCAAAAGAGTACTAATCCCTAATTGTTTCCAAAACACGGCGTTGCCAATTCAATCCTCGGCAACGGCGCCAAAAAGTTGGTGCTGCCGTTGTACCAATGCTTAAAAGATGTTCAAAAGGTAGTGAATGTGCAATGTTGCCAAGTTTTAAATTTATAAATACCACTACTATAGCCAGGGTAAGTAGGGATCGTCCCAAGGGATTAAGGGTGCACCAGTAGTGGAAACAAGGCTTAGGGTTAGTAGGTCAAGTGATCAAAGGTAGGTTGTTTGGTTGATTAAACTACAATTAAAACAAAACAAGATCAATATCAAGCAAGTAATTAAAGGATAGAGAAAACAAGAGAGAGAGGTCTTGGGATTTAGAGATCACCACTAAGCATCACTTTTCTCTATACTTAATTCATAATTAATGAGGGGAAGGCATATGTTGCAACAAGAGTGAGTGCGTGTGGTTGTTTAAACAAGCATGGATGACCAATTAAGTGTATATTGTCTAGACAACACAATGAATAACACAATATATCAAAGTAAGCCGTTAATCCTTCTTTAAGCTCATAATCCAAACACATCTCAAAATTAGAGAAATATACTACTTGCATTCATAAGTATGTAACATCAAACAACAAGCATGGATTGTCCTCCCATTTAACAACTAAAGTAACTACACTACATTTAAGCTAATGACATGAAAATTAAACTAATTAGACTAAGGGAGAGGCACAATCCATTAAGAAATGAGTATGAACTATCAAAAAAACCACAAGAACATTCTATTAAGCACTATATCTTGACAATCTCTAGATCTATAGCATTAATACACATAGACATGCATCAACAACATAAGAAATAGAGATAAACACATGAACATCTATTCTAGCATACATAGACATATGGATAGAATGAAATGGTCACTTGGAAGAATTAAACCACACAAATCATTGAATAAACAAGATCTATGTATATAAAGATGTCAAAACATGTATTACAACACAAAAATATATGAATCAAGATAAAGAAAGCATGCTTAGGGCTAACTCTAGCCCCAAGAAGATGTCTAGCGACTCATGAATGGTGTCCTCCAACCCTCAGGGGCTATCTCCATGGTAGAAACGCTCCTCTTCTTAAAGTAAATGGAAAACCTCTCAAGAATGTCTCTAGCTTCCTCTCCAAGAATATGTTATACAATATGTAAGTTATGTCAAGTATGCTCTCAAGAATGGCTCATATTCCTTATATAGGTAGGTTAAAATATCACACCCAATAGTATGGGCTCGCATATCAATATTCCTCCAATGATTACACCATAAGCCAACCTTTGATGAGCTGGATTTTGTCTTTTTTCGGGCTTGAGGAAGTTCAATCGATCGAACTTTTGGTGAGATCGATCGAATATTGTTGAGATCTATCAAACTTTGGCTGGATCGATCCTCCCATGGCGGCGCCTTTTTAGATAAGGACAGATCTGAGATAATTTGGGGGAAGAGACAAAAGTGGTAGGTGGGGTGGTATAACAGGATAAAATGGAATCTTTTTGATCGATCTGAGAATTGTTGGATCGATCAAACTTTGTAGGATCTTTGGATAAGGACAAAAGAGCTTGGATCCATCTTGAAATGTCTAGATTGATGAACTTTTGATCGGTCGAAATATACTTGCGATCGATCGAACCTGCTGAATTCCCTACTTTGCTTCAATTCGCTTCCACTTTGCTCCTTTCTTCCATCCAGCTTGAGTTAGCTTCTTTTAAGCTCTTATTTGGCTAAATTAGCTTATTTTGGGGATAAGCACCTAAAAAGGGCGATAACATGAAATTAGTCTAAAACGGGAAAGTAAGATAGATAAAGGTCCTAGAATACCCAAGCTTAAGGGGTTTAAATGCGCACTTTTCAGCGCTTATCACACTCCCATTCTCTACGTTTGCACTCGTATCTTAAAACAAATGACACTTCTAATATTAACTTTACAGGTGAATGATTCACTTTAACAAATGAATGCATTTATGATTGAAAAAAACGTCACTTATACTCAATATTATGTTGCTAAAATGTTTTAGCTATAAAAATACATTGTCATGATACCGCCACCCTAGACTGCGTCGTGGGTCTATATTGTGACAATCTATTATCAACCATCACTAATGATGATTAATTGTGACGCAGAAATTACTGTCAGAAAAAAAAAAAAAAAAAAAGAAAAAAGAAAAAAATGTTTTAGCAATAACATTTTTTTTTTTTTTTTTTCGTAATGAAAAAACACAACAAATTTTCGTTAGTTATAGTGTACTAGTTACGACATTATTTTAACGTCACAATTGGGTGACCATTTGTGGCAAAACTTTTTATTTGCCATAAATAGCTTTATTTTTGACAACAAAATTCAATTGCCTATAATGTGTACTTGTGATAGTATTTTACGGTCATAAGTACCTTACCTCTTTGTCTTTTTTCTCTCCTTTCCAATTTTGATTACTACTAATGCTATTTCTTAATTGTTATTTATTATTATTATTTTTTAATCTCACTAGTATTCTATCATCACAAATCCATAGATATTTGTTTCTAACTAAAGACTCATCATCAATTGGAAAAATTTAAGAATATACAGCACACTAATACCAAAACCACAACATAGTAACATAAATTTAATGTAGGTTGGCTTGAAAATGGACAATTAATTTTGAAAAGAATTATCTGAAGCTTGATTCAAGAACCAGCAACGTTAAGATTCTATGCTTTTAGAAAAATGGTGGACTTTTGATGTTGGATAATCATATTGAAGGTTAGAGACAGAGAGATAGACAACTGAATTGTATAGAATTCTCTATGTATGAATCACGTACAAGGTGAGATATAAATAGGCTTATGATCAACGGCTATACAATAATCATGGCAATAATTATGGTAATAATCACTATACAACGGCTATAATATAATTTAATATTATTATGTTAACATCCCTCCTCAAACTCAAGGTGGTAGAGCAAAAACCAACTTGAGTTTAGATATTAATTCCCGAAATCTACTTGGCGGATGAGCTTTGGTAAAGATGTCAGTGGTCTGATCAGTAGAAGTTATAGAATGATGACGTACAGTGACTCGAGTAACATGTTGACGCATAATATGACAATCAATTTCAATATGTTTGGTGTGTTCATGGAAGACATCATTATAAGCAATGTAAATAGCACTTTGATTATCATAATAGAGAACAGTGCCGGTGGAATGAGAAACACCCATATTTGTTAAGTGCCATCGAAGCCAGATAAGTTCTTGTATAGAATCAGCAAAGGCACGGTATTTGGCCTTTGTACTGAACTTGGAAACGACGGATTGCTTTTTGCTTCGCCTAGAAATAAGAGAGTTCTAAAGGAAGAAGCAATAGCCAGTAGTAGAATGTCGATTAGTCAGATTGGTGCGTGTCGTAGGGTATAACCAAATTTGCAATAAAATAGTGTGGCCAAGTTTTAAATTTATAAATGCCACTACTACCTCTAACTAAAAATATAACTAGGGTAAGTAGGGATCGTCCCAAGGGATTTTAAGGCGTGCTTGTAATGAAAACAATGTATAGGGTTAGTAAGTCAAGTGATCAAAAGATGGTTTGTTTGGTTGATTATACTACAATGCAATTGAAATTAGGGTAAACAAAACACAATGATTTATAAGGTAGAGAAAAAGATATATAGAGGAGAGGACTTGGGGTACTAGAGGTCACCACTAAGCTTGACTTCACTAGACACTAGCAATTATATATCAATGGGGAAATTAAATTGTACCTTGTGTGTGTGTGTCATTAATTGAAACTAGGCATGGAAGGCAAATAAGTATAGATTGTCTAACCAATTAATATGGAAAGCACTACCTTTCAAATGAGACCAAAATCCATTCAATGAAACCACAATTTATGTATACACAACTATCTAAAAATATACACCCTTTGCATTCATAAGTATGGAACACCAAGAAACAAGAATAGATTGTACACCTATCTATGAATCTAGAGCAACTACACTATAACTAAGTTAAGGGCATGAAAATTAAACTAAAGAAACTAAGGGTGTGGCACAATCCATCAAGAAACAAGAGTGAACCATCAAATAAATTACAAATGTGTTCAATTAAGCACTATGTTTTGAGCATCTCTAAATTAACTTCATCCATACACATAGACATGCATAAACTCCACTAAATCTAGAGAAAAGCACATGAATCATTCATTCTAGCATACATAGACATATGGTTAGAAGTAGATAATCAATTAAAAGCCTTAATCCATACACATCAAGTAGAAACCACAAGATATATATATAAATCCAAGATCAAAACATTTGTTACAAATGAATCCCTAAAAATATACAAAGCACTAAGTCTAGGAAGCAAACTTAAGGGCTACTCTAGCCCCAAGTAGATGTCTAGCCACTCATTGAAGTAGTCATCCAACCCTCAAGGGCTATCTCCATGGTAGGAATGACTTCCTTCTTGATGGAAACCTAGAAGAATGGAAGAAGTCCCAAAGGTATGTGAAAAAGCTCTCTAGTCTCTAGCCTCCTCTCCAAGATATGAGATATGATGAATGATCCATCCTTATGAATAAATGGCTCCAAATCCTTATATAGGTAGGTCAAGTGTCACACCCAATGTTCTGGGCTCGTACACCAAGGTCCCTCCAATGATTGCACCATGAGCCAACTTTTAATGAGTTTGAATCTTTTTTTTTTTTCGGACTTGAGGAGGTTCGATCGATCTAACTGTGGTGAGATCGATCAAACTGTACTGAGATCCATTGAATACTACAGAGATCGATCATTCTTGGCGGCATCTTTTTAAATAAAGACAAATCTTTGAGATATTTTGGGATATTTTAGGAAAGAGATAAAAGTGGTAAGTGGGGTGGTAGGTGTGGATAAGATTAAATATTTTTTATCGATCGAATAGAAGTTGGATCGATCGAACTTGGTGGATTCTTTTGGATAAGAACAAGGGCTTGGATCCATCTTGATGTGTCCAGATTGATGTTTCTTCGATCGATGGAAGTGATGTTGAGATTGATCGAACTTGCTGATTTCCACAGTTTGCTTCATTCTGCTTCCACTTTGCTCCTTTCTTCCATCCAGCTTGAGTTAGCTTCTTTAATGCTCTTATTTGGCTGAATTGACTTATTTTTGGAACAAGCACCTAAAAAGGGCAATAACACAAAATTAGTCTAAACGGGAAAGTAAGATAGATAAAGGTCCTAGAATACTCAAGCTTAAAGGGTTTAAATGCACACTTTTTAGCGCTCATCATGGATCACCTGCCCAATTAGCATCAGAGTAGGTGCATAGCTCAAGTGAAGAATGAGAAGAAAAGTGAAGGCCATGAAACATAGTCCTTTTAATGTTGAAGGATGCATAGTACATTAATATAATGAGTAGACCGAGGTGCAGATAAGAATTGGCTGACAAGATGCACAGCATAGGGGATGTCAGGTCAAGTAACGGTAAGATATACCAAACTGCCAACCAATTGTTGATACAATGTAACATCACTGAGGAGTATACCATCTAAAGGAGTGAGCTTGACATTAGTCTCAAGTGGAGTGAGAGCTGTTTTGTAGTCTGTGAGTCCAGCACGAGCAAGAATGTCAAATGAATACTTGGATTGGGAGAGACAATAGCCATCTGAATAAGAGAGTATCTCCAAGCTAGCCAAGGAAATAACTGAGGTGCCCAAGATCTTTCATATCAAAGTGATGACTAAGAAAATTTTTGAGTGCAGTAATACCTACAAGATCATTTCTAGTGATTATAATGTCATCGACATAAAGTAAAAGAAGAGTAATACCAGAGTCAGTCTTGCGAATAAAAAGACTGGAATCATATGAGCTTAAAATAAATCCAAAATCTCTAATTGTAGAACTGAATTTTACAAACTAAGCCCTTGGAGCTTGTTTAAGACCATAAAGTTCTCAACGGAGTTTACAGACTTGGTGTGGAGAATGGTTATATCCTTGAGGAGGTTTTATATTTACTTCTTCAGTGAGATCACCATTAAGAAAGGCATTTTTCACATCCATTTGAAATAATGTCCACTTGTGGGCTGCTACAACAACCAATAGGTTCCAGATAGAAGTAGGTCGAGCGACCGGGGCAAATGTTTCCTCATAATTTGTGATGTTTCTTGTTTTATGATTTTCTGGACATTCCATATTTGTGTGTTTTTATTTTTATTGTTGAGATTGGTATTATTTTCTTCATTTTGATTATTTATGTGGTATGCCATTGGTTTATTTCATAAGGGGTATGGTGGACTTTTGTTATGCAAGTGGCATGCATGGAATTTAGTGAAGGTTGGAGGACTTTTTGGTCATTTGGGGATGGTCTCACTTTGACCATGTTGTATATGTGACACCTATGTGTATATGTGGCTGCACTTTATGCATAGGTGTGATATATGGCATTTCATTTGAATGAGATATACACAATAAATATTCTGCAACCATACGTTTCTTTTTTTTTTTTTTTTTTTTTTTTTTCCTTTTTCTTCCCTCTATAGTCATTTTCTTAGCATGCAAATTTGATACTTTTGTGTTGGGAGTTTGAGAATAGCATGTGAATGAAAAATGTTCCTGGAATCATAAGCTTTCTTTTGATATCAAGATTGTAAACATTTCCTCACAGCTGGGTTTTTAAGTGGTTTAGAAAGAATAAGTTGTATTTGTATTTCAAAGGAGTGTTATTCATTTCTTCCATTTTTGGTGGTGTTGATTCTTCCTTTGTGTAGCTTTGGATTGTTTTAGCAAGGTTTCAAGCTTCTTTTGAGGTAGGGTTATTTAAATCTCACAGTTTTTATCTTTGGCGAGTCAATTCTATTTGTTTTATGCTGAAATTTAAATTTGACAACTAAATTGTGTTTTCTTCCTATAGTAAGGTGTGCACATGAATACTGGAATTGTTATTAAGTTATGTATTGTTGTTATGCTATAATTATGGAAAGGAAGCATGCCTAAAGGGTTTAAGTTTAATGTGAATACAACCAAGAATTTATGGTGATGACGTTGAGTTGATTTTACTAATGAGCATGCTATGATTTATAGAAAATAGAATTAATAATGTTAATGGTGTATGGGGTATAGATTGAAGGTTGATATTGAAATGTTGTTTCATTGTACCATTGAAATCATACATTCATCTTACATGATTTGGGGATAAATTTGAGATGAAATGAGAAGTTGGAAATGTCATTACATGGCTTTTAAGAAGGAAATATGAAGAATGGTTGTAGGTGCCGGATGATGGGGATTATCTCATGTTCGTGTAGTTAATGGATCTAGAGAAGACGTAAGGACATACCTTACGTGTGGTTGAGTCACTAGGTCCCAAATGGCACTAGAGATTACTCTAGGTTAGGGATGGATGACCAATCTCCTTCTCATGGTGTTGGGATTACTTTGGGCCGGGTACATTAACGGTTGAGGTGAATTGTTGGTTGGCATTTTGAGAAAAGGGAATTGGCATTGGCATTGGCATTGGCATTAGCATTAGCATTAGCATCGCATCGTATTGCACTTTATTTTATTATATCACATGATATTATTTTCCTGAGCATGTATGATCCCTTTATCCTATATATGTTCTATGTGTGGATTCACGGAGGTATTAAGGAGTGCCCTTTGGGCAACTACTACTGAGCTGGGATAGGTGGGAGTGCCTATTCCTATTTTATACATATCTTTTCAGGTCATGGCAAGGAGGTCGTAAAGGACGTTCCTCTCTAGCCTTAGACAGATTTGGGATAGGTGGTTGTTGTATTTTCTCTTCTGCAATAGATGTTGTATAGTTTCAGGACAATGTTGTATAATGTTGGTTCAATTACATCCATGTTATGTAATTAATGTTATTATAAAAATTGAGATTTTAAAGTTGTAATATATGTATCTTACTTATTTATCTTCATGTACATAATAAAAATGGGAATAAATGGCTGGATGAGTATGGTGAGATAGGTTACAGGGATGTTAGTCTTTATGAGACCTTAGTTATCCATATGGTGTGTTCATAATCCGAACTCTGGTCTGGGGACATAACATACTGAATGCCATATTCTTGGGTGAAGCCCTTTGCAACTAGACGAGCTTTGTATCTGCTCACTGAACCATCAGAATGAGTTTTGATTTTGTAAACCCATTTACAGCCAATAATAGTTTTATTAGAAGGAAGATCAACTATGTCCCAGGTATGAGCTTGTGCGAGAGCCTGTAATTCTTCTACCATATCTTGTTGCCAAAGGGGATCAGAACTAGCCTCATGGTATAATTGAGGCTCATGATGAGACATGATAGTAGATAAACACGGAAAATCACGTAAATGACTAGGAGGTTTTCTTACCCAGTCAGATTGGTGAGGAGGTTGAGTAGTGGTGAAAATATCTGATAGAGAAGATTCAGTGGCAGGACAATCAGATGAAGCAGATTCGTCAAGTAAGCCCATTTGTCGGAGCTTAGATGTAGATGTTGTACCTAGAGTAGGGATTGGGAGTGCAGATGAGGATATTATATATGTGTTATTTGGGCTTGGGAACTCAGATGAGGATATTATATCGGTGTCATCTGGGAAAAGTTCAACTGAAGAATTAGAAAAGAAGAAAGAAATAGAAGATGAAGATATATGGAATTTGGAGAGAAAAAATAAAATTTTGTTTTCCCAAAAGATGAAATGATGAGAAATACGAAGACATTTGGAGATGGGATCCCAATATTTGTATCCTTTGTGTTTAATTCCATAACCCAAAAAACAGCATAGATGAGCCCAAGGCTCTAATTTGGTGCATTCATGAGGTTAAAGTAAGACAAAATAGGCACATCCAAATACTTTGAGTAGATTATAAGCAAGAAATATCCTATATAATCGTTCATGGGGAGATTATTTATTAATAATAGGTATGGGAACATGGTTAATGGTATTTACAGCAGCGAGAGCTGCTTTCGCCAAAAAACACTCAGGATAAGAACAGGATATTAGGAGAGAAAGAATAGTGTCTAAGATATGCCTGTAATTACGTTTAGCCCGTCCATTTTGTTGGGAATCTTGGGACATGGCAAGACAAGAAAAGTGAGATATTGTGTCATGTTGGCGAAGAAATTTTAGCATTATCCCATCCTTCAAGACAATCATTAAATTTTTCTTTAGATTTGGTTGCTTCCCGCACGGGCTCAAGGATATCTACAGTGATAATGCGCCATAGTTTTTTGCCTTTGAGGAAGCTGGTCATAGCTTGGATCCAAATAATTTAGTTTGAACATCCCACTAAAATATTTTCAATAGGTTGAGAAATTTCAGATTGGTCCATAATGAGATTAGTACCTAAAGTCTAGTTTTACTGAGGCAGAATTACACAATGTGAACCCAAACTTTTTACAGCCCAAACATTTGATAATATGAAGCCTAAGTTGTTTACACAACTTAGTATATGTAATACCCCTAATTTTAAAAGGATAGTCCTAGTATTTTAATACATTATTTAATTATTTTTTATTTATTTAATAGTTATTTTTATTTGTTTAATTGTTTATTTGCGTTTATTTGAATTAATTGATTAATTATTTTATTTTAATTATGTCTTATTTTTCTTCAATTGAATGAATTATATTATTGTTTTCCTTTAATTGAAGTAATTGTTTAATTATTTAAATAAGTTAATTGGACTAAATTAAGGTTTTATTATTCTTTTATGTTTCACGGGTTAGCCAACTAAGGTTATAATTAGTTAAGGTTGCTGTCTCTTAATATAAGTAGAATTAGGTTTTTTGGTTAAGCCTATATAAAGAACAATATATATCTGCCAAGGGTTTGTAAACCAAGTTCCCGTATAAAGAGAGACAGAGAGAAACAAAGAGAAATAGAGAGAGGAAGACTAGGGTTTGGCTTAGACTAAGACTGAACCAAGGAGGGGAATTGAGCTTGCTCATGGGTTGAACCAGGAGAACCAATAGTCAGTGAAAGCAGTAAGGTCGCCGGAATTACTAGAGACGACAGTTTGAGGTTTTGAACGGAAACCTAAAGGCAAGTCTCTATTCTAACTCCTTCCCTTAAACCTGTGTTCTGTGCATGCCTAGGTAGACTCCAGGGGTTTAATTAATACTAAAACATATATGTGATGCATGTTTTAACTGTAATTAGTTTCGTTGAATTAAACTGATTTGGGAATTCTTAAAGCTTTTAATTGTATCCAGCTGTATTTGATTTTAAGTCTTGTTTAATTGAGATCGTTGATGCATGTTGATGTCTTATAAATAATCTGGGACACTGAATGAACACTAGAACAAGTATTTAAAATATTACAGAGGCCCTGGGTATCGCCGGAGGCGAGAAAGATGAAGCAAAAACACGTAATGGCTTCAGGGAGTGAGAGAGCAGGCTCCCAAAAGGAGGGAGCCAGCTCCCTCATTGATGAAGCTGGCTCCAAGGAATGTGGAGCCGGCTCCCAACTTCTTAGAGAAGGCTCCCAAGTTAATGGAGCAGGCTCTCAATTTGTGAGAGCCTGCTCTCGCCCAGAATTGCATATTAAATGGTTTTTAGGCTGTGTTTGGACTATACAGGGTATTTTTACTTCGTTTAAACTGTTTTAAGTGATGTATTGGATTGCTATAGACCTGTAACATTATGGGAAACATTAATTTATAACTAGACTAAAGTATGGGGTAAGATGAATTTAAGTAAAAACCTGTAGATTGCACACTGTTTGGTTACTTAAATTACTTGTCGGAACTTGGAGCTTCTGTTATATATAATTTAATACAATTTAATCATATTTAAATAGAGTTATAAGTATAGTGAATTAGTGGCAATCAACTATGTTTGGTTTAGAATAAATTGGTATTTTTTTTGCTGTTAACTATATCAAATTATGGATGATTTGAAGGATTTAAATGCTTTGATTTATTTTAGCAATTTAAATAGTTGGAACATAATTTTTAGGTTCTATAATGAATGCCTAATATTGTTATATATGTATTAATCTATATTGATGCATGGTTTCTGGATGGATTGTTATATATATATATATATCAGGCCACTATACCAGATAGATGATATTTTGTATTAGGCTTATACGGACTTTATATATTTATAGTTATGGTGCCATGGTATGAGTTTGAGTCTCAAGACCATGGTTAGGGTACGTATATTGCCTAGGATGGATAACTAGACATAGTTGCTGTTCCCTGGTAGGTCTAGGTACACATAACCATGTTATGTGCGATTTGTATGGTATCTCTACTCATGCTGAGACAGACCTATTAGGCTAGTAAGTATCCTATAGTGTGTATTTATACATATATGGACTATTCTAGTTATTGTTGAGCTATCTAGGACGTATTTGCATATCGGGTTTCTGTATGGATCGTAGTAGGATAGGACTTACATGTGGGCCTGACCCACTCTCTTATTTTTCAGGTGTTCATCAGTTCTAAGGTTAGAGCTTAGTCGTATAGAGCAGATATAGACACTCATTCCTCCGACTACGTAGGATTACTTTCCATGTTTAGCTTTATATTTTGTTTCAGTTATTTCCTTTTCAGTTGGGATTTTATTAGGGGTCCACTTGAGGGATTCCTGAGTTGTTAAATTAATGGAGGTTTTTGATTATTGGATATTAACAATTATCTTTTGAGGATTTTTAATTTAAAATTCTTTCAGCCTTTTTTTTTATTTTTTATTATTCTCTTTGTATTCTGTACTTATTTACGTATTAATTGTTTGGTATCCCTCGGATCTATACTCGGACTATGATCACCCGTGGCTCTAGAATCGAGGGGTATCACAGTTGGTATCAGAGCACTCCAGGTTCAATTGTCTCTAGGATTTTATCGTATAAGACTTCCGCCTAGCGTATTCTCTTGTTTAGAGCTTAAGTTTAGGATTCGTTGTATTCCCTTACGGTTCAATTTAAATCATACTGATGTCTGTCTTTCTATGTTAACAGAATGGTTAATGCTAGAACCAGACGGAACAATCAGCGACAAAGGGAAGTGGCCCGTAGGCAGCTTCAGGAGGATGATGGTCAGTTCTATAAGGAGCAGGAAGAAGTTCAGCTGACTTAGGATCAAGGAGGAGATCCAAAGTATCCTCATCATATCAATGACCTCATTGCTCGGGCTATAGAAGTAAGTGTGACAACTACAATTCAGAATCAACCACCGGTTCAGCAGGCGCCTATACCAGCACCGATTGTTCAAGTTGATACTTAAGAAAAAGCTAGAAGTTTTTTTACAAAGGGGAGCCCACCCGAGTTCTCAGGCTCTACCGATGCGAAAGCAGCTCACCAATAGAAATAGGACATCGAGCAACATCTTCGCCTGGTTTAGTGCTCGAAGCTTTAGAAGCAGATGCTTGCTATTTTCAAGCTGGGCGGAGATGCATTGCAGTAGTGGGAGTCAGTTACCACCACAGAGGAAAGGATGTCATTGACTTATGATCAGTTCAGTGCACGCTTGATGAGAAGTACTTTCCTTATGCAGTCAGGGCAGCTATGAAGACAGAGTTCCTTAATCTGCAACAGGGGAATATGACAGTGGCAGAGTATGAGCAGTAGTTTACGCGTTTGTCTCTTTTTGCTCCAGAGGAGGTGGATATAGAGGAAAAGAAGTGTAATAGTTTCGTTAAGGGACTCATGTGGTTTATTAAGCAAGTTATTACCAGTAGTCTAGCCTACACTACTTATGCTCAGGTGGTGGACGCCGCTTTACAGCAGTATTAGTTGACCGTGGACTTCAGACAGGCTAATAGTGAGAAGCGGAGTGATAGAGACTCTGCTAATCAGTCAGCTGAAAAAAAAAATGGCAATGGACAGTGACATAATGATAAGGGCAAATTCTAGGGACAGTAGTCTTGGAAGAAGCACAAGGGTGGTTCAGATGCTCACTAGGATGGGGGACCTATTCAGAGACAGCAGAATGGGGGACTACAGGCAGGATAGGGTCAGCCACCGGCTAACCGACAGAGGAGGCCATTTGGCACTTTCCAGGGTAGTTGCTACACTTGTGGAGAGTATGGTCATACTTCTAGGCAGTGTCCTAAAGCAGGACAGGGATAGGGATAATATGTGCAGCTGGGACAGAGGGCACCGGTACCTTTACCCGCTCCATAGGTTCCACGGATTCAAGGATAGACATAACCAGCTTTACCAACACCACCATAGCCTCAGGGATAAGCACTGCAGTAGTTGCATTATGGTAGGGTGTATAACCCCATGCCATAGGATATTCAGGCACCTTAGGCTGTTGAGGGTATGTTTCCTATTCATGGTTCATTGGGGCATGTTTTATTTGATACGGGTGCTACACACTCATTTGTATCTAGATCTTTTGTTACTATATTTGGGATAACGACAAGTATGTAGTAGACCTCAAGATATTTCTACACCTTTAGGCAATATAGCCATTTTACATGAGAGTGATGGGCCTGTGACACTAGATATTGGTAGACTTAGATTTCTAACCAATCTATTGGTCCTGGACATGCACACTTATGATATAATACTAGGGATGGAATGGTTATCACACTACCATACCCAAGTTAATTGTTATGATAGGTCTGTTGTGTTCACCATACCTGGTCAGGATATATACGTCGTCGCTATGCCATGTTCGAACGGGGTTACTAGCACATATGTATTCCATATGGAGGAGGAAATGGATGAGGGGATTATTATATCAATAGATAGTATACCAATCATACAGGACTTTCCGGATGTGTTTTAGGAGATTCCAGGGTTGCCACCTAGTCGCGAGATCGTCTTTATAATTGACTTAGCTCCAGGCACTACACATATTGCTATGGCACCTTACAGGATGGCACCAGTGGAGATGCAAGAGCTGAGGGATCAGATTCAGCAATTACTCAGCCAGGGTTTTATTCATAGGAGTACTTTACCCTAGGGAGCACCAGTTCTGTTTAGAAAGAAGAAGGATGGTTCACTTCGTCTGTGTATAGATTACAGGGAGTTGAACAAGGTTACTATTCAGAATAAGTACCCTTTGCCCAGGATTGATGATCTTTTTTATCAGTTGAAGGGAGATACATATTTCTCTAAGATTAATCTGCATTCTGGATATCATCAACTTAGGGCATGGGAGCAAGATGTTCCTAGGATAACGTTTCTCACTAGATATGGTTCTTATGAGTTTCGTGTCATGCCGTTCAAACTGATTAATGCACCAGCAGTCTTCATGGATTTGATGAACAAAGTCTTCAGGGCTTATTTAGATTAGTTTGTCATTGTCTTTATAAATGACATTTTGATTTATTCAAAGTCAGAGGACGATCATGCTAGACATCTTTGCATAGTGTTGCAGACGCTTCGTGAGCACCAGTTATATGCCAAGTTCTAGAAGTGTGAATTTTGGCAATAGGAAGTGAAGTTTCTGGGTCACGTGGTGTCAGAAAGGGGAATAGCGGTAGATTTAACCAAAGTTTCAATAGTGGTTGAATGGGGACAGCCTACTTCACCTACCGAGATTCGGAGTTTTCTCGGATTGGCAAGATATTATCGTAGGTTCATTCAGGGGTTCTTGAAGATTGCGGGACCACTCACTCATCTGACTAAAAGGGTGTACGGTTCGTGTGGGAGGAGCACTGTCAAAAAGCTTTCAAGGAGCTAAAGACTAAGTTGACTTCTGCACCAATTCTGTTTACTTCACAGAGTGGGATTGAGTATCTTGTCTACACAGATGCTTCTTTGCAAGGTCTTGGATGTGTTTTGATGCAGGAGGAGCGACCGAATTCTTATGGATCTCGAAAGCTTAAGCCTCATGAGCTTAATTATCCAACACATGATTTGTGATTGGCAGTTGTGGTTTTTGCTTTACGCATTTGGAGGCATTATCTGTTGGGAGAATCTTTCAGATTATTTAGTGATCACAAAAGTCTACAGTATTTGTTCACTGGGTGGGAGCTGAATATGAGGCAGCGCCAATGGTTAAAGTTTGTAAAAGACTATCATTTCTCTATACAATACCATCCAGGGAAAGTGAATGTGGTGGCAGATGCACTTAGTCGTCGACCCACTGCTAGTCTTTTTGCTTTATTCATCACTGAGTGGAATGCTTTAAAAATGGTGGATGAGTTGTCGGATGCTTTCATGGCTTACGTGGTGGTTACACCTTCTATTATTCACAAAGTTTTGAAGGCACAACTCACGGATCAGCAGTACAATGATAAAATTTCAGAGATAACTTCCGAGGAGGTCCCATTTTACTATGTTGGGACTAATGGAGGTTTAAGGTACAAGGGACGGTTAGTGGTACCTTCTGCTAATGATTTAAGGAAGGATGTGATGACTGAGACTCACCACTCTGAGTTTTCTATTTATCCAGGATGAGACAAGATGTATCAGGATATGAAGCGGCAGTTTTGGTGGGCAGGTATGAAGAGGGAAATTGCTATTTTTTTCTCTCAGTGTAATACTTGTCAGATGGTCAAGATTTATCATCAGGGGCCGCCAGGAGCTCTACAGCCACTACCTATATCGGAGTGGAAGTGGGAGAGCATTTCAATAGATTTTGTGGAAGGATTGCCTAATTCCTATAAGGATCACAATTCCATCTAGGTTATCGTGGATAGGTTGACTAAATCAGCTCATTTCTTACCTATTCGCACTGACTTTACTTCAGAGCAGTTGGCGAAACTTTACATTACAGAGATTGTGAAGTTACATGGTATTCCGTTGTCTATTATATCAGACAGGGATTCGAGCTTTATGTCAGGATTTTGGAAGAGTTTTCAGCAAGCTTTGGGTACAGAGTTGCATCTTAGCACTACTTATCATCCTCAGACTAATGGATAGACTGAAAGGGTTACTTAGATCATGGAGGATATGCTTCGTTCGTGTGTTCTTAATTTCAAGGGCCACTGGGAGAATTATTTGCCACTTGTGGAGTTTGCATATAATAATAGTTTTCAAAAGACTATTGGTATGGCACCATTTGAGGCATTGTACAGCCGACCGTGTCGATTGCCTGTTTGTTGGATGGAGGTTGGCGAAAACAGATTTTTGGGTCTTGAGTTCATTAAGGATATCTCTGAGAAGATTATTTTTATTAGGGATCACATGCGCACTGCCCAGAGTCAGCAGAAAAGTTATGCCGATCATTGTACTCGTGCATTGGAGTTTCAGATTGGGGATCAAGTTTTACTTAAGGTATCTCCTATGAAAGGAGTAATGCGCTTCGGGAAGAAAGGGAAGTTATCACCATGGTTTGTCTGTCCATTCATGATTACGGATCGAGTTAGCGTTGTAGCTTATCGGTTGGCACTTCTAGATAATTTGGATCGCGTACACAATGTGTTCCATGTTTCCATGTTGCGAAAATTTCTGCTAGATGAGGATCGCTATCAACATATCGATGTTGGGGAGATTGAGTTACAGCCAGATGCAACATATTTGGATCCACCGTGTCGTATTATCGACCGTTGGGATCCAATCCTTTGTAATAAGGTTATCCCTTTGGTGCGTGTTTAGTGGAGTCAACACAATGAGGCTGAGTCTACTTGGGAACGGGAAGATGTCATTCGCCCGCAGTTTCCTGACATATTGGAAGAATGTAAGAGCGAATTCCAAGGACGAAATTCTTTTTGTTAGGGGGGAAAATGTAATACCCCTAATTTTAAAATGATAGTCCTAGTATTTTAATACATTATTTAATTGCATTTTTATTTGTTTAATAGTTTTTTTTATTTGTTTAATTGTTTATTTGCGTTTATTTGAATTAATTGATTAATTATTTTATTTAATTGTGTCTTATTTTTCTTTAATTGAATGAATTTTATTATTGTTTTCCTTTAATTGAAGTAATTATTTAAATAAGTTAATTAGATTAAATTAGGGTTTTATTATTCTTTTTTGTTTAACGGGTTAGCTGACTAGGGTTATAATTAGTTAAGTTTGCCGTCTCTTAATATAAGTAGAATTAGGTTTTTTGGTTAAGCCTATATAAAGAACAGTATATGTCTGCCAAGGGTTTGTAAACCCTGTTCCCGTATACAGAGAAACAGAGAGAAATAGAGAGAGGAAGACTAGGGTTTGGCTTAGACTAAGACTGAACCAAGAAGGGGAAATTGAGCTTGCTCATGGGTTGAACTAGGAGCAACAGTGGTCGGTGAAAGTAGTAAGGTCGCCGAAATTACTAGAGACGACAGTTTAAGATTTTGAACGAAAACATAAAAGCAACTCTCTATTCTAACTCCTTCCCTTAAACCTGTGTTATATGCATGCCTAGGTAGACTCCAGGGGTTTAGTTAATGCTAAAACATATCTATGATGCTTGTTTTAACTGTAATTAGCTTCGTTAAATTAAACTAATTTAGGAATTCTTAAAGCTTTTAATTGTATCATGTTATATTTGATTTTAAGCCTTGTTTAATTGAGATTGTTGATGCATGTCGATGTCTTATAAATAATCTGGGACACTGAATAAACACTAGAGCAAGTATTTAAAATATTACAGAGGCCTTGGGTAGCGCCGGAGGCGAGGAAGACGGAGCAGAAACACGTAATGGCTTTCGGGAGTGAGAGAACCGGCTCCAAAAAGGAGGGAGCCAGCTCCCTCATTGATGGAGCCAGCTCCAAGGAGTGTGGAGCTGGCTCCCAACTTCTTAGAGCAGGCTCCCAAGTTAATGGAGCAGGCTTTCAATTTGTGAGAGCCTGCTCTCGCCCAGAATTGTGTATTAAATGGTTTTGAGGCTGTGTTTGGACTGTACAGGGTATTTTTACTTCGTTTAAACTGCTTTAAGTGATGTTTGAGATTGCTATAGACCTGTAACATTATGGGAAACATTAATTCATAACTGGACTAAAGTATGGGGCAAGATGAGTTTAAGGAAAAACCTGTAGATTGCACACTATTTGGTTAATTAAATTACTTGCCAAAACTTGGAGCTTCTGTTATATATAATTTAATACTGTTTAATCATATTTAAATAGAGTTATAAGTATAGTGAATTACTTGTAATCAACTATGCTTGGTTTGGAATAAATTGGCATTTATTTGTTGTTAACTATATCAATTTATGGACGTTTTGGAGGATTTAAATGCTTTGATTTATTTTACCAATTTAAATAGTTGGAACATGATTTTTAGGTTCTATAATGAATGCCTAATATTGTTATATATGTATTAATCTATATTGATGCATATTTTGGCGAATAGTTGATGAATAGCTAGTGTTATTTTATCGATTATGCTAATTGGAGGATTGTATGCACCGGTATGGGACCGTGGCATATTAGGGATGGATTAGTTCAAATACTAAGTCCTACCTAATATGGATTGAGATATGGATTAACCATAAAGGTTAAGTCCTACTCATATTTGTGTCAGGTCAATAAAACAATTGAATGACCTACTTTGGTTTCTGGATGGATTATTATACATATATCAGGCCACTATACCAAATCGATGATATTTTGTATTAGGCTTATACGGAGTTTATATATTTATAGTTATGGTGCCATGGTATGAGCTTGAGTCTCAAGACCATGGTTAGGGTGCGTATATCGCCTAGGATGGATAACTGGACATAGTTGTTGTTCCCTGGTAGGTCTAGGTACATATAACCATGTCGTGTGCGATTTGTATGGTATCTCTACTCAGGCTGAGACAGACCTATTAGGCTAGTGAGCATCCTATAGTGTGTATTTACACATATATGGACTATTCTAGTTATTATTGAGCTATCTAGGATGTATTTGCGTATCGGGTTTCTGTATAGATCGTAGTAGGATAGGACTTGCATGTGGGCCTGACCCACTCTCTTATTTTTCAGGTGTTTGTCAGTTCCAGGGTTAGAGCTTGGTACAGAGTAGATATAGACACTCATTCTTCCGACTACGTAGGACTACTTTCCATGTTTAGCTTTATATTTTGTTTCAGTTATTTCCTTTTCAGTTGGGATTTTATTAGGGGTCTACTTGATGGATTCCCGAGTTGTTAAATTAATAGAGGTTTTGGATTATTGGATTTTAACAATTATATTTTAAGAATTTTTAGTTTAGAATTCTTTCAGCCTTTTTTGTTTTATTCTTATTATTCGCTTTGTATTCCGTGCTTATTTACATATTAATAATTTGGTATCCCTCGAATCGGCGCTCGGACTTGATCACCCGTGGCTCTAGAATCGAGGGGTATCACTGTATAATTTCTTCATTGTTCCATAACCAAAAAGGATAGTACCCAAATGCATACGAGATGAGAAAACACCGTAGTGGGAAGTAGCTAAGAATCAATAATCGCCGTTGAGAAAAATGAGACGGTAGTGAGCAAGGATGGTTTGCCGTGAGGAAGGGCAGATGAACAATCACTGCAGTCAATGGATAACGAGTCATCATTGAGCAAGAAAGATAGGACGATAGTGACTAAAGCGTGAAGGCCTGATAACGAATTCCCGGCGGCTGTAACATAAATGAGTCGCCACTGATGGATGATGAGTCACCGTTGAGCAAGAATGGGACTGCAGTGACTGAAGGTGTGTGAAGGCTCGGCGATGACGACGAATTCCCAACGACTGTAATAGAGAGTGAACTTGATAGTGGATAACAACGATGATGCCCAGGAATTGAAACGGCATCGAGTATTACTATACTATATTATGTATTATATTAATTTACTTACATGTTAATGAACTGGATCATCAAACGAGGATTATAATTTTTGCTTGATTTATGCCAATGTAATGGTATTGTAATTCACAATGATTTCTAACCACAAAATATTCGCTGCCTATTTAAATGTACGCATTTAATGCATAATTGCATAGCCCCTAATCAAATGAGGATGGAGACAATTTTTTTTTTCCTGCCCTTTGACTAGAATAATTTGAAAGAATTATTGAACTTGAAATAAATCACACTCTTATAGTACTTGTTATATATGATGGTTGGATTCAACTTGACTTGCCTAATCCAACTCTTATTTATACCATTCATGTATTCGATACAGGCAATGTTGTGGTTTTGTGGAGTCTGATTAGCTAATTGTTTTTTAAGAAGATTTAATTATATGGAAACTTCAAGAGTACTGAGTTTTAGGGAAAATTCAGTTTCTTGATCTGGTTTAACTTCCTTATTAGTTTAGGGAAAATTCATTTTCCTGATCTACTTTAACTTCTTTATTGGTTTAAGGAAAATTCAGTTTCCTGATCTGATTTAACTTCTTTATTAGTTTTGGATTCTACAAAAGGCAAGTTCTTGTAGGAAAAGTTTGAGACCTTATAAATATCAACTCTAATAAGATTTTAGAGAAGTGTGAGAGTTAGAGATAAATTTGTGCCAATACAAGAGAGAGCAATTGAGAGAGATAGAGAGAAAATTCTCCTTGTAATTCTTCATCTTTTTCATAGTGAATTTGTTTGGTATGCTTCATGGATGAAGCCCTAAGATTTGGGTGAATTATGTATATCTTGTGTTCTTATGTGTGATTTTTTTTTTTTTCTATTCTTCGTGATTGCTTGTTTATTCCTTGAATAGTATTGTTTATTTTGCATTTCCGCCACAACAACTGGTATCAAATTCGGTTGATTGTGCAGTGCAACTAGAACAACTGGAATCAGAGCCTTTGTTGAGAACCTAGGGCATAGAAGGTGTTTGATGAAATTCTAAAAGTCTTTCGATCAGATCTGTCCGTTCGAGTGGGAGTAATGGCATCAGAAGATAAAACTTCCACATCCATGATTGAGAAGTTCGATGGCACAAACTTCAGTTTCTGGAAGATACAAATAGAAGATCTCTTGTTTCAAAAAACTCTATATCAACCTTTGGGAGAGAAGCCAAAGGATATAGAGGATGCAGATTGGGAATTACCTGATAGGAAGGCTCTTGGCACTGTCAGATTGACGTTGTCAAAGTCAGTAGCCTTCAACATCAAGAACGAGAAGATGACGATGTCTCTTATGACAACCCTTTCTAGTATGTATGAACAGCCTTTTGTAGCAAACAAAGTGCACTTGATCAAGAAGTTGTTCAACATGATAATGGTCGAAGGTGGTAAGTTCATTGAACATCTAAATGCATTCAACGAGATAGTTGGGCAATTAGAGTCTGTTGATATTGACTTCAAAGACGAGGTCTAAGCATTGTTAATTCTAGGGCAGTTACCCGAGGTTTGGAGTGGCACAGTTACAACGATTAGTAGCTCTGTATGGAAGACCAAGTTAAAGTTTGATGAAGTTGTGAGTATAATTCTGACTGAAGAAATCAGAAAGCAAACAGCAGGGGTTTCCATCAGTGGTTCGGCATTAAATGTTGAAAGCAAAGGCAAAGGTTCGAACAAGAAGAAGGGCAATGATAATAGAAACAGAGGCAGATCGAAGTCAATGAATAGAAGGACACAGTCTTAAAATTTCAACAATTCCATAGATCTTAGTGACGTTGAGTGTTGGAATTGGGGAAAGAAGGGACATTACCGTGTTGCATGCAAACTTTCAAAGAAGGGAACCGAAAGAAAAATTGAAGCAAATGTTATCTCAGAAGAATTAGGTGATGCATATGCTCTTTGGAGAGCAAGGCGAAGTCATGGGTTTTAGATTCCGACGCATCGTTTCATGGTACCCCAAGTAAAGAGTTATTTGATAGCTATGAACCGAGTAACCTTGGTAAGGTGTATCTTGGTGATGATCAGCCCTGCAGCGTCATTGGCAAAGGTGAAGTGCAAATCAAGTTGAATGGGTCAGCTTGGAAGTTAAAGGATGTGAGACACATCCCTAACTTGAGGAAGAATCTGATTTCGGTGGGATAATTGTCAGATAAAGGTTTTGTTACAACCTTCAATGGAGACTCGTGGAAAGTTTCTAGAGGCGCTATGACCATTGCACGTGGTAAGAAATCTGGCACTCTCTACATAACTACCAGTGCTTGTGGGGCTATAGCAGTTGCAGAAAACAGAGAAGATCATAACCTTTGGCACCAGAGACTAGGTCACATTAATGAAAGGGGGCTCAAGATTATGCACTCAAAGGGGAAACTACCAGGTATACGGGCAATTGATATTGACTTCTGTGAGAGTTACGTGACGAACAAGCAAAAGAGGGTCAGTTTCAAGAAGAGTGGCTGAGATCTCATAAAGGAAAAACTTGAGTTAGTTCACACAGATGTTTGGGGGCAGCTACTTTTTCATCCATTGGCAGAAAACCCTACTTCGTGACTTTCATTGATGATCACACAAGGAAGGTATGGATTTATTTTTTGAAGCATAAATATGAGGTATTTGATGTGTTTAAGAAATGGAAAGCCATGGTGGAGAATGAAGCAGGTAAGATTAAGAGGTTGAGGTCAGACAATGGTGGTGAGTATGAAGACACTAGGTTTAAGAAGTTCTATTTTGATAATGGGTTCATATTAGAGAGGACTATACAAGGAACCCCACAGTAGAATAGGATGGCAGAACGGATAAACCGAAAATTGACAGAGAGAGCCAAAAGCATGCGCATACATTCGAGTCTACCCAAATAGTTTTGGGCAGAATTAGTCAATATAACATCTACCTAATTAATCGTGGACCATCGGTGCCTTTAGAACATCGAATACCAGAAGGGGTATGGGTGGCAAAGAGGTAAATCTTTCATGGTTGAAAGTTCTTGGTTGTATTGCATATGCGCATATTAGTGACCATGCTAGGGGAAAGCTCAACCCAAGTTACTAAAATGCATCTTCGTTGGGTATGATGGAGATAAGTTTGGTTATCGACTTTGGGATAATCAGAACAAGAAAATCATCAGAAGTAGAGATGTAATTTTCAACGAGAAAGTGATGTATACAAATAGAGATGCAGCACAGTTAACTAGTCTTGTATAGAGTATGCCTGAGTTTGTTGAATTGGATGATGATCCAGAGAGCATTGATGCGAAGCAGACAGATGAGGGTTCTTGGCCAGAACTCACAGAGTATAGTTCACTGGAGATTCCAACTCCTATGCATGCACCCAAAAGGTCTACGCGACCTCATGTACCAAATAGGAAATATTTGGATTATATATTGCTCACAGATGATGGTGAGCTTCAATGCTATGTTGAAGCATGTCAGGTTGAAGATGCTAGCAAGTGGAAGCTTGTAATGGAAGATGAGATGAAGTCCCTTATCTCCAACAAAGCATGGGAACTAGCCAAGTTGCCCATATGGAAGAAAGATTTTCACAACAAATTGTTGTACAGGATGAAAGAGGAATATGATGGTTCCAAGAGATACAAGGCGAGAATGGTGGTTAAAGGCTTTCAGCAAAAGCAAGGCATTGACTACACAGACATTTTTTCCCCAGTTGTGAAACTAAGTACCATTCACTCAGTTCTTAGTATTGTTGGAGCAAATGGATTGCACCTTGAGCAGTTAGATGTCAAAACTACTTTCCTCTATGGTGACCTTGTAATAACCCAGTCATTTTCCTCCCTTTCCTTTTTCCTCAAGATTTTACGGGTGAATTTTTTTCATTAGAATTTCTTTTCTAAGTTCAGTTTATCATCGCTTAGTGTCATCTCAAGTGCTTGGAAATGGTTTCTGAGACTTTGTCCTTTGGATTCACAACTTCCTTTAAGGACCGAGTCATTTCCACATTTTTCGTTTTTCGACACTATTCACTTTTCGTCCTTTTCCCTATTTTGTCTTTTCCCCGTTTGTCACTTTGTTGGTATAACCTCACTCCTTGTGTTCAAAGTTGGTTTTTGACTTCACGTATCTTCATTTTAAGTGGTTTCCACAAAATACGTATCTTTACTTTTGCAGTAATGTACCTTAGTTGCTCCTAGTGTCCGCAGGGGCATGGATGCATAGTTCTTCAGAAATCTTTTCTTTTCTTGGGGTATTTTTTGTAAATATCTTTTGAAAATAATTTATTTTAGGGGTTTTTAAGAAAATATTTTTGGAAGATATTTTCATTCTGGGTCATTAGTGTAGTTTTCACTTTTTAGAGGGGCCATTGTGCAATTAATGAAAGTTATTGCAAAAATACTTTGTTTTGTGCCTAGATCCTCGTACGGGATTCATTTTCATATTTTATCGAGTTGTGTGCTCTTAGAATTTCCTTCTTGCCGTTTTTCCCTAGTTTCATGATTTTTGACCCTAGTTGCCACAAAACTTGTTCGGGGCATATCTCTCTGCTCGGGACTCAGTTTTCGACGCCGTTTCTTCTATTATTCATATTTTCTTATTTTAATTCTTTTTCTTTCATATAGTTTTGCCGTTTGAGCTCGTCTGCTCAAATTCTACTTTTCTGGACCAGGCTGGGCTCTTTCAAGGCACTTTTAGGGTTTTCCTATAAATAGGGTGACTTAAGAGAAAAAGTCAGATTTCTCTATCTCTTTCCCCTCTCTTGGCCAGCAACCAAGGGGCTGCCACCCTTCTTCTTCTTTTTTTGGCCACTTCCCTCGTGTGAAATGTCGTAGTGCCTTAGTGTTTTATGCTCGCCTTGACGAGGCACATCTTTTACCCTTATTAAAACCCATTTCTGACCATTTTTGAGTTCGGGTTTCAAGTTCAAGTTTGGATTTTTATGGTACCTCCTTGGTGTTTAATGTTCCTCTCGTTGTCCCGACATAACCTAGGAGTATCGTCGGATTCAGAGCATTTTTCTTTCGGTAGGGATTTGAGATTTCATCTCAAATGGAGGTAGGGGATGTCTTAGGTTTATATTAATGTTGTATTGATTATTAAATAAGCATATGAAACTTGTAGGCATGTCTTTGTTCAAGTTCTAGAATTTAATTTAATTATTTTCTATGTTTAAGATTTAATTCTCATAAAGGTGTGTACCTTAGAATTAAATTGTGGCATCCTAGTAAATTAGGCCTTGGTATGTATATCAACATATATTAAATTGGGAGCATTTGAATAAGAATTGCAAATTTTATTTAATAATTATCTTTTATGAAAGTTTAATTCACATGGTTGTATCAAGTATGAAATCAACTTGTAATGTGATATTAAAGTAGGCCTTGGTGAGTTCTTTAACATATGTTAAATTGAGTATATTATGAGTTGTCTAAAAATCTAGAGAAAATTAATTAATTAGCTTAATTTATTTTATTTTAAGTATTGTAGTCACTTAAATTGATTTTGGGTAGAATATATGTGAAGACTATAATGACCAGGATTTTTCGAATAAATTTTTTTCGTTGTCTTTTCCCTTCTGAGTTTGGTTTCTTGTCAATTAGTGTCATCTCGAGTGCTCTGGAGTGATTTTTGAGACTCTTTTCTGTGGATTGACAACTTCCTTTGAGGACCGAGTCATTTCCACATTTTTCGTTTTTCGACACTATTCACTTTTTGTCGTTTTCCCTATTCCGTCTGTTCCTCATTTGTCACTCTGTTTGCGTAACCACACTTCTTGTGTTCGGAGTTGGTTTCTGACTTCACGTATCTTCATACCCAATGATTTCTATGAGAGACATATCTTTACTTTCGTGAGAAAGTACTCTGGTTGCTCCCGGTGTCCATAGGGGCATAAATGCAAAGTTCTTTGGAAACTTTTTTTTTCTTGGGGTGTTTTTCATAAATATCTTTTGAAGATATTTTATTTCAGGAGTATCTAAAAAAATATCTTTTGGAAGATATTCTCATTCTGGGGCAGTTTCGTAGTTTTCACTTTTTGGAGGGCTCATTGTGCAATTAATGAAAGTTATTGCTCAATGCCTTGTTTTGAGCCTGGATCCACGTATGGGATTCATTTTCACATTTTTTCGAGTCATGGACTCTTAGAATATCCTCCTGGACAATGTTTTCCAGTTTTAGGGTTTTTGGCCCCAGTTTGTGCCAAACTTATTTTAGGCATAACTCTCTACTCAGGACTCGGTTTTTAACGCTATTTTTTCCGTTGTTCATAATTTCTCATTTGGAATCTTTTTCGTTCATAGAGTTTTGCCGTTTGAGTGTGTCTGCTCAGATTTCACTTTTCCGGACTTAGGGGGGCCCGTTTGGGACACCTTTTGAGTTTTTCTATAAATAGGGGGCTTTAAGTGAAAAATCAGATTTTTGCTCACTCACACCTCTCTCTTAGCCAGATCTAGAGGCAGCCATGGCTACCATCTTCTCTCTCTTCTTTTGAGCTTCCTCCCCTCACTAAAAAGTGGTGATGCCTTTATGTTTATTGTTCCCCTCGGCGAGGCCTTCGATTCCAACCGATTGGAATCTCGTTTTGGCCATTTTTTGAGTTTGGGTTTGAAGTCAAGTTGTGTTTTTGATGGGGCTTCCTTGGGATTCATGTTCGTGGTGTTGTCCCCGACAAAACCTAGGAGTTTCGTCGGATTCGGAGCTGATTTATTTTGGTGGGGATTTGAGATTTCATCACAAATGGAGGTAGGGAATGTTTTAGGCTTTTGTGTATATTGTATTGAGTGTTTAGCATGATGGTACAACTTATATATGTGCCTTGTATGAAATCTAGAAAGTTAGTAATTTTTAATTCTTTGTATAAGATTTAAAATTCATAATGATATATCACTTTGATTTGAATTGTGGCATGGTAGAAAATCTTGTTTTAATATGTTGGTTAACATATATTAAATTTGGATTAATTAAATAAGAATTGGTCTTTTAATTAATATTTATCTTTTACGAAAGATTAAAGTTCATGGCCGTACCTTGCATGAAATTGAGTTGTATTATACTTCTAAATTAAGTTTTGGCATGTTTGTTAACATACTGTAATTTGAGAGCATTTGATTGAGTTTGAAAATTTAGGGACTTTAATTAAGAGAATTAATTAATATCTAATTTTGTGGTTTCATGGGCCTAATTAAGCTTTTGTGGAAATATATGTAATGACCATGATATGTCTATTAGCATATATTAAATTGGGGCCAATTGGAAATGATTTGAAATTTAGAGAGTTTAATTATTTTGATGTAATTAGATTCTATCTTGTTTATCCATAGATTTAATCATGTTTTAGAAGGTGCTTCTATTTTAAGATCATGGATTTAGACTTGTGAAGTATTCACTTGATTGTGTTATATGCATTGAAGGGCATTGTAGCATTACGGATATGAAATGCTTATTATGCACAATTGAGAGTTATATTGCTAACTTGTTACTATGTAATAGTAATATGTATAAGTTATGAACTTATTTGGCTTATTTTGGAATCTTGGAACATTGTTGAGTTGAGATGGCTAGGGTTTGGCTCTAGTACGGGGACGTGAGTCCTCTAAGTCGTTGAGATAGTGCGCATTTAGGGTCGTCTTCCCTGCGGGTTAGTGCCCAGAATAACAATTGAGGTCTTGGCAGAATTCCGAGCGTGATGTCTAAGTCTTCCATTATCTGCTTTCGCATTTAATTCCAAGTTGACAATCATGTTTACCTTGTTGACTTGTGGTTTTGGCTATTGGCGATTTTGATGTTGTTAAGTACATCCATACTAAATTGATATATTTAGTGGATTTCACACTTTTAGATTTCTAGTTGATAACCTAGAGAATCTATGTCTTGATGTGTGGTATTAGATATTCTAATTATGCTAAATTGTTATATTTAGTTGATGTTGCCTTTTAGACTTCAAGTTGATAACCTTGAGAATCTATACGTTGTTGCTTTGTGTAAGCATGACCCTATGTTGCTAAAATTGCATGGATAAGGTGATTGATGCTAGAAATGATCTTAGGTAGCTAGGATGCTCCTTAAGTCTCACATTTGACATAGACGTTAGGTGGAATGAACCACAATAATAAAATTATGCAAACTTGTAAAACGTAGGTCGATGCATGCTCATTTCCTACGAGTCGCTTTATGTTACTCACCCCTACGATACTGTAACGGCCCAAGTTTTTCAACCCAGTGCGTTAGTGATGAACCGAAAGATGACCCGATAACGGATCCAAAATGCGGAAGCAAAAGACAAAACAACGGTCTCTAAAGATACAACATGGCTTTAAGACACCATTATGACCCTCAATGAGGTCACGGAACCCAAAGGAATCAAATGGGGAAGCAACGTTTCAAAAACGAACAAGATTGAACCTAGGGGCAAAATCATCATTTCCAGCTTAAAAGTGGGTGCCACCGAGCACACCATTGGAAGGACAACAAAAAATCAATGAACTTAGACTCAAAAATCGCTTGATTCGGAGTCCGGATGAAGAAGATATAGCTTACGGAAGAAGAAGGGGCAAAATGGTCAAAAAGGGGGCAACCAAGAACATCTAACCGGTTAGGAGAGGAAGCCAAAAACAGTGAAAAAAACGCTGCCCACACTCATCTAACCAGTTACAAAACCCCTCGTAACCGTTTAGATGTAAAGGGGCAGTAAGGGTGCGATCCAAAAACCTGGCAGTAGGGGTTTTTCCCGAAAAAAAGAAATTTGAGGCCTTAGATGACATTTTCTGGAAAAACTCAAAGAATAAAACCACCTCAAAATCAAGTTTTCTACGTGACTCTTGAAGAAAATTGAAAAATACGCAATGTAAAATGCCCAAAATTCCCTCCCAAGAAAATTGGTCCAGAGGGTCCAAAAAACTGCTAAATTTAAAAACTGAGAGCTAAACTTCGGATGTGATTTCTGATGCCAAGATAGAATTTTTTGGAAAAACACAAAAAAGAAACCCCCCATAAAATCATATTTTCTAATCCACCAAGTGAAGAACGGAATTTATTTCCCAAAGAAAATTCCCAAAATACCCTTGGGTCAGAATGTGCAACAAAAGTGTAAAATGAGTCCGTAGGAGGCTCATTTCACCAAAGAAGAAGCTTTGCCCAGAAACGACCATGCACGCAAACATAACTTACCTAGTAAGATATGCTACAATGGTCCATGGCCCAAAAATATGGCCGATACAAAATATGACCCCCCAACGGACAAAATGCCAAAAACGAAGTTTGAAACAAAAACTTGGAATTTAAAATCATGAGATGGTTTCAAAATACCATTTGGCCCTTGGTCACACTTCATACATGATTATTGAATGCTAATGGAAGAATTAGAATGGAATTCCCACACCCAATGCAAATATGGTGAAGCAAAAACTCAATATTTTTCAATACTTTCTTAATATTCCATGAAGTAAAAATTTACATAAGATACAAATTACATGTCATTAGCCTTCGGCCTCATCTCATACATGTCAAATACATTGTAAAGAGTGTACTCATATACACACTACATATAAGGAATCAAATGTACACATGTTGACATATAAGACTACAATTGGCATTCCAAGCCAACCTTCACCAAAAATGGAAGTCTCCAAGTCCACAAACCATCCAAGCATAATGAAGACCTCAACTTTGATTTTTATACCTGAAATATGCCCCAGTATCGTAGGGGTGAGTAACATAAAGCTACTCGTAGGAAATGAGCATGCATCGACCTATGTTTTACAAGTTTACATGATTTAATCATTGTGGTTCATTTCACCTAACGTCTATGTCAAAGGTGAGACTCAAGGAGCATCCTAGCTACTTAAGATCATTTCTAGCATCAATCACCTCATTCATGCAATTTTAGCAACATAGGTTCATGCTTACACAAAGCAACAACATAGGAGCATACTTACACAAAGGAACAACATAGGAGCATGCTTACACAAGCAACAACATATAGATTCTCAAGGTTATCAACTTGAAGTCTAAAATACAACATCAACTAAATATAACAATTTAGCATAATTAGAATATCTAATACCACACATCAAGACATAGATTCTCTACGTTATCAACTAGAAATCTAAAAGTGTGAAATCAACTAAACATATCAATTTAGTATGGATGTACTTAACAACATCAAAATCGCCAATAGCCAAAACCACAAGTTAACAAGGTAAACATGATTGTCAACTTGGAATTGAATGCGAAAACAAACAGTGGAATACTTGGACATCACGCTCAGAATTCTGCCGAAACCTCAATGGTTATTCCGGGCACTAACCCACAGGGAAGACCACCCTAAGTGCGCACTATCTCAATGACTTAGAGGACTCACGTCCCTGTACTAGAGCCAAACCCTAGCCATCTTAACTCAACAATGTTCCAAGATTCCAAAATAAGCCAAATAAGTTCATAACTCATACATATTACTATTACATAGTAACAAGTTAGCAATATAACTCTCAATTGTTCATAATAAGCATTTCATATCCATAATGCTACGAAATCACAAGCCAATAATATATTCATATTAGAAACATACTCTCATGAATATAAACTTAACAACAATGCTCTTCAATGCATATAACACAATCTAGTGAATACATCACAAGTCTAAATCCATGCTCTTAATATGGAAACAACTTCTAAAACATGATTAGATCCATGGATAAACAAAAGAGAATTTAATTACATCAAAATAATTAAACTCTCTAGATTTCAAATCATTTCCAATTGGCCCCAATTTAATATATGTTAATAGACATATCATGGTCATTACATATATTCACACACAAGCTTAATTAGGCCCATGAAACCACCAAAATAGATTTTAATTAATTCCCTTAATTAAAGTCTCTAGATTTCCAAACTCAACCAAATGCTCTCAAATTAAAGTATGTTAACAAACATGCCAAAACTTAATTTAGAAGCATAACACAACTCAATTCCATGCAAGGTATGGCCATGAACTTAAATCTTTCACAAAAGATAAATATTAATTAAAAAGAGCAATTCTTATTTAATTAATTCCAATTTAATATATGTCAACCAACATATTAAAACAAGAGTTTCTACCATGCCACAATTCAAAACCAAGTTTCTCATCATCATGAAAATTAAATCTTATACAAAAAATTAAATGTTTTAAATTTCCTAGATTTGATACAAGGCATGCATATAGGTTGTATAAACATGGAAAACACACAATACAACACATATAAAATCCTAAAACATTCCCTACCTCCATTTGAGATGAAATCTCAAATCCCCACCAAAATAAATCGGCTCTGAATCCGACGAAACTCCTAGGTTTTGTCGGGGACAACACCATGAACATGAATCCCAAAGAAGACCCATCAAAAACACAACTTGACTTCAAACCCGAACTTAAGAAATGGCCAAAACGAGATTCCAATCGGTTGGAATCGAAGGCCTCACCGAGGGGAACAATAAACACAAAGGCATCACCACTTTTTAATGAAGGGAAGAAGTCCAAAAGAGGAGAGAGAAGATGGCAGCCATGGATGGAGCTTGAACCGGCCATAAGAGAGAAGAGAGAGAGAAAAATCTGATTTTTCTTTCTAAGGCCCCCTATTTATAGAAAATCTCAAAAAGTGCCCCGAACGGACCCCGCTGGGTCCGGAAAAGTGAAATCTTAGCAGACGCGCTCAAACGGCAAAACTCTGTGAACAAAAAAGATTTCAAATGAGAAAATATGAACAAAGGAAGAAACAGTGTCAAAAACTGAGTCCCGAGCAGAAAGTTATGCCCAAAACAAGTTTGGCGCAAACCGGGGCCAAAAACCCTGAAACTGGAAAACATCATCTAGGAGGAAATTCTAAGAGTCCACAACTCGATAAAATGTGAAAATGAATCCCATACGAGAATCCAGGCTTAAAACAAGGCATTGAGTAATAATTTTCATTAATTGCATAATGGCCCCTCCAAAAAATGAAAATTGCGAAACTACCCCAGAATGAAAATATCTTCTTAGATACCCCTGAAACAAAATATCTTCAAAAGATATTTATGAAAAACACCCCAAGAAAAGAAAAAGTTTCCAAAGAACTTTGCATTTATGCCCCTATGGACACCAGGAGCAACCAGAATACTTTCTCACGAAAGTAAAGATACATATCTCATAGAAATCACTGAGAATGAAGATACGTGAAGTTAGAAACCAACTCCGAACACAAGAAGTGTGGTTACGCAAACAGAGTGACAAATGAGGAAAAGACGAAATAGGGAAAAAGACAAAATAGGGAAAAGACAAAAAGTGAATAGTGTCGAAAAACGAAAAGTGCGGAACTGACTCGGTCCTCAAAGGAAGTTGTCAATCCACATAAAAGAGTCTCGGAAATCACTCCAGAGCACTTGAGATGACACTAATCGACAAGAAACCAAACTCAGAAGGGAAAAGACAATGGAAAAAATTTATCCAAAAAAATCCAAGTCATTACAACCTTCCCACCTTAAAGGGATTTTTTCCCCGAAATCCAGCCCAACGAAATAGAAAGCGAAACCAGGATAACTATAGAGTACATCTCCGAGTATCCCTCACAACGCGCTACACCAGCGACCTCGAAGCTGAAAGGAACACACAAACCACTGTCAATTGCACCTGTGTGCTCATGACAAGACAGCCCCTCAAGGGAAAAGTGACCACATGGCCACACGACAAGTCTGAACTCACACAGAGAACCCAAGGTCAGACAAAAGAACGGAAAACAACAACCGTAAGCGTCCCTCCTGACAAACCATCATAAGGAACCAAAAACAACCACCAAAAGAACTCTAAGATAACCACATATCAAATCAGGGTACAGAACAAACACAACGTGGCAGTACGAATAGCGACCAGAACTCACCCACGACGTACTCAAATGTGTGGTAGCAATGATAGTATCTAGTGCCTGCCCACACTTACTTGTCAGTAAGGTAGCATCGACGGCAACTAGCACTCGCCCACAACACACAACTTGTATGGTAGCATGACAGTATAAGGCACTAGTTCATAACCTGCCCTCCACTAGGTCTACCCAAGAAACCTCTCGATACAAATGACATTAATGTCAAAAATGATCATTGCCAAAAGCACTACGGAGACCAACATTTTGTGAGAGTTGAGATATGGTCCAAAGATGTCCGGCCGGACCATCCTGGCCAATCCTAAAACTCTGACAACAATGCTATAGGTACCGCTATGCTTAAGGCCCCAAATCCTCAATACAGTAAAACCAACATCTCCAATGTCTCAAAATACCCCCATTAACAACATTTATTAGGAATCCAAAACCTGACTAGCATATCAACTCCTACAGAAATCAAAATGAACCTCACAATAAGGCATTTCATCAAAAGCCTACATTTCTCCCTGAAACTGATCAACTACAAGACCAATCACCATGATCAAACATCAGATCCACATCCCTATCACGGATAACTAAATCCTCAAAATACAAATCCACCAAGTGGCACACACATCAAAATGCCAACAACCAAGGTCACAAGATGAATCTCTCAAAACCATGCTTGGCAACACCAAGCTAAATCAAAATTCCTCAATTTTTTTGATTCACAACCAATCATCAGAACTCCGATTCCTCAAAACTATGCCTAGTCATAACTAGGACGAGAAACTCCATAACAAGTCATATCCAACAGCAATCCTCTAAAACTTTTCCTAAAAGTTAACCACATTTAGGTCTCCAAAACGGAAACAAGTCTCTAAAAGATGTTCTCAAAAGAGCATCGAGCTCACCTCACAATCAAACAAATCCTCAATGATATGGACATAAGTCCCCAAAAAATATGATCTCACACCAATCAACTCACTCTGAGCACCACAGCCATTAACAAACATGGCAAAAACTCCCCAAGGGAAGACACGAAAGAAAGGGAACCACTAGTCCTAAAAAAGACAACTCCACAACTCCATCTCTAAAATGAAAGACAACAAGGTCAAAGACTTCACCCCCTACATGGAAGTAAGTTGACCAAAATCCATCAAATCCTCACCAAGGACTCAAGACAACAACAATGATTTTCATAGACCAACCAACCCCAAAACAGTGCATAACACAATGGAAAGAAGAGACTCACTCCTTGTGAAGTCCCTTACACGAACCAACACAAAACCCTTGTGGAAATCCGCATACACACTACGTGCGACCGAGGGAAACGAATGGGGAAAACAAACCTGGAAGTCATGCATATGACAAGGAATGCAACTACCAGAAAGAAAATCTACTCACATAGATAAAAATCAAAGGTACATGCAACACGTCTCCACGTAAGCACAAAGGCATGTTACTAAAGCGCAATAACAACATGGCATCTCTAAGCATATAAAGAAGGCATGCTAATGCCACACAATAAGGAGGCAAATGTGGACACATTTCCACCTACTCATGCATCATAACATCATAAATCATACTACTAACATGGTAGTAAACGAAACTGCATAAGACAACATGATGCAACAATGAACCCTATGGACATCGTGTCCTAGAGTGTCTAAGAAAGGAAAGGACAATTCCTAGTCCTAAACTGTCTCCAAAACCAATGCGACAACAACCTGTCTTAAAGCAAACGTGAGCCCTTACCTTGATTGCACACTTTTAGATTTCTAGTTGATAACCTAGAGAACCTATGTCTTGATGTGTGGTATTAGATATTCTAATTATGCTAAATTGTTATATTTAGTTCATGTTGCATTTTAGACTTCAAGTTGATTACCTTGAGAATCTATATGTTGTTGCTTTGTGAAAGCATGCTCCTATGTTGTTGCCTTGTATAAACATGACCCTATGTTGCTAAAATTGCATGAATGAGGTGATTGATGCTAGAAATGATCTTAGGTAGTTAGGATGCTCCTCAAGTCTTACCTTTGACATAGACGTTAGGTGGAATGAACCACAATAATTAAATCATGCAAACTTGTAAGACGTAGGTCGATGCATGCTCATTTCCTACGAGTAGCTTTATATTACTCACCCCTACGATACTGGGGCATATTTCAGGTACAAGAACCAAGGTTGCGATTCTCATCATGCTTGGATGATTGGTGGACTTGAAGATTTTCATTCCTTGTAAAGGTTGGCTTGAAAAGCCATTTGTAGCCTTATATGTCAAAATATGTATATTTGAATTTAAACATGTAATGTGTACGTGAGTACACTCCTTATAATGTGTTTGACATGTATGAGATGAGGCCGGAGGCCAATGACATGTATTTGTATTTTATGTAGTTTTGACTTCATGAAATATTATGAAAATGTTGAAAAAATGTTAAGTTTTGTCTCACTATGTTTGCATCAGGTGTGGGAATTCTGTTTTGATTCTTCCGTAGGATCTCATTAATCATGCATGAAGTGTGGCCAAGGGCCAAATGGTAATTTCCAATCATTTGCTATTTTTGGTTTTCAAAATACCCGTTTCAAATTCATTTTCGCCTTTTTGGCCGTTGGGGGGGTCGAATTTTGACTCGACTATTTCTGGGAGCCGTGGACCATTCCCGCGGGCTCAAAATCACTTATTACATTTGCATGCATATTTGTTTCTGCCTAGAAGTGCATTTAGAGTCAAATGTAGGTTTGGTGCAAACTTACATTTTTGTCGTTTTGAGCCTAAACTGAGCATAAGGGCATTTTGGAGTTTTTACTAGAAAAATAAAGTTTTCTTTTGGCATGGTTGGCTAGAAAACATGATTTTGAGGGTAGTTTCTTCTTTGTGTTTTTCTCAAAAAGGCCAAAAAGTCCTCAAAATTGCATTTTAAGTCAGCATTTCAAGAGTAGCCTACAGAAGTTCGAGCGCTCTAAAGGGGGAGTTCGAGCTCTCGAACTTTGGGCAGAATTCTCGGGGCAATTTTTGAGCACTCGAAGTCCTTGTTCGAGTGTTCGAAGTACTGTTCACGGGTGTGTGTGTGTCTTGGTTCAGCACTGCACCTCTAACTTCAAATTATCATATCTTCTTCGTTTGAACTCCGAATTGGTCCGTTCTTGAGTCTAAATTGATCACGTCAAAATAATCTTTCCAATGGTACTAATTAGAGCTTCAGATTCTTCTTTTAGCTCTAGATATTCAAGTTTTAGTAAGGTAGTGTCTGTTTTTGGTTCGAATCGGGATAGGGTTTCCCTTCCTTCGACTTCAGAACTTGATATCGTTACCGTCCGGACTCCGAATCAAATGATTTTTGAGTCTATCTTTATTAATTTTTCGTTGTATTTCCAATGGTGTGTACGGTGGCACCCATTTCATTGTGGAATGACCATTTTTCCCCAAGGTTCATTCTTATCCATTTTTGAAACGTTGCTTCCGCATTTTCTTCCTTTGGGTTTTGTGACCTCGTTGAAGGTCACATTGGGGTCTTAGAGGAGTGTTGTATCTCTAGAGACCATTATTCTATCTTTTGCTTCCGCATTTTGGACCCGTTTTGGGTCATCACATGACACACTGGGTTGAAAAATCCAGGGTCGTCACAGTTGTTGTCGACCTAGCATTGGTTTTGAGGTAGGTGGATGGTCACATTTTGTTTAGGCTCTTATGAGATGAGTCATTTGGCGTTACCATAGTGGTGGATTTGTTGGTTTTTGGCCATGACGAGGTTATGGACCTCTTAGGATTCTTGATTGTTCCGGATGATTCCTCTGGAACTTGCGTTTTTTCGTAGGCGGGTACGTTTGTGGGCGGGTGCATGGCACTGTCATGCTATCGTACTGGCGAGCTACAAGTACAGTTCGGATGGAATCAATGTTGGTTTTGTTTTGATAGGCGTTGTCCTTTTGATCAATGATGATGATGGTTGTTTTGGAGATCAGTCATAGTGATTGATTTGGTTGTTATTAGTATGGCTGTAGTTGCCATTTTCCTTGAGGAGTTCGTACGTGATGATGCTTTTGGGATCAAGTCGATTAATTGATGTTACGGATAGTGAGAGCACTGCACTGTTAGTGTCACTTGTAGTGTCACCTCTAGATTTGGAGATGGATTGTTAGAGTCTTACTGTTGTGGTAAGGGCTCACGTTTGCTTTGAGACAAGTTGTTGTCGCATTGGTTTTGGAAACAGTTTATGACTAGGAATTATCCTTTCTTTTCTTAGACACTCTAGGACACGATGTCCATAGGGTTCATTGTTACATCATGTTGTCTTATGCAGTTTCGTCTACTATCATGTTAGTAGTATGATTTATGATATTCTGATGCATGAGTAGATAGAGGTATATCCACATTTGCCTTCTTGTTGTGTGGCATTAGCATGCCTTCTTTATATGCTTAGAGATGCCATGTTGTTACTGTATTTTACTGACATGATTTTTGTGTTTATGTGGAGACGTGCAGCATGTACTTTTGATTTTTATCTATGTGAGTAGATTTTCTTCTTGGTAGTTGCATTCCTTGTCATATGCATGACTTCCAGGTTTGGTTTTCCCATTTGTTTCCCTCGGTCGCACGTAGTGTGTATGCTGGTTTCCACAAGGATTTTGTGTTGGTTCGTGTTAGGGACTTCACAAGGAGTGAGTCTCTTCTCTTTGTTGCATTGTGCACAGTTTTGGGGTTGGTTGGTCCGTGAGGACCACTATCGTTGTCTTGAGTCCTTGGTGAGGATTTGATGGATTTTGGTCGACTTACTTCCATGTAGGGGGTGAAGTCTTTGACCTTGTTGTCTTTCATTTCAGAGATGGAGTCCTGGTGTTATCCTTTTTAGGACTGGTGGTTCCCTTTCTTTCATGTCTTCCCTTGGGGAGTTTCTTCCGTGGTTGTTGATGGCTGTGGTGCTCAGAGTGAGTTAATTGGTGTGAGATCATTTTATGGGGACATATGTCCATACCATTGAGGATTTATTTGATTGTGAGGTGAGCTCAATGCTCTTTTGAGAATGTCTTTTGGAAACTTGTTTCCGTTTTGGAGACCTGGATGTGGTTAACTTTTAGGAAAAGTTTTGGAGGATTGCTGTTGGATATGGCTTGTTTGTGGAGTTTTCTCATTTTAGTTATGACTAGGCGTGATTTTGAGGAATCATAGTTCCAGTGGTTGTTTATGGATCAATAGAAATTGAGGAATTTTGATTTAACTTGGTGTTTCCAAGTACGATTTTGAGAGATTCATTTTGTGACCTTGGTTGTTGGCATTTTGATGTATGTGCCACTTGGTGGATTTGTATTTTGACGATTTAGTTATCTATGATAGGGATGCGGATCTGATGTTTGATTATGGTGTAGTCTTGTAGTTGATCTGTTTCAGGGAGATATGAAGGACTTTCGATGAAATGTCTTATTATGAGGTTCGTTTTGATTTCTGTAGGCGTTGATTTGCTTTTCAGGTTTTGGATTCCTGATTAATGTTGTTAATGGGGGTAATTTGAGACATTGGAGATGTTGGTTTTGCTGTATTGAGGATTTGGGGCATTAAGCATAGCGGTACCTATAGCATTGTTGTCAGAGTTTTAGGATTGGCCAGGATGGTCTGGCCGAACATCTTTGGACCATATCTCAACTCTCACAAAATGTTGGTCTCCGTAGTGCTTTTGGCAATGATCATTTTTGACATTAATGTCATTTGTATCGAGAGGTTTCTTGGGTAGATCTAGTGAAGGGCAGGTTATGAACTAGTGCCTTTTACTGTCATGCTACCGTACAAGTTGTGTGTTGTGGGCGAGTACTAATTGCCGTCGATGCTACCTTACTGACAAGTAAGTGTGAGTGGGCACTAGATACTATCATTGCTACCACACATTTGAGTACGTCGTGGGTGAGTTCTGGTCGCTATTCATACTGCCACGTTGTGTTTGTTTTGTACCCTGATTTGATATGTGGTTATCTTAGAGTTCTTTTGGTGGTTGTTTTTAGTTCCTTATGATGGTTTGTCAGGAGGAACGCTTACCGTTGTTGTTTTCCGTTCTTTTGTCTGACCTTGGGTTCTCTGTGTGAGTTCAGACTTGTCGTGTGGCCATGTGGTCACTTTTCCCTTGAGGGGCTGTCTTGTCATGAGCACACAGGTGCAATTGACAATGGTTTGTGTGTTCCTTTCAGCTTTAAGGTCGCTAGTGTAGCGCGTTGTGAGGGATACTTGGAGATGTACTCTGTAGTTATCCTGGTTTTGCTTTCTGTTTCGTTGGGCTAGATTTCGGGGACGAAATCCCTTTAAGGTGGGAAGGTTGTAATGACCCGGATTTTTTTGATAAATTTTTTCCGTTGTGTTTTCCCTTCTGAGTTTGGTTTCTTCTCGATTAGTGTCGTCTTGAGTGCTCTGGAGTGATTTCCGAGACTCTTTTCTATGGATTGAGAACTTCTTTTAGGGACCGAGTCATTCCCACATTTTCTTTTTTCGACACTATTCACTTTTTGTCTTTTATCCTATTCCATCTTTTCCTCATTTGTCACTCTGTTTGCGTAACCACACTTCTTGTGTTCGGAGTTGGTTTCTGACTTCACTTATCTTCATTCCCAATGATTTCTATGAGATATGTATCTTTACTTTCGTAAGAAAGTACTCTGGTTGCTCCCGTTGTCCATAGGGGCATAAATGCAAAGTTCTTTGGAAACTTTTTCTTTTCTTGGGGTATTTTTCATAAATATCTTTTGAAGATATTTTATTTCTGGGGTATCTAAGAAAATATCTTTTGGAAGATATTTTTATTCTGGGGCTGTTTCGTAGTTTTCACTTTTTGGAGGGGTCATTGTGCAATTAATGAAAGTTATTGCTCAATGCCTTGTTTTGAGCCTGGATCCTCGTATGGGATTCATTTTCACATTTCGTTGAGTCATGGACTCTTAGAATTTCCTCCTGGACGATGTTTTCCAGTTTTAGGGTTTCTTGCCCTAGTTTGCGCGAAACTTGTTTTGGGCATAACTCTCTGCTCGGTTCTCGGTTTTTGACGTTATTTCTTCCGTTATCCATATTTTCTCATTTGGAATCTTTTTCATTCATAGAGTTTTGCCATTTGAGCGCATCTGCTTAGATTTCACTTTTCCGGACCCGGCGGGGCCCTTTTGGGACGCTTTTTGAGTTTTTCTATAAATAGGTGGCCTTTAAGTGAAAAATCAGATTTTGCTCTCTCTCCCCTCTCTCTTGGCCGGATCTAGAGGCAGTCATGGCTGCCATATTCTCTCTCTTCTTTTGAGCTTCCTCCCCTCACTAAAAAGTGGTGATGTTTTATGTTTGTTGTTCCCCTCGGCGAGGCCTTCGATTCTAACCGATTGGAATCTCGTTTCGGCCATTTCTTAAGTTTGGGTTTGAAATCAAGTTGTGTTTTTGATGGGGCTTCCTTGGGATTCATGTTCGTGGTGTTGTCCCCAACAAAACCTAGGAGTTTCGTCGGATTCGGAGCTGATTTATTTTGGTGGGGATTTAAGATTTCATCTCAAATGGAGGTAGGGAATGTTTTAGGCTTTTGTGTATGTTGTATTGAGTGTTTAGCATGATTATATAACTTATATATGTGCCTTGTATCAAATCTAGAAAGTTAGTAATTTTTAATTCTTTGTATAAGATTTAAAATTCATAATGATATATAACTTTGAATTGTGGCATGGTAGAAAATCTTATTTTAATATGTTGGTTAACATATATTACATTTGGATTAATTAAATAAGAATTGGTCTTTTTAATTAATATTTATCTTTTGTGAAAGATTAAAGTTCATGGCCGTACCTTGCATGAAATTGAGTTGTATTATGCTTCTAAATTAAGTTTTGGCATGTTTGTTAACATACTTTAATTTGAAAGCATTTGGTTAAGTTTAAAAATTTAGAGACTTTAATTAAGAGAATTAATTAAAATCTAATTTTGTGGTTTCATGGGCCTAATTAAGCTTTTGTGGAAATATATGTAATGACCATGATATGTCTATTAGCATATATTAAATTGGGGCCAATTAGAAATGATTTGAAATCTAGAGAGTTTAATTATTTTGATGTAATTAGATTCTATCTTGTTTATCCATGGATTTAATCATGTTTTAGAAGGTGCTTCTATTTTAAGATCATGGATTTAGACTTATGAAGTATTTACTTGATTGTGTTATATGCATTGAAGGGCATTGTTGTTAAATTTATATTCATGAGAGTATGTTTCTATATGAATATATTGTTGGCTTGTAATTTCGTAGCATTATGGATATGAAATGCTTATTATGCATAATTGAGAGTTATATTACTAACTTGTTACTATGTAGTAGTAATATGTATAAGTTATGAACTTATTTGGCTTATTTTGGAATCTTGGAACTTTGTTGAGTTGAGATGGCTAGGGTTTGGCTCTAGTACGGGGACGTGAGTCCTCTAAGTCATTGAGATAGTGCGCACTTAGGGTGGTCTTCCCTGCGGGTTAGTGCCCGGAATAACCATTAAGGTCTCGGCAGAATTCCGAGCGTGATGTCCAACTCTTCCACTATTTGTTTTCGCATTCAATTCCAAGTTGACAATCATATTTAACTTGTTGACTTGTGGTTTTAGCTATTGGCCATTTTTGATGTTGTTAAGTACATCCATACTAAATTGATATATTTAGTTGATTTCACACTTTTAGATTTCTAGTTGATAACCTAGAGAATCTATGTCTTGATGTGTGGTTTTAGATATTCTAATTATACTAAATTGTTATATTTAGTTGATGTTGCATTTTAGACTTCAAGTTGATAACCTTGAGAATCTATATGTTGTTGCTTTGTGTAAGCATGACCTTATGTTGCTAAAATTGGATGGATGAGGTGATTGATGCTAGAAATGATCTTAGGTAGCTAGGATGCTCCTTGAGTCTCACCTTTGACATAAACGTTAGGTTGAATGAACCACAATAATTAAATCATGCAAACTTGTAAAACGTAGGTCGATGCATGCTCATTTCCTACGAGTAGCTTTATATTACTCACCTCTACGATACTGGGTCGTATTTAAGGTATAAGAATTAAAGTTGAGACTTCCATTATGCTTGGATGACTTGTGGAGTTGAAGACTTCTATTTTTGTGAAGGTTGGCTTGGAATGCCAATTGTAGTCTTATATGTCAACATGTGTACATTTGATTCCTTATATGTAATGTGTATATGAGTACACTTTTTACGATGTATTTGACGTGTATGAGATGAGGCCGGAGGCCAATGACATGTAATTTATATCCTATATAAATTTTTACTTCATGGAATATTATAAAAGTATTGGAAAATATTGAGTTTTTGCTTCACCATGTTTGCATTGGGTGTGGGAATTCCATTTTGATTCTTCCATTAGCATTCATTCACCATGTATGAAGTGTGGCCAAAGGCCAAGTGGCATTTTGAAACCATCTCATGATTTTAAATTCCAAGTTTTCGTTCCAAACTTCGTTTTTGGCATTTTGGCCGTTGGGGGGTCATATTTTGTATCGGCCATATTTTTGAGCCATGGACCATTATAGCACATCTTACTAGGTAAGTTATGTTTGTGTGCATGGTCGTCTCCGGGCAAAGCTTCTTCTTTGGTGAAATGAGCCTCTTACGGACTCATTTTTCACTTTTGTTGCATATTCTGACCTAAGGGTATTTTAGGGATTTCCTTTGGGAAATAAATTCCATTCTTTACATGGTCACTTAGAAAATGTGATTTTAGTGAGGGTTTCTTCTTCATGTTTTTCTAGAAAATGTCACCTTGGCATCGGAAATCGATCCCGAATTTCAGCTTCTGTTTTTCCATTTAGCAGCTTTTTGGACCCTCTGGACTAGTTTTCTTGGGAGGGCATTTTAGGCATTTCACAGTGCGCATTTTTCAATTTTTCTAGCGAATCACGTAGAAAACTTGATTTTGAGGGGGATTTTTTCTTTGTGTTTTTCCAGAAAATGTCATCTAGGCCCTCAAATTTCCATTTTTTCTGGAAAAACCCCTGCTGCCAGGTTTTTAGGCTGCCCATTCTGCCTCCTTCACATGTAAACGGTTAGAAGGGGCTTCGTAACCGGTTACCTGTGCATGGGCAGTATTTTGGTCAAAATTTTTGGTTTCTTAACCGGTTAGGAAGGCTTAGTAACCTGTTAGATGTTCTTGGTTGTCACCTTTTTGACCGTTTTGCCCCTTCTTCTTCCGTTAGCCATATATTCTTCATCCGGACTCCGAATCAACTGATTCTTGAGTCTAAATTCACTAATTTTTCATTGTCTTTCCAATAGTGTACTCAGTGACACCCAATTTTAAGCTAGAAATGATGATTTTTCCCCTAGGTGCATTCTTGTCCATTTTTGAAATATTGCTTCCGCATTTGATTCCTTTGGGTTCCGTGACCTCGTTGAGGGTCATAATGGTGTCTTAGAGCCATATTGTATCTCTAGAGACCATTATTTTGTCTTTTGCTTTCGCATTTCAAATCCGTTATCGGGTCATCTTTCGGTTCATCACTGACGCACCGGGTTGAAAATCTTGGGCCGTCACAAAGACCATGTTATATCCTTTTACATATATTTGTTTGAGCCTAATTGAAATTTATTTGAAATTTAGAGACTTTTCATGTTAAGGTGATAATCTCATGAAATGTAGTGCAATAAACTACCTTCTTAGCATTTTACTAATTAGATGTAAAATTAGTACTTGGGACATCTTAAAATGGTAATTGGACTTAGCATTATATGTAATATCACTGTCTTGAATAGCTTGTTAGAATATTACAATTGTTTACCTTGAAAGCTTGTTACTAAATTGAAGCTTATTTAGTACTTGTGGCTTAGGATGGTAATGTGGCACAATTGTTGTAAAATATTCTTACCTTGTGTATAAATTGCATATTGAAGACATGACATGTCATATGCCATTTAGACTTGAATTCTAGGACATGGTTTGTGTAGACTTAACCTTACTTGTGCATGGAATGTGGTAACTTGCATTTGATTTTGTATAAGTTTTGAACTTATTGGTTTTGGAAAGCTTGTGAGGACATAATTTATGTGATGGCTAGGGTTTAGCTCTAGTACAGAGACAAGAGTCTTCTAAGTCATAAGTGCGCACTAGGTGGTACCTTGTGGGTTGTAATTACCAGAAAATACTTGATTGGTCTAGCGACCACATGTCCTAGTCTTTCCACTATTTGATTTCGCATTTAATTTCAAGTTGTTAATCATAGATTAGTTGTAGCTTTAGAATTGATACTTACTTGTATACTTGCTCCATGAGTTTAAATTTCATTTAGTATACTTGTGCCGTGTATACTTATCTTAGGCGTATCTCTTTTAGCTTAGTATACTTGTGTTCGTATACTTGATTTACGATATTTTCATATAAAATGTATACTTGCGTAAATATGCTTAGACATTGTAGGACTTGTCTTAATATGATTTAGTATACTTTGAAATGTGTGCTTGTATGTTATAGAACTTGTTTTAATATTATTTAGTATACTTGAGCATGTACACTTGTATGTCGTTGTTCACTTTAAATTGCATGAGTAGCCTAGGATGCTCCTTGAGTCTCATTTTGACATAGACGTTAGTTGGCATAAGCCCTTTGATATGTTTCACCTTAAGGTGATATAATTACAAAATCCTAGGTTGATGCATACTCATCTCTTACGAGTAGCTTTATGTTACTCACCCACGTAGTGGGGACATTTTTCTGGTACATGGACCTCGATTTGGGATGCACACTTTGCCATGGAAGTTTCGCAGACTTCATGAAAATGTTGGCATGACATCCTATTTGCAGCTTTATATGACAAAACTTGTAATTTTGTTCTAAATATGTAATGGGTACATATGTACACTTTTTGTAATGTTTTTGGCATGTACGATATGAGGCCAAGGGCCAAGTATGTTTATATTTACACTTGTACTCATTTGGCGCCACTTTTGGTTGAAAAATGTATTTTTTATCAACTTTGGAGGTTTGGCATGTAAAATCTTGTAAATGATATTTAATGAGGCCATGGGCCATTGTAACACACTTCAATATGTAAAGTACACTTGTCGACATGCTTACATAGCTTAAAATCTTGTTTTTGGACCACATTCATGTTGGGGTTTGAGGCTTGGGTGAAGCCTCAACAATTCTTGGGCATAACAGGTCTTACAACAGCTTTCTAAGTGATTTTGGTTGTCTGAAATGTTAGTTCAGTTGACTAATGACTCTTAGAAACTTCAATGCATAGTAAAAACTCATTTCCAGTAGCCTTTTTCACTGTTCAAGACCATTTCGGTCGACCAATGGCCTATTTCGGTCGACCGAAGCAACCTCCACTTAAAAAAATGTTTTCAACACAATTTTTGTGAGTTTCAGTCGACCGAAATAACCCACTTTCAGCTGCCCTTCAGATTTTGTAACAGCACTGTTGTTCCGACTTCAAATGGCTATATTTGCTTCATTTTTAACCCAAATGGGGTGATTCCTAAGCCTAAATTAATTTATTTAAAGTCAGATTTCCAATGGTACCAATTCCATTCTTAGACTTAAATCACAGTGGGAGTTATTCAAGTTTTAGTGAAGTAGTGTCAGTTTTTGCTTAAACTGGGAAAGGGCATTTTATGGGATTCTTGTCCAAAGTTCTTAGTGTTGGGATTTATATGCCCTGGCATAGCAAATTCCTATCTGGATTGTATTGACATATGTTCCTGACATATCTGAAATATTTATGCTTTATATAATTGGTGAATTCAATGTATTATGTTTCAATTCACTATGAAATTGATAGTGTCCAGTTAATTACAAGAAATATTTATATATATGTATGTGATGACAATCAATGCATGATATATAAATAGTAATTATAAATTGTTCATAGTCGGTAATCATGGATGGACTCATAATTAATTAAGACTTGAACTGGATCCGCGTTAGGTTGAGATATATTGCGAGAGCCGTCGTATGCAATTACTCCCTATCACCGTCATGGCATTTGACTCTTAAGCATGAGAAAAGTATAGACTCTTTTATTAATTAATAATTACTTTGATTTGTTCGGCGGATTCTTCGGGATCCTTAGACCGACACTTTGGGTAGTTATGTAATTAATAGTTAGAGGGTTATATTTTCAATAGTTGCATCATTGCTACTTGTATTTATTTTGTATTGATTATGTTTGATCACAAAGTAAATTCGAAGGCCTTCGTGTGTTTTTAGACAAAATGATTTATTATATATTTATTTATTTAAATTATTATTTTTGTCAAACAAATGTTTTATTGTGATCGAGCCAGAAATAATCAAAGGTACCAAAATAAATATATTAATTAAGTAGTCGGATTGATGGCTATATTTATCCGATAACTAATTATGCATAGAGGGGTCAAAGTGCAATATTGACTTAGAGGTTATTTATTATTTAATTGGAGTTCAATTAATTTCTTTTAGTGGAGTAGAAATTAATTTATGAATTAATTGAATTGGGTCCATGGACCGGGCCAATTATTAATTCATTGTAGCCAATAAAATAATAGGCCCAATGGATTCTCACTCATAGCCCAACTTGATATTGGAATCATATTAGATTTGAGACATATGAATTAGAGATGGAGAAGGATTTGTTGTTTCCTTTTCTTTATTTTTATGTTGCCTATAAATATACATGGTCTATGTATATTTTAGGGAGTGATTTTTATGAGAAGGAAAAAGGAATAAATTTTCTCTCTCTAGAAAATTAGGGTTTATGTTCTCATCTAATGGAGGCTCCCACAAGCCTAGTTTTTCAAGGTCATTCAAGGAGGCTTATGAGTGATTCCTAAAGGCAAGACCATTACCAAGAAGATGGAGATCCATGGAAAAGATGTCTAGCAAAAGGGATCTACAATAAGTGAGAACATTCACTTTAGAGGAGAGATCTGAGGTTTACTCAAACCTTGATGTAAGTATTCAATCTTTTAGTTGAATAATACATCATATTTTATTTTATTTTTTTGCATAAAACTTGTCTCTATGTGATGAATCAAGATCTATGAATTTAAATCCCTCGAAAAAATTTTAAAACTAGCACGTTTCCCAACAGTGGTATCAGAGCATGGTTTGATTCATTACTAGAGATCATGATTTTATGAAAATCATCATTCATGGATCCAAAATTATATTCATATATATTTTTATTGATGTATGTTGATGTATGATTTAATATGTTGATATATATTGATACATAATGATGTATGAATGATTGTGAATGATTGATGATGTATGGTTGGGCCATGGATGAAGCTTATAGGTTAAATGAATGTAATTTTATCTTTGGATGAATGTAATTAAGGCTTTGATTTAGCCGTTTGAAAGTTCAATGATGTAATTTAATTTTTTCCATTGTATATCAAATTGTAAATTTATTTAAAGCCATGTAATCTTCATCAAAGGATGCTATGAAGCTTCAAGAAGGTCCAAGAGGGTTAAATTAGGATTCCTGATGGATAGATTCTGGAGCCACTAAACATGTTTGCAATTTATTGTAAGGATTTCTGGAATCCAGAAGCCTTGATGATATGGGTATATATTTATCTTTTGACCTGATGCCAAGGTTGTAACTAAGTCAGTGGGAGTATTACGTCTGAAATTAGAGAGTATGAGGATAATAGTATTAGAGAACTATCTTTATGCACAGAAGTGAAACGCAATCTCATTCTTATTTCACTTTTAACTTATAAAAAAAAAAACTAGATCGTTATTTTGTAAAACTGGTTTTATAAAATTGAATAGATATGTGATTGCTTCTGGTGTATTGAAAGATGGTTAATATACTATAATCACAAGCTCTTAAGATTTGCAGGATGTAGAAAGTAATGTTGCATCTTCTAGATTGAATGTTAAGAGAAAATTTGTTATTCCTGACTCATTGTATTTTTGGTGTCTATTTTTGGGTTGTAATCAATCAAAATGAGATTTAAAGATTGGTTAAAGAAGGTTTATTACCTAGTGAGGCAGAGGAGCCTAAACCAAACTTGTGAATCTTGTTTTGAAGGATAGATAACTCTAAGGGCTTAATCAGCCAAATGAAATAGACATAAAGAACAATTGGAGTCGGTACACACGTACACGTGTAGTCTTATGAACATCCAATCAAGATTACTCACGTTTTGGATAAATTTACCTGTTGCGACACAAGTCTTATACTTTTAGTATATTCCGAGAGGGTCAAGACTGATGTGGAGCTCAGATTAGGTAAACTTATCAAGACACTTCGATCTGATCGAGTATTTGAGTATTTCTTGGGATAGTGCAAAAACTATATGGTCAATGAGGGTGTTGTGTACCAGTTTTCCGCAATTGACGCTAAATTAATTTAGGTGTCAAATAGGAATAACAGAATTCCACTTAACATGGTTAGATCTATGATCAGTAATGCCACATTATCTCTTTCATTTAAGAGTTTAGCGTTAATGACATCGATGCGCATTATGAACTGCATTCCATCTTAGTCTGTCTCAAGGATACCGTTGAGCTGTGTTTTTGACTAAATATTAGTTTGAATCATATGCACATATGGGGTAGTCTTGCACACGTGCGTTTGATATGGACAAGTAAGTTGGAATCAGATCATAGGCATGCTAGATTTGATAGCTACTCTAAATGTCACTAGGATGGATTATTTTATGATCTCAAAGATAAAAGTTGATTATTTTCACTCACTGTTTATCTATAGGAGAATCATATTATGAATCACATACCTAGTAGCATAATGTTAGAGAATTTAGTATGAGTACCAGATGTACCACATGTGAACACACTTATTATAGAGATTGAGAATAATATATGAATTCCCTATTGATGTGTTAGCATCATCTACTACACAGATTCTTGCATCGGTACATTGATGTAGTGGGAGGATTATCATCCAATTCGACAGAATCATGTTTTTAGGTAAGACCATTATGGACATCCCTGTTAAACATGAGTTGGACCCAGTAAGCTACACGGAAGCGTGAACCGATGTGGATACAGATCGTTTTGGTGAGTTACTATGAAATCAGAGTTGGAATCTATGTATTCTAATAAATTCTGGGATCTTGTAGAATTTTCTAGTAGGGTGATTCCTATCGAAGGCAAGTTAATCTACAAAAAGATACCAGAAGATTTCTTAGTGAATAAATCATGAGTGTACAAGGGAATGTCATTATTTTTCTTAATTCTATATATTGATGACATCCTACTCATTTATAATGACGTGGAAGTTTTGTCATCAATTATAAGGTAGTTGTTCAATTACTTTTAAATGAAGGATTTTCAAGATGTAAGCTATATTCCTAGGATCAAGCTTTTGCAAGATCAGGTTAAAAGGAAAATAGGCTTATCTTAATAATCCTACATTGATAAAGTTTTGACCAGGTTTAGTATGCATAACTCAAAGAATGAGTTCTTGCTTTATTGATATGGATCGCTCTCTCTAGTAAGTAGTTTTTCAAGACTAGCAGAGGAGATTGAGCAAATGAGACTGGAACAATATGTTTCGGCATATGAGAGTCTCATATATGCCATGGTCTATACCAAACAGGACATCCGCTACATGGTAGGGATAGTCAGTAGAGATCAGTCCAATACTGGACTTGACAACTGGTCTATTGTGAAAAATATCATTAAGTACCTAAGGAGAATCAATGATATCATACTCATTTATGGATGTGATGATATGGTCCTAGTCAGGTATGCTAGTTCTGATTTTCAATCAGAAGTAGATACTATGAGGTTCATGACTTAGTGTATGTTCACTTAATGGAAGGGAAATCAGTTGGTAGATTGTCAAGCAGATTTCAACTGTTGACTCAAACCTGCAGGTGGAACATATTGCAGCCTTAAAGGTGGCAATATAAGCCTATTGGTTTGATCTCACTGATTTAGAGGTTGTGGAGCATACTAGCCTGCCTATCGAGCTATATTGTGACAATAGTGCAGAAGTAGTCCAAACCAATGACCCAAGGTTCCATAGAGGAACAAGATACACTGAGAGGAAGTATCATGTTCGACATGATATTGTCCGGCAAGAAAATGCACTTGTAGTTAAAACATTGCATTGGAACACAACTTTGTTGATCCATTATCAAAGGTGTCATTGATCAATAATTTTGATCATCATCTAGATAACATTGGAGTTAGGTGCAATTTGAATTGGCTATGAGGGCAAGTGGGAGCTGTTGGGATTTATATGCCCTGGCATAGCAAATTCCTATCTGGATTGTATTGACATATGTTCCTGACATATCTGACATATTTATGATTTATATAATTGGTGAATTCAATGTATTATGTTTCAATTCACTATGAAATTGATAGTGTCCAGTTAATTACAAGAAATATTTATATATATGTATGTGATGACAATCAATGCATGATATATAAATAGTAATTATAAATTGTTCATAGTCGGTAATTATGGATGGACTCATAATTAATTAAGACTTGAACTGGATCCGCGTTAGGTTGAGATATATTGCGAGAGCCGTCGTATGCAATTACTCCCCCTATCACCGTCATGGCATTTGACTCTTAAGCATGAGAAAAGTATAGACTCTTTTATTAATTAATAATTACTTTGATTTGTTCGGCGGATTCTTCGGGATCCTTAGACCGACACTTTGGGTAGTTATGTAATTAATAGTTAGAGGGTTATATTTTCAATATTTGCATCATTGCTACTTGTATTTATTTTGTATTGATTATGGTTGATCACAAAGTAAATTCGAAGGCCTTCGTGTGTTTTTAGACAAAATGATTTATTATATATTTATTTATTTAAATTATTATTTTTGTCAAACAAATGTTTTATTGTGATCGAGCCAGAAATAATCAAAGGTACCAAAATAAATATATTAATTAAGTAGTCGGATTGATGGCTATATTTATCCGATAACTAATTATGCATAGAGGGGTCAAAGTGCAATATTGACTTAGAGGTTATTTATTATTTAATTGGAGTTCAATTAATTTCTTTTAGTGGAGTAGAAATTAATTTATGAATTAATTGAATTGGGTCCATGGACCGGGCCAATTATTAATTCATTGTAGCCAATAAAATAATAGGCCCAATGGATTCTCACTCATAGCCCAACTTGATATTGGAATCATATTAGATTTGAGACATATGAATTAGAGATGGAGAAGGATTTGTTGTTTCCTTTTCTTTATTTTTATGTTGCCTATAAATATACATGGTCTATGTATATTTTAGGGAGTGATTTTTATGAGAAGGAAAAAGGAATAAATTTTCTCTCTCTAGAAAATTAGGGTTTATGTTCTCATCTAATGGAGGCTCCCACAAGCCTAGTTTTTCAAGGTCATTCAAGGAGGCTTATGAGTGATTCCTAAAGGCAAGACCATTACCAAGAAGATGGAGATCCATGGAAAAGATGTCTAGCAAAAGGGATCTACAATAAGTGAGAACATTCACTTTAGAGGAGAGATCTGAGGTTTACTCAAACCTTGATGTAAGTATTCAATCTTTTAGTTGAATAATACATCATATTTTATTTTATTTTTTTGCATAAAACTTGTCTCTATGTGATGAATCAAGATCTATGAATTTAAATCCCTCGAAAAAATTTTAAAACTAGCACGTTTCCCAACACTTAGAACCTCTTGGAATGTTGTGAAATAATTAGATTAGGTTTTATTCACCTTGTTTGACTTATTTAGATTCAATTTTCCCTTTCTAATTGTGAATTGACCATTTTTGCCCTTCATTGACGAATTTTGCTCGTTTTTAACACCGTTTACTCCTTTTATTTTCTTTAAGTTCCGTGACTTCATGGAAGGTCACATTGATGTCTTAGGAATGATTTATATCCCTAGAGACTTTAGTTTATCATTTGCTTCTGCATTTCGAATCCATTATCGGGATAATCTTTAGGTCACGGGTTGAATAAAACTCGGGTCACTACAAGTGGTATCAGAGCTCCTAGGTTCGAAAACCTTATGACGTCGGGTTTTGGGTACATATCATGCTTGTGTTGCCATGCTCTATGTGTTTAATTGCTTTTGATAACATGTTGAATGTGATCACATGTTTACGTGCTTATGTGGACGTATGTTTAGAAGTTTCTTTAACTGTCTCAGCATGATATATATGGTTGTTTGCTTTAGTTATTGTATGTGTTAGTCTGTCTGAGTACATTATATATACTTGTAAGTCTTAGTACATTGTATGTGCTTGTCTGTTTTAGCATGTTGATTTACGTTTATCTACTGAGCATAAGGGTTATGCTTGTTTTCTTTCATGTATTACATGTGCTTTTTATTTTTTTGCGTGACTGTATGATGTATACATTGACATGCCTTATATGATTCCTTACTAATTGTGTGAGTATGTAGTCCGTTGTTATGTTACTTAGTAGCTATTTATTCCTATGTCTTGCTTAGGTATTGTGGGTTGTTCCAGCAAGGTTGGCAGAGATTAATGCTAGGGCATTATCTCTTGGAGTCCGTTGTGTCCCCCAAATACATTCTTGTTTTGCGGAGTTTCTTCGTTGGGTAGGAGAAATTCATTCTATGAGGGCCCCATGTCAGGAACCTTGTTGTCTGTTTTGTTGGTTTGGGTGTTCCAAGACCTTGGTCTGACGTTTGATGCGAGTAAGGCTCATGTGAGCGTAGAGTCGCAGTCCGTGTCTGGTGGAATGAGACGTGGGTTAAGGAGGCTCTGTTTCATTTTCCTTTTTCCTTCGTGGCTTCACAACGTGGTCAGGGAGTGTCTGGGGTGTTGGTGTCATCTCTTAGGGTTTTATGGTGACCTTGATGTGATGATGTCATTGGGGTCTTGTTTCTAGTGTCATGGGACAATGAGTCGAATTGACTCGAGTCCTTCCTTGGGGATTGGGAGGTTTGTTTTCTTGAGCCTCAACAGCAGGGTTCTCGTGTCTTTTCTTCTTAGAGTGATGGTTAGGGATTTGATAGGTGTGTTGACCTGGAATTCTTCTTGTTTTGCCTTGGATAACTCTTACGAGCTTAGGTTAGGGTGTGAGTGTTTTCTTGTAATTAATTGCATTGGTGCAATTAATTACTCTCCCTCGTCCCTGGAGACTTGGGATTTTGTGTTTAGAGGTCCGATAGGATCCTATAGAGTTCTCATTGAACTCATCGACATCCTGAGTTGATTTCTTTTATTGGTGTCTTGTAATGGTTAATAATGGGACTATCCATTACATCGTTGTTTGTTTTGTGTGGTGTTAGGATTCCACCTTGTGTTTGAGCCAGTCTTGGGAAAGACTTGTAGCTTCTTTATTTTAGGAACCTTAGTGCTCATTCTAGGGAGATGATTCCTTTCCTCACGGAGAGAGATCGGACTCATCCGGGTTTTCAGATTCCTTTTTGTGAGTTGTCCTTCTGAGAGGCATTATATCCCTCCTTGATTTTGATTTCGTGGGATTGTTATTTGCATAGTCATTCTTACATGTTTATATACCTTGTTGTTTTAAGCATGCCTTAGAAATATGTTAGGGATGTAACTATTTGATGGTTATGTGCTGGTATAGATGATGTGTTTTCCATTTACTATATCTGTTTGTCATGCTAGCGTTATAGGCGATGTGTAATATGTCTCTGATGTTTGACCCCTATGTGATAGGTAGCATATTTAATTTTCCTTGTACACTATGTGTTTAGTTGTGTGGTGCGATATTGTTTCTGTTAAATTGTTCGTAGAATTTCATCTACGTTTAGTATACTTGTACCTAGCATGCTTGCACATTGTTTACTTCAGTTCGTTTTGGTCTACCATGGATTTAGTATTGCTTAGTACACTTATGAGTGTATCCTTGTACATAAACACATATTGCGTTTCCGTTTTGACATTTCTTAGTATACTTGTGAATGTATGCTGTTGGCCCAAGGATTTTATCTAAAGGTCAATCTTATGTTTTGATGATTACAATCCATTAATGATGTTTATGTACTAATATTTTCATTGAGTGAAGTATAGTTATTCAATCATTCAATCCTTAATGATGAGCTAGAAGTTCCATTTCAAGCATTCCAAACACTCAAGCAATGATTTCAAAGAAGCATCAAAGTGCAAGAAAATAAAGAAGAACTCGGTCTTCAAAGATCATTCAAGCTTTTCAGCAAATCTTCATCAAGCCTAGACGATCATGATCAAGAAATGAAGAAAATGGTAGATAGGATGGTGAGATACTAAGATTCAATGTCAAAGTTTAGTTGAATATATTTTGAAGCTCAAAATTACAATTCATGCATATCATTCTCATTTCATCTCTCAAAGAACATAAAATTAGCTCATTAGGTTTTTGAACACATTCATATGAGCCTTACATCATACTGGAATTCATTTTAAGCCTCCTACTGAAAGTAGAGTAGAGAAGGCTCTACAAAAAATAGAGAAGGCTCAAGGGAAAGTAGAGAAGGCTCTACGAAAGTAGAGAAGGCTCTAAAAATCTAGAGAAGGCTCAGAAAATTAGAGCAGGCTCCATTTCAATTAGAGACGGCTCTAAAAGCTTTTTTCAACGAAAAATGAAGTTTCCATCCAAAGAGCAGGCTCCCAAAAAGGAGAGCCGACTCTCAAGGCTAGGGAGCCGCCTCCTCTTGTTTACAAGAGCCGGCTCCTTCTAGGGTTTTGATCTATAACGAAAACTTTTTCATTTATTGTTGTCCAACCACCTACAACAGCTATATCGACCATTGTTTATCTATAAATACAGAGGTTGGTCTGCATCAAAAATTACACTATTATAGAGAGCATTCTACCATTCCTAAAAAGCATTAAAGAAGCATTCGTTGAGCTTTCATTCCCTCTGCTTTCATTTCCTCTCTTACATTTCATTCTACTGTAGTAATTTTGGGCTTCAGATATATATTCATCTTTACTATAGTCGTGAGCAGAACTGTGTACTTCTATCTTTGAAAGATTTATTGTACAATTCATTTCTTTTCAAGTTATTGTAAAAGGGTTGGTGTGACCCAAAAGAAAGTCTAGGAGAAGGGTGTTCTCTTAGCAAGGAAGAGAAGCAAGGTCTTGCTTAAATTGAAGGTTTGCTCTCCACCATTAAGGAGAAGCTCTAGTGATTTTGGGAAGTCTCAAGGGGGACCTTGAGCCGAGGAGTAGGAGTTTCCGAACCTCGCTAAATCGCCGAGTCATAGTTTGCAATCTCTCATCTCTATCTCTCTTATACTTGTGCCATACACTGCTTGAATATTTCAGTTTCTCTGTGATTAATAGTCTGTTAGATTTAATATTTTTAAATTGCAAAAATTGGCCCTTGACTCTATTCACCCCCCCTCTAGAGTCAATTAGTGACTAACAATTGGTATCAGAGCCTAATCTCTAGAAAAAGATCTAACCATCTTAGAGAACGACCATGGCCAATACAAATTTTCATCAAGAAGGTCAATCTAACAATAGACCTCCTTGGTTTGACGGAAATGACTACAACTATTGGAAGATCAAAATGAGAGCATTCCTAAGAGGTGTTGATATAGATGTTTGGAAAGCCACAGAAAAAAGGGACCATGTTCCAACCAAAATTGTAAATGGTGAAATTGTTCCAACACCTGATATTGAATGGACCCTAAATGACCGTAGGCTTGTACAATGTAATGTCAAGGCTATCACCAATCTCTATTGTGCTTTAAGCAAAGACGAATTCAATAGAATTTCGGATTGCGAAACAGCCAAAGAAATTTGGGATAAACTTGAAGTTACCTATGTAGGGACTAGTCATGTAAAGGAATCCAAAATGAATATGCTTGTCCATAAATATGAACTTTTCACTATGAACAACAGAGAAACTATTAGTGAAATGTATTCTTGTTTTACTAACATTGTGAATCCTTTGAAGGCTCTTGGAAGATCATATACATCGTCCGACAATGTGAGAAAAATTCTTAGGTCTCTGCCTAAAAACTGGGAAGCCAAGAAGACCGTCATCCAAGAGGACAATGATCTCAATACACTCCCTATAGATGAACTCATTGGCTCATTAATGGCCTATGAGTTAGAGATAAATGATAGAGATGAAGACAAAGAAGCTCAAAAGAAGGATATAGCTCTTCAAGCTACTGCCAAAGAAGTCACAATTGATAAAGCTCCTAATGATGAAGAAGAAGAAGAAGTTGCTTTCATTACCAAGACTGTGAGAAGAGTTCTTCAAATGAAAAAATTCCAAAAGAGTAACAACTTCAAAAGAAATGGTGCATCAAGTGAGCAAGGAAAAAGAGAAACACTTATATGTTTTCATTGTGGAAAACCGGGACATTTCAAATCCGATTGCTATGCCTACAAAAATAAAAAGGAAAGGAAAAAGAAAGGCAAAGCCATGCGAGCTACATGGGAAGATGATGATTCAAATGGATCCGAAAGTGATGATGAACTCAATGAATTAGTCAATCTTTGTCTCATGGCCGATGAAGATGAGGTAAATTCTAATCATGACTCATTTGATTTAGAAACTTCATATGATGAATTAGTTGATGCACACAATTATTTGCTAGATGTTTTTAAGGAATTACATGATGAATTAGGCAAAATGGTTCAAAAGTGTGCTAGCCTTAGAAGAGAAAAGCTTATCATCTCTCAAAACCTTGAAAAATCTCAACTTGAAAATGAAATCTTGAAAAAGGAAAAAGAATTAGCTAAAGAAGCGGCCTCAATTGAGTTAATTTTTGAAAATGAATCATTGAAAGTCATTATTGAGGATCAAGTTGAAACCTTAGCCAAATTCACAAAAGGCAGAGAGAATTTAAGCATCATTCTTGGAAAGCAACGAAATGCTTATGCTAAGGATGGGCTTGGATTTGATCCTCATAACAAAGATTCATGTTTATTAAAAAGGAGAAAGCCCTTGAACAATTACTTTGTTAAAAATTTCTCCTTTAGTCCAACATGCAACTATTGTAAAAAGATAGGACATAAGATCAATCATTGTCCTATTAGGCCATGTAGGACAAAAGAGGTTTGGGTTGTTAAAGGAACTTATGTGCTTCTTCCGAACTCTCATGGACCCAAAAGAATGTGGGTACCAAAAGAAGATTACTCAAATTCATTTTGTAGGTTTGCGTGAAGTATTCATATTCATCCAAGGACAAATGGTTCCTTGATAGTGGATGCTCAAGACATATGACGGGAGATCAATCAAAATTTCACTCTATCAAACCTCACAAAGGAGGAAATGTTACATTCGGTGACAACTCAAAAGGCAAGGTCATTGGCATTGGAACTATTGGTATCTCCTCTTCCTTATCTATTGATGACGTTTTACTTGTTAAAGGCTTAAAACACAACTTATTTAGTATTAGCCAACTATGTGATAAAGGATATGATGTTTTGTTTAAATTGGATAAATGCATTGTCAAAAAGGATAATAATGAAGTTTTTCATGCTCTAAGAAATGGTAATGTGTATACTTTGCTTTTATATGAATTACATGATCAAGATGTCAAGTGCTTTGTATCCTCAAATGAAAATTGTTGGTTATAGCATAGAAGGTTAGGTCATGCTAGTATGGATTTGATTTCAAAGCTATCTAGAAATGAATTAGTCAAAGGCCTCCCAAAGACTAATTTTTCTAAAGATAAAACTTGTAGCGCATGCCAAATAGGTAAACAAATTAAGACATCGTTTAAAAGGAAAAAGAACATAACAACTACAAGGCCACTTGAATTAATTCATATGGACTTATTCGGTCCGGAGAAAATTGCTAGTCTTAGTGGAAAACTCTATGCATTTGTCATTATTGATGATTACTCTAGATTCTCTTGGGTATTTTTCCTTACACACAAAAATAAGGCTCATGCAATCTTTGCTAAATTTTGTAAGAGAGTCGAGAACAAGAAAAAGTGTAAGATTAAGTCCATTAGAAGTGATAGAGGAAGAGACTTCGATAACCAAGATGTAAAAAGATTTTGTGATAAAAATGGATACAATCATAATCTTTCAGCTCCTAGAACTCCTCAACAAAATGGAGTAGTTGAAAGGAAAAATAGGTCTCTCCAAGAAATGGCTAGGACTATGTTAAATGAACATAAATCTCCTAGAACACTATGGGCCGAAGCCGTTAGTACCTCATGCTATGTCATAAATAGAGTTATCATTAGAAAACTTCTTAATAAAACTCCTTATGAACTTTGGCACAAAAGGAAGCCAAATATTGGATACTTTAAAGTTTTGGGGTGTAAATGCTTCGTGTTAAATGACAAAGATAGTCTAGGAAAATTTGATCCTAAATCGGATGAAGGTATTTTTCTAGGTTATTCAACTCGTAGCAAAGCATTTAAAGTGTTCAACAAAAGAACACTAGTGGTTTTGGAATCTATACACGTCGTATTTGATAAATCACCATTACCCCCTCTTAGGTGCTCATTGGATGATAATGAAGATGTGATTGAGATTGAAAAAAACATTGAAAATCTTGATTTAAATGGTTCGTCTATTGAAGATCACTCCAAAGATGTTCCAAAAGATTGTCACTCTCATGAAGATACTCTTCCTAAGGCTTGGAAGCAAGTGTCTAATCATCCAATAAATCAAATTATTGGCGATCCATCTAAAGGAGTAAGCACTAGATCTCAAATAAGTAATGTTTGCAACTATGTAGCTTTTGTTTCCCAACTTGAACCAAAGAATATTCTTGAAGCCGAAAATGATGAATCTTGGCTCTTGGCCATGCAAGAAGAACTTAATCAATTTGAAAGAAATGATGTTTGGCTTTTGGTTCCAAGACCTAAAGATAAAACTGTCATTGGCACAAAGTGGGTGTTTAGAAATAAAAAAGATGAATCGGGAACAATTGTGAGAAATAAGGCAAGGCTTGTTGCTCAAGGTTATAATCAAGAAGAAGGAATTGATTATGAGGAAACTTTTCCCCCCGTAGCTCGACTTGAAGCTATAAAATGCTCCTTGCATTTGCATCTCATAAAAACTTTAAGTTATATCAAATGGATGTGAAAAGCGTTTTCTTAAATGGCTTCATTGAAGAAGAAGTGTATGTTGAGCAACCACCTGGTTTTGAAAGCTATATTTGTCCAAACCATGTTTTCAAATTGACAAAAGCATTGTATGGTTTGAAACAAGCTCCAAGAGCTTGGTATGAAAGACTAAGCGGTTTTTTACTTGCTAATGGGTTCATTCGAGGAAAAATTGACAATACTCTTTTCACTAAAACCATTGACTGCAACTTGTTGGTCATTCAAATTTATGTTGATGATATTATCTTTGGATCAACCAATAGTGTTTTATGTGAAAAGTTTGTCTCTTGTATGCAAAATGAATTTGAAATAAGCATGATGGGTGAACTAACCTTCTTTTTAGGGTTGCAAATCAAACAAACACTTGATGGTATTTTTTTTTGCCAATCTAAGTATGTTAAGGATTTGCTAAAGAAATTTGGCTTGGAGGAAGTCAAACATGCCATTACTCCAATGAGCTCTTCTTTGAAACTTGACAAGGATGAAAAGGGAATTAATGTGGATATTAAAAAATATAGAGGTATGATTGGTAGTCTCTTATATTTAACCGCAAGTAGACCGGACATCATGTTTAGTGTATGCTTATGTGCTCGTTTTCAATCTTGCTTATGTGCTCGTTTTCAATCTTGCCCTAAAGAATCTCATCTATGTGCTGTTAAACGCATCTTTCGCTATTTAAGTTATACTACATTCTTAGGTCTTTGGTATCCTAGACATACATCATTTGAACTTGTTGGTTACTCGGATGCTGACTTTGGAGGATGCAAAGTTGATAGAAAAAGCACTAGTGGGACTTGTCACTTCATTGGACAATCACTGGTTTCTTGGTCCTATAAGAAACAAAACTCTGTCGCTCTATCAACGGCGGAAGCCGAGTATATTGTAGCCGGTAGTTGTTGCACTCAAACGCTTTACATTAAGCAACAACTTGAGGACTTTGGATTTCATTTTGATCATGTTCCTATAATGTGTGATAATACAAGTGCAATTTGTATTTCAAAAAATCCGATTCAGCATTCTAGGACAAAGCATATAGAAATTAGGTACCACTTTCTTAGGGATCATGTCTCTAAGGGCGACATTGAACTTATGTTTGTCAATACGAAGAAACAATTAGCTGATATTTTTACAAAACCACTCCAAGAAGATAGGTTTTGCTTGCTTAGAAGGGAAATTGGAATGTGCTCAGAAGAAGAAATACAGCAGTAAAGCAAAGCAGCAGCAGAGCCAGCTTCATTCAGAAAAAGAGTCGTCTCTTTGAAGAAAAAGAGCCGTCTCTACACAAGGCAGAGCAGTCTCCACAGATGATATCAAATTGCTTGCTCTCGGGATCTCAAATTTTTTAAGAAAGAGCCTGCTCTATAAAAACAAGAGCCGGCTCCTTCAGTGCTAATTTTTTTTTAACTCTCGGGATCTCCTCTGCAAACAATTGAGCCTGCTCTAAAAATTTATTGAGCCGTCTCCAAAAATTGTTTAGAGCCGTCTCCAATTTCTTCCTTGAGCCGGCTGTTATTTTTTTTTTTCTTTTCTTTTCTTTTTTTTTTTCTTTCTTTCTTTTCTCTCTTTTCTCTCTTTTCTCTCTGAGCTGTCTCCAAAACTTTGAAGAGCCGACTCCAAGTAAATTTCAAGAGCCGACTCCAAGACAATAGGAGCCGGCTCCACAATTCCTAAGAGCCGGCTCCAAAATCCTTTACCGAGCCGGCTCCAAATTCTCTATGAGCCGGCTCTCACATCAATTGCCTTTGGTCTCGGCACTTCCTCATTTTGAGGTTCTAACAGAATCCTTCCAGAAGCATTTGGAGACTCCATCTTGCTTTGGGCGATTTCCTCCATTCTGTATTGGACGCCTCCACTGATAAGGATACTCCATTAATCCCCAACATTGCAATGTCTCGGGCTTTCAAGCAATTGAACTGTAGGTTGTTGTAAGCCTCGGCAGTATCACTATTGGGCATAAACACTTCATTCCACAGAGCTCTTCGGCTAGGGCACTTCTCTATTCTCTTTGGGCATTGTGTTCTCTAAGTCTCTTCCTCTCAAATTCAATCATTATTGCAGATGATCTCACATTTAATTCATAATTTCAGCTGTCCATTTTTTTTTTTTTGTTCATTTCCTTTGAGCTTTCCTTCATGAAACCCTCATATTCACTATAGTTATTTTTTTTTTTTTCACAAAGGGTCAATCATCCTAAGAAAATTGCTTATTATATGTTCTGCGATTCAAATTTTATACTCAAACTATCAGTTTGGCTCTATTTAGTCTACTGCTCCATTATTGATCAAATCTTGAGATATTGCATAAATTTTGTTATCAAAACCAATTTTTTTTTGTTTTGAATTTATTTTTGGATAAATTTGAATCATGTGATGTCTATGGTTCATTTGGGAAGTACATTTCATAACTCTGTCGAATTCCTACTCTTAAGATGAATTTATCTATATCTCAATCCCCTGAGCATGATATATAAATTTTTTTTGGGTTTATCAAGCACACATTTTAGGATTGTTCTATGCACTATCTTGTCAAAATTCCATATCCTTCCATTTAAATTTAAATTTGAATCCTCTATTATGATTCCAGTTTGGCTCTTTATATCTAGATAAATAATTTTTCCCTCAAAATTCTAACTAAATGTGAAACTTTAACTAGGGCCTTTTCATTGGTTCAATTTGTTTTATTATTTCTAATGTTAATCTTCTGTCTAAACTTATTTGTGATTTGACGTTTTCATTGCCTTTTAAATTGAATTTTTATTCAGAGAATTCCTCTGTTATTTTAGTTTAATTTCTAGAAATGTCCACGGCTTCATCCTCATGTAGAAAGAATCCCTCTCGTGGACAAAAACGGTCTACTCAACATAATGATGAATCATGCCCTAGTGAACCAAATCCTCCTCCACTTCAAATCTCTGCCACCATGCTATATAAAAACCCCATATACAAAAGCATATATGACAAATTCTTTCAGCATAGAAAAGTGGCCACAGCAATGGTGTTGTCTGACACAATTTGCAATGATCTTCATCTCAACACCTATAGATTGTTTGATGCAATTGGCCTTGGATCATTTGTTGGAATGAATGAAGGATACTATCCAAAATTAGTAAAGTTATTCTACACTCATCTTGAAGAAATGCCTAGAGAAGAAAAACTTAACTGCTATGTGGCTGGAATATATTTTCACCTTGATACAAACAGCATTGCTCGAATCCTCCATCTTCCCCCTGTGGATGGAATTCAATTCTATTCTCATTTCAACTGGTTTAAAGGACAAGGTTTTGATAAACTCGCGGCTATTCGGCAAATGAGCTATGATTCTACTGTAACCAATACTAAAGAGGTCACACCAAGCAATTAACTATAGAAGCTCGGTTGATTCACAAGATCATCATGTACTCTATTCTTCCCAAATCCGGTAGTCGATCCAAAGTTTCCCACATGGACGTCTTTCTTATCTGGTGTATCTTAAATGGCAAGCACTTTGATCTTGCATACATAATATTTCATCACCTTCTTACATGCAAAAGAAAGAAAAAGGTCTCTCTATATTATCCTATGGTTCTCTCTCACATATTTATGGCTAAGAAGGTTCCGCTTGATAGTCATGAAGCAGTCAAACCAGGACCAAGACACATTCTCACAGCCTCAAATCTTGCATCAATAGGGCTAAAAAGGGATTCCAATGGAGTGTGGTTTTATCCTAGGCAACGAAGGTTGGAAGAGGCTCGATCGAGGAGAAGAGATTGAGGATGTTGATGATGGCGATGAAAACGAACATGAAAGTGATGTTGATGATGAAAATGAGGAAGTTCCAGTTGAATATCGTACCAATCGTACTCTCTTATTGGAAATTCTCAAAGGCACTCGTCAAAACCAAGCCACTCTTGAAAAACAACAAACTCAACTTGACGAAATGCACATGGCAATCGCTCATCTTAATGAGGATTTTACAGAATTTTGAAACCAATATGGACCTTCTTCTCCTTAGAACAGTTTTTCTCCATTTCAAACCCTCTTTTGTGTGCACTTATTAGCTTTATTTGCTTTAGAGAAGCATTTTTCTGTGTTTTATAAACTATGCCTTTCTCTGTTATATGGTACTCGTGTTCATAGTCTCTTTCTATTATCTATAAAATGTCATATTTGCTTAATCTTTTGCCCTTTAATTCATTCTTCTCTGATATTTCCTGAAATGGCAAGTTATTTTTCTTTATCTATTCATTTAGTCTCCAATTATTTTTGGATGACAAAGGGGGAGAAAGATGTGTTACCATGCTAATGTGCTATTCTATTGCTTTTTAAGTATCTTGATAGAGATGCATATTGATAGGGGGAGTCTTCTAAAAATGTCTGTGAAATTTATATGCTTTCAAATTATCTAAAATTATTGCTATAGAATCAAGTTTGATATAATTTTCAAAATATGCTTATTGATAGAAGGAACATTCTTTCTAATGCAACTCCATGTTGACTATAAACACATCAATGTTTTGTCATCATCAAAAAGGGGGAGATTGTTGGCCTAAAGATTTTATCTAAAGGTCAATCTTATGTTTTGATGATTACAATCCATTAATGATGTTTATGTACTAATATTTTCATTGAGTGAAGTATAGTTGTTCAATCATTCAATCCTTAATGATGAGCTAGAAGTTCTATTTCAAGCATTCCAAACACTCGAGCAATGATTTCAAAGAAGCATCAAAGTGCAACAAAATAAAGAAGAACTCGGTCTTCAAAGATCATTCAAGCTTTTTAGCAAATCTTCATCAAGCCTAGACGATCATGATCAAAAAATGAAGAAAAGGGTAGATAGGATAGTGAGATACTAAGATTCAATGTCAAAGTTTAGTTGAATATATTTTGAAGCTCAAAATTACAATTCATGCATATCATTCTCATTTCATCTCTCAAAGAACATAAAATTAGCTCATTAGGTTTTTGAACACATTCATATGAGCCTTACATCATACTGGAATTCTTTTAAGCCTCCTACTGAAAGTAGAGTAGAGAAGGCTCTACAAAAATTAGAGAAGGCTCAAGGGAAAGTAGAGAAGGCTCTACAAAAGTAGAGAAGGCTCTAAAAATCTAGAGAAGGCTCAGAAAATTAGAGCAGGCTCCATTTCAATTAGAGACAACTCTAAAAGCTTTTTTCAACAAAAAATGAAGTTTCCATCCAAAGAGCAGGCTCCCAAAAAGGAGAGCCGGCTCTCAAGGCTAGGGAGCCGCCTCCTCTTGTTTACAAGAGCCGGCTCCTTCTAGGGTTTTGATCTGCAACGAAAACTTTTTCATTTATTGTTGTCCAACCACCTGCAACAGCTATATCGACCATTGTTTATCTATAAATACAGAGGTTGGTCTGCATCAAAAATTACACTATTACAGAGAGCATTCTACCATTCCTAAAAAGCATTAAAGAAGAATTCGTTGAGCTTTCATTCCCTCTGCTTTCATTTCCTCTCTTACATTTCATTCTACTGTAGTAATTTTGGGCTTCAGATATATATTCATCTTTACTATTGTCGTGAGCAGAACTGTGTACTTCTATCTTTGAGAGATTTATTGTACAATTAATTTCTTTTCAAGTTATTGTAAAAGGGTTGGTGTGACCCAAAAGAAAGTCTAGGAGAAGGGTGTTCTCTTAGGAAGGAAGAGAAGCAAGGTCTTGCTTAAATTGAAGGTTTGCTCTCCACCATTAAGGAGAAGCTCTAGTGATTTTGGGAAGTCTCAAAGGGGACCTTGAGCCGAGGAGTAGGAGTTTTCGAACGTTGCTAAATCGCCGAGTCATAATTTGCAATCTCTCATCTCTATCTCTCTTATACTTGTGCCATACACTGCTTGAATATTTTAGTTTCTCTGTGATTAATAGTCTGTTAGATTTAATATTTTTAAATTGCAAAAATTGGCCCTTGACTCTATTCACCCCCTCCTCTAGAGTTAATTAGTGACTAACATATACTTGTATAGATATATATATATATGTTTCATGACTAATTACTTTATTAGTTCATTTCTTTTATCATTCCGTACTATGCTTAGGGTTGTGTGACCTTGGTTGTCGGGATTGTGTGTGTGAGCTTGATCCGATGTCTTGATTCCTAGGCATAGTCTCGTAGTAGGTCACCATTAGGATGACGTGGAGGATTTTGGGTTCATTGTCTTGTTGGGAGTCATTGTGACTAGGGCGATGGTGATGTTGTTTGATTTTGTAAAGTTCGATCCATTGGCTTGAGGGTAAAGACTTGTCAGGCTTTGGATTCGTGACTGGTGTGGTTGACAATGGTGTTTTGAGACTTGGGATTGTTAGTTTTCCAGTATTTAGGATTTAAGGCCTTAAGCATAGCGATACCTATGACATTGTTGTCAGAGTTTTGGATTAGCCAGAATTTTCCGGCCAGACATTTTGGACCATATCACAACTCTCACAGAATGTTTGGTCTCCATAGTGATTTTGGTAATGATTGTTTGACATTGATGTCATTAGTATCAATACGTTTCACGGGTAAGCTTATTGGGGGATGGTGACGAATTAGGGCTTTATACTGTCATGCTACCGTACGAGTTATGTGTGGTGAGCGAGTGCTAGTTGTCGTCGATGCTACCTTGTATTACCTAGCTAGTAATGTAAGTGTGGGTGGGCGCTTGATACTGTCGATGCTACCGCACCTTGGTACATTGTGGGCGGGGTCTAGTCGCTATTCGTGCTGCCATGTTGCTTCTGATTGTGTTCTTTGTTTCAACGTGTAGTTACCTTGGTCTCTTTTGGGTGGTTGACATTGGGTTAGTATGTCAATTCATTTGGAGAGGTGTCTCACTGTTCGCGGTTTCGTGTCTCTTCAATGATCTTGAGACCTTTGGAGTTGTCCTTGGATACTTTATGATCTGCTCCTTGGTGTGACCTTGTGTACGGTCCTTGTTCGGTTCTTCTGGGAATGTTCCTGATTTCGGGGACGAAATCTTTTTAAGGAGAGTAGGTTGTTACGACCCGGTCATTTTCCTCCCTTTACTTTTTCCTCAGGATTTTACGGATGAATTTTTTTCATTGGAATTTCTTTTCTAAGTTCAGTTTCTCATCGCTTAGTGTCATCTCGAGTGCTTGGAAATGGTTTCTGAGACTCTTTCCTTTGGATTGCCAACTTCCTTTAAGGACTGAGTCATTTCCACATTTTTCGTTTTCCGACACTATTCACTTTTCATCATTTTCCCTATTTTGTCTTTTCACCATTTGTTACTTTGTTGGCATAACCTCACTCCTTGTGTTCGAAGTTGATTTTTGATTTCACGTATCTTCATTTTAAGTGGTTTCCACGAAATACATATCTTTACTTTTGCAATAAAGTACCTTGGTTGCTCCCGGTGTCCGTAGGGGCATGGATGCATAGTTCTTCAGAAATCTTTTCTTTTCTTGGGGTGTTTTTCATAAATATCTTTTGAAGATATTTTATTATAGGAGTTTTTAAGAAAATATTTTTGGAAGATATTTTTATTCTTGGTCATTAATGCAATTTTCACTTTTTGGATGGGCCATTGTGCAATTAATGAAAGTTATTGCAAAAATGTCTCATTTTGAGCCTAGATCCTCGTACAGGATTCATTTTCACATTTCATCGAGTTGTGTACTCTTAGAATTGCCTTCTGGCCATTTTCCCCCAGTTTAAGGATTTCTGACCCTAGTTGCCACTGAACATGTTCAGGGCATATCTCTCTGCTCGGGACTTGGTTTTCGACGCCGTTTCTTCCATTGTTCATATTTTCTTATTTCGGTTCTTTTTCTTCATGAATTTTTGCTATTTGAGCCCATCTGCTCAAATTCTATTTTTCCAGACCCGGCGGGGCACTTTTAGGGTTTTCTATAAATTGGGTGACTTAAGAGAAAAAGTCAAATTTCTCTATCTCTTTCCCCTCTCTTGGCCGGTAGCCAAGGGGCTGCCACCCTTCTTCTTCTTTTTCCAGCCACTTCCCTTGTGTGAAATGTCGTAGTGCCTTAGTGTTTTATGCTTGCCATAACGACACGCATCTTTCCCCCTTATTAGAACCCATTTCTGACCATTTTTGAGTTCGGGTTTTAAGTTCAAGTTTGGATTTTCATGGCACCTCCTTGGTGTTTAATGTTCCTCTCGTTGTCCCCGACAGAACCTAGGAGTATCGTCGGATTCGGAGCATTTTTCTTTCGATGGGGATTTAAGATTTCATCACAAATAGAGGTAGGGGATGTCTTAGGTTTATATTAATGTTGTATTGATTATTAGAAAAGCATATACAACTTGCAAGCATGCCTTTGTTCAAGTTTTAGAATTTAATTTAATTATTTTCTATGTTTAAGATTTAATTCTCATGAAGGTGTGTACCTTAGAATTAAATTGTGGCATATTAGTAAATTAGGCCTTGGTATGTATATCAACATGTATTAAATTGGGAGTATTTGAATAAGAATTGCAAATTTTATTTAATAATTATCTTTTAGGAAAGTTTAATTCACATGGTTGTATCAAGTATGAAATCAACTTGTAATGTGATATTAAAGTAGGCCATGGTGAGTTCTTTAACATATGTTAAATTGAGTATATTTTGAGTTTTTTAAAAATCTAGAGAAAATTAATTAATTAGCTTAATTAATTTTATTTTAAGTGTTGTAATCACTTAAATTGATTTTGGGTAGAATATATGTGAAGACCATGTTATATTCTTTTACATATATTAATTTGAGCCTAATTGGAATTTATTTGAAATTTGAAATGTAGTGCAATAAATTACCTTGTGAGCATATTACTAATTAAATGTAAAATTAGTACTTGGGGCATCTTAAAATGGTAATTGGACTTAGCATGATATGTGATATCACTGTCATAAATAGCTTGTTGAAATATATCTTGTGTAGGTATATAGCTTGTTAGAATATTATAATTGTTTACCTTGAATGGTTGTTGCTAAATTGAAGCTTATTTAGTACTTGTGGCTTAGGATGGTAATATGGCACAATTGTTGTAAAATATTCTTACCTTGTGTATAAATTGCATATTGAAAACATGGCATGTCATATGCTATTTAGATTTTGTATAAGTTTTGAACTTATTGGTTTTGGAAAGCTTGTGAGGACATAATTTATGTAATGGCTAGGGTTTGGCTCTAGTACGGAGATAAGAGTCTTCTAAGTTATAAGTGCGCACTAGGTGGTACCTTGTGGGTCGTAATTACCCAAAAATATTTGCTTGGTTTAGCGACCGCATGTCCTAATCTTTTCACTATTTGATTTCATAGTTAATTTCAAGTTGTTAATCATGGATTACTTGTAGCTTGAGAATTGATGTTTGCTTTGGATATTTGAATCCTATTTAGTATACTTGAACTTGTATACTTGCTCCGTGAGTTTAAATTTCATTTAGTATGCTTGTGCCGTGTATACTTGCTTTAGGCGTATCTCTTTTAGCTTAGTATACTTGTGTTCGTATACTTGATTTACGATTTCCATATAAAATATATACTTGCATAAATATACTTAGACATTGCAAGACTTGTCTTAATATGATTTAATATACTTAGAAATGTATGCTTGTATGTTGTACAACTTGTTTTAATATTATTTAGTATACTTGAGTATGTACACTTGTATGCCGTTGTTCATTTTAAATTGCATGAATAGCCTAGGATGCTCCTTGAGTCTCATTTTGACATAAACGTTAGGTGGCATGAGCCCCTTTGACATGTTTCACCTTAAGGTGATATAATTGTAAAATGCTAGGTCGATGCATGCTCATCTCTTACGAGTAGCTTTATGTTACTCACCCACGTAGTGGGGCTATTTTTCAGGTATAGGGACCTTGATTTGGGATGCACACTATGCCATGGAAGTTCGCAAACTTGAAGTATCATTTTCATGAAAATGTTAGCATGAAATCCTATTTGTAGTTTTATATGACAAAACTTGTAATTTTGTTCTAAATATGTAATTGGTACATAAGTACACTTTTTGTAATGTTTTTGGCATGTATGACATGAGGCTAAGGGTCAAGTATGTTTATATTTACACTTGTACTCATTTGGCGCCACCTTTGGTTGAAAAATATATTTTTTTATCAACTTTGGAGGTTTGGCATGTAAAATCTTGTAAATGATATGTAATGAGGCCATGGGCCATTGTAACACACTTCAATATGTAAAGTACACTTGTCGACATGCTTATATAGCTTAAAATCTTGTTTTTGGACCACATTCATATTGGGGTTTGAGGCTTAGGTGAAGACTCAACAATTCTTGTGCATAACAGATCTTATAGCAGCTTTCCAAGTCATGTTGGTCATCTAAAATGTTAGTTCGGTCAACTGATGGCTCTTAGAAACTTAAATGCACAATAAAAACTCATTTCCAGTAGCCTTTTTCACTATTCAGGACCATTTCGGTCGACCGATGTCCTATTTCGGTCGTCCGATGGCCTAACTCGGTCAACCGAAGCAACCTCCACTTAAAAAAATGTTTCAGCACAATTTTTGTGAGTTCCGATCGTCCGAAACTCTATTTCGGTCGACCGAAATAGCCCACTTTCAGCTGCCCTTCAGATTTTGTAACAACACTGTTATCCCGACTTCAAATGGCTATATCTCCTTCATTTCTAACCTAAATGGGGTGATTCTTGAGCCTAAATTCATTGATTTTGAGTTAGTTTTCCAATGGTACCAATTCCATTCTCAGATTCAAATCATAGTGAGAGTTATTCAAGTTTTAGTGAAGTAATGTCAATTTTCACTTAAACCAGGAAAGGGCGTTTTGTGGGATTCTTGTCCAAAGTTCTTAGAACCTCTTGTAATATTGTGAAATGATTATATTAGGTTTTATTCACCTTATTTGACTTATTTAGAGTCAATTTTCCCTTTCTAATTGTGAATTGACCATTTTGCCCTTTATTGACGAATTTTGCTTGTTTTTGACACCGTTTACTCCTTTCATTTTCTTTAAGTTCCGTGACTTCATGGAAGGTTACATTGGTGTCTTAGGAATGATTTATATCCCTAATGACCTTAGTTTATCATTTGGTTCCACATTTTGAATCCGTTACCGGGATAATCTTCAGGTCACGGGTTGTATAAAACTTGGTTCACTACAGACCTTGAGGAAGAGATTTACATGCAATAACCAGAGTGTTTCTTAGTTAAAAGGAAAGAGAAACTAGTGTGCCAATTGAAGAAAAGCTTGTATGGTTTGAAGTAAGCCCCGAAGTAGTGGTATAAAAAGTTTGATGGTTTTATAAAGCGACATGGCTACAACAAGTGTAACGCTGACCATTGCTGCTATTTTAAGTGGTTTAAGTCAAGTTTCATTATCCTTCTACTTTATGTTGATGACATGTTAGTGGTAGGTTCTGATTTTAAAGAAATCAGCAAATTAAAGAAGCAGTTGTCTAGTGAATTCGAGATGAAGGATCTTAGTACAATGAAGCAGATTCTTGGGATGAGGATCAGCAGAGACAAGCAGAAAGTTACTTTGCAGTTGTCTCAGGCTGAATACGGTGAACGGGTTCTGAAGAGGTTCAACGTGAATAATGCTAAGGCAGTAAGTACTCCCTTAGCTAATCACTTCCAATTATCTCAAGATCAATGTCCAAAGATAAAGGATGAGAAAAACTTCATGGCTAAAATTCTATATGCCTCAGCCATTGGAAGTTTGATGTATGCCATAGTGTGCACAAGACCAGACATTGCGTATGCAGTGGGAGCAGTAAGCAGGTTCATGAAGGATCCAGGCAAGTTACACTGGGAAGCAGTGAAATAGATATTGAGATATCTACGGGGTACCACAGACATATGCCTATGTTTCAGAAGGGGTGAGGTGAAGCTACATGGTTATGTAGATTCAGACTTTGCTAGTGAGGTGGACCACAAAAGAAGTACTATCGGGTATGTGTTCATGAAGGGTACAACTACAGTTAGTTAGGTTTCGCAAATACAAAGGATTGTAGTGTTATCTACTACAGAGGCAGAGTATGTGGTGATGACAGAGGCCAGTAAGGAGATGATTTGGTTACAATGTTTGTTGACAGAGTTGGGATTCAAATAGGTGAAGAATGTTTTGCACAGTGATAGTCAGAGTGTGATACATCTGGCAAAGAATTTAGCATTTCATTCAAGGACCAAGTATATAGGACTTCGGTATCACTTTATCGGATCTTTGTTAGAAGATGGGGTGTTAACACTTACGAAAATACTTGGTACCAAGAATCTGGCTGATATGTTAACAAAAACAGTGACCATGGAGAAACTGAAGCTGTGCACAACTTCAGTTGGTCTTCTAGCTTAAAGACAGAAAGAAGCGCACCGACATGTATGAGACATGCATGATAAGAAGATAGAATGGGTTTACAAGTGCTCCAACCTCGAAGTGGGAGATTGTTGTGGTTTTGTAGAGTTTGATTAGGTAATTGTTTTTTAGGAAGATTTAATTATATGGAAACTTCAATAGTACTGAATTTTAGGGAAAATTCAGTTTTCTAATCTGGTTTAACTTCTTTATTAGTTTAGGGAAAATTCAGTTTCCTGATCTACTTTAACTTCCTTATTGGTTTAAGGAAAATTCAATTTCCTGGTCTGATTTAACTTCCTTATTGGTTTTGGATTCTACAAAAGGCAAGTTCTTGTAGGAAAAGTTTGAGACTCTATAAATATCAACTCTAATCAAATTTTATAGAAGTGTGAGAGTTAGAGATAAATTGTGCCAATACAAGAGAGAACAATTGAGAGAGATAGAGAGAAAATTCTCCTTGTAATTCCTCATCTTTTTCATAGTGAATTTTTTTGGTGTGCTCCATGGACATAGCCCTAAGATTTGGGTGAACCATGTATATCTTGTATTCTTATGTGTGATTTTTTTTTTTTTTTTTTTTTTTTTTATTCTTCGTGATTGCTTGTCTATTCCTTGAACAATGTTGTTTATTTTGCATTTCCGCCATAACAACTGGTATCAAATCCGATTGATTGTGTAATGAAACTCCAACAGGTAATACTTTTAATTGGAATAAGAATTAAATTTGAATTTTACTTCCATTTCTTGTGTACATCCATTGTAAATAATCACTGATCAAATCGTCTCGTGATTTTTTGCATGTCGACTACTATTTGCTTGCAACAGAGGCTATATAAAGGTTTCCCATGGCTATATAAAAGGGTAAAAGTGCTACGCAAAATATACTTTAGAAGTGTTTTTTGCACTTTGTCCTAAAATTGTTGGCACTTATGAATGAGAATGTATTGCGCGGGTGTACGTAATTTGTATTTTATGTGTAATGATTGTAATCTTCCCTCACAATGATGAATACTGCGTTAAATTAATTAATAGTACTTGTGACGAAGGTTTGGAGTTGTGGTGCATGTGATTTGAATCAATGATGTAATGATATGATAGATTTATGAAAAAATGTATTTTGAATCAATAATGTAATGAGGGGCCCAACGTAGAGTGTCTAACTCTTCGAACAAGTGTGTTCGTTTTCAAGTTTCCTATTAAAAAAAAAATTCAAAAGTGGAATGATAAAGATAGATTTATGAAAATGTGTGGCTATCTATCAAGCACAGATACGAGTACGACACGGCAAATTTTAAAAAAATAGAACACGAACACAGTGGGGATATGCCTATAAAATTATATATTTATATATATATATATATATATATATATATATATATATTCAAAAAATCTACAATACCATAAATCTAACCTCCCCAAAAAAAATACTGCAATAAAAGAAATACTTCAATTAATTAACAACAAAGCAAATTTATCAACAACCTTACAATTTACATTTTACACACATCCATAAATATAATTGTTCTGATTTCTCTCTCTTTTACTTGCTACTGTCTAAAATTTTATTTAATTCCAGTACTGAGATAAATGAATCAAATAAAAAATATATATATAATGGAATCATAAAATTTAATAAAAGTAGAAGTTCAAAATCTCAAACAAAAGAGTTAAACTTCTAAAATTACATTAGGTACCTCATTTTTCTTTTAAAAAATTACAAATTATACCCTGCCGTGTCTGGTACTTGTCCCCTGCGTGTCCCCGCGTGTTCCAACTGTGTCCACCCGCTGTCCAATAAAAAATAATTTTTGAACACTTCACAGAGTGTCTGAAACATGTCTAAGCCACCCAGTGTCCAATAAAAAATAATTTCTAAACACTTCACACACGTGTCTGGCACTGCTATGGGACCCTGGGAGGGGTATCTGTGCTTCATAGGTGGCTATAAAAGTGTCAGTGTCATGAATAGTGTGCTGATATGGTGGATATATCAATAGGGTGATAAAGGCTTCAAGTTGTGGTGTGATTTGAACCAATAGTGTGTGGTTAGATTTATCCAAATTTCAAATCTTACGAATTTGGATTCCCCATAACAAGGAACATGTGATACCCCTTGATTCTAGTGCCACGGGTGATCAAGTCCAAGCACAGATCCGAGGGATACCAAATAATTAAGTATATAAATAAGCATGAATACAAAAAGGAATAAAGAATAAATAATTAAATACGCCGAAAGAATTCTAAATAATAAATCCTCAAAATATTAACAAAATAATCCAATATTTTAAAACCTCCATCATTATTACAACTCGGGAATCCATCTAGTGGACCCCTAAGTAATAATATCCCAGCTGGAAATTAAATAACTAAAAAAGGAAAATCAAAACTAAACATAGATAATAGTCCTATGTAGTCGGACTGTCTCTACTCAGCAAGAACAAGCCCTAAGACTGGAGTTGTCGAACACCTGAAAAATGATAGTGGGTCAGGCTCACGAGCAAGTTCTACTCTACTACAATCCAAATAGAGACCTGATACGCATGTACATCCTAAACAACTCAACAATAACTATATAGTCCATAAATATATATATACACACTAAGGGACCCTCACTGGACTACTAGGCAGTCTCAACCTGACTAGTAGGAAATATGCAAAATGCACCTGAAGTGGGCATGAGTACCTAGACCTAACAAGGTACACCTCTAACCATCATAGCCAGCTATGCATCCCACTGCATATACGCTCCCGAACCGTCGATCCTGAGACTCAAGCTCATATCGAGGTACCATAATCATATATTTAAAATCCATTCAAAACCAAGGTAATGTCATTCAACTATTTGTTGACCTGACATGAATATAAGTAGGACTTAACTTTTATAATTAATCCGTTCCTTTATTCTAGAGTAGGTAGAACTTAGCATTTTGAGCTAATCCATCTCCAATATGCCACCGTCTCATACCGGTGCATATAATCCACAATTCCAACAATTAATGAAATAACAAATTAATTTAAACATCAATTAATCCGTAACAAGCATAATAAAAATATGTAAAATGTGATACCCCCGGATTTCCGGATACGGGTTGGCCAGGCCCACGCCTGATTACCCGAGCATATCAAACTAATTAGCAATAATCGAACACAGAATATAATTAACACAAATGAAGTAAATAAAATTTACTGAAAGGAAACTAGAATGATAATAAATAAAAAAAAACCCAGAATAAAATTTTATTAACAGATAAACTATTCTGTTACAACTGATCCTCCACAAATACAAATCATTCTCCAAATTATACAACTCGGGAATCCATCTAGTGGACCCCTAAAATATCCCACTGTACTCGGCTGACTGGAAAAAACCCCAAAGCCTAAAACACGAAACAAAGTCCTACAGCATCGGTGGAGTGAATGACTGTATCTGCTCAGCATGATCCAGCTCTAAGACTGGAACTAACGAACACCTATAAAAATCAGAGTGGGTCAGGCCCACATGCAAATTCTTCTCTAACTATAATCCAAACAGTGACCCGATACACAGATACACCCTAGATATCTCAACAATAACTATCTAGTCCGTAATAGATAAATATATATCCACACTACAGGACTCTCACTAGACTATGCTGAGGGTCTCAACCTGAATAGAAGGCAACATGCAATACGTACCTGAGTGGGCATGACTACCTAAGCCTAACAGGGTATACCTCAACCAACATAGCTAGCTACGCATCCTACTGCATATACGCTCCCTAACTGTCGACTATGAGACTCAAGCTCATGTCATGGTACCATAACAATATATATAAAATCCATTCACATTCATCCATAAGAAATCCAGTAAGTCGTTCGGCATATTCAACCACACCGACTCATATAAATAAGGAGGATTTTATTTAACAACCAGTACCCTTATTCCAAAATAGGTAGGACTGAGTATTTTGAATTGGTCTGTCCCCAGTATGTCACCGTCCCATACTGGTGCATACAATCCACAAAATCTATATAATTGATTGAACAGGTAAAACTGTTCACCAATTAAAATCCATAAGGTAGGAATTAGCGTTTTGAGCTAAACCATACCTAGTATGTCACAGTCCCATACCGGTGCATACAATCCTCCATATCCATGTAAATTACAACATATAAATAATAAGCAAGTAATTTACAATCCAAAACCAAATATCCAAATAATTGCAGAATAGTTTATGCAATGCTACAACAATTATAGTTCAAAACCATAATCCAATTAATTGTAGAATAATATATAAGATTCCACAACGAACATCCAAACCATGTAAATTACAACATACAATTAACAGTTTAGAAATTTACAATCCAAAAACCATCCCAAATAATTACAGAAGACAATTTATAGTTTCAGTAATTTAAATCCAAGTGTTAAACCATGTATTTGCAGGAAACGGTTTAAAGGTTCAACAATTAGCATCCGAAGCATGCGTAGATCACATCTAATGTATCAATGACTCTATCATGCATTAAAATTATTTTTCAATCATATTATAGTCCAATAAAATTGCTAAATTAATTTAGCAAGTTAATTCTCTCCATCCGATAACAGCGTGCTAAGTTATATACTAGTATACTGTTTAATCTTTTAGTACAGAGCCACAATATGCTACAAGTCTAATTTTATTGACTAAAACACTCCATTTTACATCCAAACTTTAATTTAGAATCATATTGTCGCACCTTAAATTACCAAATTGAAATTAGGCAACTTAACTTCCTTCTAGTAGTTAACCGCGCGCAAGTTGTTAATTAGCGCATGGTTAATTCCATTTATACAAAGAGGGTATTTTATGCAATCTAAGACCTTGATTACATGTTAAATTAATTATTGAAAAGCCCCCTAAAGTTTTAAAACTGTTCAAGAACCCCTAGTGCCCAAACAGTAGCCAAAAAGTCACTGTACGCTTCAAAATGAAAGATCCTGCTCCAGAAAATAGAGCAGGCTCCAAAATCAGCATAGAGCCAGCTCTAACACCACCTTGGAGTCGGCTGTAAACAGGTGGGAGCCGGCTGTTGGCATTCCAGAGCCGACTCTCTCTCCCCCTGTGAGCTACCCCTCCGTTTCAGCTTCGTTCTGACCTCTCTTCCAACTCCGGCCAGTTGCAACTTTATGTTTGGTTTTAAAACTAAGTTAAGAGTCTTATTAAAGCATAAAATCATCCCCAAGATTTGTTTACAACAATTCGAAATCAAATTACAAAGATTAAACAAAGCCATCAAACCAGTATACTTGAAGAACAACTCTGAAACTAATCTAAGAAGTTTCAGTCCAATTCCAACCCCTCTGTTCCTCTTCACCATTGAACCTAAGGATCTTATCTCATCCCAGTACTATCCCCATGGTTTTGTTTGCAGTAGTTCAAATCAATTACTAAGTCTAAAGTAACAACAGAGATTACATACTTACAGAAAAACAACTGGAATGAGACATGTAGAAATAGTAACAGTTTTGATTTCAACACAAACAGATTATTAATATAACATATACTAAGCATGTAAATTTCAGTTACTAATTGATTAAACCCTAGAGATTATCTAGGTGCACAGAACACGAGCCAAAGGGAAGGAGAAAGTAGAAGAACTTGCCTGATTTCAGTTATGAAAACCCTAGCATCGTCTCTAAGTTTTCGGCAACTACTAACTTCCTTTAAGCCTCCTATGGGTGTGATTTGAACCACCACAACTCTCCTTTGATCCTCTCTATTCTTGTCCTTGGTAGCTCTTACGACTGCCTCTGTTCTGTCAACTCCCTCTCTGTTACGTCCTATTTTCACTGTACCATGAAAAGGGTTCTCCAAAACCCTTAGTGAAACTCATACACGTATATATATATATAGGCCCTTAGAAAACCCTAATTAAACTAGAGCTAAGGCAAAAATCCTAATTAAACTAGAGTCGGCCCATAAACTTAAGTCACATACACGTTAGATACTTGTATGACGGCTCCAAGAAAACCCTAACTAAAAACATATTTAAAACCTTAGTTAACGGATTTACATATTCAACCTATTAAATTTAACAATTACCAAATAAGTCAATTTTAAAACAAACAGCTTATCAAGTTCAATGTAACAAAAATAATTAATTAAATGACAAAATTAAATGCAATTAAAACAAATAAGACACAAAATGCAAATAATCTCAAATAAAACCACTAAAGCAGTTAAAAGCAAATAATAACCACAAATAAACAATTATCAAACAAAAATATACTCAAATAATTTATTAAAAATAATTGAAATTCTAATTTTATCCTTTTTAAAACTAGGGGTATTACATTCTTCCCCCCCTAACAAACGGAATTCCGTCCTCGGAATTCACGTAACCCTGAATTATTTGCATTAAAATTCATTATCGTTCCATTGTGGACGGTGCCTTTGAGTAGGAGCTCCACGGAATTCCAAAACTTCCAAGAACAATTTATGGGTCCGATATAAAGGAAACACAAAATTTATTTAACATATAAGTTGGATTTAGCAACTACTCATTCGCACCTACATTTGTTAATAAAGGGTAAAGATCCACATTCCTCCAAATTCCATAGCATAGACTGGCAAAACATCTACGCATCCATCCTAGTGTTTTAGTAACACTATCCATGAAAAAGAAATTTAATACCTAACAACTGACCTTCCCCGACAACACGCCTTGCTTCCTACGCAACCCTCCTGGTGCCATCATGATGAGCAATGAAGTAAACACTTCCAACTTCCCACAAAACCCTAGGATATCTGTCCCAAGTATCTCCTCTATTATCAAATATACATTCTGGATCCAATCCCCCCCATTGAGAGATATGAAGCACAGCTATTACCTCCGTTATCAGTAAAATGTAGAACTAATGCAACGTCCAAAAGTGAACATTGCAAGAATTAGATTTAGCAACAAACTTGCTCAACCCACCACACTTAATCCGTATGGAATTAAAATTCCAATAGATACTGACAAGTTCAACCAACTATCCACTCCAGATTAGTCCTACTCCCATTTTAATTTAGGCAGTGGCAAAAATCTCCAATGATCTCCAGTTATCTTTTAACTGGTGATGCTCATTTAGATAGTTATATACATCTCTCTTTCCAAACTTGTTCACTGGAACGGACATTTGATGTCTCGATGTTGCGTATAATCGTCCGAGTGCATCAAGAAAAATTGCTACAAATTTTATATCTTAGTCACTCCGACAATATTCACAGATCCGACAAATCCTCCGTTAATACCTTATACTCGGTCTGAGTAAGGTAACACTACCTCCAAGGTCAGCTCCGATATTTGAATTTGACCCCCTTAATTTCCTTGGTAAAAACAAGTGTCATTAGTGTATAAACTAAGACCCCAACTTTTAATGTAACAATTAACCGAAAACTCCTATTGGTTGTTGCGAGCATTTTCATCCATGTTTCCTTCCACATAACTTAATGCAAAGTGCAAATCACCACATTGATGCATCTAAGTCGTCTTGTAATCCCCTCTATTCATATGAACTGATAGTTCACTAGTTTGAAATAAACAAGGTCTGAGTTGATTTAATTCAGAAATCAACCCTCAACTAAATATATAATGATGCTCTATCATTTCCACCTCAATACAGAAAAATGACTACAAATATTTAGTGATCTCTGATGAGCTATCTCGACCATCTAATTTTATTAAACTGGAAAAAAAACCATTTTATCCCCTATCTTTGACAGATGACCGGTCCTACCATCCTATCTTTGACACACCCTACCTTTGTAATATAAGTAGTGTCAATTTGACTCCTTGTCCTGCTTTAAAAGCTTATAAAACTTTTACCCATCATCTATATAGTCATCAATGTCAAAGCAACAACTAATTGTTCCAAATTAGGACCCTAAAAACAATTTCCACATTTTATATAATGTAGAAACTTTGGTTCCTCCTCTAAGTACATACCGGCAACTACTCCAAATGACACCCTCGAAAAATCATGTCTAGATTTCGAATAGACTGATAAAACTTAAATCAGTCCATTGCCCCTTTTTTCTTTTTTCTTTTTTTTTTTTTTTTTTTTTTTTTGGCGTCATTCTAACAAGTACCTACCAGCCCGAAATCCTCCGTCCGAACCATAGTGACATTACAGTGATCTTTACCTACTACAACCTCATGAATCCTCCGAAACATTCACAACCACCATTCTTATGGCGTTGTAAAAACGAATCCCTACCTAGCGTAGATCATATCCAACTACTCATTGTAGATTATTTGACTCTTATTGGTAGTTAAACTATCCCATCCCAAGTAATGTACCCTATTGACGCACATCCAAGTCCAATAGATTGGCTAGGAGTTTGTGTTTCTATCTAAACATATGACCATTTATTTACAAATCCTAGCGTGCATAGCGCTATTATCCATGTCATCAAAATAATAGTTGGTTGATCACATACTTGTGTCCCTAACCACTCTACACTCCCAATCCGGACAGATTAACAAAAAATGAAACACGTAACAACAAAATGAAACACATACTATCAAAATGCAACACAAAATTACAAAATCAAACACATAGATACACACAATGCAACAAAACAACCGAAATATAATTCCTAATTAAAACATCCTCCATTCCAGAGAAGAAAACCTCCTTTGAACTCAAGTTCACAAATTATGTCACAAAAGTTCATTTCGTAGTTTTGTTGGTAATCATCCAACCTTGAAGCCTGTCTGTAACCATAGCTTAAAAGCAACATTCTTTTGCCTAAGCAAATACCAAAGGCTTACCCCTTATCCTCCTTATACGCGGAATGCAAACCGTCTATCGTGGCTTTACAACGTACCGTAGAACGTCACAACCTAATCCCCATTGGCTCCAGAATGTGATATAAAATCATGTCTTTGTTCTGATAAGAACCCTATCCGATTCCCAACCACTTAAAGAGTACTTTTCAATTGACTCTCTGAAAGACGACACAAAAATTCATCCATATGTAGATTGATCTACACCAATTCTACTAGTATCATTCACCATACTGCTGGTGACCGAGATCACCTCCGTGCGATCCTTCATCTTCAAGCTTTAATATCCGCTTTCTTGGAGACACTGAAATTTCCTCCCTTAGGATCCTCTTCAGAATCCTACTCTTCGCTTGTCTCCGTTTTGAAAACAACTGAAGTTATGTTGGTCCCGATAAGCGGTGACCTAACACCTACACTTTAATCCCTCCTTGGTGTATACTTTCTAAGTAATGTCCACCTTGGAACTAAACCTTCGATTCCAAGTTCTGCTTCTGGCAAAGAACTCAACAACATACTCCGTTAGGTCCATATTGCTTTCGTCGTGAACCCTATCCTCTTCCTAGTGTCTACCACTCTGTATCCACAGAATTCAATTGACATCAACTCCTCTTAACGAACCGTAAATAGAGTATAACGAACCCAAATATGGCTCTAAGTTTTAAAAGACGCAATGCGGAAGTCCTATAACGAAAACACTCCTAAGGACACTAGAACCTGGAGTGCTCTGATACCAACTGTGATACCCCTGGAGTGCGGGTTGGCCAGGCCCACGCCCGATTACCTGAGGATATCAAACCAATTAGCAATAATCGAACACAGAATATAATTAAAACAAATGAAGTAAATAAAATTTGCTGAAAGGAAACTAGAACGATAATAAAAAATAAACCCCAGAATAAAATTTTATTAACAGATAAACTATTCTGTTACAACGATCCTCCACGAATACAAATCATTCTCCAAATTATACAACTCGGGAATCCATCTAGTGGACCCCTAAAATATCCCACTGTACTCAGCTGACTGGAAAAAACCCCAAAGCCTAAAACATGAAACAAAGTCCTACAGCATCGGTGGAGTGAATGACTGTATCTGCTCAGCATGATCCAGCTCTAAGACTGGAACTAACGAACACCTGTAAAAATAAGAGTGGGTCAGGCCCACATGCAAATTCTTCTCTAACTACAATCCAAACAGTGACCCGATACACAGATACACCCTAGATATCTCAACAATAACTATCTAGTCCGTAATAGATAAATATATATCCACACTATAGGACTCTCGCTAGACTATGCTGAGGGTCTCAACCTGAATAGAAGGCAACATGCAATACGCACCTGAGTGGGCATGACTACCTAAGCCTAACAGGGTATACCTCAACCAACATAGCTAGATACGCATCCTACTGCATATACGCTCCCTAACTGTCGACTATGAGACTCAAGCTCATGTCATGGTACCATAACAATATATATAAAATCCATTCACATTCATTCATAAGAAATCCAGTAAGTCGTTCGGCGTATTCAACATCACCGACTCATATAAATAAGGAGGATTTTATTTAACAACCCGTACCCTTATTCCAAAATAGGTAGGATTGAGTATTTTGAATCAATCTGTCCCCAGTATGTCACCGTCCCATACTGGTGCATACAATCCACAAAATCCATATAATTGATTGAACAGGTAAAACTGTTCACCAATTAAAATCCATAAGGTAGGAATTAGCGTTTTGAGCTAAACCATACCTAGTATGTCACTGTCCCATACCGGTGCATACAATCCTCCATATCCATGTGAATTACAACATATAAATAATAAGCAAGTAATTTACAATCCAAAACCAAATATCCAAATAATTGCAGAATAGTTTATGCAATGCTACAACAATTATAGTTCAAAACCATAATCCAATTAATTGTAGAATAATATATAAGATTCCACAACGAACATCCAAACCATGTAAATTACAACATACAATTAACAGATTAGCAATTTACAATCCAAAAACCATCCCAAATAATTACAGAAGACAATTTATAGTTTCAGTAATTTAAATCCAAGTGTTAAACCATGTATTTGCAGGAAACGGTTTAAAGGTTCAACAATTAGCATCTGAAACATGCGTAGATCATATCTAATGTATCAATGACTCTATCATGCATTAAAATTATTTGTCAATTATAGTCCAATAAAATTACTAAATTAATTTAGCAAGTTAATTCTCTCCATCCGATAACAGCGTGCTAAGTTATATACTAGTATATTGTTTAATCTTTTAGCACAGAGCCACAATATGCTAGAAGTCTAATTTTGTTAATTAAAATACTCCCTTATACATCCAAACTTTAATTTAGAATCATATTGTCGCACCTTAAATTGTTAAATTGAAATTAGGCAACTTCACTTCCTTCTAGTAGTTAACTGCGCGCAAGTTGTTAATTAGCGCACGGTTAATTCTATTTATTCAAAGAGGGTATTTTATGCAATCTAAGACCTTGATTACATGTTAAATTAATTATTGAAAAGCCCCCTAAAGTTTTAAAACTGTTCAAGAACCCCTAGTGCCCAAACAGTAGCCAAAAAGTCACTGTATGCTTCAAAATGAAAGAGCCTGCTCCAGAAAAATAGAGCAGGCTCCAAAATCAGCATAAAGCCGGCTCTACCACTACCTTGGAGCCGGCTCTAAACAGGTGGGAGCCGGCTCTTGGCATTCCGGAGCCGGCTCTTGGCATTCCAGAGCCGGCTCTCTCTCCCCCTGTGAGCTTCCCCTCCGTTTCAGCTTCGTTCTGACCCTGTTCCAACTCCGGCCAATTGCAACCTTTATGTTTGGTTTTAAAACTAAGTTAAGAGTCTTATTAAAGCCTAAAATCATCCCCAAGATTTGTTTACAACAATTTGAAATCAAATTACAAAGATTAAACAAAGCCATCAAACCAGTATACTTGATGAACAACTCTGAAACTAATCTAAGAAGTTTTAGTCCAATTCCAACCCCTCTATTCCTCTTCACCATTGAACCTAAGGATCTTATCTCATCCCAGTAATGTCCCCAAGGTTTTGTTTGCAGTAGTTCAAATCAATTACTAAGTCTAAAATTACAACAGAGATTACATACTTACAGAAAAACAACTGGAACGAGACATGTAGAAATTGTAACAGTTTTGATTTCAACACAAACAGATTATTAATATAACATATACTAAGCATGTAAATTTCAGTTACTGATTGATTAAACCCTAAAGATTATCTAGGTGCACAGAACACGAGCCAAAGGGAAGGAGAAAGTAGAAGAACTTGCCTGATTTCAGTTATGAAAACCCCAGCATCGTCTCTAAGTTTCCGGCAACTGCTAACTTCCTTTAAGCCTTCTAGGGGTGTGATTTAAACCACCACAACTCTCCTTTGATCCTCTCTATTCTTGTCCTTGGTAGCTCTTACGACTGCCCCTGTTCTCTCAACTCCCTCTCTGTTACGTCCTATTTTCACTATGCCGTGAATAGGGTTCTCCAAAACCCTTAGTGAAACTCATACACGTATATATATATAGGCCCTTAGAAAACCCTAATTAAACTAGAGCTAAGGCAGAAATCCTAATTAAACTAGAGTCGGCCCATAAACTTAAGTCACATACACGTTAGATACTTGTATGACGGCTCCAAGAAAACCCTAACTGAAAACATATTTAAAACCTTAGTTAACGGATTTACATATTCAACCTATTAAATTTAACAATTACCAAATAAGTCAATTTTAAAACAAACAGCTTATCAAGTTCAATGTAACAAAAATAATTAATTAAATGACACAATTAAATGCAATTAAAACAAGTAAGACACAAAATGCAAATAATCTCAAATAAAACCACTAAAGCAATTAAAAGCAAATAATAACCACAAATAAACAATTATCAAACAAAAATATACTCAAATAATTTATTAAAAATAATTGAAATTCCAATTTTATCCTTTTTAAAACTAGGGGTATTACATTTTTCCCCCCCAACAAACGGAATTCCGTCCTCGGAATTCACGAAACCCTGAATTATTTGCATTAAAATTCATTATTGTTCCATTGTGGACGGTGCCTTTGAGTAGGAGCTCCACGGAATTCCAAAACTTCCAAGAACAATTTATGGGTCCGATATAAAGGAAACACAAAATTTATTTAACATATAAGTTGGATTTAGCAACTACTCATTTGCACCTACATTTGTTAATAAAGGGTAAAGATCCACATTCCTCCAAATTCCATGGCATAGACTGGCAAAACGTCTACGCATCCATCCTAGTATTTTAGTAACACTATCCATGAAAAAGAAATTTAACTCCTAACAACTGACCTTCCCCGACAACATGCCTTGCTTCCTACGCAACCCTCCTGGTGCCATCAAGATGAGAAATGAAGTAAACACTTCCAACTTCCCACAAAACCCTAGGATATCTGTCCCAAGTATCTCCTTTATTATCAAATATACATTCTCGATCCAATCCCCCCCGTTGAGAGATATGAAGCACAGCTATTACCTCCGTTATCAGTAAAATGTAGAACTAATGCAACGTCCAAAAGTGAACATTACGAGAATTAGATTTAGCAGCAAACTTGCTCAACCCACCACACTTAATCCGTATGGAATTAAAATTCCAATAAATACTGACAAGTTCAACCAACTATCCACTCCTGATTAGTCCTACTCCCATTTTAATTTAGGCAGTGGCAAAAATCTCCAATGATCTCCGGTTATCTTTTAACTAGTGATACTCATTTAGATAGTTATATACATCTCTCTTTCCAAACTTGTTCACTGGAACGAACATTTGATGTCTCGATGTTACGTATAATCGTCCGAGTGCATAAAGAAAAATTGCTACAAATTTTATATCTTAGTCACTCCAACAATATTCACAGATGCGACAAATCCTCCGTTAATACCTTATACTCGGTCTGGGTAAGGTAACACTACCTCCAGGGTCAGCTCCGATATTTGAATTTGACCCCCTTAATTTCCTTGGTAAAAACAAGTGTCATTAGTGTATAAACTAAGACCCCAACTTTTAATGTAATAATTAACCGAAAACTCCTATTGGTTGTTGCGAGCATCTTCATCCATGTTCCCTTCCACATAACTTAATGCAAAGTGCAAATCACCACATTGATGCATCTAACTCGTCTTGGAATCCCCTCTATTCATATGATCTGATAGTTCACTAGTTTGAAATAAACAAGGTCTGAGTTGATTTAATTCAGAAATCAACCCTCAACTAAATCTATAATGATGCTCTATCATTTCCACCTCAATACAGAAAAATGACTACAAATATTTAGTGATCTCTGATGTGCCATCTCGACCATCTAATTTTATTAAACTGGAAAAAAAACCATTTTATCCCCTATCTTTGACAGGTGACCGGTCCTACCATCCTATCTTTGACACACCCTACCTTTGTAATATAAGTAGTGTCAATTTGACTCCTTGTCCGGCTTCAAAAGCTTACAAAACTTTTACCCATCCTCTATATAGTCATCAATGTCAAAGCAACAACTAATTGTTCCAAATTAGGACTCTAAAAACAATTTCCACATTTTATATAATGTAGAAACTTTGGTTCCTCCTCTAAGTACATACTAGCAACTACTCCAAATGACACCCTCGAAAAATCATGTCTAGATTTCGAATAGACTGATAAAACTTAAATCATGTCTAGATTTCGAATTTTTTTTTTTTTTTTTTTTTTTTTTTTGGCGTCATTCAAACAAGTACCTACCAGCCCGAAATCCTCCGTCCGAACCATAGTGACATTACAGTGATCTTTACCTACTACAACCTCATGAATCCTCCGAAACATTCACAACCACCATTCTTATGGCGTTGTAAAAACGAATCCCTACCTAGCGTAGATCATATCCAACTACTCATTGTAGATTATTTGACTCTTATTGGTTGTTAAACTATCCCATCCCAAGTAATGTACCCTATTGACGCACATCCAAGTCCAATAGATTGGCTAGGAGTTTGTGTTTCTATCTAAACATATGACCATTTATTTACAAATCCTAGCGTGCATAGCGCTATTATCCATGTCATCAAAATAATAGTTGGTTGATCACATACTTGTGTCCCCAACCACTCTACACTCCCAATCCGGACAAATTAACAAAAAATGAAACACGTAACAACAAAATGAAACACATACTATCAAAATGTAACACAAAATAACAAAATCAAACACATAGATACACACAATGCAACAAAACAACCGAAATATAATTCCTAATTAAAACATCCTCCATTCCAGAGAAGAAAACCTCCTTTGAACTCAAGTTCACAAATTATGTCACAAAAGTTCATTTCGTAGTTTCGTTGGTAATCATCCAACCTTGAAGCCTGTCTGTAACCATAGCTTAAAAGCAACATTCTTTTGCCTAAGCAAATACCAAAGGCTTACCCCTTATCCTCCTTATACGCGGAATGCAAACCGTCTATCGTGGCTTTACAACGTACCGTAGAACGTCACAACCTAATCCCCATTGGCTCCAGAATGTGATATAAAATCATGTCTTTGTTCTGATAAGAACCCTATCCGATTCCCAAACGCTTAAAGAGTACTTTTCAATTGACTCTCTGAAAGACGACACAAAAATTCATCCACATGTAGATTGATCTACACCAATTTTACTAGTATCATTCACCATACTGCTGGTGACCGAGATCACCTCCGTGCGATCCTTCATCTTCAAGCTTTAATATCCCCTTTCTTGGAGACACTAAAATTTCCTCCCTTAGGATCCTCTTCAAAATCCTACTCTTCACTTGTCTCCATTTTGAAAACAACTGAAGTTATGTTGGTCCCGATAAGCGGTGACCTAACACCTACACTTTAATCCCTCCTTGGTGTGTACTTTCTAAGTAATGTCCACCTTGGAACTAAACCTTCGATTCCAAGTTCTGCTTCTGGCAAAGAACTCAACAACATACTCCGTTAGGTCCATATCGCTTTCGTCGTGAACCCGATCCTCTTCCTAGTGTCAACCACTCTGTATCTACAGAATTCAATTGACATCAACTCCTCCTAACGAACCGTAAATAGAGTACAACAAACCCTAATACGGCTCTAAGTTTTAAAAGACGCAACGCGGAAGTCCTATAATGAAAACACTCCTAAGGACACTAGAACCTGGAGTGCTCTGATACCAACTGTGATACCCCCGGATTTCCGGATGCGGGTTAGCCAGGCCAACGCCCGATTACCCGAGAATATCAAACCAATTAGCAATAATCGAACACAGAATATAATTAAAACAAATGAAGTAAATAAAATTTGCTGAAAGGAAACTAGAATGATAATAAAAAAAAACCCCAGAATAAAATTTTATTAACAGATAAACTATTCTGTTACAACTGATCCTCCACGAATACAAATCATTCTCCAAATTATACAACTCGGAAATCCATCTAGTGGACCCCTAAAATATCCCACTGTACTCAGCTGACTGGAAAAAACCCCAAAGCTTAAAACACGAAACAAAGTCCTACAATATCGGTGGAGTGAATGACTGTATCTGCTCAGCATGATCCAGCTCTAAGACTGGAACTAACGAACACCTGTAAAAATAAGAGTGGGTCAGGCCCACATGCAAATTCTTCTCTAACTACAATCCAAACAGTGACCCAATACACAGATACACCCTAGATATCTCAACAATAACTATCTAGTCCGTAATAGATAAATATATATCCACACTACAGGACTCTCGCTAGACAATGCTGAGGGACTCAACCTGAATAGAAGGCAACATACAATACGCACCTGAGTGGGCATGACTACCTAAGCCTAACAGGGTATACCTCAAACAACATAGCTAGCTACGCATCCTACTGCATATACACTCCCTAACCGTCGACTATGAGACTCAAGCTCATGTCATGGTACCATAACAATATATATAAAATCCGTTCACATTCATCCATAAGAAATCCAGTAAGTCGTTCGGCGTATTCAACCGCACCGACTCATATAAATAAGGAGGATTTTATTTAACAACCCCTACCCTTATTGCAAAATAGGTAGGACTGAGTATTTTGAATTGGTCTGTCCCCAGTATGTCACCGTCCCATACCGGTGCATACAATCCACAAAATCTATATAATTGATTGAACAGGTAAAACTGTTCACCAATTAAAATCCATAAGGTAGGAATTAGCGTTTTGAGCTAAACCATACCTAGTATGTCACCGTCCCATACCGGTGCATACAATGCTCCATATCCATGTAAATTACAACATATAAATAATAAGCAAGTAATTTACAATCCAAAACCAAATATCCAAATAATTGCAGAATAGTTTATGCAATGCTACAACAATTATAGTTCAAAACCATAATCCAATTAATTGTAGAATAATATATAAGATTCCACAACGAACATCCAAACCATGTAAATTACAACATACAATTAACAGTTTAGAAATTTACAATCCAAAAACCAGCCCAAATAATTATAGAAGACAATTTATAGTTTCAATAATTTAAATCCAAGTGTTAAACCATGTATTTGCAGGAAACGGTTTAAAGGTTCAACAATTAGCATCCGAAGCATGCGTAGATCACATCTAATGTATCAATGACTCTATCATGCATTAAAATTATTTTTCAATCATATTATAGTCCAATAAAATTGCTAAATTAATTTAGCAAGTTAATTCTCTCCATCCGATAACAGCGTGCTAAGTTATATACTAGTATATTGTTTAATCTTTTAGCACAGAGCCACAATATGCTACAAGTCTAATTTTGTTAATTAAAAGACACCATTATACATCCAAACTTTAATTTAGAATCATATTGTTGCACCTTAAATTGTCAAATTGAAATTAGGCAACTTAACTTCCTTCTAGTAGTTAACCGCGCGCAAGTTGTTAATTAGCGCACGGTTAATTCCATTTATAAAAAGAGGGTATTTTATGCAATCTAAGACCTTGATTATATGTTAAATTAATTATTGAAAAGCCCCCTAAAGTTTTAAAACTGTTCAATAAACCTTAGTGCCCAAACAGTAGCCAAAAAGTCACTGTACGCTTCAAAATGAAAGAGCCTGCTCTAGAAAAATAGAGTAGGCTCCAAAATCAGCATAGAGCTGGCTCTACCACCACCTTGGAGCCGGCTCTAAACAGGTGGGAGCCGGCTCTTGGCATTCCAGAGTCGGCTCTCTCTCCCCCTGTGAGCTACCCTTCCGTTTCAGCTTCGTTCTAACCTCTGTTCCAACTCCGGCCAGTTGCAACATTTATGTTTCATTTTAAAACTAAGTTAAGAGTCTTATTAAAGCCTAAAATCATCCCCAAGATTTGTTTACAACAATTTGAAATCAAATTACAAAGATTAAACAAAGCCATCAAACTAGTATACTTGAAGAACAACTCTGAAACTAATCTAAGAAGTTTCAGTCCAATTCCAACCCCTCTGTTCCTCTTCACCATTGAACCTAAGGATCTTATCTCATCCCAGTAATGTCCCCATGGTTTTGTTTGCAGTTGTTAAAATCAATTACTAAGTCTAAAGTTACAACAGAGATTACATACTTACAGAAAAACAACTGGAACGAGACATGTAGAAATTGTAACAATTTTGATTTCAACACAAATAGATTATTAATATAACATATACTAAGCATGTAAATTTCAGTTACTGATTGATTAAACCTTAGAGATTATCTAGGTGCACAGAACACGAGCCAAAGGGAAGGAGAAAGTAGAAGAACTTACCTGATTTCAGTTATGAAAACCCCAGCATCGTCTCTAAGTTTTCGGCAACTACTAACTTCCTTTAAGCCTCCTATGGGTGTGATTTAAACCACCACAACCCTCCTTTGATCCTCTCTATTCTTGTCCTTGGTAGCTCTTACGACTGCCTCTGTTCTCTGAACTCCCTCTCTGTTACGTCCTATTTTCACTGTGCCGTGAATAGGGTTCTCCAAAACCCTTAGTGCAACTCATACACGTATATATATATAGGCCCTTAGAAAACCCTAATTAAACTACAGCTAAGGCAGAAATCCTAATTAAACTAGAGTCGGCCCATAAACTTAAGTCACATACACATTATATACTTGTATGACGGCTCCAAGAAAACCCTAACTGAAAACATATTTAAAACCTTAGTTAACGGATTTACATATTCAACCTATTAAATTTAACAATTACCAAATAAGTCAATTTTAAAACAAACAGCTTATCATGTTCAATGTAACAAAAATAATTAATTAAATGACAAAATTAAATGCAATTAAAATAAATAAGACACAAAATGCAGATAATCTCAAATAAAACCACTAAAGCAATTAAAAGCAAATAATAACCACAAATAAACAATTATCAAACAAAAATATACTCAAATAATTTATTAAAAATAATTGAAATTCCAATTTTATCCTTTTTAAAACTAGGGGTATTATATAAAATAACATAGTTATATTATGCTGCTGATCATGATTAAAATTGTATAATCATACATAGATAATTGCTAAAATAAAGGTAAGCAATTACATCAATCCATAACCAGAAATAATAAGCAAAATTTATTTAAAACCTCATATTGTTCAAATTTCTAGCAATATAAAGTTTATTATGCATTCTGGATTTTAACTTGTTCTTCTAAACTATTTAAATCCTCCCATAGCTGTTCCTAATTGAATCTGGAACCTCAAAACCCAATTACAGTAGCCAAAAACTCACCAAAAATATATATAAAAAATAAATCCAACGAAGGAGCCGGCTCCCTCAAAGAGGGAGCCGCCTCTTTTACACAAGGAGTTGGCTCCCTCTTTAAGGGAGCTGCCTCCCATCCATGTAAAACCGGCTCCCTACCATGGGGAGCCGCCTCTTTGCAAAGGGGAGCCGCCTCCCTTCAAAAGGGAGCCGGCTCTCCTCCTGTTTCATCATCTGCTTCACCTCCGGCGACGTCCAATTACTCTGTTACTCCATTCCAAGGTCCCTACTGGTCAGTACTAAGTCCCAGTGTATTCTAGAATTATATTTAAATTCATTATGCTTTAATAAACTTAATTAAAACTAATATTTGTGCAAGAAAAATCAATATTCAACAATTATAATTGCATTAACAACATACTATTCTAATCAAATTCAATAAGCATAAAAGATCAATTTATTATTCAAATACTCCTTTAATCGTTTAGGCATGTAAAAAACACGAAGCCTAAAGGAGAGAGTTAGATATAGAACTTGCCTTTGAGGTTTTGGATTGAAATCTCAGCGTCGTCTTCCTAGATTTTCTGACAACCTTTGATTACCGTCAAGCCTCCTACTGCTCTTGTTCTAACCCACAAGCAGACCCCATTCCTTTTTCCCTTGGTTCTCCCTTCTCTCCTCACAGTTCTCTCTCTCAAATCTCTGCTACCACTCTCTTCTATAAGGTGACGTGAATAGGATTTTATGAACCCTAAGGCAGACAACACTATATATATATATGTAGGTTTATAAAAACCCTAACTCCAATTATATGACGAGACGAAAAAGAAAAAGAAAAGAAAATCTAGTATAAAATAAATATATGTATATAACTTGGCGTGATTTCATAAATATATATAAAACCCTAAAACTATATAATATATACTGAATAGTAATACTAATATAACCATTAACAATAATTAATAATTAAATTAACCTTATATACATATATACCCATATATATATGTATAACCATCCATGGATAAAGCTGTACCCATTTAATCTCCTATCCAAGTAGTCCATGAAACCCAAACAATTGGTCCATTACTACTGTCCAAGCCCAACTCCTTCTTAAAATAAAAATAAACCAAATAAACATTTAATTTAAATAATTAATTACTACAAAACACTTAGAACATAAAACAGATAGCACACATTATTTAATTAATCAAATAAACAATTATTTCAATTGCCACATAAGCAGACAAGTTAAATTAAAACAGATAATTCAATTAAACAATTAAATGATTAAACAACTAGCCAAATAATCAAATAATGCGTTTAAAAATGAAATTAAATAATTAATTAAATACCGAGACTATTCTTTTAAAATTAGGGGTATTACAGAACAAAAGGCAACAAAAAGTGAAGCACCCATAAAAATGGAAAGCTTAGATTATCTGTCACTTTGGAGCTTTTCAACAAGTTTGATAGGAACCCAAATGGTGATAAGAGCTGCAATTGAGCTCAATGTTTTCAATATCATTAGTGATTCAGGGCCTAAAGCTCAATTGTCTTCAGCTGAAATAGTCTAAAAAATACCAATCCGAATGCAACCAATGCCTTAGATAGGATACTAAGAAAGCTCAGTGCAAATTCTGTCATGTCAATGTCTCTAAGACAATCCCCAAATTGCCAAAAAAGTCAAGAAAGAACTTATGGCTTGACAATGAAGCCGCATGTCTTGGTGACTAACAGTCCAGATGGAGCTTCTTTGGCTCCATTTGCACTTATTGTCTCCGAGAGGGAAATTGTGGAGAGTCTTTACAAGCTCAAAGATGTTGTGCTTGAACCGGAGTGCATGCCATTTCACAAGGCTCATGGAGTGAGCATTTTCGAGTATGCTGCTAAGGATCCAAGATTAAGCAGATTGTTTGATGACACTATGGCAAACACATCAAAAATCGTACATAATATTTGATAAGGTGTTCGAGGTTTACACTAGATTTAGAGAAATAAAAGAGTTGATGGATGTAGGGGGTGGTAATGGGACCTCACTTGGAATTTGGAAAGATATAGTCTCTGCTTGTCCACACATTTATGGCATAAACTTTGATTTGCCTCATGTCATTGCCAATGCTCTTCACTTCACTGGTTATTTTCTCTCTCTCTCTCTCTCTGTTCGTGTCCCTGTCTTTTGTTTGTGTATATATCATGGTTGTTATTATAATTCTTTTGTTTTAGAATTCACTAAAGTATTGCGAAATTAATTAATCAATTGTAGGCGTGGAGCATATTGTAGGGGATATGTTCGAGTCACTGCCAACTACGCAAACTATTTTAATGAAGGTTTCTGATCATATTATGTTTCTTAACTGAAAATTTTGAAGACAACATAATAGTTGTTTAATACTATGGCTAAGATCTAGTCTATAATTTCTTATTTGCTTAAGCATCTTGTATAATAATACTCATGCATATTATATATATATATATATACTAGGAAAAGGCACGTGCGTTGCACGTGGTGAATGTTTTGTAACTTATGTTGTAAAATATTATCAGATATTAAATGAATTCATATCAACAATATTTAGAGAGTAATAATGGTCACCTCAAAAGAAATAAAATAAAGTTTTCCATCGATGGATCATCCATAAGTATGATATATTAGAAAATCCCAAAGGGCACCAACAATGTTTAAATTATGATAATTGTCACCTCAAAAGAAACAAAATATATTAGATAATCCGAAAGGTACTTAAAAGTTACCACAAACTATTCGAAACTATAATTTTATGAATTCCTAAACTATAACTCTTTAAAAATAAAAGTATTCCTAAATTATTTATTTCTCAATCTTTATCTTTTTTGTGTATCTAATTTCTTCATAAAATGAATCATTGTCTAGTGTTAATTCTTTCAGTTCTTTTAATTATAGTTTTATAGAAACTCTTTTTATAAAAACTATTTTTATATTAATTAATAAATATTTGGGCAAATTTTACGAAACCCCCAATACTATCAGGTTTTTGATCAAATACCCCCAACCTACTTTAGAAAACCCCCAACACTATGAAATTTGATCACATTGCACCAACTATATGATTAAATGACGAAACTAACCTTCTGATATACTAAATCAATTAAAAAAGCCAAAATTAGTATTTTGCCAATTACAAAAATAACCTTGGTGACATTTAAGTCACTAAAGCATAAAACGCTGTCGTTTTGTGTGTATATATTATATGTATATGTATAAAAGGCATCATGTATATGTTTCAAGTTGACTTTTCTTTCTAATTCTTTATACAAGAGAATGGTAAGAATATGAAATTTTACCAAATAAAAAACATTATGAGAAACTCAAAATGCGTATGACTCTCACACAACTCCTACATTCTATATCTCAGACCTAAGCCGCGAGATGAACTCTCTCACATCAAATTCTATCCAAATGTTTCACCTTCTGCTCCTCTTCCTCCTAACACTCCGCCCTTCATCTTTTGCCCTCGATTTCCTCTTCAAATCTTTCAATGCCACCGTTAACCTCAACCTCACCGACGATGCTCGGCTCGAGTCCTCCACCATCAGTCTCACCAACGACTCCAACCAGTTCTCAATCGGCCGAGTCTTCCACTGATCTCGAATCCCAATGAAACCCACTTCCAATTGCACCACCATCTCTTCCTTCTCTACCTCCTTTGTCTTCTCCATCTTGCCGAAGGTCAATTCCAGTCCCGGCTTCAGCCTCGCCTTCATCCAATCCAACTCCACCTCACCCCCCCTAGCGCCATTTTTGGCTAGTACTTCGGCCTCTTCTCCAATGCCACCGTCCCCACCGTTACCGTCCCCACCGTCGCCCCCTCCTCGTCGTCGAATTCAACACCAACCGGAACCCGGAATTCAACGACTCATATGACAATTACATCGGAATTAACCTGAACAACATCGAATCGAAGGTCATGGTTAGAGCTGGGTACTATAACTCCACCAATAGTAGCGATCTCATCCCTGTAGATATGCAAAATAGGTAGAACATACATGCCTGGATTGAATTCGATGGATCAAAACCTAGTCCTTCTAATCCCTCTGATCGCAAGTGTTTGTCAACCCCTTCCCATCCCTCTGATCACCCTTTCAGATTCTTCATTATTATATATATACAAATACATATACATATACATATATACCAACCAAATAAAGAATTTCGTGCAATAGGTTTGATCAAAACAAATGTGTTTAGTGCTAATATATATATGCACACAAAACGCGATCATTTTGTGCTTTGGTGACTTAAATGCCACCAAGGCTATTTTTGTAATTAGCAAAATACTAACTTTGGCTTTTTTTAATTGATTTGGTATATTAGAAGGTTAGTTTCATCATTTACTCACAGAACTGGTGTAATGTGATCAAATTTCATAGTGTTGGGCTGAAGTAGGTTGGGGGTATTTGATCAAAAACCTGATAGTATTGGGGGTTTCATGAAACTTGCCCTAAATATTTTTTATATTTTGTGTTGGAGTTTTGTAGAAATTCTTTTAATAATATTATAGGTAATTTAAATTTTATTAGGTAATTTTTAGAGTTTTATAGAAACTCTTTTTATATTAATTATTAAATATTTTTTATATTTTGTGTAACGACCCGGTCATTTCCTTCATTTCCTTTTTTTCCTTAGAATTTTACGAATAAATTTTTTTTTGTTGAAATCTCTTTTCTGAGTTCGGTTTTTTATCGTTTAGTGTCGTCTTGAGTGCTCGGAAATGGTTTCTGGGACTCTTTCCTGTGAATTGACAACTTCCTTTGAGGACCTAGCCATTTCCACATTTTCATTTTTTTGGCACTATTCATTTTCATCTCTTTCTCGGTTGTCACTTTGTTGGCATAACCTAACTTTTCGTGTTCGGATTTGATTCTGATTTTGCATGCATTCATGATATTTAAATTCCATATTATGTGTATTTTCATTTTTATAGAAAAGCATGCTAAGTGTTTACTTTTCTTGTAAAGGGTATAGACGCATAACCTTTTTGTAATATTCTAAACTTTTGGGGTTTTTGTGTAATTACTGTAAAGTAATTATTTTTTGTCTTAGGGACCATTTTGCAATTTAATTTGGAAGATATTTTCAAAAAAGACCTTTTTGCAATTTTCAGAAAGTGTGACAAGTGTCACACTCTCATTGTTCCACTTGTTGACATGTGTGTGGAAACACTTTGAGGCCTTGGATGAGGACATGTGAAGGGTGGAGATTTAACCACTTGTTGGCCTAGGATTGGTGCACTTGTTGGTTTAGATGGTTGACAAGTGTAGGCTTGAGATTAAGCCTAGGATGGAGCCTTGGATTTGTGACAAGTGTAGGGCTCACAATTAGTCTTGCATTGTGTGTGTGTGTGTGTTGACCATGGTGTAGATTCACCTAGTGGTGGAGGACCTCTAAATCCTCCACTCACATTTTATCTCTTTCATTATTTACATAATCCTACACATAAGAACCCTAGCCACCATTGGAGGAGCTTAAAGCCTTAAGCTTTGACCTTGATTTTTGAGTGCCTTCCATTGATTTCCAAGCTTGAACTTGGGAATACTTTTTGTTCCCCTCATTCTCCTCTACATAACCCTTGAAGGGTGAACCATTTGGAGTGGATTCTAGAGAGACTCTCTAGTGAGGTAAGGGATGTTATAGGTTTATATTTTGTTATCTTGCATGCTTTTGATGCTTATACAACTTGTATGCATGTTTTAATGTTAATTTGAGAAATTAATGGTTGTTGTAACTTGCATATAACTCACTTATGACTTAATATATGGCATGGCCATGACTTGATCCTTGTTGTATGTTAATTTGGGAGGATTTGAATAGGTTTCCAAATCTAGAGAATTAATGAATTTAATTTGATTTAAATTCTAGTAAATTGGGTTTTGCTTATATCCCATTTTGGACTTGATATATGGTATGACCATGACTTAGTCCTTGATATATATTTTTTTGGAAACATTTGAACAACTTTTGAAAATTAGAGATTTGATTAATTTAAGATTAATTAAATTCTACATGATGATGTCTTACTCATTTTGCCCTTTTGATTTGATATATGCAATGAGTATGCTATGTTGTTTAACATATATTGATTTGAGGTTATTTGGGATAGATTTGAAATCTAGAGACTTTCCATGATTAGGTTGAAAATCTCCTAAAATGTAGTATTCTAATTACCTTGTGAGTATGTTACTAACTTGATGTATAATTAGTACTTGTGACCTCTTAAAATGGTAATTGGACTTAACATGATATAGAATATCATTGATTTGTAAAGCTTGTTTAAATGTATCTTGTGTAGGTATATAGCTTATCTAGAATATTACAATTGTTTATCTTGGAAGTTAGTTACTAAATCAAAGCTTATTTAGTACTTGTGGCTTAAGATGGTAATGTGGCTCAATTGTTGTAAAATATTCTTGCTTTGTGTATAAATTGCATATTAAGGACATGACTTATCATATGTCATTTAGAGTTAATGCATTATTGGATTTGATATAAGTTTGGCCTAACTTATTGATTTTGGTATAAGTTTTGAACTTATTGATTTTGGAAAGCTTGTAAGGACATATTTCATGTGATGGCTAGGGTTTGGCTCTAGTACGGAGACAAGAGTCTTCTAAGTCATAAGTGTGCACTAGGTAGTATCTTGTGGGTCATAATTACCTAGAATAACTTATACATGTGCGCACTAGGTAGTGCCTTGTGAGTCGTAATTACCCGGAAACATTTGCTTGGTCTAGTGACCGCATGTCCTAGTCTTTCCCCTCTTGATTTCGCATTCCATTCCAAGTTGTTAATCATGGATTACTTGTAGCTTATGGATTGGTGCTTGTCTTGTGTATTTGGATCTCTTTTAGTATACTTGAGACTGTATACTTGCTTCACGTATTTGGATCTCATGTAGTATACTTGGAATTGTATACTTGTTTCGTGTATTTTGTCCTTATTTAGTATACTTGGACTAGTGTACTTGTTTGTGTATTCGAGCCTCTTTTAGGGTACTTAAGCTAGTATACTTATTCCGTGTGCTTAGGTTTCATTTAGTGTACTTGTACTATGTATACTTGTTTTATGTACAACTCATCTTGTTTAGTATGCTTGTGTTTGTATACTTGATTCATGAGCTTTCCGTATTAATTGTATACTTGTGTAGGTATGTTTAGACATTGCATGAGTTGTCTTAATAGGGTTTAGTATACTTGGAAATGTATGCTTGATATTGCTTACCTTGTTTAGCATGACCTAATGTACTTGTAATTGTATGCTTATATGTTGTATAATATGTTTTAACTTTGCTTAGTATACTTGAGCATGTATACTTGTATGCCGTTGTTCATTTCAATTGCATGAGTAACTTAGGATGATCCCTAAGTCTCATCTTGACATAGACGTTAGGTGGCATGAGCCCCTTTGACATGTTTCACCTTAAGGTAATATAATTGTAAAATGCTAGATCGATGTATGCTCATTTCCTACGAGTAGCTTTATGTTGCTCACCCCAAAGTTACTGGGGCATATTTCAGGTACAAGAATCAAGGTTGCAATTCTCGTCATGCTTGGATGATTAATGGACTTGAAGATTTCCATTTCTTGTAATGGTTGGCTTGAAAAGCCATTTGTAGCTTTATTTGACAAAATATGGATATTTGATTCCATATATATAATGTGCACATGAGTGCACTCCTTACAATGTATTCAACATGTATAAGATGAGACCGGAGGCCAATGTCATGTATTTTGTATCCTATGTGACTTATGATTTCATGAAATATTATAAAAATATTGAAAAATGCTAAGTAATTGTTTCACCATATTTGCATCGAGTGTGGAAATTCCAGTTTTATTCTTTCATAGGGTCTCATTAATCATGTATGAAGTGTGGCCAAGGGCCAAATGGTAATTTCTAATCATTTGTTAATTTTGGTTTTCAAAATTTTCATTTAAAGTTCATTTTCGCCTTTTTGGCCGTCGGGGGGTCGGATTTTGCATCGGTCGTTTCTGGGAGCCGCGGACCATTCCCGCGCACTCAAAATCACTTATGACATTTGCGTGCATATTCGTTTCAGCCTAGAAGTGCATTTGGGGTCAAATGTATGTTTGGTGCAAACTTACATTTTTGCCGTTTTGAGCCTAAACTGAGCATAAGGGCATTTTGGGGTTTTCACATGAAAAATAAAGTTTTCTTTTGGCATGGTTAGCTAGAAAACATGATTTTGATGGGGGTTTCTTCTTTGTGTTTTTTTCAAAAAGGCCCAGAAAGTCCTCAAAATTGCATTTCAAGTTGGCATTTCAGGTGCTGCCTACAGCAGAACGAGCGCTCCAAGGGGGGTTCGAGCACTCCAACTTTGGACAGAACTCTCGGGGCTAATTACGAGCGTTCATAGCCTTTGCTCGAGCGCTCAAGGTACTGTTCACGGGTGTATGTGTGTGTGTGTCTTGGTTCAGCACTGCACCTCCGACTTCAAATCATCATATCTTCTTCGTTTTAACTCCGAATTGGTCCGTTCTTGAGTCTAAATTGACCGCGTCGAAATAAGCTTTCCAATGGTATCAATTAGACCTTCAGATTCTTCTTGTAACTCAAGATATTCAAGTTTTAGAAAGGTAGTATTTGTTTTTGGTTCGAACTAGGATAGGATTTCCCTTCCTTCGACTTCAGAACTTGATATCTTTATCGTCCGAACTCCAAATCAGGTGATTCTTGAGTCTAAATTCATTAATTTTTGTTGTCTTTCCAATGGTGTGCACGGTGGCACCCATTTCAGTGTGTAATGACCATTTTACCCCTAGGTTCTTTCTTGTCCGTTTTTGAAACATCGCTTCCGCATTTGTTTTCTTTGGGTTCCGTGACCTCAATGAAGGTCACATTGGTGTCTTAGAGACATGTTGTATCTCTAAAGACCATTTTCTATCCTTTGCTTCTGCATTTTGGATCCGTTTCGGGTCATCATAGGACACACTGGATTGAAAAATCCAGGGTCGTCACATTTTGTGTTAGAATTTTTTAGAAAATAGATTTATTAGGTAATTTGTAATTTGAATTTTATTAGGTAATTTGAAAATGGTGATTAATTTTATTAGATAATTTTAGAATTTTATAGAAACACTTTTCATAAACTCTTTTTATATCCATTAATAAATATTTTATATTAATTAATAAATATTTAATAGTTTTATAGAACCTCATTATACAGAAACTATTTTTATATTACTTAATAAATATATTTTTTAATTTTTTTGTTAGAGTTTTATAGAAACTCTTTTAATAACAGTATAGAGTTTTTTAATACTAATTAATACATATTTTATAGTTTTATAGGAACTCTTTTTATAAAATTATTTTTGTAATTTGAATTTTATTAGCTAATTTGAAAATGGTGATATTTGTTTTTTATATTTTGTGTTAGAGTTTTATAGAAACTCTTTTAACAATAGTATAGATTTATTAGGTAATTTTTAATTTGAATTTTATTAGGTAATTTGAAAGTGGTGATTGATTTTACTAGCTAATTTTTAGAGTTTTATAGAAACTCTTTTTATATTAATTAACAAATATTTTATAGTGTTATAAAAATTATTTTTGTAATTTAAATTTTATTAAGTAATTTGTTTTTATATTTTGTGCTAGAGTTTTATAGAAATTAGATTTATTAGGTAATTTGTAATTTGAATTTTATTAGGTAATTTGAAAATGGTGATTGATTTTATTTGGTAATTTTTAGCATTTTACAGAAACATTTTTCATAAACTCTTTTGACAAAAACTCTTTTTATATCAATTAATCAATATTTTATATTAATTAATAAATATTTTATAGTTTTATAGAAACTCTTTTTATAAAAACTCTTTTTATACTAATTAATAAATACATTTTTATATTTTGTGTTAGAGTTTTATAGAAACTCTTTTAATAATAGTATGGATTTTTTATACGAATTAATAAATATTTTATAGTTTTATAGAAACTATTTTATAAAAACTATTTTTGTAATTTGAATTTTACTGGGTAATTTGTAATTTGAATTTTATTAGGTAATTTGAAAGTGTTGATATTTTTTTTATATTTTTTGTTAGAGTTTTATAGAAACTCTTTTAATAATAGTATAGATTTATTAGGTAAATTGTAATTTGAATTTTATTAGTAATTTGAAAGTGGTGATTGGTTTTATCAGGTAATTTTTAGAGTTTTATAGAAACAATTTTTATAAAAACTATTTTTATGTTAATTAATAGATATTTTTTAATAAATATTTTATATTAATTAATAAATATTTTATAGTTTTATAAAAACTCTTTTTATAAAAACTATTTTTGTAATTTGAAATTTATTAGGTAATTTGAATGTGATGATTGATTTCATTAGGTAAATTTTAGAGTTTTATAGAAACTCTTTTATAAAACTATTTTTATATGAATTAATAATTTTCTTTTTTTATATTTTATGTTATAGTTTTATAGAAACTCTTTTAATAATAGTATAGATTTATTAGGTAATTTGTAATTTGAATTTTATTAGGTAATTTGAAAGTGATAATTTATTTTATTTGATAATTTTTAGAGTTTTATAAAAACTATTTTTATTTTAATTCATAAATAACTCTTTTTATATAAACTATTTTTATATTAATTAATAAATATTATAAAATTCTTTTTATATTAATTAATAAATATTTTTTATAATTTTGTGTTACAGTTTTATAGAAACTCTTTTAATAATTGTATAGATTTATTAGGTAATTTGTAATTTGTAATTTGAATTTTTTTTGTAATTTTTAGAGTTCTATAAAAACTATTATTGTATTAATTCATAAATAATTCTTTTTATAAAAATTATTTTTATATTAATTAAAAAATATTATAAAACTCTTTTAGAAAAATTCTTTTTATATTAATTAATAAATATTTTTTTATATTTTGTGTTACAGTTTTATATAAACTCTTTTAATAATAGTATAAATATAAATTTATTAGGTAATTTGAAAGTGGTGATTTATTTTACTATGTAATTTTTTTAAGAAACAAATAGATAAATAGGTAACTCTTTTAATAATAGTATAGATTTATTAGGTAATTTGAAATTGGTGATTTATTTTAGGAAAAACTACACATAGGTAGAGTTAGGAGTTCAAAATAACAAAATGGTCTATTTTAAAAGTTTAATTTTCAATTTGATAGATTTAAACAAAATAATTACAAATACATCAAGAATTATTGTTAAAGTCCCAAATATCCTCTTTGTAATCTGACTTACTTTTTTGGTTGTCAAGAAATATGCCTATTTAGATGCTGCTTGTTTTCTTATTTAATAAAATTGATTATATATATATATATATAGATATATAATCAAAAAGATGTTTTCCCGAATTATCTTTTCAAATTGATTTCATATATATTTTTAGTGAGACCAAATTTACAAGATTATAGAATAAAATAAAATAGCAAAATAAAATAAAGTGCCAATAAAAAACCTATTTTATTTTGCTAAAAACATAACGGGTATCACATGATTCCAACAAAATAATGTAGCAAGTACTAATATTTCATTCTCAAAACAATGGTCATCTTTATTATAAAGTCAATGAAAGAACTGAAAGGAGTATTACCTACAACAATAAGTCATATGCCTTGCACCATAAAAGCTTATTACAATTTTTATGTTTCAAAAAATGTTTTGACTTTCACTAGACCTTTACGTCATAATATTGGTATATTTATTGGTAGGTTTATCTTGGTAGGTTTATCTTATTTTGCTTTTTAATTTTATCCCATAAATTTGTAAATTTGGTCTCACTACAAATTATACATGACATCACTTTGAAAAGATAATTGGGGAAACTTTCTTTCATATATATATTTTGATAATTAAGCAAGGAAACAAACAACTCAACAACAACAAAAGAGCGTAATTGGAACTTTAATAATAATTCTTGATGTATTTGTAATTATTTTGTTTAAATCAATCAAATTAAAAAATAAACTTTTAAAATAGATCATTTTGTTATTTAGGATTCCTAACTCTACCTATATGTAGTTTTCCTTTATTTTATTAAGTAATTTTTTTAGAAACAAATAGATAAATAGGTAATTTAAATGTTATTAGGTAATTTTTAGAGTTTTATATCAATTAATAAATATTAATAAATAAATACTGCAATAGTGATAAACTCTTAACACATTTAATAATAGTATAGATAGATATAGATATATTTTGTGTTAGAGTTTTATAGAAGCTCTTTCCATAATAATATATGTTGCCCAAGTATTGACTCTAGAGGGGGGGTGAATAGAGTTTATGGCAAATAATGGTTAATTTTCGGATTTACAAATTCTACTTAACACCTTCTAACAATTATGCAATAATCAAGATATGGACATAAACAATTAATAGCATATATGTAAAGGAAATAAGGGAAGAGAGATTGCAAACATTCACACGGCGATTTTAGCGAAGTTTAGAAACTCCTACTCCTCGGCTCAAGACCCCTCTTGAGACTTCCAAATCCACTATGGTACCTCCTTACGGGTGGAGAGCAAACATTTACATGAAGCAACTCCTTACTTCACTTTGCTAAGAGACAACCTCTCTTAGTCTTCCTTTGTGTCACACCAACCCTTATAAATTGAAACTAACTTGCTTCTTCTTTCTTGGGCTACACCAGCCCTTATAAATTGAAGATCAGATTTGTTGCATACAAATATGTCTCTTAATGATTGATATGTAAATATTAGCTCACAAGTAGAGTATAAATGAATATATTGAAGCTCAATACTCTATGAATGATATAGGATGTATGAATACAAGAACAAAAGCTCTTTGAATGCTATATAATGTTTTTATATGGTAGCAACATTAAATCCCGAAGTTCCCTTACTCTATTTATAGAGTTTCAGCAGCTAATTCAAAAATAAAGCTGTTTTGCACACTGCCCGAGAGGAAATAGCCGTTCAAATTTGAATCTGCGCTGGTTCGGTCGACCGAAATGAAACACCATTATGTTTCAGTCATCCGAAATGGTTTAAGGTTGGCTTTCATTCTTTATTTCGGTAGACCGAAATAATTTACCTTTTGTTTCGATCGATCGAAACACCTTCCTTCTTTGATCAAAACTTTCTGTTAGAATCGGTCGTCCGATCCATATTTCCTATGCATTTCGGTCTGCTGAAATGAAGTAAATGTCTTTACAGTATTTATTTGTCCATTTACTTTAAGTTTACAATGTAAATAAGGAAGTACCCCCCATTTGGATTCAATAAAAAATACTAGAAAATTGAAATCCAACTAAATTAAAATGTAGAAATTCAGTTTTAGTACAAATTTGGATTTCTAACAGTTTTGGTAAAAATGAATCCTCATGTAGACCAATGTAAAATTAATCAAAAATTCTGATAAAATTAGTTTAGGCTAGTTGAAGTATAAAGAGTTATTACCGGAAAAAATTATTTTGAAATAATCATTATTTCAAAAATTCATTTTTCACACTTAGCCAAAAACACAATTTTTCATGACGCACATTCTGGGGTCCTAATGTCCATTACCAACTCATGGTAATGAAGGCTTCTCATGCCTTGATTGTTGACCAATATGAATTGTATGATTGATGTGAATGGTCTTAGCATTTCTAACACAAGTGATGAGTTCTTTCAAAGGTTATGCAAGCTTAAACTAACTTACTCTTTAACAATGACTTCATATGCAATTATATATGAATGAAGTGCATAGTCTATTGCTAATGGATATAAGAGCATATGAATAATGATATGATACGCATGGTCCTATAGAGATGAGCTTCAAATGGATTGATAAAGACTTTGACATTGAATCCTAAACACTCACCATCCTATCTACCCCTTTCTTCACGCTTTGTCCATGATCTTGTAGGTTTTAGGTAGACTTGCTTTCTTCCTTTCTTTGAGTTGCTTTCTTACTCGTTGTAGTCCAAGCTATCTTTGGATAGACTTTGCATTTGCTTCTTTGCAACTTCATGTCCTCTTTGTACCCATTGTTTTCTTTGATGTGATCTTGAATAATGGAATACTTGGAATGATCTTTCGTGCTTTATTAAGGTCATCCTTTGAATGTGAATAATCTATAACACTCAATGTAAACATTAGTCCTTAAACACCATTAATGGTTTGTTATCATCAAAGCCTCTAGATAGTCCTTGGATGGAATCCTTAATGTGACGGACCAAGTTTTTTAACCCGGTGCATCAGTGATGAACCGAAGGTTGATCCGATAACGGATCCGAAATGTGAAAGCAAAAGATGAAACCAAGTCTATAGAGATAAAAATCATCCCTAAGACACCTAAGTGACTTTCCATGAAGTCATGAAACTCAAAGAGAACAAAAGCAGAAACAAAGGTCAAAACGGGCAAAATCTATTAACCAAGGGGCAAAATGGTCAATTCATAAATAAAAAGAGAGAATTGACTCTAAAAAGGTCAAACAATGTGAACAAAACCTAATCTAACCATTTTACAACATTCCAAGAGGTTCCAAGAACTTTGGACAAGAATCCCACAAAATGCCCTTTCCCGGTTCGAACCAAATCCCGACACTACTTCACTAAAACTTGAATAACTCCCACTGTGTTTTGAATCTAAGAATGGTATTGGTACCATTAGAAATTTGACTCAAAATTCATGAATTTAGGCTCAAGAATCGCCCCATTTGGATTAGAGTTGAAGGAGATATGACTGTTTAAAGTTGGAAATACAGTGCTGAAGCAAAACTAACGAAGCTAGGGTAAGAAAGCTATTTCGCTTGACCGAAATAGAGTTTCGGTTGAACAAAACTCACAGAAACTTTTTTGAACATTGGTTTTTGAAGGTTGCATGGTTTGGTAGGCCGAAATAGGCCATCGGTCGACCGAACTAGAGTTTCGGTCAACCGAAACTCCTTGAAAAGCTGCTAAATGACCTGCTTTAAACAAAATTTGTTGAGGCTTCACCCAAGCCTCAAACCCCAACATGAATGTGGACCAAAAACATGATTTTAAGCTATACAAGCATGCTCGCAAGTGTACTTTATATATTGAAACATGTTACAATGGTCCATGGTCTTATTACATGACATTTACTCTAATTCACATGCCAAACCTCAAAGGTTGATGAAAGTACATTTCAAATGCAAAACTTGAAATTAAATACATACACTTGAACTTTAAAGTTGGTGGCCCTTGGCCTCATGCCATACATGTCAAATAGGTCCCAAATAGTGTATCCAGGTACACTTTACATACAATAAGGCAAAAAGGGCATGTTGAACCCTACTAAGTGTTACATCCTTATAAGCAAAACTTAAACATGCTAACACTTGCATGTGAACAAGAATACTTTAAAAGAAGCTTCAAATCTACGAGTCACCAAAGGCAAGTGCAAATCTCCAATCTTGAAACATGTACCTGAACAAATCCCCCAGTAACTTCGGGGTAGGTAAACAAGTTTACTCGTAGAAGATGAGCATGCATTGACTCGATTTCTTTATAGATTTTTATAACAACATAAACAATTAAAAAGGGTCATGCCACCTAACGTCTATGTCAAAGGTGAGACTGAGGAAGCATCCTAAGCTACCTTAAATCATTTCTAGTATTAAACACATCCTTTATGCAATTTCAACAACATAGGTGCATACTATACAAAACATCAAGATATAGATTCTAAAGCCATCACCTTGAAATCTAAAATGCAATAACAACTAAATATAACAATTTAGTATAATTAGAATTTCTAAAACCACACATCAATACATAGATTCTCTAAGTTACCAACTTGAAATCTAAAAGTGTAAAAACAACTAAATATAACAATTTAGTATGGATGTACTTAACAACATCAAATCGCCAATAGCCAAAATCACAAGTCACAATTAAACATGATTGTCAACTTGGAATTGAATGCGAAATCAAATAGTGGAAGACTTGGACATCAAGCTCGGAATTCTGCAAAGACCTCAATGGTTATTTCGGGCATTAACCCGCTGGAAAGATCACCCTAATGCGCACTATCTCAATTAGGGATAACTCATACCTCCCGCACTAGAGCCAAACTCTAACCATATCACTTGTAACAACAATATCCCAAGACTCCAAAATAAACCAAATAAGTTCACAACTTATACATAATTTATATAATGCATGAAATCACCTTCCATGCATAAGTAGGTTGAAACCACACAATCCATGCTTTAAAGTTTAAATTCTAAAATGGCATATATAATGTAAATTACAAAGTGTGCAATTCATTACATAAGGCAACAATATATTCCATAAAGAAAACATGTTCTCATGAATATAAATATAACAACAATGTTATCCAATGCTCGAAACACAACTAAGTAAATACACAATAAGTCCAAGTCCATGATTTGAATATAGAAACAATTTCTAAAATACAAATAGATCCATAGGGCCATTAGATATAATTTAATTAAACAAAACATTTAAATTCTCTAGATTTCAAATTTATTCCAAATGTCCTCATTTTAATATATGTTAAACAACATGTCATGGTTATTACATATATCAAATCAAAAGTACAAAATGAGCAAGATACCATCATATAGAATTTAATTAATTTAAATCAATTAAATCTCTAGATTTCAAATGTTGTTCAAATGATCTCAAATTAATTTATATCAAGCACTAAGTCATGGTCATACCATATATCAAGTCTAAAATGGAATACAAGCAAACCACAATTAACTAGAATTTAAATCAAATTAAATTCATTTAATCTCTACATTTAAAAGCTCATTTAAATCATTTCAATTTAATATATCACAAAGATCAAGTCATGGCTATGCCATATGTCAAGTCTAAAACGAGTTACATGCAAGCTATAAAACATCATAAATTTCTCAAATTATCGAAGGACATGCATACAACTTATATTTCATACAAAAACAAGTAAAATACTTGGAAAAATAAATAATAACACCCCCTACCTCAATAGAGAATTGAATCTCTATAATCCCAAGCAACCAAGCTCAAAAATGGAAAACAAAACATGGGTTTTGAAGAGGAGAGCAAGAGGAAACTTTTGTCTCCCAAGGTTTATAGTTTAAGGTGAATGGAAGGCCTTCAAAAATCAAGGTCAAAGCCTAAGCATCAAGCTTACCTAATGGTGGCTAGGGTTTGTGGTGAAGAAGACAATATTACAAATGAGATTAAGTGTTAGTGGAGGAAATAGAAATCCTCCACTCACTATGTGATCTTACACTACCTCTCACACACATACACTAATGTAAGACTAAATTGTGAGCCTACACTTGTCACAAATCCAAGGCTCCTTCCTAGGCTTAATCTCAAGCCTACACTTGTCAACCATCTAAGCCAACAAGTGCTCCAGTCCTAGGCCAACAAGTGGGTGAATCTCCACCCTCCAAATGTCAATAGATTATGCTTCCAAGTGTCCCCACTCAAATGCCAACAAGTGGCTCCATGAGAATGCGACACTTGTCACATTTTTCACGAATTGCAAAAAGGTCCTTTTTAAAAATATCTTCCAAATTAAATTACAAAATGGTCCTTAAGACGAAAAATAATTATTTTATGTAATTACACAAAAACCCCATAAATTAAGAATAATTACAATATAGTATGCATCCACGCCCTTTATGAAACAAGTAGGTTACTAGCATGCTTCTCTACAAAAGTAAAAATACCAATGTCATGGAATTCAATTATCAGAATGCATACAAAGCCGGAATCAAATCCGAGCACAAAAAGTGAGGTTATGCAAAGAAAAACAATAAACAGGAAATGACAAAATAGGGAATAGTGTCAAAAAAATAAAAACGTGGAATTGACGTGATCCTCAAAGGAAGTTGTCAATCCAAGGAAAAGGGTCTCGAAAACCATTTCAGAGCACTCGAGATGACGCTAAGTGACAAGAAACCGAACTCAGAAAGGAAAAGATCAACGGAAAGAAAAAATAGCCGTGAAAATCTGAGAAAAAGAAAAGGGAAAAAAATGACCGGGTCATTACAACCTTCCCACCTTAAAGGGATTTCGTCCCCGAAATCCAGCCCCAACAAAACAAAAGGCGAAACTAGGATAACTATGGAGTACATCTCGAGTATCCCACACAAAATGCTATAAAAGCAATTCCAAAACTGAAGGACAACGTAGAAATCAATGTCATTCGCACCCACGTGCTCACAACAAGACAACCTCTCAAAAGAATAGTGACCCCACGGCCACACAACAAGTCGAAACTTACACATAAGACCCAAGGTCAGATAAGAGAATGGAAGACAACAACTGTAAATGTCCCTCTTGACGAACCATCAAATGGATCCGAAAACAACCACCAAAAGAACTCCAAGATATCCACGTATCAAATCAAGATATTGAATAAAAACGACATGGCAATACGAATAGTGACCAAAACCCGCCCACGACGTACTCAAATGTGTGGTAACAATGACAGTATCTAGCGCCCGCCCACACTTACTCGTCAGTAAGGTAGCATCGATGACAACTAGCACTCATCCACAACACATAACTTTGCATGGTAGCATGATGGTATAAGGCACTAGTTCATAAACTACCCCCCACTAGGTCTACCCATGAAACCTCTCGATACAAATGACATCAATGTCAAAAAAATGATCATTACCAAAAGCACCACGGAGGCTAGACATTTTGTGAAAGTTGAGATATGGTCCAAAGACGTCCAGCCGGACCAGCCTAGCCAATCCCAAACTCTGACAACAATGCCATAGGTACCGCTACGCTTGAGGCCTTAAATCCTCAATACAACAAAACTGACAACTTCAATGCTTCAAAATTCTTCCATAACAACATCAATCAAAAGTCCCAAGCCTAAAAAACAAGTCAAAACATCCAGAAACCAAAATGAAACTCATTACAAGACATTTCATCGAAAGTCCAACATATCTCCCTGAAACATATCAACTACAAAACTATACCGAAACAAACATTGGATCCACATCCCTATCATGGATAAGTAAATCCTCAAAATACAAGTCTACTACGTGGCACACACATCAATATCTCGACAATCAAAATTACAAAATGAGTCTCTCAAAACCGTGCTTGGCAATACCAAGTTAAATCAAAATTCCTCAATTTCAATCGATCCATAAACAACCACTGGAACTACGATTCCTTAAAACTATGCCTAGCCATATCCAGGATGAGAAAACTCCACAAACCAGCCATATCCAACAACGATCCTCCAAAACTCTTTCTAAGAGTTAACCACATCCAGGTCTCTAAAACTGAAACAAGTCTCCTTAAGACATCCTCAAAAGAGTATCGAGCTCACCTCACGAATCAAACAATTCCTCAATGATATGGACACAAGTCCCCGTAAAAATGATCTCACACCAATCAACTCACTCTGAGCACCACAACTCCATCAACAACCATGGCAAAAACTCCCTAAGGGAAGACACGAAGAAAAGGAACCACCAGTCCTAATAAAGACAACACCACGACTTCATTTCTGAAATGAAAGACAATAAGGTTAAAGATCTTACCCCCTACATGGAAGTAAGTCGACCAAAATCCATCAAATCCTCACCAAGGACTCAAGACAATAATGATGATCCTCATGGACCAGCCAACCCCAAAGCTGTGCACAACGCAACGAAGAAAAGAGACTCACTCCTTGTGAAGTCCCTTACTTGAACCAAGAAAAGAGAAGAAATCATATTCTCCCACAAGTGTCGATATGACAAACACGAAAATGGAGCATCCTTCCCAAGACAAAACAAATGTGACAACTCTTCTACAAGGAATCTCACAACAAAACCCTTACAGAAACCCACATACACACTACGTGCGACCGAGGGGAAACAAAAGGGAAAAACTAAATAGGGAAGTCATGCAAATAACAATGAAATGCAACTACCAAGAAAGTAATTCTACTCATATAGATAAAATCAAGGGTACATGCAGCAGGTCTCCACGTAAACACAAAATCATGTCACTAAAATATAGTAACAACATGGCATCTCTAAGCATATAAAGGAGGCATGCTAATGCCACACAATAAGAAGGCAAATGTGGACATACCTCCACCTACTCATGCATCGTAATATCATAAATCAAACTACTAACATAGTAGTAAACGAAACTGCAGAAGATAAAAATGATGTAACAATGAACCTTATGGACATCGTGTCCTAGAGTGTCTAGGTGAAAGGGAAGACCAATCCTAGCCATAAACTAACTCTAAAAACCAACGCGACAACAACTTGTCTCAAAACAAATGTGAGCCCTTACCACAATGGTAAGACTCTAACAATCCATCTCCGAATCTAAAGGTGACACTACAAGTGACACTAACAATGTAATGCTCTCTCTACCCGAAACATCAATCAATCGACTTGATCTCAAAAGCGTCATCACGCAAAGAGAACTCAAAGAAAATGGCAACTATAGCCATACAAACAACAACCAAATCAATCACTACGACTAATCCTCAAAACAACCATCATCATCATCAATCAAAGGGACAACGCCTATCAAAACAAAACTGTTGGCCTAAGGATTCTATCTAAAGGTCAATCTTATGTTTTGATGATTACAATCCATTAATGATGTTTATGTACTAATATTTTCATTGAGTGAAGTACAGTTGTTCAATCATTCAATCCTTAATGATGAGCTAGAAGTTCCATTTCAAGCATTCCAAACAATCAAGAAATGATTTCAAAGAAGCATCAAAGTGCAAAAAAATAAAGAAGAACTCGGTCTTCAACGATCATTTAAGCTTTTCAGCAAATCTTCATCAAGCCTAGACGATCATAATCAAGAAATGAATAAAAGGGTAGATAGGATGGTGAGATGCTAAGGTTCAATGTCAAAGTTTAGTTGAATATATTTTGAAGCTCAAAATTACAATTCATGCATATCATTCTCATCTCATCTCTCAAAGAACATAAAATTAGCTCATTAGGTTTTTTAAACATATTCATATGAGCCTTACATCATACTGGATTTCATTTCAAGCCTCCTACTGAAAGTAGAGAAGGCTCTACAAAAAGTAGAGAAGGCTCTACGAAAGTAGAGAAGGCTCCAAAAATTTAGAGAAAGCTCCACTTTTCTATTGAGCCGTCTCTTTTTCAGAAAAAGAGCCTGCTCCACTTTTTTAATGGAGCCGTCTCCATTTGAATTTGAGCCGCCTCCACTTTTGCAAAGAGCCGGCTCCTTCTAGGGTTTTGATCTACAATGGAAACTTTTTCATTTATTGTTGTCCAACCACCTGCAACAGCTATATCGACCATTGTTTATCTATAAATACAGAGGCTGGTCTGCATCAAAAAGTTACACACAATTACAGAGAGCATTCTACCATTCCTAAAAAGCATTAAAGAAGCATTCGTTGAGCTTTCATTCCCTCTGCTTTCATTTCATCTCTTCATTTCATTCTACTGTAGTAGTTCTAGGCTTCAGATATATATTCATCTTTACTATAGTCGTGAGCAGAACTGTGTACTTCTATCTTTGAGAGATTTCTTGTACAATTCATTTCTTTTCAAGTTATTGTAAAAGCGTTGGTGTGACCCAAAAGAAAGTCTAGGAGAAGGGTGTTCTCTTAGCAAGGAAGAGAAGCAAGGTCTTGCTTAAACTGAAGGTTTGCTCTCCACCATTAAGGAGAAGCTCTGGTGATTTTGGGAAGTCTCAAGGGGGGCCTTGAGCCGAGGAGTAGGAGTTTCCGAACCTCGCTAAATCGCCGAGTCATTGTTTGCAATCTCTCATCTCTATCTCTCTTATACTTGTGCCATACACTGCTTGAATATTTCAGTTTCTCTGTAATTAATAGCCTGTTAGATTTAATATTTTTAAATTGCAAAAATTGGCCATTGACTCTATTCACCCCCCCCCCCCCCCCCTCTAGAGTCAATTAGTGACTAACAATTGGTATCAGAGCCTAATCTCTAGAAAAAGATCTAACCATCTTAGAGAACGACCATGGCCAATACAAATTTTCATCAAGAAGGTCAATCTAACAATAGACCTCCTTGGTTTGACGGAAATGACTACAACTACTGGAAGATCAAAATGAGAGCATTTCTAAGAGGTGTTGATATAGATGTCTGGAAAGCCACAGAAAAAGGGGACCACGTTCCAACCAAAATTGTAAATGGTGAAACTGTTCCAACACCTGATATTGAATGGACCCTAAATGATCGTAGACTTGTACAATGTAATGTCAAGGCTATCACCAATCTCTATTGTGCTTTAAGCAAAGACGAATTCAATAGAATTTCGGATTGCGAAACAGCCAAAGAAATTTGGGATAAACTTGAAGTTACCTATGTAGGGACCAGTCATGTAAAGGAATCCAAAATGAATATGCTTGTCCATAAATATGAACTTTTCACTATGAACAACAGAGAAACTATTAGTGAAATGTATTCTCATTTTACTAACATTGTGAATCCTTTGAAGGCTCTTGGAAGATCATATACATCGTCCGACAATGTGAGAAAAATTCTTAGGTCTCTGCCTAAAAACTGGGAAGCCAAGAAGACCGCCATCTAAGAGGCCAAGGATCTCAATACACTCCCCATAGATGAACTTATTGGCTCATTAATGGCTTATGAGTTAGAGATGAATGATAGAGATGAAGACAAAGAAGCTCAAAAGAAGGATATAGCTCTTCAAGCCTCTGCGAAAAAAGTCACAATTGATAAAGCTCCTAATGATGATGAAGAAGAAGAAGTTGCCTTCATTACCAAGACAGTGAGAAGAGTTCTTCAAATGAAAAAATTCCAAAAGAGTAACAACTTCAAAAGAAATGGTGCATCAAGTGAGCAAGGAAAAAGAGAAGCACCTACATGTTTTCATTGTGGAAAACCGGGACATTTCAAATCCGATTGCTTTGCCTACAAAAATGAAAAGGAAAGGAAAAAGAAAGGCAAAGCCATGCGAGCTACATGGGAAGATGATGATTCAAATGGATCCGAAAGTGACGATGAACTCAATGAATTGGTCAATCTTTGTCTCATGGCCGATGAAGATGAGGTAAATTCTAATCATGACTCATTTGATTTAGAAACTTGATATAATGAATTAGTCGATGCACACAATTATTTGCTAGATGCTTTCAAAGAATTACATGATGAATTAGGCAAAATGGTTCAAAAGTGTGCTAGCCTTAGAAGAGAAAAGCTTATCATCTCTCAAAACCTTGAAAAATCTCAACTTGAAAATGAAACCTTGAAAAAGGAAAAAGAATTAGCTAAAGAAGCAGCCTCAATTGAGTTAATTTCTGAAAATGAATTATTGAAAGTCATTATTGAGGATCAAGTTGAAACCTTAGCCAAATTCACAAAAGGCAGAGAGAATTTAAGCATCATTCTTGGAAAGCAACGAAATGTTTATACTAAGGATGGGCTTGGATTTGATCCTCATAACAAAGATTCATGTTTATTAAAAAGGAAAAAGCCCTTGAACAAATTCTTTGTTAAAAATCTCTCCTTTAGTGCAACATGCAATTATTGTAAAAAGATAGGACATAAGATCAATCATTGTCCTATTAGGTCATGTAGGACATCCAACGACTAATCCCAAGTCCTGCTAAATATGCAACACAACATGCATAAACAATTCTACTCTACCATACATCACATGTCATGCTCTTTACATAGGAATTAAAATCATATTTAAACAAACAGCATACCACATGTAGCACATAAGAACATAAACATGTTATCAAACCAAAACATGTCATCATGAAGCAAATAAACACATAAAGCATAGCAACATTAGCATGATATGCACCAAAAACCCGTCTTCCTAAGGTATTCAAACCTAGGAACTCTGATACCACTTGTGACGGCCCAAGTTTTTCAACTCAGTATGTCAGTAATGAACCGAAGGTTGATCCAATAACGGATCCGAAATGCGGAAGCAAAAGATAAAACCAAGTTTATAGAGATAAAAATCATCCCTAAGACACCCAAGTGACTTTCCATGAAGTCATGAAATTCAAAGAGAACAAAAGCGGAAACAAAGGTCAAAACGGGCAAAATCTATTAACCAAGGGGCAAAATGGTCAATTCACAAATAAAAAGAGAGAATTGACTCTAAAAAGGTCAAACAAGGTTAACACAACCTAATATAACCATTTCATAACATTCCAAGAGGTTCCAAGAACTTTGAACAAGAATCCCACAAAAATGCCCTTTCCCGGTAAGAACCAAATCCCGATACTACTTCACTAAAACTTGAATAACCCCCACTGTGTTTTGAATCTAAGAATGGCATTGGTACCTGGAAAGCTGACTCAAAATCCATGAATTTAGGCTTAATAATTGCCCCATTTGGATTAGAAATGAAGGAGATATGACCGTTTGAAGTTGGAACAACAGTGCTGAAGCAAAACTGAAGAAGCCGGGGTAAGAAAGCTATTTCGGTCAAACGAAATAGAGTTTCGGTCGACAGAAACTCACAGAAACTTTTTTGAACATTGGTTTTTGAAGGTTGCATGGTTTGGTAGGCCGAAATAGGCCATCTGTCGACCGAACTAGAGTTTCGGTCAACCGAAACTCCTTGAAAAGCTGCTAAATGACCTGCTTTAAACAAAATTTGTTGAGGCTTCACCCAAGCCTCAAACCCCAACATGAATGTGGACCAAAAACATGATTTTAAGCTATACAAGCATGCTCGCAAGTGTACTTTATATATTGAAACATGTTACAATGGTCCATGGTCTCATTACATGACATTTACTCTAATTCACATGCCAAACCTCAAAGGTTGATGAAAGTACATTTCAAATGCAAAACTTGAAATTAAATACATACACTTGAACTTTAAAGCTGGTGGCTCTTGGCCTCATGTCATACATGTCAAATAGGTCCCAAATAGCGTATCTAAGTACACTTTACATACAATAAGGCAAAAAGGGTATGTTGAATCATACTAAGTGTTACATCTTCATAAGCAAAACTTAAACATGCTAACACTTGCATGTGAACAAAAATACTTTAAAAGAAGCTTCAAATCTACGAGTCACCCAAGACAAGTGCAAATCTCCAATCTTGAATCCTGTACCTGAACAAATCCCCCAGTAACTTCGGGGTAAGTAAACAAGTTTACTCGTAGAGAATGAGCATGCATCGACTCGATTTCTTTATAGATTTTTATAACAACATGGAACAATTAAAAAGGGTCATGCTACCTAACGTCTATGTCAAAGGTGAAACTCAGGGAGCATCCTAAGCTACCTTAAATCATTTCTAGCATAAAACGCATCCTTTATGCATTTTCAACAACATAGGTGCATACTATACAAAACATCAAGATATAGATTCTCAAAGCCATCACCTTGAAATCTAAAATGCAATAACAACTAAATATAACAATTTAGTATAATTAGAATTTCTAAAACCACACATCAATACATAGATTCTCTAAGTTACCAACTTGAAATCTAAAAGTGTGAAAACAACTAAATATAACAATTTAGTATGGATGTGCTTAACAACATCAAATCGCCAATAGTCAAAATCACAAGTCACAATTAAATATACTTGTCAACTTGGAATTGAACGCAAAATCAAATAGTGGAAGACTTGGACATCAAGCTCGGAATTCTGCCGATACCTCAATGGTTATTCCGGGCATTAACCCGCTGGGAAGACCACCCTAGTGCGCACTATCTCAATTGGGGAGAACTCATACCTCCCGCACTAGAGCCAAACTCTAGCCATATCACTTGTAACAACAATGTCCCAAGACTCCAAAATAAACCAAATAAGTTCACAACTTATACATAATTTATATAATGCACAAAATTACCTTCCATACACAAGTTGGTTGAAACCACACAATCCATGCCTTAGAGTTTAAATTCTAAAATGGCATATATAATGTAAATTACAAAGTGTGCAATTTATTACACAAGGCAACAATATATTCCATAAAGAAAACATATTCTCATGAATATAAATATAACAACAATGTTATCCAATGCTCAAAACACAACCAAGTGAATACACAATAACTCCAAGTCCATGATTTGAATATAGAAACAACTTCTAAAACACAAATAGATCCATGGAGCCATTAGATATAATTTAATTAAACAAAACATTTAAATTCTCTAGATTTCAAATTTATTCCAAATGTCCTCATTTTAATATATGTTAAAAAAGATGTCATGGTCATTACATATATCAAATCAAAAGTGTAAAATGAGCAAGATACCATCATATAGAATTTAATTAATTTAAATCAATTAAATCTATAGATTTCAAATGTTGTTCAAATGATCTCAAATTAATATATATATTAAGCACTAAGTCATAGTCATACCATATATCAAGTCTAAAATGGAATACAAGCAAAACACAATTAACTAGAATTTAAATCAAATTAAATTCATTTAATCTCTAGATTTAAAAGCTCATTTAAATCATTCCAATTTAATATATCACAAAGATCAAGTCATGGCCATGCCATATATCAAGTCTAAAATGAGTTACATGCAAGGTATGAAATATCATAAATTTCTGAAATTAACAAAGGACATGCATACAACTTATATTTCATACAAAAGCAAGTAAAATACTTGAAAAAATAAATTATAACACCCCCTACCTCAATAGAGAATTGAATCTCTATAATCCCAAGCAACCAAGTTCAAAAATGGAAAACAAAACAAAGGTTTTGAAGAGGAGAGCAAGAGGAAACTTTTGTCTCCCAAGGTTTATAGTCTAAAGTGAATGGAAGGCCTTCAAAAATTAAGGTCAAAGCCTAAGCATCAAGCTTCCCTAATAGTGGCTAGGGTTTGTGGTGAAGAAGACAATGTTACAAATGAGATTAAGTCTGAGTGGAGGAAATAGAAATTCTCCACTCACTATGTGATCCTACACTACCTCTCACACACACACTAATCCACGACTAAATTGTGAGCCTACACTTGTCACAAATCCAAGGCTCCTTCCTAGGCTTAATCTCAAGCCTACACTTGTCAACCATCTAAGCTAACAAATGCTCCAATCCTAGGCCAACAAGTGAGTGAATCTCCACTCTCCAAATGTCAATAGATTATGCTTCCAAGTCTCCCTACCCAAATGCCAACAAGTGGCTCCATGAGAATATGACACTTATCATATTTTCCAAGAATTGCAAAAAGGTCCTTTTAAAAAATATCTTCCAAATTAAATTACAAAATGGTCCCTAAGACGAAAAATAATTATTTTATATAATTACACAAAACCCCATAAATTAAGAATAATTACAATAAAGTATGCATCCACGCCCTTTATGAAACAAGTAAGCAATTAGCATGCTTTTTTACAAAAGTAAAAATACCAATGTCATGGAATTCAATTATCATGAATGCATGCAAAGCCGGAATCAAATCCGAGCATAAAAAGTGAGGTTATGCAAAGAAAAACGATAAACGGGAAAAGATGAAATAGGGAATAGTGTCGAAAAAATAAAAATGTGGAATTGATGCGGTCCTCAAAGAAAGTTGTCAATCCAAGGAAAAGAGTCTCGGAAACCATTTCAGAGCACTCGAGATGACGCTAAGTGACGAGAAACCGAACTCAGAAAGGAAAATATCAACAGAAAAAAAAATATTCGTGAAAATCTGAGAAAAAGAAAAGGAAGAAAAATAACCGAGTCATTACACTTAACGTCAACAATATAGATTTTTTATACTAATTAATAAATATTTTATAGTTTTATAGAAACTCTTTTTATAAAAACTATTTTTGTAATTTGAATTTTATTAAGTAATTTGTAATTTGAATTTTATTAGGTAATTTGAACACAGTATTGCTTGATAGAAATATAATTACACACCACACAGTTTTTCTTTGTTTAAGCACAAGGAAAAGGGTGAGTTTTACATGCAAAATTCAATTCAATTGGAAAAATTGCACAGACACTAAAATCTACATATACATGCAGCATATCTACAACAAAGTGGTAAATGATAATAGCATGGGCAAAATTCCACAAGACACGAGCTTGAACTCATGCATTGACAAGGAGAACGGAGAGGGATCATTTATGGGATCAAAGAAATCAAAACCTTCCAAATTCTCCTTCCATGTGAAGGATGCCTATTTAGACCAGACAAGCTTGTCTGAACTTAAGCATTTACAAAAACCCATGGAGAGTTCTTCTGAGAAATTCCATCTTTGTTCTATTAGAACTCAAAGAAGTATATAAATTTATACACTTCTGAGTCTCTCAAGACCCCGTGGGTTTATGGAGATTTTTAGAATTCTCAATTTCTGTCTCCTTTCCCATTCCTCCATGCCTTTATTTACAGCCTTGATGACGTGTGCCCTCTTGATTGATAAATAGGTTATTTGTGTTAGAGTTTTATAGAAACTCTTTAAATATATTTTTCTCTAATGTGATAGAGATTTATTGAAAATAAAATAGGTAATTTATGGTATAATTTCATAGAAATTATTTAACTTTCTTTAAATATATTTTTGTCTAATTAGATTTTATTTTATTTTATAGAAACTTTTTTAAATAATAGTATAAATTTATTAGGTAATTTGTAATTTGAATTTTATTAGGTAATTTGACTTTTATTAAGTAATTTTTAGAGTTTTATACTAATTAATAATTTTTTTTATATTACTAAATAAATACTGAAATACTGAAATATTAAAAAACTGAAACTCTTTTGCACATTTAATAATAGTATAAATATAGATATAGATAGATATAGATATATGCTGCAATGACCCACTCCACCACATGGTATGATATTGTTCGCTTTGGGCCTGAACCCGCACGGTTTTGCTCTTGGGCTTCACCCCAAAAGGCCTCATACCAATTGGAGGTGACACACTTACATATAAGCACTTCACCTTTCCTCTACCCAGGCGATGTGGGACTGTGCACCCGTAGCTCGCTAGTGTGGTAGCCTGACAGTGTCTCTCGCACCCGCCCACGGCACACCCGCCCACAGGGTCATCACAATCCACCCCCCTTGGAGGCCCGACGTCCCCGTCGGCACACTTCCGGCTGGGTCAGGCTCTGATACCATTTGTAATGACCCACTCCACCACATGGTATGACATTGTCTGTTTTGGGCCTGAGCCTGCATGGTTTTGCTCTTGGGCTTCACCCCAAAAGGCCTCATACCAATTGGAGGTGACACACTTACATATAAGCACTTCACCTTTCCTCTACCCAAGCGATGTGGGACTGTGTACCCGTAACTCGCCAGTGTGGTAGCCTGACAGTGTCTCTAACACCCGCCCACGGCACACCCACCCACAGGGTCATCACAATCCACCCCCTTGGAGGCCTGACGTCCCCGTCGGCACACTTCAGGCTGGGTCAGGCTCTGATACCAAAATGTCACACCCCAAATTTTAACACAAAGACTCTTTGTCTTGTATGTAAAATCTGATGTATAACTTCCACCAATTCTCCACATACATCCATCATAAAATATAACTATAATGAATCCCATCATCCATTTTATTAACATGAGTGTCTGACAAACACAAATCAAATCCATAAATAGAGGTGAAAGTCCCTCTAACACAACAAAACATCTATTACCACTGAAACAACTCGATAAAGTTTCATAAAACATTAACTTTATTACAATAATCATAATAAAGGAAAACCGAGCTAAAATCCAACTTCGTCACGCGTCTTCATCACGTTCTTACTCTACGAGCACCTGAAATGTGATAATGGGGTGAGCTCACAAGCTCAGCAAGAAATGCTAAACACAATCATTGTTCAGCAAGCTAACCTTACTTTGTATTCTCATATATATAAGCAACTCAATAAATGCATTAATTAATTATGCATAACCCAGTTAATTATAAACTCAATAAATAACCATTATTTATTTTTAATAAATCCGCATATCTTACATGAGCCCCGGGCTCACATCCAATAAAGTGGTGTGAATCGTATAGTCCCTGACTACCGAAAACACACGTGTGGCTGGATTGTACGTCTACTCCCCAGATGATCCCTGATCACATCCACACAATAAGAGCTCATTAGACCCATGGCCATAATAATAGGGTAGTGCACTCCCAATAGGCAGGTCCCTGACCATACCCAAAAGTCATCATAGGGTCAGTCCCTGACTACCCCTCCGACTAATCCAAATTCATCCATTAATTATTAATTATGATGAATTATGAAAGATACATTATTAATTAATAATTAAGTTAATAATTAATACACACAAATACACTTTTAATTTAAAAACAGAACTCTAAAGACCCAACTAGTGAGAGTAAAAAATTTCTAGATAAAGCCTAACATTAAATATAAGACCCTGCAAAATTTCAGAATCTAACTCCTAATAGGTTTTCCGTACTCTCCATTTTAGTGTCGAAAATAATACTTTTTCAGGTCTTAATTTCGTAAAACCATCAAACAGTCATTTTACAATCTGTATTTCAGCACAACTAAGTTCAGTGCACTTATAACTAATATTCTGAAAATTTCCTAAGTTATTGGGATAGCAATACTATTTTTCCTAATTTTCTTTAGTTTAAAATCAATTAAAACAGTAATAATTAAATAAAAAGAAAATTATTTTATATAGCACACAGAACCAATCCGTTTCAAATGTCCAGTTTAAACCCACGTCATTCACTAACAAATTAACATGCAATCTGACCCATCTATGTTCAGTCAAATCATTGTTTAGTAAACATATGTATTACATATACCATTATGTACCCAGTAACCAACACCTCTACATGGTTAACACGAATCAATGAATACATATTTTAAAATAACATGTATATATATAACAAAAATTCTATAATTATATATATAGAATAATTATATATATAATTATTTTCGCAAGTTCATATATATAACAAAAATTCTCTCTCTCTCTCTCTCTCTCTTTCTCTCTCTCTCTCTCTCTCTATATATATATATATATATATATATATATATATATATATGTCATCTATCAGGAAATAAAATAACTAAATTAAGGAATACATGTTTTAAAAATTGATGTTTTCAAACAATACCCATGTACCAATCTAAGATTAATCATCGTTAAAATGAACTCTAGTAACTCAGCAGATGACACTAAAATAATATACATCAACCTTAATAAATCTAAACTAAATTTATTTTCGATAAATTCATATGATATAAAACTTTAAATAATATTCTTATCAAGTCACAAATATAATATAAAATTACAAAGCAAGATTAACTTGCCTGAGTATGCAACTCTTTCTTTCCTATGTAAAGATTGGATCACCGTCCCTTCTCCCGGCTACTGCAGAAGGTAAGAAGTATCGATAACTTCTGTTTCTCTCTTTCTCCCTTGTTTTATTTCTTCCTTTTACGCAATAAGGAAAAATAAAATAAAATAAAACTAATATAAAGATAAGAATATCGGTAGGTGAGCTAATTTAGGATTCCCTTTAAAATTTCAACTTTTTTTAAAAAAATAACCTATTATCTCTAATATTCCTTAAAAAGTCAACTAAATAATAAAATATTCCTAATAAAAAAATACGAATATTACATTCTACCCTCCTAAAAAGAAATTTCGTCCTCGAAATTTGCGTATCTTATTCAAAGAGATGTGGGTATTTTCCCTTCATTTCTGACTCTAGCTCCCAAGTAGCCTCTCTCTCATCTTGATGATTCCACTACACCTTCACTAGAGGTATCTCTGCCCGCCTCAACTGTTTCACCATACAATCAACAATGCGAATAGGCATCTCAACATAAGTTGTATTAGAGCGCAACTGAACCTTTGTGCAGTCAACAACCTGCGTTTCATCCCTCAAGCACCTCCTTAACATGGAGACATGGAAAACATTATGAACAGCAGAGAGTTTGGGTGGTAAAGCCAATCTATATGCCACTTCCCCAATCCTCTCTGTGATCTCAAAAGGTCCAATGAATCGAGGAGCTAGCTTCCCTTTCTTTCTACCAAATCTCGTAACCCCCTTCATTGGTGATACTTTTAAGAACACTAAGTCTCCCACACTAAACTCCAAAGCTAGACGGCGTCGATCTGCATAACTCCTCTGTCGACTCTGAGCTGTGTGAAGTCGATCTCGAATGATGGCAACCTTCTCCGTAGTCTCTGGCACCAACTCTGGCCCCAAAAAACTACTATCACCAACCTCGGCCCAACATACAGGTGAACGACAAGGTCTACTATAAAGTGCCTCATACGGTGCCATGCCGATACTAGCCTGATAGCTGCTATTATAAGCGAACTCAACCAATGGAATGTGATCCTCCCAACTGCCCCGAAAATCTAGCACACAAGCACGAAGCATATCCTCCAACACCTGAATGACCCTCTCGGACTTGCCATTTGTAATGACCCACTCCACCACATGGTATGATATTATCCGCTTTGGGCCTGAGCCTGCATGGTTTTGCTCTTGGGCTTTACCCCAAAAGGCCTCATACCAATTGGAGGTGACACACTTACATATAAGCACTTCACCTTTCCTCTACCCAGGCGATGTGGGACTGTGCACCCGTAGCTCGCCAGTGTGGTAGCCTGACAGTATCTCTCGCACCCGCCCACGGCACACCCGCCCACAGGGTCATCACAATCCACCCCCCTTGGAGGCCCGACGTCCCCGTCGGCACACTTCCGGCTGGGTCAGGCTCTGATACCATTTGTAACGACCCACTCCACCACATGGTATGATATGGGTCGTTACAAATGGTATCAGAGCCTGACCCAGCCGGAAGTGTGCCGACGGGGACGTCGGGCCTCCAAGGGGGGTGGATTGTGATGACCCTGTGGGCGGGTGTGCCGTGGGTGGGTGCAAGAGACACTGTCAGGCTGCCACATTGGCGAGCTACGGGTGCACAGTCCCACATCGCCTGGGTAGAGGAAAGGTGAAGTACTTATATGTAAGTGTGTCACCTCCAATTGGTATGAGGCCTTTTGGGGTGAAGACCAAGAGCAAAACCGTGAGGACTCAGGCCCAAAGTGAACAATATCATACTATGTGAAGGAGTGGGTCATTACATATGCAGTCCATAGTGCATGATTGGAACGACGATCTCTGCATCAAACTGTTGAGAAATTGCTCGAAGGCATTGCCTGATGATAATAGAAAAGTCATAGTTATTGAGTTTGTGACCCCCTCAACAAGTGAATACAATAACATCGGACTTCCTCATGATGACAACCACAGATGACGGAAAGGAGAGAACAATAACAAAATTTGTTGAGCATCGTCATGAATACGATGATAACATAATAAATGAAATATGACATCATCATGAATATGATGATATAATCTTTCACTCGTTTAAATATAGTTGAATGTGTCTGACTTACAAAAGTTGCAAGTTTTGTTGAAACAAAGATTTTTCTAATTTCACAAAGAATTCATGTTTTGGAATTCATCAAGAGAAATATTGTGTAGAGATCAAGTGCACGGTGTTTCCATATATATCTGTTGCATTTGGCAATGTTGTGACCTTCTGATAAAAAATAATGTGAAAAACTTGCTTGCTTTTGTGCTGTTTCTTTGGAACGGACTTCTGAAATGGGTTTCCTATTGTTTGGAGTGAATAAAATTGTAAGCATAATTGGATTCAACTAGATTTTAAAATTTCAAAATTTATTGTTTGGAGATTTCTTGAAAATTTATTGACTTCCATGCAATTAGGAATTTACAGAAGTTTTATTAAATTATACCCAATTTCATTCTTCCAAATTCAATGAGAATTTGGTTCGAAAAAGAATAATCATCCATTTGCATAAATCCACGTTGAAATTCAAAATTGTAAAATTCATTGATAGAAATAAATAGTGTGCAATAAGATGCAAAAGGCAAGGCTTAAAAATGGGGTGCTCTCTTTTCAAATCCTTTGATTTTGCATCCTCAAATCCTTTTTTGGATTTATCCGAATTTCAAATCCACATGAACAGTTGACTTTTTTTTTTTCTTCTTCTTTCTTGCTATGTGTTTTGTGGGATCTTGTTGTTTGTAATGAACAGAATTAAAAAGAAATTGAATTTAACTAGATTTAAATTTTCAAAATGCAATTATTCTGGAATTCATTGAAAAATTATTTACTTTCATGGGATTTTGAATTTACTAAGATATAATTTACCAGCTTATCTAATTTTACCCTTGGTATTTTAAATTTCAGTTTATTTCAAAGGCACAAATGAAATTTCATTTTAAAATATATGTGAATATTTTTAATTTAATTTGCAAAGAAGTATATAAAGAGTAACTGGATTTTTTTTTTTGCACACAACGTGTAAGAAACTCCTACTTACAACAAAGTAGCAACTTAAACAGGACAATTATTTCAATTTATGTGGGTATGAAACCCACCACCTCACTCATATAAATTGAATTCAGTAACAACCGAATTCAATTCTTAAATTATTATTCCTGTCCCAAAATAAGGTGACATGAGCTTTTCTTAAATAGATTTTTTGGGCTTTTTGTTCTATTCTTGAGAAGGTTGCTGATAAGCTATAAAGGTCTAACTGTGAATGAAAAGTATATATATATATATATATATATTTTAGTAATTTACTCTTGTTAACTTGGATTTTTTAATTATATACCCATAAAATATTACTATTGTCTCCTGAAATTACTATAAATTTTTTTTATTATTACCTCCACCTAAATTTTTGAGTCCCTCCCTACCGTCACAAAATATTTTAATTCCTAATTCAAATAAATTTGATCAATTCTGTAGTTTTTTTATGCAAAAAAGTTTAAATAATTTTGATTCTAGTGGCAAGTCACTTGGGCATAATACTTCATGAAATATCAGGTTTAAGGTTTGACTCTCCTATAGAAGGGTGCAAGAGGATTGACACGTGTTTTTCTCAAAAAATAACGAACCTCGGCATGAACTGCACTAAAGAACATGAACATAAGAGCGAGCCCATGAAGCCCTATTTGCGGGCTCAATGGTGGGGTGGCATCTTCATATTGAAATATAATGACTTTCGACATTGGATATCTCGGCTCTCGCAAGTGAAATGCAATATTTGTTGTGAATTACAGAATCTCGTGTACCGCTGAGTATTTGATAGTAATTTACACCCGAAATCATCCGGCCAAAGGCACATCTGCTTAGGTGTCTGTTTGAACGATTTAAATGAAGGACTTCTTTCACAACAAACAAACTCAGTTTGTGATATGAAAATAGCATGGTATTTTGCCCCTTAATTCCTATATATTCATCTGTTTCATAAAATGTGTTAACAATGACAAATGTTAAATTATTCATTTAGGTAATTTTAATAGGTTGAAAGACATATTTGAGTAACATGAATAGATTCATAGGTTTTTATTTGTGAATAAATCTTCAAAAATTCAATAAAAATCAGTAAAACTCATTAAAAATCCATTTACATTGAGTTATGTGGTAAAAAGTTGCATATAGGTGCATTTTGTGCGAGGTAAAAAAAAAAAAAAAAAAATTCACGATTGTGATAACCAATTTCGTTATGTAAGGTTAGTACATATAATATTTCATTAACCAATTTCGTTACGTAAGGTCAGTAGATGCTTCAATCTCAAAAAATTACTTTCAATGTTTAGCCCATTATTTAATTTTGTGCGTAGTTGGACTACTTTCGTATGTGAAGAGGTTTTTCTTTTTGTTTCAAACTCATGACCTACCGTCACAATGAATAATCTTACTCAAAGGCCGAACCCTAGTAACTATAAGCATTTGAAAAAAAAAAAAACTATTATCATCCTTCGGCCAAACTTGTACTGCACACTTAATAATCAATATTGTTCGCTATGTACATGGTAGTTGAAACATGAGATGCTAATGTGACCACTAATTAAAAACAAAAAGTGCATATTATCAAGGACGGAGCCAGCTTGGGTCCGGGAGAACATCCCCCCTGTGCCCAAGGTGGCCCATTAAATTTATTATATGTATGGGTATAATATTTGAAAAAATTACTCTGTGTCCCCTCTAAAATTTATTTTCTTTCAAAATTAACTTTCAAAATGATTTTTTTATTTTTTTATACATATAAGTATATAATTTATGAAGTATTACTTTGTGTCCCCGAACCTAAATCTTGGCTCCATCCCAGCATATTATGAGAGAATAAAAATACACAGCCTAATAATTTGAATCCACAAAGCAGATCTGAAAGCTATTGAACTAAAAACCAAAATCAAATTGAGAACTATGTTCTTAAAGTAAATGTATGAGTTGAAAGGGAAGAAAAAGTTTTTTTTTTTAAAAAAAAAAAAAAAAAAAGGAGACATGAAGGACACAAATTACTGTCAATGGCTTCTGGAAGCCTGCAAGGCAGATATGGCAAAGAGGAGGATTCTTGAAAGCACACAGATAGAGAACTCTGTTTTGACTCTTATTCTTAATATAGCCTGACGAGCAGCCCCATTCAATTAAGAACCCCAGTCAACTTGAATTCCAGTAGCCCTATTCACTTGGATTATTTTTCTCTTTGGGCTGATTTTTAGGGCTAAGATTAATTTCCATAATTTGTGCCGGAAAACCCAACCTCATGACCGGAAAATGTCCGTGTTAGAAAGCGAAATGGAATTTTTTGTTTCATTCAGCCATGTGCAATTTTGAACATTTACGATTTTTCAACATTTAGCTCAAAGTAAAGATTTTACAGCATGATGTTTAAATTGACTAAAGGAAAAGTAAAAAATATATAATTAATTATATGATAGGCTTGACTACTTTGTTGTTTCGAATTTCTGATCTTTAAATTATAATAGATTAATTTTACCATTGTGTCAGAGCTCACATCTAAAAAACTGTATTATCTCTCACTAGTTTATATATATAATGACTTTTATCATGATTCGGTCAAAGTTGTCTGCAAATATTTATTAATCAACGTTCATCGCACGCTAAACTATCAAATAGTTACAACTTGTAGTCTTAAACTAAATCACACATTTCTTTTCAATAGGTACCCCTCTCAAATTCCATGCGCGCTTCAATTCTCACTCAACATCTTGTTATCTTATAACGAACATAAACCAATTCCATTAAATGGAAAAAGAGGGGATATAGAATCTGTTGATAAGTTTACCTGTCTCTAAGGTATCTATTCTTTTTTTATTGTAATACGTTGTTTTGATTGTATCGCACTATGTATCATTGGATAACCCCAAAATCTTCTATCTTTCGTTCAAATTTAATTTCAAATGGAGTTATTTCAAAGATATTTAGAATTATCATCCTCACTATATATGACAAAAAAAAAAACTCAAATTCTCACTATTTATGACAAAAAAAAAAAAAAAAAAAAAAAAAGAGGAAACATGAAAGACACAAATTACCGTCAATGGCAAAGAGTAGGATTCTGTTTATTATTATTATTATTATTATTATTATTATTATTATAATTTTTTCTTTTTTTTTTTTATCCATACACAGGCAAACAAATCATGAAGTAACATAAGAAAAAAATTGAAGAACAAACAAGCTCCAAATTTGTTGAGAAATAAGCCGACACACAACAACAGAAACCACCAACGGAGAAGAGTAGCAACGAGAGTGACTCCAAAGGACAAGCTATTATCAAGGTAACAACTCCAAGGCTGCATCCACAAGGCGCTGCGGATTGGGGAAAAACCACCCAACTCCGCACAAGAAGGCGGGAATAACAAAACCCGACATAGATCAGAGATCTAGTCGGAGACAAAACAACAGATCCACCCCGTCGAGCTAGAAAATTAGACAAACAGGAGCAGATCTAACAAAACAACAGCAAAACGGCGTGAAACCCACCCACCGAACAAACTTATTACAACACGCCGAGTTTATTATGCGGTGGGTGGTAAGTATCGACACCTCCCCACTCTTATGGGACGGAGTGGGGAGCAAACAGAAGGAGAAAACGAAGGGGCCGCAACTGAAGATTAGAAAGAGGCGAGAGAAAAAGTGATAGTAGAGAACGTCAAACACCAATTGCAGAACGCAAAGAGGAGGATTCTTGAAAGCTTTATTTTGACTATTATTCTTAATATAGCCTAACAAGAAATGTAACGACTCACTTCACCACATGGTATGATATTGTCCGCTTTGGACCTGAGCCTGCACGATTTTGCTTTTTGGGCTTTACCTCAGAAGGCCTCATATCAATTGAAGTGACACACCTACATATAAGCACTTCACCTTTCAGTCCCACCTGTAACTCACCAGTGTGGTAGCCTGTCAGTGTCTCGCACCCACCCACGGCACACCCGCCGACAGGGTCATCACAATCCAACCCCCTTGGAGGCCCGGCGTCCCCGTTGGCACACTTTCGGCTGGGTCAGGCTCTGATACCATTTGTAACGACCCACTCCACCACATGGTACGATATTGTCCGTTTTGGACATGAGACCGCACGGTTTTGCTCTTGGGTTTTACCCCAAAAGGCCTTATATCAATTGGAATGACACACCTACGTATAAGCACTTCACCTTCCCTTTCTTAAGCGATGTGGGACTGTGCACCCGTAACTCACCAATGTGGTAGGCTGTTTATATCTCGCATCCGCCCACGGCACACCTCCCACATGGTCATCACAAGCAATCCCATTCAATTAAGAACCCCATTCAACTTGAATTCCAGTAGCCCTATTTACTTGGATTATTTGTCTCTTTGGATTGATTATTTGTCCAAAGGACGAAGTTGGTGAAATATTCAATCAAACAACAAATACTTGAAAGAAAAAATGTAAATCTCAATCCAACATAATTATCAAATTGTCTTTAGTTTATAAGATAGTAAATTAAAAGATACAAATTTAGATAATTATTACAAAATTTAAATATTTAAAGTAGAAAAAAATGCATCAAACACCCTATAGCCAAGCAGTGAGAATACCAATGTTGTAGTTCTAATGACTTGAAAATTATAAGGCGTAAGATTAAATCACACTGAAAAGAAATGACACCTAAAGAGCTAATGTGTATTTATGTGAGGGGTTACGTTGAAACGATATAATCGTACATATTTAAATTGATATAAACGGGTTACACATGTTGAACTCCTCAACCTTAACATGAAGCGATTAATTAATGGGGTTAATTATGTTAACCTGTTTACGACCCGAACCCAATTAAAGTCAATCCAAATCCACTTATTTCGTATTGTGTTCGAATCGTATTGATGGATAGTGTCAAATTTGCCACCCGTATATAGACTAGGCCCAGGGACAGGTGTCCCTGAACCATGCTGGCATTAGAATTTTTTAGTTTTTATGCCTATAGTTTAGTGAATTATATAGAATACCCCCTGAATTTCTTTTTTCAAACCTGGCCCCTTAGCCATGCTACCCTATTAATTTTTTTTTTTTTAATTTTAGGCATATAGTTTATTAAATTATACGAAATTACCCTCTAAATTTTTATTTTTTTTTTCAAAAAATCCTTCAAATTCTTTATTTTTCCTCCTTCTTACTCTTCTTTTTCATTTTTTTCCTTTAATTCTCTTGAAAGAAAATTGAATTTCCTTTCTTCAAACAAAACACAATTTTTTTCTTTCAAAGTTTTTCCATATTTTTCTTTTACTAAAAAAAATTATTTTATAATGCGCCCCTGAATCATGACTCCATCCCTGGTCATAGCTAGATACTATAGTTTCAAGCCTGATCATCATTATCAAAAGCAAAATATAATATTGTCTGTGCGCACCACAAAAAAGATATAATTCAGTAATTCATTCGGACTTCCAAATAGTTTCTTCCTAAATCAAATTGAGTAGTGATTTAGGAATTGAATTCCGCAATTACTGAATTTGATTTTCATATGAGGGTTGGTGGGTTCTATCACATAATTTAATAATGATATCATATAGTAAAGCTCACCATTACATTTACATAAATTAAATTCAATAACTACTGATTCTTAATCATTATTTATTCAAAATTATGGTTCAACAATGCCTCTCTTTATCCCTCCGAGCATTTTCAATCATTCATAAATTACTCTGTTCAATTCACATTACAGGGAATAATCACCTTTCTTCACTATTGTAGGGCTAAAGATTAATTTCCATAATTGGTGCTGGAAAACCCAACCTCACGACCGGAAAATGGATGTGCTAGAAAGCTAAATGGAATTTTTAGTTTTATTCAGCCCCGTGCAATTTTGAACATTTACGAATTTTCAATGTTTTTCCATTATTTAATTATTACAGCTAGCTGAAAGTAATGATTTTACAGCATGATATTTAAATTGACTAAAGGGAAAGTAAAAAAATATGATTAATTAGATGATAGGCTTGACTACTTTGGAGTAATAGATTAATTTTATCATTTTGTCACGGCTCACATCTAAAAATTATATTATCTCTCACTAGTCTATATATAAAATGACTTTTATCATCATTCGGTCAAACTTGTCTGCAAATATATTAACCAACGTTCTTTGCACGCTAAATTATCAAATAGTTGCAACTTGTAGTCTTAAACCATCAAACGTACCAAAAAAATATGATTAATTAGATGATAGGCTTGACTATTTTGGAGTAATTAATAGATTAAGTTTATCATTGTGTCACAGCTCACATCTAAAAACTATATTATTTCTCACTAGTTTATATATAAAATGACTTTTATCATCATTTGGTCAAACTTGTGTGCAAATATTGATGAGCGTTGAAAAGTGCACATTAAAACCTCTTAAACTTGAGTATTCTACAACTTTTATCTATCTTACTTTCCTGTTTTAGACAAATTTCATATTATTGCCCTTTTAGGTGTTTATCCCCAAAATAAGTCAATTCAGCTAAATTAGAGCATAAAAGATGTAATCTCAAACTGAATGGAAGAATAGAGCAAAGTTGAAGCAAAGTGGTCGAAATCAGCAAATTTCGATCGATCAGGAATACTTTCGATCGATCTCACATTGATCGATCTCACCTTACCAAGATGGATCACACCCCTTGTCCTTATCCTCAAAGAATTTTCATTTTCGATTGATTCAACTTCCTTCAGATCGATCGAACTTCCTTGATCTTATCCTCACCTACCACTTTTATCTTTTTCCCAAAATCTCCTAAAAATATCTCAAATTTGTCTTTTTCTAGAAAGGCGCCGCCAAAGATTGATCGATCTGGCCTAATTTTGATGGATCTGGCCATAGTTCGATCGATCTCATCTGAATTCGATCGATCGAACCTCCTCAAGTCCGAAATTAAACAAAGTCCAGCTCATTAAAAGATGGCTCGTGGTGCAATCATTGAAGGGACCCTAGTGCACGAGACCTGACCATTGGGTGTGACACTTGGGTTTCCTATATAAGGATTTTGAGCCATTTTTACATCATATCTCACCATATCTTCATATCTCAACATAACTTAGAATATTATATCATATATCTTGGAGAGGAGGCTAGAGCTTGGAGAGACATACATTATTTTGGGAGTTCTTCCATTCTTCTTGGGTTTTCATCAAGAAGAAGAGCATTTCTACCATGGATATGGCCCTTGAGGGTTGGATGACTACATCAATGAGTGGCTAAACATTTTCTTAGGGCTAGAGTTAGCCCTAAGCATGCCTTCTAGACCTCAATGCTTTGTATTTTGAGGGGATTTGTGTTGTAATCTTGTCTTGACATTTGATTTATATATGAATCTTGTTGATTAATACTTCCAATTGATCATTTCATTCTATCCATATGTCTATGTATGCTAGAGTAGATGTTCATATGTTTATCTCTTGGCTTTGTAATATTGATGCATGTCTATGTGTATTGATGCTATGAATTTAGAGATTGTCAAGGCATAGTGCTTAAATAGAATACTCTTGTAATTTGTTTAATGGTTCATACTCATTTCTTGATGGATTGTGCCTTTACCTTAGTTTAATTAGTTTAATTTTCATGTCCTTAGCTTAGAAGTAGTGTAGTTACTTTACTTTATTAGATGTGAGGACAATCCATACTTGTTGTTTGATGTTCCATACTTATGAATGCAAGTAGTATAATTTTTTAACTTGTTAGTGTGTTGATTGTGAGCTTAAAGGAAGGAATAATGGCTTAGTTTGATATATTGTGTTATTCACTAGGTTGTGTAGACATTATATGCTTAATTAGTCAATCTATGCTTGTTGATTCAATCAATCACATCTCTTTGTATTGCAACACATGTTTCCCCTCATTCATTATACATTGAGTGTCTAGAATGGTGATGTTTAGTGGTGACCTTTAGATCCCAAGACCTCTCTCTCTTGTTCTCTATCCTTTTATTTATTTTAGTTGCTTTATATTGAATTCACTTACATTATAGTTTAATTAACCAACAAAACACCTTTTGATCACTCGATCTACTAATCCGACCTTGTTTCCATATTAACATAGCCCTCAATCCCTTGGGATGATCCCTACTCACCCTAACTATATTAGTAGTTAGAGGTAGTAGTGGCTCTTTATAAATTTAAACTTGGCCACCCTTTTATTGTAACTTTGGTGCATATGCGACGACACACACCAAGTTTTGGCCGTTGCCGGGGATTGATTTGGCAACGCCGTGTTTTGGAAACAATTAGGAATTAGTACTCTTTTGATCGTATTTTTACTTTATTTTCTTTTTAGTTACTTATTGTGTTTGTTTTTTATTGGCTAAGTGAATTGAGCAAAGGAAGTTGAGCAAAGGAGAATTGAAAGTAAGGAGCTAAGCTAAGCATAAAAAGGGCTAAAATCTAAAATTTGCAAAGCTAAGCGGAAAAATTAAAAAATGAATTGAAGTTGCTTAAGGATCCTTTGTGAGATCTTTCTAACTCAATCTTTAGTTAAATCGTCAGCTCGCGTGGTGGCAAGTTTTTACATTCTTAGATAAATCGTGAGCTCGTGTGGAGGCAATTTACTTTCTTTGCATATTGTTCAAGCATGGGAATATAGGATCATTGTACGTATAGATTTGTTGATTAATTTATTGTGGGGGCGAAGTGATTGCTATTTGATTGATTACTTGTTATTTGTTTTACTAGTGCATGCATGGTCGTAGGTCACTAAATCCTACTATTGTCCTTCCTAATTTGAATCTTGAATCGGTTGTTTGTATTCCTAGGGGAAGAGGTAGTTATCATCACTCCATTTCATCAATGGAGGAGCAACATGATGACCATGTGGAGGACCTTGGTCACATAGACCAACAAGGCATCCTCTACCTTAATGTGCATCATGACAACATTCAAGTATCATTAGGCATGCCTAGACCATTCATCCTACCACAACAACAAGGCCAAATTCCATTGGGAATGCCTCAGCCAATTTTTGCTCCACACCCTCCCATGGTTCAAATTAGTCACGGTGTTCGTTTAGCACCACCGGTTGGGAATCCTCCCATTGCTTTGCGTGATCATTATGTTCCAAATGAATACAATGCACCGACATGCATTCAATTGCCCCCATTTAGAGCACATCACTATGAGATTAAACCGTAAACCATTCAAATGCTTCCTAACTATCATGGACTTCCAAGTGAAGAACCGTACAAGCATTTGGATGAGTTTCTTGAAGTGTGTTCCACCGTGAAATACACGGACATGCCAGAAGAAGTGTTAAGACTCAAACTTTTTCCTTTTACCCTTAAAGACAAAGCAAAATATTGGTTCAACAATCTTAGGCCTTTTTCGATAATTTCTTGGGCAGAAATGCAACAAGAGTTCTTGAAGAAGTAATACCCGGTATCAAAGACCAATGCTATGAGGACTTCCATTCGAGAATTTTCTTAAGGGGAAGGGGAACTATTTCATGAGGCATGGGAAAGATTTATTGACTTGCTTAGAAAATGCCCACATCATGACATTCCTAAATGGCAATTAGTCCAATACTTCTTTGAAAGTTTGCCGGATAATCAAAAAGGAATGGTAGATGCATCTATGGGTGGTTCTTACCTTGATAAACATGAGAATGATGTTTGACAATTGTATGAAAGTATGAGTGAAAATTCCATGCATAGATCTTTGTCCTCTAAAAATGGTAGAATTCTATGTGGAAGGAAAAATGTCGGCTTATATCAAGTTGACAATTCAAATAACATAGTCGCTGAGGTGAAATCTTTAACTCAAATGTTTGATCAATTTTTGGTAAACCACAATTCGGCAAATCAAGTGTCTTCCTCCTCTAATCATGTTCATCATGCATCTACTAAATCTTGTATGACTTGTTCTAGTGTCTTACATACTACTTCCAATTGTCCCCATGGACATGTGAAAAATAAACATCATGAACAAGTTAATGTTGCATTTGTCAACCAAGGGAACAATCCCTATGGCTCACACTACAATCTCGGATGGAGGAACCATTCAAACTTCTCTTGGAAAGCTAAGGGGAAGGCTCAAACCCTCCCCAAGGTGATTTTCAAGGAAAGTATGTTCCATTTCCAATGTAAAGCCAAAGTTCCCAAGGTTATAGATCATCATTTCAATCATCACATGGAAACTAATTTTCTACCTCTCATTTTCCTAATCAATCATCTTATTCCCAAGGAAATTCTAGGAGTCCTGCTTTTAAGGAGAAAGTGTTGACCGCTTTGGGCACTCTAGAGGCAAACACTCAATTGCTTCATTCCCATTCTCAATCCATTGTTAAGCTAGAAACCCAAATCGGGCAAATAGCTAGTACCTTAAATGCTAGAGAGAAAGGGAAGACGCCTCTAAATGCCCCACCAAAGCAACAATTCGTTGTAGAAACCAATGAAGGTCACACAATTGAACATGTCAATGCGGTGACGACCTTGAGAAGTGGGAGAATTGTGGACAATTAAATTGGTGTTTCCAATGAAGAGAGTGAATCGGTGCAACCAAAAGTTGACACCCGTCCCGTTTCATATTCTATTCCTCTTTCGTTGTATGTACATGATCATCTTTGTGAGAAAGTGTTAAAAAAATGATTTGAAAAGTGATTTGAACAATGGTTTGAAGAATACTTGTGTTGAAAATGTTGTGATAAAAGATTTTGAAAAAGACTTTAAGCCAAAGGCTCCATTTCCGGATGCTTTGAAAAGGTCATTTCTATTGATAAGTAAAAGACCAAAGTGAATGAAATAATTGAAGTGTTTAGGCAAGTGAAGATCAATCTTCCACTTTTGGATGCAATTAAATAAATTCTGGCTTATGCCAAGTTTTTAAAAGATCTTTGCACCCAAAAGAGGAAGAACAAGAGCTAAACACCAAAGAAAGTGGTCTTGACCGAGCAAGTAAGCTCCATCTTGCAACACAACACTCTCCCAAAGTTTAAGGACCCAGTTCACCTACTACTTCTTGTATCATTGGTGACCATGTCATTAATCGGGCTCTTTTAGACTTAGGAGCAAGTGTAAACCTTCTTCCATACTCGGTATATGTTAAATTAGGCTTAGGAGACTTAAAACGACGTCGGTGGTTTTGTAGCTTGCCGACCGATCCATTAAAAAGCCCTGGGGTATCATTGAGGATGTTTTGATTAAAATTGATAAGTTCTTCTTCCCCGTTGATTTCGTTGTCATTGACACAGAACTGGTTTCGAATCCCAAGAGCCAAATTCCCGTTATCCTTGGCTGTCCTTTCTTGGCAACCGCAAATGCCAACATAAATTGTAGGACGGGGATAATGAAAATATCATTTGGGCATATGAAAGTAAAGTTGAACATTTTTAATCCAACCCCGAATTCAATAGATAAGCATGAAGAAGTGTGTGTTGTGGAGAAGTGAGTTGAAAATGAACTTGACGAAGTTGAGTCTTTGCTTGATGTTGAACATTCTCATGGTTTGCTTACCAAAAAGAGCTTAAAGAAAAATGTGTGCAAAGCTAGTGTTGAAAGGGCGTGGAAGCCCAAGAATTGCATGGATAAAGGACCGTCAATCTCCTTTGATTCAAATCCAACGAGTTCTTTGGGGAACAATTTGTTGGGTGGGATTCAAAGTGCCATTTACCCCGTCAAAGAGGGGATGCACAGCAAGATTTTCGATCCGAGCTAAAAGAACCCAACGTCTTGCTAGAGACATTAAAGACTAGTGCTTCGTAGGGTTTACAACCCTATTCTTCCCTTATTTCTATTTTAACTTTCAGTTCTTACGTCGTTTAGATATATTCTGGGTTCATACACATTGATAAGGACTGTGGTTGAGAATGCATGCACTGTCATTTTCAAATTAAGCATTTTGTGCTTGTTCGATCGATCTCGAAAGAGGTTTGATCGATCAAACTGCCAACCTTGGATCCAATCATCTCTCTGTCCCATCGTGCGTAATTTTTCTGCATATTTCAGCTCTCTGTGTATCATGCGAACTTCATTTCCGATTGATTTGAGTGCTCCAAGATTGATTGAGATTTTTCTCAGATCGATCTTCATTCCATATTTAGAAAAATTTTTGAACCCATGAAAAATCACCTCTCTGTGCATCGTTCGAACTTGTCTGCAAGTTTTCACCTGTTGGATCAATCGAAGTTCCTTCCAAATCGATCTTTGATCGATCGATCCATGTTCCTTTTGTTGACTTTGACTGCTTTTTGAATTTTGCATTTCATTTTTTTTTTTTTAAAAAAAAAAAACCAAAAACCAAAAATATTTTATTTTATTTTATTTTTATTTTCAAATTCAAAAATCTAAAAAAATATTTTTCTTTATTTTTATTTTTATTTTATTTTTATTCCATTTTATTTTCAAATATCCAAAAAAAAAGAATTTTTATTTTTTTTTTATTTTTATTTCCCAAAATCCAAAACTATTTTTAATTTTCAAAAAAAAAAAAAAAAAAAAATTTTTCAAAAAATACTTGTCGTTTTGCGAGGTGAGATCGAACTGAGTTTCAGATCGATCGTTGTTCGATCAATCTGATTTCTTAGTGATCGATCGAACACGTTGGAAATAGTTTTTAAAAATAGAAGCCAAAGGTCATTTGGATCAATTTCAAGATCAATCTCAGACCCTAGCTTCTTCCACCGTTGCCCATCATCTCTCCCACATTCAGCGAATCTCTGGCGACCTTCCACAAGCTTCCAAACTCTTCTTCGCTTTAGATCTTCTCATTCTTTCTCGGTTTCCACTTCTCTCATTGATTTTTGGTAAGTTTTGAGTTGTATTTTTATTTTTGAACTTCAATCTATATGTTTTTGATGTTGCTATGTTTAGATCTAGGGTTGCCATGTTCTATTGTTGCTGTTTTTGATCTTCAAAGCATGTGATATATATTTATATATATATTTGTATATATTTGATTCTGATTTTGTTTTCGGGGGTCACGTACCTATATAAGTGACCAATCTTGATGCGTTGAAGTGTAGAGGGACCCATAAGCTTGCTTGGGTGCCCCCCGTGCTGTCCACGTCATAGATCTGTGACTTTTCGTATTTTTGTAGAATTCAATCGATCACATTTTTCTCTGATCGATCCAAGAAAGATCGATCTCACTCAATTCTTGATCGATCCAACTTGGATCGATCTCATCTTTTCATGATCGATCGAACATTACAGATTTGTATATCCACTTCACATGCCATCTTTTGTGTTTCACGCTATCTTATATTTGCCCAATGCATGTGTTTTCCACAATGGGTGTATTTTATTCTATCATATTTAGCATGTTTCACTTATTCATTGTCTATACCTGGCTACATTATAACTTGCATAGATTCATGTCAATTATTCTGAGTTGCCTATCTTACTTGACATACATATTTTTATATATTATACTTCAATTCTTTATTCCTGTACTGACTTCATCTGCAAGTTTTCTTTTCTTTTTGTAGGCCATGGCTCGAGTAAAGACTGTCTCCCATAGGCAGTATGAGCTCAGAGTGAGACGGCGAATAGAGGAGCCTGCAGAGCCTTCCCATGCTCAGGGCAGCTGCGGGGCCAGCTACAGCTCAGTCCTCATTAGCCGATACCAGACTACAGTCTTCTGTTTCCGTATCATTTTCTTCTGATAAGGCTGAGCATATACCACCTCCTTCACCACCACCAGCACTGCCAGGCCAGATCCGAGACAGACCTAACAGGAGATATACACGCCTTCAGGTGGTGCATGAGTCGGTATTCGACATTGCCTTATTTTCCCGGTCGGTTCTGACCCGGGCGACATTTGATGATAATGACCGCCGCGGTATTTCAGCCATTTTTGCTCCAGTCACTTATCCAGTTTACCCGAGGCTCGTCCGGTTGTTCTTCTAGAACCTCCGGCTGACCCCGAGTAACCTATCGGAGCTGCGGACTACTATTGATGGCCATCTCATCCGCATCACTGTTGAGTCATGGAAAATTGGCAAAAAGTCTCCAATGGGGACCCGTAAAAGCTATTCCCAAAATTCACTCTTCTCTAATCTCGGCTGTGCACCCCATTTCCATCCAACAGACAAAATATACATGCATGCATCAAATGAAATCAATTCATTAACCTAATCTAGTTGGCCCCACGAAAATGTCATCACCATTTTCTTCATTCTCCTTCAATTTCGCTGGCTGCCTTTTCTCTACCTTTTCATCTCACTAAAAATATATATAATACATTATATAACAAATCAAATCCCCATTTAATCTCCTCGAGGGTCCCACAATAATGAACCAACTCAATCTTTCTTTTTCCACCAATTTTCGGCAGCCCCATATGCGCTCCACCTGATGCCTTATATATATATATATATATAACAAGACCAAGTGAAATCTTTTTTCTCTTAATCCACTTCGCAGCCACATGCCCACCTTCAGATGTATACATATATCATATATATATACATATATATATATATATATGTATAAAATTCAATCAAACCGAATCAACTTCTTTAGACATTCATTATACTCGGCTGGTAGCACTCATTCACCATTTCGGCACTGCTCCCTTTTGATTCAATCTCCATCGAATCAAGAAATACAATATAAATTCAATTTCAACATAAATAAATCAACCCATTAAAAATTTCAATTGGGTAACTCACCAAGTCTCCAATTAAAACAAAATAATCAATTTGCAATTGATAAGCCTTAAATCATAATTAATCAAATTAATTATGACAACAAAAATTAAACCCATTAAATCTTTTAATTGAGTAAATCTCCAATTCAATAATCAATAATCAATAATCAATAATCCAACCTCCAATTGGTAAATCTCCAATTAAAACAAAATAATCAATTTTGTTGACAACTAAAAATCAAGAGTATAAAATTTAAAATTAAACTCTAAAAATTCAGGTTGTCACAGAGGACACCATCTATGAGTAGCTAGACATCCTCTTGGGGCTAGAGTTAGCCTTAAGCATGCTTTCTTTACCTTAATTTATGTATTTTTGAGGGGATTTGTGTTGTAATACATGTTTTGACATCTTTATATACATAAATCTTGTTTATTCAATAATTTATGTGGTTTAATTCTTTCAATTGATCATTTAATTCTATCCATATGTCTATGTATGCTAGAATAGATGTTCATGTGTTTATCTCTATCTCTTGTGTTGTTGATGCATGTCTATGTGTGTTGATACTATAGATCTAGAGATTGTCAAGGCATAGTGCTTAATAGAATGCTCTTGTGGTTTATTTGATGGTTCATACTCATTTCTTGATAGATTATGCCTCTCCCTTAGTTTAATTAGTTTAATTTTCATGTCATTAGCTTAGATGTAGTGTAGTTACCTTAGTTGTTAAATGGGAGGACAATCTATGCTTGTTGTTTGATGTTCCATACTTATGAATGCAAGTAGTATATTTCTCTAATTATGTGATGTGTTTGGATTGTGAGCTTAAAGAAGGATTAATGACTTAGTTTGATATATTGTGCTATTCATTGTGTTGTTTAGACAATATATACTTAATTGGTCATCCATGCGTATTGAAACAACCACACACACTCACTATTGTTGCAACATATGTTTTTCCCCTCATTAATTATGAATTGAGTGTATAGAAAGGTGATGCTTAGTGGTGATCTCTAAGTCCCAAGACCTCTCTCTCTCTTGTTTTCTCTATCCTTTAATTGTTTGTTTTATATTGAGCTTGTTTAATCTTAATTGTAGTTTAATCAACCAAACAATCTACCTTTGATCACTCGACCTACTAACCCTAAGCATTGTTTCCATTTCTTGTAGCCCTCCAATCCCTTGGGACAATCCCTACTCACCCTTGCTACGTTAGTAGTAGTGGTAGTAGTGGTTTTTATAAATTTAAACTTGACCCAAAAGGCTTTTCTTGAACCGTGCATTCACTACATTATTTTGGCGTATAGAAACGGCCACCGTCAATAGGAAGTTTATTTGATTGAGACACAGACCACCTCCCTAACAATAATCATTCTCTATTTCCATCTCTTCTCAGAAGTAAGAAGATCTGTGTACATCCTCTGTTGAAGAGAAGAAGTGAAATAATAACGGCCAAGTTCGGTCTGATATCTAGGAATAGTATAGGTGATCAGTAAGTCAGCAAGATTTAGGTCAAGTCCCTCTAACCTTTGACTTACAAGAAGAGTCGATACTAGCTACTCTAAGAAAGTTAGGCTTTACTTGAAGGGGGGCAATATCTAACTTATTGAAGACTAAATGATAAAAATGATGAAGGGGAAAATGAAGGGCATTCAGATGGCCAACAGATCAAAACAATTCATTCTCACCCACCCCTTCACCGGAACTGAAATCCGCATTATTTGGGTATTCAACAATCTCTACCCCCTCGGGAATCTCAAACTCTTTCAGTACAAAATCAATAGTAAACTTGATACGCGGGACTGACAAAATCTTTTCTTTTTCCTTTTTCTGAAAAAATACTGTCCAATCTAAAAGTGGATACCTCTGCTTGAGGTGAAGGATCATCTATTTGCATAATAGAGTCGTTCGTAGTCTCAAGAGAATTATAAACCCTAGGAGGAGGGACTCTAAGAAGAATATGAGATGATGAAGGTGTGGTTTCGGAATCCATAATCTCTATGTGGTCATGGGTGGATGAAGTGCTTATGATATGAAATCAATAAGATAAATGAAGAACTAACCTGATATCAAGACAAAGCAGTGAACGCAGTGAAGACAGGAGGAAATTTTAAAGACGTTCTTTGGTCATAATGTCAATAGTTACGTCTCAAACCCCCTCTTGTAAAAATTGGCAACCGTGTAAATTCAATTCCCTTCTAATTAAGAGCTGTGTTCAATTTAGGAGGGAATTTAGGACAAAGTGTGGAGGGAAAAATCTCCCTCCAATAAGAATCAGCCACGCCATTAAAATAACGTATTACCTCAATGGTTCTCTACTAGCCCATCGAAGCCTAACTTTAATCAAGCCTGAGTAAAGTCAGTATCGGCCCAAGGTTGTTAATGTTAAACTCTCGACCTGCTAAAAACTCATCCAGCCCCACTCACAGTTAGAATTGAAGTACGGTTAGGATTAATCAAGTCCTCCTTGCAACAAATTAGGGTTTCACTAGTGCTTTTAAAAAAGCGCTTGAGTATTAATAACCAGCATTTCTTAAAAAGTGCTGGTGTTGAGTACTACTAATTACCAGCGTTTTACAAACTAAGTGCAGGAAAATTTGGGGATGTAATATTATTTCACTTTACCATTTTCTTAATTTACCATTTATTTCTAACTTTACCAATTTCATCCGAGCCCTAGGTTTTTCTTCAGCCTCCCCATTCGTCTCCATCTCTATTCTCGGTCTCAACTCTGAACTTGCCCCCCTCTCTCCCTCTCTGTCTCCCTGTAACTCCCCAATCACCTCCATCTCTATTCTCGGTCTTAACTCTGAACTTGCGCCCCCCCTCTCTCTCTGCAACTCCCCAATCGTGCGCCTCTATATCTATTCTTGGTCTCAACTCTGAACTTGCCCCCCCCTCTCTCTGCAACTCCCCAATCGTGCGCCTCTATCTCTATTCTCGTTCTCAACTCTGAACTTGCCCCCTCTCTCTCTCTCTGCAACTCCCCAATCGCCTCCATCTCTATTCTCGTTCTCAACTCTGAACTTGCCCTCTCTCTGTTGCAAACTACAAAATCTACAAGAATCAGAAGTTCGAAACCCATATAATTTGGTTTATCTATCTGTCTGTAAGAACTGGTTTATCAATTGTTTTATGTGTTTTTTTAACTTTGTGAATTACTGCTTTTGGAATCTGAAATTCACTACTCTTGGTTATCCTCAAAGTATTACTTTTTAGGCACTTTAAGCATGGTAGTTGAGCTTTACATTCATCCATTCTTTGCTTTCTGCGACTTTGTAGTTACACTGGTTCCTTAGAATGCTGTTAAGTGATTTCAACAGTCTTGCTAGATTGTGTTTGTTGCTTCAATTTTTTCAAAACCCATATATTTCAGTTGATCTATATGTCTGCAAGAATCAAAAGTTCAAAACCTATTACCTAATCAAAACCCATATCTGATATGCCAGATTGTTCAAAAAATCAAAACCCATATATTTCAGTTTCCATCGCCTGCTGTTACAGTTCGGGTTCGCCGTTCGCAAGCTTCAACTGTTGTCTCTCAACTCTCAAGCTTGCCCCCCTCTCTCTCTCTCTGCAACTCTGCAACTGCTAACTTGCATGTATGGGTTTTGTTTTAATTTTTTTGATATTTATTATTGTTTGTGCCTATTGTGCTTTTCAGTGAGGAAGAAACAAGAATGAAAATCTACTGTGTCTTAACTAGACACTATTATGCATTTGGAGCCCTTGTATCTGAAGAACTTTCATACAAGATCAAAGGTACTTTATGTCCTTGATGCTTGGTTTCTGCTATTGTTTATTGAAATTGGGATTTCTAAGCGTGGTTGTTCAAATATTGTGCAGATCTGCCGAGAGTCCGTTACGTGCTTCCTGATTCTTACTTGGATGTGAAGAAAAAAAGATTATGGAGGTATGGAACTGTATGGTCTACTAGGGAGGCATTTTGATGTCCCATAAATTTAATATTCTCTCACCTGGTTTTATATAGAGGATGTTTTTTTTTTTTCCTTTGTTGTTTGGAATTGTGACGGCCCAAGTTTTTCAACCCGGTGCGTCAGTGATGAACCTAAAGATGACCCGATAACGGATCCGAAGTGCGGAAACAAAAGACAAAACAATGGTGTCTAGAGATATAACATGTCTCTAAGACACCATTATGACCCTCAACGAGGTCACGGAACCCAAAGGAATCAAATGGGGAAGCAACGTTTCAAAAACGAACAAGATTGAACCTAGGGGAAAAATTGTTCTTTCTAGCTTAAAAGTGGGTGCCACCAAGCACACCATTGGAAAGACAATGAAAAATCAATAAACTTAGACTCAAAAATCGCTTGATTCGGAGTCTGGATGAAGAAGATATGGCTTACGGAAGAAGAAGGGGCAAAACGGTCAAAAATGGGACAACCAAGAACATCTAACCGGTTAGGAGACCTTCCTAACCGGTTAGGAAGCCAAAAATCTCGACCAAAGCACTGCCCATGCACATGTAACCGGTTACGAAGCCCCATCTAAACATTTAGATGTGAAGGGGCAGTAAGGGTGCGACCCAAAAACCCGGCAGCAGGGGTTTTTCCGGAAAAAATGGAAATTTGAGGGCCTAGATGACATTTTCTGGAAAAACACAAAGAAGAAACCCCCCTCAAAATCGAGTTGTCTACAAAATTTTTGAGGAAAATCGAAAAATACGAACTGTGAAATGCCCAAAATGCTCTCCCAAAAAAACTGGTCCAGAGGGTCCAAAAAGCAGCTAAATTTAAAAACTGAGAGCTGAACTCCAGGATCGATTTCCGATGCCAAGACGACATTTTCCGGAAAAACACGAAGAAGAAACCTCTTCTAAAATCATGTTTTCTATTCAACCATATTAAAAGAGGGAAATAAAACTAAATTTAAAAGTCTAAAATACCCCTAGATCAAAATATTCAACAAAAAATGCAAAATGAGTCCGTTGGAGGCTCAAAACACAAACGATGAGGTTTTGCCCGAAAATGACAATGCACGTGAATGTAACTTACCTATTTAGACGCGCTACAATGGTCCATGGCTTAAAAACATAGCCGATGCAAAATTCAACCCCCCAACGGGCAAAAAGGCAAAAATGGACTTGGAATGGAAAATATGGAATCCAAAAATACAAAATGGAGTCAATTGACCGTTCAGCCCTTGGCCACACTTTATACAAGATTAATGAGACACTATGAAAGAATGAAAATGGAATTCCCACACCCGATACAACCATGGTGAAGCAATAACTTGCGATTTTTCAAGATTTTCACAATATTTCATGAAGTTAAAAAGTACATAGAATACACTATAATGGTCATTGGCCTCTGGCCTCATCTCATACATATCAAATACATTGAAAGGAGTGTACTTAAGTACACATAACATACATGGAATCAATTATACATATTTTGACATATAAGTCTACAAAATGATATTTCATGCTAACATTCGCATGAAATGGAAACTTGAAAGCTACACGACATCCAAGGAATGCTAGGCGTCATGAACCAAGTCTTCGTATCTGAAATATGCCCCAGTATCGTAGGGGTGAGTAACATAAAGCTACTTGTAGGAGATGAGCATGCATCGACCTAGCATTTTACAAATTTATCACCTTAAGGTGAAACATGTTAAAGGGGTTCATGCCACCTAACGTCTATATCGAAATGAGACTTAGGGAGCATCCTAAGCTACCTTAGAGTGTTTCTAGCATAAATCACATCATTTATGCCATTTAAACAAATGGAAGCACGTTATACAAAGCAACAAGATATAGGTTCTTAAAGGTATTAACTTGCAATCTCGAATACAGAAACAACTAAAGTGATCATGTCACCTAACATGTATGTTCTAAATAAGTCTAAGGAATCATCCTAGGCCATGCTGAACAATCAAAACGCAAATTACAACTTCAATGCAGTCTAACCACATAAAAGCATATTATACAAGGCAACAAAATACAATTTCTTAAAGCTATCATCTTGGAATCTAAAGCACGAAAATAACATAAGTGGGTCATGCCACCTAACGTCTATGTTATAAATGAATCAATAGGATCAATCCTAAGCTTTATTAGAACGTCAAAACACGATTTTCAACATCGATGCAATTTAACCAACATTGGAACTTCCAATACAACGCATAAAGCACAATTTCGCAAAGTTAACATCATGTAAATTAAAATGGAACGACAAATAAGGAACAACAAGTGACAACATCATCTCGTTATTAACTTGAAAATGAAATGCGAAATCAAACAAAGTGGATACTCGGACGTCACGCCGGATCAGACCGACAACATAGTTACTTTAGGGTTACTAGTCCATGGGTAACCTCCATATGTGCGCACTAAACTACATAGAGGGACTATCCCCCGTACTAGAACCACGTCCTAACCATAGTCAAACAACAACACCCCCAAGTTTCCAAAATCAACAAGTTGTGCAAGAACGCATATATCAACAGGAATATATAAGATAATCAACTATCTACCAAGCACAACCAAATTTGGAAACCTATACAATACATGCTCTAAATCCACAACTAATATGATATGATGAATGTTGAATCTTCAGTGTGCGATTCGTTACACGCTATGCATGAATGATGTTAAATATGAAGTGTGCAAATCATTACGCAAGATAACAATATATTTAATATTGAAAACATAAGCTCATGAGTTTAAATACAACAACAAGGTAGAACTTTAATTAAATCATACTAATTTAAATCCCAAGGTTCTAAAACAACTTCAAATAGTCCCAAATTAATATATACTAGTAAACAAGTCATGGCCAATACAAATATCAAGTTAAAACCTTAATTAAGCTAATAGGACCACAAAATAGATTTTAATTAATTCTTTTAATTAAAATCTCTTGATTTTCAAACTTAACCAAATGCTCTCAAATTAACTTATGTTAGAAAACATGTCAAGAACTAATGTAATATCACATTACAAGTTTATTTCACTCAATTTAAGACCATGTGAATTAAACTCTCACTAAAGTTAAATATAAATTAAAAGTTACAATTCTCATGCAATTAATCCCAATTTAATATATGTGAACAACTATACCTAAGCTTAATTTTCTAGCATGCTATAATACAATTCCAAATTGTATATCACAATGAGGATTAAATCTTAAACATGGAATTTAATTAAATAAAAGGTTTCAAAACCTAACCGAATATTCTAAATCAAATATATGTGAAGTTATATGGCATGTAAATCAAGAATATCAAGTCGGAATTCAAATAGAGTGAATAGTGCACTCGGGGCAAATTAATTAATTAAATTAATTAATAATTACTAATTTTCAAAATACCTCCAATTACTTTCAAATTCAACTATGTTGGAGAGCATGCTAAGGCCTAATTTAATATGGTAATACATATTGATTTTGAGCTAGTTAAGGCCACATGATTTAATATTTTATTCAAGATAAATATTAAATAAAATCTTTAATACTTGTTTAAATTTTCTCAATTTAATATTTGTCAATAACCATATTATAGAGCATTATATTACCATGCTACATGTTTAAAACAAGTCATAAGCAACCGGGAAAATCAAATCCAATACAAGAAAATTCATATTTAAGTATGCAATTAAGTTGTATAAGCATCAATAACATGTTATATAACAAGAATTAAACCTATAACACCTCTTACCTCAATTTGAGATGAAAATCCCAAATCCCCACCGAATTGAAACGGCTCTGAATCCGACGAAACTCCTAGGTTTTGTCGGGGACAATACGATCTATATGAATCCCCAAGAAGCCCTATGAAAATCCAAACTTGACCTTAATCCCGAACTTGAAATTTGGTCAGAAATGGTTTCTAATAAGGGGTAATGGTAGAGCACGACGAGGCGAACAACAAATGTTAAGGCCGAAGACTTTTCATCAAAGAAAAGTGGATCAAAGGAGGAAAGAGAAAGTGGCAGCCATGGGAGGGAGCTTGGCCGAACATGGGAGAGGAAGATGAAGAAGAAATCTCATTTTTTTGTTCTTAAGTCCCATATTTATAGTAAGTCCCAAAAAGTGCCCCGAAAGGGCTCCGCCGGGTCCGGAAAAGTGGATTTTGAGAAAACACGGTCGAACGGAAAAACTTTGTAAACAAAAAAGATTGAAAATAAGAAAATATGAATAAAGGAAGAAATGGCATTGAAAACTGAGTCCCGAGCAGAAAGTTATACCCCGAACAAGTTTGGCAGCAACTAGGTCCAGAAATTCTGAAACTGGAGAAAAATGACCAGAAGGAAATTTTATGAATTTACGAGTCAACAAAAAGTGAAAATGAATCCCGTTCGAGGATCCAGGCTCCAGACGAGACATTTTTGCAATAACTTTCGTTAATTGCACAATGGCCCCTACAAAAAGGGTTAACTGCGAAATTGCCCTAGAATGAAAATATCTTCCAAAAGATATTTTCTTAGATGCCCCTGAAATAAAATATCTTCAAAATATATTTGCGAAAAACACCCTAAGAAATTAAAAAGATTCAGAAGAATTGTGCATCTATGCCCCTGTGGACACTGGGAGCAACCAGCGTACTTTCTTGCAAAAGTAAAGATACGTATTTCGAGGAAATCACTCAAGATGAAGGCACATGAAGTCAAAAACCAACTCCGAGCATGAGAAGTGAGGTTATGCCAAAAACTGACAAACGGAGATAAGATGAAATAGGGAAAATGACAAAATAGGGAAAAGACGAAATAGCGCATAGTGTCTGAAAAACGAAAAATGCGAAAATGACTCGGTCCTCAAAGGAAGTTGTCAATTCACATGAAAGAGTCTCATAAACCAATTCTGAGCACTCGAGATGACACTAAGCGACACGAAATGGAGCTCAGAAAAGAAAATTAAACGAAAAAAATTCATTCGTAAAATTTCAGAAAAAATGGAAGGAAGGCAAATGACCGGGTCGTTACAACCTACCCTCCTTAAAGGAATTTTGTCCCCGAAATTAGGAACATACCAAAGAGAGCAGAATAATGACCGAATATAAGGTCAAATCAAATGACAGCTCACAACGCACTGAAGGACAAATCCTGAAGTCTAAAGATCAACTGAAGGAACGCGAAACCATGAACTGAGACAACACCTCATACGAATCGGCACGTTAACTCAACGTCAACTACCGAGAGAATCCCAAGACAACAAAACGTTGAAACATGATAGAAGAAGAGAGTGACAAGGTAGTAGGAATAGTGACTAGAACTCGCCCACATTTACTCGTTAGTAAGGTAGCATGACAGTAGAAGGCACTAGTTCGTAACATGCTCCAGAAGGGAACTTTTCGATACAAATGACATCAATGTCGAAAATGGTCATTATCAAAGGCACTACGGAAACCAGGCATCTGCGAGAGTTTGGGTAGCTAATCCCAAAACTCTGACAACAATGACACTGGCACCATTACGCTTAAGGCCTTAGATCTAGAAGGCACGAAGGAAAAGGAAATGAAACAGTGCCTCCCTGGCCCACGTCTCAATCCACCAGACAAGGAAAAAAAAAAGTGAATCGCAGTCCTCTACGCTCACATGAGCCTTACTCGCATCAATCGACAGAACAGACAAGAAGGTTCCCGACATAGGTCCTTACAGAATGAATTTCTCCTATCTAAGGAAGAAACCCGTGAAACAAGAATGCATCTAAGGGATACGACAGATCCTAAGAGACAATGCCAAAACCAGATATAAAAGGGGACAGCTAGCATATAACATAGCAATAGACTATCTACTCACACAACTAGTAAGATCACATAAAACATGTCAAAGTATACAGGAGAAGGATGTAAAGCATGATGATATGCTGCATATAATCATGTTAAGATGAACAAGCGTATATAATATATTCAGGTAGACAAGCATATACCACATGTTAAGATGACAAACAGGTACCATGTGCTAAGGTAAACAAGCATATATCATATACTAAGACAGTCAAAGTATGCTTCTAAACAAGTTGCCACATAAGCAAGACATGTTGTCAACTCAAAACATTTTATGAGAGTTGGAGCTCGAGAAAGCAATAACAATAATTAAAAGATTTTGAGGGTGTTGAACCTCTTATAATAAATACTTTTACAATTATTTATAGAAATCATAAAGAGTCCTAAAATGAATAACTACATAAAAAGATATAAATTAACTTCTAAACAAACTTGATTAGATAAGCATACCATAGCCAAGGTGCCAACTCTTTTGAAGAGATTACACATTCTAATAAAATCATTCTTGATATCACTTCCCTGCAAATTTACCGTTGTTGAAAAAATACGATGATATATCTCCTCCTTTATCTCCCAGAAGATAAGGAGAATAACAATTCTACTTGATCCAAAACTCTTATCTCTCCACATAATAAATCCTTAATTATCACTTATTAACCTAAAACAAGGTATATATCTGCCACATCATGGTGTCACCTCAGTGCCATTTACCAAAAAGGGTGTCAACACACCCTCTCTTACATTTCTCTTCCTCCGAATTTGAAAAATGTGTCATTGCTCTTCTTTTAATGCAAATGGTTTAGCCTCTTCTAAAATCTTAAGACACTTTCTCGAAGTACACACACGTTTTTTTCTAACAATTATTATTATTATTATTTAGCCGCCTACAGTTGTTAAAAATTATTATTATTATCATTATTTAGCCGCCGGGAGAAGATCTTTTGGTATGTCTTCTGTCGTTAAAGTGACACTAATGATCAAATCAATGTTATCCTTTGGAGAGGAAAATATATATATATATATATATATATATCTTTTGGAGAAGTTCTAAATTATTGGAAGTATTCTCTTGCCATTATTAGATACAGTATATGTTAAAATAAATTAACCAAATTTTCTTTCTTTTGCAGGCAATGCCGTGTCTTTTTTGTTATGCTAAAACTGATTTTTCTCCGTCTCTCTTCAAAAGCATAATTTTGCATGTTGCCCCATTACAAGGAACAAAAGGCAGCAAAACCCATAAAAGGCGAACAAGATTTAGACCTTGTCCCTTGGGGCATGGGAAATTTGATAGGTACCCAAATGGCCATAAGGGCTGCAATTGAGCTCAATGTTTTCAATATCATTAGCGATTCAGGCCCTGAAGCTCATTTGTCTTCAGCTGAAATTGTCTCCAAATAACCACTGCCAATCCTAACGCAGCCAATGCCTTGGAAAGGATATTTTGGAGACAATTTCAGCTGAAGACAAATGAGCTTGTGGAAAGTCTTTACAAGCTCAAAGATATTGGTGCTTGAACCGGAGTGTATGCCGTTCCACAAAAATTATGGTGTGAGCTTTTATGAGTATGTTGCTAAGGAACCAAGATTAAGCAATAGCTGTTCTTTGATATGGTGTTCAAGGTGTACCCGGATTTGAAGAAGTCATAGTTGGTGGATGTAGGTGGTGGCAATGGAACTTCACTTTGGAAGATAATCTCTGCTTGTCCACACATTCATGGCAGAAACTTTGATTTGCCTCATGTCATTGCTAATGCTCTTGACTTCCCTGGTTAGTTCCTCTGCAACCCATGTTCAACTCTCTTGTTTTTGTGTGTATACATGTATCATTGTTCTTATAATAACTGCTTTTGGTTTAGAATTCACAAAAGTGTACTTTCTCATATATTAACTAATCGCTTTGTATGTGTGGAGCATATTGCTGGAGATATGTTCAAGTCACTGCCAAATGCACAAGCCATTTTATTGAAGGTTTGTGATCAGTTTAAATTAATTACTTTACCGATAACCAGTATAATAGTCTATAAAGAGAGAAAATAATAATAATAATAATAAAACACGCATAGACATCAAAATGTGTGTGATATTACGATTTTTGAAGCTTAATTGCCACGAACATCATTTCTCAAATTAACATTGGGGGCTCTTCACAATAACACTACTCATACATATATATTCTTTATGCATGTAGACAATATTGCATAATTGGGACGATGATCGCTGCATCATGCTGTTGAGAAACTGCTGGAAGGCAGTGCCTGATGATGGTAATGGTAAGGTTATAGTTGTTGAGTTTGCGATCCCTCAACTACTTCAAAATGATGCTGAAGCAGTTAATACAATAGCAGTGGACTTCTACATGATGGTAGTCACTAATGGCGGAAAGGAGAGAACAACAACTGAATTTGCGGATCTAGCAAAACCTGAAGCAGTTAATGCAATAGCAATGGACTTCAACATGATGATAGTCACTAATGGCGGAAAGGAGAGAGCAACAACTGAATTTGCGGATCTAGCAAAAGCTAAGTTGCTGAAACAAAGATCTTTCCAGTTTCACCAGAAATTTGCGTTCTATAATTCATCAAGAGAAATGGTGTATAGAGGTTGTTTGATGTGACCTTCGTATATTTGTTTCATTTGTCAATGTTTGTAAGCTTTTGATAAGAAATAATGTGAGAATCCTTGGACATAATGGAATCTTTCCAATTGCACAAGGTATTCACCTTTTAGGTTGAATTCAAAGTCTTTCATATATATGTTTCATTTGATATTGTTTGTAAGCTTTTAATAATAAATAATGTGAGAACTCTTGGACGGATTGAATACCTTATTTTGTGTTACCGAGTTAAATTTTGAAATGAGATACTTGTTTGAAAATTTAACTACATTTTACAAGGTCTCGAACTCTCACTTCTCTCCGAGTATAGAGAGATAATATCATTGGTTCCCACTTCTCTTCGAGTGTAGAGAAGTTATATCAATAGGTTTCCACTTCTCTTTGAGTATAGTGAGGTTATATCATTAAGTTAATAATCTATTAGTTAGTGTTTGTTGGTAAGAACAAATGATTTTTCACACACGCAATAAAAAAAAGTACTACAACCAAAAAAAAAAAAAAAAAAAAGGTGTTTTGAGTGGAAGAAATTGACATTAATTTGTAAGTATATTCTATCAAAATAATAAAATGTCGAAACAACAAATAGTTTATTCCCAATAAAATTATGGTTCAACAATGCGTCTCTCTATCCAATTGCTTTGCAAACTGTTGCGACGTAAGGAAAAAGCTTTGAAGGCACCCTGTCGATTATTAGTCCTGTAAAATTTTATTCAAAATCATTTTTTTTTTTTCGTTGACATGTATAAAGATAAAACATTAAAATATTGACCTTAAAAAACGAGCGATCAACTTTTTTTTATGTTGATTAAAAAATATATTTGTAATAAAAAAAGAAATTTAAAACGGTCCACTTTTTTTTTTTTTTTTTTCTTTTTTTTATTTTTTATTTTTATTTAAAGGGGCCTTACTTTATACATGCACGGGGCTTTAGGCAAAGGCCTAGTGCCTAAACTATATAGCGGCCTATTTATTATTTTTAGGCCTAGTGCGTAAACTATATAGCGGCCTATTTATTATTATTATTATTATTTATTTAATCAAGACACTAGCAAAAGAAAAAAGAGACATCAAGAATACAAATCACACTCAAATCTTCGCCGGCCATTTCGGTCTTTGGGTTGATTAACACATTTTATATACTCTTAAAAACAATATAGTGTACGTCTGTATGAATAAAGAAAGTAATATCTGTTGGAACGAAGCAAAATTTTGAGTAAGTCTTGTTAAGAATATTTTGCAGATTTATAGTCAAACGTGTTCTTCTTCGTAAGGAGATAAAGGTGATATATTTACTTTTTAAATTTGTTTCCAGGTGAATGAGAAATTAACTCCTATACACATAAATTTCGTATCTACAAATTAAAGAACGAAATAGGAAGAAAATAATAAATTTATTGATTTATAAAAATTGATGAGTACAATCCTCTGAGATATTCTTTACAAAAGAAAGAAAATATCATCTGATTCAATCTCGTTTGTTGGTTGGATCCAAGAGTTGTTGGAGCTTGATCTTGAATCGGGTTGTTGACAATCTTCTTAAAGTCTCTGTAGTTGACGAAGACCACCGATGATTTTTGATCGAGGGTTGAAGAAACTTGATCTCAAACAGTGTTATTTGATGTTTTTTTGAACTTATTGAATAACAGGAAAAGAATGACACGATTTTAATGTGCTTTTTGTTCTTTATTGAATTTGAGGAGAATGACACGACTTTGGATGTGCTTAGAGAATTTGTGAAGAACGGCATGACTTTGGATATACTTGTTATTCTTCGCCTTCAGAAGATTTGTTGAGTTTGAGGAAGAACGACATGACTTTGGATGTGCTTGTTGTTCTTCGTTTTTAAGACTTGGGTGTTGAGGATGAATGTCAACAGAGCTTCTGTATTTTACTTTAGAATTCTGGACTTCTGAGTCTATGCGCCCTTTGGATTTTCTAAATCTCTAAATTTCTAAACTCTTTGGATTTCTGGATCCCATTCCTCTTTCCTCCACGCCTCTATTTATAGGTTTTTTGGATTAATAGGATGATGACATGTGTCCTTTCTTGATAAGGACATACTTATAACTAAGCCGGACCAATTATATTATGATAATTATACATAAAAGTAATTATTCCAAATATATGTTAATAAGAATAATTATATTTTTATTTAATCACCTGGACTGGACTAATTAAATAATTTAAGTTGATCAGGTTTGGGCCAATTAAATAATTTAATTAAACATGAGACCCATATTTGATGGGTCAATTTGTCAAAACAAAAGTCCATAAAATTTTAGTGTCTACAGCTTCAAAGTAAGGCGTTTGATAAACTTAAATGGGTATGCAAAATGTGAGATGTGGTTGTCCCACATTAAAAATAAAGTGAAACCAATTAGAGTTTCTATAGCCCAAGTTTAGAATTTGGGTTAAGGCCCAAGGGCACCCAAGTTTTTAAGAGGAGGAAAACCTAGGCAAGCTTGGATCTAAGCCATTTATCACACACGCGCACCTCGCCCGTTCGACCCGGTCCGAGCTTGGGATTTGGATTAATTTAAAATCCGATTACTTTTTTATTAAACGAAAATTTTGAATTGGGCCTTGTGTTTGGTATAATTTTATTTTGGGCTTGGCTTACTCTGGTGGGTTATTAGACTGGGCTTACGAATGGTTGCACCTGGTGTGAACTAGTAGTGCATCTAAGGGTTGCACTTTGTATGAACCAGTGCACCCCATTTGAATACTTCACCGAGTCGGTTCGTCCATTTCTCCGGTTTGCAGTACTGCTACCAAAGAAAGAAAGGTTATTGTATCCTGGGAGACATACGTTAAAGAGTTCGTCAGCACCATAGCGGAGCGAATCTGTCTTAAGGAGATAGAATCCAATTCTAGAATCGACCTATTAACATGTTCTTTTTATACTTTAATTTTATTAGAGTATTATATAATTATATATATATATATTATATTGTTTATAATAATAATTATATATATATATATATATTATATTTTTTCATAATATTTAAATAGGAATACTATAGTATATGGTATTATACCTTATTGCATGTGCTCAAGTTCTTAGGCAAAGGCTCGAGCACCTTGAGGTTAGGCTCGAGCCCTAAGATCTAGGCTCAAGCTTTTCTGCCTTAGTGGATTTTCTTGCTTCTTTCTGTTGTGCTTGAGCCATGGAACTTAGGCTCGAGCCTTAGCACTTGAGTTTTCCAAAATTCACCATTTTGACTCTCGGCTTGCTTCGGATAATCAACAATGACTCTGTAAGCTTCGATATCAGTCTTTTTATCTTATAGTTCTGGTTTTAACATTTTATTTGGGAAAGTACCTACAAATACAAAATAAACATAAATCAGTCTAACACCAGATAGAAGTATCACTTTAAGTCATAACATACGTATATTTAGGGGCTCGAATATGCAATATTCAGCGCTCATCACACCCCGAAACTTACATATTACTAGTCCTTTAGCAATACAGAACTAAAAATCTGCTTTCGTGGGAATCACAGTTGCATTTAGCTTATACAATAAGCCTTTAAACCCTTAGGTTACCCCTAGTGGACGAGTTGTAGTCTCGTGAAGGTTTCCAGTGATAGTACCCACAAACATCTAAAATCAGTGCCTTAATTGCACAATAAGCTCATTAAAACCTATTTTCACATCATAACGTCCCAGCAGTTGATCAATTAGTCAAATACAACAAGTATAATAAACTATATTTGTAATGACCAGGTCATTTTTCTTCTTTTCCATTTTCTCAAATTTTACGGATATATTTTTTTTTTTCCGCTGATTTTTTCCTTTACGAGTTCGGGTTTATGTCACTTTGTGTTGTTTCGAGTACTCGAGAATAGTTTCCAAGACTCTTTCTTTTGGATTGACAATGTCCTTGAGAGGAACACATCATTTTCACACTTTCATTTTTTTGACATTTTTCTTTTTCGTCTTTTTCCTGGTTTCATTTTCCTTTGCATAACCTCACTTTTTGTGCTCGGATTTGGTTCTGACTTTGCATGTATGCATGATATTTAATTTCCATAATTTGTGTATTTTTACTTTTGTAGAAAAGCATGCTAGTTGCTTACTTTTTCGTAAAGGGCATGAATGCATAGTTTCTTCAGAAACATTCTTGATTTTTGGAGTTATAGTGTAATTAAATAAAGTAATTATTTTTATCTTATGGACTATTTTGCAATTTAATTTGGAAGATATTTTGGTAAAGGACCTTTTTGCAATTTTATAGAAAAGTGAGCCAAGTGTCACACTTTCATTGGTCCACTTGTTGGCATCTCATTGGTTCACACTTGGGAGCCTTAGATGATTACATGTGAAGCGTGAGGATTCACCCACTTGTTGACCTAAGATAGGTGCACTTATTGGCTTGGATGGTTGACAAGTGTAGGCTTAAGATTAAGCTTAGGATGGATGCTTAGATTAGTGACAAGTGTAGGCTCTAAAATTTGTCTTATAAATAGTGCGTGTGAGAGAGATAGTGTTTGTGTGTGTGTGTTGGGCCAACAAGCTTAGTTAGTGGAGAAATACATCTTTTTCCACTAACTAAGGCTTCTTCCTCAAAAAAACTCTTAGCCTCCATTGAAGGAAACCTTAACTTATGCTTAAAGTATTGGTTTTGATCTCCTTCCACTCACCTTTGACCTAAAAGCTTGGAATACAAAAGTTTTTCCTCACCTTCCTTAACAAAACCATTGAAGGAATTCTTGAAATTCCATTGCTTCCCTTGGATTCAAGAGGAACAATCCTCTTGTGAGGTAGGGGATATTATAGGATTTCAATTTTGGTGTTTTAAAATATTTTTGTAACTTAGAATAATTTGAATGCATGTCTTTAATATAATTATAAAAATTGTTGGTAGTAGTACCTTGCATGAAATTAAGTTAGAGCATAATATTATTAAAGGCTATAACTTGAGCTATAATTTGTATTAATTAGAAGACATTTAGAGTTGTTTTGAAACCTAGGAAAATTAATTAATTAAGTTAATTAATTTTTATCTATATGTTCCTTTGATTTAAATTAAGTTTTGACTTGATATATGTACTGACCATGATATGTTCTTTAGCATATATTAAATTGGAAACATTTAGAGTTATTTTAAAATCTAGAGATTTAATTATTTTATTTTAATTAAATTCTATTTAATAGTTTCACTTATTTTATTACGTTTTTAACATGATATTAAATTAGGCCATGACATGTTCTTTAACATATATTAATTTGAGAATGTTTGGATGAGTTTTGAAATCTTTATTTAACTATTTTCTTTGTATGAAATTTAATTCACATAGTTGTATCTAGTGTGGAATTAACTTGTGACATGATATTAAATTAAGCCTTGACATGTTCTTTGACATAAATTAATTTGAGAATATTGGGATGAGTTTTGAAATCTAAAGATTTTAATTAAATGAATTAATTAAAATCTATTTAATAGTTCCATTGATTTAATTAAGTTTTTTACTTGATATATGTAATGACCTTGACTTAATCTTTAGCATATATTAATTTGGAGTCATTTAGAGTTGTTTTAAGATCTAGAAATTTAATTATTTTAATTTAATTAAATTCTATTTAATTGTTCCAGTGAGGTAATTAAGTTTTTGATTTCGTATATGTGTTGACCATGAGATGATCTATGGCAATAATTATTTGGAGTCATTTGAAGTTGATGTGAAATCTAGAGAAAATTAATTAATTAGTATAATTAATTTTTATTTAAGTGTTCTATTCATGTAGTTAAATATTTGAGTTGATATATGTAATGACCATGCTATGACCTTTGACGTATATTTTTATTTGAAGTTGTTTGTATGTTTAAATCATAAATTAGGACTTGTATTATATTCATGAGATTATGTTTTTAATATTGTATAATAATGTCATTATAGCGTGTAACGAATCGCACATTAAAGATTCGACATTTTTATGCCTTGTATGTGTAACGAATCGCACATTGAAGATTTGACATTTTATGCCTTGTGTGTGTAACGAATCGGACATTGAAGATTTGACATTTTAAATATCATTTTAGACTTGAAACCCTAGGACATGGCTTATGTGGTTTCATCTCTACTTGTGCATGTAAGGTGGTTTCTATGCATTATTTAATTTTATATAAGTTTTGGACTTATTTTGGAAACACTTGGGACATGACACAATTTGACATGGTTAAGGCAAGGTCCTAGTACGTGGGATAAGAGTTCCTTCTATAAATATAGTGCGCACTTGGGTTGTTCCCGTGGGTTAGTAGGCTGATTAACTGTTGACGTCTAGTGCGCACTTGGGTTGTTCCCGTAAGTTAGTAACCTGATTAACTGCTACGTCTTGGTTCTATTCTGGGATTCGATGTCCAAGATATTTCGCTATTTGATTTCTAATTTAATTCCAAGTTGACAACCAATGCTTAATTGTGACTTGCGATTTTAGTAAATAAAAGTTCTAAAATTGGTTTAGAGACTTGTGTATTTTGTATTTCATTTCAACCATTTAAACAGTTGAGATGATCCTTAGTTTACTTTGGAGCATAGACGCTAGGTGGCATGAACCACTTTAGTTGATTTTGCATTTTAGATTTCAAGTTGATAATTTTGATAATCTATATCTTGTTGCGTTGTATTAGAAGTTCCAATTATGTAAACTGTGTCATTTAGTTGTTTTCGCATTTTAGATTTCAAGTTGATAACTTTGATAATCTATATCTTGTTGTGTTGTGTCGTATGCTCCAATTTTGTTGAATTGCATGAATATTGTGGTTTATGCTAGAAATGTTTTAAGGTAGCTTAGGATGCTCCTTCAGTCTCACTTTAGACATAAATGCTAGGTGGCATGAACCATATGGATTAAATTATATTAACTTGGTAAACTTGTAAAACTTTAGGTCTATGCATGTTTATTCCCTACGAGTTATGTAAGTTACTCACCCCGTTGAATGCAATTTATTTCAGGCAAGAAGACGTGGTTTCGGGATGTACAATATCCTTAGGTTGTCTTGTTAATTTGAAATACTTTTAATGTATTTTTGCTCACATGCAAGAGTTATCCTTAGAGTTAGCATGCCGCTTTTACCTTGAAACTTGTAAAGTGTACTTAGATACACACTTTGAGGCTTATTTGATATGTATGAGATAAGGCTAAGGGCCATTTACTTTTAAGTTGCTTCTTTTAAGTGCTTTTGGTTTCATATATAATTATTGAAAAATGAAGAAATTGGAAGTTTTAAGTTGTCATTTTCAATTCAGATGGTACAAAGTGTGCATGAGCACACTTATTAGGACTCATTTAATATGCATGAAGTGTGGCGAAGGGCCAAATGGTCTTTTGAATGCATTTATATATTTTGGTTTTAAGTTTTTCCTTTAAATGTCATTTTAGGCAAAATTGAGGTTCGATAGGCCGTATTTTGCATTGGGCATATTTGGGGGTCACAGACCATTCCCGCACTCTTTAAAACACTTATTACGTTTGCATGCACAATCGTTTTAGCACACAACTTCATATTTGTCAAAATGAACACTTGAAGCAAGTTCCATTTTCTATGTTTTTTTGTTAAAATTGAGCATAAGGGCATTTTGGAAATTTCACATCAAAATTAAAATTTTCATTTGATATGGTCAGCTAGAAAACATGATTTTAAGGGGGGTTTCTTTTTTGTGTTTTTCCAAAAAAAATCATTTAAGGGTCCAAAATAGCACACTGTTCTGGAAAAAAAAATCAGAAAATGGGGCTACTGCCATCAACAGCCCAGCCGCGTGTACAAGGCGCGGTGCGCAGAAGCATGTGCGCGCACATGGAGGTGCCTTGGGGTGCTCTGTCTTGGCCGTCCTGACTCATTTTTTGCTTTATCAATATTTCTTCGTTCGGACTCTGAATCAAGTGATTCTCGAGTCTAACTTTATTAATTTTTCGTTGTCTATCCAACAGTGTGCTCGGTAGCACCCAAATATTTTCTGGAAATTACCATCTTGCCTATAAGGCTAAACTTGTCTGTTTTTAAAATGTTACTTCCGCTTGTTTTCCTTTTGTTTTCGTGGCTTTATAGGAAGTCATGATTGTGTCTTAGGGATGACGTACATCTCTCGAGATTTTGTTTTTATGTGAAAAGTCCATTTTGCCCTTGGGGCTACATTTGGTTTATTTTCAACCCTAACTTCCGTTTTCATTCTCGTTGAGTTCCATGACCTCATGGAAGGTCACTTTGTCATCTTGGAGATGTATTGCATCTCTAGAGACTTGGTTTCTATTTCCGCTTCTGCGTTTGGTATCTATTATCGGGTAAAACTTCAGGTCATCGCAGGATGCACTAGCTTGAAAAACCAGAGCCGTCACAATATTAATCAGGAAAATTTTTAAACTTTCGATCTTAATTTAGTAACCATGGTCCCCACATGTTAGTTTAATTACTTATTCAACAATCTTAATCTCCAAAATCCTTTTTAGAAGTGAACTTATAGTTTTAAATATGTGGCTTACTATCCATACTTATATTTGACTCATGCTATCCCTTAATTCATAAGCAAATCTTTTAAATTATGATTCCTAAGTTATTTTTCCTAATTTTCTACCGATATGTATTTATTTCATTCATCACTCATTTTTTCAACTCTTTTTTTTTTTTTTTTTTTTTTTTCCCGAAAGGGTACTATGCAATGCTCAGGTCTGTTGAGTTTTCTAAATCACTTGTGTAACGAGTTTTTAGCCAATGGCTCCTAAACCAGTTGGTTTTAGGGCATTAAGTGTCAATACACCCTTAAGGACCTAATTGCTCAAGTAATCTAGGCTACCTAAACCACCTATGTCATGAACTTTTAGCCAATGACTCCTAAACCAGATGGTTTTAGGGCATTAGGTGTTGAAACACCCTTAAGGACTTAATTAATCAAGCAATCTAAGTACAGACCCAAACTTGACCTTTTGTTTCTCTCTTTATTGTCTTTTTGTTTCTTTTACTTCTTGGTGAATGTGGAGGGAAAATTCCCCACCAATCACAGCATACCACATATCAATGAGTGTACAGCCCACTACCAACTATGATCGCCCTGAAGCCCACAACCAACTAAAAGCCCAATAAGGAAGATATGCAAATATGTCAAGTCGGCCCTATTAACGAAGGACGCTCCACTTAACATGAAGCGGGCCAGGGAAAAGCCTAAACGCAGCTAACCTAAAATTCCATAACACCCACCATAAAAGAGAGAGACGCAAGATCAGGGGCCATAAATGCCCACGTTAAAAAAACTGCCAGTAACGGCTCCATGTAATTCTCTGTACAAGCCTATAAGTAAAGCATGAATGAGAAGAGAAGGGAAGGAATTCCAAATACACTGTTCTCTGTTGCAAAGATTATCCATTGTCTCTACCCTCTTGTTCTTAATTACTTTTGATTTTTTTTTTTTTTTTAAAATGTTCAGGTGTAAAAAATGGCACCTACACTTTGGTGCCGTCTGTGGGAAGCCTTTACAAAAAGCATTTTCATTATCACTTTCATGCGACATCGCTTCGGGATAGTGACAGGATTAGACGCCGCACGAGCACAATAGTAGGAAATCATACAAAAGATGCGTGAAGAGATACGAACACAGTGCGACATCCTTCGGCAAGCCAACGAAGCTAGTACCGAGTAGATCAATGCACTGAGATAGGCTAACGAAGCCAATATAGCACAAATCAACACTCTATGCTAGGAGAATGAAGGACTTCGAGTTAACGCTTGGCCTAATGATTCGCCGATCGGCCCACAACCCGAGTGTCAGAATGAAGATCCACCTCCAGCGCCCAGACTCAATAACCCTCCTCCTCAGCAGAGGGTCCCACGGTAGCCGTTCAATGTCCAAAGCGACACTTTGGATCGAAATGATGCCGAGGAAATCGCAAGCCAATCCCGTGTCCTGGGAAACTCCACAATAGGAGGGCCTCGAACCACCAAGATCCCAGCCTCAGATGACTATGCTGAGTTGGGAAGAAAAGATACGTGGGTCCCAATTGGTAATCAACAATAACTAGGGAATGATTTCATCGCAACATTCCAAATGAAGATGGACGAACGTATCAAAGGGATGAAGGCCTAAACACCTGATGACATGGCAAGAGAGTTCACCGCATTAATAGTTAAAACTCCATTTACGGATGAAATAGAACAGGTTGTAAGACACAAAAAGTTCATAATGCCGAAGTTCATCAAGTTCAACGGAACTGGAGACCCCCTCCAGCACCTCAATCATTACACTCAGGAGATGACTCTAGAAACGCACAATGATCTATTCATTTGCAAAATATTTCTGTCCAGTCTAACAGGAGTAGCCCTAGAATGGTTCAAGAATCGCCCGTATATGTCGATCTCGAACTTCGAGACACTATGCGTTGCGTTTCTAGCCCAGTACTGCGGAAACAAGAAACAGAAAAAGACCATTGCCAATCTCTTCACGATTTGGCAAATGAAAGGGGAAGGCTTGCAAACCTTTCTCACTCGGTTCAACATGAAATCTTCAAATATTCCGGATTACAACCAAGATACAACCAAAATAGCCATGGTACGAGGTACACGTTTCCATTCCTCACTGGTGAAAAAGACTCCGGCTTACATATTAGAGTTGAACTTAAGAGCATAAAACTATATCAGACTTGAAGAAAACAAAATGAAAAAGCAGCAAAGAGCAGCTTTGGCCACGGTGGAAAGCCTACCAAAGGAACGCCCGAGCACCTCAAGGGTCCAACGAGAACCTAGAGCAATGAAGGAAGAGTCCCCGAGAAAAAATTCTCGAACAGCCGAGAAGGTCACACCTCTCAAGGTAACACTCGCAAGACTGTATCAAGAGGCTAAGGGTAGAAACATTTTTCAAATCCCATTATTAATCAGTGTGATACCCCCGGATTTCCGGATACGGTTTGGCTAGGCCCACTCTTGAATACCCGAGGATAGATATCAAAACAAATCGGTAATATTCGAACACAGAGTACAAAATAGATAAATAAGAATAAATTATTTCTGAAAGAAAACTAAAATGATAATCCATTAATTGAAACCCTCAGAATAAAATTCTATTAAATAATAAATTATTTTGATATAATTAATCCTCCAATAATACAACTTGGGAATCCATACTGTGTGAACCCCTAGAAAATCTTAAACCAATAATGAATAGTAAACCACTGTCTACAACTAGATACTGAAACATAAAAGAAACTCCTATATAGATAATCCAGAAGAATGAAGAAGATGATCCCTGCTCAGCACGAATAATCCCTACTCCTGACGAACACCTAAAAAATAATGGTGGGTCAGGCACATAAACAAGTTCTACTCTACTACAGTCCAAGCAAAGATTCGATACACGTATACATCCTAGTCAATCCAACAATAACTAGTAGTCCGTATATATATATATATATATATATATATACACACACTATATGATGCTCACTGGACTATAGGTCTCAATCTGAATAGAAGGCAACATGCAAATCGCACATAAAGTGGGCATGAGTACCTAAATCTACCAGGGCACCCAGATGTTTATTATATCCAGTTATCCATCATAAACAATATACGCAACCTAACCATGATTCTGAGACTCAAGCTTATATCATAGCTCATAACTATATATATATATAAAAATCTATCCTATTCCAAAACATAAAATAAACATCCGGTATATCATCCAATCGATTCAGTTGACTTGACATGAATATATGTAGGATTTAATATTTTAGTTAAGCCATTCCGTTATACATGAATAGATAGGACTTAACGTTTTCAATTAATCCGTCCCTAGAATACCACCGTCTCATACCGGTGCATTAAACCACACAATTCAATATATGATGTAACAGATAAAGGAGTACATCAAATAATCCATATAACATCCATATTAATTGCTAAGTTATTTTTTTTAAGCAATTAAATCCACCATTCCATCCAATAGTTGACGAAATAATAAACCAATAAATTAATTAATCCAAAGGCAAGTATAATCAAAATCAGATAAGTAACTGAGAATATCTGCAATACATGATTTAAAATTATATAATCATACATAGGAAATTACTAAAACAAAAATAAGCAATTTAAATTATCCATATCCAACAACAACATGTAAATTTATTTTAAAATTTTATATTGTTCAAGTTCTTAGTATACTGGCATTCATTATGTATTATGGGGTATTACCATGTCAATATTAGACATTTAGAAAGCCCCATGAATATCCAAATCAACCCCAGAACTTCAAAATACTAAAATAGAACCCAAAATTCGTTAAAACTCCAACTAGCAGCAAATGAGCCACCTCCACTTTGAATGGAGCTGCCTTCATTCCTGCTACTTTCCGTCTTCTTCGTTTCCAGTGAGTTTTAGATGCTCTGTACTCCTCCGGTAAGGTTCCTAAACATTGTTCTAGGTTCCAAACAATCCCAAAAATTTTATAAAGTCCATAAGCATTATAAACACAAATTAAAACAAAGTTTCATGCAATTAATTTCAAGATTAATCAAGAACATATATAAACACACATATACAGTTTTAATTCAAATTAAGCATGCATATTAAGTCGATTTAATATCTAATTAACCTTGGAATTAATCTAGGCATGTATAGAAACACGAAATCTAAGGGAAAGAGTAAGAGCAAAACTTATCTTTAGGTTTCGGATTGAAACCTTAACCTCTTCTTCCTAACTTTTCCAGTGATCCTTGGCTGCCATCAAAGCCTCCTACTACTCTGGTTCCTACCCCCGAACAACCCTCAATCTTCCTCTTTGGTCTGGCCTTAAGTCCTTAGCCAAAACCCTAGTTTCTTCTCTTTTAAAAACTCTCTGTTTTCTCTCAAACCTTCTCTGCCTCCAATAGTACGTAAATAGGGTTCTAAACCCATGGCAGACATATCGTATATATGTATAAGTTAAATTCCAACCCTAATCCTATATAAAAACCAATTCCTCTAGTAAAAGGAAAATAAAAGAAAAAGAGAAGAATAAATAATACATATATACATAAGGCATAGTTTGTGTATGTGATATATTATATATAACTATAATACAATTTATAATTATATAAAATATATTAGCCATCCTAATATTATTATTATTACCATTAATAAGAATAATATTACTCCATCCTTATATACATATATACTCAAATATATGTATATATAATATATATATATCCACCCCCATCCATATATAGGTAAATATCCCGTACCCCTAACAACTCCTATCCAAGTTATCCATGCGACCCAATTGGTTGGTCCATTACTACTATCCAAAGCCATCCTTTTTAAACTAAAAATAAAATAAAAATGCACATTTAAATTAATAAATAACTTCTCATCATCAAACAACACTTAGGCAATAAATATAACCAAATAAGCACATCAATAAAGTTAGCACACCCGATAATAATTTAATTCAAATAATCCATTTAAGCAGACACAATTTAAATTAAACAACTAAGTCAATTAAACATATAATAAATAGCCAAACAATCAATTAATCAAATAAAAATGCAATTAAAACAATGAAATAAATACTGAGACTATCTTTTTAAAATTAGTGGTATTACATTCTTTCCCCCTAATAAAAGGAATTCCGAAAGTCTTCGGAATTCGCCCTTACTTTCTTCCATTATTTCTAGAAACCTTGAGCGAATGACATCCTCCTATTTTTAAGTAGATTCAACCTCATTATAATGGCTCCACTTAACTCCTATGTATCAAACAGTATACATGGTTCCTATATTTAAGAAACACAATAACTGTACTACAAATTGGTTGTATCTAACAACAATTTAATCTTACCCAATTTTTATTTAAGGGTAATGATCCATATTCCCCAAGTTCCATAGAGTATATACAAAAAACTCCTATGCACCCAGCGCTAACAATATGATAACATGAATTGATAGGCTACTGCGTCAGTTGAGAAACACAATCCTCGAAAAGTCAAATTGAATAAATAAAACTGACCTTCCTCCAAAAATTGCCGTGCTTCTTATGTGGAAGACATCATGAGCAATCTACTTCTTGATAGAAACTCTTAAGAACGAGTTCGACTAGTTACAAAATTCTACTACCGCTTCCAAACTGTGCGCAACCCACTACAAAGGAGAGTATTTCTCTCCAACGTATCTTTAAATGAAGTCAAGGTTTGATTGTACAACCCTTACTTCCATTTAAAACCAACAAATGAGAGGTCTGCACTATGTAATACATAAAACCTCAAACGTTGTCACACCAACCTCCTTGTGCCAATAATATGACAGACAAAAAATTTGAAAAACAAAGTAAATACTTCCAATTATCTACGAAAAACCTAGGATATATGCCTTAAGCATATCCTCCCTGATCAAATATAATTTCTTATTTAACTCATCCGTCGAGAGATATGAAGCAAAGTTGTTGCACCAATATCTTTAGAAAATTCTTTCGAAATAACATTTCATCTACAATAATGGATATCCATATGCTATAACTCCATTATTAGTGCAATATAAAACTGATATGAAACTCCAAAGTGAATATTTATCTAATTAATGTTCATAAGCGAACTTACTTAATTCATCACTCTTATCCTATATGGAAAAATTCCATTTAATGTCGATAATTTCTACCAACCATCTACTCATGATTAGTCCTACTCCCATTTTGATATAAGAAGTGGCAAAAATCTCTAATCATATCCAGTTATTAATCTTCCACTTTTCTAACAGGTATTCCACTGAGAGACAGTTATGTACTCGTCCCTATCCATACCTGTTCCTCAAAATCGACATTAGATGTCTTGATGTACCATATAACTATTTGAGTGCTCCGTGAAAAATTTATGAATTTGACATCTTAGTCACTTCAACATCATTCACAGAACCTACTAATCCTCCTCCAATACCTTAAGCTTTATCTGAGTAAGGTAACACTACCTCCAGGGCCAGCTTCGATATTCTAAGTTAACCTCCTTAATTACCTTGGTAATAACAAGTGTCATTATTACACATGCTATAAATTCAACTGATAACTCAACAACTAACTGAAAGATTTTAAATATCACATCGGTTGTTGAGAGCATCCACTTCCATATTACTTCCACCAGACGAAACTTAATGCAAAGTGTGAATCACCACTTCTATCCATCTAAGCCGTCTTGTGATCCGTTTTATTTGTATGAACTGATATCTTACCAGTTCAAAATAGACAAAATTAAGCCGATTTAAATTATTAGTCAACTAATATCCTAACTAGAATCCTGACCCTTGTGTAAAATCAGCAATCCCTCAACTAAATCCGTAGAAAATACTCAGTCATTTCCACTTCAGTATAGGAAATAGCTGCAAGGATCTAGTGATCTATAATGGTCTATCTTGATTATCTAATAAATATTAGACTTGGAGACAAAATATCTATGTCACTCTTCCTGCCTATCCTCTAAATATCTGCTTTATACCGTGAAACATCATGTTTCCACTAGGATAAATAAAGAACTAAGAGTTGTGAACCTCAGTTCTTACATCATCCTTCTAATTTGTTTACAGAAAGTACCGTTAATCTGATACCACCAGCTTTCATCTGCACCCATTGTTTAAATTGGAGCATCTTCAAAAGATAACTCTGTAACTGAATCCATGCACCACTGATCCGTGATAAGCGGACCGATATGGAAAGTTAATCAGTAATTCCATTCATCAAAAGTCAACCAGCTATAAACTTTCCACACACACCGTGCACCTTTTCTTTATTATATAGGTGATTAGTCTCCCCATCCTGTCTTGACACACCCTGCTTCTTTAATAAAAGTAAGTGTCAATCAGACTTCTTGTCTAGCATTAAAAGAATATGGAACCTTTCCATCCTCCAAATAAGTTATCAATTTCCTAGCAATAACTAATTGTTGCGAATTATAACCTAATTTTTTTTTTTTCCCATATTATTTATGCAAGTGAAAAAGACTTAGTTTCCTCCTCCATGTGCAACACCGGCAACTCCTTCTAACGACATGCCCTCATAAAAAGATTCTTAATTATAGACTAATGAAGATTTATTCAGTTTAGTGTCCTCACTTGGCGTCATTTCCATAGGTACCTAAATTAGTATGAAATCCTCTTTCCGACTTGGTGACAAATTTTGAAATTTTTCAAAGAGATGTTCTGTAAATCCGGCAACTCCAACAAACCATCGTAATGTTACAGTAGTCTTTATTTACCACAACACTACGAATATCAAAATATAACAACCACTATTATCATGGCGTTGTAATATTATATGAATCCATACCTAGCGTAAAGTATATCAAACTAAGCGTACAAGATTATTTGACTTGTAGTGATGGTTTAACTCCCATCCCAAATAACATACCATAATGACGCATGTCCAGGTCGAATAGATTGGCTAAAATTATGTATATCTACCAAATCCTATGACCACATGCTCATAATCCAAGCGTAACTAGCGCTATTACTCTATGTTATTAAAAAAAACAGTAGTTGGCTGATCACACACTTGTGTCCCCAACTAAACCACATACAAAATTTTGAATAATTAACGAAAATAAAACACGTATGACAAACACAATAAAGCAAAATATAATCCTAGTTGAGACATCGTTCTTTCTAGATTAGAAAGTCTCTTCTGAAATCAACTTGTAAAATTGTTTCACAAAATTTCCTTTTATAGTTTCAATGGTGGTCATCTAACCTCGAACCATATCCTTTAAACATAGTTTAAAAGCAACATATGTTTGCCTAATGAAAGACAATCATAAGGACACTTGAACCTGGAGTGCTCTGATACCAACTGTGATACCCCCGAATTTTCGAATGTGGGTTGGCCAGGCCCACCCCCGAATACTCGAGGATATCAAAACAAATCGGTAATATTCGAACACAAAGTACAAAATAGATAAATAAGAATAAAACTAAAATGATAATTCATTAATTGAAACCCTCAGAATAAAATTCTATTAAATAACAAATTATTCTAATACAATTAATCATCCACTAATACAACTTGGGAATCCATACTGTGTGAACCCCTAGAAAATCTCAAACCAATAATCAATAGTAAACCACTGTCTATAACTAGATACTGAAACATAAAAGAAACTCCTATGTAGATAATCCAGAAGAATGAAGAAGGTGATCCCTACTCAGTACGAATAATCCCTACTCCTGACGAACACCTGAAAAATAATGGTAGGTTAGGCCCACAAACAAGTTATACTCTACTACAGTCCAAGTAGAAATCCGATACACGTATACATCCTAGTTAATCCAACAATAACTGGTAGTCTGTATATATATATATATATATATATATATATATCGATACACACTATAGGATGCTCACTGGACTATAGGTCTGTCTCAACCTGAATAAAAGGTAACATGCAAATCGTACATAAAGTGGGCATGAGTACCTAGACCTACTAGGGCACCCAGATGTCGACTATATTCAGTTATCCGTCATAGGCAATATATGCACCCTAACCATGATCTTGAGACTCAAGCTCATATCATGGCTCATAACTATATATATATATATATATATATATATATATATATATATATATAAATCCATCATAATCCAGAACATAAAATAAACATCCGGTATGTCAGTCAATTGATTCAGTTGACCGGACATGAATATATGTAGCATTTAACATTTTAGTTAATCCATTCCGTTATACATAAATAGGTAGGACTTAACGTTTTTAGTTAATTTGTCCCTAGAATGCTACTGTCCCATACCGGTGCATTGAACCACACAATCCAATATATGATGCAACAGATAAAGCAGTACATCAAATAATCCATATAACATCCATATTAATTGCTAAGTTATTTTTTTTAAGCAGTTAAATCCACCATTCCATCCAATAATTAACGAAATAATAAAGCAATACATCAATTAATCCAGAGAGACAAGTATAAGCAAAATCAGATAATTAACTAAGAATATATGCAAATACATGATTTAAAATTATATAATCATACATAGGAAATTGCTAGAACAAAAATAAGCAATTTAAATTATCCATATCCAACAACAACATTTACATTTATTTTGAAATTTCATATTATTCAAGTTCTCAGTATACTAGTGTTCATTATGCATTCTGGGATATTACCATGTCAATATTAGACATTTAGAAAGTCCCATGAATATCCAAATCAACCCCAGAACTTCAAAATACCAAAATAGAACCCAAAATTCGTTAAAACTCCAACTAGCAGCAAATGAGCTGCCTCCATTGGAGATGGAACCGCCTCTATTCCAATGGAGTCACCTCCATTGAAGATGGAGCTAGCTCCATTCCGATGGAGCCGCCTCCACTTCGAATGGAGCCACCTCCATTCCTGCTACTCTCCGTCTTCTTCATTTTCAGTGAGTTTTAGACATTCTGTACTCCTCCGGTAAAGTTCCTAAACATTGTTCTAGGTTCCAAATGATCCCAATAATTTAATAAAGTTCATATGCATTGTAAACACGAATTAAAACAAAGTTCCATGCAATTAATTTCAAGATTAATCGAGAACATATATAAACACACATATACTATTTTAATTCATATTAAGCATGCATATTAAGTTTATTTAATATCTAATTAACCCTGGAATTGACCTAGGCATGTATAGAAACATGAAATCTATGGGAAAGAGTAAGGGCAAAACTTGCCTCTAGGTTTCAGATTGAAACCTAAACCCATGGCAGACATATCGTATATATGTATAAGTTAAATTCCAACCCTAATCCTATACAAAAACCAATTCCTCTAGTAAAAGGAAAATAAAAGAAAAAGAGAAGAATAAATAATACATATATACATAAGGCATGTTTGTGTACGTGATACATTATATATAACTATAATATAATTTATAATTATATAAAATATATTAGCCATCCTAATATTATTATTATTACCATTAATAAGAATAACATTACTCTATCCTTATATATTTATGAGTGCTCAAATGCAACGCATTTTAGCACCTAAGTTAGGGTATTTTAATTCATTCATCTATCTTACTTTCATATCTTAGATACTTATTTGTGTTTTTGTCTATTTCAGATCAATAAAGTTCAAACAGACTAACAAGAGCCATTTAGCTCAATTTTGGAGCTAAGGAGCAAATTTGGAAAGAAGCAAAGAAAATGAACCAGCGGAGCTTCGATCGTTCGAAAGGAACCTCGATCGATCGAAATGAGGCGGTGCCAGCTCAGCAAAGTGGATAAGGCCCAAAAGATATTTTGATGCTATGTTAGCTTCGATCGATCGAAGCAAATGTTGGATCGATCGAGAATCTTCGATTGATCGAGAATGCTACTAGCAGTGAGCTGTTTAATTCCCGAGCACGCCGATCTCTACCTAACTTGTGTAGTTGCGAATTTCTTCCAATCATAGGCTATATTTCTGACTTGTTGACTACTCCAAGGACCTTTGATAAAGGGGGAATTGAATCATTTTGTAATATATCTTTAGTCTTCAATTTTATTTCATTATAATTTTATTTTCTCTCTTTAGAAAAAGTTAGAGATTAGGGTTAGAAGAAAAGAGAAGAGTGGAGGCACTAAGAACATATCTCAACATCTACACACTCTTTCTCTAGAGTTTAACAAAGAAGAAGAGGAAGAAGATGGAGCCATGTTTGGGGATCGCCACGCCCACCTCCTCCATAATTAGCTAGACTTCTCATTGGGGTTTAGATGAGCTCCAAGTTTGTAATCTAAACCTCTATTTTTTTCGTACTTTTTGGGGAATAATATCTTATGATTAGTTTTTAGCCTTGTGAATTTAATGAATCTTGGGTTCTCCTTTGATTTATATGGTTAAATACTTTCATTTAATTCTTTATGTAATTACATGTTGTCTTATCTGTGATTATTTAGGAATTGATCTCTACATTAGTTTTACTGTATTAATTGCATGTCTATGTGTGGTTGATTGAGAATCTAGTGATGGCTAGACATGGTTTTTATTAAATGGGTTTATCAATTAATTTAATGGATTATACTTGTGCTTGATGGGCTATTCTACAATTTAATTTATGATTGTAGGTAGGTAGACAATCTTTACTTAATTTGATATTCCATGGCTTATTATTCCAAATTCCATGATTCTCTAGATTGATGTGTGCAATTTTTTGTTGGGAAACGTGCAAGTTTTAAAAACTTTTCGAGGGATTTTCTTTCACAGATCTTGATTCATCACATAGAGACAAGTTTTATGCAAAAATAAAATATGATGTATCATTCAATTAATGGATTGAATACTTACATCAAAGGTCTGAGTAAACCTTTAAATCTTTCCTCTAAAATGAATGTTCTCACTTATTGTAGATCCCTTAGCAAGATGCCTTCTCCTTGGATCTCTATCTCCTTGGTAATTGTTTTGCCTTTAGGAATCACTCATAAGCCTTCATGAATGACCTTGGAAAACTAAGCTTGTGGGAGCCTCCATTAGATGAGAACATAAACCCTAATTTTCTAGAGAAAGAAAATAAATTTATTTTTCCTTCTTCTAAAAATCACCCCTAAAATATACATAGACCATATATATTTATAGGCAACATAAAGGTAAAGAAAAGGAAACAACTAATCCTTCTCAATCTCTAATTCACATGTCTCAAACCTAATATGATTCCAATATCAAGTTGGGCTATGAGTGAGAATCCATTGGGCCTATTATTTTATTGGCTGCAATGAATTAATAATTGGCCCAGTCCATGGACTCAATTCAATTAATTCATAAATTAATTTCTACTCCACTAAAAGAAATTAATTGAACTCCAATAATAAATAACCTCTAAGTCAATATTGCACTTTGACCCCTCTATGCATAATTAGTTATTGGATAAATAAAGCCATCAATCCGACTACTTAATTAATATATTTATTTTGGTAACATTGATTACTTCTGGCTCAATCACAATAAAACATTTGTTTGACAAAAATAATAATTTAAATAAATAAATATATAATAAATCATTTTGTCTAAAAACACACGAAAGTCTTTGAATTTACTTTGTGATCAACCATAATCAATACAAAATAAATATAAGTAGCAATGATACAAATATTGAAAATATAACCCTCTAACTATTAATTATATAACTACCCAAAGTGTCGGTCTAAGGATCCCGAAGAATCCGCCGAACAAATCAAAGTAATTATTAATTAATAAAAGAGTTTATATTTTTCTCATGCTTAAGAGTCAAATGCCATGACAGTGATAGGGAGCAATTGCATACGACGGCTCTCGCAATATATCTTAACCTAATGCAGATTCAGTTTAAGTCTTAATTAATTATGAGTCTATCCATAATTACCGACTATGAACAATTTATGATTACTATTTATAATCATGTATTGATCGCCATCACATACATATATAAATATCTCTTGTAATCAAGTGGATACTTTCAATTCTATAATGAATCGAAACATAATATATTGAATTCACCAATTGTATAAAGCATAAATATTTCAGAAACGTCAGGAACATATGTCACTATAATCCAGATAGGAATTTGCTATGCCAGGGCATATAAATCCCAACACTTTTGTGACTAGTTTGATGGGTCATGCTTAGAATTGATGGGTTGTGCTACACTTAGTTTATTTATCCGTTAGGTAGACAATTCATACATCAATTTGATGGTTTATGCTTAATATTGCAATTGGTAGTCGCATTTTGTTCACAAGAAGGTTTCCCCTAAATTAGTTGAAAGTGTATGGTTTGGTAAACAAGCTTGGTGGCAATTCCAATGCACCCCAAGACCTCACTTCTCATCTCCTAAATCCCTATCTCAACTTAGTTTATTTTAATTGCATTTAAATTAATTATTTTCTAGAATAATCAACCAACCCAACTCTCTCTCTTTCACAATCAATTAATACATTAGAGTCGAAATTAAATTCCAACACGTATAATCCCTACAGACGATCCCTACTCGCTATGCTTCATTAGTTGTAGTAGTGGTTTTTATAAATGTAAATTTGACTAGAAAGGCTTCCTAAACTATATTTATATTTTGACCTTGCGAAGCGACCTCTCGTATTAGACTCGTCATATATGTATATACTACCATCTATATATAGGTAGATATCCGTACCCATAACAACACCGGAGCGGAGCTTCGTAGACAAAAGGCTCGTTCCGAACTTGACTTATGAGCTCGTGTAGTACTCGCCCCTATCTCGTAAAGGGACGCATACTCGCTGTCTACTAAATGAGCGTTATAGCGAGCGAAGCTTTCCATTTAATGGCTTCCCCCTTTTTCCCTCACCCTACACTTTCTTTGGTCCATTACTACTATCTAAAGCCATCCTTTTTAAACTAAAAATAAAATAAAAATACACATTTAAATTAATAAATAACTACTCATCATCAAACAACACCTAACCAAATAAATATAACCAAGTAAGCACATCAATAAAGTAAGCACACTAGATAATAATTTAATTCAAATAATCCATTCAAGCACACACAATTTAAATTAAACAACTAAGTCAATTAAATATATAACAAATAGCTAAATAATCAATTAATCAAATAAAAAAATTAAATAAATACCAAAACTATCCTTTTAAAATTAGGGTATTACAACCAGACAGCCAATGAAACAAAGGGACCAAAGTAAGCATTATGCATTCCATAGTGATTTCGGTCACCTAACCAATAACTGCAGGAGTCTGAGAAGGCAGGTAGAAACATTGATCACCAAAGGCAAATTAGCAGATTACTTGGTTAACTCAGGCTAACAGAGGCAACCTGAGCGAGCTAGGCCAACTTCAAAAGCCGCAGGAGACAACTAACCCATTTGGGTAATCAATATAATCCATAGTCTTCCGAAAAAGACGAATAGCCAAAAAATTCTTACAGGATTCAACTCAAGCAAGCCCATAAGTCGCGAAGGGTTAGTGAGATCAATAAAGTCGAATGTAAGCTAAGCTTTGTGCAGATTTCCTTCCATGAAGAAGACTTAAGAGGGTAAAACATCCATATGAGGACCCATTAGTGATCAGCCTACTAGCAGCAAATTGCTTGGTCAGGTATGTACTAATTGATCCTGGCAGCAGTGCCAACATCATAATGAAGTGGACATTTGACTAACTAAAATTAACTATGGATCAGGTCCACCCCACCGAGAACCCCTTGCTAAGGTTTGATGGAAGAAGGGTAGAACCCATAGGCGTAATCACGCTATCGGTGCATGCGGCCAAAGGATCCTTGAAAGAAAACTTTGTGATTGTGGATATCCACCTAACCTATAACCTTTTAATGGGTCGAAGATGGATCCATCGTATGGAAGAAGTCCCATCGACTCTGCATCAAGTTATAAGATGTGTTGGCCCCAACAGGCCAGAGGTTATTGATATATAGGGGGATCAGGTGGCAGCAAAGGAGTGCTACCACACTACTATCCGTTCAACCGATAAGGGAAATCAATTACCGAAATAGTAATTACCAGGCTTCTCTTCTCCTAAAGAGAGTAAGGAACTAGAAGAAGAACATCTAACCGAAGAACCCTTAGAAGCCGTGCAGATAATCGCAGGGGATGAGCTCAAGTTAACCTATATGGGGGTACTCCAATCAGCCCAGGAAAAGGAAGAGTTGACAAAAATCTTAAAGTGCAATGCTGATATCTTCGCTTGGAATCATTGGGACATGCCAGGAATTGACCCACAGATAGCGTGTCACAGCCTGAACGTGGACCCAAGCCACCACATAGTAAAGCAAAAGTAGAGGAAATTCATCCCAAAAAGAAACAGAATCATTGTTGAAGAGGTCGATCGACTTTTAGATGCAGGATTTGTTTGAGAAGTCCAATACCCCTTGTGGTTGTCAAACGTGGTTTTTGTTCAGAAGAAAAATGATAAATAGAGAGTATGCATTGACTTCACCAACCAGAATAAGGCCTACCCAAAAGATAGCTTCCCACTTCCAAAAATTGATTAGATGGTGGATGCTATGACCGGGTATGAAAAACTAACTTTCCTTGATGCTTATTTAGGTTACAACCAAATCCCGATAGACCTATTGGATGAAGAGAAGACTTCTTTCATCACCAAATACGGAACCTATTGCTACATGGTAATGCCCTTCAGACTAAAGAATGTACGTGCAATTTTCCAACGGTTAGTCAGTAAAGTGTTTGAAAAGCAGATCGACGGAACAGTCGAAGCTTACATAGACGACATGGTTATAAAAAGCAATGAAAAGAAAGATCATTTGTAGCATTTGCAAGATGTGTTCGATACTATCAAGGAAAGAAAGATGAGGCTAAATCCTGTAAAATGATCATTCGGGGTATCCACGGGCTAGTTCCTAGGTAATCTGGTGAACAAAAGAGGAATAGAAGCCAGCTTCACTCAACTGATGAAGCTATTATAGAGCAAATAGCCTCAAACCATGAAGGACATCCAAGTCTTCACTAGACGAATAACGGCTCTTAGCCATTTCATATCCAAGCTATTAGACAAATATAAGCCATTCTTCGATGCCATTTAGGCAAGGAAGGGGGACATTTGCGGGTAGAGCAACGAGAAGCTCTCATAAAACTTAAAGAATACATAACAACCCCCCCCCTCAATTCTGTATGTCCCGGAGCCAGAAGAACCATTGTACCTCTATCTAGCGATATCACAGTCGGCAAATAGTTCGGCCCAGGTAAGAGAAGTGGGCAAGAAGCAACACCCTATCTTTTATTCCAACAAAACCATGACGGATTCAGAGAGCAGGTATATGATGGCAGAGAAAGTCATCCTCGCTTTGATCGAGGCAAAAAAGAAGTTCCGACACTACTTCGAAGCCCATCAGATAATAGTCCTTATGACACATCTGATCAGAGCAATTCTCAGTAAGCCAGACATTTCAGGTAGAATTACCAAATGGTCAATGATGAGCGTTGAAAAGTGTGCAATTAAACCCTTTAAGCTTAGGTATTCTAGGAGCTTTATCTATCTTACTTTCCCGTCTTAGACTAATTTCATGTTATTGCCCTTTTCAGGCACTTATCCCAAAAATAAGTTAATTCAGTCAAATAAGAGTATTAAAGAAGCTAACTCAACCTAGATGGAAGAAAGGAGCAAAGTGGAAGCAAAATAAAGTAAAGTGTGGAGATTCAACATATTCGATCGATCTCAGAAATCCTTCGATTGATCGAAGTAACATTGATATGGATACATCAAGATGGATCCAAGCCTTTGTTCTTATGCAAAAGAATTCACCATGTTCGATCGATCCAACTTCTCTTCGATCGATCAAAAATATTCGATCTTATCTATACCCACCACCCCACCTACCACTTTTGTCTCTTTCCCAAAATATCTCAAAATATCTCATAGATTTATCTTTATTCAAAAAGGCGCTGCCAAAGATGGATCAATCTCTGTAGCATTCGATGGATCTCACCTTAGTTCGATCGATCTCTACATAGTTCGATCGATCAAACCCTATCAAGTGCGAAAAAAAATAAGTTCCAGCTCATTAAAAGTTAGCTCATGGTGCAATCATTGCAAGGACCCTAGTGCACAAGTCCAGACCATTGGGTATGACACTTGAGCCTCCTATATAAGGATTTTGAGTCATTTTTACACATAGCTTGAATATCATATGCATATCAATATACTTAAAAACATTCTTAGAGAGGAAGAAAAGACAGGAGGAGAGGTTAGAGATACATCTTTGGGAGTTCTTCCATTCTTCTTGGGTTTTCATCAAGAAGAAGGTCATTCCTACCATGGAGATAGCCCTTAAGGGTTGGATGACTATTTCAATGAGTGGCTAAACATCTTCTTGGGGCTAGAGTTAGCCCTAAGCATGCTTTCTAGACTCTAATGCTTTGTATTTTGAGGGGATTTTTGTTGTAATCTTGTCTTGACACTTATTTTTATATATGAATCTTGTTTATTCAATGATTTATGTGATTTATTACTTCCAATTGATCATTTCATTCTATCCATATGTCTATGTATACTAAAATAGATGTTCATGTGTTTATCTTTAGTTTTTGTGTTATTGATGCATGTCTATATGTGTTGATGCTATGGATCTAGAGATTGTCAAGGCATAGTGCTTAATAGAATACTATTATTGTTTATTTGATGGTTCATACTCATGTCTTGATGGATTGTGCCTCTTCCTTAGTTTATTTAGTTTAATTCTCATGCCCTTAACTTAGTTGTAGTGTAGTTGCCTTAGTGGTTAGATAGGAAGACAATCCATACTTGTTGTTTGATATTCCATGCTTATGAATACAAGTAGTATTATTCTCTAACCATGTGATGTGTTTGGATTGTGAGCTTAAAGGAAGGATTAATAGCTTAGTTTGATGTATTGTGCTATTCACTAGGTTGCTTAGACAATATATGCTTAATTGGTCATCCATACTTGTTGAAACAATCAATCACACACTCTCAAATTGCAACACATGTTTCCCCTCATTAGTTATACATTGAATGTTTAGAATGGTGATGTTTAGTGGTGACCTCTAGACCCTAAGACCTCACTCTCTTGTTTTCTCTAAATTTCATTTAAATTGCTTATTTTACTTTGAACTTGTTTAGTTTTGTTTGTAGTCTAATCAACCAAACACATCACTTTTGATCACTCGACCTACTAACCCTATACATTGTTTCCATTGCTAGTGCACCCACAATCCCTTGGGACGATCCCTACTCACCCTAGCTATATTTTTAGTTAAAGGTAGTAGTGGCTTTTACAAATTTAAAACTTGGCCACATTGCACTCTCACACTCTTTTTCATATCTTTAGACGTTGGTGCAACGACAACACCAAGTTTTTGGCGCCGTTGCCGGGAATTGAATTGCCAACGCTGTGTTTTGGAAACAATTAGGAATTAGTATTCTTTTGATCGTGTCTTTACTTTATTTTTTTTCTTGTTACTTATTGTGTTTGTTCATATTTGATTAGATGCATTGAGCAAGGAAATCGAGCAAAGGAAGCAAGGGAGCTAAGTGAAGCTAAGAAAAAATTAAAAGAGCTAAAATCTAAAAATATGCAAAGCATAGCAAGGCTTGAAACTTGAAACTTTAATTGAAGTTACTTAAGGACCCTTTGTGAGACCTTTCTAACTCAATCTCTAGTTAAATCGTCGGCCCGCGTGGTGGCAAGTTTTTCAATTCTTAGATAAATTGTGAGCCCGCGTGGTGGCAATTTACTTTTCTTTGCATGTTATTCAAGCATGGGAGTATGGGATCATTGTATGTGGAGATTTGTTGATTGATTTGTTGTTGGGGTGAAGTGATTGTTTTGATTTTTGTGTGGTCTTAACCCACCCTTCATTATCCTAATGGAAAATCTAGAGGGTCATCTTGGTTATTTAGACCTGAATTTCATGGAACACCCGCCTCTCAACCAATTTCCTCCCGGAGTTCAAGCTCCAATTCCTCCAATGGTCCTTCGTAATCATTATAATCTCCATGAATACCATACACCAACTTGTATCATGCTTCCTAATTTTGGAGCCGTTTAATATGAGATTAAGCCCAAGACTATTCAAATGTGTTCACTCTTCTATGGCTTAGATGGTGAGCAACCATATAAACATCTTGATGAATTCCTTGAAATATTCTCTACCGTGAGGTACATGAATGTTCTGGAAGAAGTTCTTAGGTTACTTCTCTTCCCTTTCACTCTTAAAAATAAGGCTAAGCATTGGTTCAACAACTTGTGGGCAAAATTAATAACTTCTTAGGTACAAATGCAACATGAATTTTTAAAGAAATTTTACCCCGTGAGTTTGACAAATGTTATGCAAACTTCTATTCGTGAATTTTCTCAAAGGGAAGGAGAACTTTTGCATGAGGTTTGGGAAAGATTGAATGACTTGTTAAGGAAATGCCCATACCATGGCATTCCTAAATGGCAAGTAGTTCAATATTTCTATGAAAGTCTATCCGACATTCACAAGGACATAGTTGATACCTCATGTGGGGGATCATATTTTAGAAAACATAAAGATGATGTTTGGCACCTTTTTGAGAAAATGAGTGAAAATTCATTGCATAAGTGTCACACTTCTCGGTTGAGTCATGATTCTAATAACAAAAAGAAAAATTTAAAAGTGTGTCGAATTGAGAGTCCAATGGAGATTGTTGCCGAGGTCAAAACTCTCACTTAAAAACTTGATCAATTTTTATTTAGTCAAAAACTGGCAAATCAATCATCTCCTCTTCTTAATCATCATCTTTATCATTCTTGTGAGCCATGTATGACTTGTTCAAGTGTATTGCATACTACTTCCAATTGTCCCCATGGACATGCGCTTGATGAACACTAAGAATAAGTCAATGCTACATTTGCTCACCATCTTTCAAATGTTTATGTTCCAGTGTAGAGTGAACAGTCAAATTCGTTTCAAGCTAAAAAATTTCAAAACCGATATATTCCTCCTCATCAAAGAAATAAAGGTTCAAGGGGATTTGTCTCACCTTCTTCTTTTCATCAAAGAATGAATCATTTCTCTCATCCTCAAGTTAATAATTCTCAAAGTAGCTCTAATCATCCTCATGCACTTTATAGCAACCCCACATTTGAAGATAAGGTCCTAGTGGCTTTAGGTAGTTTAGAAATGAATACAAATTTGTTGCATTCTCATTCTCAATCGATATCAAAGCTTGAATCCCAAATAGGGATGATAGCTAATGTATTGAATGCGAGAGAGATGGGTAAATTACCTAGCCAACCTGAAAGGAACCTTAAAGCCCAACATTTTGTGGAAGCAAACTCTACATCGGGGTATCCTTCCCAAGAACAAGTGCAAGCCATTACTACTTTGAGAAGTGGTGGGCAAGTTGACAATAGGGTTGAACAACCAAGAGAAGATAGTGAACCGATGTAACCAAAAGTTGACACCCATCCCGTTTCCAATCCTACTCCTACTTCCTTGGATGAAAATGTCACCATCAAGAACTCACAACCCTCTTCATCATCTCCTCAAGTTGCAAGGTCTTATAAGCCAAAAGCTCCATTTCCTTATGCTTAAAAAGAAACTTCGCCTGATTACAAGTAGGATTTATCTCTTACTATTTTCTTTTATTTTCTCTAATGTGCAATTAGGTACTTGATCACAAGAGAGGCGAGCTTTGGATCACAACATTATTGCTTGGGACCATTGTGAGCATATCTTGAACTCTTGCACCTTTATTGTACATTGCCTTATATGCTTGCGAGATAGCCTTTATCGAGGCTATCACATTGTTTAAATTTCTTATCCAAACCTAGGTCCTTGTCGAGGCCATTTACTTAATTACAATATCATGGGCCTTTATCGAGGTCATTTCTTTTATGAATTGATATATTGAGGAGAAAGGGAACATTGTATGTGGAGGTTGTGAATTATTGTGCTTGTTGTGGTGAAGTTGTTGTTGTTGTGAATTGTTATTGTGCATGCGCGGTAGGAGATCTTTTCACACTCATCTCATCCCTCTTGATCAAGAGATCGAATCATCTTTAAGACAATTAAGGAATAGAGTGAGTAGAATTCCTCCCATTCTTAAACATCTGATCAACACAATGGAAGAACAACAAATTGATCCTCAATTAGAACAAAACAATCAAGGAAACCCTAGAGCCAATCTAGTGCAAAATCCTCCCAGAGCTCAAGCTCCTTGTCCTCCTTAAATGGCCCTTCGTGATCGTTACATTCCTAATGTCTATGATGCACCAATTGCCAAAATTTAGGGTAAATCATTATGAGATTAAAGCTTCAACCATCCAAATGTGTCCCATTTTCTATGGGTTAAGCAATGAAGAACTTTATAAACATTTAGACGAGTTTCTTAAAGTTTGCTCTACCGTGAAGATCACGGATGTCCCCGAAGAAGTTTTGAGAATGAAACTCTTTCCTTTCACTCTTCGAGACAAGGCTAAGTATTGGTTTAACAACTTGGGGGCTTATACCATAACATCTTGGGCTCAATTGCAACAAGAATTTTTAAAGAAGTATTACCTCGCAAGTAGAACCAATGCCATGAGAACCTCAATTCGGGAATTTTCCCAAGGTGATGGAGAGCCATTAAATGAGACTTGGGAGGATTTGAATGACTTGCTACGAAAGTGTATCATACACTCCCTAAGTGGCAATTAGTTCAATGCTTCTATGAAATCTTATTCGAAACTTATAAAGGTATGGTCGATGCTTCATGTGAAGGTACCTATTTGTAAAAGCATGAGGACAACATATGGATTCTCTTTGAAAACATGAGTGAATATTCCATGCACCGCTTGTCATCCTCTAGGTCGGGACATGTTTACAATATAGGGGAAAAGAAACTCACAAATCTATGTCAAGTAGAAAGTTCTTCGGAGATGGCCATCGAGGTTAAGACTCTCACTCAAAGATTGGATCAATTCATCTCCAATCTTTGACTTGTTGTAGTGCTTTTCACATTTTTTCCAATTGTCCTCTTGGGCATGTTATACAAAATGAGCCTCAAGAACAAGTCAATTCCACATTTATTCATGCAAACAATAATCCATATTCTAATACCTACAATCCGGGGTGGAGGGAGCATCCTAACTTTTCATGGAGAAATCAAGGAGGAGGTACCAATCCTTCTCTTTCTAAAAATTCTTAAGGAAAATATTTCTCTCCCCACCTTCAAAATCAATCAAATCAAGCATATCAGCCATCATCATCATCATATCATCAAAATATGAATCAATATTCCACTCATCAAGCTCCGAATCAAGCGTACTCTCATCTTCCTCAAGCCCCTCCTAGAAGTTCCGCTTTTGAGGACAAGGTTTTGGCCGCTTTTGGCAACCAATAGCTACTCAATTACACTACTCTCATTCGCAATCAATACCAAAGCTTAAGTCCCAAATCGGGTAAATAGCTAATTCCATGAATTCAAGAAAGGAAAATTGCCAAGCCAAACTGAGCCTAATCCTAAGGCGCATTTCATGGTGGAAACAAGTCCTTCATCGAGATTTTCCACCCATGAACAAGTGAATTCCATAATTACTTTGAGAAGTGGTAGAGAGGTGGATAACAAAGTGGAATTCTCTAGTGAAGATAGTGGTCTCGTGCAACCAAGTGTTTGCCCACCTTCCATTTCAAAGTCTATCCCTACTTCACTAGGAACAAATGATCACATTAAGGATTAATCATCATCTCCCATTTTAGAGAAGCCTCATGAGCTGAAAGCTCCATTTTCGCAAGTATTGGAAAATTCTTCTCCATTTGGGAGACAAAAGAGAAAAATCTATGAAATGATGTAGGTGTTCAAGAAAATAAAGATTAACTTTCCTCTCCTTGACGCAATCTGTCAAATTCCATATCATGCCAAGTTCTTGAAGGACTTGTGCACTCAAAAGAGGAAGTCTAAAAGCCAAGCACCGAAGAAAGTCATTCTCACTGAGTAAGTAAGCTCAATCATTCAACATAACACCCCTCCCAAGTTCAAAGACCCCAGTTCTCCCATAACCTCATGCACCATTGGTGATCATGAAATTTATAGGGTTCTTTTGGACTTAGAAGCAAGTGTCAATCTTCCTCCTTACTCGATGCATCTCCAATTAGGTTTGAGGCAGTTAAAACCCACGTCGGTTGTCTTACAACTTGCCAATAGATCTATTACAAAACCGTGAGGGATGTTCTTATCAAAGTAGACAAATTCTACTTTCGGGTAGATTTTGTTGTTCTTGATATGAAACCAGTCCACAACCCTAAGAGATACATCCCCATCATTCTTGGCCATCCCTTCTTGTCTACCACCAATGCAACCATTAATTATAGGACGGCAGTGATGAAAATCTGTTTTGGGCATATAAAAGTCAAGTTGAACATTTTCACTCATACTTCAAATTCTTCGGATAAGAATGAGCAACTTGGCATGAATGTCATTGAGGAAGTGGTCGAAGATTCCCACCTTACTTCCCCACAAAAATCATCTTCTCCTTTGATCTCAAGTGGTCTCCCTTCTCTTAACTTCATCAATGAACTTGGGTTTAAATCATCAAATAAGCTTAAATGTGTTTCCTTGGGTTTCGATAGAGATCCATCAATTGTCATTATTTCAAATCCAACAAATTCCCAAGTAAGTAACTCGTAAGTGTAATTTAAGAATTGTGTAACCCATGATGGAGAGGGTAGTGACCAATATGTTTGATTCGGGCTAAATCGTAACCTTCCATCCTGCTAGAGATGTCAAACTTAGCAATTATGAGACATATTGTGTCTCATTTGTCATATTTAGGTTTTTCTTTGCATCTTTTTGTTTGTTTTTATAGGTTTTTATGTACATTCTACTCCATTCTTCACTCTTTCCACTTATGCATCTTCATTGGGGCTTAGCATTAGATTTTCTACACTTTCATCTCAAAATGAGGCATTTTATTCCAGTTAGATCGATTAAACCATCAGCTGTGATCGATCCAGAGGTGCTACGATCGATCCAAGTGACCTCACAATCGATCCCAGAATCTTACACTTAGAAAAGTTTTGGGTTTCTCAAAAATCGCGCTCTCTGTCCCACCGTGAGAACTTTTCTATAGAAATCAAGGTTTTGTTGCACCGTGCGAACTTCTCATCATGATCAATCAAGGTGTGCCACGATCGATCCAAGTGTCCTTGTGATCGATCTTGATTCTATACTTAGAAAAATTTTTAAAGTCCAAAAATGTCAAGTCTCGGTCCCATTATGCGAACTTCCAGATCAATCACAGTAAGATCGATCTAAATCTTGATCGATCTAAGCTATCCTTCTTTGAATTCTCTTTGACTTTTTGACTTTTCATTTTCATTTTATTTTATTTTAGTTTCTTTTCTTTTCTTTTCTTTTTTTTTTAAAAAAAAATTCAAAATTCGCAAAAATATTTTCAAAATTTTAAAAATTCAAAAATATTTTGTCGTTTTGCAGTGAGATCGATCCAAGCATCCTCGTGATCAATCAAAGTGTGATTGATCAAACCAACCTAGTAATTGATCACACTTGTTTGGAACAGTTTTAAAAATCGATCCAAGGGTCATTATCTTCTTCTTTTGATCAATCTCCCATCTCCCCACCACTATGCACTCTCTTATTCATTTTCTTCACCTCTGGGCGAGCTCCATTGTTGAGGATTCAAGCTTCGAATCTTCTTCAACTTCATTTTTCTTCATTTATCCACTTCTCTCTCTCGGTTTAAGGTAAGTTTGTTTGTTTTAATTTTAATTTCTGGCTTTGTTTGTTTTGATTCGTGTATATAGCATGTTAGATTAAGTTGTATGCTTGATTCCATGCTTCCATTTTCAGATTTGAGCATATGCATATATGTGTATATATTTTTATGCTTTTTGAATATAAAATGGGGGTCAAGTGCCATTTAAGTGACCAATCATTTGCTTGTGAGTTGTATAGGGGGTCACGAGCCTTTAAGTGACCATTTGCCTTTGCCCTGTGTCTTCCTCATCACGAATGGGCCACTTTTCATATTCTAACAGGTTCAATTGATCACACCAATGCACTTATCGATCAGAGCATGATCGATCCAACCTAGCTCATAATCGATTAAACTTGGATCGATCTTAGGCCCTTATGATCGATCGAACTCCTCTGTTTTGCAAATGTATGTCCCTTTCCCTTGCCCCGTGTTCTATGCTATCACATTCATGCCCAATGCCTGTGTTTTCCATATTGGATGCATTCTTTACTTGTTTTAACTTAGCATGAGTCCCTTTATATTGGTTTTGCGAAGGTATGTAATTTGGTCGTAATTTCCTAAGTTTGGGATTGCATCTAGACTTGTATTGATAGCATTTATGTGTATATTGCTATGATGCTTGCATTATGCATTATTTCAGAGTTGTTTTGTCTACGTTTACTTGACAAACATGTTGCTATCATTTGTGCTTTCATTCTTGTTTTCTGTATCAATTCAAGTTACTAACTTAGAATACAAGTGTTCTCTTTTTTGTAGGCCATGACTAGGTAAAAATCCTGTGCTAATCAGTTTTTCAGTCAGCGGGTTAGACCCAGAGTTGAAGAGCCAGTTCGGGATCCTCCTGAGCCCATAACATGATCATCTTTAGAGCATGCTCCTTCTGACCATGCTCCCGAGCTTGCTCCAGCTCTAGCTCATTCTCCAGCGTTAACTCTTGCTCTAATACCTTTAGCTTTTGCTGCCGGCCTAGCTGTCATTCGAGATAGGGTCTGCAATAAGTATTCTTCTTTGAGCATGGCCTATGAGTCCATTTTCCATGAGGGGGCTTTCTCAGAGCATGAGTTGACCAAGTGATCGTATAATGAGATATATAGGCAGTGTCTCTCTCCTATTTTATCTCCTATGACAGCTTCTGTCTACCCGAGATAGGTTCGGGTTTTCTTCCAGAATTTAAAGCTTAGTCTGACCAACTTGGCTGAGTTGCGCACCACGATTGATGGATACCCCATCACCATCACAGTTGAGATATTGGAGACAGCTTCATAGTGCCCTTACCTGGGATTGATTACCTGGTGCTTCAGAGGCTGACAAATGCTATCATGGCCATGGCTCTGAATAGAGCCCACACTACTTCTGATACATGTGCCACTCGAGGACGCATCCCTAAGTAGTTATGGTTCTTTGATTCGATCCTGTACCATAATGTCTATATAGCTGGGCATAAGGTACAAAGACGATCAGACTTTCTAGTGGCTTTATATGCCATTCACACGGGCCATTGGTTTTTTGTGCCTTCGCTCATCTGGACCATTATGATGAAGTTGTACAATGAGTACATAAGTAAGAAAGACCCAAGCGGCCGAAGTTTCTCCCCTTTGCTCATTTGATCACACAAATACTTAGGGACCAATATTACTACTGTGTGTCAATATATATCACTTGCAATAGCATGAATCTTTGTAAGATAGGGCTATATTAAGGATATTGATCCCACAGAGAGATGAGTGTTTATTTTAATGTCCAATTAATGTGATTTTGATTCAGAAATAAAAGATCATTTGATTGGTTGTTTGTCATAAACATAAAATAAAATTAAACTAAATTAAAGTAAAAAGATCAGAGCGAGAGAGTCTTAGGGATTGACTTCAACACGAACTTCGTAATATGGTTAATTGTTCAACCTTGGAATTTCAACAATTTATGTATCCTATGAATTTAACTCAATAACATTCATTTAATTTGGTTTTAAAGAAAGATGTTTCGTGAATTTTAACTAACAATAACCTATCTTCGGTTAGCATGAACTATCCACCTACCTACTTCTAACTAATTTTGTAGTATAACTCGTCTTCCCTAAGTATAGACTATGAAAATATTCATTCATGAAAAACATTGGAACACTATTACATGATCTCTATTCTTAACGTTGAGAAGCCCTTATGCCACGATCTCGTACATTAAGAATAGGTTGAGAACAATTTAAGAATAATTAAATCTAAGACAATGTATTAATCATTCAAAAACTATTATTTCATAAAAACAGCAATTGATATTACTCAATTGTTCATAATCATGTAATCAAAATACATAAATTACTAAATTCCCAAAGTTAGACCAATTAAACCATAATACTTAGATCGGGTTACATCAATGCCCTAAGAGAGGAATTAGCTACTCATAGCGACGTAAGATATCATCTGTGTTGTTGTGGTCTTCATCACCATGGACTGCACTTCTCTTCTTTGGATCTTCATTTTTTCTAACTACAGAAACCCTAAAAGCCTCTACTAGATCTAAACAGAAACTGGGATAAAAATTGAATAAGTCAAGAGAGAGTTTTTCTGTGGCCTTGTGCCTCCTTTTATAGAAGAATTAACTTCTAATAAGGTATGAATGGGCTTTAGGTCTTCTGGGGTCATCTGGGCCAGTCTAGGATGAAATAGGACATAATTAGAATAAATTGCGTAACTTAAAGTTTTGGCTTATCATTAATGGCTCGAGCCTAGAAGCCTTGGCTTGAGCTTTTTGTTCAATAGCTCAAGCTATTTGGAAAGGTGCTCGAGCCCTAACTTCTATACTTAGCCAAATTTCTTTAAATCTTTTCTAAAGAGTCTTTTTCATCAACACTTAGAATATTTTTGGGATTCCTCTTTAACAGTGCTCGATCCTTTCTTCATGGTGCTCAAGCCTTGGGTCTTTGGCTCGAGCTTTTTGACACAGGGCTCGAGCCTTTCGACTTTGGCTCGAGCTCTTTGGTCTTGGCTTGAGGTCTTGGCAACATGGAATTTCTGAAGCGTCTTTTCATATTCCGAGGCATATTCTACTCGAGCTTTTTGGCTAAGGCTCGAGCACATTTGGTTTCGACTCAAGCCCTAAGATCTCTGCTCGAGCTATTTTGCCTTAGTAGAATTTCTTGCTTTTTGCTATTATACTCGAGCCAATAGACTTTAGCTCAAGCTGTGGCACTTGAATTCTTCCAATATTCACCATTTTAACTCCAAGCTTCCTTTAAATGATTGGCAACGACTCTGTAAGCTTCGATATTAGTCTTTTCATCTTAAAGTCCTAGTTTTAACCATTTCTTTAGGAAAGTACCTACAAACACGAAATAAACACAAATCAGTCTAACAATGGATAGAAGTATTACTTTAAGTCCTAACATACGTATATTTAGGGGCTCGAATATGCAATATTCAGCGCTTATCACACCCCTAAACTTACATATTGCCAGTCCCTTAGCAATACAGAACTAAAAAGTCACTTTCGTAGGAATCATGGTTGCATTTAGCTTATGCAATAAGCCTTTAAATCCTTAGGTTACCCCTAGTGGATGAGTTATAGGCTTATAAGGGTTTCCAGTGATGGTACCCACAAATATCTCAAACAGTGCCATACTTGCACAATAAGCTCATTCAAATTTGTTTTCACATTATAATGTCCCAACAATGCATCAATCAATCAAGTACAACAAGTGTAACACATTATATCAATTAAGAAAAATTTTAAACTCTTGATCTCAAGTCAGTAACCATGGTCCCCACATGTCAATTTAATCACATATTTAACAATCTTAATCCCCAAAATCCTTTTTAGAAGTGAACTTACAATTTTAAACATGTGGCTTACAATCCATACTTATATTTATTCCATGCTATCCCTTAATTCACAAGTAGACCATTCAAATTCCAATCCCCAAGGTATATATTTTTTCATAGGTATACTTCTTTTTCATTCATCACTCAAATTTTTGTTTTTCAAACAGGGTACTTTGTGCACTGCTCAGGTCTCTTAAGCTCTTTAAATCACTCGTATAACGAGTTTTTAGTCAATGATTCCCAAACTAGTTGGTTTTAGGGCATCGGGTGTTGAAGCATCCCTAAGAACTTAATTGCTCAAGTAATCTAGGCTACAGACCCAAACTTAACCCTTTGTTTCTTTCTTCTTCTTTTTATTTTATTATTATTATTATTATTATCTCTTTCACATTGGTGAAACAACTCTTTGCAACATACCATTTTTCTTTCTTTTTATTTTATTTTTTTATATATATACCTTGGTTCTCAAAATCATCAAATTCACCTACTCATCTTAGTTTAACACAAAACAGCACAAGATTTCAAGTTTATACCCCATAGAATGCATGCAAGTGTGAATATGTATAAAGTGAAGTATTTCATAGATCAAAATCATCAAATAGTAATTATCCTGACAAAATGGACCATAGACCACCAACAGATTTCAATTTTTTTAAAAAAAATTCCTATTTAACATGAATTTGGCATATATGCCATCTTTAACCAACATTAGACTGCATATGGACATTACAACATAACAACAGACTCAAACTCATACTTAAACAATTAAAATGCATCCACTTGTGCATATCGTATCACATTCTCAAAAAAAATTTAAAGGTTATTGTCTTACCCCCAAACTTAGTGTGCACATTATCCTCACTGTGTGAAAACAAAACAGAGATAGAAGGATATTACCATACTACACAGAACTAGCAAAGATATGCCAGTATGAAGCTTAGAAGGGCAAAATAGGAAAATCACCCCCAAACTTGGTTCTTAGTACCTAGTAAAACAATCACACTCTAACATACATCAAAGTATCAAATATATGGAGTAAAATAGATATATATCACCAAGCATAAACAAATATGATAATAATATCAACACAAGGGCAAAATAGGCAAAACCATGTATATATATCAAGGAAATTAGTATAATGCCTTGACTAAAAGACTTTTGGCAAAAATATAATATATGAAATGAATACAAAAAGTACTACCTTAGTTAAAACGTAGGGCTCGAGTCGAAGAATTTAGGCTCGAGCTCTTGCCTCTGAAACCCTAAAGTTAATGATACCAAATGGCTCGAGCACATGGCATTGTGCTTGAGCTCTATGAGAGCTTGGGCTCAAGCCGAAAAGTTATGGCTTGAGCCATTGAAAATAATTTTTTATGTTTTCAATTTTTTTATTTTCTAAATTAACCTAAGTCTAACCTAAGCTAAAAATAGGAACAAAAATACTAACAGTAAACTAAAAACCTAGAAAATAAATTAAAAATCTAAAAAATAAAAATAAAAACACATACGAAAAGAATATAAAACAAAAACAAAAACATACCAAACTAAAGTACAACATACAAATGCTAAGTTTAACATCAATAGCTCGACAGCGGTGCTAAGTTTAACGTTGCTAGTTCAACAATAATGACCTCTCTAGTCTAAGTAAATAGGATCATGAAGCTTTACGGTCTCCACTGTGCCTCTCTGCACACTACCCTCTATGTACGGTTTTAGTTTCTGTCCATTGACTTTAGATAATTCTCCAGTCTTGGAATCTTGTATCTTTACCACGTCATAGGGGGTAACAAAAATAACCATGTGTGGACCCTCCTAATAAAACCTAAGCTTTCCAGGAAAAAGTTGTAGTTGTGTATTAAACAACAAAACTCTTTGCCTGGGCTCAAAAGTCTTACGCAATATGTGCTTGTCATGGTATGCCTTGGTCTTTGATTTATAGATCTTAGTACTCTCGTAAGCATCATTACGCAATTCTTTGAGTTTAGAAAATTGAAGCTTCCTATTAGAGCCAACAGAGTTCAAATCAAAGTTGAGCTTTTTTATGACCCAAAGAACTCGATGCTTTAACTCCACAGGAAGATGATAACCTTTACCATAAACAAGATGATAAGGTGACATACTAATCGGATCGAGTCTTAAAAGTTGTTCGGTAAGCCCACAACGCATCGTTCAGTCTCAAGGACCAATCTTTACAAACTGGCTTAACCGTTTTCTCAAGAATGTTCTTAATTTCACAATTGGATATTTTAACTTGGCCACTTATTTGGGGATGATTGGGAGTGGCAACTTTATGACTGATGGAGTATTTAAACAACAAGGTACGGAAATACCTGTTCTAGAAGTGAGCACTGATGCGACCTCGCGTGTGCACAAAATAATGCACAACACTTTAGGTTTAGAAATAATGTCAAGTGGGCATCATATTTTATAATTTATAAAATCACTAAACACTTATACTATGGAGTACGAAGTGAGTATGGACCGTCCCAAGAGATCTAAACAAATATTGATTTTTATAATTGAATTCTACTGTAGTGCTTATGCGATTGCTTAAGAGAGGTTTGTTTTGTGATTAGAACTAATTTTAATTTAAATAATGCAATAAAAGAGTAGATTTTTAAATATTAGGAAAGAGACTTAAGGTGTAAGATACACCACTAAGCACATTCCCTAACTCGCTCACTTTCAACTAATTGGGAAAAATTAAATGTAATTCTAAATGAGGTTAACAATTGCAATGAAAAGTATGAAGCATCAATGTCAAGCCTAAATTGCCTACCTAATGACAATTAAACTAAGTGTAGTGCAATTCACCAATTCAAAGCATGATCCATTAATTCGAGTTACAATTTAGCCTACATTAATTGAGACAAAAAGTATGGAATTCAAACACAAGTATGGATGGTCTACTTACCTAATAATTAAATTTCAATTAAACTAATTACATGAGAAATTAAACTAATTAAACAATGAATTAACCTAAACATGTAGTGTCATCTATCAAGTAGAAGTATTTTCCATCAATTTTAAACATAATTACAACGAATTAAAACCACGCATAGCCATCACAAGAATCAATTAACAAAGAATTCAAGTGTAAAATTTGTTCATCAATCAACCACACATAAGACAACATGAGATTAATACAGATAATCAATTGGAAGAATTTAATACATAATATTCAAGACTATACACTAATTACATAAGTTAATCCCCAAAAAGTGAAAAGAGAGAGATAATAGGTTTCATGCTTAGGGTTTATCCAACCCTAAGTAGAAGAATCAGCCACTCATGGTTGATGGAGTTGAAGACAGGACAATCCCCATCATTTGCTTCATCTTCTCAGAGTTTTTCTTCTAAACTCAAGCCCGTTCTTCGTTTCTCCTCTTTCGCATGTTTTCCCGAGAGCGTAATATCATAATACTGAATAAAACTTAATAATACAAAAATAATAAAACTAACTATTAAAATAATGAAAACTAACCCTAAACTAATGGTTGACTGGGCCCTTAAGTGACAAACCCTATTAGAGCCCATGAGTTACAGAAATAAGCCCAAAAGAGTTAATCCCGTAACCCTTAAAATAAGTCAATCCCATAATTGGTTTGCTGCCAGGAGCTTTTGGTGTACGGACGCAGCTTTTGGTGTCCGGATGCAGGATGCTGAAGAGTCGCGTCCGGATGTGAGGAATGGCGTCTTGACGCAGCTGTATTGAGGACTCGCGTCTGGACGCGAGGAACGGCGTCTGGACGCGGCATTTGGCTGCATCTTTGATTTCTTCTAAAACTTGTCTTGATGCTTTGGCTTAACTTTAAAAGGCTGTAGTAGACTGTTCTTAGCTCATTTTAGCTTTATTGCCCTGAAATACATATAAACATAAATTAGGAGTAAAACATAAAAGTAAGGTAGATGTAAGGACTGAAATACCCTAGTGTAGGTGCTGAAATGTGCAACATTTAAGCACTTATCACGCCCCCAAACTTAGATATTGCTAGTCCCTAGCAATAAACTACAGTTTGAAAATGAAACAACCATATATATAACTATAAACTAATAAAGCAAATAAAGATAATACCATTTTCGTAGGGAACACGGTTGCATTTAACATATGCAACAAGCCTTTTAAACCCCTAGGTTACCCCTAGTGGACGAGTGAAGTCTCATGAGGGTTTCCAGAAATGGTACCCACAAATATCAATAGCTCTTTCTTACTTGAGAATCAATGACACATATCAAACAAGTGTTGAAAGTAGACTACTTCAAGTATTCAAATTTCTGTCATTTCTAAGATATTCTCAACATTTCAACATCATATAAGCAAGAATGGCCCTTCACACATCAAGCAATTAATCATGCAAATTGAATCAATTCTATCATTCTTTTTGAATGAACTGGCATCAAAATGTGTTGTTATCCTAGCAAATCAAAGTAATGGCATAACCTTACCCTTAAACTAGCATACATATATAGTACTAATCTTCAAGACATTGAATGAACCTTGTTATTCAATCAAACATTCTTTTTTTTTTTTTTTTTTATTGATTTTAATTTTTTTTTTTTTTTTAAATATTGATCGGTTGAGAATTCGATCTATAATAAATCAACCTTTGCAATAGCACAAATCATTGTAAAATAGGGCTATTGGTCGGGTAAGTCGAACCACTGGGACTGCGCTAATCTATGGCAACCTAAGTGTCTAGAGTCTTTTTAGAATGATACGGGGTGTTCATAGATGATTTGTTGGTTGCCACTTAAGCTATGAAATTAAGGTGTATAAAATAAAAGTTTGTAAGAGTTTAAAGGAGATGAAATACAAGTAAAGAGGACTAGGGAAGTGAATCTGCCTCCATCCCTATACACATGCTAGATTAGAGCTAAATTGGTGAAAAAACAATATATATTATGGTCATGATACATAGCAACACTTGGTTGCCATAATATCCTCAAGAAGTTCATTAAATCTCAAGCAAGCATGATCCATCAAAGGTGAATATGTTTAGACTACCTAACTAAGGTGTAGCTTAACCACATTTACTTGAATGAAAGATTATCAAGCCCTAGATAAAATGATGAAGCACATGAAGGTAAGAAATAAGTATAAACCATCAAAGGCATCACCTAAGCAATGATCTATCATGTGCAAGTAATATGATTAAAAGAATAAACCATCTAAGATAGATAATTGACTCAACATTAATCATTTAAATACATGAAGATCCATTACAAGAGGCAAAATGCTCTAGACCATGAAAAGACCAAAGATTATACATTGCAATCCCCAAAATAGAACTATACTAGGACATGCTTACAAGGGAGGGGCTTCATCACCTCCTGATCAGTTGGTCAATCATACATCAACCTTCGCAATAGCACGAATCATTGTAAAATAGGGCTATTGGTCGGGTAAGTCGAACCACAGGGACTACGCTAGTCTAATACAACCTAAATGTCTAGAATCATTCTTAGAATGATGAAGGGTGTATAGAGGTTTTGTTGGATGTCACTTAAGCTAGGAAATTAAAAGTGCATAAAACAGTAAATTGCAAGAATTTAAGGGAGTGAGTACAAGTAAAGAAGGCTAGGGAAATGAATCCACCTCCATCCCTATACACATGCTAGGTTAAGATTAATTTAAGGGGAAAACAACATATATGATAGTCATGATACATAACAATACTAGGTTGCTATAATATCCTTAAGAAGTTCATTTAATTAGAAAGGCAAGAATAAACCATCAAAGGTTCACATGATCAACTACCTAAACTAAAATGTAGCTTAGAACATGCTTACTAAGCCAAGGATTATCAAGCCCTAATTTAAATGGTGAATGCACATAAAGCTAAGAATCAAGTATAGCCCATCAAAGGGAAACCCTAAGCCATGAACTATCTAGGTTCTCCAACTCCATGCCATTAAAACCATTCCATGATCTAACTTCCATTGTCACCATGGAAGTGCAAGCAATATGATTAAGAAAGGCAACCATCCAAGACAAGATGAGTAACTCACAATAATCATTTAAAACATTCAACATTCATTACAACAAAAGTGAGGCTCTTGACCATGGAAAGACTATCAAAAATACATTGTAATCCCCAAAAATAAACTATACTAACACATGCTTACAAGGGAGGGGTTTCATCACCTCCCTAGATGAGGTTTAGTTACCCATTGGTGAGCTAGAAGAAGGAAGAAGCATCATCCTCATCTCCATTTTCGAGCTCCTACTGTAGCACTCAAGAACACCCTCTCCTTCTCTCTTCTCTCTCCTTTCTCTTGCTCAAGATAAAGCTTGATCATATATGTGGCCTTTGGGTAGCCTTTTATGCTCCAACCATACCCTCCCTCCTCCAAGGGACACCTCCAACCACTTCATAAAGAGGGAAGATGGCATTGAGGAATCCAATGTGCAAGTGGGCTGAAATGAGCCATTTCTGAAGGGCATTCTGCCTGATTTTCGAGCGCACGCTTGGTGACTTCGAGCACTCTAACTTAGTGCAATGTGCAACATGCTCCTCTTGCTCAGTGCTGACCTATTTTGGGAAAACTGCTATAACTTTGTGCCCCGAACTCCGAATGACGATCTGTTTGAAGCTTTGGAGAGCTGATTCAGTGCTTTAAAAACTTCATGTTTTGATGAAGACCCAAATCTCAAGTCTGGTTGGTCGAAAATGGGGAGAAAGGCAGTACATCAGTGCTGCCAGGCAGATCTGCGCACCTCTGTTGTGAAGATCATAACTCTCTGCTCCGAACTCCGAATGATGAACCACTTGAAGATTTGGAAAGCTGATTCAGAGCTCTAAATCTTTCATGTTATGAGGGAAGTCCAGTTCTCGAGTTTGGAAGGTCAAAATGGCAAGCAAAGACCAGGCTCTACTGCTGCCAGAATTCAGCATTGGCACCCTTTTGTTGCTCAAGACTCCACAAGGCCTTATTCTTGTTCCATTTTGGCCAATGAACCTGAAAATGCATAAAAACATAGAATTGGAGTTAATCTACATAAAATAATTAATAACTGGACTTTGTTAATGTAATTTAGGGCGCTTGAATATACATTATTCGGCGCTCATCACACTCCCAAACTTACATTTTGCTAGTCCCTTAGCAAAACTACAATGAAAAACATAAAGAAAAGACAACCATGGGCATGCTACTACAAAAAATATCCTCCATGGTAAAATGAGATAGATACATAGCTCAAATACAACTTGAAACAGACAAAAACTAGAGATGGGGTCATTGGGAAAACTACCTTGCATATATGAAGCATTGATACAAAAATTGGCTAAATACATTTCCACATACATGCATCAACATCAAAGTCTATATAAATAACTCAATTATCATCTCTTGAATGGAAATCAACTCTAGCTTCAGTGAAAGTGAATTGGATTCTCAACATGCGGCTTTTACTTTCTTTTCCAATTCCAAGGTACAAGTTTTCAAGTCAATGAATTCCCTTTTACATGAAGTCCCTAAGGCATGATTTTATTTTCAAGACAACTTTTGTTGCTTGTTAACAATTTATTTTAACACATAAGCGAAACATAGAATGGTTGTGCAATGCTGAAGTCCCTTAAGCTTTCTAACCAACCCTTGTAGCAAGCGTTAGGCCAACAACTCCCAAACCAGATGGCTTTAGGGTGCTAAGTGTAGAGACACTCCTAGGGCTTAATAGCTCGAGCTGGAAAGGCTACGAACTCCAACGAACCATGTTTATTACTAGTTTAATTTTTTTTTGAATGACCGTGCAATGTTTAAGTCCCTTAAGCTTTCTAACCAACCCTTGTAGCAAGCGTTAGGCCAACAACTCCCAAACCAGATGGCTTTAGGGTGCTAAGTGTAGAGACACTCCTAGGGCTTAATAGCTCGAGCTGGAAAGGCTACGAACGTCAACTGGTCATTATTATTATTATTATTATTATTATTATTATTATTATTATTTTTTTTGAATAAACATGCCAAAGGTATCCATCTATCAGGTTCATCAAATCAGATTAACTAGGCCAAGGTCAAGGTCAATCAAGTTGCATGCCTCACAGTTAAGTTTCCAATGTGCATCTGTGCATTGTGAAGCTTATAAGAGTGTAAATCCAGCAAGAATCTAATTGAGGCATTTATACAGACTACATTGTATTTACATGATCATTTCAACTCAAATTTTTCTTTATTTTCAAAATTTTTCAATTGCTTCTATACACAAGGTATTAAACATATGTTTCATCTCCGACAAGTGTCAAGTTATACTATCATTGCTTAGCAAAAAATATGGAACCAAAAATATGCCAAGAATGCTTGATGCACCCCCAAACTTAAACGACACAGTGTCCTCAATGTGGACATGGATGCAAGTGAGAGACAAAAATGACAACGAGTATAAAAGGAACAACAATACCCGGGGGAGGGAATGGCATTTGGAGACAAAAACCCCCAAACTTGAACCGGACTGCGCAACCTGGAAAGCAATATGAAGAACCAAAAGAAACAACCACAAACATATTAATAGCACAAGCATAAAGACAGAAAACGAATGTATCGAAAGTTAACAGAACATAAAGAACTTGCATTGCAAAAAGAGTTTACATGATGACAAAAAGAACTGTACAGGGATCATGTCGACCAGAGAAACCTATACATAGCAAATTCTTACAGTTTAAAAGGAAAACAAAATATACAAGAGAAATAGGTACAGATGAAACAAAAGAGAAGGTCCACACGCGCAACAAGCTACTGGCCAGAAGGTAAACGGGCGAGGATGGAATGGAGGAGAGATTGAGTCTTACGCCGTTCAGCGGAAGCCAAACGACGGTCCTCAGCGGCGACACGGCGGTCTTCAGCAGCAAGACGACGATCTTCCTCAGCACGTGAAGAAGACTCACACAGAGCCTGAGTGCACGCGGACAAAGAATGCTCAAAACGATCTAGTCGCGCATGAATACCGGCAATGGAAGCCCGGATGAAAGCCTGGTCCTGGTGAGAGTCGACCGAAGGCTCTATCCTCGCAGTGGCTGCGGCGGTGGAAACTGCCTCAGAAGGAGGAGGAGGTGGAGCGTGGATGAACAGGGGGGCAGGAGGCGGAGGGGTACTAGAATGGCTCAGAACATTGATCCACCGGCGCTGGGTAAAAATTTTGATTTTGTCGCCTCTTGGTTCGTGGGGAGGAACAACGAAACCCTTGTGCTGAAGGAGTCGAGTGATGAAAAACGGCAAAGGCAATTTCCGATTTTCAACTCGCGGAGCCCGTGCATTATGAGCATCATGCCAAAACTTTATAAAGGTGGACCAAATGAGCTCTGGGATGGAGAACCATTGGCCTTGGTCCATGGCATATAAGGCTTGCAGAAAGAGGCCCCGACGCTCGGTGCTGTGCACCAAAGGGCAAACATTGTGCTTGAAGACAGTGTCAATGAACCATAGGCGTTCCGGAAGATTGGTTTTGCGGATAAAAGACCGGGGCTGAGTAGGATCGTCAATAGGGCAAATGGCAGCGGCAATCTGCGCCACAGTTAATGTATCCGGCTCCTCATATAAAGGGAGATTCTCACGATTGACAATGTCATCGGGGCACTCAATGGGGCAACCAGAAACCTGAATGATGTCGGTCATAGTGAAAGCATAAGCGGTGCCGTCAATGGATGTAGTGAGAGAAATGGGTGGCTCTTCAGGGCACTGGAGATTCTGGTAGAAGAGGCGCACTACACGGGGGTAGGCAACCCTGGCAAGGGGTGCGCAAATGTGTTGCAGACGCCGGTTAGTCAATTTGGCGACAGCCCACGAAGTTGTGGGTAGAATGTCAAAGGCATCCGTGAGCGGAAATGAGAGTTCGTAGTTGAGTTGTTTGCGATCCCAAGGATCACGTGGTCGCTCACGAGTGACAGCACGGGCACCTGAAGAGGGTCGAGGAGGGCGAGAAGGACCGGCACGAGACATTTAGAGAGGTGGACTTGGTTGAGGAATTTCAGCGAACACCTGGCGTGCACCATAAAAAGGAGAAGAGGAAAGTGAGTGGGATGGAGGAGCAAATCCAAAATTTTTAACAAGGAAACAAGCACTAGCATTGACAAAGCAACAACAAATCATCAACAAAACCAAACTCCAACATTACTAGCCCATCCTCCTTGTAAAACACCATGAATGAACAAAGGAAAAAAAAAACTAAGGAAGAGGACACAAACCTGAATGTCAGGGTATCCGAGAGCAAGAAGGAAGGCAGGAAGAGAGAGGTGAGAGGATGGGGTGGTGAGGTATGGAGGTGGGTTGGTTATGCAAGTGGATGCTGAAGGTGGTGGGTGGAGGAGTTGGCTGCGAGGATGATGGGTGTTGGATGTTCATGCAAGCAAGGTGTGGTGCATGCTGGTGGTTGTGCACTTGGTTGTGAGTGGGAGGGAGAGAAAAGCTGGTGTGGTGTGTGAGAGGGTCGAGCAGGTGGTTGGGGAAGGTAGAGAGAGAGAGGTGAAAAGTGGGTGCAATAAGGGTGGGGAAGTTGGAGCCAAGAGAGGGGGAGGAAAGTGAGGTGGTAGCTTCGGGGTTTAAAAGAGGGAGAGTGAGAGCTTGGTTCGAGCACTCGAAGGCCCACTTCGAGTGCTCGAAATGGGGGCAGAGAGTTGGGTGAGGGGCTCGGGTGTGTGAAGGGGAGTTCGAGCACTCGAGGCTGGGTCTTCGAGTGCTCGAAGTTTGAGCAGTGTGAGGGTTTGAGGTTGGTTGTGAAGGTTGGTTGTGATGGTTGGTTGGAGGGTGGTGAGGGGAGTGGTGAGGGGTGGAAGGGGTGGAAGGGGTGGATGCAGGAAGGTGGTTAGCTGGGTGGTGAGGGGTGGAGGCCGAGAGGTGGTAGTGGTGCAGGGTGTTGGAGGGTGTGTTGTTGAGAGAGAGAGAATGTGGGTTTGAGAGGTGGCATGCATGCATGGACGTGCATGCATGCATGCATGGTGGGGATGTATGGTTTGGTTTGGGAAGAGAGAGAGAGGAAGGTTGGTGTGCATGGTGTGAGATAGAGTTGAGGGTTTGCATGCAGGGTGTGGTTTGCATGGGATGGCTGCGAGGGCTTGGGATTGAGTGAGCTGAAAGCTGAACATGGTTGGTGGGTTTTGAATGGTGGTGAGTTGAGGGAGCTTGAAGTTGCCGAGAGAGAGAGAATGTGGGTTTGAGAGGTGGCATGCATGCATGGACGTGCATGCATGCATGCATGGTGGGGATGTATGGTTTGGTTTGGGAAGAGAGAGAGAGGTGGGTTGCAGAGAGGTGGGATGATGTTGGTTAGGGTGGGAAGGGTGGTTGTGCATGGTGTTGTGCATGCATGGGGGTAAGCCGAGAGGATGAGGGTGTGGGAGGGGGGATGAGGTGAGAGGGGTGGCATGCACGCATGGGCGTGCATGCAAGCAGGCAGGGTGGTGGAGGTTGAGAGGTTTGCTGAGTGGGATGGAGTCTTCGAGCACTCGCAAGGGGGAGGGCGAGTGCTCTGCATGGAGACAGCAGGCTCGAGTGGGTTGTATGGGGATTTCGAGCACTCGGAAGAGGAAGCTCGAGTGCTCGAAATGAGAGCAGTGAGTTGGCCAAGCAAATGGTGAAGCTTCGAGCACTCGAAGCTTGGGCTACGAGTGCTCGATTCTGAGGCAGTAGCATGCAGCTGCGGAAGATGGGCTAAAAAGCTTAGAGCACTCCAACTGGGAGCTAGAATGCTCTAAATGAAGGCAGCAGGCTCATGATTTGTGGTGCTTGAACCTTGAATGGAGCTTGAATGCTGTTGCATGGCCATGCATGAGCTTGCATGGATGGAAAAAATTGCATGGAAAAAAATTTTTCTGGAAATTTTTCATGGAAATGTTTTTCTTTACTGATGCATGCATGAATTTAAATTGCATGGAAAAAATTACAACTTTTACAACATCACACAAAGCTTGAATGCAATTTCTGAAGAAAAATTTTTTAAACGTTGCAAATTCATTCCATTCCAATGCATGGATGAAAAAATTTTTTTTTTTTTTTTTTTTTTTTTTTTTTTTTTTTTGGACTTTGCACTGCACACAATGCATGGATGAGTTTAAGAAAATTTTCAAGCTTTTGGCAACATGATGCAAAAGGGATAGAATTCTCAAAAATGAAAATTTCAAACTTAAAACATTTCAACATGATGCAAAAGGGATAGAATTCTCAAAAATGAAAATTTTAAGCATAGAGAATTTTTGAAAATTTGCATGTCAGTCCTAAATTCAAGGCATGCATGGAAAATTTGAAACTTGACACATTATTCCAATCCAATGCATGGATGGATTTTTAGAAAAAGTTGGAAAACTGTTCAACTTCTTTCTAATGCATGGATCAAATTGGAAATTTTTTTCAAAATGTAACACCTCTCCAATGCATGGATAGAAAATTTGTGGAAAAATTGTCAAATTGCTCAACATTTCTAATGCCTGGATGAAAATTTTTCAAACTTTGCATTTCATCTCCAATGCCTGGAAAGTTGTGAGAAAATTTTCAAACCTTGCAGCTTCTCTTTAATGCATGAAAATTTTTTTTTTTTTTTTTTTTTTTTTTTTTTTTTTTTGAGGAACCATGATTCAACAATGCATTGAAAAGGAGAGGTTGTGCACATGAGTTGCATGCCAAAGGTCCTATGAAATTGCTCAAAAGCGATAGAAATTTCCGGGAATGAAAATTAGAGCTAAGAAGGTCTAAGAGGCCAGTCTAAAATTGCGAAACACAACTGAAGACCATTTTAGAAAAATCAAATTTTTGGCTTATCGAAACCATTTCCCAGAAAATTTCAAGGCACGAGCAATTTAAGAAGGTAGAGAAGCTTGGAACATCGAAAGAATTTATTCCCTTGCTTTGCTAAATTTAATGTCGATAGCTAGACGCAGTTAGAGCAGGCACTATTCCTCATAAATGGGATCCGTCAAGGGGACTTCCTCAACTTTTCGGGTTAGAATTGTGCTGTCAATGCAAGGCTTAAGCCTCTGGCCATTTACCTTGAAGAGTGATCCACTTGCAGGATCATGAAGTTCGATTGCTCCATGAGGAAAGACGGTAGTGACAATGTATGGACCATCCCATCTTGACCGGAGTTTACCGGGAAAGAGTTTCAAGCGGGAATTGAAAAGCCAGACCTTTTGTCCCGGGGCAAAAGACTTTTTGACGATGTGTTTGTCATGGAAAGCTTTAGTCTTTGCCTTGTAAATTTTTGCATTTTCATACGCGTCATTACGCAATTCCTCAAGTTCATTCAATTGCAACGCACGATTAGAGCCGGCTTGTTTGAGATCAAAATTGAACCTTTTTACGGCCCAATAAGCACGGTGCTCTAATTCCACCGGGAGATGACATGCTTTGCCAAAGACAAGTCGATATGGTGACATGCCAATGGGTGTCTTATAAGCTGTCCGGTAAGCCCAAAGTGCATCGTTTAGCCGTAATGACCAATCTTTGCGATCCGGTCTAACCGTTTTTTCTAGAATGTGCTTAATCTCCCGGTTAGAAATCTCTACTTGACCACTCGTTTGAGGGTGGTAAGGTGTAGCAACCTTATGAATGACTGAATACTTAGCAAGGACGGATTTGAGATAACGATTTCGGAAATGAGATCCGCCATCACTAATGATTGCTCGGGGTGTACCAAAACGACTAAAGATGTGAGATTGAATGAAATGGATCATGACTTTATGATCATCGGTTTTGGTAGCCGCGGCTTCAACCCATTTAGACACATAATCCACCGCTACAAGGATGTACTCATAGCCATAAGAAGATGGAAATGGTCCCATGAAGTCAATCCCCCACACATCAAAAATTTCAACAATTAAAATGTTGGTGAGGGGCATCATGTCTCTTCGGGACATGGATCCAAGTTTTTGACATCGTTCACACGATTTGCAAAAATTGTATGCATCCCGGAACAAGGTAGGCCAAAAGAATCCGCTTTGAAGGATTTTGTTAGCGGTCTTTTTGGCACTGAAATGGCCTCCACAAGCAAGAGTATGGCAAAAATTTAAAATGCTTGTGGCCTCAGTTTCAGGAATACATCGCCGGATGATTTGGTCCGGGCAATACTTGAATAATTCCGGATCTTCCCAAAAGAAATGCTTGACTTGGGAGAAAAACCGGTCCCTCTCTTGTTTGGACCAATGAGCTGGAATTTTGCCAACCGCAAGATAATTGACAATATCCGCAAACCACGGAAGAGTAGAATGTGAAACTTGAAGAAGTTGCTCATCCGGAAAGGAATCACGGATGGCTGCAAATTCCGAAGATTTCTCAATAAGTAAGCGAGAGAGATGATCGGCGACAACATTGTCGGTCCCTTTTTTGTCCCGGATGTCAATGTCAAACTCTTGAAGTAAGAGGATCCATCGAATTAAGCGGGGTTTTGTCTCTTTTTTCGCTAACAAATGCCTAAGGGCGGCATGATCTGAAAAGACGATGACCTTGGAGCCAAGAAGATAGGAGCGAAATTTATCCAAGGCGTACACCACAGCTAGCAATTCTTTTTCAGTGGTGGTGTAGTTCAATTGGGCATCACAGAGAGTTTTGCTAGCATAATAAATGACATGCGGAAGTTTATCCACACGTTGGCCCAAAACCGCCCCTAATGCATAATCGGATGCATCACACATGATCTCAAAGGGAAGAGACCAATTAGGGGGTTTCATGATCGGGGCAGAGGAGAGGAGAATGCGAAGTTTGATGAAAGCTTCCATGCAAGCGTCATCAAAATTGAACGGAACATCCTTGGCTAAGAGATTACACAAGGGCCGTGAGATTTTGCTAAAATCTTTGATGAAGCGACGATAGAATCCGGCATGGCCAAGAAAAGAACGGATTTGACGGACGGAATTCGGAGGAGGAAGATTAGAGATTAACTCAACTTTTGCCTTGTCTACCTCGATTCCCCGCTTAGAAATGACATGTCCTAAAACAATGCCTTCTTGGACCATAAAGTGGCTTTTCTCCCAACTTAGAATGAGATTCGTCTCTTTGCATCTTTGGAGCACAAGAGATAAATTTTTGAGACACGAGTCAAAGGAGGAGCCAAATACGGAAAAGTCATCCATGAAAACTTCTAAGAACCTTTCAACCATATCGGAGAATATGGACATCATGCACCTTTGGAACGTTGCCGGTGCATTGCATAGACCAAAAGGCATGCGTCGATAGGCAAAAGTACCAAAGGGACATGTGAATGTTGTTTTCTCTTGATCTTGGGGGGCGATGGCCACTTGGTTATAGCCGGAATAACCATCAAGAAAACAATAGAAGCTTTGGCCGGCTAACCTTTCTAGGATTTGATCAATAAATGGGAGCGGGAAATGATCCTTCCTAGTTGATGAGTTGAGTTTACGATAGTCAATGCACACACGCCACCCGGTGGTGGTTCGTTGTGGCACGAGCTCGCCCGCTGAATTTTCAACAACGGTGAGCCCGGATTTCTTGGGGACAACTTGTGTGGGGCTCACCCACTTGCTATCAGAGATAGGATAGATGATTCCCGCATCTAGCAATTTGATCACCTCTTTCATGACCACTTCCTTCATGTTTGGATTTAACCGGCGCTGGACCTCTCTAGTAGGCTTTGCGTCATCCTCCATATGAATGCGGTGCATACAAATGGAGGGGTCAATTCCTTTCAAATCTGCCATTGTCCAACCAATAGCTTCTTTATGCTCTTGGAGCACCGCTAAAAGGTTGGTCTCTTGGTCTTTTTGAAGGTCCGAGGCAATAATGACCGGAAGGGTTTGCTTTGGACCAAGGAACACATACTTGAGATGGGCCGGGAGCGGCTTAAGCTCAAGTTGTGGCGGAGATAACAATGATGGGACCGGAGGAGTGGTGGAAAGTTGGGGAAGTGGTTCTTTTGGAATTTTCCAAGGAGGTACATCCATGATAGCATTAATATCAAGCAAGGAATTGACTTCTTGAATGGCTTGATCAACATCAAAGTTTGAGAAGTCAAAATGAGACATGCAAGTTTCAAGGGGATCTTTGCTTAGGATGAAGGGGAGAGATTCTTCGACCACTTCATCAATGACATCCACAAGAAAACAATCATCCTCATTGGAGGGATGTTGAGTTGCATGAAAGATGTGGAGTTTGACTTGCATGTTTCCAAAAGCAATGTCCATCACCCCGGTTCTGCAATTAATTGATGCATTAGCCGTAGCCAAAAATGGTCTACCAAGGATCACGGGAATGTGCTTTTTTGGGTCATGGACTGGTTCCGTATCAAGAACCACAAAATCTACCGGGAAGTAGAATTTGTCCACTTTGATGATGACGTCCTCAAGAATACCTCGTGGATGCTTGACCGATCTATCGGCAAGTTGCAAAACCACGGAAGTCGGCTTAAGATCGCCCAAACCAAGTTGTAGGTAGACCGAGTATGGAATTAAATTCACACTAGCTCCTAAGTCAAGGAGGGCCCTCTCGATTTTGCTGTCACCAATGACGCACGAGATTGTGGGGGCACCCGGATCCTTATACTTCGGGGGAGTGCTGTGCTGAATAATAGCACTAACATTTTCAGTCAACCTCACTTTTTTTGGCAAATGATTTTTAGAAGTGCGCTTTTGAGTGCACAAATCTTTGAGAAATTTTGCATAGGGAGGGATTTGCTTGATAGCATCCAACAGGGGCAAGTTAATCTTCACTTGCTTGAAGACTTCCCACATGTCTTGAATTTTACAATTCTTGTTCCCAAAGTGTGTCGACTCTTGAAGACGTTGAGGAAACGGAGCTTTTGGCTCATAAGTAGTTTCCACATTTGGGGAGACATGTGTGGGATATCCGTGAATGGTATTGGGACAAGAATTTGGATTAGAAGAGCTTGAATTTGGATTTTTCAACGGCGAAACTTCTTCACTTTTGTCTCCATCAACCTTGTTGTCCACCACTCTACCACTCCAAAGGGTGGTGATAGCTTGAACTTGTTCATGAGTCGGCCCACTCGGAGGAGGGGTTTCGTCAATCACATGCATTCCTCTAGGATTTTCAAAAGGTTGAGAGGGAAGCTTGCCCTTGTCCTTTTGAAGCAATTGATTCACCGAGTTAGCTATTTGGCCCACTTGATTTTCGAGATTAGCTATGGATTGAGTATGAGAGTGGACCATTTGGAGAGTAGGCTGCAAGGATGTCAAGAGTTGCTTGTTGGCATCCATTATTTGCTTATTTAATGATTCCATCATTTGCTTGTTTGCAGCTACTATCTCGTCAGTTGGACACACAGGAGGTTGATTGGAGACATTTGGGTTGTAAGGAGGACGGTAGCTTGAAGAGGCTTGGAAAGGTCTACCTTGATATTGAGAAGAGGGCTGATTTTGCCGCCCTTGGTTTTGGAATTGGGAATTCTGTGGGGCTTGTTGCCGCCATGAGAAATTCGGATGATCACGCCAACCCGGATTGTAGGTGTTGGAATATGGATTGTTCCCGGGCCGCGAGAACATGGCATTAGCTTGCTCTTGGTTGGGACTAGGAAATTGCTCCGTTGTGGGGCAATCTTCCGAGAGATGGAATGGACTAGTACATGAAGCACAAACTGAACTTGCCGAATTTTGAGACAATGAAGGAGGAAGATGTGGTGCCATCAATTGATAGAATTTATGAGCGATGGCATCCACTTGAGATGATTCCTCCCTTATTGACTTTGGTTGACAAGGGTTGGTGTTGCTTGGAGTGGTTGCGGTCGGAGCCCTACGAGAATTGTGTTGAAGTGAATTTTCACTCAAATTCTCAAGTAAGGTCCAAGCCTCATCCGCATTCTTGGACATGAACATCCCACCACAAGAAGAATCAACCATGAATCTATGGGTTTCGGTCAAGCCGGCATAGAAAGCTTGCACTAATTGCCATTTTGGGATCAAATGATGAGGACACTTCCGAAGAAGATCTTGTAACCTTTCCCAAGTCTCGTGGAGTTGTTCTCCATCAACTTGAGAAAAGCTTAGAATGGAACGCCTCATTTGGTTGGTTTTACTCACCGGATAATACTTCTTAAGAAATTCTTGTTGCAATTGAGCCCAAGAAGTAATAGAGTTGGGAGCGAGGGAGTTCAACCAATATTTTGCCCTATCTTTTAGGGAGAATGGGAAGAGATGGAGATGAAGTGCATTGTCCGGAAAACCTCTCAACCGATGGTTGAACAGATTTCAAGGAACTCATCAAGATGCTTGTATGGATCTTCATTATCAAAGCCATGAAATGATGGAAGCATTTGGATGGTACTAGACTTGATCTCATATTGAGCTGCATCGATGTTTGGCATCACTATGCAAGATGGAGAAGCATAGGTGGTAGGGATGAAATGATCTCTAAGAGTCATTGGCTCGATATTAGGAATTTCAGCCCTTTCATTCCCCGGATTTCCTACGTTATCCCCCATTATATTGAATTCAGTTTCAAGGTCCCTTGTAAGAGTGGGTTCCCTAAGGTTCCGTCTAAGAGTTCTTTCAAGAGAATTGATATCAATGGGCGAATCGATTGTGGGTAAGGAAAGTGACCTACGACCGAACATCAACAATAAAGCATATACTCAATCAAAGCAATTCATCAACCACAACTCCACATACGATGTTCCCTTTCTCCTCAATTATCAAGACGGAAAATGTAAATGGCCACGACAAGGACCGATGCTTTAACACAAAATTTAAACAGGATAAGAGCCTCAACAAGGGCTTCACAACTAAACTAAAACTAAATTTAACACATGCACAATATTCACAACTCGAAACTAGAAGTCACGAGACTTACCTGGGGTCCTCTAGACTTACAATTTGCTAGCATTCCCACGGCGAGCTTCGAGTCCCTAGAATCTTACAACACTTAAAACACAAAGGTGGTCAAAACACACAAGGAATATTCACAAGACACAATATTCACAATCAAACTAAATTTAACCCTAAACTTTGGTTGCTAAACCGTTTGCAGTCCCCGGCAACGGCGCCAAAAATTGATCAGTTGGTTAATCATACATCAACCTTCGCAATAGCACGAATCATTGTAAAATAGGGCTATTGGTCGGGTAAGTCGAACCACAGGGACTACGCTAGTCTAATACAACCTAAATGTCTAGAATCATTCTTAGAATGATGAAGGGTGTATAGAGGTTTTGTTGGATGTCACTTAAGCTAGGAAATTAAAAGTGCATAAAACAGTAAATTGCAAGAATTTAAGGGAGTGAGTACAAGTAAAGAAGGCTAGGGAAATGAATCCACCTCCATCCCTATACACATGCTAGGTTAAGATTAATTTAAGGGGAAAACAACATATATGATAGTCATGATACATAACAATACTAGGTTGCTATAATATCCTTAAGAAGTTCATTTAATTAGAAAGGCAAGAATAAACCATCAAAGGTTCACATGATCAACTACCTAAACTAAAATGTAGCTTAGAACATGCTTACTAAGCCAAGGATTATCAAGCCCTAATTTAAATGGTGAATGCACATAAAGCTAAGAATCAAGTATAGCCCATCAAAGGGAAACCCTAAGCCATGAACTATCTAGGTTCTCCAACTCCATGCCATTAAAACCATTCCATGATCTAACTTCCATTGTCACCATGGAAGTGCAAGCAATATGATTAAGAAAGGCAACCATCCAAGACAAGATGAGTAACTCACAATAATCATTTAAAACATTCAACATTCATTACAACAAAAGTGAGGCTCTTGACCATGGAAAGACTATCAAAAATACATTGTAATCCCCAAAAATAAACTATACTAACACATGCTTACAAGGGAGGGGTTTCATCACCTCCCTAGATGAGGTTTAGTTACCCATTGGTGAGCTAGAAGAAGGAAGAAGCATCATCCTCATCTCCATTTTCGAGCTCCTACTGTAGCACTCAAGAACACCCTCTCCTTCTCTCTTCTCTCTCCTTTCTCTTGCTCAAGATAAAGCTTGATCATATATGTGGCCTTTGGGTAGCCTTTTATGCTCCAACCATACCCTCCCTCCTCCAAGGGACACCTCCAACCACTTCATAAAGAGGGAAGATGGCATTGAGGAATCCAATGTGCAAGTGGGCTGAAATGAGCCATTTCCGAAGGGCATTCTGCCTGATTTTCGAGCGCACGCTTGGTGACTTCGAGCACTCTAACTTAGTGCAATGTGCAACATGCTCCTCTTGCTCAGTGCTGACCTATTTTGGGAAAACTGCTATAACTTTGTGCCCCGAACTCCGAATGACGATCTGTTTGAAGCTTTGGAGAGCTGATTCAGTGTTTTAAAAACTTCATGTTTTGATGAAGACCCAAATCTCAAGTCTGGTTGGTCGAAAATGGGGAGAAAGGCAGTACATCAGTGCTGCCAGGCAGATCTGCGCACCTCTGTTGTGAAGATCATAACTCTCTGCTCCGAACTCCGAATGATGAACCACTTGAAGATTTGGAAAGCTGATTCAGAGCTCTAAATCTTTCATGTTATGAGGGAAGTCCAGTTCTCGAGTTTGGAAGGTCAAAATGGCAAGCAAAGACCAGGCTCTACTGCTGCCAGAATTCAGCATTGGCACCCTTTTGTTGCTCAAGACTCCACAAGGCCTTATTCTTGTTCCATTTTGGCCAATGAACCTGAAAATGCATAAAAACATAGAATTGGAGTTAATCTACATAAAATAATTAATAACTGGACTTTGTTAATGTAATTTAGGGCGCTTGAATATACATTATTTGGCGCTCATCACCTCCCTAGATAGAGGTTTAGTTACCCATGGGAGCCTTAGAAGAAGGAAGAAGCTTGGAAGATCCCTCCATTTTCGAGATCCCTATTCTTGGCCACAAGAACTCTATCTTCTCCTCCTCTTTCTCTCTCTAAAAATCTTGCAAGAATGAGATATTTTTTTGATATGTGGTTCCCCTCACCTTTGTAGACATCCTCTCCACCAAAACCCTACCAAACAAGGCTCAACTCCCACCAAAAGACATCTCCAACCAACCCATAAAGATGGAAATCAGAAATGAGGGAATCAAGGAGCAAGTGGGCTGAAGTGATGGATCCCAGAGAGCATTCTGCCCAAAGTTCGAGCGCTCGAAGTTCCATCAGCTTGCTCCTTTCTCTTGACCTGCTTTGCACTACTTTGGTAAAATAGCCATAACTTTCTATTCTGAACTCCAAATGATAAACCGTTTGAAGATTTGGAAAGCTAATTCAAAGCTCTAAATACGCCATGTTTTAATGGAAGTCCAGTTCTTGAGTTTGTAAGGTCAAAAATGGCAAGCAAATTAAAACTCCACTACTACCAGAACTTTAGCCTTGAGCACGTTGTTATTCAAAGATTGAACAAAACATCATTTTTGGTTCTTTTTGGCCAATGAACCTGAAAATATATAAAAACATGCAAATGAAGATAATCTACATAGAATAATCAAATAATGGACTTAACTAATGCAACTAAGGGCGCTTGAATATGCAATATTCGGCGCTTATCAAATATGTATGACCATGTGTAATGTCCAAGTTCCTTAAGCTCTTTAATCACCCCATGTAACAAGCGTTGAGCCAATAACTCCCAAACCAGATGGTCTTAGGGCGTTAAGTGTAAAGACACTCCTAAGGGAGTAATGACTCGGAATGGCTAGGCTACGAATTCAAACTAATCATACATCCTACATTATTTCCTTGTCTTCCTTTTTAATCAGCTAACATGTTGAAAGAATACAGTTTTTTTTTTTTTTTTTTTTTTTTTTTTTTTTTTTTTTTGTAGTTTGTTTTTTTTTTATTATTTTTGTTCCTTACCTTTGGTGAGTGCTTTTATTTTTTTTCTTTGCAAGGTCATTTTATCGAGAATGAAAACTTTCAAAACATACTAGCTCAATTAGGATAAACCAAGACAATAATCAACTAAGCATGTACCCCACAAATTGAATGCTAGTGTGCACAAGTGCGAGTGTAGAATTCTAGAATCAACTCTCAAAGCATTTTCAACCAACAAGATGATGTGTACCACAAGAGCAAACATGATATCAAAATTTAAAAATTTACCCTTAAATGGCATTCTAGAGCATACTAGAAGTATTAGACTCTAACAACTTGTTTTTCAAAGACACTATGCTTCAAAAATTCAAAATCATTGCCAAACACATCTCAAATCTCATCATGCATTTAAAGCTCAACTTAAAATAGAATGAAATCATGATGACCTTACCCCAAACTTAAACTGTACATTGTCCTCAATGTGTAATGATGTAATGACCTGGATTTTCATGGATATTTTTTTTTCGTTGTCTTTCCTTTCTGAGTTCAGTTCCTCTTCGCTTAGTGTCGTCTCGAGTGCTCTGGAGTGATTTTCGAGACTCTTTTTTGTGGATTGACAACTTCCTTTGAGGATTGAGTCGTTTCTGCATTTTCGTTTTTCAACACTATTCACTTTTCGTCATTTTCCCAATTTCGTCCTTTTCCCTATTTTGTCTTTTCCCCATTTGACACTTTGTTGGCGTAACCACATTTCTTGTGTTTGGAGTTGGTTTTTGACTTCATGTATCTCCATCTTGAGTGGTTTCCACGAAATACGTATCTTTACTTTTGCAAGAAAGTACTCTAGTTGCTCCCGGTGTCCATAGGGGCATGGATGCAAAGTTCTTGAAATTATTTTCTTTTCTTGGGGTGTTTTTTGTAAATATTTTTTAAAGATATTTTATTTCAGGGGTTTTTAAGAAAATATTTTTGGAAGATATATTCATTCTGGGCCATAAGTGCAGTTTTCACTTTTTGGAGGGGCCATTGTGCAATTAATGAAAGTTATTGCAAAATGTCTTGTTTTAAGCCTGGATCCTCGTACGGGATTCATTTTCACATTTTGTCGAGTTGTGTACTCTTGGAATTTCCTCCTGGTCGATGTTTTCCAGTTTCAGGGTTTTTTGCCCCGGTTTGTGCCAAAATTGTTTTGGTCGTAACTTTCTGCTCGGGACTCAGTTTTCGACGCAGTTTCTTCCGTTGTTCATATTTTATCATTTTAAATCTTTTTCATTCACAAAGTTTTGTCATTTGAGTGCGTCTGCTCAAATTTTACTTTTTCGGACCCCGCGGGGCCCGTCCGGGGCACTTTTTGAGATTTCTATAAAAGGGGGGTGAGATATTTCATTTTTCATCTTCTCCCCTCTTCATGCACGACCTGGAGCTCCCATGGCAGCCCAAGGGGTGCTGCCATCTTCTCTCTCCTCTTTTGGTTCACTTTTCCTTGATGGAATGTCTTCGGCCTTAACGTTTGTTGTTTCCGTCGCCATGCTCTACCTTTCCCCCTTATTAGAATTCAGTTTTGACCATTTCTTGAGTTTGGTTTTGAGGTCAATTTATGATTTTGATGGGACTTTCACGGGGGTTATGTTCACGGCGTTGTCCTTGACAAAACCTAGTAGTTTCGTCGGATTCGGAGCCGTTCCATTTTGATGGCTTTTGAGATTTTCATCTCAAATTGAGGTAGGAAATGTTTTAGGATTTATATGTGTTGTATTGAGTGTTTCTCATGATTATACAACTTATATGTATGCCTTGTATCAAATTTAGAAAGTTGGTAATTTTTATTTCTTTGTATAAGATTTAAAATTCATGATGATATATAACTTTGATTTGAATTATGCCATGCTAGAAAATCATATTTTAATATGTTTGTTAACATATATTAAATTGGTATTGATTGAATAAAAATTATATATTTTAATTAATATTTATCTTTTGTGAAAGATTAAAGTGCATGGCCGTACCTTGCATGAAATTAAGTTGTAGTATGCTTCTAAATTAGGTTTTGGCATGTTGTTTAACATACTTTAATTGAAGAGCATTTGGACAAGTATGAAGATCTAGAGATTTTAATTAAAATGATTAATTAAAATCTAATTAAGAGTTTCGTTGGCCTAATTGAGTGTTTAGCTTGATATTTGTGATAACTATGACTTATGTACTAGCATATGTTAATTTGGGACCATTTAGAGTTGTTTTTAGAATTGAGAGATTTAATTATCATGATGTAATTAAATTCTACCTTGTTGCACCATTGAATGAATCATGTAATTGACATTAATAATATGTTTAAGGCATGATTTTAGGCTTATAATGGAATTATGAGTTTATGTTCCAATATTGAATTATATTGTTATAGCGTATAACGAATCATACACTGAAGATTCGACATGTGATGTTATTATAGTGCGTAACGAATCGGGCTCTGAAGATTCGACATTGTCATCCTATAGTAGTTGTGGATTTAGAGCATGTGTTGTGTGGTTACAACCTACTTGTGCATAGAAGGTGACTTAGTGCATTATATAAATTACGTATAAGTTGTGAACTTATTTGATTATTTTGGAGTCTTGGGACATTGTTACTGTGATATGGCTAAAGTTCGGCTTTAGTGCGGGAGGTATGAGTTCTCCCCAATTGAGATAGTGCGCACTAGGGTGGTCTTCCCAGCGGGTTAATGCCAGGAATAACCAATTTGTTCTTGGTTTAGTCCGAGACATGATGTTCAAGTCTTCCACTATTTGTTTTCGCGTGCAATTCTAGGTTAACAATCATGTTTATATTGTGACTTGTGGTTTTGGTCATTGGCGATTTTGATGTTGTTAAGTACATCTATGTTTGGATGTGGTTTACTTTTAGGAAAAGTTTTGGAGGATCGCTGTTGGATACAGCTTGTTGTGGAGTTTCTCGTCGTAGTTATAACTAGGCAAGGTTTTGAGGAATCGTAGTTATAGTGGTTGTTTATCGATTGATAGAAATTGAGGAATTCTGAGGATTTAGTTATCCGTGATAGAGATGTGGATCTGATGTTTGATCATGGTGATTGGTCTTGTAGTTGATCTATTTCAGGGAGAAATGTGAAGGACTTTCGATGAAATGTCTTATTGTGAGGTTCGTTTTGATTTCTGTAGGCGTTTATTTGCTTGTCAAGTTTTGGATTCCTGATTAATGTTGTTAATAGGGGTATTTTGAGACATTGGAGATGTTGGTTTTATTGTATTGAGGATTTAAGGCCTTAAACATAGCGGTACCTATGACATTGTTGTCAGAGTTTTGGGATTGGCTAGGATAGTCTGGCCAGACATCTTTGGACCATATCTCAACTCTCATAAAATGTTGGTCTCTGTAGTGCTTTTGGTAATGATCATTTCTGACATTGATGTCATTTATATCGAGAGGTTTCTTGGGTAGACCTAGTGGGGGGCAGGTTATGAATTAGTGCCTTATACTGCCATGCTACCGTACCACCGTACAAAGTTGTGTGTTGTGGGCGAGTACTAGTTGCCGTCGATGCTACTTTATTGACGAGTAAGTGTGGGTGGGCACTAGGCACTGTCATTGCTACCACATATTTAAGTACGTCGTGGGCAGTTTCTGGTCGCTATTCGTACAGCCGCATCGTCTTGTTCGGTACCCTGATATGATACGTGGTTATCTTGGAGATCTTTTGGTGGTCGTTTTTGGATCGGTATGATGGTTCATCTAGAGGGATGTTTATGGTTGTTATCTTCCGTTCCTTTCTCTCACCTTGGGTTCTGTGTGTGAGTTCCGACTTATTGGGTGGCCGTTTAGTCACTTTCCTTTTGAGAGGTTGTCCTGTCATTAGCACGGGGGTGCGAATGACATTAGTCTGTGCGTTGTCTTTCAGCTTTGGAATTGCTTTTGTATCGCATTGTATGGGATACTCGGAGATGTACTCCGTAGTTATCCTGGTTTCGCCTTTTTGTTTTGGATGGGGCTGGATTTCGGGGATGAAATCCCTTTAAGGTGGGAAGGTTGTAAAGACCCGGATTTTCACGGATATTTTTTTTCCGTTGTCTTTCCTTTCTGAGTTCAGTTCCTTTTCGCTTAGTGTCATCTCGAGTGCTCAGGAGTGATTTCCAAGACTCTTTTTTGTGGATTGACAACTTCCTTTGAGGACCGAGTCGTTTCCGCATTTTTCGTTTTTCGACACTATTCACTTTCCGTCATTTTCCCTATTTCGTCCTTTTCCCTATTTTGTCCTTTCCCCGTTTGACACTTTGTCTGTGTAACCACACTTATTATGTTTGGAGTTGGTTTTTGACTTCATGTATCTCCTTTTTGAGTGGTTTCCACGAAATACGTATCTTTACTTTTGCAAGAAAGTACTTTGGTTGCTCCCGTTGTCCATAGGGGCATAGATGCAAAGTTCTTTGAAATTATTTTCTTTTCTTGGGGTGTTTTTCGTAAATATATTTTGAAGATTTTTTATTTCAAGGGTTTTTAAGAAAATATTTTTGGAACATATTTTCATTCTGGGCTATAAGTGCAGTTTTCACTTTTGGAGGGGCCATTGTGCAATTAATGAAAGTTATTGCAAAATGTCTTGTTTTGAGCCTGGATCCTCGTACGAGATTCATTTTCAAATTTCATCGAGTTGTGTACTCTTGGAATTTCCTCCTGGTCGATGTTTTCCAATTTCAAGGTTTTTGGCCCCAGTTTGCGCCAAACTTATTTTGGGCATAACTTTCTGTTCGGGACTCAGTTTTCAACGCCGTTTCTTTTGTTATTCATATTTTATCATTTTGAATCTTTTTCATTCACAAAGTTTTACCATTTGAGCGCGCCTGCTCAAATTTAACTTTTTCAGACCCGGCGGGGCCCATTCGAGGCACTTTTAGAGATTTCTATAAAAGGGGGGTGAGATATTTCATTTCTCATCTTCTCCCCTCTTCATGCACGACCTGGAGCTCCCATGGCAGCCCAAGGGGTGCTTCCATCTTCTCTCTCCTCTTTTGGTTCACTTTTCCTTGATGGAAAGTCTTCGGTCTTAAGGTTCGTTGTTCCCCTCGCCGTGCTCTACCTTTCCCCCTTATTAGAATTCAATTTTGTCCATTTCTTGAGTTTGGTTTTGAGGTCAAGTTATGCTTTTGATGGGGCTTTCATAGGAGCTATGTTCACGGCGTTGTCCCCAACAAAACCTAGTAGTTTCGTCGTACTCGGAGCCATTCCATTTTGATGGCTTTTGAGATTTTCATCTCAAATTGAGGTAGGAAATGTTTTAGGATTTATATGTGTTTTATTGAGTGTTTCTCATGATTATACAACTTATATGTATGCCTTGTATCAAATTTAGAAAGTTGGTAATTTTTATTTCTTTGTATAAGATTTAAAATTCATGATGATATATAACTTTGATTTGAATTGTGGCATGCTAGAAAATCATGTTTTAATATATTTGTTAACATATATTAAATTGGTATTGATTGAATAAAAATTGCATATTTTAATTAATATTTATCTTTTGTGAAAGATTAAAGTGCATGGCCATATCTTGCATGAAATTAAGTTGTAATATGCTTCTAAATTAGGTTTTGGCATGTTGTTTAACATACTTTAATTTGAGAGCATTTGGACAAGTTTGAAAATCTAGAGATTTAAATTAAAATGATTAATTGAAATCTAATTAAGGGTTCCGTTGGCCTAATTGAGTGTTTAGCATGATATTTGTGATAACTATGACTTATGTACTAGCATATGTTAATTTGGGACCATTTAGAGGTGTTTTAGAATTGAGAGATTTAATTATCATGATGTAATTAAATTCTACCTTGTTGCACCGTTGATTAAATCATGTAATTGACATTGATAATATGTTTAAGGCCTGATTTTAGGCTTATAATGGAATTATGAGTTTATGTTCCAATATTGAATTATATTGTTATAGCGTGTAATGAATCAAACACTGAAGATTCGACATGTGATGTTATTATAGTGCGTAACGAATCAAGCTCAGAAGATTCGACATTGTCATCCTATAGTAGTTGTGGATTTAAAGCATGTGTTGTGTGGTTAAAACCTACTTGTGAATAGAAGGTGACTTAATGCATTATATAAATTACGTATAAGTTGTGAACTTATTTAATTATTTTTGAGTCTTGGGACATTGTTACTGTGATATGGCTAAAGTTTGGATTTAGTGCGGGAGGTATGAGTTCTCCCCAATTGAGATAGTACGCACTAGGGTGGTCTTCGCAGTGGGTTAATGCTCGGAATAACCGATTCATTCTTGGTTTAGTCCGAGACGTGATATCCAAGTCTTCCACTATTTGTTTTCGCGTGCAATTCCTGGTTAACAATCATGTTTATATTGTGACTTGTGGTTTTGGTTATTGGCGATTTTGATGTTGTTAAGTACATCTATGTTTATGATTTTAATGAATCACTTTAATGTTGTTAAGTACATTCATGTTTATGATTTTTAATAAATCATTGTGAGCTTTTAAATGTTGTTAAGTACATTCTTGTTTTATGATTTTTAATGAATCATTATAAGCTTTTGATGTTGATAAGTACATCCATGCTATATTGTTCAAATGTAATTTAGGAATGATCCTATAGATTCATTTGGAACATTAACGTTAGGTGATATGATCACTTTTGTCGCTTTCGTATTTTAGATTTCAAACTGATGACTTGAGAATCTATATTTTCTTGTTTTGAATAACATGCTCCTACGTTGTTTGAATTGCATGAATGATGTGATTTTTGCTAGAAATGATTTTAGGTTGCTTAGGATGCTCCCTGAGTCTCACATTGACATAGATGTTAGGTGGAATGAACCACAATAATTAAATCATGCAAACTTGTAAAACGTAGGTTGATGCATGCTCATTTCCTACGAGTAGCTTTATGTTACTCACCCCTAAGATATTGGGGTATATTTCAGGTCCAGGATACAAAATTGGAGATTGCAATTGCTTGGGTGATTTGCTGAGTTGAGCTTCTTTAGAAGCATTCTTGTTCACATGCAAGTGTTAACATGTTCATGATTTGTCTTTGAAATGTAATTTTTCTAACTTGGAGGTTTGACATGTCAAATGTTGTAAATGTATTGTAATGAAACCATAGGCCATTGTAGCACATCCATTTTATCATATTACATACACTTGCATACTCACTTTGGCAAACAATACCTTCCTTGATGAAACAAAAACCTAAAGTTGCATATTTTTTTGTTTGACCCTATTCTGTTACAGGGGCATTACGGGTGTTTCAAAATGAGTTTTTTTTCATTTTTCCTTCCAAGTCACATAGAAAACTTGATTTTGAGGAGGGTTTATTTTTTGTGTTTTTGCAGAAAACATCATCTTGGCCCTCAAAAATCCATATTTTTCCAGAAAATCCATACTGCTAGGTTTTGCAAATTTTTAGTACAAATGTAGTTGGTACTATTCATCGACTTTTTCTTGAAAATCGTCACGACTAATCCGGAACTTCTGAGATATTGTGGGTGTATTTTAAGATTGAATTTTTAATTTAGGCAATTTAAAAACCTTCCGGAGCCCTATTTCCAAAACTTGGGCAGTAGCTCAGATTAGTTTTTTTTCTCTCGACCTGATTTTCTTGGGGGCATTCTGGGCATTTTATAATGCATTTTTTTTTGTTTTCGTTCATGTTTGGGGTAGAAAACTTGATTTTAGGGGGGGTTTGTTCTTTGATTTTTTCAAAAAAAGTCCGTTTAAATGCCCGTTTTTACTCTCAGTTGTAGCAGTGGTGGGTTGTCCTCGTCGGGCCGCTATGACATCATTTTGTTTTTGATCTTTCTCCTTCATCCGGACTCTAAATGATGAAATTATTGAGTCCATTATGATTAATTTTTTATTGTCTTTCCAGCGGTGAGCTCGATATCACTTGAATCCACTTTTTGTAAAATGACCATTTTGCCCCTAGGTCTTTTTTGTCCATTTTTGAAACGACACTTCTGTATTTCTTTCCTTTAGGTTTCGTGACCTTATTGAGGGTCACATTGGTGTTTAAGAGACATATTGTATCTCTAGAGACCGTTGGTTCACCTTTCGCTTCCGCATTTCGGATCCATTATCGGGTCATCTTTTGGTCATCACTGACGCATCGGGTTTACAAAACTTGGGCCGTCACAAGTGGTATCAGAGCTCCTAGGTTCGAAAACCTTAAGACGATGGGTTTTGGGTGCATATCATGCTTTTGTTGCCATACTCTATGTGTTTATATGCTTTATGATAACATGTTTTGGTTGATGACATGTTTATGTGCTTACGTGGTACATATTGTATGCCGTTCGTTTAGCATTGTTTTATTCTAATGTAAAGAGCATGACATGTGACGTATGCTAGATTAGAATTGTATAGGCATAATTGTGTTGCATATTTGGCATGACACGGCATTGGTCATTGAGGCACGAGTTGAGGTTGATGGTGATTGTAGTCAAAGTTTCGTGACAGTATAAGTTGTTGTCGACCTTTTTAAGGTAGGTGGATGGTCACCTTTTGTTTCGGCTCTCATGAGATGAGTTGTTTGGCGTTACCATAGTGCTGGATTTGTTGGTTTGGGGCCATTATGAGGTTATGGACCTCTTAGGATCCTTGGTTATTCAGGATGATTCCTCTGGAACTTGCATTTTTCGTGGGCGGGTACATTGTGGGTGGTTGCATAGCACTGTCATGCTACCGTACTGGCATGCTACATGTGTAGTTCAGATGGAATCAGTGTCGATTTTGTTTTGATAGGCGTTGTCCTTTTGATCGATGATGATGGTGTTTGTTTTGGGGATCAGTCGTAGTGATTGATTTGGTTGTTGCTGGTATGGCCATAGTTGCCATTTCCTTTAGAGTTCCCCTTGCGTGATGACGCTTTTAGGATTAAATCGATTGATTGATGTTTCAGGTAGAGAGAGTATTGCACTGTTAGTGTCACTTGTAGTGTCACCCTTAGATTCAGAGATGGATTATAAGAGTCTTACCATTGTGGTAAGGGCTCACGTTTGTTTTGAGACAGGTTGTTGTTGCATTGGTTTTTGGAGTCAGTGTATGGCTAGGACTGGTCCTTCCTTTTTACCTAGGCACTCTAGGACACGATGTCCATAAGGTTCATTATTGCCTCACTTTTGTTTTCTGCAGTTTCATTTACTACCATGTTAGTAGTATGATTTATGATGTTGTGATGCATGAGTAGATTGAGGTGTATCCATATTTTCCTCCTTATTGTGTGGTATTAACATGCCTTCCGTATATGCTTAGAGATGTCATACTATTATTACATTTTAATGACATGTTTTTGTGCTTACGTGGAGACGTGTTGCATGTACCTTTGATTTTTATCTATGTGAGTAGATTTCTTTCTGGTAGTTGCATTCCTTGTCACATGCATGACTTCCAGGTTTGGGTTCCCTTTTGTTTCTCCTCAGTCGCACGTAGTGTGTATGTGGGTTTCCGTAAGAGTTTCATTGTGAGATTCCTTATAGTGGAGTTATCACATTTGTTCCATCTTGAGCTGTCCACTTCCCTAAGGTAGGAAGGATGCTCCATTTTCGTGTTGTCATATCGACACTTGTAGGAGCATAGGGTTTCTTCTCTTTTCTTGGTTCGTGTTAAGGACTTTACAAGGAGTGAGTCTCTTCTTTTCATTGCGTTGTGCATAGTTCTTGGTAGGTTGGTCCGTGAGGATCACCATTGTTGTTTTGAGTCCTTGGTGAGGATTTGATGGATTTTGGTTAACTTACTTCTATGTAGGGGGTGAAGTCTTCGACCTTATTGTCTTTTATTTTAGAGATGGGGTTGTGGTGTTGTCCTTTTTAGGACTAGTGGTTCCCTTTCTTTCGTGTCTTCCTTAGGGAGTTTTTGCTGTGGTTATTGACAAAATTGTAGTGCTCGGAGTGAGTTGATTGGTGTGAGATCATTTTATGGGGACTTGTGTCCATATCATTGAGGATTTGTTTGATTGTGAGGTGAGCTCGATGCTCTTTTAAGAATGCCTTTTAGAGACTTGTTTCTTTTTTCGAGGTCTGGATGTGGTTAACTTTTAGGAGGAGTTTTGGAGGATCGCTGTAGGATACGGCTTGTTGTGGAGTTTCTCGTCCTTGTTATAACTAGCCATGGTTTTGAGAAATCGTAGTTCCAGTGGTTTTTTATGGATCGATAGAAATTAAGGAATTCTGATTTAGCTTGGTGTTGCCAAGCATGGTTTTGAGAGATTCATCTTGTGACCTTAGTTGTTGGCATTTTGATGTGTGTGCCATTTGGTGAATTTGTATTTTGAGGATTTAGTTATCCGTGATAGAGATGTGGATCTGATGTTTGATCATGGTGATTAGTCTTGTAGTTGATCTATTTCAGGGAGAAATGTGAAGGACTTTCGATGAAATGTCTTATTGTGAGGTTTGTTTTGATTTCTGTAGGCGTTGATTTGCTTGTCAAGTTTTGGATTCCTGATTAATGTTGTTAATAGGGGTATTTTGAGACATTGGAGATGTTGGTTTTGTTATATTGAGGATTTAAGGCCTTAAGCTTAGCGGTACCTATGGCATTGTTGTCAGAGTTTTGGGATTGACTAGGATGGTCTGGCCAGACATCTTTGGACCATATATCAACTCTCATAAAATGTTGGTCTCCGTAGTGCTTTTGATAATGATCATTTTTGACATTGATGTCATTTGTATCGAGAGGTTTCTTGGGTAGACCTAGTGGGGGGCAAGTTATGAATTAATACCTTATACTGCCATGCTACCGTACAACCGTACAAAGTTGTGTGTTGTAGGCGAGTACTAGTTGCCGTCCATGCTACTTTACTGACGAGTAAGTGTGGGCGGGCACTAGGCAATAACAATAATTAAAAGATTTCAACTCTCATAACTTATTTAATTATTTTGGAGACTTGGGACATTGTTACTGTGATATGGCTAAAGTTCGGCTTTAGTGCGGGAGGTATGAGTTCTTCCCAATTGAGATAGTGCGCACTAGGGCGGTCTTCCCAGTGGGTTAATGCCCGGAATAACCAATTTGTTCTTGGTTTTGTCCGAGACGTGTTGTCCAAGTCTTCCACTATTTGTTTTCGCGTGCAATTCCAGGTTAACAATCATGTTTATATTGTGACTTGTGGTTTTGGTTATTGGCAATTTTGATGTTGTTAAGTACATCTATGTTTATGATTTTAATGAATCATTTTAATGTTGTTAAGTACATTCATGTTTATGATTTTTAATAAATCATTGTGAGCTTTTAAATGTTGTTAAGTACATTATTGTTTTATGATTTTTAATGAATCATTATAAGCTTTTGATGTTGATAAGTATATCCATGCTATATTGTTTAAATGTAATTTAGGAATGATCCTATAGATTCATTTGGAACATAGACGTTAGGTGATATGATCACTTTTGTCGTTTTCGTATTTTAGATTTCAAATTGATGACTTGAGAATCTATATTTTGTTGCTTTGAATTGCATGCTCCTATGTTGTTTGAATTGCATGAATTATGTGATTTATGCTAGAAATGATCTTAGGTTGCTTAGGATGCTCCCTGAGTCTCACATTGACATAGACGTTAGGTGGAATGAATTACAATAATTAAATCATGTAAACTTGTAAAACGTAGGTCGATGCATGCTCATTTCCTACGAGTAGCTTTATGTTACTCACCCCTACGATATTAGGGTATATTTCAGGTATAGGATAGCAGATTGGAGATTGCAATTGCTTGGGTGATTTGCTGAGTTGAGCTTCTTTAGAAGCATTCTTGTTCACCTGCAAGTGTTAGCATGTTCATGATTTGTCTATGAAATGTAATTTTTCTAACTTGGAGGTTTGACGTGTCAAATGTTGTAAATGTATTGTAATGAGGCCATAGGACCTTGTAGCATATCGATTTTATCATATTACATACACTTGCATGCTCACTTTGGCAAACAATACCTTCCTTAATGAAACAAAAACCTAAAGTTGCATATTTTTTTGTTTGACCCTATTCTGTTACAGGGGCATTTCGGGTATTTCAAAATGAGTTTTTTTTCATTTTTCCTCCCTAATCACGTAGAAAAATTGATTTTGAGGGGGGTTTATTTTTTGTGTTTTTCCAGAAAACATCATCTTTGCCCTCAAAAATCCATATTTTTCCAGAAAATCCTTGCTGCCAGGTTTTGCAAATTTTTAGTACAAATGTAGTTGGTACTATTCATCGACTTTTTTTTTTAAAATCGTCACGGCCAATTCGAAACTTTCGGAGGTCTTGTGAGTGTATTTTAAGATTGCATTTTCAATTTAGGCAATTTAAAAACCTCCCGAAGCCCTATTTCCAAAACTTGGGCAGTAGCTCAGATTAGTTTTTTTTCCTCTTGACCTGATTTTCTTGGGGACATTCTGGGCATTTTAAAATGCATTTTTTTTTTGTTTCCATCGACCTACGGGGTAGAAAACTTGATTTTAGGGGGGGTTTCTTCTTTGAGTTTTTTCAAAAAAAGTCCGTTTAGATGCCCCTTTTTACTCTCAGTTGTAGTAGTGGTGGGTTATCCTCGTCGGGCCGCCATGACATATTTTTGTTTTTGATCTTTCTCCTTCGTCCGGACTTTGAATGATGAAATTCTTGAGTCCATTATGATTAATTTTTTATTGTCTTTCCAGCGGTGTGCTCGATAGCACTTAAATCCACTTTTTGCAAAATGACCATTTTGCCCTTAGGTTCTTTTTGTCCGTTTTTGAAACGACACTTCTGCATTTGTTTCCTTTGGATTCTGTGACCTCATTGAGGGTCACATTGGTGTCTTAAAGACGCATTGTATCTCTAGAGACCGTTGTTTCACCTTTCACTTTCGCATTTCGGATCCATTATCGAGTCATCTTTTGGTCATCATTGACGCACTGGGTTTACAAAACTTGGGCCATCACAAATGAGAACAATGAAAGAAATGGATAGAGTATACCGTGATAGTATAAGACATGAAGTCCTGTAATTATCCATTAGGAAAGATGTCTCCCCCAAACTTGGATGTAAAAACTCACTGCAATAGCCACACTAGCAACACACATCAAATATCAATGTGGGATAAGAATCATACATTCCAAAACAATATATAACAAGATATAAAGAGATATGAGATCAAGCCCTTTGTAAAGTTGAAACAAGCAGAGCTATGCTGAAGGGCACAATGGAAAAACATTTTTTTTTTTTTTTTTTTTTTTTTTTTAAATATGCGAAGGAAAAGGAAATTTTATATACAACTTACAAAATGAAAAATTAAATGGCTAAATTTAATGTTTCTAGCAAGACAGAATGCTACTTTGAGAAATTTTTATTTTATTTTATTTTCAATTTATGAATGCATAAATGTACAAAAGGAAAAGAATCGAAAATAATAATAATAATAGTAATAATAATAATAATAATAATAATGATAATAATAAAATGCAAATTAACATGCAAGGAAGAAGGAACTCGATACAACTATTGTTTAACGTCGCTAGAAAAACGTGAAATGCTTTCAATCTTCAAAGTGAATGGGATCCACCAAGAGGGCTGATTCCACATTTCTTTGAAGAGCTTGTCCATCAATGAATGGTTTAAGCCTTTGACAATTAACTTTGAAGGTCCCTTTATCTTTTAAATTTTGAAGTTCAACCGCCCCATGAGGTGAGATGGAGATGATTAGATAAGGGCCTTCCCATTTGGTTTGAAGTTTTCCAGGAAAGAATTTTAGCCTAGAGTTAAATAACCAAGCTTTTTGCCTAGGCTCAAAGGACTTTTTCACAATATGTTTATCATGAGATGCTTTAGTCCTTTCCTTGTAAATTTTTGAACTATCATAAGCATTATTTCTCAATTCCTCTAGCTCATTAAGTTGGAGCAAACGGTCCTTTCCAGCCTTATTAAGATCAAAGTTAAGCCTTTTTATTGCCCAAGGTGCTTTGTGTTCTAGCTCAATCGGAAGATGACAAGGCTTTCCATAAACAAGTCTATATGGAGACATGCCTATTGGAGTCTTGTAAGCTGTCCGATAAGCCCACAAAACACCATTCAATTTCCTTGACCAATCTTTTCGGGTCGGATTGACAGTTTTCTCATATTATGTTTTATTTCCCTATTAGATACCTCGACTTGCCCACTTGTTTGGGGATGATAGGGACTGACCACTTTATTTGTGACAAAGTATTTCAAAAAGAGTTGCTTCAAGAATTGATTGTAGAAATGTTTTCCTCCATCACTTATCATAGCCCTTGGCATACCAAAACAAGTAAAAATGTTTGATTTAACGAATACAATTACCACAGAATGGTCATTCGTTTTGGTAGCACAAGCCCCAACCCACTTTGACATATAATCAATGGCAACGAGAATGTATTGAAAGCCATAAGACATTAGGAATGTGTAATACCCCTAATTTCAAAAGGATAGTAACGGTATTTACTTTATTATTTAAATTGCTTTTTTAATTGCTGAAGTGCTTATGTGTTAATTAAATTGATTTAATTGTTATTATATTGATTTTTGTTTTGCTTAATTGATTATTTGATTAATTGTTTTCTTAGTTGCTTTAATTATGGATTTAATTGTATTCATTAATTGATTATTTTAGTTATTAGTTTAATTATATTAGGTACAAACTTGTTTAAGTGAATTTAGTCATATTAAATTTAATTAGTTTCTATCTTAACGTGACTGTAGGGAAGGTTGCACACAGATAGTTATACATTAGGGTTATAGTTCACAACTGACATTGAATTTAACCTAGTTTTCTCTATGGGCCGAGTAAATCCAATTAGGGTTTAAGAGAGCCTAGGATTAGGGTGGCCTATAAATATTCACCTAAGTTGTCTACCTAGGGTTTTAGAATAAACTTACGACATAGTAAGGTTAAGAGAAGTTTTGGAGACGACTGGGAAAGAACAGAGAGCAAACAAAGGATTCACCAGAAATTTGAGACGAACGTAGTTGTAAGGTAAGTTCTATCCTTACTCTCTCCCTTAGGCTTCATGTTCTTTGAATTCTTAAACAGTTCTAGGATTAATTGAATCAATTATAAATTTTCTCTGTTAGTGCTTAAACTGAAACATATCAGTATGTGTTGTATGCTTGAAAAGGCTGTTAAAATATGTTATTTGCTTGTTTAATTCTCTATTTAAACCTATGCATGGAATGTATTAAAAGACTTGAACATGGATTGGGAAGCTACTGGGATGGAGTTACAACTTCTGGAAACCATAGCGTAGGGTAGAGAGGCTGCAGAAGGAGTCTGAAGAAGAGGGAAGAGGAAGAGACGGGGCAGAGAGGGAGAGAGCCGGCTCCCTTTGATGTGGAGGCGGCTCCCAAGTGTGGCAGCCAGCTCCAAGGCCTAAAGGAGGCAGCTCCACTTTTGGGAGACGTCTCTTTGCTGAGATTTTAATTTTTTCTTCTTTTCCGATTAGTTTTGGTTGCAGTGGTTGGTTCTCTAGGGTTTCAGTTGAGTTTAGTGCTATATGTTAGGTGTATGGAGGATGCTTAGAGACAATTATAAGACTTCAGGAGGCATGTTAATAATCTAATTATGGTTGTCACTTGAACAGTATACGTTGTAAACAAAATAACACACTGTGGTTGGAGTCGGAAGAATTAAATTGGTTTAATTCTCTGTGATTTGTAATCTTCTGAGACAGATAATATAATTAAAACATGCTTTATCATATATCATGATCATGTGTCTGAATTGCATTTGTTTTGGATGAATTGGTGTTAAGTGACTTTAAGGTTTAAACAAACTTAGCACTACACTGGATTTTGTGAAAACACTACAGATCAAGCATTTCTATATGTATACTGGAATTCTGTGTTAATGTTTTTATTATCACTGCTAGTATCAATTATTGGAGGCATGGATTTTGTTGATGTTTACCTTAACTGTCTATAATAGCAACTGTTGGAGATTGAATGCTTTTAAGATTTAAACTTGGCACGATACCGGATTTTATGGAACAACCTAAACTGAGTAGGTTTATGTATATACTATGACTATGTTAATTGATGCTTACATTATAATTGTTAGTATCAGAGATGGATATAAAGCTGAACATGTTTATGTATATGGTTAACTGTATTTATTGATGCTTACAATATGACTGTTGGTATCAGAAATAAAGATATAGATTTAGTTGATATTTATTGTAGTCATCTGGATTACCAACTGCTGGATGATTGGATAGTATACACCGGTATGGGACGGTGGTATACTAGGGACGGTTTGGTTTCAAAATACCAAAACCTACGTACTCTGGATTAAGAATTGGATTAACTAAAAGTTAAGTCCTATTGATTGTAGTGTCATGGCAAGGACTAGTTGAGCGGCACTACTAGGATACAGGATGGATTTTAAATATATTGTTATGGTACCTCGATATGAGCTTGAGTCTTAGGATCGACGGTTAGGGAGCGTATATGCATTAGGATGCATAGCTTCCCTGTTTAGGTATAGGTATACATGCCCATTTCATGTGCGTTTTAGCATGATACCTCTATTCAGGTTGAGATAGGCCTGTAGTCCAGTAAGAGTCCTTTAGTGTGACTATATATATATTTACGGACTATTAGCTATTGTTGAATTGTTTATGATGTACATGCGTATCGGGCCTTTGTTTGGATTGTAGTAGTATAAAACTTGTGCGTGGGCCTGACCCACTTCTATTTTTCAGGTACATGACAGTTCCGGACTTAGACGTATTCATGCTGAGCAGAGGTTTCTACTCACTCTACCGACAACGTAGGACTCTATCCATAGCTTTTATCAGGATATTCTTTCAGTTGTTTTAATTCAGTTTGTATTCTTATTAGGGGTCCACTAGAGATGGATTCTCGAGTTGTTAAATTTATAGAGTTTAGATTATTGGATTTTAACAATTATATTATTGAGGATTTTTAATTTTATTGTTTTAGTTTCTTCCAGCTCATTATATTTTTCTTATTCACTTTGTATTTTGTGTTCGCATTAAATATTAATTGTTTGATATTCCCTCGGGTTTATGCCGGACCTGATCAACCCGTGTCTAGGATCTGAGGGGTATCACAGTTGGTATCAGAGCACTCCAGGTTCAAGTGTCTCTAGGATGTTTCGTATTAAGTCTTTCGCGTAGCGTTTTTTCTTGATTAGAGCTTAAGTGTAGGATTCATTGTATTCTTTACGGTTCATTTAGAAATGGTACTGATGTCTGTCTTTTCGTGTTAATAGATGGTTAACGCTAGAAACGGACAAAACATGCAAGGAACTAGGAAGGAAAGGAGAGCGGCTCGTAGGCAACAATATTTCCTACGGCGTCAGCAAATGGAGGAAGAGCAACAAAGGTGTGGGTTTTAGGATGATGATGGTCAGTTTCAAGAGGAGGTTCAGCAGACTCGGGATCAGGGAGGAGATCCAGAGTATCCTCCTCATATTAATGACCTCATTACTCGGGCTATAAAAGCTGGGGTAACAGATGCACTTCGGAATCACCCTCAGGTACAGCCTGCACCATTACCAGCACCAGTTATTCAGACTGATACTTGGGAGAAGGCCAGGAGTTCTTTTATAAAGGGGAGCCCACCTGAGTTCACAGGCTCCACCGATGCGAGAGCAGCTCACCAGTGGAAACAGGACATCGAGCGACATCTTCGCTTGGTTCAGTGCATGGAGGTTCAAAAGCAGATGCTTTTTACATTCAAGCTAATTGGGGATGCACTATAGTGGTGGGAGCCAGTTGCCACCATAGAGGAGAGGATGGCATTGACTTATGATGAGTTTAGTGCACGCTTTGAAGAGAAGTATTTCCCTTATGCAGTCAGGGCAGCTATGAAGACTGAGTTTCTTAATCTGCAGCAGGGGAACATGATAGTAGCGGAGTATGAGCAGTAGTTCACACGCTTGTCTCTTTGCATCGGAGGAGGTGGATACAGAGGAGAAGAAGTGCAACAGTTTTGTCAAGGGACTGATGTGGTCTATCGAGAGACCTATTACAGGTAGTCCAGCCTGTACTACCTATGCTTAGGTGGTAGACGCCAATCTACAGCAGTATCAGTTGACCGTGGACATTAGACAGGCTAAGGTGACAGAGACTCTGCTAATCAGTCAGCTGAGAAAGGGAATGGGAACGGTCACCGACAGAATGACAAGGGCAAGTTCCAAGGACAACAGCTTTGGAAGAAGCACAAGGGTGGATCAGATGCTCCTAGAGATGTGGCACCCGTTCAGCGACAGCAGAATGGGGGACCAGAGGCAGGACAGGGTTAGCCACAGGCTAACCGACAGAGGAGGCCATTTGGTACTTTCCAGGGTAGTTGCTATACTTGTGGAGAGTATGGTCACACTTCCAAGCAGTGTCCTGCAACAAGACAGGGACAGAGACAGGGACAGGGACAGCATATGCAGCAGGGGCAGAGGGCGCCAGTGCTTTTACCAGCTCCACAGGTTCCACGGATTTAGGGACAGACTTATCTGGTTTTACCAGCACCACCGCAGCCTCAGGGACAGGCACCGCAGTAGTTACATTATGGCAGGGTGTACAACCCTAAGCCATAGGATATACAGGCACCTTAGGCTGTTGAGGGTAAGTTTCCTATTCATGGTTTACATAGACGTGTTTTATTTGATACGGGTGCTACACACTCATTTATAGCTAGGACTTTTATTACTTTATCTGGGATGAGGACGAGGGTATGCACTAGACCTCAGGGTATTTCTACACCATTTGGAGATACAGCTATTATATATGAGAGTAATGGGCCTGTGACACTAGATAATGGCAAACTCAGATTTCTAGCCAACCTATTGGTCCTGGACATGCACACTTATGATGTGATACTTTGGATGGATTCGTTGTCTCACTACCATGCCCAAGTTAATTATTTTGATAGGTCTATTATGTTTACCATACCTGGTCAGGACATATATGTCGTAGCTATGTCATGTTCTAACGGGGTCACTAGCACCTATTTATTTCACATGGAGGAGGACACGGAGGAGGGGACTACTGTATCATTGGATAACATGCCAATTGTACAGGATTTCCCGGATGTATTTCAGGAGATTCCAGGGTTGCCGCCTAGTCGCGAGATCAATTTTATAATTGACTTGGCTCCTAGCACTACGCCTATTGCTAGGGCACCGTATAGGATGGCACCGGTGGAGATGCTTGAGCTGAGGGAACAGATTCAGCAGTTACTCAGCCAGGGTTTCATTCATAGGAGTACTTCACCCTAGGGAGCACCGGTTTTATTTGTGAAGAAAAAGGATGGTTCACTTCGTCTGTGTATTGATTACAGGGAATTGAACAAGGTTACTATTCGTAACAAGTATCCTTTGCCTAGGATTGATGACTTGTTTGATCAGTTGAAGGGAGCTACCTATTTCTCTAAGATTGATCTGTGGTCTAGGTATCATCAACTTTGGGTTTGGGAGCAGGATGTTCCAAGGACAACGTTTTTCACTAGATATGGATCTTATGAGTTTCGTGTGATGCCGTTCGGGTTGACTAATGCACTAGCGGTTTTCATGGATTTGATGAACAGAGTCTTCAGGGCTTATTTGGATCAATTTGTCATTATTTTCATCGATGACATCTTGATTTACTCAAAGTCTGAGGATGATCATGCTAGACATCTACGGATTGTGTTGCAGATGCTTCGTGAGTACCAGTTGTACGCCAAGTTCAAGAAATGTGAATTTTTGTAGCAGGAGGTGAAATTTCTGGCTCATGTGGTGTCAGAAAGAGGAATAGCGGTGGATCCGACCAAGGTTTTAGCGGTGGTTGAGTGGGGACAGCTTACTTCACCTACTAAGATTCGGAGTTTCCTCGGTCTGGTAGGATATTACATGAGGTTCATCCAGGGGTTCTCAAAGATAGCGGGACCACTCACTCATCTGACTAAGAAGGGTGTACAGTTCGTGTGGGATGAACATTGTCAGAAAGCTTTTGATGAGATGAAGACTAAGTTAACTTCTGCACCGGTTTTGTTTACCCCACAGAGTGGAATAGAGTATCTGGTTTACATGGATGCTTCTTTACAGGGTCTTGGATGTGTTTTGATGCAGGAAGAGCGACCGATTTCATATGGATCTCGGAAGCTTAAGCCTCATGAGCTTAATTATCTAACACATGATTTGGAATTAGCAGCTGTGGTCTTTGCCTTGCGCATATGGAGGCATAATCTGTTGGGTGAGTCTTTTAGATTATTCACTGATCACAAGAGTCTGCAGTATTTATTCACTCAGCGGGAATTAAATATGAGACAGTACAGATGGTTGGAGTTTGTAAATGATTACCACTTTTCTATACAGTATCATCCAGGGAAAGTGAATGTGGTGGCAGATGCACTCAGTCATCGACCTATTGGTAGTCTTTCTGCCTTATTCACCACTGAGTGGAATGCTTTGAAGAATGTAGATGAGTTATCGGATGCTTTTATGGCTTGCATGGTGGTTACACCTTCCATCATTCGCAAGGTTTTGCAAGCACAACTCACCGATCAGCAGTGTATCGACAAAGTTGCAGAGATAGCTTTCGAAGAGGTTCCATTCTACTAAGTTAGGGATGATGGAGGTTTGAGATACAAGGGACGGTTAGTGATACCTTCTGCTGATGATTTGAGGAAGGATATGATGACTGAGACTCACCACTCTAAGTTCTCTGTTCATCCAGGAGGTGACAAGATGTTTCAGGATATGAAACGACAGTTTTGGTGGGCAGGTATGAAGCGGGACATTGCTCTATTTGTCTCACGATGTAGTACTTGTCAGATGGTCAAGATTGATCACCAGAGGCCGCAAGGAGCTCTATAGCCATTGCCGATACTAGAGTGGAAATGGGAGAGCATTTCTATGGATTTTGTAGAGGGATTGCCAAACTCTTTCAAGGATCACAACTCTATTTGGGTTATCGTGGATAGACTGATGAAATCAGCTCACTTTTTGCCTATTCGCACTGACTTCACTTCGGAGTAGATGGCAAGACTTTACATTTCAAAGATTGTAAAGTTACACGGCATTTCATTGTCTATTATATCGGACAGAGATTCGAGCTTTGTGTCAGGGTTTTGGAAGAGTTTTCAGCAGGCTTTGGGTACAGAATTATATCTTAGTACTGCTTATCATCCTCAGACGGATGGACAGACTGAGTGAGTAAATCAGATCATGGAGGATATGCTTCGTTCGTATGTTCTTGATTTCAAGGGCCATTGGGAGGATTACTTACCACTGGTGGAGTTTGCTTATTACAATAGTTTCCAGAAGACTATTGGGATGGCACCATTTGAGGCGTTATACGGCCGACCGTGTCGATCGCCTATTTGTTGGATGGAGGTTGGCGAGAGTAGATTCTTGGGTCTTGAGTTCATTAAGGATACTTCTGAGAAGATTGCTCTTATTAGGGATCGCATACGCACAGCCCAGAGTAGGCAGAAGAGTTATATGGATCATCACATACGTGCTTTGGAGTTTCAGGTTATGGATCAGGTTCTACTCAAAATGTCGCTTATGAAGGGTGTAATGCGTTTTTGGGAAGAAAGGGAAGTTGTCACTGCGGTTTGCGGTCCATTCATGATTACGGATCAGGTTAGAGCTGTTGCTTATCAGTTGGCGCTTCTGGATAATTTGGATCGCGTGTATAATGTGTTCCATGTTTCCATGTTACAGAAATTTCTACGAGATGAGGATTGGTATCAGCATATCCATGTTGGGGAGATTGAGTTACAGCCAGATGCAACTTATTTGGAGCCACCGTGTCGTATTGTCAACCAACGGGATCAAATTCTTTGTAACAAAGTTATTCCTTTAGTTCGTGTCCAGTGGAGTCAGCACAATGAGGCTGAGTCTACTTGGGAACGAGAGGATGCAATTCGCTCACACTTTCTTGGAATTTTGGAAGAAGGTAAGAGCAAATTACGAGGATGGAATTCCTTTTGTTAGGGGGGAAGAATGTAATACCCCTAATTTCAAAAGGATAGTAACGGTATTTACTTTATTGTTTAAATTGCATTTTTAATTGCTGAAGTGCTTATGTGTTAATTAAATTGATTTAATTGTTATTATATTGACTTTTGTTTTACTTAATTGATTATTTGATTAATTGTTTTCTTAGTTACTTTAATTATGGATTTAATTGCATTCATTAATTCATTATTTTAATTATTAGTTTAATTATATTAGGTACAAACTTGTTTAAGTGAATTTAGTTATATTAAATTTAATTAGTTTCTAATTTAAATTAGTTTCTATCTTAACGTGACTGTTGGGAAGGTTGCACACAGATAGTTATACATTAGGGTTATAGTTCACAACCGACATTGAATTTAATGTAGTTTTCTCTATGGGCCGAGTAAATCCAATTAGGGTTTAAGAGAGCCTAGGATTAGGGTGGCCTATAAATATTCACCTAAGTTGTCTACCTAGGGTTTTAGAATAAACTTACGACATAGTAAGGTTAAGAGAAGTTTTGGAGACGACTGGGAAAGAACAGAGAGCAAACAAAGGATTCACCAGAAATTTGAGACGAACGTAGTTGTAAGGTAAGTTCTATCCTTACTCTCTCCCTTAGGCTTCATGTTCTTTGAATTCTTAAACAGTTCTAGGATTAATTGAATCAATTATAAATTTTCTCTGTTAGTGCTTAAACTGAAACATATCAGTATGTGTTGTATGCTTGAAAAGGCTGTTAAAATATGTTATTTGCTTGTTTAATTCTCTATTTAAACCTATGTATGGAATGTATTAAAAGACTTGAACATGGATTGGGAAGCTACTGGGATGGAGTTACAACTTCTGGAAACCATAGCGTAGGGTAGAGAGGCTGCAGAAGGAGTCTGAAGAAGAGGGAAGAGGAAGAGACGGGGCAGAGAGGGAGAGAGCTGGCTCCCTTTGATATGGAGGTGGCTCCTAAGTGTGGGAGGCAGTTCCAAGGCCTAAAGGAGGCGGCTCCACTTTTGGGAGACGTTTCCTTGCTGAGTTTTTAATTTTTTCTTCGTTTCCGGTCAGTTTTGGTTGCAGTGGTTGGTTTTCTGGGGTTTCAGTTGAGTTTAGTGCTATATGTGAGGTGTATGGAGGATGCTTAGAGACAATTTGAAGACTTTAGGAGGCATGTTAATAATCTAATTATGGTTGTCACTTGAACAGTATACGTTATAAACAAAATAACACACTGTGGTTGGAGTCGGAAGAATTAAATTGGTTTAATTCTCTGTGATTTGTAATCTTATGAGACAGATAATATAATTAAAACATGCTTTATCATATATCATAATCATGTGTCTGAATTATATTTGTTTCAGATAAATCGGTGTTAAGTGACTTTAAGGTTTAAATAAACTTAGCACTATACTGGATTTTGTGAAAACGCTACAGATCAAGCATGTCTGCGTGTATACTGTAATTCTGTGTTGATGTTTTCATTATCACTACTAGTATCAATTATTGGAGGCATTGATTTTGTTGATGTTTACCTTAACTGTCTATAATTTCAACTGCTGGAGGTTGAATGCTATTAAGATTTAAACTTGGCACGATACCGGATTTTATGGAACAACCTAAACTGAGTAGGTTTATGTATATACTGTGACTATGTTAATTGGTGCTTACATTATAATTGTTAATATTAGTGATGGATATAAAGCTGAACATGTTTATGTATATGGTTAACTGTGTTTATTGATGCTTACAATATGACTGTTAGTATCAGAAATGGAGATATGGATTTAGTTGATATTTATTGTAGTCATCTGGATTCCCAACTGCTGGATGATTGGATAGTATACACCGGCATGGGACGGTGGTATACTAGGGACGGTTCGGTTTCAAAATACCAAAACCTACCTACTCTGGATTAAGAATTGGATTAACTAAAAGTTAAGTCCTATTGATTGTAGTGTCATGGCAACGACTAGTTGAGTGGCACTACTAGGATATAGGATGGATTTTAAATATATTATTATGGTACCTCGATATGAGCTTTGAGTCTCAGGATCGACGGTTAGGGAGCGTATATGCGTTGGGATGCATAGCTGGATACGATGGTTGGAGGTGTACCCTGTTTAGGTATAGGTACACATGTCCACTTCATGTGCGTTTTAGCATGATACCTCTATTCAGGTTGAGATAGGCCTGTAGTCCTGTGAGAGTCCTTTAGTGTGACTATATATATATTTATGGACTATTAGCTGTTGTTGAATTGTTTAGGATGTACATGCGTATCGGGCCTTTGTTTGGATTGTAGTAGTATAGAACTTACACGTGGGCCTGACCCACTTCTATTTTTTTAGGTATACGACATTTCCAGACTTAGACGTATTCGTGCTGAGCAGAGGTTTCTAGTCACTCTACCAACGACGCAGGACTTTATCCATAGCTTTTATCAGGATGTTCTTTCAGTTATTTTAATTCAGTTTGGATTCTTATTAGGGGTCCACTAGAGTTGGATTCCCGAGTTGTTAAAATTATAGAGTTTGGATTATCGGATTTTAACAATTATATTATTGAGGATTTTTAATTTTATTATTTTAGTTTCTTCCAGCTCATTATATTTTTCTTATTCACTTTGTATTCTGTGTTCACATTAAATATTAATTGTTTGATATTCCCTCGGGTTTGGGCTAGACCTGATCAACCCATGTCTCGGATCTGAGGGGTATCATAGAATGGTCCCATAAAATCTGTACCCTATACATTGAAGATTTCAACTACAAAGACTAAAGTTATGTGCATCATGTCTCTCTTTGACATTGATCCCAACTTTTGGCACCGAACACACACCTTGCAAAAGTTATAGGCATCTTGGTCGATAGTAGGCTAGAAGAACCCACTTTGAAGAACCTTCAAAGCAATCTTTTTTCCACTAAAATGCCCACCACAAGCAAGTGTGTGACAAAACACAAGGACGCTCAGAACTTCATTTTCCAGCACACATCTCCTTATGATTTGATTAGGGTAATAACGAAACAGAATGGGATTTTCCCAATAGTATTTTCGGATGTTAGCAAAGAATCGGTCATTTTCTTGTTTTGACCAATTAATGGGAAGTTTACCGGTTGCAAGATAGTTAACAATGTCAGCAAACCAAGGCAATATCCCATTTGAGATTTTAAAGAGTTATTCATCTAGAAATGATTCATGAATTTCAAGATTTGGAGAAGATTCAACCATTAATCTAGACAGATGATCGGCAACGACATTGTTGGAGCCCTTTTTGTCCTTAATTTCAAAGTCAAATTCTTGAAGAAGTAGGATCCATCTTATCAAGTGAGGTTTGGTTTCCTTTTTCATTAAAAGATGCTTAAGAGCGGCATGATCAGAAAACACAATGACTTTGGATCCTAAAAGATATGACCGAATTTTATCATGGGCATATACTACGACAAGTAATTCTTTCTCAGTGGTAGAATAGTACAATTGGACACCTGAGAAAGTCTTACTCACATAGTATATAGCACATGGTAGCTTACCTACCCTTTGCCCCAAAACAGCACCCATTGCGAAGTCGGAAGCATCACACATAATCTTAAATGGTAATGTCCAATTTAGAGGTTGCATGATGGGAGCGGTTGATAGAAGAGTGCGAAGTTGATGAAAAGCATTTAGACATGCTTTATCAAAGACAAATGGAGTCTCTTAGCAAGAAGGTTGCACGAAGGTTTAGCAATTTTGTTAAAGTCTTTGATGAAGCGGCGATAAAAACCAGCATGTCCTAGAAAGGAGTGGATTTCTCTCACCATAGTAGGTGGAGACAATTCGGATATTAGCTCAACTTTTGCTCTATCTACTTCTATTCCTCTTTTAGAAATGACATGTCCAAGCACGATTCCTTCTTGATCCATGAAATGGTTCTTTTCCCAACTTGACACAAGATTAGTCTCACGACATCTTTGAAGCACTTTTTTGAGATTTTGGAGACACGAATCAAATGAGGACCCAAAAGCTGAGAAGTCATCCATGAAGACTTCTAAATGTTTCTCCACTATGTCTGAAAAAATTGACATCATACACCTTTGGAAAGTGGCATGAGCATTGCACAATCCAGAAGGCATCCATCGATAAGCAAATGTACCGAAACGATATGTGAAACTGGTCTTTTCTTGATCCAATGGATCTAGGGCCACATGATTGTACCCCGAGTAACCATCTAGGAAGCAATAATATTGTTGCCCAGCTAATCTTTCCAAGATTTGGTCAACGAAGGGTAATGGAAAATGGTCTTTCCTAGTGGCGGAATTCAGCTTTCGGTAATCTATGCAAACACGCCATGAAGTGGCGGTGCGTTTTGAGATGAGATCACCCTTAGCATTTTCAACAACTGTAATTTTTAACTTTTTGGGAACCACTTGAGTTGGACTAACCCACTTGGAATCAGAGATAGTATTAAATGATTCCCGCATCTAGAAGTTTCACAACCTCCTTCATGACAACTTCTTTTATATTTGGGTTAAATCTCCTTTGAGCATCCCTAAATAGCCTTTCATCCTCTTCCATGTGTATGCGATGCATACAAATAGAAGGGTTAATGCCTTTTAGGTCAGCCACACTCCATCCAATGGCTTCTTTGTTAGCTTTAAGGACTTCCAAAAGATCATTCTCTTGGTCATTTTCAAGATTTGAAGCAATGATGACTGGAAGAGTCTCTTTGGGCCTAAGAAGGCGTATTTGAGATTGGATGGCAGAAGCTTAAGCTTAAGAGCCAGGGGAGAGATGAGAGAAGGAACTGGTGGAGTACTAGAGAGTGAAGGAAGAGGTTCTTTCTTGCTTTTCCAAGATGGGAAATCCAATGTGGCCATAGAGTTTATTAAAGCATTCACCTCACTTATGGATCCTTCTGTGTCAAAACCATAACTTTCAAACATTTCACAAAGGCATGCCTCAAGAGGGTCCTTATCCGCACTAGTCTGTAACTGGTATCAGAGCCTGTACCTCGAGCTTGGACCACTATTGTAAGCTTTCCTTACTATATTACAGTATTATTCAGTGTTATTTGTGCTTTAATTACTGTTATAAATCTCATACGTTTGAAAACTGTTTAAACTTCCCATATTTTCCTGTATTAGCTTGTTTGTCTGTACGACTATTTTAAAAGCTTTGTCACAGGAACACACGGTTTTAGGCACCATGACAGGAATAAAAAGGTCTTAAGAACCCTTAACTGTTTTCTTATGGCACAAACTACCTCTGTCAATTGTATCTGTAATATTGTAAGATAAGAACCTAATAATAATAATCATACTGCACATTTTTCAACTTCAGATCCACTCAATTTTAGCCAAATTGGAGTAGAAATGAACTTTTTAATCGATATGGTTAATGATTGGAAATACGTATTTCAACTTAACCTTGATTCTACAAATTTTCAATTAGAAACCTCATTTAAAGATTTGCAACAAGGAATGATTTCCTTAAATGATAAGCTTGAGACTCTTACACAGATTATCTCGCTATCTGAAACTCCGGACAATTAAGATCTAAAAGATCAGATTCATCAGATAACTATTGATCTAGCAAAATTAAAAAAAGCAAAGTTATCTGATCTCTACCCTCCTGATGATCCACCGGATAAAGATAAAGTAGATAAACAATCTACTCAATCTCCTCCTTCTTCCCACACAGAAGATAACCCAAAAGATAACCGGTCTACTTCTACTCGAACCATATATAGGTTAAGCCCCTTTTTTATGGTTATGTAGATATTAAAGTACTTAATGAGCAACCCTCATCAAGCTACAACAAAGAGGAATAGGAAAGCATTGTAGACTATCTTAGTTGTTTACAAGAGCTATACATTAATCCTCAACTATCTTTTGATAAAAGCACACATATCATCAATCAGATAAGAGAAACGTCTTTACAACATGAAGCTCTCCTTACACTCTTCGGATACAATTTTAATTTATCTGATAGTGATACGGAATCAGAAGAACAAATACATGTTTTTTCTGATCAATCCGATTCCGACAAATTCAACAATTCAGGTGAATCTGAATCCATTGATGAAGAAATACAAGCTGACCCTCAGCTTTTCCCATCTACTTCTCATCGAAGAAAACGTGTTTTCGACACTATTATTGATGAATCATTCTATGGTGATTTTCCTCCAACAGAAGAAATGCACCCAGCAGAAGAAACTGCTATTCCAGCCTCTGGTACACCAGCCGAGACTTCCAAAACAGCAGATCCCAAACCTACTGCTTCTGCTACATCCTATAATTATGATTATATGACTTTTCCTACCTTTACCAGAAAGGATAACCTCAATAAGTTTCCTATTTCACAACATGGTACTTATCTTGATCTTACAAATACTCCCTATAAAGATCATCTCAAGACAATCGATGAATGGGCATAATCGTTAGCAATTCTGGTCAATAACCAAAAGGCCCTTTAGAAAAGAGATCGTTTCCTCGATTACATTTCCGCAACCTTACAAGGTGATGCTCTTGATTGGCTTCGCCAGTGGGATCAAACTCCTCAAGGACAACGACAGAAAGATGAGCTTCTTAACAACTTCGACAACCTTGATGGTGTCTTACGTGGATTTGTTAAAATCCTAAAAGAAACTAGTCGGCCATACCGGTGAAGTACTTCTCTCCGACGATGCTAATTTCGCTCTTTCTAAGATAGAATTGTGCGATATCTGCCAGTTTCCAAAGCACGTCAAGATATTCACCAAATATTTTAGGCGTCTTCCTCCAAATGCTATGGAACATTGGTTACCCCAATATTTCCATAAACTTCCAAGCCCTTGGGATGAGCTAGCCATTAAAGGCTATCCCAACTTTCTTATTCGTGTTAAGTGCACCGATAACCTTGGTTACCGCACTAATTTCATTTATCGTTTAATTAACGAAAAATGTTTAGAAACAAAAGCCAAAAAACAGGTCAAGAATTAAATCAGCAACACTCCCGTTGGACAGCGATGTTGCGACAAAATTCTTCAAGAAACCTGGAAGGTTAGTTGTGTACCAGAACGTACTCCTTCTACTCGACGATCTTCCAAAAAGAAGAAACACTTCCGATGGCGCAAATGGAAAACGGGTAAAAAACCTATCCAAAAATCCAAGAAGTATGTTAAAAACCCTCTTCTTCCTCTCCCTCTACTTCTAAAAGAAGCTAAGGCCGAAAGGGAAAGAAGGATCTAGAAATCAAAAAAATTGTAAATGTTACATTTGTAATGAACCTGGTCATATTGCACCCAATTGTCCCTAAAAAGGAAAAAGTGCTTCCAAAATGATCAAACAACTAAATGCAGAAGACCTCTATGTTGTCTATGGCAGTGATCTCTCTGATTCTGATGATATTCTTTATGAAATCTCTAGTCAATCTTCAGAATCCAGTGACAGCGATGAAGATGTCTGTATGATACAGTTTAATTCTCCGCAACCTGACGAAACCTCTAACATTAAATTAAGTAGTGTTACTGGTGAAGAAGTCCAGTTTACGAACGAACAACTCATTCAGTTTGCTAAACTTCAAAAGCTAAAGAAAGAAGAAGTCTACAAAACTTCCAAGTTCTTTATCTTTTCAAAAAGGATCCTTGAACAATTCAGCGGTGATACCACTATCGATTACACCTCCAGTGGCAGATGTGGATTCAATATTCTCAACAATGACAAAATTACGAGATGGAAACAACAGAATCCTCTCGCACGATATATTCATATCGGAATGGTTCAGATCAAGATTACTTCTCTATTTCGCAAAGGAACTGATCAACCAGTCCTTACCCTTGTTATGGATAATAGATTCCATAATCCTGTTGATGCCCTCATCGGCGGCGTTCAATCCAATCTTGTCAACAATGTAATTTGGTTTAAAATCAAGCCAAATTATTTTGTCTCCCTTTCAGATCCAAACATTGAGAAAGTCCTTCAAGTTAAACTTTAACTTTCCAATTTCAAAATGGATTTTGATTCTCCAAGTTTAGGAATACAGTGGAAAGTTCTCTACGAGCTTACTCGTGAACCCGAAACTGCCACCATTTCAACAATTGACTCTAAACTAGTCACTTTGTTTGAACCACATCCCTTTGATTCAGTAATTGAACCAAAATTACTTAAATGGACAGATCTCGAAATTCCTCACAATTGGTTATTCGAAAACATCAATTCAGAACCAAAATTGCATATAACTGAGCCTACTATAACCACTATTCAGGCTTCTGGTTCAAATCTTTATAGCACCAATAAAGAGAAGCAACCACAGTTGCAAAAATCAGCCTTAGCTCGCTTATCTGGCAATTCCTCTGTATGGGACAACATACTTCCTCCAAGGACATCTAATGTTCACCCTTCTGACCTACCACCTCGCAGACGGTTTACATGGGCAGAAAAAGCCAAAGCCCTCATTGATGCACCTTTCCTTCCTGGCTCCAGTCAAGCCATGAAGTCTGCAAAGTTTTTCCATTTCAGACAAGGGAATGATGAAATCCTTATCGCACCTTCTCAAGGGAAAAAGTGAAAGTATAACTATGTAAATGGTATTCTCAACTTTAAAGGTTATAAACCTTATAGCCTATGTGTACTCATAAACATTGGAGCAACAACCAGTTGTTGTCGTTTCAACGCTATTCCATCTAAAAAATGGCGCCAAATGAAACATCCCATTGGAGTCCAAGGTATTGACGCTGAAGCTCCCATGAATGTCATTCAATTTAAAGCAAAAGATATTGCTATTTAGTTAAATGATAAAAAAATTAATCATACCAAAATTACTTTGCTTTCCATACATGCATGGTGATTTCATTCTTGGTTGTAACTTTATTTATAGTTATCTTCCTTTACAGTTAAATGAAAAAACAATTTCTTTAACTTTAAAAGACAAAACAGTTGTTGAAATTTTAATTCAAGAAAATTTAGCTTCTGTTTGTAATGAAAAATTTTCTCCACCAAAAAGGGAAACTAATGAACTTTTTGTCTTAAATGACACTCACTGGTTATATGCCATTTTGAGACAAAATTTCTCTGATAATCCTTTAACTCTATGGCAACGGAGTCATCGTTTTTGCAGCTTAAAACTTAAAGACGATAACATCATCATTCGTGTCAAACCAATGATCTATCTTCGGAAGGACATCAACGAATTTGATGATCAACTCCACGATCTTCTTGAAAAAAAGCTCATCGAGCGTATAAAAAGCCCTCATAGCAGCCCTGCTTTTATGGTTAGAAACCATAGTGAGGTAAAAAGAGGTAAAGCCCGTATGGTAATCAACTATAAATGGCTTAATGAACATTTAGTTTTTGACGGATATTTTATTCCTCGAAAAGATGTTCTCATTAATCAAACTCGCGGAGCAAAAATCTTCAACAAGTTTGAATGTAAAGCAGGTTTTTGGAAAATAAAATTAAGAAAACAATCTAAGCCATTAACTACTTTCAGCACACCAAGAGGTCATTATCAGTGGACCGTCATGCCATTCGGTCTCAATACTGCACCTCAGATATATCAACGATGGATAGACAAGATCTTTAATGACCTTAAAGACTTTGTTGTTGTATACATCGATGATATCTTGGTCTTCTCTAACACAAGAGAAGAACATAAAAAAACATCTCCATTGTCTTTCAGAAAAACTGAAAAACCATGGAATCATACTATCTCCTACAAAGATAGATTTTGAACAGGAATCGATTGATTTCCTTGGTCTAGTTTTAACCCAAAAAGGCATAAAACTACAAGTTCATATCATTATTAAGATTCGTGATTTTCCTAATATTATTCAAGATAAAAAACAGCTACAAAGCTTTTTAGGAATCTTGAATTATGGTCCCAACTTTATTAAAGATTTGTCTCAAAAGGAGCTCCCTTTAATAAAAAAGCTACAGAAAGATACTGTGTTTGACTGGACCGATAACAACACCTCCGTTGTTCAACAAATCAAACGCAATCTAGTCCATATCCTTGAAGTTTATTTTCCCCAAAACGGTGATAAACTTATTCTTGAAACCGACGCCTCTGACTTTTGTTGGGGTTGTGTGTTAAAAACTATTCCACAAGATAAGTGGGATGAAGCTATTTTCACAAATCATCAGATAAGAGCACGAAAAACTCCTATCCCAAAAAAACTTCAAAAAGAAGAATTGATTTATGGATGTAATTCTGGAAAATTTCAACCAAATGAATAGAATTATATTATATATGAAAAAGAACTTCTGGCAATCAAATTAGCAATAAAACAATTTCATATTTATCTTACTCCAAAAGATTTTATTATTCGAACTGATAATCAAGCAGTTAAAGATTTCCTAATAAACAAAAAGAAATGTTTAAATGGACGTCGATTAAAATGGTATAATGTTATTGCTCAGTATTCCTTTTCTATTGAACATATTAAAGGTACTAACAATTTTCTTGTAGATTTTTTGAGCCGCAATTATAATGAAGTATCTAACCAAGATATTTCTTTTCCCACAGATGAGTGATCAAGGTAAAAAGCCTTGTCCTGACAAAGATGGTTGGATCACAGTTGCTAAAAAGGCAATCGATAAGCCAACTCCATCACAGCCAAATAAATGGTTTGTGGTTTTTGCTGGTCACCAACCAGGTATCTATGCCGAATGGAACGACTGTCACAAACAGTTACGCTCTTTTCCTGGCTCATGTTTCAAGGCTTATGTCACACTTATAGATGCTTAAAATGTTTTCTATCACGTGGGCAAAGCCTCACAAAAAATGTTTTCACAACTCCAGGAGCAAATAGAAGTAAAAGACTTCTATGATCCCGGACTTCCAAACAATTTTTATAATGAAATTAATAATGTTTGGAAATATCATAAAATCGGTGCCAATAAGAAATTCAGGCAACACCTGAGTACTCTTACGTCTCTTGTAGCTGAACAAACAGCTATGACTGATGAGCTTAAAAAGCTTTGCATCCAAATCTGTCTCACCATTGACTGGGAAAAAGATTTTTCTTTATCACAAATAAATTGTTTTCTCAAACTTGCCCAGTTAGTTGGAGAATTAGATTTTTCACAAAATACGTTTGCTAAAATCAATCGTATATGTCTTCTTGAAAAAGTAAGGAACATTTTTCCTCCTGAACTTTTCAGAATCATCCTCTCCAAAGCATTAGATCATTTTGTTACAATAAAAAACTTTTATTTCTCAAATCATGAAGACATCAATACCTTTGATGTACTTTACAACGGGAAAACAGTCCCCAAACTGACTCTTTTCATTATTCCCGGTTTTCCTTGGTCAATGGAACCTGTCGATTGGGGAGTAATTAACAAAATTACTTTCTCATCTCATGACTCTTGGAAAAATTTTCCTACAATGGTCAAAGCAATGACCTACAAAGTTACTGCTCAATGGCAATACAGTCGAAATCTCGCTTTCTGGATTTCCAGTACTATTGGATGACAAGAAAAAACTCGGTTCTTCCAACCCTATCAAATCTGGTTCCTCAAACTTACTGAAGCAGATGAGTATGAACATACTCAAATTTTAAATTCAGAGGAAATTGTTAACGGCATCCAACCTTATGAACTTGCAATGCACAGTCTTCTTCACCTACAAGATAAAGCCCGCCGAATCCTAAATGGATCCTTTAATAACTATGACCAAGTTGGTTATTGCTGTGATAGACGAAAACTTTTCATCACCTCTCTGAATATGTATTACCTAGAATATTCAGAAAATCATGTTCTAACAGCCAAAGAATTTTTAAAAGAAATCGTGGCTAATACAATTGATGTTCCCGAAGTCATCTGCAGTGGTGCCAATGACATCAACCTTGATTGGGACAATGCCGATGCTCAATCTCCAGTAAGCACTCCTCCACTTAATGAAAACGAACTCCATAATCTCATTAATGCAATGGAAGGATAATCTGTCACTCTTCTCCCTGATCGACTGCAGTTCATCCAGCACACGACAAGAAGAGTTGTCAAATCTACTATTCATCAATAGTGAAAGTAGCCGAAAGTAGCCAACAAACTATTCATCAACAGTGAAAGTTGCCGACATCCACTTTAAGGAATAATAAAAAGAAAGATTCGTTCTTATCTTCTCGACCTTTTGTAATATTATTTAAACCGAGACTCCACTAAGGTTTCGGCATCTGAAGTTTATATATATTTTCTTTAGCCAGTATTCTCTCTCTTGTAAAACATTCTCAGTTTTTATATTTTATCCGCACTAGTCTGTAACTGGCATCAGAGCTTGTACCTCGAGGTTGGACCATTATTGTAAGCTTTCCTTACTATATTACAGTACTATTCAGTGTTATTTGTGCTTTAAATACTATTATAAATCTCATACATTTGATTACTGTTTAAAGCGCCCATATTTTCCTGTATTAGCTTGTTTATCTGTACGACTGTTTTAAAAGCTTTGTCACAGGAACACACGGTTTTAGGCACCATAACAGGAATCAAAAGGTCTTAAGAACCCTTAACTGTTTTCTTATGACACAAACTACCTCTGTCGGTTGTATCTATAATATTATAGGACAAGACCATAATAATTATAATCATACTGCACATTTTTCAACTTCAGATCCACTCAATTTTAGCCAAATTGGAGCAGGAATGAACTTTTTAATCGATATGGTTAATAATTGGAAATACGCATTTCAACTTCAGACCCACTCAATGTTAACTCGCATTGAAAACATTAAGCTTAACCATCATGTTGCCAAAAGAGATGTCCATAATGCCGGCTCTACAATTAATGGTGGCATTGGCGGTGGCAAGGAATGGTCTTCTTAGGATGATTGGAATGTGATTAGTGAGATTAGGGACTAGCTCAGTATCTAGTACCACAAAATTAACCGGGGAATAAAATTTGTCAACCTTAATTAAGATGTCCTTAACAATTCCCCTCAGTTTTATAATTGATTTATTGGCTAGTTAGATGACTACCGATGTTGGCTTTAAGTCCCCTAATCCTAATTATAAATAGACAGAATATGGAATGAGATTAACACTTGCACCTAAATCAAGGAGAGCTCTACGAACCTCTTGGTTTCTGATACCACAAGAAATGGTCGGAGCACCTGGATCCTTCAACTTAGGAGGAGTGTTAGACAAAATGATAGAACTCACTTATTCCGTTAAAAACACTTTCTCAAGGTCCTTCCCTTTGATCTTCCTCTTTTGAGTGCACAAGTCTTTCAAGAACTTTACATATGGTGGAATTTTCGTAATTACATCTAGAAGAGGAAGATTGATTTTTACTTGTTTAAACACTTCCATCATATCATGAATTTTTCCTTCTTGTCTCCCAAAGGATGAAGTCTTTCTTAAAGCTTGAGGAAATGGAGCTTTTGACTCATAAGGCTTCTCTAATTGGGAAGATGATGATGAAGATAATGGAATGTCCTTTTTGGAACCACTAACATCTAAAGAAATAGGAATAGGATTTGGAATGGGACAGATGCTAACACTTAGTTGCTTCAATTCACTATCCTCCTTGGGTACCTCTACCTTATTGTCCACTTTCCTACCACTCCTCAAAGTTGTAATTGCTTGAACTTGCTAATTTCCAGAAAATCCCGATGAAGGACTTGCTTGCGCCATAAATTGGCCCTTAGGATTGGTCTTAGTTTGACTAGGCAACTTATCTTTCTCTCTCACATTTAAAGAATTAGCTATTTGCCCAATTGATTGAGAGTGAGACTAAAACAATTGATTATCCTTTCAGATCTCACCTAAGGCTTCCAAGTCCTTGTCCTCAAAAGCGAGGCTCTTGGGAGGCGCTTGATTTGGATTAAACCAAGATTGAGAATTTGATGCTTATGGATGAGAGTATTGATTCACATTCTGAGGATAGAATGAAGGACATTAACCTTGAGAATTCTGATTTTGATTCTGGAGATGTGGGGGAACATACTTTGCTTGGTAACCTTAAGTTTGAGGAGGGTTCGCACCGTCTCCTAGATTTCTCCATACAAAGTTTGGATGATTTTTCCACCCCAGATTGTAAGTATTGGAATAAGGATTGCTCCCTTGATGAATGAAAGCGACATTTGCTTATTCTTGAGACTCACTTCGTATGATTTGTCCAAGAGGGAAATTTGAAGTATGGTGAGTGTAATTAGAACAAGTCATGCACATTTCACTGGAATGATGAGGATAAGATTGAATTTTCGTTCCTTAATTTAAAAGGAATGTATCAAACCTTTGAGTAAGATTTTTGACCTCAGCGGTAATTTCCATGGAAGTGTCTATTTGACATAGAGCTTTCTTTCCTCCCATATTTGCTAGGCGACCGCCCCTAGAAGATGAAGACCTATGCATTGAGTTTTCACTCTTTTCAAAGAGATGCCAAATTTCATCTTTATTTCTTTCTATGTAGCTTCCACCACAAGAAGTATCAACAATGCCCTTATTAGCATCGGATAAACTTGAAAAGAAATATTGAATTAATTGCCACTTAGGAATGTTATAATGTGGACACTTCCGTAGCAAGTCATTCAAACGTTCCCATGCTTTATAAAGGGGTTCTCTTTCTTCTTGTTTAAATTCACGAATGAAAGTTCTCATTGAATTGGTTTGACTCACGGGGTAATACTTTTTTAGGAACTCTTGTTGCAATTGTGCCCAAAAGGTGATTGTATTTGGCCCTAAGTTGTTAAACCAATATTTAACTTTATCCTGAAGAGTGAATGGGAAAAGCTTCATTTTAAGGACTTTTTCCGGAACATCCGTGATTTTCACAGTGGAACAAACTTCTAACAACTCATCTAAATGTTTATAAGGCTCTTCATTGCTCAACCCATAGAAAAGGGGGCACATGTTAATGGTGGAAGCCTTAATCTCATAATGATGAGCACGGAAATTGTAATACCCCTAATTTTAAAAAGGATATTCCTGGTATTTAATGGTATTTAATTTATTATTTAAGTGCATTTTATTTGATTATGTGTCATTATTTTTTTTATTAGGTGCTTAATTGTTTTCTTGTGTAGAGATTTAATTTATTTCTTTTGTGGTGATTTAATTTATTTAAATGATATTATTTGATTGGAATTACTTGTTAGTGTTTTAATTATTTAATTGGCATTAATGGTTTAAGTGTAATTGGTTTAGTTATTTGATTGGAATTACTTGTTAGTGCTTTAATTATTTAATTGGCATTAATGGTTTAAGTGTAATTGGTTTAATTATTCTATGTGTGTCTTATTTTATGTGTGTCTTATTTGGTTTAATTGGGTTTATTAATTATTATTTTGTTCAATTAGATTATTTGTTAAGTATTTAATGGTGAATAGGGTAATTAGGTAAATACATCTAACTAGGGTTTTAATTACAGTAAAAATTAGGGTTTTATATTATATCCGTCGTAGGTTTCTACGTTAATTGGATGGGCCGGTTATGATTGTGAGTTGGACTTAAATGAACCTAGGGTTTAGAAAAACTCTATAAGTATAAGGTAGACGTCTGTGTAGGGTTTTTTTTAAACAAAGCACACGTTTTGTGGAAGTGGAGAAGGAAAAACGGAGTTTTTCACATTCTGCCAAGGTTTGATCAAAGCTCCGATCCCGCTTCGTCCGTGGTCCGATCGAGCTGAATTTTGGAGGAGAGGTTCACGACTCAGTCACGCATAATCTAAACAGTGAAGATCAGAGTTTGACCTCGGGAACAGTGATTCGTACCCGTGAACAGTAACCAGGTTTTGGAAGTCGCACAGGTTTTTTTCCATTCTGCCCAGATTTCATCAAACATCCGATCCCACTTCGTCCGTAGTCCGATCGAGCTGAAATTTGGAGGATAGGTTCATGACTCAGTGTCGCCCAATCTGTACGGTGGAGATCAGATTTTGAGTTTGGGAATAGTGTTTCGTACCCGTGAACAGTAACCGGGTTTTGGAACTCGCCGGGATTTTTTAAGAAGACGACGTTGAAACTTTGAACAAAAGTTTCTGAGGCAAGATTCTATCCTTACTCTTTCCCTTAGGCTTCATACTCTTTGCACTCTTAAATGATTCCAGGATTAATGAAGATTAAACCAAACTAAAATGATATCTGTTTTGCTATGAAACTGGTAGTTACAGTAGTGTTGTATGCTTGTTCAACCTAGACTAAGCATGTTTGTGGATGCATTGTGGTTCTGTGGTTCACGTTTTTCCTTACCACTGCTAGTATAAATTATTGGAAGGATGGGTCTAGATGATAGATATCTTAACTTCTGTAATAGCAACTGTTGGAACTTAAATACTAGAAGGATTTGAGTTTAACACTAGATCGGTTTTGTGGAACACTATAATTTGAGCATGTCTACATACATACTGTGAATATTGTTTTGATGCTTACATTATCACAGTTAGTATCAACTGTGGAGGTTAGGATTTTGTGATACATACCCTACATATCTGTATGTCATTTGTAAGGTGTTAAATGAAAGTTTTAATTAATTCTGTCTTTATATCAGACTAAAGGGAATAACTTAAATTGGGCATGTATATGTTGTTGTTGTGACCCTGTTTATCAATGCTTATTTTATCACTGCTAACATTGAATGTTGGATGTTGGAATTTAGTTGATATATACTTGATTTATTGGTATTATTGACTACTGGAGGATCGGAAAGTAGGCACCGGTATGGGACGGTGGCATACTAAGGATGGGTTTGGTTTTTAAAACAATACCATTACCCACCTACTTGGAATAAGGATGGGATTAACCAAAAGTTAAGTCCCGTGGATTTGTATTGTCATGGCAACTACTTGTTGAGCGGTAATACCAAGGATTTTGGATGGATTTTATATATGTACTGTTATGGTGCCTCGGTATGAGCTTGAGCCTCAGGACCGATGGCTAGGGAGCGTATATGCATCGGGATGTGTAGCTGGCTACGATGGTTGGAGGTGTACCCTATTTAGGTATAGGTACATATGCCCACTTCGTGTGCGTTTTAGCATGTTACCTCTATTCAGGTTGAGACCGGCCTGTAGTCCAGTGAGAGTCCTTTAGTGGGACTATATATATATTTACGGACTATCAGCTATTGTTGAATTGTTTAGGATGTACATGCGTATCGGGTCTCTGTTTGGATTGTAGTAGTATAGAACTTGCGCGTGGGCCTGACCCACTTCTATTTTTTTAGGTACACGACAGTTCCAGGCTTAGACGTGTTTGTGCTGAGCAGAGGTCTCTATTCACTCTTCCGACGATGTAGGGCTCTCTCTATAGTTTTATTTCTGGACGTTTATTACAGTTGTTCTATCTTCCGTTTGGATGTTTAATAGGGGTCCACTAGAGATGGATTCCCAAGTTGTAAACTGATGGAGTTTTGGAGTTTGGGTTTGATGGATTTTAATAATTATAATATTTTGTGGATTCTATTTTTAGTTCCTTCCAGCTTTAATTTTATTTCTTAATTTATTTTGTATTCCGTGTTCATTATAAAATATTAATTGTTTGATATTCCCTCGGGTTTGGGCCTGGGCCTGATCAACCCGTGTCTCGGATTCGAGGGGTATCACAGAAATTTGGCAACTGAATGCAAGTAGGTGCATTATATTGATTTGGAGTGTAACGATCCCTAAGGACCATTGGAGGATTGAGAGGAGGATATGGCATTTGACCTTGATGATGGTATACCATTTGACCTTGTTGAGGGTATGCCTTTTGAACATATTGTTGTTGTTGCTCACCAATTGGGGGAACAACATTTGGCCTTGGCATCCCTAGATTAGGTTATTGAACCACAGGATTGATTAGTCGTGGCATTCCCAAAGGTGGATGCACACCTTGAGGATCCACAATATGAACTTGTGGTGGGTGGTGCACGCCATTATGATCCACATGACCAAGATCTTCAATGGGATCTACAATTGGATCTATTGGGTCTTCCATTAAAGGTGATGAAAGATCAAAAGTTAGAAGATTAGGATGACTATCCCTATTCTTACCTCTTAAACACCGAAGGAAAACTTTGAGATTTTGATTTACAGGAGCAAGAGGACAATTAAGTGATCTACGACCATGTATGTACTAGAATAAGTCAACACACCAACACTTGAATTTTTCAACCTCCACATATGATGTTTCCAAACTCCTCAATAATATCAATGCACTTAAAACAAATAAATGCCTCCACACGGCCGATGTCTTCTATAAGAAGGTATGCTTGGACTTAAAAATAAAATAATTCAATTTAAGCCTCCACTTCGGCTGTCCAAAGCATACAAATTGGTAAAGAATTAAAGTACTAAAATTAAAGAGAACTTACAGATGGTCCATAAGCAACTTCAAATTTTTTTTTTTTTTAATTGCTTCTAAGTCTAGCATTTGCTCCACTTTGCTTCAAGTACCTAATTAACAAATCAAATGAAAAAATTAAAATGACTTAAAAGTAAACAATCAACAAAGAACTAATGTCAAATTCAATTCTTTTAAAAACCGTTTGATCATCGGCAACGGCGCCAAAACTATGATGCGACCTTGTGTGTACACAAAATAATGCACAACACTTTAGGTTTGGAAATAATGTCAAGTGGGCATTATATTTTATAATTTGTAAAACCACTAAACACTTATACTATGGATTACAGAGCGAGTAGGGATCGTCCCAAGATATCTAAACAAATATTGGTTTTTAGAATTGAATTCTACTTTAGTGCTTATACGATTGCTTAAGAGAGGTTTGTTTTGTGATTAGAACTAATTTTAATTTAAATAACGCAATAAAAGAGTAGATTTTTAAATATTAGGAAAGAGACTTAGGGTATAGGATTCACCACTAAGCACATTCCCTAACTCGCTCACTTTCAACTAATTGGGGAAACTTAAATGTAGTTCTAAATGAGGTTAACAATTGAAATGAAAAGTATGAAGCATCAATGTTAAGCCTAAATTTGCCTACCTAATGACAATTAAACTAAGTGTAGTGCAATTCACCAATTCAAAGCATAATCCATCAATTCAAGTTATAATTTAGCCTACATTAATCAAGAGGATAATGCAATTGAGACAAAAAGTATGGAATTCAAACACAAGTATGGATGGTCTACTTACCTAATAATTAAATTACAATTAAACTAATTAATTATGAAATTAAACTAATTAAACAATGAATTAACCTAAACATGTAGTGCCATCCATCAAGTAGAAGTATTTTCCATCAATTTGAAATATAATTACAACGAATCAATACCATTCATAGCCATCACAAGAATCAATTAACAAAGAATTCAAGTGTAAAATTTGTTTATTAATCAACCACACATAAGACAACATGAGATTAATACAGATAATCAATTGGAATAATTTAATTCATAATATTCAAGACTATACACTAATTACATAAGTTAATCCCTAAAAAGTGAAAAGAGAGAAAGAATAGATTACATGCTTAGGGTTTATCCAACCTTAAGTAGAAGAATTAGCCACTCATGGTTGATGGAGTTGAAGATAGGACAATCCCCATTGTGACGGCCCAAGTTTTTCAACCTGGTGCGTCAGTGATGAACCGAAAGTTAACCCGATAAAGGATCCAAAATGCAGAAACGAAACCAAAAACAAGATCAATAGGGACATCAATCATCCCTAAGACACCCAAATGACTTTCCATGAAGTCATGAAACTCAAAGAAATAACCGGAAGCAGAAACTAGAGTAAAAAGGTCAATTAGTACCCCATAGCACCAATGACAACCAAAGGAAACAAAACCTAGTTCAAACTAGACTACTTACACCATTAAATGGCTTGAACAAGACCAACAAGGTCAAATGGAAACAAGTGGAACAAGGTTAAACCGTCAAGGCAACAAACCAAGCAAAACTCACAAGGCAGCTCCATTTCGGTCGACCGAAATGGAGCATTGGTCTGCCGAAATGAGCCAGCCAGAGAAGAGAAAAGAGCTTTCAGTTCGGTCAACCGAAGTGACAAACCAGTTGAACGGTTTAAGGCTCGAGATAAAAAAAAAAATGAGTTTCGGTCAACCGATGTAGAGAACCGGTTGACCGAAATAGGCCTCGATGGTTAAAATGGCTACTGGAGTTGGGATTTTTGGTGAACAATGAAATCCAAGAGAGGTTCAGTCGGCCGAAATAGGTCACCGGTCGACCGAAACTGGTCAAAAACGTGAAAAATAAACCTGCTATGCACCAAAATGAAGAGAAGTTCCTAAGTCTCATTGAAATCCCCCATAGTATGATCAATTCACATAAAATGCTACTGTGTGATGATGTGAACATACATGCAAGTGTAATATGACATTTTAAACATGCTACAATGGCCCATGGCCTTATTACAATTCATTTACAATATTTGACATGTCAAACCTCCAAGTTAGAAAGATTACATTTCAAAGGCAAACTCAAACATGCTAATACTTGCATGTGAACAAGAATACATATAAATGAAGCTTCAAATCTACAAATCACCCAAGGCAAGTGCAAGCCTCCAATCTTGAATCCTGTACCTAAACAAATCCCCCAATAACTTCGGGGTGAGTAAATAATTTTACTCGTAGAGAATGAGCATGCATCGACTCGATTTCTTTAGAGATTTTTATAACAACATGAAACAATTCATAAGGGACATGCCACCTAACGTCTATGTCAAAGGTTAGACTCAGGGAGCATCCTAAGCTACCTTAACTCATTTCTAGCATAAAACACATCCTTTATGCAATTTAAACCACAAAGGAGCACGTTATACGAAGCAACACAATATAGTCATTGACTTGAAATCTACAATGCAAAAATGACAAAAGTGGGTCATGCCACCTAACGTCTATGATCTAACTGAATCTATATGATCAGTCATAAGGTACATTTGAGCAATAAAACACGAATCACAATATCTATTTAATTTAACTAACATAGAAGCATGCTATACGAAGCAACAAGATATAGATTCTCAAAGTTATCAACTTGCAATCTAAAAGTGCGAAATCAACTAAATATAGCAATTTAGTATAATTACAATTTCTAATACCACAAATCAAAACATAGATTCTCTAGGTTATCAACTAAAAATCTAAAAGTGTGAAAATAACTAAATATAACAATTTAGTATGGATGTACTTAACAACATCAAATCGCCAATAGCTAAAACCACAAGTCACAATTAAACATGATTGTCAACTTGGAATTAAATGCGAAATCAAATAGTGGAGGATTTGGACATCACGTCTCAGACTAAACCAAGAACAAAATGGTTTCCGAGCATTAACCAGCTGGGAAGACCACCCTAGTACGCACTATCTCAATTGGGGATAACTCATACCTCCCGCACTAAAGCCAAACTCTAGCCATGTCACTTGTAACAACAATGTCCCAAGATTCCAAAATAAACCAAATAAGTCCACAACTTATACATAATTTATATAATGCATAAAAACACCTTCCATGCGCAAGTAGGTTGAAACCACACAATCCATGCCTTAGAGTTCCAATTCTAAAATGACATACATAATGTCAATTACAAAGTATGCAAATCATTACACGAGGCAATAATATATTCCATAAAGAAAACTTGTTCTCATGAATATAAATTTAACAACAATGTACTCAATGTTTAAAACATAATCAAGTGACTACACTGTTGCCCAGATATAGACTCTAGAGGGGGGGTGAATAGAGTCTAAGCAAACTAAGGTCAAATTTGGGTTTTAATTAATCAACTAAAACAAAGCTTATCTTCCTTGATAATATTGAAGAAAATAACATGAATTTTAAACTTTAAAGGATAATATTTATCAAACAAAATATATAGCAATAAATGTAAGAGATGGAGATAGAGATTGCAAACATATACTTAGCGATTTTAGTGAGGTTCGGAAACTCCTACTCCTCGGCTTAAAACCCCTTTTGAGACTTCCCAATTCACTATGGCTTCTCCTTGCGGGTGGAGAGCAAACCTTTTACAAGAAGCTCTTCCTTGCTTCTAAGTGCTAAGAGAAACACCTTCTCTTAGTCTTTCTTGGGCCACAACAGCCCTTACAAGTTTTGAACAAGATTGAAGAAGTATAAAATGATCTCTCTTAGATCTGAAGTACAAGATATAGCTCACTCTAGAGTGTGTATGAATAAATTGAAGCCAACTCTCTTTTATGATATGAGATGTGTGTATATGATGATGGAAGGCTTTTTGATTGCTAGAAAATCTTTCTCAATAAATGCAACAAGCTTTTATGAAAGCTACCAGTCATTATATAGACTTTCAGAACTATTTGATATGAATTCTAGCTGTTGGACACACACTTCGAGGAAAAAGGCCCATTTGAAATTTGAATTCTCGCAGGTTCGGTAGATCAAAATAAATTACTCTTGAGGATCGGTTGACCGATTTAGTCAAAGGATGGTCATCAGCCTTTGTTCGGTAGACCGATGAAAGAGTCCTCTTTGGTTCGGTCGACCGATTTGGTTCAAGGTTGATTCCTAACAATGTTTCGGTAGACCAATGAAAACTTCCATCTATTTCGGTCAACTAAAACCCCTTCCTCAAAAGCTCAAAAACCTTCTGTGAGAATTGGCTCTGCTGACTCATTCACCTCTTTGGATTCGGTCGCCTGAAACTTAAGTGAGACTTTCAATATGCTAGGTTCGGTCGACCGATTTAACAAGGTCTTGAGGTTCGGTAGACCGAAATAGCTTAGGGGTTTTGATCCAAGGTCTCCATTCATATTGGTCAACTAATTTAATGTTCCCTTCCAATTCGGTCGACTGAATTGGTTTATGTTTCAGGAAACTTGTTATGATGGTGTCTTACACTTGGTCCTTTGGTCCTTAGGGATTATGAATGAGTTGATTATGCATGATTTGAAAAATCTGAGCTTCAAAGTGTTCATACAAACTTTAACAAAGATTCCTAAGTAGCTCACCATCCTAGCTACCCTATTGATGACATCTAGATAACTTCTTTGAATCTTGAGTCTTCTTTGTCATGTCTTGACAATGCCTTCTCCTTTGAGCTTTAATGTGTACTGACTTGTGTTGATGAGTGCTTTTAATCTGTAATTTGCTCAAGGTAGATATTAGTACACAAAGAACATCATTAATGAATTATGATCATCAAAAGCCTTAGATTCAAGGTCAACAATCTCCCCCTTTATGATGATGACAATTCATTGATGTGTTCGTCAAATGAGAATAAATATATAAAGCAAAATGTGTGCATTTCTCCCCCTATCAATGTGCACAGTTTTTAAAAGCGAGGAAACACATAAGAGATATACAAAGCTCCCCCTTTCTATGTGCATTCATCTAAACATTGTTAGCAAGATATTTTTAAGACAAATCTGCATAAAAAATTAAGACAGTGTAACCAAAAATGTATTTCCATTTCAAGAGTTTCAAAGTACCTTCAAATTCATATTTGAACTACATTTTGACCACAACTGTAACAGTTAATAACCTACACATTTTCATCAACCTATATCAACCTACATCAACATCAGTCAAACCAATCAACCTACATCAACTACATCAATTTCTCCCCCTTTGTCATACATCAAAAAAATAGGGGAGGGGTGTGAGAACATCAGAAGTGAGGAAGTCCCATGACTCAGAGGTCGGCAAGATCGCGCTTCACAAGATTGACTTCATTAGTGACTTCTTCAGGTCATTCGCACATTTCAAGAATGTGGTCCCTATTTTCCTTGCCAAGGGCGATTTGCTCTCTAGAGAGAGCAATGCTTTCTAAGAGCAGCGCACGTAGAGATTGCTCTTCTGAGGGATGGACAGTAGGGGCTTCATGTTGTTCTTCATCTTCTTCTCCTTCTGCCTCTACTTCCTCTTCAGCCTTTACTTCCTCTTCTCTATCTCCATTACCACCCTCTTCAGCAACTTCCACTTGTTGCTCATCTATGACCATGTTTTGGTCATCATTTTAAGGAACCCCAAACTTAGGGTCGTACCAGACGTTGGCTTCGGATTTTTTTAGGCCCATCCGAATTAGCAGGTCTTTGTCAAATTTGTAGAGATTTGTAAGTTCCTTTTTGTCCTCTCCTTCTATTCGAACCTTGTATGCTCTAAAGTTGATAATAAGAGGCATGACATAGAAGAGGTGTGTTTTCTCCTTTTTAATGCAATCTTGTATATGGTGAAAGATGATGAAGGAGAGATCAAACCGCTTTCCATTTAGTACACACCATATAAGAAAAGCTTTCATATACGACACATCCGAACGTCCGCCAGATTTTAGAAGAATGGTATGGATGATGACATGATAGATGAGATGGGCTTGGACGGTTAACTGACTTGCAAAAATCTTGTCAGTGTTTTCAGTAAGGAATTGACTCATTTGTTGGACTGCTTGGACAGGATCAAACTCCTCTCCATGATACCAATTATAAGAGGTAAAGTAGGTGATATCACCGTGAGGAAGTTTGAGAATGCGTAGCAAACTGGACTCGGTAAGGTGAATGTTAAAGCCCACCACAAAGGAATTGCAAATGGTGTTCCCTAGTTCTTTCTCGAGATGGGTGTAAAATAGTCTAACAAGTTTGGGATAGAAAGGGACTTTGAGCGATACAAAGTCACCTAAGCCTATAGCATTAAACAGTGAGAAGGTATGTTGAATTAATTCATCATTTTCATGATCATCAAATTTTTTTCCTTTTTCAACTACCTTATGGAGAAATCTTGTTTCATAGACTTCCTTAAACTCAGGTTCATGGGAGAAAGGCATATTAGGAGCGGGATAGGGATCCGATTACTCAGGGTTTGGGGGGGTTAGACGCTCTGGCATCTAAGTCATGGGAAATCTTGGTGCATTTTTCTAGTTGCCTATCAGTTCTAGAGGGATTCTTTCGGGAAGCCATGAGTTCATTTTTGAGATTGGAGATTTGGTGAGATAGATGGCAAGATGATAATGAGTACAACAGATCTAACTTAGTATGATACAAAAAAGATTAAGGAACTCAAAAGAACTGAGGTTAAAGAGATTTACTTAAGAAGGGAAATGTAAGACTTACCTTGAATACAAGGAGAAGAGAAGTGATATCAGGGTTCGCGATCGCCTTTAGATGGTGAAAGAGAGAGAGATAAGTGTTTTGTGAGAAAAGAACGGTTCGCGGGTCATTTAAATCTGATTTGATCCTATTCGTATCTGGGCCCCCGGAGAATCGGTCCACCGAATGTCTACATCGGTCAACCGAAATGGCTTTTTGAAGAGAAAATGATTTCCTTAAATCGATCGACCGAAATAGATGAGGCTTCAGTTTCGTTCTGTCAAAATTTAAATTGGTCGATCGAAGAATAGTTTCGATCTACCGAACTGGGAATAGAACCACATTTTTTTTTTCTTGAGGGATACATCAGTGGTCATGAATCTCTCTTTCTATAGCCATTCCGATTTCTCGACGAAGTGTGCAAAACCTATCTTCTTGAAGTGGCTTCGTGAGAATGTCAGCCAATTGATTCTCCTTGTTGATAAACATTAATTCAATATCACCTTTAGAAACATGATCCCTTAAGAAGTGATACCTAATTTCAATATGCTTTATTTTGGAATGCTGAATAGGGTTATTTGATATGCAAATGGCGCTGGTATTGTCAAATTTAATAGGGATTTTGTCGAAGAATAAACCAAAGTCTTCAAGTTATTGTTTGATATACAAGATTTGTGCACAACAACTTCCTACAACAACATATTCAGCTTTAGTAGTGGACAGTGCAACTAAATTTTGTTTCTTGTAAGACCAAGATACAAGAGATTGACCAATAAAGTGACATGCGCCGCTTGTACTTTTTCTTTCAACTTTACAACCGGCAAAATCAGAATCTGTGAATCCTACAAGTTCAAATGATGTGTGCCTAGGGTACCATAATCCTAAGTTGATAGTGCCATTTAAATATTTTAAAAATTCGCTTGACAGCATTTAAGTGAGATTCTTTGGGACACGATTGAAACCTAGCACATAAACATACACTAAACATAATGTCCGGCCTACTAGCCGTTAAATATAGAAGACTTCCAATCATCCCCTAATATTTCTTAATATCAACATCCTTGCCCTTCTCATCCTTATCAAGCTTTAAGGAAGGACTCATGGGAGTTTTAGCATGTTTGGCATCATCCGAGCCAAGTTTCTTTAGCAAATCTTTTGGATACTTTGATTGGGAAATAAAAATTCTATCAAGAGTTTGTTTGATTTGCAAGCCTAAGAAAAATTTGAGTTCGCCCATCATGCTCATTTCAAACTCGTTTTGCATGGAGGCAGCAAACTCTTTACTTAGAGAGTCATTTGTTGATCCAAAAATAATGTCATCAACGTAAATTTGAATGATCAACAAATTGCCATCAATGGTTTTGGTAAACAGTGTATTATCAATTTTTCCTCTACTAAAACCATTTGAAAGTAGAAACCCACTAAGTCTTTCGTACCAAGCTCTAGGAGCTTGTTTCAAACCATATAAAGCTTTGGTCAATTTATAAACGTGGTTGGATTGTTATAGCTTTCAAAGCCCGGTGGTTGTTCTACAAATACTTCTTCATCTATAAAACCATTTAAGAAGGCGCTCTTTACATCCATTTGAAATAATTTGAAATTTTTGTGAGACACAAATGCAAGTAGCATTCTTATAGCCTCAAGTCTAGTAACGGGAGCAAAAGTCTTTTCATAATCTATACCTTCTTCTTGGTTATAGCCTTTTGCAACAAGTCTAGCCTTGTTCCTAACAATAGTTCCTGACTCATCCTTTTTGTTTCTAAAAACCAATTTTGTGCCAATAATTGTTTTATTTTGAGGTCTAGGGAAAAGATGCCAAACCTTGTTTCTTTTGAATTGAATGAGTTCTTCTTGCATTCCCAAGAGCCAAGATTCATCATTTTCAACCTCATGTATATTTTTAGGTTCAAATTGAGAAACAAATGCCACAAAATTGCATATATTTCTTAATTGTGACCGTATACTAACACCTTTAGATAAATCACCAATAACTTGGTCAATGGGATGATTATGTACTAACTTCCATTCATTTGGAGTAGTTTTATATTGAGAGGTATCATCACTTGAATTGGAACTTTGATAGATATCAATAGGAGACTCATCTATGTTAAGATCATTGATACTCTTCTCAAGCTCTATAGGGCACCTATTTGTATTAAGTTCATTGGTACCCTTTTCAAGTTCAACTTCTTCATCATCGTCCATCAAACTTTTTGTGGGAGAGGTTGGGGATTCATTAAACACAACATGTATGGATTCAACCACAACTAAGGTCCTCTTGTTATAAACTCTATATGCTTTACTTCTAGAGTAATATCCAAGAAAAATGCCTTCATCGGATTTAGCATCAAACTTTCCTAGATTATCCTTGTCATTGAGGACAAAGCACTTGCACCCAAAAACTTTGAAATAGCCTATATTAGGTTTTCTTTTGTTCCATAACTCATAGGGTGTTTTATTGAGAATCTTTCTAATAACAACTCTATTTATAACATACCATGAAGTATTTATGGCTTCAGCCCATAGAGATCTAGGTGAATTTGTGCTCATTTAGTATGGTTCTAGCCATTTCTTGAAGAGATCTATTTTTCTTTTCAACAACACCGTTTTGTTGGGGAGTCCTAGGTGCCAAAAGATTGTGATTGTAGCCATTTTTGTCGTAAAATCTTTCAACGTCTTGATTGTTAAACTCTCTACCCCTATCACTTCTAATGGTTTTAATTTTACATTCCTTTTCGTTTTCGACTCTTTTGCAAAATTTTGAAAGAATTGAATGAGCCTCATTTTTGCGTGCAAGGAAGTATACCCAAGTGAATCTAGAGTAGTCATCTATGATTACAAAGGCATAGAGTTTACCACCAGCAATTTTCTCCAGTCCAAAAAGATCCATGTGAATCAATTCAAGTGGTTTTGAAGTGGTTATATCCTTTTTCCTTTTAAAGGAGGACTTAATTTGCTTACCAATTTGGCAAGCATTACACAATTTTTCTTTTAAAAAAATTGTCTTGGGGAGACCTTTGAAAAGTTCATTTGTAGACAATCTTGAGATTAAATCCATGCTAGCATGACCTAACCTCCTATGCCACAACCAACTATGTCCATTAGATGACATGAAACACTTAACATCTTGCTCTTGAAGTTCACCTAAGAGCAAGGTGTATACATTACCATGTCTAGGAGCACAAAATATTGGAGATTCATTTCTTTTAGCAATGCATTTATTCGATTTAAAAATTACATCAAATCCATTATCACAAAGTTGACTTACACTAAATAGATTATGCTTTAAACCTTCAACATGTAAGACATGTTCAATTGATAAAGAAGGAGAAATACCTATGATCCCAATGCCAATTACCTTGCCTTTAGAGTTGTCTCCAAATGTTACGCTTCCTCCTTTGTATGCTTATAGAGAGGAGAATTTTGTGCGATCACCCATCATGTGTCTTAAACATCCGCTGTCTAGAAACCATTTGTCCTTGGAAGATGTGGAGATTTTGAAACCATCGTACAAAAGAGATTTCAAGTATTTTCACTTGGTACCCAAATCTTGTTGGGTCCATGGGAGTTAGCTAAGAGCACATATGTTCCTTTAAGAACCCACTTCTTTATAAACTTAGGCTTTCTCTTTGAGCATTCTTGAATAAGATGACCCATCCTTTTACAATAATTGCATCTAGAATTTTTGTTCTTACTTTTAACAAAGTAGTTAGCCAAAGGCTTTCTCTTTTTCAATAGAAATGCTTTCGTGTCAAAAGGGTCATATCCTAATCCATTTTTATAAAAGACACTTCTTTGAGCACCTAGCATAAGTTCTAGATTTTTGGTACCTTGAGTAAACTTTGCTAGACCATCAATTTGGTCTTCAACGATTAACTTCAAGGAAGCATTTTCAGAGATAAGTTCAGGTGATCCTGTTTCTTTAAGCAAAAGTGCATTATTTTTTCAAGCCCTCATTTTCATTTAGAATAGTTTGAAATTTGCTTTCAATGATAAGTTTTTCTTTTCTTTGAGAGGCACATTTTTTGACCATTTTTCCTAGTTCATCATGCAATTTTTTAAAACCATCAAGTAATCCATTATATGCATCAACTACATCATCATAAGACATTTCACACTTAGAGGAAGAGTCTTAATTAGAGTTTACCTCATCCCTATTTTCCATGAGACAGAGTATTGCCTTTTCATTATCGCTTTCGAAGCCATTTGAGTCATCATCTTCCCAAGTGGCTTGCATTGCTCTTCTCTTTTTCTTTTCCTCTTTGAAGTGTCCCAGCTTTCCACAATGAAAATTGGTAGAGGTGTCTCATTTGCTCTGTTCATTAGATGATTCACCCTTTTTGAACCTTCCCTTATTGAATTTCTTCCTATGAGGAAATCTTTGAAGGATTGTGTGATAAAAGCCAAGTCATCATCTTCACTTTCATTGCCGGCAACTTCCTTTTCTATTTAAGTGACTTTGAGAGCAATTTCTTTCTTCCAATGATGATCTCCTTCTCTATCTTTTAGAGTGATCTCCCATGTGAGAAGAGAGCCGAGAAGTTCATCTAACTCAAGTGTGTTGAGATTATGAGCTTCCTTAATTGCCGTTGCTTTTGCATCCCATTTTTCGGGTAAGCTTCTTAGAATTTTTCTTGCAAGATCAAAGTTAGTCATAGTTTTGCCAAGATGTTTCAACCCATTAATAATGTCAGTAAATCTCATAAACATTGCACTAATAGACTCATTTTCATTCATACGAAACAATTCATATTGATGTATAAGAATGTCAATTTTGGATTCCTTGACTTGTGAAGTTCCTTCAAAAGTAACCAGAAGTTTATCCCAGATTTCTTTAGTTGTGGTGCAAGTAGAGACTCTATTATATTCACTTGGACTTATAACACAATTTAGATTGAATTTGGCTTTAGCATTTAAAGAGATAAGTCTTTAATCCTCAGTGTCCCATTCAGCTTCAGTTTTAGGGATTCTTCTTGTGTCAACAATTTTCATTGGAACAAAAGGTCTATTAATTATAACTAGCCAAATTTGATAGTCTACAGATTGAAGAAAGTTTATCATTATGTTTTTCCAATAGCCGTAGTTTGTTCCATCGAACCAAGGAGGTCTAGTATTAGATTGGCCTTTTTGATGAAGATGACCATTTAAGTTTGCCATGATCGTTCTCTAATACACTTAAGCTTTTTTTTTAATAGAGTTCTATCTTTGATACCAATTGTTGCCCAGATATAGACTCTAGAGGAGGGGGGTGAATAGAGTCTAAGCAAACTAAGGTCAAATTTGGGTTTTAATTAATCAACTAAAACAAAGCTTATCTTCCTTGATAAATATTGACAAAAATAACTTGAATTTTGAACTTCAAAGGATAATATTTATCAAACAAAATATATAGCAATAAATGTAAGAGATAGAGATAGAGATTGCAAACATATACTTAGCGATTTTAGCGAGGTTCAAAAACTCCTACTCCTCGGCTCAAGACCCCTCTTGAGACTTCCCAATTCACTATAGCTTCTCCTTGCGGGTGGAGAGAAAACCTTTTACAAGAAGCTCTTCCTTGCTTCTAAGTGCTAAAAGAAACACCTTCTCTTAGTCTTTCTTGTGCCACACCAGCCCTTACAAGTTTTGAACAAGATTGAAGAAGTATAATATGATCTCTCTTAGATCTGGATATAGCTCACTCCAGAGTGTGTATGAATAAATTGAAGCTCAACTCTCTTTTATGATATGAGATGTGTGTATATGATGATGAAAGGCTTTTTGATTGCTAGAAAATCCTTCTCAATAAATGCAACAAGCTTTTATGAAAGCTACCAGTCATTATATAGACTTTCAGAACTGTTTGATATGAATTCTAGATGTTGGACACACACTTCGACGAATAAGGCCCATTTAAAATTTGAATTCTCGCAGGTTTGGTAGACCGAAATAAATTGATCTTGAGGATCGGTCGACCGATTTAGTCAAAGGATGGCCATCAGCCTTGGTTTGGTAGATTGATGAAAGAGTCCTCTTTGGTTCGGTCGACCGATTTGGTTCGAGGTTGATTACTAACCATGTTTTGGTAGACCGATGAAAACTTTCATCTATTTCAGTCGACCGAAACTCCTTCCTCAAAAGCTCTAAAACCTTGTGTGAGAATCGGCTCTGCTGACTCATTCACCTCTTTGGATTCGGTTACCTAAAACTTAAGTGAGACTTTCAATATGCTAGGTTCAGTCAACCGATTTAACAAAGTCCTGAGGTTCGGTAGACCAAAATAGGTTAGGGGTTTTGATCCAAGGTCTCCATTTATAACGGTCGACTGATTTAATGTGCCCTTCGAATTCGGTCGACCGAATTGGTTTATGTTTCAGGAAACTTGTTATGATGATGTGTTAAACTTGGTCCTTTGGTCCTTAGGGATTATGAATGAGTTGATTATGCATGATTTGAGAAATGTGAGCTTCAAAGTGTTCATACAAACTTTAACAAAGATTCCTAAGTAGCTCACCATCCTAGCTACCCCATTGATGACATCTAGATAACTTCTTTGAATCTTGAGTCTTCTTTGTCATGTCTTGACAAAGCTTTCTCCTTTGAGCTTTAATGTGTACTGACTTGTGTTGATGAGTGCTTTTAATCTGTAATTTGCTCTAGATAGATATTAGTACACAAAGAACATCATTAATGAATTATGATCATCAAAAGCCTTATATTCAAGGTCAACATACACAACAAGTCCAAATCCATAATTTAATTATAGAAATCACTTCTACAACATAATTAAATCCCTGGAATAATGAGGTAGAATTTAATTAAATCATGATAATTAAATCTCAAATTTCCAAATCGACTCTAAATGGTCCCAAATTAATATATGCTAGTGCACAAGTCCTACTCATCGCAATTATCAAGTTAAAACACAAGTAAGCCAACGGAACCTTTGAAATAGATTTTAATTAATGCTTTTAATCAAAATCTCAGATTTTCATACTCATCCAAATGCTCTCAAATTAAAGTATGTTGAAGAACATGCTAAGATTTAATTTAAAAGCATATCACAACTTAATTTCATGCAAGGTACGACCATGATAATTAATCTTTCACAAAAGAAAAATATTAAATAAAAGGTTGCAATTCTTTTCCAAATAATCCAAATTTAATATATGTTAACAAACACATCAAAACTAAATTTCCTAGCATGCCACAATTTAATTCTAAGTTGAATACCATTATGAGAATTAAATCTTAACCATAGAAAATAATTTAATTAAATTCTAGATTCTTAACAAAAGCATGCATACAAGTTGTATAAGCATCAAAAACATGCAAGACAACAAAAATATGAAATTATAACCCCTACCTCCATTTGAGATGAAATCTCAAATCCCCACCAAAATGAAACCGCTCCGAATCTTAAGAAACTTCTAGGTTTTGTCAGGAACAACACAATCTACATGAACCCCCAAGAAGCCCCATCAAAATCAGAACTTGACTTCAAACCCAAACTCAAGAAATGGTCAGAAATGAATTCTAATAAGGGGGAAAGGTAGAGCACGTCGGGGGGAACGATAAACATTAAGGTCAAAAATTTTTCACTAAGGAAATCAAGTAGAGGAGAAGAAAGAATGAAGGCAGCCCCTTGGGCTCCCATGGTTGCTAGCCAAGAGGGTGAAGAAGATGATGGAAATCTGACTTTTTGACTTAAGACCCCCTATTTATAGAAAATCTCAAAAAGTGCCCAGAAGGGTCCCACCGGGTTCGGAAAAGTGGATTTTGAGCAAACGTACTCAAATGACAAAACTCGGTGAACAAAAAAGAAGCACAATGAGAAAATATGAACAACGGAAGAAACGACATCAAAAACTGAGTCTCGACCAGAAAGTTATGCCCTAAACAAGTTCGGCGGCAACCGGTCTCGACAAAAAGTGAAAATGAATCCCGTATGAGGATCTAGGCTCAAAACAAGGCATTTAGCAATCACTTTCATTAATTGCACAATGGCCCCTTAAAAAAGTAAAAACTGCACTAATGGCCCAGAATGAAAATATCTTCCAAAAATATTTTCTTAAAAATGCCTGAAATAAAATATCTTCAAAATATATTTATGAAAAACACCCCAAGAAAAGAAAAAGATTCTGAAAAACTATGCATCCATGCCCCTATGGGCACCGGGAGCAACCAGAGTACTTTTCTGCAAAAAAAAAAGATACGTATTTCATCGAAACCACTTAGAATGAAGATACATGAAGTCAAAAACCAACTTCGAACATAAGAAGTGAGGTTATGCCAACAAAGTGACAAATGGGGAAAAGACAAAATAGGGAAAATGACGACATAGGGAAAATGACGAAAAGTGAATAGTGTCGAAAAACGAAAAATGTGAAAATGACTCGGTCCTCAAAGGAAGTTGTCAATCCAAAGAAAAGAGTCTTGAAAATCATTCCAGAGCACTTGAGATGACACTAAGAGACAAGAAACTGAACTCAGAAAGGAAAAGATCAACAAAAAAAAAAAATATCCCTGAAAATCTGAGGAAAAGGAAAAGAAGGAAAATGACCGGGTCATTACACCTATCATCTACTTCATTTTCTCTGAGTATTTCTTCCGAACCCTAGCTCGTTCTTCGTTTCTCATTTTTCACGTGTTTTCCAGAGAGCGTAATATCACGATACAGAATAAAACTTAATAATACAAAAATAATAAAACTAACTATTAAAATACTGAAAACTAACCCTAAACTAATGGTTGACTGGGCCCTTAAGTGACAAACCTTATTAGAGCCCATGAGTTATAGAATTAAGTCCAAAAGAGTTAATCCCGTAACCCTTCAAATAAGTCAATCCCGTAATTGGTCTGCTGCCAGGAGCTTGGCGTCCAGACCTAGGATGCTGAAGACTCGCGTCCGGACGTGAGGAATGGCTTCCAAATGTAGCTGTATTGAGGATTCGTGTCCGGACGCGAGGAACGGCATCCGAATGCGGCATTTAGCTGCATCTTTGATTTCTTCTAAAATTTGTCCCGATGCTTTGGCTTGACCCCAAAAGGCTGTAGTGGACTGTTCTTAGCTCATTTTAGCTTTATTGCCCTGAAATACATATAAACATAAATTAAGACTAAAACATAAAAGTAAGATAGATGTAAGGACTGAAATACCCTAGTTTACATGCTGAAATGTGCAACATTTAAGCAGTTATCAAGCACCTCCATCACTAATTATAGCTCGTGGCATACCAAACCGACTAATGATGTTCGTTTAAATGAACTCAACCATGACTGCATGATCGGTGATTTTAGTAGCTACTGCCTCAACCCATTTGGGTACATAATCAACAGCTACAAGTATGTACTCATAACCATGTGAAGTAATAAAATTATGGACCCATGAAATTTGTACCCTATACATCAAAGACCTCAATGATTATAATCAGAGTTAAGGGTTCCTGTTCCTTCTAGAAATTGACCCTAATTGCTGACATTGAACACATGACCTACAAAACATATAGAAGTCCCTAAAGAGTGAAGGCCAAAAGAAACAACCTGAAGAACTTTAGCTGCAGTTTCTTTGCACTAAAGTGACCTCCCACAAGCAAGAGTGTGATAGAAGGTTAGAATACTATGAAACTCACTCTCAGGAACACACCTACGAATGATTTGGTTAGCACAATATTTGAAGAGTTGGGGGTCTTCCAAGAAGTACATCTTAATTTGGTAGAAGAAATGATTTTTTTCCTGATTTAACCAATGTAAAGAAATTTTGCCAATTGCGAGATAATTCACAATATTAGTAAACCAAGGCAAATTCCCATGAGAAACCCGAAACAGTTGTTCATCCGGAAAGGAATCACGAACTGGAAGTGAAGTTGAGGTGTCTTCAATAAGAATTCTAGAAAGATGGTCAGCCACCACATTCTCTAACACGGATTCTCTCATTAGCAAACAAGTACAACTGGTAACTCATGCCACACCTTTGACCAACCCCAATATGTTCTTTCTTTCTTGTAGGCACTTCCCTAGTTCCATGCCAACTTCCGTTTTCTCTTTCTTATCCTGGATTTTGTAATCAAACTCTTGAAGCAAGAGGCTCCATCGAATCAGACGGGGTTTGGTTTCCTTTTCAGATAAAAGATCTCTTAAAGCAAAATGATCAGAATAGACCACTACCTTGGATCCTAACAAATATGATCTGGATTTATCCAAGGCAAAAACAACTGCAAGTAACTCTTTCTCAGTAGTAGTGTAATTCAATTGTGCATCTGAGAGAGTTTTGTTAGCATAGTAGATAACATAAGGAAGTTTATCTACTTGTTACCATAGGACAACACCCATAGTATAATTAGATGTGTCACACATGATCTCAAATGGAAGAGCCCAGTTTAGAGGATTCATAATAGTACCAGAGGAAATAAGAGAACAAAGCTTGTGGAAAGCTTCAAGGCACGATTCATCAATGACAAAAGGAGTATCCTTTGTAAGTAGAATACATAAAGGACATGAAATTTTGCTGAAATCTTTGATGAAACGTCGATAGAACCCGGCGTGCACAAGAAATGATTGCACTCCCCTTACGAAGGTAGGAGGAGGCAATTTGGAGATCAAATCTACTTTGGTTTATGCCTCAAAGGCTCAAGCCTTATTCTTTAGTCTCGAGCCAAAGCTATCAGAGAACTCAAGCACAATGCCATGTCTCAAGCCTTGCGGCATCTCTAACTTTAGGGTTTCAGAGACAAGAGCTCGAGCACAAATCCTTAGGCTCAAGCCATACATTTTAAAACAGTTTAGAAAACCCTCGTGCCTCATTCTATTTTGAAGTGCCTTTGTCATTCCGAGCTCTTTTCTCTCTCAATCTTTCTAAACTCACTCACCATCATCCTCCTTATTGTCTAGTGCTTCAACTCATTCAAGGTAAGATCCGAATTTCTTCTTTCTTTCGGTTATATATATATATATATATATATATATATATATATGTAAGTATATATGTATATATATTGTATGTTTCTCACTCAATTTTGTCCACACTCCCTTCCAAAATTTTCTAATAGCTCTTGATAATCGTCTACGTGGTCAATCTAACTTCAATATATACCCCAATTTGCAGAAATTTCGAATTCAATCCAAGGGTTCGACGAACACGGATTTGGGGGTTGTAATTTTTGGTTGAAATTAGTGAAGTTGGGGATTGTTTGACATTATATGAAGGTGTGGAGTTGGTTTGGGACTTTATTTGGAGGATTTAGAAGAGATTTGGTACAATTTCAGCCCAGAAAGCTAGAGCTTTCATCTTTAGGCTTGAGCTAATTCTTCTAGAAAGCTCGAGCCATTGCACTTTAAGCTCGAGCCCTGCAGTGTATAAAGCTCGAGCCATAGGCTTTTAGGCTTGAGCCTTGGGATACATATTTTGAATCTTGGACTTTTACTAGGCTAGGTGTTGTGTGTTATTGCAGAATGTTCCTTTTGTGAGCTTTGGGGGGGCGTGACATTACATTTTAAGGGTGAGACATTTTGATTGGATTTACCGAGCTATATTAGAGGATCTATATAGCGATGGCCTAGAGATCGAGGCTTGTATGAGAGTTTTATCGCACTTTAGTTCTTCATGTCGGTGATGACGCCGATGATGCTGAGACTTATTTCATAGCTACTATAGAGGGTATAGTCCTGATAGTGGACTGTGCAGCTATAGTGAGGGCTATGGGCTTCCACCACTACCTTCCAGAGGCCCTTTAGGGGCTATTCACATCGGTTCCCCCTGGGTTGAGCAAAGTTGACATGGTTCGGTCCAAGCTCAGGGTGGCATGCAGCTACTCAGGAAGCGGTGAGGAAGTTATAACTATTGCATAGATTTTCATTTCTTGACACGGTCCTAGTGACTAACGCTCGCCTTATCGGATATAAAATAGGGCAGTGTGCAGAGATGGTGGATGCCCTCTATGCTTTCCATGCGGGCCATTACGTATCGATTCCCAGGCTTATATTTTTACAGATACAGAGGCTCTGGGATGAGATGGGAGATGCTAGACGCCCCCTACACGCCCCTTACTTTTTCCTCGGTTGATTACACGCTTAATGGAGATAGCTGGGATACATATGCCTCAGAATGAGGCATCTATGCCAGTATTCCCAATTTTTGGTCCTAGAAGTGGAGCAACATCTGGGGCCATATGCCTAAGGTGAGGCACAGGGAGTGGGGTTTGGACGAAGAGATCCGTGAGGAGCGACGAAGGGTCACCACAGAGGCTCGGGGAAAGGAGTACATGATTGATGGACTTCCCTCCCCTCCCGCTGATGCAAATATTCTAGCCGGCCATCCCGAGAGGTGGCTGTAGATGATAGAGATCCTCCAGTAGATAATGCTGAGGAGGGTGAGGATGACGACGGGTATGATGGTTTAGAGGAGGACATAGATGCCTCTGACGACCAGACATAGAGGAGAGAGCTAGCACCTACAATGCAATCTGAGTGTTCTTCTCAGGCTGTTATTCTTGAGCTACGTGCCAAGGTGGCATAGCTGCAGACTTGTTAGATAGAGTTGTGAGACTCCAGAGCTGAGATAGCCGAGGCACGCCTTGCGCACTCACAGGCTTGGGAGACTGTTCAGCGCTTGCTAGATACACAACAATCTACTTTACACGAGCTCTTATGCTGAACTGCTTCTACTTCTTTTGCTGCTCCTTCATCCACAGATTAGCTGCTTAGGGCTATTTCTATTTTATTTTTGATGTATAGGTAGATTTTTGTTGATTAGGGCATTATTTTAAATGTATTTCATTCTATATGTTGTATTTATGCCCTACGTCTTATATTTAAAGCATTGTACTGATATTGATCATATATATATACACTTTCTGCCTGTTTTACCCTTGTGTTAATATTATTGTCACATTTGTTACTGCTTCGTGATATATATCTGTTTTTACTCCATATACATGATACTCTGATGTGTGTGGAGTGTGATTCTTTTTTCAAGTACTAAGGACTAAGTTTGGGGTGAGATGTTTATTTTGCTGTTTTACGCTATTATTGCTGATCTTTGCTGGTTCTACATATTTGGTAATATCTTTCTATATCTACTTTGTTTTCACACATTAAGGACAATGTGCAATTTAAGTTTGGGGGTAAAGCAGTGTCCTTTATAATTTTGCTGATAATATGATATGATATACATAAGAGGATGCATTTGAATTGTTTTAAGCATGAGTTTGAGTTTGTTGATTTTTTATGATTTTCTATATGCAGTCTGATATTGGTTATAGATGGCTTGTATATTAAATTCATGTGTAAAGGGAATTTTTGAAATTTTTTGAAATTGGTTAATGGCCTGTGGTCCACTTTGTCAAGATAATTACTATTTAATGATTTTGATCTCTGAGATACTTCACTTTGCACATATTCACACTTGCATATATTCTGTCGGGTTCTGATTTGTGTTAAACTCAGATGAGCAGGTGAATTTAATGATGTTGAGAACCGAGGTATAAAAAAATGGTATATATGCAAAAAATAAATAAATAAAATAAATAAAATAAAAAGCTTTTTCACTGTAGGTGCAGTTTTCTACACCAGAACACTTAAGAAATATATCAAAAGAAATTACGAACAAGAGGGTGAAGACAATAGATAATCTTGGCAAGAGAGAACAGTTTTTTTTTGTAATTCCCTCCCTTTTCTTCTCATTCATGCTTTACTTATAGGCTTGTACAGAGAATTACATGGAGCCATTACTGGTAGGTTTTTTTAACGTGGGAGTTTATGGCCCCTTATTTTGCGACCCTATCTTTTATGGTGGGCGTTATGGAATTTTAGGTTAGCCATGCTTGGGCTTTTCCTTGGCCCGCTTCATGTCAAGTAGAACATTCTTTATTAATAAGTCTGACTTGACATATTTGAGGACCTTTCTTATTGGTCTTCTAGTTGGTAGTGGGCTTCAGGGCGATTATAGTTGGTAGTGGGTTGTACACTCATTGATACGCGGTATGCTGTGATTGGTGGGAATTTTCCTTCCACACTTTACCCCCAATTCCTTTTATGAATTGAATTCATATACGGAATTGTAACTGTTTTTAGGAAGTGGAGAAGTTTTTGCGGCTGTTACTGCTTATGACTACCATTTGTGCTCTCAATTTTTGGGGTCTCGTGCTCGCCTCTTCGCTATCTACTTCACTTTGCCTTATATATTATGTTCTCATCATTCGGGTATTTGCGTCTATGATCCCATCTCTGAGTTAAGTAAGAATCCAACTGCTGCTGCGTCATTTTCTTTCGTCTGTCGAGGTTCGTTATTCTTCTATTCCCTCTTTCTGTCATTATGAGTCAAAAAAATAGCGAACGAACTCATAGTGCTCATACATCTAATTTTGAGTCAAGGACTGCGGTGGTGAGTTGGAGTGGTTATGTCGAGGGTCCCATAATCCTCCCTCTGAATATTGTAGAGAGGAGATCAATTTCAATTGCACAGTTGAGAAAGAAATATCACGTTCCTTCTGATGTTCCCCTTGAGGAGTATGATTACAATTTGAACTTTAGTACCGGCAAGGGTTTAGAAGAGGGTGAGATGCTCTTCTCGGCTTTACACTTCCCTACCTTCCGGTTTCCCCTTAACCCTGTCTATCTTCGGGTTCTATCGGTGTTAAATTTGGCTCCTCTTTAGGTTAACCCTAATTTTTTCCACATCCTCTCTTGCCTTCTTGCTTTGAATAGGGTTCGAGGTTTGACCTTGAATCTTGCTGAACTTTTATTCTGATATACACTTGATAGAACGAAAGGTGAAGAGGGTAGGTTCCAATTTCATTCTAAGCCGAGTAGAGCCCTTTTCTCTCATCTTAACACTTTTGATTAGGAGTGGAAAGATAAAATTGTTAAAGTTGGTGGGGCGTGGCGCTCTTCGTTGGCTCGGGAATTCTCTATATGGACGAGCTTTCATGCTCCATCTGTTCCTACATTTAATGAGTCGGGCGAGTTTTCTTGCTTTGTTTGTGTTTTAAAGCATTTTTGTTTTATTTATGACTTATTAGGTCACAAGACTGACTTTTTCCCTTTGAAATTTACAGATATCTGACTTGAGTATTTGCGAACGAATGCTTGGGGTGACATTCCTTCCACTCTGGTATTTTTCTCTTCTTCTCTTCTTGAGGATATCTCTAGGGATTCTCCAGTGATTGTTCAAAATTCAGAGGAGGCTATTGACCTTGAAGGTTCTAATACTAAGGGTAACCTTGTTTCGCCTGCCCCTTTACTTCTTTCCCAATCTGCAATGGAACTTCCCCCTCTTAAACTTCATACGACTAGGAAAGAGAGGGAGGCTACTGCTAAGCTACTGCAAAAGAGGAAGAACACCCTTGCTGAGGTGAGTGAGTTTTCATTTTCTCAGAAACAAAAAGGGATTCAATCTGGGAAGGAGCGCAAGTGCCCTTTTGTGAGGGCTGATCCTCTTTCCAAGAGCTCTAAGCTTATGGCTGCGGCTTTTGGAGACAAGGGTACTCTAGTTCCTGTTTTCGCTGACGTTGCAGGGGGTGACTTTACGGTGTCTGCCGAAAGGTGGTTCCCCAAGATGCTAAAAGTTGATGGCTCCCCTATCACCATCGTTGACTCTGGAGCCGAGGACCCAGAGACGTTAATGGGCTTCGCCAGAGGGATGTGGCCGCCTAGGGATGAGATTCTATAGTAGCATATGACTGTCGATGATCTCATTTCCCTTGCTGCCAAGTCATGGAGGTAATCTTTCTTGACTCCTCTCTTCTGCTTCTTTGTTTTGACTTCTTGATAACATTTTACTCTTTTTTCGTAAAGCTCTTTTTTTGATGTTTGCCTTTATGAAGAATGACGACGGCCGTTCCTATACGCCAAAAAAATGTAGTGAATATGTGGTTCAAGAAAAGCCTTTTGGGTCAAGTTTAAATTTATAAAAACCACTACCACCACTACTACTAACGTAGCAAGAGTGAGTAGGGATCGTCCCAAGGGATTATACGTGTTGGAATTTAACTTTGACTCTAGTGTATCAATTGATTGCAAAGAGAGAGATTGGTTGATTAAACTAAGGTGCAATTAAAATGTAATTAAAGTAAACTAATGAGAGATAGGGATTTAAGAGATATGAAGAGAGGTCTTAGGGTGTTGGAATCACCACTAAGCTCATGTAATTAACCACTTGCTTTCCATTAATGGGGAATATATTGTTGTGAACAAAATGCAACTACCAATTGCAATATTAAGCATAGAACATCAAATTAAAGAATGAATTGTCTACTTAAACTAAGTATAGCACAACCCATCAATTCTAAGTTAGTAACAATTGTAGCACACATCAATCTAAAGAATCATGGAATTTACAATAATAAGCCATGGAATATCAAATCAAGCACAGATTGTCTACCTACCTACAAGCATGAATTAAATTGTAGAACAACCCATCAAGCATAAGACTAATTCATCAAATTAATTGACAAACCCATTAAATGAAAACCCATGTCTAGCCATCACTAGATTTTCAATCAACTACACATAGACATGCAATTAATATAGAAAAACTATTGTAGAGATTAATTCCCAAATAATCACACATAAGACAACATGTAATCACAAGAAGAATCAATAGGAAGAATTAAACCATATGAATCTTGTGAGACATAATTCCCAATTTAATCACACATAGACATGTAAATAAACTAGAGAATTAATAGGAAGAATTAAACCATAGAAATCATAGAAATATACCAAGATTCATGAAATTCACAAGGCTAGAACACTAACCACAACAATATATATAAATTCCCAAAAATAGAAATACAAAGGTTTAGATTACACAAGACTTAGGGCTCATCCAAGCCGTAAGTGTAGATCTAGCTAATCATGGAGGAGGTAGATGTGGTTATGGAACCCTCAAGGGTAAGCTCCAAACATGGCTCCATCTTCTTTTTTTTCTTTTAAGCTCTAGAGAGAGTGTGTGGATCATGAGATGTGTTCTTGAGATGAGCCTCCACTTCCCTCTTTTCTTCTAACCCTAATCTCTAACTTTTCTACAGAGAGCAACTAAAATTACAATGTAAAAATAAAATAATGAAAGAGCTCCTTTACAAAATAGGTCACTTCCCTTTAAATAGAAGGTCCTTTTCTTAGCCACTAAGTCAAAAATATAGCCCCAAAAATATCTAATCCCGTACTATATGGTAGGTGAAGCTTTGGGCGCGCGCGGGAATAAGACAGCTCGCTGCCAGTACATTTTCAATCAATCCAACTTTTCTTCGATCAATTTGAGAAAAGTTCGATCAATCCAACTTCGATCGGTCTTAGAAAAGTTGGATCGATCCAACTTCGATCGATCTTAGAAAACTTGGATCTATCCAATCCAACTTCGATCGATCTCAGAAAAGTTGGATCTATCCAACTTGGCAGTTTTTCAGCATTAGCCTCCTTTTGCTCCAAATCAGCTTTCTTTTGCTCCAAATCCTCACGAAGACTTAGTTTGACTCCAAAAAGGCCTTAAGAAACCATTTTTAGCACATTTTAACATTACTGACCTAAAATAGACAAAAACACAAATAGGTATTAAAATGGGTAAATAAAGATAGATAAATAGACTAAAATACCCTCGCTTAGGGGGTTTAAATGCGCACTTTTCAGCGCTCATCACACCCCCAAACTTAAATATTGCTAGTCCCTAGCAATGAACTACGAAGTAAAGGAATGAAATGAACAACTAAACAACTATAACTAGAAAGCAATAAATGCATAACGCCACTTTCGTAGGGAACACGATTGCATTTAGCATATGCAACAAGCCTTTTAAACCCCTAGGTTATCCCTAGTAGACGAGTGAAGTCTCGTGAGGGTTTCTAGAAATGATACTCACAAACATTAAGCTCATTTTCACAAAAGAGACACCAATATTGCAAACAAGCATTGGGAGAAAACTACCTCAAGAATGCAATTTTTCAACCATTTCCAAGCAATCTCCAAAAATTTCAAAATCAAGCAAACAAATATGGTCCTTCACACATCAAGAAAATGATCATGCAAATCAAAACAACACTAGAATCCTTTTTTAGTGGACCGGCATCAAATATTTTGCTATCTTAGCTAACTAAAGAAATGATCACATCCTTACCCTCAAACTAGCACACAAATCTAGTACCAATCATCAAGACAAAAAGTGAACATTTTATTAAAACTTTATTAAACTAGGTATGCTTATTCTTTTCACTCGATTTTTTATTTATTTATTTATTTTTAAATAGGATTAAAGATGGAAGCATGGTGCAATGTGTTAATCTATTAAGCTTTCTAGCGATTCATAAGGTTGAGCGTTAGGTCAATGACTCCCAAACCGGACGGCTTTAAGGCATTAGGTGTTCAAACACCCCTAAGGACTTACAAGTTCAAATCCACTAGGTTACAAATCAAAATAACCTCTATCTAATCATTTCTCACTTCTCACCTTTTGGGAGAAGTCCTAACTTTTTTATTACTTTTGTAACTTTTCTTTTCTTTTCTTTTCTTTTGTGTATTCAATTAAACCTAGAGTTTGGGCCCTCCACCTTTTGGCGCGAGAAGTTCAGTGCTTGATGAGGCTAGAATCCCGGCTACTCAATGAAAAGGTATTGTTATCCACCTTTATCAAGAATGAAAGTTTTCAATGTGGTACTAGCTCAATTGGGATATAACCAATTCAGTAATCAACAAAGCATTTACCACACAAATGAATGCTAGTGTGCGCTTGTGCTAGTGTAAAATACTAGAGTGAATCTCAAAATAATCACAAAATCATGATGATGTGGACCACAAGTGCAAGCAAGATATCAATCTTTCGAAAAATTTACTCCTAAATGGCATCCACAAGGCATACAAGGAGTATTGCACTCTCAAGTCAAGCAATTTTTAAATTTTAAGCAATATAGTCCTCAAAAGATCAAAATCATCGCTAACATGGATCTCAAATCTCAATCTTACAATTAAGTCTCAATCTTAAGTAGAATGCAACAAAGACACCTTACCTCCAAACTTAAACCGCACATTGTCCTCAATGTGCAATGAGAACATTGGAAAAGATGAAAAAAGTATGCCGTGGTGGTGTAGACATGAAGCCCGACAATGATCCAATATGAAAAGAGTTTCCCCCAAACTTGGAATCAACTACCTATTTGAATAACCACACTAGCAAACTCACATCAAATATCAAATGGGATCAGAATAGTCAAATCATGTATTCTAAGGCAATACAATACAAGATGAAAGAGATATGAGATCAAGCCCAATAGAAAATATGAAAGTAGTAGGACTACACATAAGGGCACAATGGTGAAACAAATTTTTGTATTTTTCTTTTTATGAAAGCAAGTATATACAAAGTGCAAGAAAAATAAAGAATAAAATGCATGAACAAAATGCAAAAAGAAAAATAAAGAAGGAAAAATGCAATGAAAGAATATGTACAATGTAAGAAATGAAAAACAAAAAGTAAGAAATGATGTAAGAACAAAATAATAAAAAATAAAAAAAAAATTTATTTTTATTTTTATATGACATAACAAGTAAGTACACACACACAATAAAATGTAAAGAAATAAAAATGCAATAAATGAAAATGCAATGAAATAAAGAATGCAATTTTTTTTTTTTTTTTTTGAAAGTATGTAAAATGAAACAAAATGCAAGAAAAATAAAGAAATAGGAATGAATATGAACATGTATGATACAAGAGATAAAAGACATAATGTGTCATGTGGGTGTTAAGTTTAACGTCTCTAGCAAGATGGAATGCTTCTTTGAAAAACCGTTTTTTTTTTAAGACAAAACAAATATGTACACAAACAAAAATAAAAAGGCAAGTAAATAAAAATACAAGAAAATAAAGAATGCAAAGAAAATTTTTATTTATTTATTTTTATTTTTTGAAATTAAAAATTAAGAAAATTTAAAATTAAAGTTAAACAAAATATTTTTGGATTTTTGGAAATAAGATAAAAGGAAATAAAATAAAATAAAATAAAAATATTTTTGGGATTATTTTTTTTTGAAATAAAAATAAATGTTGAAAATAAAAGTGAATGAAAAGAAAATAAAATAAAATAAAAATCTTTTTGGAGTTTTCGAAAATAAAATAAAATAAACAAAAATCTTTTTGTATTTTTAACAAATTTTAAAACTTTTTTTTATTATTATTTTATTGAATTTGAAATTCAAAATTTAAAACAAAGTCAAAGTCAAAGTCAACAATGAACAAAAGAGTATATATAGATCAATCCAAGATTGATCTCAGAAAGGCTCAGATCGATCAAACATGCAAAAACCTGCATACATGTTCGAACGATGGGACAGAGATGCCTTTTTCAGAGGGTTCAAAATTTTTCTAAGTGTTGGAAATGCAGATCGATCCAAGAATAAGTTGGATCGATCGAGGAACTTAAAATCGATCTAGGAAAGTCTTCGATCGATGGGACAGAGAGCTGAAATATGCAGGTTTTTCTCGATCGATGGGACAGAGGGTGATTTGGATGCAGGTTTGATGCAGGTGGGAAGTTCGATCGATTGAACTCATTTTGAGATCGATCGAACTTATGCAAAATGCCCAATTTCAACATGAAAGTGCATGTAGTCCTAAATCACATTTCCTAGCAGTATGATTGAACCCAAAACAAATATCTAGACTTCACAAGAAATGAAATGTAAAATAGAAATAAGGGAGGAATAGGGTTGTGAAACCCTACGAATACTAGTGTTTAACGTCTCTAACAAGACGTTAGGTCAACTCACTAATCAAAAGAATCAAAAACCAGATATGAAACATCCTTATTGACTCTCTTTTCCATTTTCTCATTTGATGCCTCACTTTTAACAATAAAATCATCCTCCAAAAGAATAACTTGAAAGGAAATGAAAGAGATAATATTGTTCCTTTCATCCACGGTCTTGAAAACAAAATCAATTATGATTGGCCTTGCCTCTTTGTTATGTTCTTGAAACACATTCAAATGATCATCCACTTTGGTAATTGATGAGGCATTGTCTTTCAAAGACTCATTTGGAATATCAAGAAACATCTTCTCTTCATCCCTCTTCTCTTCCTCAAAAATAACCATCTCCTCACCTTCCAAGTTAGCTAAGGAGTCCATTAGAGAGTTTATTTCATTTTTGGAGCTTTCAAGGTCAAAACCACAATTTTTATATATTTCAAAAAGGCATGTCTGAAGAGGATCATTGGAGATAATAGAAGGAAAGCCCTCTTCAACAAGTTCCTCCTCCTTCTCTCCTACCTCAAGTGTGGTCAACATCTCCTCACTCTCTAGAGCAGCAATGTCCGAGATAAAATCATAATCAAAATAAGGAAAGTCCTCATTAATCATGTTATGCTCTATTGGATTAGCCACTGACTCACTTACCACTTCTTCCTCTATACAAGATAGAGTGCTAGGCATTAGCTCACTTGCTACTTCTTCCTCTTCACTCTCATCATCCTCATCTATATATATTGAAGTTCTTGCCATTTTTTCATTTGCCTCTTCCTCCTCCTCTTGACGACAAAGAGTACTTGCAATTTGCTCAACTTGAGCTTCTAACTTGGCTAACATTTGAGAATGAGAATTAATAAGTGGAGTTTGTGAAATATGCACATCAAGTAAAGCTAACACTTTATCTTCAAATCCGGGTGAGTACCTAGAAGGTGGTGGAGTTGGTTCATTATAAAATGGTGGGGGAGGGTAATAGTCATAAGAAGGATTAAATGAGTGATCAAATCCATAATAAGATGATGCATTTTGAAATGAAGTGAACTCAGCCTCATTAGGATTAAAATATAGTGGAGGGACACAAGGTGAAGGGATATAATTCCCCCCCAAACTTGGATCAAACAATTCCTCCATTCACAATTAAAATCCAAATGCAAGAAAATATTGGCCTCAACAAGGGCCTATGCTTGGACTTAAAATAAAGCAATGAAATAAGCCTCAATATGGGCTATCACAAGCATGCAAAGAAGTGCACAAATGAAATACAAGAGTTCCAAGAATTGCTCACAACAATCCTTAAGCAACTTCAAATTTTAATGTTAGCTTTAAGCTCCAATGATGGCTTCAGGTTCCAAAGTTTGCCTTCCTTGTAGTCAAGTACCTAATTGAATAAATAATAATGAGAACAAGAGAAAAGAGTATACAATGAAAAATAAAACAAAAATAGAAGCAATCGAATGAACACTATTGTCTAATTTAATTCCAATAAAACCATCAATCCTCGGCAATGGCGCCAAAATTTGACGACGGCCGTTCCTATATGCCAAAAAAATGTAGTGAATATGCGGTTCAAGAAAAGCCTTTTGGGTCAAGTTTAAATTTATAAAAATCACTACCACCACTACTACTAACGTAGCAAGAGTGAGTAGGGATCGTCCCGAGAGATTATACATGTTGGAATTTAACTTTGACTCTAGCGTATCAATTGATTGCAAAAAGAGAGATTGGTTGATTAAACAAAGGTGCAATTAAAGTAAACTAGTGAGAGATAGGGATTTAAGAGATATGAAGAGAGGTCTTAGGGTGTTGGAATCACCACTAAGCTTATGTAATTAACCATTTGTTTTCCATTAATGGGGAATACATTGTTGTAAACAAAATGCGACTACCAATTGCAATATTAAGCATGGAACATTAAATTAAAGAATGAATTGTCTACTTAAACTAAGTGTAGCACAACCCATCAATTCTAAGCATGACCCATCAAATTAGTAACAATTGTAGCACACATCAATTTAGAGAATCATGGAATTTGCAATAATAAGCTATGGAATATCAAATCAAGCATAGATTGTCTACCTACTGGTGTGTAGAACCCAGAGTTTATACAACATGGCCAAGTTTTACATTTAGAAATTGCCACTACTACCTTTCACTAAAAATATAGCTAGGGTGAGTAGGGATCGTCCCAAGGGATTGAGGGTTGTACTAGGTTAAGGAATCAAGATTAGGGTTAGTAGGTCGAGTGATCAAAATAGTGGTTGGTTGGTTGAATTAAACTAGATGCAAATTAAATTAAAGTAAGCAATAGTGCAACAAAGAGAATAAAAGAGAGAGCGATCTTAGGGTTTAGAGATCACCACTAAGCATAGCTTTTCTACACCTTTAATGAATGATTAATGAGGGAAAGAACATATATTGCAACACAGTGTGTGTGTGTGGTTGTTCTAACAAGCATGGATGACAAATTAAGCATATATTGTCTAAACAACAAGATGGATAGCACAACATATCAAATTAAGCCATTAATCCTTTCTTTAAGCTCACAATCCAAACACATCACAAGGTTAGCGATATATGTTACTTGCTTTTCATAAGTGTGGAACATCAACAACAAGCATGGATTGTCTTCCCATTTAACAACTACACTACAACTAAGCTAATGACAAGAAATTAAGCTAATTAAACTAAGGGAGAGGTACAATCCATCAAGAAATAAGTATGAACCATCAAATAAACCACAAGCACATGCCATTAAGCACTATGTCTTGACAATCTTTAGGTTTATAGCATCAACACACATAGACATGCATCAATAACACAAGAAATAAAGACAAACACATGAACATCTATTCTAGCATACATAGACATATGGATAGAATGAAATGATCAATTGGAAGCATTAAACCACATAAATCATTGAAGAAACAAGATCTATATATATAAAGGTGTCAAGACATGAATCACAGTACAAATCCCCTCAAAAATACATAAATCAAGAAGTAGAAAGCATGCATAGGGCTAACTCGAGCCCCAAGAGGATGTCTAGGCACTCATGGATGATGTCCTCCAACCCTCAAGGGCAAGCTCCATAGAAGAAATCTACTCCATGGTTGATGAAGAGTCTCCAATGGTGTCTCTAGCCTCCTCTTCTCCTTTTGTTTCCTCACTAAGAGTTCTACAAGGTATGATATGATATGATGTAAAAAGTAATCCTTATCCTTATATAGGTAGGTCAAATGACACCCAAAATGAGTTGGGGTCGTACAACAAATATTCCCCAATGATTGGATAAAAGACAACTTTTTGTGAGCTGGAAATTTAACTTTTTTGTATTGGAGGAAGTTCGATCGATCGAACCTTGGACTTAGATTGATCGAACATAGCTGAGAGCTATCGAACTTAGGCTGGATCGATCCACGATGGCGGCACCTTTTTGGATAAAAACAAATCTGAAATATTTTGAAGATATTTTTGGGAAAAGGATAAAAGCGGTTGGTAGGGTGGTACAACTTGATAAGATCAATCATTTGGATAAGGACAAGAATGTTCGATCGATTAGAGAAGGAAGTTAGATCGTTCGAACTTTTGAGATCTTTGTAGAGGGACAAACATAGCTCAGATCCATCTTGAAGTGCTGAGATCGATGAAAGTTGGATCGATCGAACTTTTCTTGAGATCGATCGAAGTTGCTGAAATTCCACCATTTGCTTCCTTTTGCTCTACTTTGCTCCTTTCTTTGATTCATCCCAAAATTGCTTCAATTATCTTCTTATTTGGCTGAGTTAGCTTATTTTGGGGATAAATACCTGAAAATGGAAATAACACGAAATCAATACAAAACGGTAAAATAAGATAGACAAATGTTCTAGAATACCTAAGCTTAAGGGGTTTAAATATACATTTTTCAGCGCTCATCACACCCCCAAACATAAATATTGCTAGTCTCTAGCAATGAACTAGAAAGTAAAGGAATGAACTTAGCATATGCAACAAGCCTTTTAAACCCCTAGGTTACTCCTAGTGGACGAGTTAAGTCTCGTGAGGGTTTCCAGGAATAATACCCAAAAACATTAAGCTCATTCTTTCAAGAGAGGCACCAATATTCCAAACAAGCATTGGGAGAAACTACCTCAAGTATGCAATTTCTCAAACATTTCCAAGCAATTTCCCAAAATCTCAACATCAAGCAAGCAAGTATGGTCCTCCACGCATCAAGAAAATGATTATGAAAATCAAAACAACTCTAGAATCCTTTTTTATTGGACTGGCATCAAATACGTTGCTATCTTAGCCAACTAAAGAATTAATCACATCCTTACCCTCAAACTAGCACACAAATCTAGTACCGATCATCAAGACAAAAAGTGAACCTTTTATTAAAGCTTTATTGTTCTAGGTGCGCTTATTCTTTTCACTCGATTTTTTTTTTTATTTTTTATTTTTTTTTTTAGGATCAAAGATGGAAGCATGGTGCAATATGTTGATCTATTAAGCTTTCTAGCGATCCATGAGGTCGAGCGTTAGGTCAATGACTCCCAAACCAGACGGCTTTAGGGCATTAGGCGTTCAAACACCCCTATGGACTTACAAGCTCAAATCAACTAGGCTACAAATCAAAACAACCTACATCTAATCATTTCCCACTTCTCACTTTTTGGGAGAAGTCCTCACTTTTTATTGCTTTTGTAACTTTTTCATTATTTTTTTTTTTATTTTTTATTTTTAAAAGTTCAATTATTAACCTAGAGTTTGGGCCCTCTACCTTTCGGCGCTAGAAGTTCAGTGCTTGATGAGGCTAGAATCCCGGCTACTTAGTGAAAAGGGGTTATTATCCACCTTTATCAAGAATGAAAGCTTTCAATGCACTACTAGCCCAATTGGGATATAACCAATTCAATAATCAACAAAGCATGTACCCCACAAATGAGTACTAGTGTGTGCCTATGCTAGTGTAGAATACTAAAGTGAATCTCAAAACAATCACAAGATTAAGATGATGTGGACCACAAGTGTAAGCAAGATATCAATTTTTTGAAAAATTTACTCCTAAATGGCATCCACAAGGTATACAAGGAGTATTGACCTCTCAAGTCATGCAATTTTTAAATTTTAAACAATATAGTCGTTAAAAGATCAAAATCATTGCAAACATCGATCTCAAATCTCTATCCTGCAATTAAAGCTCAACTTTAAGTAGAATGCAACAAGACACCTTACCCCCAAACTTAAAGCACACATTGTCTTCAATGTGCAATGAGAACAATGGAAAAGATGGAAAGAGTATACCGTGGTAATGTAGACATAAAGCCCGGTAGCGATCCAATTCAGAAGACGTCTCCCCCAAACTTGGAATCAACAACCTACTTGAATAACCACACTAGCAAACTCACATTAAATATCAAATGGGAGAAGAATAATCAATCATTCTAAGGCAATATATCACAAGATGAAAGAGAGATGTGAGATCAAGCCCGATAGAAAAGCAGTAGGATTACACATAAGGGCACAAGAGAGATTTTTTTTTTTTTTTAAAGAAACAAGATGGTATATAAGAAACTATGAACAATGATTGCTAAGTTTAACGTCTCTAGCTAGACGTAATGCTGCTTTGAATAGATAAGTTTGAAATCGAAAAAATGAAGAAAAAGGGTCAAACCAAAGATGTTCAGATCGATCTCAAAAGATTTTTGATCGATTGAACATTCATGAACCAGCAAAAAAGTTTGAGCGACGAGACAGAGAGGTCTTTAGATGCAGGTTTAAATTTTTTCTAAGTGTTGGAACTCAAGATCGATCGAACTTGAAGTTTGGATCGATCTAAGAACTTATGATCGATCTGAGAACAAGTTTGAATGATGGGACAGAGAGCTGAAATATGCAGGTTTTGTTCAAACGATTGGACAGAGAGGGACTTGGATGCAGGCATGATGTTCGATCGATTGAACTTTTCTTGAGATCGATCGAGCAGACAAAAACTCCTCCATTTGCATTGTATCCCTAGATATCTTCATACACAGGGTCTATTAGATATGCAGCTTCCAAATATCTTTGGAAGACCTGTCCCTCAATGTAGGGTTTTAACCTCTGTCCATTAACCTTGAAAATGTTCCCCTTTTTCAAATTTTGAATTTCAACTGCCCCATGCGGTGCAACAGAGATGACTTCATAAGGACCCTCCCATTTGGTTCTCAACTTCTCCGGAAAGAGTTTCAGTCTAGAGTTGAAGAGCCAAACTTTTTGACCGGGTTCGAAAGACTTCTTCACAATATGTTTATTATAAAAGGCTTTAGTTCTTTCTTTGTAGAGTTTGGCATTGTCAAAAGCATTATGTCTCAACTCCTCCAACTCATTTAATTGTAACAATCGGTTCTCTCCGGCCTTATCAATGTCAAGATTGAGCTTCTTAACCACCCATAAGGCTTTATGTTCCAACTTAACCGGAAGATGGCAAGGCTTTCCATATATAAGTCTATAGGGAGACATGCCAATGGGAGTCTTATATACCGTCCGATAAGCCCACAAAGCGTCATTTAACTTCCGTGACCAATCTTTCTGGGTGGTGTTAACCGTCTTCTCAAGAATATGCTTAATTTCCCAGTTAGACACTTCTACTTGCCCACTTGTTTGAGGATGGTAAGGAGTGGCCACTTTATGAGTAACAGAGTACTTAAGAAATAAATGCCTTAGGAATTGATTACAAAAATGCCTTCCTCCGTCACTTATTATGGCCCTAGGCATACCAAAATGAGCAAAGATATTGGACTTGATGAATTGAATAACCACGGAATGGTCATTTGATTTGGTAGCACAAGCCTCCACCCACTTAGAAACATAATCAACGGCAAGAATAATGTATTGAAAACCATAGGATATAGGAAATGGACCCATAAAAGCAATGCCCCATATGTCAAAAATTTCTACAACAAGAATGTTGGTCAAAGGCATTATATCTCTTTTTGACATTAAACCCATCTTTTGATATTTCTCACACGACTTTCAAAAATTGTAGGCATCTCTATGGATAGTGGGCCAAAAGAGCCCACTTTGAAGAACCTTTAAGGCGGTCTTCTTTGCACTAAAATGCCCACCACATGCTAGCGTGTGACAAAACACTAGAACACCTGGAATCTCACTCTCCGGAATACATCTCCTCACAATTTGATCTAGACAATAATGATACAAGAAAGGATCTTCCCAATAGTAATTCTGGATGTTGGCGAAGAAACGATTCTTTTCGTTCTTTGACCAAGAAGTTGGAAGTTTGCCAATTGCTAAATAATTCACAATGTCGGCAAACCAAGGCATTTGTCCATTAAAAACTTGGAAAAGTTGTTCATCCGGAAAAGAATCACGAATTGGTGGACTAGGGAAAGGTTTTATCGATAACCTAGAGAGATGATCGGCAACCACATTCTCGGTGCCTTTATTGTCCTTGATTTCAAAATTGAATTCCTGAAGAAGCAAAATCCATCTAATCAATTTAAGTTTTGTTTCTCTCTTTGTCAAAAGATGTCTCAAGGCAGCATGATCGGAGTAAACAACCACCTTAAAACCTAAAAGATAAGATCGAAATTTATCAAGAGCATACACTACGGTAAGTAATTCTTTCTCGGTAGTGGAGTAATTCAATTAAGCTCCCGAGAAAGTTTTACTTGCATAGTAGATGGCACAAGGAAGTTTTCCTACTCTTTAGCCCAAAACCGCTCCCATGGCATAATCAGAAGCATCACACATAATTTCAAATGGCAATGACCAATTGGGAGGTTACATAATAGGAGCAGAAGACAATAAATCATGCAGTTTATGAAAAGTGTCTAGGCATGCTTGATCAAAGATAAAAGGAGTTTCCTTGGCAAGGAGATTGCACAAGGGTCGAGCAATTTTATTAAAGTCTTTTATGAATCGGCGATAGAAGCCGGCATGACCTAGAAAGGAGCGAACCTCTCTCACCGTTGAAGGTGATGGCAATTCAGCAATAAGTTCCACTTTTGCTTTATTTACCTCAATCCCCCTCTTTGAGATAACGTGACCCAAAACGATACCTTCTTGAACCATAAAATGTCTCTTTTCCCAACTAAAAACAAGGTTTGTTTCACGACATCTCTTAAGCACTAGATCCAAAATTTTGAGGCATGCATTAAATGAAGACACAAAGATAGAAAAATTATCTATGAACACTTCTAGATACTCTTCCACCATGTCTGAGAAAATTGACATCATACACCTTTGGAATGTGGCGGGGGCATTGCACAAACCAAAAGGCATCCCTCTATAAGCAAATGTGCTGAATGGACAAGTAAAGGTGGTTTTCTCTTGGTCCAATGGGTCAAGGGCTGCTTGATTGTACCCCGAATAGCCATTAAGGAAGCAATAGTACTATTATCTGGCCAATCTTTCTAGAATTTGATCAATGAATGGCAAAGGGAAATGATCTTTTCTAATGGCAGCATTTAATTTGCGATAATCAATGCATACATGCCATAAATTGGATGTACGCTTAGAGATTTCCTCACCCTTTGCATTCTCAACCATGGTAATCCCTGATTTCTTGGGAACTACTTGAGTTGGACTCAACCATTTGCTATCGGAGATTGGGTAAATGATCCTGGCATCTAAAAGTTTGACAACTTCCTTTTTGACTATCTCCTTCATGTTAGGGTTAAGTCTCTTTTGGGCATCCCTAAAGGGTTTTGCATCATCTTCCATAAGTATGCGATACATACAAATAGAAGGGTCAATTCCCTTAAGATCCGCCACACTCCATCCTATGGCTTCCTTATTTTCTTTAAGCACTTTTAAGAGAGGGTCTTCTTGGTCTTTTTCAAGACTTGAAGAAATGATAGCTAGAAGAGTCTCTTTTGGTCCTAGGAATACATACTTGAGATTGAAAGGTAGAGTTTTAAGTTCAAGAGTTGGTGGAGAAACTAAAGATGAGACCGGTGGAGTGCTAGAGAGTGGAGGAAGAGGTTCTATTGGAGTTTTCCAAGATGAAAAATCCAAGCTTGCAACAGATTCCATGAGATTGCTTACTTCATCCATTGATTTTTCATCATCAAACCCATAATTTCCATACATTTCAAGAAGACAAGAAGCAAGAGGATCATCGGGTAGGAGAGATGAAAGGTTGTCCAAAATTAGTTGTTTCATGATCATGGTAGGAATTGATCCCTCAACAATCTCATCCAACACATCTACAAGACAACACTCGTCTTCATCCATAGGATGTCGACTTGCGTTGAAAACATTAAGCTTGACCATCATGTTACCAAACAAAAGGTCCATAACCCCGAATCTACAACTGATGGTTGCATTTGTGGTGGCAAGGAATGGCCATCCCAAGATGATTGGGATGTGGTTGGTGGGATTGGCAACCGGTTCGGTATCAAGAACTACAAAATCAACCGGGAAGTAAAACTTATCAACTTTGATGAGGATGTCCTCAACCATGCCCCTAGGTGTGTTGACGGATCTATCAGCCAATTGAATCACCACCAAGGTTGGCTTCAACTCATTCAAACCTAGTTAGACATACACGGAGTAAGGAATCAAATTAACACTTGCACCTAAGTCAAGAAGAGCTCTACGAACTTCATGGTTCCCAATCATATATGAGATGGTAGGAGCACCGGGATCTTTGAACTTAGGTGGAGTGTTTTGTTGATTAATGGAGCTCACTTGCTCCGTGAGGAACACTGTTTTAGGGCTTGGTCCCTTGCTCTTCCTCTTTTGTGTGCAAAGATCTTTCAAGAATTTTGTATAAGGTGGAATTTGCTTAATGGCATCCAAAAGAGGAAGATTGATGTTTACTTACTTAAAAACTTCCATCATATCATCTATTTTCCCTTCTTGCCTTCCATAAGGTGAAGTTTCTTTTAAAGCATAAGGGAACAGAGCTTTTGGCTCATGAGACTTTGCAATTTGAGGAGATGATGGAGATGATTGAGAATTCCGGTTAGGAACATTTTCATTCAAGGAAGTAGGAGTGGAATTGGGAATTGGATGGGTGACAACTTTAAGTTGCACCGATTCACTATCTTCCTTTGGTAGTTCAACCCTATTATCCACTTGTTTACCACTTCTCAAGGTGGTGATGGCTTGCACATGAGCTTGGGAAGAACACCCCAATGTAGGGTTTGCTTCCACACCAAATTGGGCTTTTGGATTCCTCTCGGGGAGACTAGGTAATTTCCCAATTTCTCTTGCATTCAATGTATTAGCTATGGTCCCAGTTTGGGCTTCTAGCTTTGATATGGATTGAGAATGGGAATGCAACAAGTTGGTATTCATCTCTAAGCTACCCAAAGCTACCAAAACCTTATCTTCAAATGTAGAATTGCTAGAAAGTGCATGAGGATAATGAGAGCAAATTTGCGAATCATACATTTGAGGATGTGAAAAGTGATTAGTTCTTTGATGACATGAAGAAGAAACAAATCCCTGGGAACCTCCTTCCCTTTTATGAGGTGGAATATATTTGCCTTGAAAGTTTTTAGCGTGATGGAAATTCAAATTTTCATCCCACATTGGAACATATGCACTTGAGTAAGGGTAAGCGAATGTAGCATTGACTTGTTCAAAATGCTCATTGAATGCATGTCTATGGGGACAAGCGAAAGTGGTATGTAAAACACTTGAACATGTCATGCATGGCTCACTAAGATGAGAAGTATGATGATAAGAAGGTGACTTTATAACCGGTTTTTGACTCAACAAGAATTGATCAAGTTTTTGAGAGAGAGTCTTAACCTCGGCTACAATCTCTAATGGATTCTCTATTTAACATACTTGCAAGTCTCTCTTCTTTTCCTTCGAACTATGATCAAATCGAGAAGTATAATATTTTTACAAAGAGTTTTCGCTCATTTTCTCAAAGAGGTGCCATATGTCATCCTCATGTTTTCCAAAATATGATCCTCCATATGATGTATCTACTATGTCCTTATGAATGTCGGATAGGCTCTCATAGAAATATTGAACCACTTGCCATTTCGGAATGCCATGATGTGGACATTTTCTTAGCAAGTCATTCAATCTTTCCCAAGCCTCATGCAACCACTCCTTTTCCCTTTGAGAAAATTCTCTAATTGAAGCACGCATTACATTAGTCAAACTTACGGGGTAAAATTTTTTCAAAAATTTATTTTGCATTTATGCCCAAGATGTTATTGAATTTGCCCCCAAAGTATCGAACCAATGCTTTGCTTTATTTTTTAGTGTGAAAGGGAAGAGAAGTAACCTAAGAACTTCCTCTGGGACATCCATATATCTTACGGTGGAACATATTTCAAAGAATTCATTTAGATGTTTATAGGGTTCCTCATCATCTAAGCCATAAAAGAGTGGACACATTTGAATAGTCTCAGGCTTGATTTCATATTGATTTGCTTCAAAATTAGGCAACACAATACAAGTAGGTGCATGATATGCATGAAGATTATAATGATCACGAAGGACCATTGGAGGAATTGGAGCTTAAACTCCGGGGCCATGTTGATTAAGAGGTGGGTTTTGCATGAAATATGGGTCTAAGTAGCCAAGATTACCCTCTAAATTTTCCATGTGAATGCCTAAGACAAGTGATATGATAATGACTACCCAAGACTTCTAGGGACACACGAAACATAACAAAACAAGTAAGCACTTCTCCTTCACAATAAATCAACAATCAACAAACTTCCTCCACATACCATGTTCCCATACTCCCATGCTTAACAACAATATGTAAGAAAAGTAAATTGCCCCCACGTGGGCTCACAATTTATCTAAGAATTGAAATACAAGCCTCCATGCGGGCCGACGATTTAACTAAGAGTTTGAGTAAGAAAAAGCTCATAAAGGTCCTTTAGCACTTCAACTCCAAATTTATAGCTTAGCTTAGCAAATTTTTTTTTTTTTTTTATTTATGATTTTAGCATTTTTCCTTTGCTTGCTTAGCTCCTTTGCTTGGAATATCCTTTGCTTGCTTCCTAGCTCAATGCTCCTAGTCAAACGAGAACAAACACAATAAGTAACAAAATTGAAAACAAAGTAAAGACACGATCAAAAGAGTACTAATTCCTAATTGATTCCACAAATACGATGTTGCCAATCAATCAATCCCCAGCAACGGCACCAAAAACTTGGTATGTCAAACCCAAAGTTTATGCAATGTGGCCAAGTTTTACATTTAGAAATTGCCACTACTACCTTTCACTAAAAATATAGCTAGAGTGAGTAGGGATTGTCCTAAGGGATTGAGGGTCGTACAAGGTTGAGGAATCAAGATTAGGGTTAGTAGGTCCAGTGATCAAAATAGTGGTTGGTTGGTTGAATAAAACTAGATGCAAATTAAATTAAAGTAAGCAATAATGCAATAGAGAGAATAAAAGAGGGAGAGATCTTAGGGTTTAGAGATCACCACTAAGCATAGCTTTTCTACACCTTTAATGAATGATTAATGAAGGGAAGAACATGTATTGCAACAAAGTGTGTGTGTGTGGTTGTTCTAACAAGCATGGATGACAAATTAAGCATATATTGTCTAAACAACAAGGTGGATAGCACAACATATCAAATTAAGCCATTAATCCTTTCTTTAAGCTCACAATCTAAACACATCACAAGGTTAGAGATATATGTTACTTGTTTTTCATAAGTATGGAACATTAACAACAAGCATGGATTGTCCTCCCATTTAACAACTACACTACAACTGAGCTAATGACATGAAATTAAGCTAATTAAACTAAGGGAGAGGTACAATCCATCAAGAAATGAGTATAAACCATCAAATAAACCACAAGAACATACCATTAAGCACTATGTCTTGACAATCTCTAGATCTATAGTATCAACACACATAGACATGCATCAATAACACAAGAAATAGAGACAAACACATGGACATCTATTCTAGCATACATAGACATATGGATAGAATGAAATGATCAATTAGAAACATTAAACCACATAAATTATTGAAGAAACAAGATCTATATATATAAAAGTGTCAAGACATTAATTATAATACAAATCCCCTCAAAAATACATAAATTAAGAAGTAGAAAGCATGCTTAGGGTTAACTCTAGCCCCAAGAGGATGTCTAGCCACTCATGGATGATGTCCTCTAACCTTCAAGGGCAAGCTCCATGGAAGAAATCTGCTTCGTGGTTGATGAAGAGTCTCCAATGGTGTCTCTAGCCTCTTTTTCTCCTTTTGCTTCCTCACTAAGAGTTCTACAAGGTATGATATGATATAATGTAAAAGTAATCCTTATCTTTATATAGGTAGGTTAAATAACACCCAAAATGAGCTAGGGTCGTACAACAAATATTCCCCAATGATTGGACAAAGGACAACTTTTTGTGAGTTGGAAATTTAACTTTTTCATACTGGAGGAAGTTCGATCGATCAAACCTTGGACTTAGATCGATCGAACATGACTGAGATCTATTGAACTTAGGCTGGATTGATCCACGATGGCGGTGCCTTTTTGGATAAAAACAAATCTGAGATATTTTGAAGATATTTTTGGGAAAAGGACAAAAGCGGTTGATAGGGTGGTACAACTGGATAAGATTAATCATTTGGATAAGGACAAGAATGTTCGATCGATCAGGGAAGGAAGTTAGATTGATCAAACTTTTGAGATCTTTGTACAGGGACAAACATGGCTCAGATCCATCTTGAAGTGCTGAGATTGATGAAAGTTGGATCGATCGAACTTTTCTTGAGATCGATCAAAGTTGCTGAAATTCCACCCTTTACTTTTTTTTGCTCTACTTTGCTCCTTTCTTTGATTCATCCTAGAATTGCTTCAATTATGCTCTTATTTGGCTGAGTTAGCTTATTTTGGGGATAAGTATCTAAAAATGGAAATAACACGAAATCAATACAAAACAGTAAAATAAGATAGACAAAGGTTCTAGAATACCTAAGCTTAAGGGGTTTAAATACGCATTTTTTAGCGCTCATTCCCTACCTACAAGTATGAATTAAATTGTAGAATAACCCATCAAGCATAAGAATAATCCATCAAATTAATTGACAAACTCATTAAATGAAAACCCATGTCTAGCCATCACTAGATTTTCAATCAACCACACATAGACATGCAATTAACATAGAAAAACTAGTGTAGAGATTAATTCCCAAATAATCACACATAAGACAACATGTAATCACAAGGAGAATCAATAGGAAGAATTAAATCATATGAATCATGTGAGACATAATTCTTAATTTAATCACACATAGACATGTAAATAAACTAGAGAATTAATAGGAAGAACTAAACCATAGAAATATACCAAGATTCATGAAATTCACAAGGCTAGAACACTAATCACAATAATATATATAAATCCCCAAAAATAGAAATACAAGGGTTTAGATTACACAAGCCCTAAGTGTAAATGTGGCCAATCATGGAGGAGGTAGATATGGTCATGGAACCCTCAAGGGTAAGCTCCAAACATGGCTCCATCTTCTTCTTCCTCTTCATCTTCTTCTTCTTCTTTTAAGCTCTAGAGAGAGAGTGTGTGGATCTTGAGATGTGTTCTTGAGATGAGCCTCTACTTCCCTCTTTTCTTCTAACCCTAATCTCTAACTTTTCTAGAGAGAAAAACTAAAATTACAATGTAAAAATAAAATGATGAAAAAGCTCTTTTACAAGATAGGTCACTTCCCTTTAAATAGAAGGTCCTTTTCTTAGCCACTAAGTCAGAAATATAGCTCCAAAAATATCTAATCCCGTACTATGTGGCAGGTAGAGTTTTGGGTCGCGCGGGAATAAGACAGCTCTGCCAGTGCATTTTCGATCGATCCAACTTTTCTTCAATCGATATGAGAAAAGTTGGATCAATCCAACTTTGATCGATCTCATAAAAGTTAGATCTATCCAACTTGGCAGTTTTTCAACATTAACCTCCTTTTGCTCCAAATCAGCTTTCTTTTGCTCCAAATCCTCACAAAGACTTAGTTTGACTCTAAAAAGGCCTTAAGAAACTATTTTTAGCACGTTTTAACATTATTGATCTGAAATAGACAAAAACACAAATAAGTACTAAAACGGGTAAATAAAGATAGATAAATGGACTAAAATACCCTCGCTTAGGGGGTTTAAATGCGCACTTTTCAGTGTTCATCAAAGAAGTTGTCAGCTGATTTTCTTCAGGCAAATCAATTGGCTGCCCTTCAAAAGAGGGTAGATCATTTGGAGGCTTTTCTTACTGAGGCTAAGAAGGAGAAGGCTCAATAGCTCAAGTCAATCGAGAATTTTGACAAGAGGGCTAAGTAGCTTGAGAACAAAGTGGCTGAGCTTGGCCTTCAGCTTGGGAAAACGAATTCCTTGATCCAAACCTGCAAGGACGGGGATTTGGAGATGTTTAACTATTTTTCCCAAGTGCCAAATCTCTGATATGCCAAGGGTTTCAGACTTGGCTTTTCTCAAGGACAGTGTCCCTCTAAGGAGAGGGACTACGATGATACTGATGAGCATGATGTTGAGCAAGAGTTCTTAATCACCGAGGAATATGCCGAACCCCCTACCGGTCCAATGGAGATTGAGTTTGTTGCTCTGCTGAAAGGCAAAGTGGCCCTAGAGGTTTTGCCTCCTCTTCAGTATCCTTCGAGTTCTTAAGGGTTGATTTCTTTAACACTTTATGCTTACTTCTCTACTCCATCTAAGCTGGTTGATGCATTTACGCAGAAGTTTAATGCGAAAAGTGGGGCTGAGCGTGAGGATGACCTCGCACATGAGTAGTTGATGTTTTTATGTTTTAATTTACTTTTTTTTTATAGAGGTATAGGGTATGTCCTGCCTCTATTGTAAAAAAATTTGTTTTAATAGAAGTTTTCTTTGCACTTCTTTTGATTGCTCATATTTATTTGAGTCTTTATTGGATTTGATCAAACTTGATTGGGCGTTCAGCTCTTGAGGCCTTCGCCTACTTTTGCAATCAGTTTTTGTGGCTGCTTGGATTTTTAAACTTGATCAACTTTCTGATCAAATCTAATTGGGCGTTCAGCTCTTGAAGCCTTCGCCTATTTTTAGGATCGGCTCTTTTGGTCATTCGGATTTTTTGGACTTGATCTACTTTCTGATCAAATCTGCTTGGTCGTTCGGCTCTTGAGGCCTTCGCCTATTTTTGCGATCAGCTCTTATGGCCATTCAAATTTTTTAGACTTGATTAACTTTCTGATCAAATCTGATTCGGTGTTTGGCTCTTGAGGCCTTCGCCTATTTTTGCGATCGGCTCTTATGGTCGTTTGGTTTTTTTGGACTTAATCAACTTTCTTATCAAATCTGATTAGGCGTTCGGCTATTGAGGCCTTCGCTTATTTTTGTGACCGGCTCTTATGGCCATTCGGCTTTTTTAGACTTAATAAACTTTTTTATTAAATCTGATTCGGTGTTCGACTCTTGAGGCCTTCGCCTATTTTTGCGATCGGCTCTTTTGGCCATTCAATTCTTTGTGGACTCAATTAACTTTTTGATCAAATCTGATTGGGCATTCGGTTCTTAAGGCATTCGCCTATTTTTGCAATTGGCTCTTATGGCCGTCCAGCTTTTTTGAACTTATCAACTTTTGATCAAATCTGATTGGGAGTTCGGCTTTTGAGGCGTTCACCTATTTTTGCGATCAGCTCTTATGGCCGTTTGACTTTTTTAGACTTGATAAACTTTCTGATCAAATTTGATTGGGCGTTCAGCTCTTGAGGCCTTCGTCTATTTTTGCGATTGGCTCTTGTGCCCATTCGTCTTTTTTTTTTTTTTTTGGGCCTTATGAAGGTCCGAACATAATGAAAGAGTAGGATGTGGGGATAGACCCTTTTTAATTGGCTTGCATAGTCAATACAGGTCTCTCCCTTAATAGTGGGTCGCCATTTAAGTATTGGGCCTCCATTATTAAAGGGTTTGACCCACTGATATTAAAGTCAATTGGTTGCAGTTTAATAATTGAAAAAGAGTTTCCTTTTTAGTCAATGTGGGACACTTAGTTGAAAGGAAATGATTTATTTGAAAAGATTTGACTCCAAAAGAAAACGGGGAAGGCTTTGAATTTTGGATCCCTTGATAGTGGGTTGTGACTATCCATGGATCACATAATTCAGGGTCCTCGCCCACTGATTATTTACTAAATAGGTTGAGCTTTAATAATTAAGGGAAATTTTCCTTTTTGGTCAATGTGGAACCCTAGTTTAAAAAGGAAACATCTTTATTAAAAAGGTGTGGGGAGTGTGTGGAGACCTATAACAATGGGGCATCTAATAGTGGGTCTACGTACAATGGGTTCCCATTATCAAAGGGTCTCACTCACTAATTTTTAGGTAAACCATATATGTTATAAGAATAACATAGAGGTCTATTTTTTAATCGATGTATTTTTCAATTGATGTGGTACATTATTTTAAGATAGAATAGTTTTGTCTTTTGGAAGCAATACAAAAGTGTGAAGGGGAGACCCCTGAGAGTGGGTCCCTTTATGGGTTGGTCCCCTTCACTGTTTATAAGTCATATTATTTTTATTTAAATAATAGCTAGGGGTTTTATTTTCAATCAATATGGGACTTTTGAAGAAAAGATGTTGGACCAAGAGGGGGTGTGAATTAGTCAAAACCTTCTTCCTTGAACAGCAAAATAACAATCAAAACAGTAAGCAATAAACACTGCAACACAATTTACAAGGAAACCCTCTTAATCAGGGAAAACCTTGGTTCTTGGCCAATGCCAATTCTATCATCCACTAGCTGCAAGCAAGCTGTTACACACTCAGCTGTCTCACTCTCTGCACACACCCTTGTCACAGAAGTAGACATTAGTTTTCACACACTCTACTCACACACTAGCTCAACAAGTGTATACATATACTCCCCCTGTCCTAGGCAACCTTGCCAGGACCAAACAAGCTCTCTAAGCTCACCAAATACATCATAGCAAATGTAAAACAACAAACACAAGTTCCTTCTTCAATTGAAATAAGGCAGACACCTCAGAATTCCAAATTACCATTTCAAAACAGCTATTGACAACAATCAGTACTTGAGGGGTAAAATGGGAATTTCCTTTCGAGAATCAATTAATAGCATCATATTCAGTCTTCATACACTGTAGTACTCATGATCATAACATTGAACAATGAATTGTAGCATAAGCAAATCACAAAGTTCATAACAGGCCTTGATTCAGCAAAACTCAGTTTAAAACAAGGATTTGAATACTGAAAGTTGCAGCAAACCACAATTCTCTCACAAAGTCAATTTCAACAAACTAGATTCATCAAAATATACTTGCTAGAAGATCAAAAACATAATATGGCAAGGCTTAACCAATTAGTACTGAAATTCAAGAATCAGTCATTAGATTCAGCAACACTGATGTGATTACTGTCCAAATATGAGTTCAGCATGATTTTCAACATAACTTTGTATTGAGCAAGTGTAAATCAATGAATTATACCTGTGTCAGCTTACAAACTAGACCATAACACCTTTGAACTCAATTTCACTACTCAATCCAGCCCTTATAACAGCAAAAACAGCAGCAGCAACACTTTCTCAGTAAAGCACCTCAGTAGAGATTGAATCAGTGAGATTTTGTAGCATAAATCATCATCAAACTCTCAATAAATCAAATTCATTCAATGCTCTCGAGATAATTCAGGCTGCAACTCAATATCACTTTTTGTTCTCAAGACTTAAAACCCTAAAATGTCTATAACAGCATATATATACGGAACCACAAAGTGCACTGAACTCCATACACTCTCAGAATACAGCTGTCACCTCAAGCCAATCATTGATAAAGCACAATGCGGATATTTTCAGGAGCAAGAGCCAATTACTGAAGGACACCTCAGCACTTTTGACACTATATACACTAAAAAATACACATACGCACTACAGGACAGTGCACACCATTCAGCTCAATACTTAACCTCTAAGAAATGCAATATTCTTGCATATTCACCTACTCTGGGACCACTGGAGCATGACATACACATGAGCAAAGAGGAAAATTACTAAGATACCCTTGCAACAGATTTATATCTTCTCAGCTAAGAAACAGTTTTGAGACTGTATAAGTGACAATGCAGCTTCAATGAGATTACTCCAGTGCAATGCAGCATCTTAAACATATGTATCTATATTGAATATAGGTGAGAAATGACAATGCTACCCCTGAAACCATCTGAGACAACTTTATGAACTAAGTCCACACAAAATTCAGTAATTTCAGCTAGAACAGGCTAGTACACTGTGATGTATTTTCAGGACAGATATGGAGTATGAATCACTTATGTGAAAATGACCACACAACCCTTGAGACTTATTTTAAGCAACATTAATAATGAAGAAACCACTACGACACTGATATTTGACATTAAAGAGGCAAACACTGCATAAAGGACTTTAGGACCAATAATCTCCCCCTTTTGCCTTTAATGACAAAAACTTCAATCAAGAAATAAGACCTCAACAAAGAAGACTCAACCAAAATAATAATAAGCATGTGAATCAATAGCAGCAAGTAAAAGAAGGGATAGCTGAGAAACTACCCTTATTTCAATCCATTCTCCCCCTTTTTAACATTGAAGGACAAAAGGTGAGAAGGACCAACAATTAGAGGCTTAGAAAGGGGGTGGAACAACCCTGAGAAGAGCTCTAAGGATTAAAAAATGTTGAGGGAGAAGAGGTTTTGTCATGATAACTGCCAGTTGATTTTCAGTTGGTAAGTAAGTAATGTCAATGAGGCCTTTCTGAACTTTGTCTCGAAAAAAGTGATATTTGATGTCAATATGTTTGCTCTTCCAGTGAATTATAGGATTCTTGCTGATGGCAATGGCACTTTGATTATCACAGTAGAGTGTAGGAGGACCTGAGAAATGAACACCAAGATCAGCAAGAGTAGTGTGCATGCAGAGAAGTTGAGAACCAGCCTGAGAAGCAGCTATGTATTTAGCTTTTGAGGTAGATAAGGAGACAGTATCATGCTTCTTACTTAACCAAGAAACTAAGTTGGAACCAAGGAGATAGCAGCAGCCTGATGTACTTTTTCTGTCAGGTAAGGATCCACCCCAATCAGTATCTGAGAAGGCTGTGATAGGCAATGTGGATGAGAAAATATAATGTAGACCATAAGAAAGAGTACCCTTGACATATCTCAGAATCCTTTTAGTAGCCTGAAGATCAGAGAGTCTAGGATTGCCTTGAAATCTTACTACCAACCCCACAGAATACATGATATCAGGTCTTGAAGCTATGAGATACAAAAGACTGCCAATGATAGACCTATAAAGAGTAAAGGGAACTGATTTTGTGGTACATTCAAGAGACAGTTTGGAATTAGGCCATAAGGGAGTGGATACAAGTTTGTACTCAGTCATATTGAATTTTGTAAGCAACTCAAAGGCATATTTTTATTAAGAGATGAAGATTCCTTTCGAGGTTTGATGAATTTGAAGACCTAAGAAGTATCTAAGAGTACCCAAAAGAGACATTTCAAATCTAGTTTTCATCAAATTGGCAAACTCTGATGCTAAAGATGTATTAGAGCCACAAAATATAATGTCATCAACATAGACTTGAAGAATAAGAAATTGATTCTGATGAAGCTTGACATAAAGAGTACTATCCGCTTTTCCTCTATGAAAACCTTGTTCAATTAGGAACTAATGCACTTTTTCATACCAAGCCCTGGGGGCCTGTTTGAGACCATACAAGGCCTTGTTTAGCTTAAAAACATAGGAGGGAGACTTAGGATCTTCAAAACCTTCAGGTTGTTCCAGGTATACTTCTTCATTTAACTCTCCATTCAAAAAGGCAGACTTAACATCCATTTGATACACTTTGACTTGCTTATGACAAGTAAAGGACAAGAGCATTCTAATAGATTCCATCCTAGCAACTGGGGCAAAGGTTTCATTATAGTCAATACCAGTTTGTTGAGAATATCCTTTACACACCAATCTAGCCTTGTTTCTGATAATTGTCCCTTTTTCATCAAGTTTATTCCTATAAATCCATTTGGAACCAATAACATTCTTAGCTACAGGTCTAGGAACCAGCGTCCAAGTGTCATTCCTGTGAATTTGATCAAGCTTTTCTTTCATAGCAGCCATCTATCTTCACTTTTCTGAGCTTCAGAGTAAGACTTTGGTTTAATAGAGGATAACATTGCAAAATGACTGTATTCTTCTCCATCATCAGTTTCTAATTTAGTGAGTTTCTTCTTGTTTCTTGTTTGAACACCAGCCTAAGGAGAACCAATAATGTTTTTAGCTTGAACCTATTTTGTAACCTTGGATAAGTAACTTCTCTATGATCATCAAGTTCTGAAGTAGATTTAATAGATTTATCTAACCTTTGAACTGAATGAGATCGAATGGCTTCAGTTGATCCTGGTGTAGAATTGATGTCATCATTGATGCTGAACTGTGGTGTTTCATCAAATTTAACATGAATTAATTTAATAACCTTGGAGGATCTTAGATTGTAGCATCTATAAGCCTTACTTTTTGTAGAGTGCCCTAAGAATATCCCTTCATCAGCCTTGGAATCAAATTTTCCTAAGTTCTCTATGTGATTAAGAATAAAACACTTGCTGCCAAACACTTTAAAATAATGAACTGTTACAGGTCTTCCATACCATAGTTCAAAAGGAGTTTTACATGAATTTGGTCTAAAAAGCACCCTGTTGATGATATACACAGCTGTATTAATAGCTTTAGCCCAAAATCCCTTTGTAAGACCTTTTTCAAGTAACATAGTTCTTCCCATTTCCTGAACAATTCTATTCTTCCTTTCCACAACCCCATTTTGTTGAGGAGTAGCTACAGCTGAGAATTCTTTCTTGATACCTTTTACATCACAGTAACTTTTAAATTCCCTCATTGTACATTCAAAACCAAAATCAAATCTAAGCTTCTTCACAGTACAGCTTCTTTCATTTTCAACAAGATTTACAAACTTAATGAAGTGTGTTATAGCTTCAGACTTTTCTCTCAGAAAGTAAACCCACACCATTCTACTGAAATCATCAATAAGCAGCATAAAGTACTTACTTCCACCAATGCTTGTAGTTCTGGTAGGACTACAGAGATCCATATGTATCAGATCAAGAGCTCTGGATGTGTTAATTTCTTTAGAAGGGAATGACACTTTAGTTTGTTTGCCTTACTGACATGCTTTGCATAGATGATTGTCACTGAATTTTAAATCAGGTAGACCTTTAACAGCTTTCAATTTAAGGATTTTGATTAGATTTTTGGAGTGAAGATGACCTAGTCTCTTATGCTACAGTGTAGCTTCATCTAGAGAGGTCAAATTACAGTAAGTAACTTCTTCTGAGACTGTGTATACATTTCCAGAGGATCTACAAGCTGAGAATAGAACCTTTTAAGATTCAATGTCAACCACATTGCATCTTTCTTTATCAAAACAGACTTTCTTCCCATTATCACATAGTTGTCTTACACTTAGGAGATTATGTTTGAGGCCTTCAACAAGTAATACCTCTTTAATCGCAGGTAGTTCATCAGACTTAGTCACAGTGCCAATACCAATAATCTTGGCCTTTTGATTGTCTCCAAAGAAGACGTTTCCTCCATCAAAGTTCTTTAGTGATACAAACTTGGAAACATCACCTGTCATGTGTCTCGAGCAGCCACTGTCAACATACCATTTGTCATTTGTATTACCAGCTTTGAAGGCAGTATACACCAACATACTTACAGCATTCATTCTCTTTGGTATCCACATCATTTTAGACTTCACAAGAGATCAGTTATCCTTAACTTTCTGAACTAGAATTATGTCTGACTTCTTTACATACATTTTGGTAACTTTGTAATTCCTGAAGGTTGATGTAATAAAATCACTTTCATTTAACCTTGATTTGCTCTAGAAGTTGTCAAATGAATCATGCTTTATTCTTGAGGGTTTTATGATTGGAAATCTTGCATACACTTCTCCTAAAGATGCCTTAACAAATACAGTGTGATTTTGTTTCACTTTAGTTGCAGTATCACAAATGTAACCAATTCCAGTCTTCCCAATTCGCTTTATGGATTGCTTCCAAATCTCAACCATTTTCAAAGACCTTTCTTCAAGAATTAGTGAGAGCTTTTCTCTGCATCACTTGGTTGACCATTCAGTGTTGGATTGAGACTTCTTTAGACTTGAGAAGATAAGAGAAATTGAACATAAGGTAGACAGCTTAAGATTAAAATTTTTAACAAGAAGTTGTTTGAATTTTTGCAACTCAGAGCAAACGACTTTCAGCTGAGACTTTTGTTGATTGCACTTCATAGCAAGTCTCTCACATTCTTCAAGAATTTCTTCAATCTCTGAGTCACTGTCTTCACTGTCTTCTTCAACTTCAGCTGCTTTCTGTGGTGTTTCTAGAGTAGCCATGAACAAACACTCATTTTCTTTTGATTCCTTAGGTTTTTCTTCTTCAGAAACAGAATCCCAATCTGTGAAGAGGGCCTTTCTTCCAAATATTCCCTTGAAGTTTCCCCCTTCTTTCTTCCTCTGATTTTGTCCTTTTGAAGTTGACAACTTGCGACATAATGGCCAGGCTTGCCACATCCATAACAAGTTAGATTTTGAGATTGACTTCTCTTCTTCAATCTGAATTTCTTAAACTTCTTTGACAGATAGGCCACTTCATCCTCTTCAAGATCATCTTCCTCAGACTTTGGATCAGATTCTTCAGTAACTTCTTTGACTTGAAGTGCAGCTTCTCTCTTTTGAAGAATAAGAGTTCCAATTCTTATCTCATAGGCTATAAGAGAGGCTAGTAGATCATCAATCTTCATTTGAGATAAGTCTTTATCCTCAACGATTGTAACCTCTGCATTGAATCTAGGTGTAAAAGACCTGAGAATTTTCTTACAAACATCTGAATCCTTAATGTCTTCACCAAGGGATTTCATATTGTTGACAATATCATTGATCCTAAACAAATATTCAGCTACAGTTTCCCTTTCCTCCATCGTACAAGCTTCATATTGAACTTTGTAGAGCTGAATCTTGTTTTCTTTAATGACAGTACTTCCTTCATGGGCAGCCTGAAGAGAGTCCCATATTTCTTTAGCAGACTTGCAATTCTTGACTCTAGTGAACTCTTGTTGCTTTAAAGCACAGTAAAGAACATGTTTGGCTTTACCATCATTAGCCATAGCAATTTTATCAACTTCAGAGGGATTTTCAAGATTGAGAACCACAATTCCATTTACTGCAGCATGCCAAACATCATAAGAGTGAGACATTAAGAATGCTTCAATTCTAATTTTCCATGAATCATAGTTCACACCACTGAACCCTAGAGCTTTGTTTGTAGCTTGGCCTTCACCCATTTCAAAGATTAACTGCAGGCTTGCTAGAACCGTACACAACAAGCCAAAGCTCTAACACCAATTGTTGGACCAAGAGGGGGTGAATTGGTCAAAACCTTCTTCCTTGAACAGCAAAATAACAATCAAAACAGTAAGCAATAAACACTGCAGCACAATTTACAAGGAAACCCTCTTAATCAGGGAAAACCTTGGTTCTTGGCCAATGCCAATTTAATCATCCACTAGCTGCAAGCAAGCTATTGCACACTCAGCTGTCTCACTCTCTGCACACCCCTTTGTCACAGAAGTAGACAGTAGTTTTCACACACTATTCTCACACACTAGCTCAACAAGTGTATACACATACTCCCCCTGTCCTAGGCAACCTTGCCAGGACCAAACAAGCTCTCTAAACTCACCAAATACATCATACAAAATGTAAAACAACAAACACAAGTTCCTTCTTCAATTGAAATAAGGCAGACACCTCAGAATTCCAAATTACCACTTCAAAACAGCTATTTGCAGCAATCAGCACTTGAGGGGTAAAATGGGAATTTCATTTCGAGAATCAATTAATAGCATCATATTCAGTCTTCATACACTGTAGTACTCATGACCATAACATTGAACAATGAATTGTAGCATGAGCAAATCACAAAGTTCATAACAGGCCTTGATTCAACAAAACTCAGTTTAAAACAAGGATTTGAATACTGAAAGTTGCAGCTAACCACAATTCTCTCACAAAGTTAATTTCAACAGACTAGATTCATCAAAATATACTTGCTAGAAGATCAAAAACATAATATGGCAAGGCTTAACCAATTAGTACTGAAATCCAAGAATCAGTCATTAAATTCAGTAAAACTGATGTGATTATTGTCCAAATATGAGTTCAGCATGATTTTCAACATCACTTTGTATTAAGCAAGTGTAAATCAGTGAATATACCTGTGTCAGCTTACAAACTAGACTATATCACCTTTGAACTCAATTTCACTACTCAATCCAGCCTTTGTAACAGTAAAAACAGCAGCAGCAACATTTTCTCAGTAAAGCACCTCAGCAAAGATTGTATCAGTGAGATTTTATAGCATAAATCATCATCAGACTCTCAGTAAATCAAATTCATTCAATGCTCTCGAGATAATTCAAGCTGCAACTCAATATCACGTTTTGTTCTCAAGACTTAAAACCCTAAAATGGCTATAATAGCATATATATATGGAACCGCAAAGTGCACTAAACTCCATACACTCTCAGAATACAGCTGTCACCTCAAGCCAATCATTGATAAAGCACAATGCAGATATTTTCAGGAGTAACAGCCAATTACTGAAGGACACCTCAGCACTTTTGACACTATATACATTGAAAAATACACATACACACTATAGGACAGTGTACACCATTCAGCTCAATACTTAACCTCTAAGAAATGCAATATTCTTGCATATTGACTTGCTCTGGGACCACTGGAGTGTGACATACACATGAGCAAAGAGGAGAATTACTAAGATACCCTTACAACAGATTTATATCTTCTCAGCTAAGAAAAAGTCCTGAGACTGTATAAGTGACAATGCAGCTTCAATAAGATCACTCTAGTGCAATGCAACATCTTGAACATACGTATCTATATTGAATATAGGTGAGAAATGACAATGCTACCCCTGGAACCATCTAAGACAACTTTATGAACTAAGTCTACACAAAATTCAGCAATTTCAGCTAGAACAAGCTAGTATACTGTGATGTATTTTCAGGATAGATATGGAGTATGAATCACTGATGTGAAAATGACCACACAACCCTTGAGACTTATTTCAAGCAACATTAATAATGAAGAAACCACTGCGACACTGATATTTGACATTAAAGAGGAAAACACTGCATAAAGGACTTTAGGACCAACAAAAGACAAAAGATAACTTTATTTATTTGCCAAAATAAAGTACTGGAAAACATTGTACGATTACTTTATTGAAAATACCTTTTCAAATTTATCGCATTCCTTAGCTTGGCCATTTTCAGTGCCATCCAGGTGTTGAAGCTTGTATGCTCCTTTCCTAATCAAATCCGAGATCCGGTATGGACCTTCCCAATTGGGCTCCAATTTGCCTGCATATTTCTCTAACTTCAAAAGCACCAAGTCTCCTAGGTTGAAGCCTCTATGTTTGACCCTTTTATTATAGCTATTTACCAACTTCTGTTGGTACATAGCTAGCTGTATGGTTACTGCTTCTCTTTTTTCCTCCAAAAGGTCAATATTGTGTTCTAGAAGTTAGTTATTTAACCCCTGCCCCCATGTTAAGCTTCGGATAGTTAGGGCTACCAATTTAGTTGGGATTACGGTTTTGGTTTTGTAAGCTAAAGAGAAGGGGGTTTCGCCCGTGGGGCATCTCGAAGTGGTTGTAATACCCCTCGATTCTAGAGCCACGGGTTATCAAGTTCGAGCACAGATCCGAGAGATACCAAACAATTAAGTATATAAACAAGCATAGAATACAAGAAGAATTTAAAGGATAAAGATTAAATAAGTTGAAAGAAATCTAAATAATAAATCCTCAAAATTTTAATAAAATAATCCAATAACTTCAAAACCTCCAATATTATTACAACTCTAGAATCCATCTAGTGGACCCCTAATAATATCCAACTGGAAACAAATAACTGAACTGAAAGAAAATCCAAAACTAAAACATGAATAAAAGTCCTAGGTAGTCGAAAGAGTGAGTGACTGTCACTGCTTGGCACGAATAAGCTCTAAGCCTGGAACTGACGAACACCTGAAAAATAATAGTGGGTAGGCCCATGAACAAGTTTTACTCTACTACAATCCAAATTGAGACTCGATACGCAGATACATTCTAGACAACTCAACAATAGCTAAATAGTCCATAAATATATATATGCACACTGTAGGACGCTCACTGGACTATAGGTTTGTCTCAACCTGAATAGAAGGCAACATACAAATCATACATAAAGTGGGCATGTGTATCTAGACCTACCAGGGTACCCAGATGTCTACTATATCCATTTATCCATCCTCGGCAATATACACACCCTAACCATGATCTTGAGTGTAATGACCCGGATTTTCACGGATATTTTTTTTCCGTTGTCTTTCCTTTTTGAGTTCAATTCCTCTTCGCTTAGTGTCATCTCAAGTGCTCTGGAGTGATTTCTGAGACTCTTTTCTGTGGATTAACAACTTCCTTTGAGGATCGAGTCATTTTCACATTTTTCATTTTTTGACACTATTCACTTTTGGTCTTTTTCCCTATTTCGTCATTTTCCCTATTTTGTCTTTTCCCCGCTTGACACTTTGTTGGTGTAATCATACTTCTTGTGTTCAGAGTTGGTTTTTAACTTCATGTATCTCTATCTTGAGTGGTTTCCACTAAATACGTATCTTTACTTTTGCAAGAAAGTACTCTGATTGCTCCCGGTGTCCATAGGGGCATGGATGCAAAGTTCTTTGAAATTATTTTCTTTTCTTGGGGTATTTTTCGTAAATATCTTTTGAAGATATTTTATTTCAGGGGTTTTTAAGAAAATATTTTTGGAAGATATTTTCATTTTGGGCCATTAGTGCAGTTTTCACTTTTTGGAGGGGCCATTGTGCAATTAGTAAAAGTTATTGCTAAATGCCTTGTTTTGAGCCTGAATCCTTGTACGGGATTCATTTTCACTTTTCATCGGGTCGTGTACTCTTAGAAATTCCTTCTAGTCATTGTTTTCCAGTTTCACGGTTTCTGGCCCCAATTAGCGCCAAACTTGTTTGGGGCATAACTTTCTGCTCAAGACTCATTTTTTGATGCCATTTCTTCCGTTGTTTATATTTTCTTATTTTGAATCTTTTTTGTTCATAGCGTTTTGTCATTTGAGCGCGTCTGCTCAAATTTCACTTTTTCGGACCTAGCGGGGCCCATTCGGGGCACTTTTTGAGATTTCTATAAAAGGGGGGTGAGATATTTTATTTTTTCATCTTCCCCACTCCCTTGCACGACCTGAAGCTTCCATGGCAGCCCAAGGGAGGCTGTAACATTCTCTCTCCTCTTTTGAGCTTCATTCCTTCGTCAGAACATAGAAGGGCCTTTACATTTAGTGTTCTTGTTGACTACGCGCTTCTTTCACCCTTATTAGAACCCATTTCTAACCATTCTTTGAGTTTGGGTTTGAAGTCAAGTTGTGATTTTGATGGGGCTTCCTTGGGGTTATGTGCACGGTGTAGTCCCCAACAAAACTTAGAAGTTTCGTCGGATTCGGAGCGGTTTCCATTTCGTAGCTTTTGAGATTTTCATCTCAAATTGAGGTAGGGGATGTTCTAGGCTTTTGTGTGTGTTGTATTGAGTGTTTAGCATGATTATACAACTTAATTGCATGCCTTGTATCAATTCTAGAAAAATTAGTATTAATTATTTCTTTATATGAAATTTAATTCACAAGGATGTGTATAACTTAGAATGGAATTGTGGCATGCTAGAAAATCATGTTTTAATATGTTTGTTAACATATATTAAATTGGGATTAATTGAATAAGAATTGCACTTTTATTTAATATTTATCTTTGGTGAAAGATTAAATCCCATGGCCATACTTTTCATGAAATGAACTTATAGTATGCTTTTAAATTAAGTCTTAGCATGTTTGTTAACATACTTTAATTTAAGAGTATTTGGACAAGTATGAAAATCTAGAGATTTTAAATTAAATGATTAATTAAAATCTATTTAATGGTTCCCTTGGCCCAATTAAGTTTTTTACTTGATAATCATGATAACTAGGACTTGTGTACTAGCATATATTAAATTGGAACCATTTGAAATTGCTTTGAAATTTAGAAGTTTAATTATCATGATATAATTAAATTCTACCTTGTTATGCCATTGGCCTAATTGAGATTTTAGTGAATGTATGTATATACTGTGCTATATTGTATAATATGCATTGATTAGGGGCCATTTGATTGAGATTTGAAAGCTAGGGAATCTAATTAGTTTATTTGATTAAATTTCGTTTCTATTGCTTTAATGGTTAAATCCTGAAATTGGCATTGATAGTATGTTTGAAGCATGATTTTAGACTTGTAATAGATTTATAAATTATGTTTTCAATATTGGATTATATTGTTATAGCGTGTAGCGAATCACACACTAAAGATTCGACATGTGATGTTATTATAGCGCGTAACGAATCGCGCTCTGAAGATTCGACATTGTGATCCTATAGTTGTTGTGGACTTAGAGCATGTGTTGTGTGGTTACAACCTACTTGTGCATGAAGGTAGTTTTGTGTACTGTTTAATACGTATAAAAGTTGTTAACTTATTTATTTTGGAGTTGCTTGGGACATTGTTAAGCTGTAATGGCTAGGGTTTGGCTCTAGTACGGGGACAAGAGTCCTCTAAGTCAAAAGTTTGCGCGTTGGGTAGGCTGCCTGGGGGTTAGTAGCTCCAAATTTGCCTTGTCTCTTCGCATTCAATTCCAAGTTGACAACCAATGTTTAATTGTGACTTGTGGTTTTGGTAATTGGCGATTTGATGTTGTTAAGTACATCCATACTAAATTGATATATTTAGTTGATTTCACACTTTTAGATTACTAGTTGATAACCTAAAGAATCTTGTCCTGATGTGTGGTATTAGATATTCTAATTATGCTAAATTGTTATATTTAGTTGATGTTGCATTTTAGATTTCAAGTTGATAACTTTGAGAATCTATATCTAGTTGTTTTGTGTAAGCATGTTTCTATCTGGTTGCTTTGTGTAAGCATGTTTATATCTAGTTACTTTGTGTAAGCATGTTTCTAACTAGTTGCTTTGTGTAAGCATGTTATATCTTGTTGCTATGTGTAGCATGCTCTTGTGTCGTTGAAATTGCATAAAGGATGTGTTTTATGCTAGAAATGATCTTAGGTAGCTAGGATGCTCCCTGAGTCTCACCTTTGACATAGACATTAGGTGGAATGAACCACAATGATTAAATCATGTACACTTGTAAAATGTAGATCGATGCATGCTCATTTCTTACGAGTAGCTTTATGTTACTCACCCCTATGATACTGGGGCATATTTCAGGTACATGATACAAGATTGGAGATTGCAATTGCTTGGGTGAGTTGCTTAGTTGAGCTTCTTTAAAAGCATTCTTGTTCACATGCAAGTGTTAGCATGTTCATGATTTGTCTATGAAATGTAATTTTTCTAACTTGGAGGTTTGATATGCAAATGTTGTAAATGTATTCTAATGAGGCCATAGGCCACTATAGCACATTTATTTTATCATATTGCATATACTTGCATGCTCACTTTGGCAAACAATACCTTCCTTGATGAAACAAAAACTCTAAGTAGCATTTTTAAGGAGTTTTACCCTATTCTATTCTAGGGGGATTTTGGAGATTTCACAATGCGTTTTTTTCATTTTCCCTCATGAGTCACATAGAAAACTCAATTTTGAGGGGGGTTTCTTCTTTGGTTTTTTCCAGAAAACATCATCTTGGCTCTCAAAAATCAATATTTTTCCGAAAAATCCTTGCTGTCAGATTTTGCATATTTTTAGTACAAATGTAGTTGGTACTATTCATCGATTTTTTTTTGAAAATCGTCACGACCGATCCGAAAATTTCGGAGGTCTTGTGGGTGAATTTTAAGATTGCATTTTCAATTTAGGTAATTTAAAAACCTCTCGAAGCCCTATTTCCAAAACTTAGGCAGTAGCTCGGATTAGTTTTTTTCCTCTTGACCTGATTTTCTTGGGGGCATTCTGGGCATTTTACAATGCATTTTTTTTGTTTCCGTCGACAATCGGGGTAGCAAACTTGATTTTAGGGGGGGTTTCTTCTTTGAGTTTTCCAAAAAAGTCCGTTTAGATACCCGTTTTTACTCTCAGTTGCAGTAGTGGTGGGTTGTCCTCGTCGGGCCGCCACGACATCATTTTTGTTTTTGACTTTTCTCCCCCGTCCGGACTCCAAATTGAGTAAAATTTTTTTTAAACTTGACTAATTTTTCATTGTCTTTCCAGTGGTGTGCTCAATAGCACCTAAATCCACTTTTTACAAAATGACCATTTTGCCCCTAGGTTCTTTTTGTCCGTTTTTCAAACGACACTTCTGCATTTGTTTCCTTTGGGTTCCGTGACCTCATTGAGGGTCACATTGGTGTCTTAGAGACATATTGTATCTTTAGAGACCGTTGTTTCACCTTTCGCTTCCGTATTTCGGATCCATTATCGGGTCATCTTTTGGTCATCACTGATACACCGGGTTTACAAAACTTGGGCCGTCACATTGAGACTCAAGCTCATATCATGGCACCATAATCATATATATATATATATATATATATATATATATATATATATATAAATCCATCCAAAATCAAGGTATGTCATTCACCTGTTCATTAACCTAACATAAATATAAGTAGGACTTAACTTTTATAGTTAATCCATTCCCTTATTCCAGAATAGGTAGGACTTAGCGTTTTAAGCTAAGCCGTCTTTAATATGCTACTGTCCCATACCGGTGCATATAATCCACAAGATCCAATAATTGACGACATAATTATGTAATACAATCATCAGTTACATCCAGAGATAAGCATAATAATAGTCAGACAATTAACTAAATTTATTACTATTAATACATAATAAACATTATATAATATCCATGAAATTTCTTAGAACAATTTCAATAATGAATTAATCCTTAAATCAACATGCAAATTTAATTGTAATTTCATATTGATTACTTCCATATCATAAAGGTATAGATTTAAGAATTCTGGGATTTTAACAATGTTCAGTGTAGCCATTTAAAACCCCCATAACAGTCTAAGTCACTTCAGAAGACCCCAAATACCCAAAACAGTAGCCAGAATCCATTCCCATAGGTTTCCAACAAGGGAGCCGGCTCCCCCCTAATGGGAGCCAGCTTTCACCATCATGGAGCCGACTTTCTCCGAGAGAGAGCCAGCTCTTGGCCTATGGGAGCCAGCTTCCTTCTCCATGGAGTCGGTTCTCTCCTCTGAGAGCTGTACAAAATCCTTTTAGGAGCCAGCTCTCACCCCTTGGGAGCTTGCTCTCAACCTTCTCTCCTTTCTCTCCTTACGATTTTCTCTCTTAATTTTATGCTACCATTCTTCTTTATAAGGTTACTGGAAAACATTATACGATTACTTTATTGAAAATACCTTTTCAAATTTATAGTATTCCCATAGTTTGGCCATTTCAGTGCCATCCAAGTGTTGAAGCTTGTATGCTCCTTTCCTAATCACATCCAAGATCCGATATGGACCTTCCAATTGGGTTCCAATTTGCTGATATACTTCTCTTACTTCAAAAGCACCAGGTCTCCTGGGTTGAAGCCTCTATGTTTAACCCTTTTATAGTAGTTATTTGCAGCTTCTGTTGGTACGCAGCTAGCTGAATGGTTACTGCTTCTCTTTTTTCCTCCAAAATGTCTAGATTGTGTTCTAGAAGTTGTTTATTTGACCCCTGTCCCCATGTTAAGCTTCGGATGGTTAGGGTTACCACTTTAGTTGGGATTACGACTTCTGTTTTGTAAGCTAAAGAGAAGGGGGTTTCACCCGTGGAGCGTCTCGAAGTGGTCTTGTATGCCCATAGGACATTTGGCAATTCATCCAGCCATTTTCTTTTCTTGTCTTCGAGTTTCTTTTTGATGCAAGCAAAAATTATCCTGTTGGTTATTTCTACTTGCCCATTACCCTGTGGATGTACACAACTGACATTTTTTATTTATCCATATTTGTCAAAAAAACCATTGTGTATGCTGATTATCCTGGTTTGAACCGTTATCCATAATGATTGATCTTGGGATTCCAAACCTGCATATAAGGTTGTTCTAAATGAACTTTCTCACCTAAACATTAGTTATGCTTGCATATGCCTCTACTTTCACCCATTTAGTGAAATAATTAGTTGCTAGTAGGACGTACCTCTTTTGTGAAGTAGCTGGAGGTAAAGGCCCCACTACATCCATTCCCCATTGAGTGAAGGGCCATGGGCTACTTATCGTGTATAATTCTTTTAGAGGTTAATGGATGAGGGGGGCATACCTCTGGCATTTATCGCATCTTCTGGAGTACTCCTCTGCTTCTCTTGCCATGTAAGGCCAAAAGTAGCCCTGGGTCAAGGCTTTATGACCTAACGACCTGCTTCCAGAGTGGTTTCCACATTCTCCTTCGTGCAGTTGCTTTAGAACTTCTTTGGATTCTGTGGGAGTTAGGCATCTAAGGTAAGGCCCAGAGAATGAACATCTGAAAAGCTCTCCACTTATAAGTGAATATTTTGTAGCTTTTGTTCTCAGCTGCCGAGCTACTTCTTTAGAATTTGAAAGCTCCCCTCTTTCCAAATATGCGATGATTGGGTCCATCCAGCTTGGTTCTCTTGGAATGACCAACACTGGTATTCCCTTTGTGATGCTCGGTACATCCAGAATGTCAATCGGAATAATTCTTATCATTGAGTCATCTATCGACGAGGATGCACAAGGCAAGCGATCAGTAATTGGATTTTCTTCCCTAGGGATCTGCCTGAATTCTATTGCCAGCTTTTCCACCTTTTCCCTATATGCATTCATTCTTTCTTCTCTGGGGGTGTATTCACCTATCACCTATCTAGTAACGAGTTGTGAATCACTATGAGCTAAAAGGTGCTTTACCTAAAGCTCTTTGGCCAGCCTAACCCCTGCCAACAGTTCTTCGTATTCTCATTATTTATGGCTGGAAATTCCAGTCGGATTGTTTACTAAAGTTTGGTCCCCTCGGGGGTTCTGATTTTTAAAACCAATTCTATCTCCATTTTGGCTCGAAGAGCCATCAACATATAATTCCCAGAAGGGATTTTCTGTAATTGGTTATTCTTCTCTCGAATCAATATCCAAGAGGAAATCTGCAACCACCTGCCCCTTTTTTGCAGTATGAGGTTCATATTGAATATCGAAGGAGCTTAATTCGATTGACTGGTGTTGTTGTCACACCAATGTCTAAAGATGTGCAAAAGAGTGTGAGTGTGCAATGTGGACAAATTTTAAATTTGTAAAAGCCACTACTACCTCTCACTAAAAATATAGCTACGGTGAGTAGGGATTGTCCCAAGGGATTGTGGGTGCACTAGTAATGGAAACAATATATGGGTTAGTAGGTCGAGTGATCAAAAGTGATGTGTTTGGTTGATTAGACTACAAACTAAACTAAACAAGTTCAATGTAAATTAAGCAATTTAAATGAAATTTAGAGAAAACAAGAGAGTGAGGTCTTGGGGTCTAAAGGTCACCATTAAACATCACCATTCTAGACATTCAATGTATAATTAATGAGGGGAAACATGTTTTGCAATTTGAGAATGTGTGATTGATTGTTTTAACAAGTATGGATGACCAATTAAGCATATATTATCTAAGCAACCTAGTGAATAGTACAATACATCAAACTAAGCCATTAATCCTTCCTTTAAGCTCACAATCCAAACACATCACATGGTTTGAGAATAATACTACTTGTATTCATAAGCATAGAACATCAAACAACAAGCATGGATTGTCCTCCCATCTAACCACTAAGGCAACTACACTACAACTAAGTTGAGGGTATGAAAATTAAACTAAATAAACTAAGGGAGAGGGATAATCCATCAAGACATAAGTATAAACCATCAAATAAACAACAATAGTATTCTATTAAACACTATGCCTTGACAATCTCTAGATCCATAGCATCAACACACATAGACATGCATCAATAACACAAAAACTAGAGATAAACACATGAACATCTATTCTATCATACATAGACATATGGATAGAATGAAATGATCAATTGGAAGTATTAAATCACACAAATCATTGAATAAACAAGATTCATATATAAAATTAGTGTCAAGACAAGATTACAACATAAATCCCCTCAAAATACAAAACATTAAAGTCTAGAAGGCATGCTTAGGTCTAACTCTAGCCTCATATATAAAATTAGTGTCAAGACAAGATTACAACATAAATCCCCTCAAAATACAAAGCATTAAAGTCTAGAAGGCATGCTTAGGTCTAACTCTAGCCCCAAGAAGATGTTTAGCCACTCATTGAAGTAGTCATCTAACCCTCAAGGGCTATCTCCATGGTAGGAATGACCTCCTTCTTGATGGAAACCCTAGAAGAATGGAAGAACTCCCAAAGATGTGTATCTAGCCTCTCCTCCTCTCTTTTCTTCCTCTCTAAGAATGTTTTAAAGTACATTAATATGTATATGATATTCAAGTTATGTGTAAAAATGGCTCAAAATCCTTATATAGGAGGCTCAAGTGTCACACCCAATGGTCTGGACTCGTGCACTAGGGTCCTTACAATGATTGCACCATGAGCCAACTTTTAATGAGCTAGAACTTATTCTTTTTTGCACTTGAGAGGGTTCGATCGATCGAACTATGTAGAGATCAATCGAACTGAGGTGAGATCCATCGAATGCTACAGAGATCAATCCATCCTTGGCGGCACCTTTTTGAATAAAGACAAATCTCTAAGATATTTTGAGATATTTGGGAAAGAGATAAAAGTGGTAGGTGGGGTGGTAGGTGTGGAAAAGATCAAATATTTTCAATAGATCGAAGAGAAGTTAGATCGATCGAACAATGTGGATTCTTTTGGATAAGAACAAAGGCTTAGATGCATCTTGATGTGTCCAGATCGATGTTGCTTCGATCAATTGAAGGATTACTGAGATTGATCGAACATGCTGAATCTCTACACTTTGCTTCATTTTGCTTCCACTTTGCTCCTTTCTTCCATCCAGCTTAAGTTAGCTTCTTTAATACTCTTATTTGGCTTAATTAACTTATTTTTGGGATAAGTGCCTGAAAAGGGCAATAACATGAAATTAGTCTAAGACGGGAAAGTAAGATAGATAAAGGTCCTAGAATACCTAAGCTTAAAGGGTTTAATTACGCACTTTTCAGCGCTCATCACACCCCCAAACTTAAATATTGCTAGTCCCTATCAATGAACAACAAAGTAAAGGAATGAAATGAACGACTATACAACTATGAACTAGAAAACAATAAATGGATAGCGCCACTTTCGTAGGTAACACGATTGCATTTTGCATATGTAACAAGCCTTTTAAACCCCTAGGTTACCCCTACTGGACAAGTGAAGTCTCGTGAGGGTTTCCAGAAATGATACCCACAAACATTAAGCTTATTATCACTAAAGAGGCACCAATATTGTAAACAAGTATTGGGAGAAAATTACCTAAAGTATGAAATTTTTCAAACATTTCCAAGCAACCTCCCAAAATCTCAACATCAAGCAAGCAAATATGGTCATTCACACATCAAGAAAATGATCATGCAAATCAAAACCACTCTAAAATCGAAATGATCACATCCTTACCCTCAAACTAGCACACAAATCTAGTACCGATCATCAAGACAAAGAGTGGACCTTTTATTAAAGTTTTATTAATCTAAGTGCGCTTATTCTTTTCACTCGATTTTTTTTTTTTTTTTCTAATCCTAAGGATCAATGATGGAAGCATGGTGCAATGTGTTGATCTATTAAGCTTTCTAACAATCCATGAGGTCAAGCATTAGGTCAATGACTCCCAAACCAGATGGCTTTAGGGCACTAGATGTTCAAACACCCCTAAGGACTTACAAGCTCAAATCAACTAGGCTACAAATCAAAATAACCTCCATCTAATCATTTCCTACTTCTCACCTTTTGGAAGAAGTCCTCATTTTTTTTATTGCTTTTGTAATTTTTTTTTTTTTTTAATAAATAAGTTCAATTATTAACCTAGAGTTTAGGCCCTCCACCTTTTAGCGTGAGAAGGTCAATGCTTGATGAGGCTAGAATCCCGGCTACTTAGTGAAAAGGGTTTGTTATCCACCTTACCAAGAATGAAAGCTTTTAATGCACTACTAGCCCAATTGGGATATAACCAATTCAATAATCAACAAAGCATATACCCCACAAATGAATGCTAGTGTGTGCCTATACTAGTGTAGAATCCTAGAGTGAATCTCAAAATAATCACAAAATCAGGATAATGTGGACCATAAATGCAAGCAAGATATCAATTTAATAAAAAAAAATTACTCCTAAATGGCATCCACAAGGCATACAAGGAGTATTGGACTCTCAAGTCAAGCAATTTTTAAATTTTAAGCAATATAGTCCTCAAAAGATCAAAATCATTGCAAACATCAATCTCAAATATTAATCATACATTTAAAGATCAAAACTTTAAATAGAATGCAACAAAGTCACTTTACCCCCAAACTTAAACCGCACATTACCCTCAATGTGCAATGAGAACAATGAAAAAGATGGAAAGAGTATACCGTGGTGGCGAAACCATGAAGCCCGATAATTATCCAATATGAAAAGGTTCTCCCCCAAACTTGGAATCAACAACCTATTTGAATAACCACACTAGCAAACTCACATCAAATATCAAATGGGATAAGAATAATCAAATCATGCATTCTAAGGCAATATAACACAATATGAAAGAGAGATATGAGATCAAGCCCTACAATAAACATGAAAGCATGAATACACACAAGGGCATAATGGTAAAAAGGTTTTTTTTTTTTTAATGCAAGATTAAACAAAATGCAAGAAAATATGAACAATAATTGCTAAGTTTAACGTCTCTAGCTAGACGGAATACTGCTTTAAAAGATCAAGAGATTTTTTTGTTTTTTGTTTTTTATTTTTATTTTTTTTGGTAAGATTATGAAGCATCAGATCGATTGAACTTAGATCGATCAAATCTCGATCGATTAGACAGGTGAAATCCTGCAGACATCATCGAACGATGGGACAGAGAGCTGAAATATGCAGGGTTTCAAAAAATTTCTACGTATAGAACTTCGATTAATCCAAGTGAAACTAGATCGATCTTGGAATTCTCAGATCGATCAAGCATGAAGTTCTCACGATTGGACAGAGAGCTGAAATATGCAGGAAATCCTCGCACGATGGGACAGAGTGCTGATTAGATACAGAGATGGGTGTTCGATCGATCGAACTTACTTTGCGATTGATCGAACTAACAAAAGTATGTAGGAAATTGAGCTTTCTCTTGAAACAAATGAATGCATCACTATATCTCTTCATAGATTGGATCTACCAAAAGGGCAGCTTCCATATGCCTTTAGAAAACTTGTCCCTCAATGTAGGGTTTCAACCTTTGCCCATTCACCTTGAATGTGTTGTCATTCTTTAAACTTTGAATTTCAACCGCCCTATGAGGCACAACAGAAATGATTTCATAAAGACCTTCCCATTTGGTCCGTAACTTTCCGGGGAAGAGTTTTAATCTAGAGTTGAAAAGCCAAGCTTTTTGACTAGGCTCAAAAGATTTCTTCTTAATGTGTTTGTCATGAAAAGCTTTGGTCCTCTCTTTGTAGAGTTTGGCACTGTCGTAAGCATTGTGCCTCAACTCTTCCAACTTATTCAATTGGAGTAATCGGTTCTCTCTGGCTTTGTCAAGGTCAAGATTGAGCTTTTTAATTGCCCACATAGCCTTGTGTTCTAGCGTAACCAAAAAATGGTAAGGCTTTCCATAAATAATTCTATAAGGAGACATGTCGATGGGAGTCTTATATGCCGTTCGGTAAGCCCACAAAGCATCATTCAACTTAGGCGACCAATCCTTCCGGGTTGTATTAACCATTTTCTCAAGAATATGTTTGATTTCCCGGTTTGACACTTCTACTTTCCCACTTCTTTGAGGATGGTAGGGAGTGGCGACTTTATGAGTAACGGAGTACTTAAGAAATAATTTCCTTAAGAATTGATTGCAAAAATTTTTTCCGCCATCACTAATCATTGCTCTTAGCATACCAAAATGAGTAAAGATATTGGATTTGATGAATTGGACAACAATGGAGTGGTCATTGGTTTTGGTAGCACAAGCCTCCACCCATTTAGAAACATAGTTAACGGCAAGCAAAATGTATTGATATCCATAAGATATAGGTAAAGGACCAATGAAATCAATGTCCCAAATATCAAAGATTTCAACAACAAGAATATTTGTTAAAGGTATCATATCTCTTCTCAACATTAAACCCATTTTTTGACATCTTTCACACTTCTTACAAAAATTGTAGGCATCTCTATGGATGGTGGGCCAAAATAACCCACTTTGAAGCACCTTCAAGGCGGTCTCCTTTGCACTAAAATGCCTACCACATGCAAGGGTATGGCAAAACACAAGCACACTTGGAATTTTACTCACAGGAATGCACCTTCTCACAATTTGATCTGGACAATATCAAAACAAAACAGGATCTTCCTAATAGTAATTCTGGATGTAGCAAAGAACCGCTTCTTTGCTTGCCTTGACCAATTGGTCGAAAGTTTGCTAATTGCCAAAAAATTCACAATGTCAGCAAACCAAGGCATTTGTCCATTAAAAACTTGGAATAGTTGTTCATTCAGAAATGAATCATGAATTGGTGGACTCAAGGAAGATTCTACCACTAATCTTGAAAGATGATCGGTAACCACATTTTCGGTGCCTTTCTTATATTTGATTTCAAAATTAAATTCTTGAAGAAGCAAAATGCACCTTATTAAATGAGGCTTTATTTCCTTCTTAGTCAAAAGGTGCCTCAAAGCAGCATGATCAGAATAAACAATAACTTTTGATCCTAAGAGATAAGACCGGAACTTGTTAAGAGCATACACTACGGCAACTAATTTCTTCTTGGTGGTGGAGTAATTCAATTGAGCTCCCAAGAGGGTTTTGCTTGCATAGTATACGGCATATGGAAGTTTTCCTACCCTTTGCTCCAAAACTACTCCCATGGCATAAGCAAAAGCATTACACATGATTTCAAAGGGTAATGACCAATTGGGAGGTTACATAATAGGAGCATATGACAATAAGTCACGCAATTTATGAAAAACATCAAGGCATGCTTGATCAAAGATAAAAGGAGTTTCCTTAGCGAGAAGATTGCACAAGGGTCTAGCAATTTTGCTAAAGTCTTTGATGAAACGGCGATAGAAGCCGACATAACCTAAAAAGGAGTGAACCTCTCTTACCGTATAAGGTGGAGGCAATTCAGAAATGAGCTCAACTTTCACTTTATCAACCTCAATTTCCCTTTTTGAGATGACATGACCCAAAACAAAACTTTCTTGAACAATGAAATGGCTCTTTTCCCAACTAAGAACAAGGTTTGTTTCACGACATCTTTTAAACACCAAATTTAGATTTTTGAGGCATGCATCAAATGAAGACCCAAAGATAGAAAAATCATCCATAAAGACCTCAAGATACTCTTCCACCATGTCCGAAAAAATTGACAGCATACACCTTTGAAATGTGGCGGGGCATTGGACAAACCAAATGGCATCCGTTTATAAGCAAATGTGCCAAAAAGGACAAGTAAATGTGGTTTTCTTTTAGTCTAAAGGGTCAAGGGCTACTTAATTGTAACCCGAATAACCATCAAAAAAGCAATAATATTGTTGCCCGGCCAATCTCTTTAGGATCTGATTAATAAATGGCAAAGGGAAATGATATTTTCTAGTGGTGGCATTCAATTTGCGTTAGTCAATGCATACATGCCATGAATTGGCGGTACGCTTAGAAATTGCCTCACCTTTTGCATTTTCAACCACCGTAATCCCCGATTTCTTAGGAACTACTTGAGTTGGGCTCACTCATTTACTATCAGAGATTGGATAAATGATATCGGCATTTAAGAGCTTAACAACTTCCTTTTTAACCACTTCTTTCATGTTAGGATTCAATCTCCTTTGGGCGTCTCTAAAGGGTTTTGCATCCTCTTCCATAAGAATGTGATGTATACAAATGGAAGGGTCAATTCCTTTTAGGTCCGTCACACTCTATCCAATAGCTTCCTTATTTTCTTTAAGCACATCCAAAAGAGAATTCTCTTGATCTTTTTCAAGATTTGAAGAGATGATGACCGGAAGAGTCTCTTCCGGGCCTAAAAAGGCGTACTTAAGATCGGGAGGGAGAGTTTTAAGCTCAAGAGTGGGTGGAGATACCAAAGATGGGACTGGTGGAGTGCTAGAGAGTGAAGGAAGAGGTTCTTGTGGACCTTTCCACGGTGGGAAATCCAAACTCTCAACGGATTCCATCAATTCATTACTCTCACTCATTAATCACTCATTGTCAAACCCACAACTTTCATACATTTCAAGAAGACAAGATGTAAGAGGATCCTCGGCTAAAAGAGATGAAAGGTTGTCTTCGGTTGGTTTTTTTATAACCATTGAAGGAATGAACTCCTCTATAATCTCATCTAAGACATCTATGAGGCAACACTCATCTTCATCAATGGGATATCGACTTGTATTGAATACATTAAGCTTAACCATCATGTTACCAAAACAAAGGTCCATAACCCCGGATCTACAATTGATAGTTGCATTTGTGGTAGTAAGAAATGGCCTTCCTAAGATGATTGGAATGGGGTCGGTAGGATTAGCAATTGGTTCGGTATCAACAACCACAAAATCAACCGGGAAGTAAAACTTGTCAACCTTGATGAGTATGTCCTCAATCACGCCCCTAGGTGTTTTGATAGATCTATTGGCTAATTGAAACACCACCGAGGTTGGCTTCAATTTATTCAATCCTAGTTAGACATACACGGAGTAAGGAATCAAATTAACACTTGCCCCTAAGTCAAGAAGAGCTCTACGAACTTCATGGGCTCCAATCACACATGAAATGGCCAGAGCACCGGGATCTTTTGTAATACCCCTAATTTTAAATGGATAATCTTGGCATTTTACTTATTGTTTTATTTTATTTTGTGTTGTTAATTACGTATTTGCTTAATTATTTAATTATTTTATTGTTTGGTTTGATTTAACTGTTTAATTGTATTTAATAATTATTTAATTGTTTTTATTTAATTGGTGATTTAACTGTTTAATTGTCTATTTAAATTACATTATGTGATGCATTATTTTAATTGAATTTAAATTTTTTAATTATTTAATATGGCTTTGTTAATTGGTAGCAAACATAGTTACAAGTTAGGTTTTTGTTTTCTGGGCCGAGTAAGTCAATTTAGGGTCTGATATGTTTTACGGTTAGCCGACTAGTTGTTATTTAGTTTAGGTTTTTGTATCGTGTTATAAATTAGAATTAGTGTTTCCTTAAACCTATAAATATCTGGATTAATTTGCAAAGGGTTTTAGAACCATATACACATACTGGAGGCAGAGAGAAAACAGAGAAAGATTTGAGAGAAACAGAGAGAGGAAAAGTAGGGTTTAGCTGGGACTAAGGCTAAACCAAGGAAGGATTGAAGGGGTGTTGTACGTGTGTGGAACCAAGGAGAAACAGAGGGATTAGAACAGTGAAGGATCACCGAAAAATCTAGGAAGACAGCGTAGAGATTTAATTCAAAATCTCGCAGACAAGTTATATTCCTAACTCTCTCCCTTTGGCTCGTGTTCTTTACACGACTAATACAACTCCAGGACTAAATAAAGATTAAGATTCAACTGGATTGCATGTCTAAGATACTTAAAACTGGACGTGTTTACAAGTTGGTAATTGTTTGCTTTAGATTCTTTCTTATGTAACTCCTGATTTACTTCATGTTTTAATTGACGTTAATTAATGAATAAAGGATTTAATCAGTGCTGGAACACCTTGGGAAAACATTAAACTTAATCTAGTTCGCATGGCTGATCACTTGAAATAGTACGTTCATGAATGGGTAATTGTTCCGGTTTAAATTCTTCTGGCATAAATTGTATTTTAATTGATGTTGGTTGATGAATTAAGAGTTTAATTAATTTTAAGAACATATTGGATCTAGTATTAGACACCTAGGAGCTTTAGGAATGGAGGACAGATGATCAGAAAGTCCGAAAATAACCAGTGTCGAAGAAGACGGAGGCTGGGAAGAGTGGAGGCAGCTCCACCCTTCAATGGAGGCTGCTCCATTGAAATGGAGCCGGCTTCACACTTTATTAGAGGCAGCTCCAAGAGGGTGGAGGTGGCTCCACATGTTTTTGGAACCGGCTCCTTGTTAAATTTTTATTTTTCTTTCGTTTCCAGTAAGTTTTGGCTACAATGGATGGGTTTCTGTGGATGATGCTTAGAGACATATTAAGGCTCTAGGAAGCATGTTAATAATCATATTATTATCGTCACTTGAACAGTGTATGGTTTAAACAAATTAGTACACTATTTTGGAATTGGAAATTTTAAATTGCTTAATCCTTTTTGTTAGCAATTTTTCTGTGAAGGTTTATATAATTGAAGCTTGTATCGCAACGTACTATGATCATGTATTTCAATTATGCTCTTTAGGGATGAGTTGATGTTTAGTGGTATTATGATTTAAATTTATCAATTTACTAGAGCTTGTGGAGCAGTATGAACTAAGTATGTTTATGTATATAATTTTACTATGCTTATTGATGCTTACATTATTATTTTTAGTATCAATTGTTGGATGTATGGATTAGTTGATTTTTACTTTCATTATCTGTATTATCAACTATTGGATGGATGGATTGTATGCACTAATATGGGACGGTGGCATACTAGAGACGGATTAGTTTCAAAATACTAAATCCTACCTATACGGAATAAAGGAATGGATTATAAAATAAATCCTACTTATATTTAAGTCAGATCAGCTGAAACAAAGTTGAATGACGAATTGGATTATTTGTTATGGATATGTAAGTCAGAGCAGCTGAACAAGCTGAGCAGCTTACTGGATTTCTTAGGGATGGATAGGATAGGAATTTAAATATATTTTTATGGTACCACGATATGAGCTTAAGTCTCAGAGTCGACGGTTAGGGAGCGTATATACAGTAGGATGCGTAACTGGCTATGTTGGTTGAGGTATACCCTGTTAGGCTTAGGTAGTCATGCCCACTCAGGTGCATTTTGCATGTTGCCTTCTACTCAAGTTGAGACCCTAATCATAGTCCAGTGAGAGTCCCATAGTGTGGATATATATTGTAACTACCCGAGTTTGGATTCAACCTGGTGATTAATGATGAACTAAAGATTGACCCGTTAACGGATCTAGATACGAAAGCAAGAAACAAGAAAATGATCTCTCAAGGCATAACACACCTCTAAGACCTTTTGATAACCTTCCATGAGGTCATGGAACCCGAAGGAACAAAGTGCGGAAGCAAAACAAAGACAAGGGTATGAAAACCCTACCGAAGGAAGGACCAAGGGTAAAATGGTCATTTTACACTAAGAGGAAGGAATTGGACTTCCAACAAGTCAAATGAGATCAAAAACATTCAAAAACAACCTTTGGTAACTTCACATGAAGTCCCAAGGCCAAAGGAAGAGAAATCTGAAAAGAACCCTATCCCGGTTCGAACTAAATCCGACACCCTCTCACTAAAATAAGATATCTTGAGGTAGGAAAAGAATCTGAAGCTTCATTTGGTACCACTGGAAAGCTTACTTCGACGCGGTCAGCTTAGACTCAAGAACGGACCAATTCTGAGTTGAAACAAAGAAGTTACGTCTGTTTGAAGTTCGAAGTCCAAAACTGAAAACTCTAGAAGACTTGAACCTGTTTAGCATTCTTGAACCAGTTTAACATTGGCAACACACCCAAGCTGAACCAAAATGACACCTTAAACCAGTTCAACTATTCTTGAACCGGTTCAACTTGAATAGAACACCCAAAATGCAGCAGAAACAGTGTTTTAGCAGAAAAATGAGTTTAAAGCACGATTTTCGAGATCAAGATGACATTTTTTGGAAAAATGTCATGAAGAAACTCCCCCTAAAATCATACTTTCTATGTGAATAAGTTAAGAACAGAATTTATTTCCCAAAAAAAATCCCCAAAATGCCCTTGGGCCGAGTTTTTCAACAAAAAGGTGAAATGAGTCCATAGGAGGCTCAAAACACAAACGAAAGGGTTTTTCATGGAAACAATCATTCATGCAAAACGTAAATGATGATTTTGAGCACACAGGAATGGTCCACAGCTCCCGGAAATGGCCGAGTCAAAATTCGACCCCCCAACAACCAAAAAGACAAAAATTAACTTGAAATGAGAAAATTGAAAACCAAAATTAGGAAATGATTTCAAATGACCATTTGGCCCTTGGACACATTTCATACATGATTAATGAGACCCTATGAAAGAATGAAAATGGAATTCCCACACCCGATGCAACCATGGCAAGACAATGACTTGGCATTTTTCAATATTTTCATAAAATTTCATAAAGTCGAAAAATACATGGGATACAAATTACATGTTATTGGCCTCCGGCCTAATCTCGTACATGTCAAATATAATACAAAGGGTGTACTTATATACACATTACATATATGGAGTCAAATAATACAAGTTTGACAAATAAAGCTACAAAAGGCATCTCATGCTAACATTTGCATGAAATGGAAACTTAAAAGCTACAAGTCATCCACGGAATGATTGACAAGCATCACGAACCAAGTCTTCGTACAGGAATAAATCCCCCAGTAACTTCGGGGTGAGTAAACAAGTTCACTCGTAGAGAATGAGCATGCATGACTCAATTTCTTTAGAGATTTTTAGACGTGCATGAAGTAGTTCAAAACATGCCACCTAACATTTATGTCAGGGGTTAGACTCAAGGATCATCCTAAGCTATCATGGTGACATATCAACTAGAATCATGGTATATATATATACATATATCGAGCAAATCAAGGTTTGGGACAATCCAAGAACACAACAAGAAGGATGCTTGAACATAGGTTAACATGAATTGCATTATCAATACAATTAGGCAAAGTTTGGAATAATCCATACAACACGACAAGGAGTTATTAGAATACAAGTTCACATTGTCAAGGCACTTTACATGATTGGAACATACTATTTAACATGACAAGAAGTATATTCGGATATAAGTTAGCAAGAATTACATTATAAATGCAATTAGCATGATTGGAGCATTCCAATTAACATGATAAGAGTAATACACAAAAACAAAAACAAGGTATAATATCTATGCAAGAATAGGGCATACAATCTATGCAAGGGCAAGGCATGAAATCTATGTAATAAGATAAGAATGGAACATTCCATGAAACACGAAAAGAGTTATACATGAATCAAGAACAAGGCATAATATCTATGCAAGAACATGGCATAAAATCTATGCAAGTAAACAAGATTGGAGCATTTGACATACACAACAAGTTTAAATCTTCAAGGAATAGCAACTTGAAATTTAAAGAGTCAAATCAAACAATGTCGAAACTTGGATATCGCCCGGATTAAAACCGTACTCTTGGAATCACTTTAGGGTTACCAACCCAAGGGTACCTTCCCTTAGTCTTGGGATCACTTTAGGGCTATCAACCTAAGGGTACCTTCCCCCGTTCTTGGGATCACTTTAGGGCTATTAACCCAAGGGTAACTTCCCCCATTCTTGAGATCACTTTAGGGCTTTCAACCCAAGGGTACCTTCCCCTATTCTTGATTGATATCCCAAGTCCCAAAATTAACAAGTTGTGCAACCAAGATTGTATCAAATACAAGAAATGCATTAACCACGTTTCATGCACAACCAAGATTTTGGAACACACAAGTCATGCTCTAAGTTCATCAACTAATATGGCATGTGAAAATGTCAAGAATTCATAGTGTGCATCTATATAGACTAGAAACAAGATATATAGCACATGAAATTCATTGAAATAGATATACCACAAGTATAAGATACATAGTTCAATTACTTATCAAATAACACATGTGTAATTGAAACATCCCCAGACAAATATGCAAGTCTATGAAGTACACTAATGAAGCCAAGATACAAAGGGGTCATAATACTTGATAAAAAGATACAAGGAGTCATGATTAAACCGATGGAAGCATAAACAGAAATTTAATCCACTTAAGGGATTAAATTATCAAGATTACAAGATAAGTCCAAGTATTCTACGAATAAGGCATGTCAAGGATCATGTCAAGGACAAGTTCAATATCATGTTACAAGGTTATTTCTTACAAGACACAACCATGTGAATTTAATTCCATACAAGGAAGATAATTAAATGTAAGTTTTAAAACTTATCCGGTTATTCTCAAATGGATACACGTCAAGGAACTTGTCAAGAAAATCATGAATACAAGGTTAGAAACTTAATCTAGCTCGTGGAACCATTGAATGGATTTTAATTAATTCTTTTAATTAAAATCTCTAGATTTTGAAACTCACCCAAATGGTCTCGATTTAATATATGTTATATAACATGTCAAGACTTGACTCGAAGACACGATACAAGTATATTTCATGCAAGGTACGGTCATGAGTATTAAACTGTAATACTAAAAAAAATTAATAAATGAAAGGTTTCAAAACCTAATCAAATATTCTAGATTTAATAAATGTGAATGAACATGGCATACATATCACAAATGTCAAGTCGGAATTCAAATGGAGTGAATAGTACACTCGGAATAAATTAATTAATCAAATTAATTAAATATTACTATATTTCAAAACATCTCCGATTAAGCTCAGATTAATCTATGTTGAAGAGCATGCTAGGCCCTAATTTAATATGCTAACACACATTGATTCCAAACTAGTTAAGGCCACATAATTTAATATTTTATCAAGGATAAATATTAAATTAAATCTTCATTACTTATCCAAATAATCTAGATTTAATATATGTCAATGACCATATCAAGGGGTACTATTTTATCATGCCACATGTCTAAATCAAACTATGGACAACCGGGAAAATTAGATCATACACTAAGAAATAATAAATCAAGGTTTCTAGATTTGATACAAAGACATGTATATAAATTATATAAGCATCACAAGCATGCTATATAACAAGAAAATAAATTATAACACCCCCTACCTCAATTTGAGATAAAATCTCAAGGCCCACTAAAATAAAAGTGCTCCGAATTAAACGATACCGAGAGGTTTTGTCGGGGACAACACCGTGAACAAGAATTCGCAAGAAGCCCCATGAAAATCTCAACTTGACTCCAAACCCGAACTCAAGAAATCGTCGGAAATAGATTCTAATAAGGGCAAAAGGTAGAGCACACCGAGGGGAACAATAAACGTTAAGGCCGAAGACTTTTCACCAAGGAAAAGTGGATCAAAGGAGGAGAAAGGAGGTGGCAGCCATGGGAGGGAGCTTGGCCGGCCGTGGGAGAGGAAGAAGAAGAGGAAAATTCTTATTTTTCTCTTTAAGTCCCCTATTTATAGAAAAACCCTAAAAGTGCCCCGAAAGGGCCCTGCTGGGTTCGGAAAAGTGGATTTTGAGCAGACGCACTCAAACGGAAAAACTCCATGAACGAAAAACGACGTCAAAAACTGAGTCCCGAGCAAAGAGATATGGCCCGAACAAGTTCGGCGCTAACTAGGGTCAGAAATCCCAAAACTGGAGAAAAACAATCAGAAGGAAATTCTAAGAGTACGCGACTCGACGAAATGTGAAAATGAATCTCGTACGAGGATCCAGGCTTCAGACGAGATATTTAGCAATAACTTTCGTTAATTGCACAATGACCCCTACAAAAAGGGTTAGCTACACTAATGCCCCAGAATGAAAATACACTAATGCCCCAGAATGAAAATATCTTCCAAAAGATATTTTCTTAGATGCCCCTGAAATAAAATATCTTCAAAATATATTTATGAAAACACCCCAAGAAAAGAAAAAGATTCTTAAGAATTGTGCATCCATGTCCCTATGGACACCGGGAGCAACTAGAGTACTTTCTTGCAAAAGTAAAGATACGTATTTCGAGAAAACCACTAAAGATGAAGTGACGTGAAGTCAAAAACCAACTCCGAGCACAAAAAGTGAGGTTGTACCAAAAACTGGCAAACGGGGAAAAGACAGAATAGGGAAAAGGACGAAATAGCGCATAGTGTCCGAAAAGTGAAAATGCAGAAATGACTCGGTCCTCAAAGGAAGTTGTCAATCCATGGAAAAGAGTCTCAGAAATCATTTCCAAGCACTCGAGATGACACTAAGCGACAAGAAACAGAGTTCAAAAAGAAAAATTAAACGAAAAAAATTCATTCGTAATATTTCAAGAAAAAGGAAAGGGAGGTAAATGACCAGGTCATTACATATATATATATATATATATATGTATGTACGGACTACATAGTTATTGTTAAGTTGGTTAGGATGTACATGCATATCGAGTCTCTATTAGATTGCAGTAGGATGGAACTTGTTTGTAGGCCTGACCCACTTCTGTTTTTAAGGTATTCGCGAGTTCCAGTTTTAGACCTGATCGTGCTGAGCAAAGACTATCACTCACTCTTCCGACGATGTAGGACTTCTCTCCATGGTTTACTTTGGATGTTCTTTGAGTAGTTTCACTTCAGTTTGGATTTTTATTAGGGGTCCACTAGAGATGGATTCCCGAGTTGTTTAAACTATTGGAGGTTTTGGATTATTGGATTTTCTAAGCATTTAATTTGAAAGGATTTTATTTTATAATTCTTTCAGCTTTTATTTATTTCTTCATTCATTTTGTAATTTGTATTCGTTTTAAATATTAATTGTTTGATATTTCCCTCGGGTTTGGGCTTGGGCCTGGTCAACCCATGTCTCGGATCCGAGGGGTATCACAGTTGGTATCAGAGCACTCCAGGTTCAAGTGTCTCTAGGGTATTTCATATTAAGACTTCTGCGTAGCGTTTTCTCTTGAATAGAGCTTAAGTTTAGGATTCATCGTATTCCTTTACGATTCATTTAGAAATGACTAATGTCAAGTTTATTCTGTAATTACAGAATGTTTGGCACTAGGAAAAGGAGGTGGTCTGCAGTAAAAGCAAAGAAGGACCCAAGGAAGAAGAGGGTTACTCTGACAATTCCCCTGCGAAGGCCAACCAAGAAGGCAGAATTGGAGACCAAGGAATTAGTTCCAATAGGTGTTGCTTCGAAGTATAAGTTAAGGAAGGTTTCTGGTGTGCGAGATTGGCCACCATACTGTGGACCTAACACAACTTCGGTGGTACTCGAAACTGAGCCAAGTGGAGAGGAAGACCCCGAAGAAGATCAGGATGGAGGAGATACCGGAGCATCCAAGATGGAGGGAACCGGTATTCAAGGATGAATGCTCTTCTAGGAGTAATTTTAATTACTAGTAGTAGTGGAGATATTATTAAAAGTGCAGTATGGATTTAATTGCATACACTAGTATTTTGTTAAGGAATATCTTACAATTATTCGTTTGACAGTTTATGGTTTGGAAAAGTTCTTAATAAAGTAAACTAGCGGTTTTAGCTATTTTTATTGTGTTTTGTCATAGCATTTTTGTGATTTATACACATATGGTTTTATTAAACTGTATTGGAATGTGTATGTTACGATAATAAATGATTATCATAGTGGAGTGATTTAGTTTTTAGACAGGCAAACAAATATTTGTTTGGGGTATATTGTGTTGAGACAGGATGATTACCAAGGAGTTTATAAACAAACTTGTGTAAGTTAATATGGTAGGTTAGTTTTCGAAGGAGGAATTCCCAGGATCGCACGATAATCTAAAAGGGAGTAGCTTCGGAGTATTTTGGTTATCTTATGTGTTTTACTCTTCAGAGTATTCAGCATTCTGGTTTGGATAGTTTAGTTGGTGACACTAGATATTTGCAGGCTCAGATTTCTAGCCAATCTAATGATCCTGGACATGCACACTTATGATGTGATATTTGGGGTAGACTGGTTATCGCACTACCACGCCCAAGTTAATTTTTTTGATAGGTCTTTGATGTTCACCATACCTGGTCAGGATATGTACGTCATCGCTATGCCACGTTCTAATGGGGGCAGTAACACTTATTTGTTTCATGTGGAAGAGGAAACGGAGGAGGGGGTTACTATGTCAGTGGATCATATACCAATTGTACAGGACTTTCTAGATGTTTTTCAGGAGATTCTGATGAGCGTTGAAAAGTGCGCATTTAATCCCCTTAAGTTTAGGTATTCTAGGACCTTTATCTATCTTACTTTCTCGTTTTAGACTAATTTCGTGTTATTGCCCTTCTTAGGTGCTTATCCCCAAAATAAGCTAATTCAGTCAAATAAGAGCTTAAAAGAAGCTAACTCAAGCTGGATGGAAAAAAAGAGCAAAGTAGAATCAGATTGAAGCAAAGTATGGAATTCAGCAGGTTCGATCGATCACAAGTACACTTTGATTGATCGAAAGTTAATCGATCTAGACATTTCAAGATGAATCCAAGCTCTTTTGTCCTTATCTAAAGATCCTACAAAATTCGATCGATCTAACAATTCTCAGATCAATCGAAAAGATTCCATCTTATCCTATTGTACCACGCCACCTACCACTTTTGTCTCTTTCCCCAAAATATCTCAAATCCATCCTTAATAAAAAAGGCACCGCCATGGGAGGATCGATCCAGCCAAAGTTTGATAGATCTTAGCCATGTTTGATTGATCTCACCATAGTTCGATTGATCAAACTTCCTCAAGCCCGAAAAAAAATAAAATCCAGCTCATTAAAGGTTGGCTCATGGTGCAATCATTGGAGGAATATTGATGTGCGAGCCCAAACTATTGGGTGTGACATTTTAACCTACCTATATAAAGAATATAAGCCATTCTTAAGAGCATACATGACATAACTTACATATTGTATAACATATTCTTGAAGAGGAGGCTAGAGACATTCTTGAGAGGTTTTCCATCTATTTCAAGAAGAGGAGCATTTCTACCATGGAGATAGCCCTTGAGGGTTGGAGGACACCATTCATGAGTGGCTAGACATCTTCTTGGGGCTAGAGTTAGCCCTAAACATGCTTTCTTTATCTTGATTCATGTATTTTTGACGGGATTTGTGTTGTAATACATGTTTTGACATCTTTATATACATAAATCTTGTTTATTCAATGATTTGTGTGGCTTAATTCTTCTAAGTGACCATTTCATTCTATCCATATGTCTATGTATGGTAGAATAGATGTTCATGTGTTTATCTCTATTTCTTGTGTTGTTGATGCATGTCTATGTGTATGAATGCTCTTGTGGTTTATTTGATGGTTCATACTCATTTCTTGATGGATTGTGCCTCTCCCTTAATCTAATTAGTTTAATTTTCATGTCATTAGTTTAGATGTAGTGTAGTTATTTTAGTTGTTAAATAGGCGGACAATACATGCTTGTTTTTTGATGTTCCATACTTATGAATGCAAGTAGTACATTTCTCTAATTTTGTGATGTGTTTGGATTGTGAGCTTAAAAAAGGATTAATGGCTTACTTTGATATATTGTGTTATTCATTGTGTTGTCTAGACAATATATACTTAATTGGTCATCCATTCTTATTGAAACAACTACACACACTCACTCTTATTGCAACATATGCCTTCCCCTCATTAATTGTGAATTGAGTATAGAGAAAAGTAATGCTTAGTGGTGATCTCTAAGTTCCAAGACCTCTCTCTCTTGTTTTCTCTATCCTTTAATTACTTGTTTGATATTGATCTTGTTTAGTCTTAATTGTAATTTAATCAACCAAACAACCTACCTTTGATCACTTGACCTACTAACCCTAAGCCTCATTTCCACTACTAGTGCACCCTTAATCCCTTGGGACGATCCCTACTCACCCTAGCTATATTTTTAGTTAGAGGTAGTAGTGGCATTTATAAATTTAAAACTTAGCCACATTACACATTCACTACTTTTTGAACATCTTTTAAGCGTTGGTGCGACGGCAACACCAAGTTTTCGGCGTCGTTGCCGAGGATTAAATTGGCAACGCCGTGTTTTCATTTAGGGATTAGTACGATCGTGTCTTTACTTTATTTTTATTTTTGGTTACTTATTGTGTTTGTTCTTATTTGATTAGGTGAAATTGAGCAAGGAGGTTAAGCAAAGGAGACTTCAAAGCAAGGAGCTAAGCTAAGCACAAAAAGGACTAAACTCTAAAAAAATGCAAAGCATAGCAAAGTTTGGAAGTTGAAAATCAATTGAAGTTGCTTAAGGACCCTTTGTGAGATCTTTCTAACTCAAGCTCTAATTAAATCGTCGGCCCGCGTGGAGGCTCGTTTTCCATTTCTTAGATAAATCGTTAGCCCGCGTGGAGGCAATTTACTTTTCTTTGCATGTTGTTTAAGCATGGGAGTATGGGATCAATGAATGTGGAGATTTGTTGATTTATTTGTTGCGGGAGCGAAGTGATTGTTACTTGCTTGTTATTTGTTTTTCTAGTGTATGCATGGTCGTAGGTCATTGAATCCTACTCTTGTCCCTCCTAATTTGCATCTTGAATCGGTTGCTCGTAATCCTAGGGGAAGGGGTAGTTCTCATCACTCCATTTCACCATCGTCATTTAAATCCTCCATTTCACCAATGGAGGATTTGAATGACGACCATGTGGAGGACCTTGGTCACATAGACCAACAAGGTAACCTCCACCCTAATGTGCCTCCACCCTAATGTGTATCATGAAAATGTTCAAGTACCATTAGGCATGCCTAGACCATTCATTCACCAACAACAATAAGGCCAAGTTCCATTAGGAATGCCTAGGCTAATATTTGCTCCACAACCCCCCATAGTTCAAGCTAATCAAGGTTTTCATCTAGCACCACCAATTGTGAATCCTCCCATTACATTAAGAGACCATTATGTGCTTAATGAATACAATGCACCCATTTGCATTCAATTGCCTCCATTTAGAGCACATCACTATGAAATTAAACCACAAACTATTCAAATGCTTCCAAACTACCATGGACTTCCTAGTGAAGAACCTTATAAATATTTGGATGAGTTTCTTAAAGTGTGTTCCACCGTGAAATACACGGACATGCTGGAAGAAGTGTTAAGGCTTAAAATTTTTCCTTTTACCCTTAAAGACAAGGCAAAATATTGGTTCAACAATCTTAGGCCTTTTTCGATAATTTCTTGGGCAGAAATGCAACAAGAGTTCTTGAAAAAGTATTATCCGGTTTCTAAGACCAATGCCATGAGAACTTCCATTAGAGAATTTTCTCAAGGGGATGGGGAAATGTTTCATGAGGCATGGGAAAGGTTTAATGATTTGCTAAGAAAATGCCCACATCATGACATACTTAAGTGGCAACTAGTTCAATATTTCTTTGAAAGTTTACCGGATAATCATAAGGGTATGGTTAATTCATCAATGGGTGGTTCTTATCTTGACAAGCATGAAAATGATGTGTGGCAATTATATGAAAGTATGAGTAAAAATTCCATGCATAGGTCCTTATCTTCTAAAAATGGTAGAAATCTAGGAGGAAGGAAGAATGTTGGCTTGTATCAAGTTGACAACTCCAATAATATAGCCGCCGAGATAAAATCCTTATCTCAAAGGTTAGATTAATTCTTGATTAACCAAAACTCGGTGAATCAAATGCCTTCCACCCCTAATCATGTTCATCATCATGCATCTAATGAATCATGTATGACTTGTTCAAGTGTCTTGCATTCTACTTCTAATTGTCCCCACGGACATGTGTAAAATGAAAACCATGAGCAAGCCAATGCTATTTTTGCTAACCAAGGGAATAATCCCTATGGCAATCATTACAATCCTAGTTGGAGGAACCATCCGAACTTTTCTTGGAAAAGCTAAGGGGAAGGCTCAAACCCTCCCCAATGTGGTTTTCAAGGGAAGTATGTTCCACCTCTGATGCAAAGCCAAGGTTCCCAAGGTTTTAGATCATCATTGCAATCGCATGGTAATCAATTTTCCAATTCTCATTTTTCCTAATCAACCATCATATTCTCAAGGAAATTCTAGGAGTCCCGCTTTTGAAGAGAAAGTTTTGACCGCTCTAGGCACTCTAGAGGCGAACACTCAATTGCTTCATTCTCATTCTCAATTCATTGCTAAGCTAGAAACCCAAGTAGGGCAAATAGCTAGTACTTTAAATGCTAGAGAGAAAGGGAAAATGCATTTGAATGCCCCACCAAAGCAACAATGTGTTGTGGAGACTCATTCCTAATCGGAAAGTCCTATAATAGAGCATGTCAATAGGGTGACAACCTTGAGAAGTGGGAGAATCATTGACAACCAGGTAGGTGTGTCCAATGAAGAGAGTGAACCGATGTAACCCAAAGTTGACACCCATCCCGTTTCACATTTTATTCCTCTTTCATTGCATATGCATGATCCTTCAAATGAAAAAATGTCAAAAAGTGATTTGAAAAATGAGTTCAAAACTGAATTGGAAAATGAATCAAAGCATGATTTAAAAAATTCTTGTGTTGATGATGTTTCAAAGAAGGATTTTGAAAAAAAATTTGAGCCAAGAGCTCTATTTCTGGATGCCTTGAAAGGATCCATTTATCTTAACAAACAAAAGACAAAGACAAATGAAATCAATGATGTGTTTAGGCAAGTGAAGGTTAACCTTCCACTTTTGGATGCAATCAAGTAAATTTCGGCTTATGCCAAGTTTTTAAAAGACTTTTGCACCCAAAAGAGGAAGAACAAAAGCTAAGCACCTAGGAAAGTGGTCCTGACCGAGCAAGTGAGCTCTATTTTGCAACATAACACTCTTCTAAAGTTCAAAGACCCCGATTCACCTACTACATCTTATGTCATTGGTGACCATGTCATTAATCGGGCTCTCTTAGACTTAGGAGCAAGTGTTAATCTTCTTCTATATTCGGCATATGTCAAATTAGGCTTAGGAGACTTGAAACCGACGTCGGTGGTTTTGCAACTTACCGACTGATCCATCAAAAAGCCTAGGGGTATCATTGAGGACGTATTGATTAAGATTGATAAATTTTTCTTCCCCGTTGATTTCGTTGTCATTGACACAGAACTGGTCCCAAATCCTAAAAGCTAAATTTCTGTTATCCTTGGCCGTCCTTTCTTGGCAACCGCGAATGCCAACATTAATTGTAGGATGGGGATAATGAAGATCTCATTTGGCCACATGAAGGTGAAGTTGAATATCTTCAATCCAACCCCGAATTCATTTGACAAGCATGAAGAAGTGAATGTTGTAGAGAAATGTCATGCTAATAAATGTGAAGGAATAAAGTCTTTGCTTGAAACCAAAATTTCAAGAGGGTTATCTTCAACCCTGAATTCGAAAAAGGTTGTTTCAAAATCTTGTTCTGAAAGGGCATGGAAGCCCAAATATCACATTGAAAAAGGACCAACAAGTTCCTTTAAGCCTAATCCAACAAGTTCTCTAGGGAACCATTTGTTAGGTGGAGTTCAAAGTACTTATCACCCCATTAAGGAGGGGATGCACTGCAAGATGTTTGATCCGAGCTAAAAGAGCCCAACGTCTTGCTAGAGACGTTAAAGACTAGTACATTTCGTAAGGTGTCATAACCCTATTCCTCCCTCATTTCTATTTTAAATTTCATTTCTTGTGAAGTCTAGATATTTGCTTTAGGTTCATATACATTGCTAGGAATTGTGCTTAGGATTGCATGCACTTTCATGTTGAAAATGGACATTTTGTTCCTGTTCGATCGATCTCAAAAGAGGTTCGATTGATCGAACTCCATACCTGCATCCATACCTGCATCCAATCATCTCTCTGTCCAATCGTTCGAAGAAAACCTGCATATTTTAGCTCTATGTCTGATCGATCGTAAATTATTCGATCGATCCAGATTCATCTTGGATTGATCTACAATCTCAACACTTAGAAAAAATTTTAACCTGCATCCAAAGACCTCTCGGTCCCATCGTTCGAACATTGATCGGAGTACTTCTGAGATCGATCTTAGAGAAATCGATCTATGTTCTTTGATTTACTATTTGGACTTTAACTTTGACTTTTGTTTATTAAAAAAAAAAAAAAAAAAAAAAAAAAAAAAGAGAAATTGTCAAAAATACAAAAACTATTTCTGTTTCTTTTATTTTGTTTTGTTTTGTTTTTTTTAAAAAAAACTTAAATATTTTCAATTTTCCATTTTTAATTTTCCATTTATTTTTATTTTATTTTATTCATTTTCCAAACAAAAAAAAAAAAAAAAAAAAAACATTTTTGATTTTTAATTTCTAGTTTTTAAATTTTTGATTTTTAAATTTTAATTTTCCAAAATTCAAAAATAGTTTAAATTTTTAATTATTTTTAATTCAGAAAAATCCAAAATTTTTAAAAATAATTTTTTCCTTTAAGAGGAGAGATCGATTCCAGTTCGATCGGTCTGAGGATTTTGTTCGATCGAACTAAAAAGGAAATGTTTTTAAAAATCGAACCTAGGGTCATTCGATCGATTTCAAAGAAATCGATCTTCAAACTCTAGAGCCCATCGCCACTACAAACCTTCTCTTCCATCTCCAGTGAACCCTCCGGTGACTTCATCTCATCCCGAATCTTGGATTTCATTCGCACCTCATCTTCTCTCTCGGTTTGGGGTAAGATCCGAGATCCCTTTTTGACTTCGAAACTTTATTTTGATGCCATCACTGCTTTCCATGTTAGATTTATGATGATGATGATGATTATAGCCATTGATGAAGCTTTGAAGCTCTGTATATATATGTGTATATATCGGTTTTATATTTTTGGTTTTGATTTTTGATTTTGGAGGTCACGGGCCTAATCAACTGACCATGTTTGTTGATTTGTTGTGTAGAAGGGCCTACGAGCTTGCTTATGAGGCCCCCGTGCCATCCACGTCACAGATCTATGACTTTTCAAATTTCACCTCACAGTTCAATCAATCGAACTTGTTCTCAGATCGATCTATAAAAGATCAATCTCACTTATTCAAGATCGATCGAACTTATATCGATCTCACATTTTTGTAATCGATCGAACTTCACAGATTTGCATCACACACTTCACACACCATCTCTTGTGTTTCATGCTATCTCATACATGCCTAATGCCTATATTTTCCACATTGGATGCATTCCATACTTATACTGTCTAAGCATGAGTCACTTAATGTCATTTATTTCTTATGACTTGTATAGATTCATGTCATTTATTTTGTTTTGTCTATCTTATTTGACATACATGTTTCTATATGCTATGCCTTATTCAGCTACTGACTTGTTCTGCAAGTTTTCCTTTTATTTTACAGGCCATGGCTAGGGTCAAGACTATTACTCGTGGACATTATCATTGCAAAGTCAGGCAGAGATTAGACGACCAGGCAGGTCCATCTCACGTCCAGGACCCCATTCCTGAGCCTGAGCCTGAGCCTGAGCCTGAGCCTGAGCTGATACAGGACCAGTCAGAGGTATATATAGCTCAGTCCCCATCCACTGACTCTAGACTATAGTCTTCCGCTGCCGCATTATCTTCTTCAGCTGAGGCTGAGCATGTACCATCTCCTTCACCACCACCAGTACAGCCAAACTTGGTCCCCAAGAGACCTGACAGGAGATACTCACGCCTCCAGGTGGCGCATGAGTCGGTGTTTGACATTTCTTTCTTCTCCCGGTATATACTAACCTAGCCAGCTTACGATGATCTTGACTAGAGGGACTTTCAGCTATATTTGCCCCAGTCACTTATCCAGTTTATCCACGGCTTGTTCAGTTATTCTACCAGCATCTCCGTCCAGCCCCGGGTAACTTATCAGAGCTGTAGACCACTATCGATGGTTACCCCATCCGGATCACAGTTGATATTCTAACGAGATCATCCTGATGTCCTCATGTCTGCCCTCCCGATGTTCATTATCCTATTTTGGAGAGGATGCCTTCTTACACAAACATAGCTGTGGCACTCACAGGCCACTATGCAAATGGTGAGCTTTTCGCCACTTGGACTTATCTGCCTGATGAGCTCTGGTTCTATGATTCAGTCCTATATTGAAACATATTTATGGCGGGCCATAAGATCTAGAGGCGGTCTAATTTTCTAATTATTTTATATGGATTCTACACCGGCCACTGGGTTTCTATGCCGACACTCTACTGGAGTGTCATGATGAAGTTATATTCCACTTACATTAGCAAGGCCAAGCCCAGGCAAGCCACTTTTTTACCATTTGGCCATCTGATCACCCAGGTACTCTGAGACCAGCGCTATCCTATCTGTACGGATGAGCGTCCAAAGACAGGAGCTTGCCACTTTGGCAAGCAAGATTGGGATAAGAGTTACAATGCTCTTATCATGAGTTTGCGTGAGGAGGAAATTTTAGCAGCTGAGGAGCTTGAGATAGAGGAGATAGAGCAGGCAGCAGCTGCAGCTGCAGCAGCCGATCCAGCAGACCCACCAGTGGTTGCTGCTGAGCATATGGATATTGATTTAGAGCGAGAGCCACCAGCAGAGGAGCTTCTGCATCACTCTCCGGCAGGGTTGCTAGTTCATTCTCAGGAGCAGACTCAGGACATACCGCAGTTTCATAATCCAGTCATACCTGAGGCTCCAGCTCAGACACCTGGCCTAGGAGAGCATTTCCAAACATTGGAGGGTGAGGTTGTCTCTCTCTGGGTAGATGTTGTTTCTCTCAGAGCAGACGTCGTCTCCCTTGGCACAGATATGGCATCTCTCCGCTCAAACATTCTAGCTGCGCTACAGGGCATATCCAGAGATATCCGGGGATAACGCCCCACCTGCCCTACATCCTCTGCCTGATCTCTCTACTTCTCTTTCATTTTTATCCATATATGTGATATTAGGCTGCTATTTTAATACTGTTATATTATATTTTTGAGGCCAGTCTGTCGGCCTTATTCCTGTGATGTACTATATGTACTGTTTCCATTTTCTATATTATGCATGATATTTTTGGATGTCTGGATTTTATATTGATATATCTGTTTATAATTGACTCCATCTATCAGGTGCATCCCAGTGACTTCAGTGAGAGAGTGCTGCCCGAATTTTTCAGGACCACCTTTTTCCTTTCTCCTTACTTCATTTCTTATCCCATTTACCCTTTGCACTATTATTATCCCCTTTGTTGTCTAACGAACTTTTATCCAGTGCCATCTTTTTAGGACCTCAGTTAATCCCAAGTTTGGGGGGGTTATACCACCCACTTTGGATACTTGTGTCCCGGCCATTCTTTGCTTAACTACACTGGTATACTCTTTCCTTTATTCTCTTTGCACATTGAGGACACTGTACTTTTTAAGTTTGGGGGGTAATGGTGTTAATTGCAGTATTTGCTTTCAATTCAAAATTTTGAGCATGATTTGTGTATTTGAGGAATTTTCTATGATTGATCCATGTTAGCGATGATTTTGATCTTTTGAGGACTATATTACTTAAAATTTAAAAATTGCTTGACTTGAGAGTCCAATACTCCTTGTATGCCTTGTGGATGCCATTTAGGAGTAAATTTTTTGAAAGATTGATATCATGCTTGCACTTGTGGTCCACATCATCCTGATTTTATGATTATTTTGAGATTCACTCTAAGATTCTACACTAGCACAGGTGCACACTAGGATTCATTTGTGGGTACATGCTTTGTTGATTATTGAATTGGTTATATCCCAATTGAGCTAGTAGTGCATTGAAAGCTTTCATTCTTGATAAAGGTGGATAACAAACCCTTTTCATTGAGTAACCGGGATTCTAGCCTCATCAAGCACTAAATTTCTCACGCTAAAAGGTGGAGGGCCCAAACTCTAGGTTAATAATTGAACTTGCTACAAAAAATAAATAAAAATAAAAAATAAAAAAAGGTTGCAAAAGCAATAAAAAAGTGAGGACTTCTCCCAAAAGGTGAGAAGTGGGAAATGATTAGATGGAGGTTGTTTTGATTTGTAGCCTAGTTGATTTGACCTTGTAAGTCCTTAGGGGTGTTTAAACACCTAGTGCCCTAAAGCCATCTGGTTTGGGAGTCATTGACCTAACGCTCGACCTCATGGATCGCTATAAAGCTTAATAGATCAACACATTGCACTATGCTTCCATCTTTTATCCTTAGGGATATCAAAAAATAAATAAATAAATAAAATAAAATTTGAGTGAAAAGAATAAGCGCACCTAGTATAATAAAGCTTTAATAAAAGGTCCACTCTTTGTCTTGATGATCAGTACTAGATTTATGTGCTAATTTGTGGGTAAAGATGTGATTATTTCTTTAGTTGGCTTAGATAGCAACACACTTGATGTCAATCCACTCAAAAAAGATTCTAGTGTTGTTTTGATTTGCATGATCATCTTCTTGATGTGTAGAGGACCATACTTACTTGCTTGATGTTGAAATTTTAGGAGATTGCTTGGAAATGGTTGAAAAATTACATACTTGAGGTAATTTTCTCCCAATGCTTGTTTGCAATATTGGTGTCTCTTTTGTGAGAATGAGCTTAATGTTTATGGATATCATTTCTGGAAACTCTCACGAGACTTCACTCATCCACTAGGGGTAACCTAGGGGTTTAGAAGGCTTGTTGGATACGCTAAATGTAATCATGTTCCCTAAGAAAGTGGTGTTATCCATTTATTACTTTCTAGTTCATAGTTGTATAGTTGTTCATTTCATTCCTTTACTTTGTAGTTCATTGCTAGGGACTAGCAATATTTAAGTTTGGGGGTATGATAAATGCTGAAAAGTGCGCATTTAAACCCCTTAAGCTTAGGTATTGTAGGACCTTTATCTATCTTACTTTCCTGTTTTAGACTAATTTCGTGTTATTGCCCTTTTTAGGTGCTTATCCCCAAAATAAGCTAATTCAGCCAAATAAGAGCTTAAAAGAAGCTAACTCAAGCTGGATGGAAGAAAAGAGCAAAGTAGAATCAGATTGAAGTAATGTATGGAATTCAACAGGTTCGATCGATCACAAATACAATTCGATCGATCGAAAGCTCATCGATCTAGACACTTCAAAATGGATCCAAGCTCTTTTGTCCTTATCCAAAGATCCCACAAAGTTCGATCGATCCAACAATTCTTAGATTGACCGAAAAGATTTCATCTTATCCTGTTGTACCACCCCACCTACCACTTTTGTCTCTTTTCCCAAAATATCTCAGATCTGTCCTTATCCAAAAAGGCGCCGCCAATGGAGGATCGATCTAGCCAAAGTTTGATAGATCTCAGCCATGTTCGATCGATCTCACCACAGTTCGATCGATCGAACTTCCTCAAGCCCGAAAAAAGATAAAATCCAGCTCATTAAAGGTTAGCTCATGGTGCAATCATTGGAGGAATATTGATGTGCGAGCCCAGACTATTGGGTGTGACATTTTAACCTACCTATATAAGCACTATGAGGCATTCTTGAGAGCATACTTGACATTACTTACATATTGTATAACATATTCTTGGAGAGGACGCTAGAGACATTCTTGAGAGGTTTTCCATCTACTTCAAGAAGAGGAGCATTTCTACCATGGAGATAGCCCTCGAGGGTTGGAGGACACCATTCATGAGTGGCTAGACATCTTCTTGGGGCTAGAGTTAGCCCTAAGCATGCTTTCTTTATCTTGATTCATGTATTTTTGAGGGGATTTGTGTTATAATACATGTTTTGACATCTTTATATACATAGATCTTGTTTATTCAATGATTTGTGTGGTTTAATTCTTCTAAGTGACCATTTCATTTTATCCATATGTCTATGTATGCTAAAATAGATGTTCATGTGGTTATCTCTATTTCTTGTGTTATTGATGCATGTCTATGTGTATGAATGCTATAGATCTAGGGATTGTCAAGATATAGTGCTTAATATAATGCTCTTATGGTTTATTTGATGGTTCATACTCATTTCTTGATGGATTGTGCCTCTCCCTTAGTCTAATTAGTTTAATTTTCATGTCATTAGTTTAGATGCAGTGTAGTTACTTTAGTTGTTAAATAGGAGGACAATCCATGCTTGTTGTTTGATGTTCTATACTTATGAATGCAAGTAGTATATTTCTCTAATTTTGTGATGTGTTTAGATTGTGAGCTTAAAGAAGGATTAATGGCTTACTTTCATATATTGTGCTATTCATTGTGTTGTCTAGACAATATACACTTAATTGGTCATCCATGCTTGTTGAAACAACCACACACACTCACTCTTGTTGCAACATATGACTTCCCCTCATTAATTGTGAATTGAGTATAGAGAAAAGTGATTCTTAGTGGTGATCTCTAAGTTCCAAGACCTCTCTCTCTTGTTTTCTCCATCCTTTAATTACTTGCTTGATATTGATCTTGTTTAGTCTTAATTGTAATTTAATCAACCAAATAACCTACCTTTGATCACTCGACCTACTAACCCTAAGCCTCGTTTCCACTACTAGTGCACCCTTAATCCCTTGGGATGATCTTTACTCACCCTAGCTATATTTTTAGTTAGAGGTAGTAGTGGCATTTATAAATTTAAAACTTAGCCACATTGGACATTCATTACCTTTTAGATATCTTTTAAGCGTTGGTGCGACGGCAACACCAGATTCCAAGGTTGCCACCTAGTCGTGAGGTAGAATTTGTGATTGACCTAGCTCTAGGCACTACGCCTATTGCTAGGGCACCATATAAGATGGCACCAGTGGAGATGCGAAAGCTGAGGGATCAGATTCTGTAATTACTCAGCTAGGGTTTTATTCGTAGGAGTACTTCACCTTGGGGAGCATCGGTCTTATTTATGAAGAAGAAGAATGGTTCACTTCGCCTGTGTATAGATTACAGGGAGTTGAACAAAGTTACTATTCATAACAAGTATCATTTGCCCAGGATTGATGATCTTTTTGATCAATTAAAGGGAGCTACATATTTCTCTAAGATTGATCTATGCTCTGGATATCATCAACTTCAGGTTAGGGAATAAGATGTTCCGAGGATAACGTTTCTCACTAGATATAGATCTTATAAGTTTCGTGTAATGCCGTTCGGGTTGACTAATGCACCGGCGGTCTTTATGGATTTAATGAATAGAGTCTTCAGGGCTTATTTAGATTAGTTTGTCATTGTCTTTATAGATGACATTTTGATTTATTCAAGGTCAGAGGATGATCATGCTAGACATCTATAGATAGTCTTGCAGACGCTTCGTAAGTATCAGTTATATACCAAATTCGAGAAATGTGAATTTTAGCAGTGAGAGGTAAAATTTTTGGGTCACGTGGTGTCAGAAAAGGGAATAACGGTGGATCTAGACAAGGTTTCAGCAGTGGTTGAGTGAGGACAACCTACTTCACCTACCGAGATTCAGAGTTTCCTCGAATTGGCAGGATACTATCGTAGGTTCATCCAGGGGTTCTCAAAGATAGCGGGACCCCTCACTCATTTGACTAAGAAGGGTGTACAGTTCGTGTAGGATGAGCATTGTCAGAAAGCTTTTGATAAGCTGAAGACTAAGTTGACCTCTGCACCAGTTTTGGTTACCCCACAGAGCGGGATAGAGTATCTTCTCTACACTAATACTTCTTTGCAGGGTCTTGGATGTGTTTTAATATAGGAGGAGCGACCGATTTCATATAGATCTCAAAAGCTTAAGCCTCATGAGTTTAATTACCCAACACATGATTTGGAGTTGGCAGCTATGGTCTTTGCCTTACGTATTTGGAGGCATTATCTATTGGGTGAGTCCTTCATATTATTTAGCGATCACAAGAGCCTGCAGTATTTGTTAACTCAGCGGGAGCTGAATATGAGATAGCGCAGATGGTTGAAGTTTGTGAAAGACTATCACTTCTTTATACTGTACCATACAGGGAAAGCGAATGTGGTGGCGGATGCACTCAGTCGCCGACCTGTTACTAGTCTTTCTGCTCTATTCACTACTGAGTGGAATGCTTTGAGGATGGTGGATGAATTGTCGGATGCTTTCATGGCTTGCATGGTAGTTACACCTTCTATCATTCACAAGGTTTTGCAGGCACAACTCATGGATCAGCAGTGTATTGACAAAATTGCAGCGATAACTTCTGGGGAGGTCCCATTTTACTATGTTAAGGCTGATGGAGGTTTGAGGTATAAGGGACGGTTAGTGGTACTTTCTGCTGACGATTTGAGGAAGAATATGATGACGGAGACTCACCACTCTGAGTTTCTGTTCATCCAGGAGGGAACAAGATGTATTAGGATATAAAGCGGCAGTTTTGGTTCCAATTGGAGAGCATTTCTATGGATTTTATGGAGAGGTTGGCTAATTCCTTTAAGAATCACAATTCCATTTGGGTCATTGTGGACCAATTGACTAAATCAGCTCATTTCTTCCCTATTCGCACTGATTTCACTTCGGAGCAGTTGGTGAGACTTTACATTTTAGAGATTGTAAAGTTGCATGGAATTCCATTATCTATTATATCAGACAGGGATTCGAGCTTTGTGTCAGGATTTTGGAAGAGTTTTCAGCAGGCTTTGGGTACAGAGTTGCATCTTAGCACTGCTTATCATCCTCAGACTGATAGACAGACTGAGAGGGTGAATCAGATCATGGAAGATATGCTTCGGTCGTGTGTTTTTGACTTCAAGGGCCACTGGGAGGCTTATTTGCCACTTGTGGAGTTTGCATATAACAATCATTTCCAAAAGACTATTGGTATGGCCCCATTTGAGGCACTGTATGGTCGACTATGTCAGTCACCTATTTGTTGGATAGAGGTTGGTGCGAGCAGATTCTTGGGTCCTGAGTTCATCAAAGATACTTCTGAGAAGATTGCTCTTATTAGGGATCGCATGCGCATTGCCCAGAGTAGGCAGAAGAGTTATGCCGATCGTCACACACGTGCTTTAGAGTTTCAAGTTGGGGATCAAGTTCTGCTCAAAGTGTCTCCTATGAAAGGAGTAATGCGCTTTGGGAAGAAAAGGAAGTTGTCTCCATAATTTGTCGGTCCATTTATGATTATGGATTGAGTTGGAGCTGTCGCTTATCGGTTGGCACTTCTGGATAATTTGGATCGTGTGCATAATGTGTTCCATGTTTCCATATTACGATAATTTCTGCGAGATGAGGATCAGTATCAGTATATCAATGTTAGGGAGATTGAGTTGCAACCGGATGCAACTTACTTGGAGCCACCGTGTTGTATTGTCAACTGTCGGGATCAGATCCTTCGTAATAAGGTTATCCCTTTGGTACATGTTCAGTGGAGTCATGACAATGAGGCTGAGTCTACTTGGGAACGGGAAGATGTCTTTCACTCGCAGTTTCCTGAAATATTGGAAGAAGGTAAGAGCGAATTCCGAGGACGAAATTCCTTTTGTTAGGAGGGAAGAATGTAATACCCCTAATTTTAAAAGGATAGTCTCGGCATTTTATTTATTGCTTTATTTTATTTTGTGTGGTTAATTACGTATTTGCTGAATTATTTAATTGTTTTATTGTTTGGTTTGACTTAAATGTTTAATTATATTTAATAATTATTTAATTATTTTTATTTAATTGGTGATTTAACTGTTTAATTGTGTATTTAAATTACATTAAGTTATGCATTGTTTTAATTGAATTTAAATGTTTTAATTATTTAACGTGGCTTTGTTAATTGGTAGCACACATAGTTACAAGTTAGGTTTTTGTTTTATGGGCCGAGTAAGTCAGTTTAGGGTTTAATATGTTTCACGGTTAGCCGACTAGTTGTTATTTAGTTTAGGTTTTTGTATCGTGTTATAAATTAGAATTAGTGTTTCCTTAAACCTATAAATATCTGTATTAATTTGCCAAGGGTTTTAGAACCCTATACACGTATAGAAGGCAGAGAGAAAACAGAGAAAGATTTGAGAGAAATAGAGAGAGGAAAACTAGGGTTTAGCTAGGACTAAGGCTGAACCAAGGAAGGATTAAAGGGGTGTTTTACGTGTGTGGAACCAAGGAGAAACAGAGGGATTAGAACGGTGAAGGATCGCCAAAAAATCTAGGAAGACAGCGTAGAGATTTTAATTCAAAATCTCGCAGGCAAATTCTATTCCTAACTCTCTCCCTTTGGCTTTTGTTCTTTACACGACTAATACAACTCCAGGACTAAATAAAGATTAAGATTAAACTGGATTGCATGTCTGAGATACTTAAAACTGGACGTGTTTACAAGTTGGTTATTGTTTGTTTTAGATTCTTTCTTATGTAACTCCTGATTTACTTCATGTTTTAATTGATGTCAATTAATGAATAAAGGATTTAATCAGTGCTGGAACACCTTGGGAAAACATTAAACTTAATCTGGTTCCCATGGCTAATCACTTAAAATAGTACGTTCATGAATGGGTAATTGTTCCGGTTTAAATTCTTCTTGCATAAATTGTATTTTAATTGATGTTGGTTGATAAATTAAGAGTTTAATTAATTTTGGGAACACACTCGACCTAGTATTAGACACCTAGGAGCTTTAGGAATGGAGGATAGATGATCAGAAAGTCAGAAAATAGCCAGCGTCGGAGAAGACGGAGGATGGGAAGAGTAGAGGCGGCTCCACACTTTATTGGAGGTGGCTCCAAGAGGGTGGAGGCGGCTCCACATGTTTTTGGAGCCGGCTCCTTTTTAAATTTTTATTTTTCTTCCGTTTCTAGTAAGTTTTGGCTACAATGGTTGGGTTTCTGTGGTTCCAGTTGGCTTTAGGGCTGTATGTGGGAAGTATAGATGGTGCTTAGAGACATATTAAGGCTCTAGGAAGCATATTAATAATCTAGTTATTGTCGTCACTTGAACAGTATATAGTTTAAACAAATTAGTACACTGTTTTGAAGTTAGAAGGTTTAAATTGCTTAATCCTTTTTGTTAGCAATTTTTCTGCGAAGGTTTATATAATTGAAGCTTGTATCTCAACATACTATGATCATGTATTTTAATTATGCTCTTTGGGGATGAGTTGATGTTTAGTGGTATTATGATTTAAATTTATCAATTTATTGGAGCTTATGGAGTAGTATGAACTAAGCATGTTTATGTATATAATTTTACTGTGCTTATTGATGCTTACATTATTATTTTTAGTATCAATTGTTGGATGTATGGATTAGTTGATATTTACTTTCATTATCTGTATTATCAACTATTAAATGGATGGATTGTATATACCGGTATGGGACGGTGGCATACTAAGGATGGATTAGTTTCAAAATACTAAATCCTACCTATACGGAATAAGGGAATGGATTATAAAATAAATCCTACTTATATTTAAGTCAGATCAGCTGAAACAAAGTTGAATGACTAATTGGATTATTTGCTATAGATATGTAAGTCAGAGCAGTTGAACAAGCTAAGCGGTTTACTGGATTTCTTAGGGATGGATAGGATAGGACTTTAAATATATTTTTATGGTACCGCGATATGAGCTTGAGTCTCAGAGTCGATGGTTAGGGAGCGTATATACAGTAGGATGCGTAGCTGGCTATGTTGGTTGAGGTATACCCTGTTAGGCTTAGGTAGTCATACCCCACTCAGGTGCATTTTGTATGTTGCCTTCTACTCAGGTTGAGACCCCCATCATAGTCCAGTGAGAGTCCCATAGTGTGGATATATATAAATCTATATTATTATTAAATGTGCAAAGTGTTTCAGTGTTTCAGTATTTCAGTATTTATTTATTTATATAAAAAAATATTTATTAATTGATATAAAAATAGTTTTTGTAAAAATAGTTTCTATAAAACTTTAAAAATTACCTAATAAAATCAATCACATTTTATATAAAACTCTTATTTTTAGTTATTTTTTATGGATAATTATAGTTTCTATAAAACTCTGAAAATTACCTAATAAAATCAATCACATTCTATATAAAACTCTTATTTTTAGTTATTTTTTATAGATAATTATCACAATATAAACGGCCCGGCCCAATTATGATTATGTCATTATTAGAAAAGGACACATATCATTATTCTATTCATTCAAGAAGCTTATAAATAGAGGCATGGAGGAAAGAGGAAGGGGTATAGAAATTGAGAATTCTAGAAATCCAGAATTGCAGAGTAAAATACAAAAGCTCTGCCAAAGAGTTTCAATATTTCAGTATTTATTTATTTATATAAAAAATATTTATTAATTTAGTTGAATTTCAGAGTAAAATACAAAAGCTCTGTCAAGAGTTTTCAGTATTTATTTATTTATATAAAAAAATATTTATTAATTGATATAAAAGGAGTTTTTATCTATATTATTATTAGATGTGTAAAAAGTTTCATTATTTATTTATATAAAAAAATATTTATTAAATGATATGAAAAGAGCTTTTAAAATAAAAAAATAAAAAATAAAAAAAAATCTATAAAACAGTAAAATCTACATAATAAAATTTAAATTAACCTATTTATCTATTTATTTTTATCCATTTTTAATAAAAGAAAATCTAATTAGACAAGATTTATTAATATAAAAAATATTTATTAATTGATATATAAAAAATTTTTAAAAAAAATTTATAAAACTCTATCACAAATTAGCTTTTATTATGAGTATCTTAATAAAATTAAAACTAATTAGACAAGTATATATTTAAAGAAAATAAAATAATTTCAATAAAACTCTATTATAAATTACCTATTTTATTATCAATAAAACTGTGACGGCCCAAGTTTTTCAACCCGGTGCGTCAGTGATGAACCAAAAGATGTCCCGATAACGGATCCAAAATGCGGAAGCAAAAGATAAAACTACGGTCTCTAGAGATACCACGCATCTCTAAGACACCAATGTGACACTCAATGAGGTCACGGAACCCAAAGGAAACAAATGGGGAAGCAACATTTCAAAAAGGGACAAGAATGCACCTAGGGGAAAAATCATCATTTCTAGCTTAAAAGTGGGTGTCACCGAGCACACCATTGGAAATACAACGAAAAATTAATGAATTTAGACTCAAGAATCACTTGATTCGGAGTCCGGATGAAGAAAATATGGCTAACAAAAGAAACAGGGGCAAAACGGTCAAAAAATACCAACCCAAGAGCATCTAACCGGTTAGGAGGTCAAAAATTTTGACCAAAACACTGTCCATACACATGTAACCGGTTACGAGACCCCATCTAAACGTTTAGATGTGAAGGGGCAGTAAGGGTGCGACCCAAAAACTTGGCAGCAAGGGGTTTTTCCAGGAAAAATGGAAATTTGAGGGCCTAGATGACATTTTCTGGAAAAACACAAAGAAGAAAACCCCTCAAAATCGAGTTTTCTACATGAATCTTGAGAAAAATTGAAAAATGCGCATTATAAAATGCCCAAAATTCCCTCCCAAGAAAACTGATCCAGAGGGTCCAAAAAGCTGCTAAATTTAATAACTAAGAGCTGAACTCCGGGATCAATTTCTGATGCCAAGACGACATTTTCTGGAAAAACACGAAGAAGAAACCCCCCTTAAAATCACATTTTCTAAGTGACCATGTGAAGAACGGAATTTATTTCCCTAAGAAAATTTCCAAAATACCCTTAGGTCAGATTATGCAACAAAAGTGTAAAATGAGTCCGTAGGAGGCTCATTTCACCAAAGAAGAAGCTTTGCCCAGAAATGACCATGCACGCAAACGTAACTTACCTAGTAAGATGTGCTACAATGGTTCATGGCCCAAAAATATAGTCGATACAAAATATGACCCCCCAACGGCCAAAATGCCAAAAGCAAAGTTTGGAACGAAAACTTGGAATTTAAAATCATGAGATGGTTTCAAAATGCCGCTTGGCCCTTGGCCACACTTCATACATGGTGAATGAATGCTAATGGAAGAATCAAAATGGAATTCCCACACCCAATGCAAACATAGTGAAGCAAAAAAACTCAATATTTTTCAATACTTTCATTTTATTCCATGAAGTCAAAATTTACATAGGATACAAATTACATGTCATTGGCCTCCGGCCTCATCTCATACAAGTCAAATACATCGTAAAGAGTGTACTCATGTACACATTACATATAAGGAATCAAATATACACATGTTGACATATAAGACTACAATTGGCATTCCAAGCCAACCTTCACAAAAATGAAAGTCTCCCCAAGTCCACAAACCATCCAAGTATAATGAAGACCTCAAATTTGATTCTTGTACCTGAAATATGCCCTAGTATCGTAGGGGTGAGTAACATAAAGCTACTCGTAGGAAATGAGTATGCATCGACCTACGTTTTACAAGTTTGCATGATTTAATTATTGTGATTCATTCCACCTAATGTCTATATCAAAGGTGAGACTCAAGGAGCATCCTAGCTACCTAAGATCATTTCTAGCATCAATCACCTCATTCATGCAATTTTAGCAATATAGGATCATGCTTACAGAAAGCAACAACATATAGATTCTCAAGGTTATCAACTTGAAGTCTAAAATGCAACATCAACTAAATATAACAATTTAGCATAATTAGAATATCTAATACCACACATCAAGACATAGATTCTCTAGGTTATCAACTAGAAATCTAAAAGTGTGAAATCAACTAAATATATCAATTTAGTATGGATGTACTTAACAACATCAAAATCTCCAATAGCCAAAACCATAAGTCAACAAGGTAAACATGATTGTCAACTTGGAATGGAATGCGAAAACAAATAGTGGAAGACTTGGACATCACGCTCGCAATTCTGCCAAGACCTCAATAGTTATTCCGGGCACTAACCCGTAGGGAAGACCACCCTAAGTGCGCACTATCTCAATAACTTAGAGGACTCACGTCCCCGTACTAGAGCCAAACCCTAGCCATCTCAACTCAACAATGTTCCAAGATTCCAAAATAAGCCAAATAAGTTCATAACTTATACATATTACTACTACATAGTAACAAGTTAGCAATGTAACTCTCAATTGTGCATAATAAGCATTTCATATCCATAATGCTACGAAATCACAAGCCAACAATATATTCATATAGAAACACACTCTCATGAATATAAATTTAACAACAATGCCCTTCAATGCATATAACACAATCAAGTGAATACTTCACAAGTCTAAATCCATGATCTTAAAATAGAAACACCTTCTAAAACATGATTAAATCTATGGATAAACAAGATATAATCTAATTACATCAAAATAATTAAACTCTCTAGATTTCAAATCATTTTCAATTGGCCCCAATTTAATATATGCTAATAGACATATCATGGTTATTACATATATTCCCACAAAAACTTAATTAGGCCCATGAAACCACAAAATTAGATTTTAATCAATTCTCTTAATTAAAGTCTCTAAATTTTCAAACTCAACAAAATGCTCTTAAATTAAAGTATGTTAACAAACATGCCAAAACTTAATTTAGAAGCATAATACAACTCAATTTCATGTAAGGTACGGCCATGAACTTTAATCTTTCACAAAAGATAAATATTAATTAAAAAGAACAATTCTTATTTAATTAATCCAAATTTAATATATGTTAACCAACATGTTAAAACAAGATTTTTTACCATGCCATAATTCAAATCAAAGTTATATATCATCATGAATTTTAAATCTTATACAAAGAATTAAAAATTACTAACTTTCTAGATTTGATACAAGGCACATATATAAGTTGTATAATCATGCTAAACACTTGATACAACACACACAAAAGCCTAAAACATTCCCTACCTTCATTTGAGATGAAATCTCAAATCCCCACCAAAATAAATCGGATCCGAATCCGACGAAACTCCTAGGTTTTGTCGGGGACAACACCACGAACATGAATCCCAAGGAAGCCCCATCAAAAACACAACTTGACTTCAAACCCGAACTCAAGAAATGGCCAAAATGAGATTCCAATCGGTTGGAATCGAAGGCCTCGCCGAAAGGAACAATAAACACTAAGGCATTAAGGTATTTCATTGAAGGGAAGAAGCTCAAAAGAAGAGAGAGAAGATGGCAACCATGGCTGCCTCTAGATCCAGCCAAGAGAGAGGAGAGAGAGAGCAAAAATCTGATTTTTCACTTACAGGCCCCCTATTTATAGAAAAACTCAAAAGTGTCTCGAACGGGCCCCGCCGAGTCCGGAAAAGCGAAATCTGAGTAGACGCGCTCAAAAGGAAAAACTCTGTGAACAAAAAAGATTCCAAATGAGAAAATATGAATAACGGAAGAAACAGCATCAAAAACCAAGTCCCGAGCAGAGAGTTATGCCCAAAACAAGTTTGGCACAAACTAGGGCCAAAAACCCTGAAACTGGAAAATATCGTCCAGAAGGAAATTCTAAGAGTCCACGACTCGATGAAATGTGAAAATGAAACCCATACGAGGATCCAGGCTCAAAACAAGGCATTGAACAATAACTTTCATTAATTGCACAATGGCCCCTCCAAAAAGTGAAAACTGCGAAACTGCCCCAGAATGAAAATATTTTCCAAAAGATATTTTCTTAGATACCCTTGAAATAAAATATCTTCAAAAGAAATTTATGAAAAACACCCCAAGAAAAGAAAAAGTTTCCAAAGAACTTTACATTTATGCCCCTATGGACACCGGGAGCAATCAGAGTACTTTCTCACGAAAGTAAAGATACGTATCTCATAGAAATCATTGGGAATGAATATACGTGAAGTCAGAAACCAACTCCGAACAAAAGAAGTGTGGTCACGCAAACAGAGTGACAAACGAGGAAATGACGAAATAGGGAAAAAGACAAAATAGGGAAAAAACAAAAAGTGAATAGTGTCGAAAAATGAAAAATGCGGCATTGACTCGATCCTCAAAAGAAGTTGTCAGTCCATAGAAAAGAGTCTCGGGAATCACTCCAGAGCATTCGAGACGACACAAATTGACAAGAAACCAAACTCAGAAGGGAAAAGGCAATGGAAAAAAATTTATCCAAAAAATCCGGGTCATTACAAAAACTTTATCAACAAAGATATATTTAAAGAGTTTGTATACACTCTAACACAAATTACCAATTTATTAATTTATCATGAGTTTTTTAATAAAAGGAAACCTAATTAGACAAGTATTATTAACATAAAAAAATTATTTATTAACTGATACAAAATGAGGTTTTAAAGAATTTTTAAAAGACAAATTACTTATTTATCTATTTATTTTGAGTTTTTTTTACTTAAAGTAAATTTAATTAGACAAGAATTATTAAAATAAAAAATATTTATTAATTGATATTAAAAGAGTTTTTAAAAGAGTTTATATTAAACTCTAACACAAATTACCTATTTATTACAAGTTTTTTAATAAAAGAAAATCTAATTTACCTAATAAAACCAATCACATTCTATATAAAACTCTTATTTTTAGTTTTCTTTTTTTATGGATAATTATATTTTTTATAAAAATCTAAAACTTACCTAATAAAATCAATCTTATTCTATATAAAACTCTTATTTTTAGTTATTTTTTATGGATAATTATCACAATATAACTGACCCGACCCAGTTATGATTATATCATTATCAGAAAAGGACACATGTCATTATCTTATTCATCCAAGAAGCCTATAAATAGAGGCATGGAGGAAGAAGGAATGGGTACAGAAGTTGAGAATTCTAGAAATTTAGAATTCTAGAGTAAAATACAGAAGTTCTGCCAAAGAGTTTCAGTATTTATTTATTTATATAAAAAATATTTATTAATTGATATAAAAAGAGTTGAATTCCAGAGTAAAATACAGAAGCTCTGTCAAAAAGTTTGATTATTTCAATATTTATTTGTTTATCTAAAAAATATTTATTAATTGATATAAATAGAGTTTTTATCTATACTATTATTAGATATATAAAGAGTTTCAGTATTTATTTATTTATGTAAAAAAATATTTATTAAATAATATGATAAAACACTAAAATCTATATAATAAAATTTAAATTAACCTATTTATCTATTTATTATTATCAATTTTTTAATAAAATAAATCTAATTAGACAAGAATTATTAATATAAAAAATATTTATTAATTGATATATAAAAGAAAATAATTTTTATATAACTCTACTATGAGTTTCTTACTAAAATTAAATCTAATTAGACAAGTATATATTTAAAGAAAATAAAATAATTTCTATAAAACTCTATTACAAATTACGTATTTTATTTCCATAAAACTCTATCAACAGAGTTTCTATAAAACTCTAACACAAATTACCTGTTTATCTATTTATTATGCATTTTTTTAATAAAAAGAAATCCAATTAAACAAGTATTATTAATATAAAAAATTATTTATTAACTGATACAAAAAGAGGTTTTAAAAGAGTTTTTAAAAAACTCTAACACAACTTACCTATTTATCTATTTATTGATAGTTTTTTAATGAAACTAAATGTAATTAGACAATAATTATTAAAATAAAAAATATTTATTAATTGATATAAAAAGAGTTTTTAAAAGGGTTTATATTAAACTCTAAAACAAATAACCTATTTATTTATTATAAGTTTTTTAATAAAAGAAGATCTAAGTAGACAAGAATTATTAATATAAAAAAATATTTTTAAATGATATAAAAAACAAAATAGTTTTTCTAAAATTCTACCACAAATTACTTTTTATTATGAGTTTTTTTTAATAAAAGCTAATCTAATTAGATAGGAATTATTAAAATATAAAAATATTTATTAATTCATGTAAAAAGAGTTTTAAAATATTTTCTATAATACTCTAACACGTATTAAAAATTACAATTTTTTAATAAAAGAAAATCTAATTTTCAGAGTAAAATACACAAGTTCTAACAAAGTGTTTTAGTATTTATTTAATTATATTAAAAAATATTTATTAATTAATATAAAAAAAGATTTTATCTATACTACTATTAAATGTGCAAAGAGTTTCAGTATTTAATTATCTATTTATAAAAAAATATATTTATTAATTGATATGAATTTTTTAATTACAGAAAATTGAATTAGACAAGAATTATAAATATAAAAAATACTTATTAATTGATATATAAAATAAAATAATTTTTATAAAACTCTACCACAAATTAACTTTTATTATGAGTTTCTTAATAAAATTAAATTTAATTAGACAAGGATATATTTAAGGAAAATAAAATATTAAATGTGCAAAGAGTTTCAGTATTTCAATATTTATTTATTTATATAAAAAATATTTATTAATTGATATGAAAAGAGTTTTGATTAAAAAAAATAAAAGAAAAGAAAAAAAAAAACTCTATAAAATTCCAAAATCTACCTAATAAAATTCAAATTAACCTATTTATCTATTTATTATTATGAAGTTTTTTATAAAAGTAAATCTAAAGTTTCAGTATTTATTTATTTATTTAAAAAATATTTATTAAATGTGGAATGAGTTTCAGTATTTCAGTATCTATTTATTTATATAAAAAAATATTTATTAATTGATATGAAAAGAGTTTTTATAGAAAAAAACTTTTATAAAACTCTAAAATCTACCTAATAATATTCAAATTAACCTATTTATTATTATGAATTTTTTAATAAAAGAAAACCTAATTTTCTGAGTAAAATACAGAAGTTGTGCCAAGGTATTTAAGTATTTATTTATTTATATATAAAAAATATTTATTAATCGATATAAAAAAGTTTTTATCTATCTATTTTTATTTATAGTATTATTACATGTGCAAAGAGTTTCAGTAGTTAACTATCTATTTTTATAAAAAAAAATATTTATTAATTGATATGCAAAGAGTTTTTATAAAAATAAAAAAATAAAAATGTCAATCAAACTCTAAAATCTATCTAATAAAATTTAAGTTAATCTATTTATGTATTTATTATTATGAATTTTTTAGTAAAAGAAAATCTAATTAGATTAGAATTATTAATATAAAAAATATTTATTAACTGATGTATAAAATAAATAATTTTTCTAAAACTCTACCATAAATTAACTTTTATTATGAGTTTCTTAATAAAATTAAATCTAATTAAATAAGGATATATTTAAAGAAAATAAAATAATTTTTATAAAACTGTATCACAAATCACAAATTTTATTTTCAATAAAACTCTATCACAATAGACAAAGATATAATATTTAAAGAGTTTCTATAAAAGTTTAACTCAAATCTTCTATTTATATATTTATTAAGTGTTTTTTAATAAAAGGAGATCTAATTAGACAAGTATTATTAATATAAATAATTATTTATTAATTGAACTAAAAAGAGTTTTTAAAAGAGTTTCTATAAAGCTATATCAAAAATTACCTATTTATATATTTATTATGAGTTTTTTTAATATAAAAAAAAATCTAATTAGACAAACATTATTAAGATAAAAAATTGTTCATTTATTAATATAAAAAGAGGTTTGAAAAGAGTTTCTATAAAACTCTAACACAAATTACCTATTTATCTATTTATTATGAGTTTTTTAATAAAAGGAAATCTAATTAGATAAGAATTATTAATATAAAAAAATATTTATTAATTGATATAAAAAGTATTTTTTAAAGAATTTCTATTAAACTGTAACACAAATTACGTATTTATTTATTTATTATAAATAGATTTCCAGAAAATATAATAATTTCTATAAAACTCTACCACAAATTATCTATTTTATTTTCTTTAAAACTCTATCACATATAACTTGTTTTTATCTATTTATTGTGAGTTTTTTGATAAAAGAAATCTATTTAGACAACGATATAGTTAAAGAAAATAAAATATTTTTTTAAAAGAGTTTATATAAAATTCTAATAAAAATTACCTATTTATGTATTTATTATGAATTTTTTAATAAAATATAATATAACTAGACAAGGATTATTAATATAAAAAATATTTAATAATTGGTATAAAAAATAAAATAATTTTTCTAAAACTCTACAATAAATTGTAACGACTCAGTCATTTGCCTTCCTTTCATTTTTCCTGAAATTTTACGAATGAATTTTTTTCGTTTAATTTTCATTTCTAAGCTCTGTTTCGTGTCGCTTAGTGTCATCTCGAGTGCTCGGAATTGGTTTCTGAGACTCTTTCATATGAATTGACAACTTCCTTTGAGGATTGAGTCATTTTTACATTTTTCGTTTTTCGATACTATGCGTTATTTCGTCCTTTTCCCTATTTCGTCTTATCTCCGTTTGTCAGTTTTTGGCACAACCTCACTTTTCAAGCTCAGAGTTGGTTTTTGACTTCACGTATCCTTATCGTGAGTGGTTTCCACGAAATATGTATTTTTACTTTTGCAAGAAAGTACTCTAGTTGCTCCCGGTGCCCATAGGGGCATGGATGCATAAATCTTTGGAATTAATTTTATTTCTTGGGGTCTTTTTCATAAATATCTTTTAAAGATATTTTATTTCAGGGGTTTTTAAGAAAATATTTTTTGAAGATATTTTCATTCTGGGTCATAAGTGCAGTTTTCACTTTTTGGAGGGGCCATTGTGCAATAAATGAAAGTTATTGCAAAATGTCTTGTTTTGAGCCTGGATCCTCGTACGGGATTCATTTTCACATTTCATCGAGTTATGTACTCTTGGAATTTCCTCCTGGTCGATATTTTCCAGTTTTAGGGTTTCTGGCCCTAGTTTTCGCCAAACTTGTTTTGGGCATCACTTTCTGCTCAGAACTTGATTTTTGACGCCATTTCTTCCGTTGTTCATATTTTATCAATTTTGAATCTTTTTCATTCACAAAGTTTTACCATTTGAGCGCGTCTGCTCAAATTTTACTTTTTCGGACCCGGCGGGGTCCGTTCGGGGCACTTTTTGAAATTTCTATTAAAGGGGGGGTGAGATATTTCATTTTTCATCTTCTCCCCTCTTCATGCACGAACTGGAGCTCCCATGGCAGCCCAAGGGGTGTTTCCATCTTCTCTCTCCTCTTTTGGTTCACTTTTTCTTGATGGAAAGTCTTCGGCCTTAACGTTTGTTGTTCCCCTCACCGTGCTCTATCTTTCCCCCTTATTAGAATTCAGTTTTGACCATTTCTTGAGTTTGGTTTTGAAGTCAAGTTATGATTTTGATAGGGCTTTCATGGGGGTTATGTTCACGGCATTGTCCACGACAAAACCTAGTAGTTTCGTCAGATTCAGAGCCCTTCCATTTCAATGGCTTTTGAGATTTTCATCTCAAATTGAGGTAGGAGATGTTCTAGGTTTAAATTCTTGTTATATAGCATGCTTGTGATGCTTATACTACTTGTTTGCATGATTAAATATAAAATCTAGAGGTTTTATTATTTATTTTTCTTGTACGAGATCTAATTTTCCCGGTTGCTCATGACTTGGTTTAAATATGTAGCATAATTTTATATTACCCCTTGATATGCTCATTGTCGTGTATTAAAATTGGAACATTTGAATAAGTATTAAAGATTTTATTTAATATTTATCTTAGGTGAAAGATTAATTCACATGGCCTTAACTAACTTGAAATTAATATGTGTTAGCATATTATATTAGGCCTTAGCATGCTCTTCAACATAGTTGAATTTGAAAGTAATTGGAGGTGTTTTGAAAATTAGTAATTATTAATTAATTTGATTAATTAATTTGCTCCGAGTGCACTATTCACTCCATTTGAATTCCGACTTGATATTCTTGATGTACAGGCCATATAGCTTCACATATATTTGATTTAGAATATTCGGTGAGATTTTGAAACCTTTCATTTAATTAATTTTCTTGTTTAAGATTTAATCCTCATGGTGATATACAACTTGGAATTGAATTGTGGGATGCTAGAAAATTAAGGTTAGGTATAGTTGTTCACATATATTAAATTGGGATTAATTGCATGAGAATTGCAACTTTTAATTTATATTTAACTTCAGTGAAAGTTTAATTCACATGGTCTTAAATTGAATGAAATAAACTTGTAATGTGATATTACATTAGTTCTTGGCATGCTTTCCAACATAGGTTAATTTGAGAGTATTTGGTTAAGTTTGAAAATTTAGAGATTTTAATTAAAAGAATTAATTAAAATCTATTTTGTGGTCTCATTAGCTTAATTAAGGTTTTAACTTGATGTTTGTATTGGCCATGACTTGTTTACTAATATATATTAATTGTGGATTATTTGAAGTTGCTTTAGAACTTTGGTAATTAAAGTAGCATGATTTAATTAGAGTTCTACTTTGTTGTTCCAATAACCTAATTGAGTTTTATAATGGATATAGGTAATGACCATGCCATGTTCTTTAATATGTATTAATTTGAGGTTATTTGGAATTGAATTAGAATCTAGGGAATTTAATTATTTTTATTTAATTAAATTTTATCGAATTGAGCCATGGATTTAATTGTGTTTGAAAGTCATTTCTATACCAAAATCATGGACTTGGACTTGTTGTATATTCATTTGGTTATGTTTTGAACATTGGATAACATAGTTGCTATGTTTATACTCATGAGAATATGTTTTCCTTATTGAATATATTATTGCCTTGTGTAATTATTTGCACATTTCGTATTTAACATCATTCATGCATAGCGTGTAACGAATCGCACACTGAAGATTCGACATTCATCACATCATATTAGTTGTGGACTTAGAGCATGTATTGTATAGGTTTCCAAATTTGGTTGTGCTTGGTAGATAATTGATTATTTTGCATATTCCTGTTGATATATGCGTTGTTGCACAACTTGTTGATTTTGGAAACTTGGAGATGTCGTTGTTTGGCTATGACTAGGACGTGGTTCTAGTACGAGGGATAGTTCTTCTATATGTAGTCTAGTGCGCATATAGGGAGGTTACCCATGGGCTAGTAACCCTAAAGTAACTATGTTGTCGGTCTGATCCGGCGTGAAGTCCGAGTATCCACTTTGTTTGATTTCGCATTTCAATTTCAAGTTGATAACTAGATGATGTTGTAACTTGCTGTTTCTTATTTGTCGTTCCATTTTAAGTTACAGGATGTTAACTTTGCGAAATTGTGCTTTATGCGTTGTATTAGAAGTTCCAATGTTGGTTAAATTGCATCGATATTGAAAATCATGTTTTGACGTTCTAATAAAGCTTAGGATTGATCCTATTGATTCTTTTATAACATAGACGTTAGGTGGCATGAACCAATACTGTTATTTTGTGCTTTAGATTCTAAGTTGATGGCTTTGAGAACTTAAACCTTGTTGTATTGTATAACATGCTCTTTTGTTGTTGAATTGCATGGATAATATGATTCTTGTTAGCTTGTATTCAAATGTGCTTTTGTCATGTTGTATGGATTACTCTAGACCTAGTTCATGTTAATCTTTTTGCTCAAGCATTCTTCTTGTCGTGTTCTTTGGATTATCCTAACCATGATTCGTTTCATACACGTATGTATATCATGATTCTTGTTGCTTAGACTCTAAGGTAGCTTAGGATGCTCCCCGAGTCTCGCTTGGACATAGACGTTAGATGGCATGAGCCCCTTTAACATGTTTCACCTTAAGGGGATAAATTTGTAAAATGTTAGGTCGATGCATGCTCATCTCCTATGAGTAGCTTTATGTTATTCACCCCAACGATACTGGGGCATATTTCAGGTACGAAGACTTGGTTCGTGAAGCCTAGCATTCCTTAGATGTCGAGTAGCTTTCAAGTTTCCATTTCATGCAAATGTTAGCATGAAATGTCATTTTGTAGACTTATATGTCAAAATATGTATGTTTGATTCCATGTATGTAATGTGTACTTAAGTACACTTCTTTCAATGTATTTGATGTGTATGAGATTAGGCCGGAGGCCAATGACCATTATATTGTGTTCTATGTACTTTTTAACTTCGTGAAATATTGTAAAAATCTTAAAAAATCGCAAGTCATTGTTTCACCATGGTTGCATCGGGTGTGGGAATTCCATTTTTGTTCTTTCATAGGGTCTTATTAATCATGTTTGAAGTGTGGCCAAGGGCCAAACGGTCATTTGATCACGTTTTGTATTTTTGGATTTCGAGGTTTCTTTCCAAGCTCCATTTTTGCCTTTTTGCCCGTTGGGGGGTCGGATTTTGCATCGGTTATATTTTTAAGCCATGGACCATTGTAGTGCGTATAAATAGGTAAGTTATGTTTGCGTGCATAGTTGTTTCCGGGCAAAACCTCATCGTTTGTGTTTTGAGCCTCTTGTGAATTCATTTCGCATTTTTTTTTGCATATTCTGATCTAGGGGCATTATGGCCTTTCACATCAGTTTTATTTTCTTCTTTTGACATGGTTGAATAGAAAACATGATTTTAGGAGGGGTTTCTTCTTCGTGTTTTTCCAGAAAATGTCGTCTTGGTACCGGAAATCCCTCGTGAAGTTTCAGCTTCCAGTTTTCATTTAGCAGCTTTATGACCCTCTTGTTTAGTTCTGATCTAGGGGCATTTTCGGGATTTCACAGTGAGTTTTTTTTTATTTCGTCCGTGTTGTCGGGTAGAAAACTCGATTTTAGGGGGGGTTTCTTCTTCGTGTTTTTCCAGAAAAACTCGTCTTGACCTCCGTTTCAAGCCTCAATTGTGGACAGATCAAAAAAAAAAAAATGTGGCAGCAGCCAAGGGCTGCCACCAGCCATGTCTTTGGGCACCGGCATGCACGCCGGTGGGTTCGTGCATGGGCATCGTGTGCGCCATGGCCCCTCGTCGGCTGCCGCGATGTCAATTTTTCTTTTGGGCTTTTCTCCTTCGTCCGGACTCCGATTCAAGTGAATTTTTTTTTGAACTTGACTAATTTTTCACTGTCTTTCAAACGGTGTGCTCGGTTGCACCTGATTCTTCCTGAATATTTACCAGTTAACCCTTTTTGCTTTAAGTGCTCGTTTTTTTTCGTCATGCCGTTTCTCCTTCATCCGGACCGAATCATGCGATTCTTGAGTCCATCTTGATTAGTTTTTTGTTTTCCTTCCAGTGGTGTGCTTGGTGGCACCCGAATCTATATTTTTTAGAAATGACCATTTTGCCCCTGGGGGCTTATTTGTCATATTTTTGATCTTTTGCTTCCGCATCAGTTCTTGTTGAGTTCCACGACCTCATGGAAGGTCACTTTGACTTCTTAGAGTCTTGTTTTCTGTTTTTGCTTCCGCATTCGGATCCGTTATCGGATCATCCTTACGGTTCATCACAGGACACGCTGGCCTAAAAACCAGGGTCGTCACAGGTGGTATCAGAGCGTCCGGGTTTGAATACCTTGGACGACGGGTTTTAGGTGCATATCATGCTCACATTGTTTTGCTTTGATGTGTCATTTATATCTTGATAACATGCTTTGTTTGATAACATGTCTTGTATGATAACATGTTCACATGCTTAGGTATTTTGAGACATCTATTATTTGTTAAGCATACTTTATGTGTATATATGCCCTTGATAACATGTTTTGATTTGATAACATGTCTGTTTGCTTATGTGGCACCTTGAGTAGATAGTACATTGCTATGATGCATGCTAACTATTTACTTTTATGTCTGGTTTTGGTATCGTCTTGTAGGATCTGTCATATCCCTTAGATGCGTTCTTGTTTCCCGAGTTTCTTCCTCGGATAAGATAAATTCATTCTGTAAGGACCCATGTCGGGAATCTTCTTGTCTGTTCTGTCGGTTGATGCGAGTGAGGTTCATGTGAGCGTAGAATCACAGTCATTTTCTGGTGGGGTGAGACGTGGGCCAGGGAGGTACTGTTTCATTCCCTTTCATCGTGGCTTCTAGATCTAAGGCCTTAAGCGTATGGTGTCAGTGTCATTGTTGTCAGAGTTTTGGGATTTGCTACCCCAACTCTCACAGATGCCTGGTTCCCGTGGTGCTTTTGGTAATAATCATTTTCGACATTGATGTCATTGGTATCGAAAAGTTCCCTTCTGGGGCATGTTACAAACTAGTGCCTTATACTGTCATGCTACCTTGCTGACGAGTTAGTGTGGGCGGGTTCTGGTCACTGTTCGTACTGCCTTGTCACTCTCTTCTTTTATCATGTTTCAACGTTTCGCTGTCTTGGGATTCTCTCGGTAGTTGACGTTAAGTTAACGTGCCGATTCGTATGAGGTGTTGCCTCAGTTCTTGGTTTCGCGTTCCTTCAGTTGATCTTTAGACTTCAGGATTTGTCTTTCAGTGCGTTGTGAGTTGTCCTTTGATTTGACCTTTTGTTCAGTCATTATTCTGTTCTCTCTGGTGTGTTCCTAATTTCGGGAACGAAATTCCTTTAAGGAGGGTAGGTTGTAACGACCTGGTCATTTGCCTTCCTTTCTTTTTTCCTGAAATTTTACAAATGAATTTTTTTCGTTTAATTTTCCTTTCTGAGCTCTGTTTCGTGTCACTTAGTGTTATCTCGAGTGCTCGGAATTGGTTTCTGAGACTCTTTCATGTGAATTGACAACTTCCTTTGAGGACCGAGTCATTTTCACATTTTTCGTTTTTCGATACTATGTGCTATTTCGTCCTTTTCCCTATTTCGTCTTATCTCCGTTTGTCAGTTTTTGGCACAACCTCACTTTTCAAGCTCAGAGTTGGTTTTTGACTTCACGTATCCTTATCATGAGTGGTTTCCATGAAATATGTATCTTTACTTTTGCAAGAAAGTACTTTAGTTGCTCCCGGCGCCCATAGGGGCATGGATGCATAAATCTTTGGAATTTATTTCATTTCTTGGGGTGTTTTTCATAAATATCTTTTGAAGATATTTTATTTCAGGGTTTTTTAAGAAAATATTTTTGGAAGATATTTTCATTCTGGACTACAAGTGCAGTTTTCACTTTTTGGAGGGGCCATTGTACAATTAATGAAAGTTATTGCAAAATGTCGTGTTTTGAGCCTGGATCCTCGTACGGGATTCATTTTCACATTTTGGGTAGTTGTGTGCTCTTGGAATTTCCTCCTGGTCGATGTTTTCCAGTTTCAGGGTTTCTAGCCCTAATTTTCGCCAAACTTGTTTTGGGCATAACTTTCTGCTCGGGATTCGGTTTTTGACGCCGTTTCTTCCGTTGTTCATATTTTATCATTTTAAATCTTTTTTGTTCACAAAGTTTTACCATTTGAGCACGTCTACTCAAATTTTACTTTTTCGAACCTGGCGGGGCCCGTTCGGGGCACTTTTTGAGATTTCTATAAAAGGGGGGTGAGATATTTCATTTTTCATCTTCTCCCCTCTTCATGCACGACCTGGAGCTCCCATGGCAGCCTAAGGGGTGCTGCCATCTTCTCTCTCCTCTTTTGGTTCACTTTTCCTTGATGGAAAGTCTTCGGCCTTAACGTTTGTTGTTCCCCTCGCCGTGCTCTACCTTTCCCCCTTATTAGAATTTAGTTTTGACCATTTCTTGAGTTTGGTTTTGAGGTCAAGTTATAATTTTGATGGGGCTTTCATGGGGGTTATGTTCACGACGTTGTCCCCGACAAAACCTAGTAGTTTCGTCGGATTCGGAGTCGTTCTATTTTGATGGCTTTTGAGATTTTCATCTCAAATTGAGGTAGGAGATGTTATAGGTTTAAATTCTTGTTATATAGCATGCTTGTGATGCTTATACTACTTGTTTGCATGATTAAATATAAAATCTAGAGATTTTATTATTTATTTTTCTTGTACGGGATCTAATTTTTCCAGTTGCTCATGACTTGGTTTAAACATGTAGCATGATTCTATATTGCCCCTTGATATGCTCATTGTCGTGTATTAAAATTGGAACATTTGAATAAATATTAAAGATTTTATTTAATATTTATCTTAGGTGAAAGATAAATTCACATGGCCTTAACTAGTTTGAAATTAATATGTGTTAGTATATTATATTAGGCCTTAGCATGCTTTTCAACATAGTTGAATTTGAAAGTAATTGGAGGTGTTTTGAAAATTAGTAATTATTAATTAATTTGCTCCGAGTGCACTATTCACTCCATTTGAATTCCGACTTGATATTCTTGATCTACAGGCCATATAGCTTCACATATATTTGATTTAGAATATTCGGTGAGGTTTTGAAACCTTTCATTTAATTAATTTCCTTGTTTAAGATTTAATCCTCATGGTGATATACAACTTGGAATTGAATTATGGCATGCTAGAAAATTAAGCTTAGGCATAGTTGTTCACATATATTAAATTGGGATTAATTGCATGAGAATTGCAACTTTTAATTTATATTTAACTTTAGTGAAAGTTTAATTTACATGGTCTTAAATTTAATGAAATAAACTTGTAATGTGATATTACATTAGTTCTTGGCATGCTTTCCAACATAGGTCAATTTGAGAGCATTTGGTTAAGTTTGAAAATCTAGAGATTTTAATTAAAAGAATTAATTAAAATCTATTTTGTGGTCCCATTAGCTTAATTAAGGTTTTAACTTGATGTTTGTATTGGCCATGACTTGTTTACTAGTATATATTAATTGTGGACCATTTGAAGTTGCTTTAGAACCTTGGTAATTAAATTAGCATGATTTAATTAGAGTTCCACTTTGTTGTTCCAATAACCTAATTGAGTTTTAGAATGGATATAGGTAATGACCATGCCATGTTCTTTAATATGTATTAATTTGAGGTTATTTGGAATTGAATTAGAATCTAGGGACTTTAATTATTTTTATTTAATTAAATTCTATCGAATTGAGCCATGGATTTAATTATGTTTGAAAGTCGTTTCTATATCAAAATCATGGACTTGGACTTGTTGTATATTCATTTGGTTATGTTTTGAACATTGGATAACATAGTTGCTATGTTTATACTCATGAGAATATGTTTTCCTTATTGAATATATTGTTGCCTTGTGTAATTATTTGCATATTTCGTATTTAACATCATTCATGCATAGCGTGTAACGAATCGCACACTGAAGATTTGACATTCATCACATCATATTAGTTGTGGACTTAGAGCATGTATTGTATAAGTTTCCAAATTTGGTTGTGCTTGGTAGATAGTTGATTATTTTGCATATTCCTGTTGATATATGCGTTGTTGCACAACTTGTTGATTTTGAAAACTTGGGGATGTCGTTGTTTGGCTATGGCTAGGACGTGGTTCTAGTACGGGGGATAGTTCCTCTATATATAGTCTAGTGCGCACATAGGGAGGTTACCCATGGGCTAGTAACCCTAAAGTAACTATGTTGTCCGTCTAATCCAGCGTGACGTCCGAGTATCCACTTTGTTTGATTTCGCTTTTCAATTTCAAGTTGATAACTAGATGATGTTGTAACTTGCTGTTTCTTATTTGTCGTTCCATTTTAAGTTACAGGATGTTAACTTTGCGAAATTGTGCTTTATGCGTTGTATTAGAAGTTCCAATGTTGGTTAAATTGCATCGATTTTGAAAATCGTGTTTTGACGTTCTAATAAAGCTTAGGATTGATTCTATTGATTCTTTTATAACATAGACATTAGGTGGCATGAACCACTACTGTTATTTTGTGCTTTAGATTCTAAGTTGATGGCTTTGAGAACTTAAACCTTGTTGTATTGTATAACATGCTCTTTTGTTGTTGAATTACATAGATAATGTGATTCTTGTTAACTTGTATTCAAATGTGCTTTTGTCATGTTGTATGGATTACTCTAGACCTAGTTCATGTTAATCTATGCCCAAACATTCTTCTTGTCGTGTTCTTTGGATTATCCTAACCATGATTCGTTTCATACACGTATGTATATCACGATTCTTGTTGCTTAGACTCTAAGGTAGTTTAGGATGCTCCCCGAGTCTCACTTGGACATAGACGTTAGGTGGCATGAGCCCCTTTAACATGTTTCACCTTAAGGTGATAAATTTGTAAAATGCTAGGTCGATGCATGCTCATCTCCTACGAGTAGCTTTATGTTACTCACCCCAACGATACTAGGGCATATTTCAGGTACGAAGACTTGGTTCGTGAAGCCTAGCATTCCTTGGATGTCGAGTAGCTTTCAAGTTTCCATTTCATGCAAATGTTAGCATGAAATGTCATTTTGTAGACTTATATGTCAAAATATGTATGTTTGATTCCATGTATGTAATGTGTACTTAAGTACACTTCTTTCAATGTATTTGATGTGTATGAGATTAGGCCGGAGGCCAATGACCATTATATTGTGTTCTATGTACTTTTTAACTTCGTGAAATATTGTGAAAATCTTGAAAAATCGGAAGTCATTGTTTCACCATGGTTGCATCGGGTGTGGGAATTCCATTTTTGTTCTTTCATAGGGTCTTATTAATCATGTTTGAAGTGTGGCCAAGGGCCAAACGGTCATTTGATCACGTTTTGTATTTTTGGATTTCGAGTTTTCATTCCAAGCTCTATTTTTGCCTTTTTGCCCGTTGGGGGGTCGGATTTTGCATCGGTTATATTTTTAAGCCATGGACCATTGTAGCGCATCTAAATAGGTAAGTTACGTTTGCGTGCATAGTCGTTTCCGGGCAAAACCTCATCGTTTGTGTTTTGAGCCTCTTGTGAATTCATTTCGCATTTTTTTTTGCATATTCTGATCTAGTGGCATTATGGTCCTTTCACATCAGTTTTATTTTCTTCTTTTCACATGGTTGAATAGAAAACATGATTTTAGGGGGGATTTCTTTTTCGTGTTTTTCCAGAAAATGTCGTCTTGGTACCGAAAATCCCTCGTGAAATTTCAGCTTCCAGTTTTCAGTTAGTAGCTTTATGACCTTCTTGTTCAGTTCTGATCTAGGGGCATGTTCGGGATTTCACATTGAGTATTTTTCGATTCCGTCCGCGCTGTCGGGTAGAAAACTCGATTTTAGGGGGGGGGTGTTTCTTCTTCTTGTTTTTCCAGAAAAACTCGTTTTGACCTCTGTTTCAAGCCTCAGTTCTGGGCAGATCAAAAAAAAAATGTGGCAGCAGCCAAGGGCTGCCACCAGCCATGTCTTTGGGCGCTGGCATGCACGCCGGTGGGCTCGCGCACGGGCGCCGTGTGCGCCATGGCCCCTCATCGGCCGCCGCGATGTCAATTCTTCTTTTGGACTTTTCTCCTTCGTCCGGATTCCAATTCAAGTGAATTTTTTTTTGAACTTGACTAATTTTTCGCTATCTTTCCAACAGTATGCTCAGTTGCACCCAGTTCTTCCTAGATAATTACCAATTTACTCTTTTTGCCTTAAGTGCTCGTTTTTCTTCGTTATGCCGTTTCTCCTTCATCCGGACTCCGAATCATGTGATTCTTGAGTCCATCTTGATTAGTTTTTCGTTTTCCTTCCAGCGGTGTGCTCAGTGGCACCCAAATCTATAGTTTTTAGAAATGACTATTTTGCCCCTAGGGGCTTATTTGTCATATTTTCGATCTTTTGTTTCCATATCAGTTCTTGTTGAGTTCTACGACCTCATGGAAGGTCACTTTGACTTCTTAGAGTCTTGTTTTCTGTTTTTGCTTCCGCATTCGGATCCATTATCGGATCATCCTTACGGTTCATCACAGGACACACTGGCCTAAAAACCAGGGTCGTCACACAAATTATCTTTTATTATGAGTTTTTTAATAAAAAAAATATATAATTAGACATGGATATATATATTTAAAGAAAATAAATAATTTATATAAAATTCTACCACAAATTACTTATTTTATTTGTAATAAAACTCTATTACATTAGATAAGGATATATTTAAATAGTTTTTATAAAACTCTAACACAAATTATCAAAACTTTACCACAAATTAAGTATTTTATTTTCTTTAAAACTCCATCACATATAACCTCTATTTATCTATTTATTATAAGTTTTCTAATAAAATAAAATCTAATTAAGTAATGATATATTTAAAGAAAATAAAACAATTTCTATAACTTTATCACATTAGACAAGGATATATTTAAAGAAAATATAAAATAATATAATAATACATATAAATAAAATTTAAATGTTAAAGAATTTGAACATTTCAGTATTTATTTTTTAATATAAAAATTATTTATTAATTAATACAAAAAGAGAACTCTATCACATATAAGTATATAACCCTTGTATTTATCTATTTTTTATGAGTTTTTTAGTAAAAAAAAATCTAATTTTACAAACATATATCTAAATAAAATAAAATAATTTCTATAAAATTCTACCACAAATTACATATTTAAAGAAAATAAAATATAACCTAGGGTCTTCCAAAAACCACAAACTCCATATAATAAATTTTTATATCAATTTCAATCTAATGTATAATTAGTATAATTGAATTTCTATTTTAAAATTTAATTAAAAATTAATATAATTGAATTTCTATTGTAAATTAAAAATTATACTAAATTTTAAATTACCTAATAAAATTCAAATTACCTAAAAAAATTTGTTACTTTGCAAAACTCAAATATTTCACTATTAAAATAAAAAATAAAATATACATATTTCAGTATTAATATAAAAACATAAAATAATTTATTAATTTATGAAACTTAAACTCTATCACCAATTTCAAAATATTTTAGTATTTATTTATTAATATAAAATAAATTTTTATTAATCAATATGAAGACAAAAATTTTATAAGTTACAAAATATTCACCATATGCATCGCACGTGTCTTTTCCTAGTATATATATGTGTGTGATGAGCGCTGAAAAATGCGCATAAAGACCCCTTAAGCTTGAGTGTTCTAGGACCTTTATCTATCTTATTTTTCCGTTTTAGACTAATTTCGTGTTATTTTCTTTTTTAGGTCAATAAAGTTAAAACGAGCTAAAAATGGCTTCTTAAGGCCTTTTTGGAGTCAAACTAAGTCTTTGTGAGAATTTAGAGCAAAAGGAGGCTGATGCTGAAAAATTGCCAAGTGAGATAGATCTGAGAAAAGTCTGATAGATCTGAGAAAAGTCTAATCGATCTGATAAAAGTTTAATCGATCAAACAAACTCTGATCAATCGAAGAAAAGTCTGATCGATCGAAAATGTGCTGACAGTGAGCTGTCTAATTCCAGAGCACGCCGATTTTTTTTTTTTTCCTGAATGGGGTTTTTTTTATATATTTTATAAATTGAAATCAAAGAGTACAATTACAAACGGAGTGAAACTCCAATACAGCAAGAGGAATGGATAAACTCCACTTCCAAGGAAAAACCTAAACAAAAAGAGAAAACAAGCAAAACAAACTGAACTTCAACTTCAAAAAGCCAACTGCAACTGCTTCCTTCATTGACAAATGATCAACAAATCTTCCAGCCTAATCTTGAGATATTGAATCACCTCCCAAATAATGTTTTTAGCAGCATAGTCAGAAGAATCTTTAATCCCCTCATGTAAGTAAGAATTCCTACTGGACCAAATTTTCCAAATAGTAGCAGCAACAACAGCCCACATAGTTGCGGGATTAGATATTTTTGGGCTATATTTCTGATTTAGTGACTAAGAAAATGACCTTCTATTTAAAGGGAAGTGACCCATTTTGAAAGGAGTTTTTTATCATTTTATTTTTACATTGTAATTTTATTTTCTCTCTTTAAAAAAGTTAGAGATTAGGGTTAGAAGAAAAGAGAAGAGTGGAAGCTCCAAGAACACATCTCTAGATCTACACACACTCTATCTCTAGAATTCATCAAAGAAGAAGAGGAAGAAGATGGAGCCATATTTGGGGATTGCCCTTGAGGGTTCCAAGATCGCATCTAACTCCTCCATGATTTGCTAGACTTCTCCTTGGGGCTTGGATGAGCCCCAAGTTTGTAATCTAAACCTCTATCTCTTTTATACCTTTTGGGGAATAATATCTTGTGATTAGTGTTCTAGCCTTGTGAATTTAATAAATCTTGGTATATTTCTATGATTTCTATGATTTAATTCTTCCTATTAATTCTCTAGTTTATTTAGATGTCTATATGTGATTAAATTAGGAATTATGTCTCACATGATTCATATAGATTAACTCTTTCTATTAATTCTCTATATGATTACATGTTGTCTTATGTATGATTATTTGGGAATTGATCTCTACCCTAGTTTTTCTATATTAATTGCATGTCTATGTGTGATTAATTGAGAATTTAGTGATGACTAGACATGATTTTTATTAGACGGGTTTGTCAATTAATTTGATGAATTATACTTATGCTTGATGAGTTATTCTACAATTTAATTCATGTTTGTAGGTAGGTAGACAATCTTTACTTGATTTGATTTTCCATGGCTTATTATTGCAAATTTTATGATTCTCTAGATTGATGTGTACTACAATTGTGACTAGTTTAATGGGTTATGTTTAGAATTGATGGGTTGTTTTACATTTAGTTTATTTATCGGTTAGATAGACAATATATTATTGAATTTGATGGTCCATGCTTAATATTGCAATTGGTAGTTGCATTTTGTTCACAAGAATGTTTTCCCCAAATTAGTTGAAAGTGTGTGATTTGGTGAACAAGCTTGGTGGTAATTCCAATAGACCCTAAGACCTCACTTCTCATCTCTTAAATCCCTATTTCAACTTAGTTTTATTTTACTTGCATTTTAATTAATTATTTTCTAGAGTAATCAACCAAACTCTCCTTACAATCAATTGATACATTAGAGTCAAAGTTAAATTCCAACACGTATAATCCCTTGGGATGATCCCTACTCACTCTTGCTACGTTAATAGTAGTGGTGGTAGTGGTTTTTATAAATTTAAACTTGACCAAAAAGGCTTTTCTTGAACCACACATTCACTACATTATTTTGGCGTATACAAGCGGCCTCGTCAATATGTACGGACTACATAGTTATTGTTGAGTTGGCTAGGATGTGCATGAGTATTGAGTCTCTGTTGGATTGCAGTAGGATGGAACTTGTTCGTGGGTCTGACCCACTTCTATTTATTAGGTATTCGCCAGTTCCAGTTTTAGACCTGATCATGCTGAGCAGAGACTATCACTCACTCTTCCAATGACGTAGGACTTCTCTTCATAGTTTACTTTGGATGTTCTTTTAGTAGTTTCACTTCAGTGAGAACAATCCATATCAATAAAGCAAGAGCTCATTCTTTGAGTTATGCATACCAAATCTGGTCAAAATTTTATCAATGTAGGATTATTAAGATAAGCCAATTTTCCTTTTAACCTAATCTTGCAAAAGCTTGATCCTAGAAATATAGCTTACATCTTTAAAATCCTTCATTTCAAAATAATTAAACAACTGCCTCTTTACTGATGACAAAACTTTCCATATCATTTTAAATGAGTAGGATGTCATAAATATATATAGAATTACAAAAATAATGACATTCCCTTGTACACTCATGATTTATTCACTAAGAAATCTTCTGGTATCTTTTAGTAGATTAACTTGCCTTCCATAATCTAATTCGAAATTAATGGACGTGAGATTGAAAAATAGTTTGATTGGTGATTGAACTAAAGTGAAAATAATAACATGCAATTCAAATTAAAGCTAGTGAAGTAGGGTTTAAGAGATGAAGGAGAGGTCTTAGGGCATAGGAATCACCACTAAGCTCATTCACTAAACCACATGATTTCAACTAATGGGGAAAACAATATTGTAATCACAATGTGGCTAAAACAATTTGCAATAATAAGCATGGACTATCAAATTCAAGCATGAATTATCTTCCTAATTACAAGTAAGCTAAGGTGTAGAACAATCCAACAAGACTAAGCATAATCCATCAAACTAATTGACAAGTGTAGCACACATTAATCAAGAGAATAATACAATTTGCAATAATAAGCCATGGACTATCGAAGGCAATAATAAATTGTCTACCTAACTACAAGTAAACTAGTGTGTAGAATAACCTATCAAGTCTAAGCCATAACCCATCAAATTAGTTGACAAATGCATCTAATAAGTACCATACATAGCCATCACTAAACACAATTAGTAAAGGTATCTAAAGTAGAGATTAATTCCCAATCAATTACACATAAGACAACATGCAACGAACATAGAGAATCAATAGGAAGAATTAATAAAGAAACCCTTGGTAGAACCAAGTTTCATTACACAAGACTATAGCATCAATTACATTGTATATAAATCCCCAAAAGTTAAAAGATAAGAGTTTAGGTTACAAGCTTAGGGCTCATCCAAGCCCTAAGGAGAAAACTAGCCACTCATGGAGAATGTGGATGTGGTCAATAAGAGCCCAAGATCAATCCCCATGCCTTGATTCATCTTCCTCTTCTTCTTCTTGGTTGAAACCCTAGAGAGAGAGGGTATGTATGAACTAGAGAGAGAATGTCCTAAAATGTATCTAATTCTAACTACTCCTTTGCAAAATGTCCAATCCTTAGCCAAAAAAGGCTAATTCCCTTATATAAGTGACTCAAATGACACCTCAAATGGTGGGACCTCATGCACTAGAACCTCCAAATGATTGCACCACAAGCACCCCTGAAATCGGGCTTGAATTATGTTCTACACAGTTTTTGAGCCAGTTTGATCGATCACATTGTTGCTTTGATCGATTGTAGCATGGCGGCGTATAAAGTGGATAAGGACAAAGCTGAGATATTTATGAGGATAAGGACAATAACATTTATGAAGATAAGATCAAAACTTACGATCGATCACAAGATCGTTAGATCGATCGAAGAGGATGAAAATTTTTCGAGGATAAGACAAGAGCTTTAATCCATCGTTGCAGTTGGCTGGAACGATCAAAAGTACAATCGATCACACTAGAAGTTTGATTGATCAAAGAGGAAAGTTTTGCATCTTTTGCTCCCATTTTGCTCCATTTTCCCACCAAGACTTTGGTTGACCTTCCCAAGTCTCTAATTCAGCTGGGTTAGCTCATTTCAACCTTAAGCACCTGAAAATGAGAAAAATCGTAAAATAAGACTAAAGCGAGAAAATAAGATAGAATAAGGTCCTAATAAGGCGTATTGGTGTTATACTTACTTTTGAAGTTATGATAATGATGGTGTGAGCTTACTTTTGGAGGTATGACTATGTGGATATCAAAATTGTATTGGAATTGATAAAATGCTTTCATGATTACATAGAGTTGATTATGATCATATATTGCTTTAGGTGTTGTCATTGCATTAATGAGCATGTCATGATAGCATTGGACGTTAGGACATGATTCGTGTGGAAAGCATGAGCTTATGTGCACTTGTGACGTGCAATTTGATTATATATTGATATATGTTTACCTTCTAAAATTGGATGATGATTTTATGATATTGTCAGAAATTATTGTACGGTTTGATCCGTAACAGCTAGGGCTTGGCACTAGCACGCGAGTTCGGGATCTCCAACTTTATAATGGCCATTAGGTTTGTTCCCCGCAGTTTAGTAGACTAAAAATAACATTATAGATTGTTGGTTACTGGTGATTTTATTCCAAAAAAACCACTTTTACCAATTCATGCAATGTGCATGACTGGGGGTGCGTGTGAATCAATATATCCTTCCTCCTTATTGATTTCGAATCATTTATTTTTAAGTTGGCATCCATGTGCAGTTACAACTTGGTTTATAAAAAACAAATTCCAATTCCTGGTTTTGTTGCAAGTTGACATCAATGTGCAGTTATGACTTTATTACTTGTAGTATTTCATTTGCTATGTATATGACTTCTAGAAATGAAATGGATGTTGTATACTTATATTAAGATTCAGATAATGAAATGGACATGCCTATGTGCAGTTAGTAGTTTAGGGTGATGCATTTAGGACTTCCCTGAAATTAGACACTAAGGAGCATGTCTCTTTGCATTGTAGACATGAGCTACTCTTGTGAGACCAAAGGAATATAGTATGTGTATGTACCTAGCATATTTCCTACTGAGCATTGTAAGCTCAGCCCTCGTTGATTCCCCTTTCAATTTAAGGCAAGGCTACTGAGGATGATGTATCTCTTATTTGTTTTGGAATGTGTAATGATGAGCGCAGAAAAGTGCGCATTTAAACCCCTTAAGTTCAGGTATTCTAGGACCTTTATCTATCTTACTTTCCTATTTTAAACTGATTTCAAGTTATTGCCTTTTTCAGGTACTTATCCCCAAAATAAGCTAATTCAGCTAAATTAGAGCATAAAAGAAGCAATCTTAAGCTGAATGGAAGAATGGAGTAAAGTGGAAGCAAAGTAGTGGAAATCTGCAAACTTAGATCGATTAGGAATATTTTTGATCGATCTCACATTAATCGATCTAGCCATTTCAAAATGGATCCAAGCCTTTATCCTTATTTAAAAGAATTCACCATCTTCAATCGATTCAACTTTTCTCAGATCGATCAAAATTCCTTGATCTTATCCCCACCTACCACTTTTGTCTTTATCCCAAAATATCCCAAAAATATCTCAGATTTGTCTTTATTCTAAAAGGCACCGCCTAGGATGGATCGATCTCGCCAACATTGGATCGATCTCACCAAAGTTCGATCGATCTCATCTAAACTCGATTGATCGAACCTCCTCAAGTCCGAATTAAAACAGAGTCCAGCTCATTAAAAAGATGGCTCATGGTGCAATCATTGAAGGGACCTTAGTGCACGAGTACAAACCATTGAGTGTGACACTTGAGCCTCCTATATAAAGATTTGGAGCCATTTTAAGAAAAGGATGATCAATATTCATATATCTTCATATCATCAAAAGGATTCATACTTAGAGACTAAGAAAGGAGGAGAGGCTAGAGACTAGAGACATACACCATATTTGGGAGTTCTTCCATTCTTTTAGGGTTTCAACCAAGGAGAAGAGCATTTCTACCATGGAGATAGCCCTTAAGGGTTGGATGACTACATCAATGAGTGGCTAAACATCTTCTTGGGGCTAGAGTTAGTCCTAAGCATGCCTTCTAGACCTTAATGCTTTGTATTTTGAGGGGATTTGTGTTGTAATGTTGTCTTGACACTTGATTTATATATAAATCTTGTTTATACAATGATTTGTGTGGTTTAATACTTCCTATTGATTATTTCATTCTATCCATATGTCTATGTATGTTAGAATAGATGTTCATGTGTTTATCTCTTGGTTTTGTGATGTTGATGCATGTCTATATGTATTGATGCCATGAATCTAGAGATTGTCAAGGCATAGTGCTTAAATAAAATACTCTTGTGGTTTATTTGATGGTTCATGCTCATTTCTTGATGGATTGTGCCTCTCCTTTAGTTTAATTAGTTTAATTTTCATGTTCTTAGTCTAGTTGTAGTGTAATTGCCTTAATTTCTTAGATGGGAGGACAATTCATGCTTGTTGTTTGATGTTCCATACTTATGAATGCAAGTAGTATTATTCTCTAACTTGTTAATGTGAACTTGTTAACTTGTTTGATTGTGAACTTAAAGGACGGATTAATGGCTTAGTTTGATATATTGTGCTATTCACTAGGTTGTCTAGATAATGTATGCTTAATGAGTCAATCCATGCTTGTTAATTCAATCAATTACACCTCCTTGTATTGCAACACATGTTTCCCCTTTCATTTATTACATATTGAATGTCTAGAATGGTGATGTTTAGTGGTAACCTTTAGATCCCAAGACCTCTCTCTCTTGTTCTCTATCCTTTTATTTACTTTAATTGCTTTCATTTACATTGTAGTTTAATCAACCAAACAAACAACCTTTGATCACCCGACCTACTAACCCTATATATTATTTCCATTGCAAATATGCCCACAATCCCTTAAGACAATCCCTACTCACCCTAGCTATATTTAGTAGTTAGAGTTAGTAGTGGCATTTTATAAATTTAAAACTTAGCCACACTATTTTGCACAAATTTGGAGCGTTGCGACGACAGCCACCATGTAATTTGATGTAAATGTATATTTTTTACCATGTTGTATGATTTAATTTGAACTAATAATGTAAAAAGGTCATGATGCCATTTTTATGTCAATGTTATGTTTTTCATCATCAATTGTACACTTGTATGTATTTCCATGCACATTCTTGTTCATGATATCTGCCATGGTTTATGTTTTTATGAGGGTTGGGATGGATTTTGGACTTGTTTATGACCTTGTTGGGTACCAAGGAGGTGCCTATGACCTCATGCACTTTTCATTTTGGGCTGTTGCATTTTCTGGGGTTTTGAGCTCTAGCATTTTTCTCAAAGCTTGAATAATTTTGTTATGAGCTCGAGCACTGGCTTTGGTGAGCTCGAGTTTTCTATTTTTCGAGAAATTCATTAAGTGTCTCCATTTATGCTCGAGCATTTTTTTTTTAGAGCTCGAGCATTTTTTGTAGGGCTCGAGCTTTCATTACAACACTTCACATATTGTTTATCTTTCTTCAAATTCTCATATCACTTTCATTATAAACCCAAATGAGATCATTCTTGAGACCAAATTAAAGGGTTTTGAGCTAGCTTTCCAACGGTATACACCCCATCCTCCATTTTTGGCATGTTATGACCATTTTACACTTGAATTTTGTATTTTTGACCATTTGACTTTAGCTTTCGCATTTGTTGCCCAGGTTCTTGGGCAAGGTTTGAATCTACTTGATTAATGCACTAAATCATGGGATTTAGGACATTACATGTTTAACTTAATGTGGCATAATCGTGATATATAACCTTTGTAACCCATTACATGTTTAGACCTAATTACTTTAGATAATTTGGTCATTTCAATATAAACCCCGACTACGTCTTCTAATTTTTAGTCAAAGATTTGTAAGACTAGAGACTATTTAGTAATTTAGTTGGATACACACACATATATATTAATTAGGGTTAAGTGAAAGAAACACCCTCATTATATACAAAAGAAGCAATAAACCCCCTATTATTTTTTTTTTGGTGCAAAAAAAAACTCCATACTATTTTTTTTGGGTGCAAATTGCCCCCTAATTAGTTATTTTGATCAATTTATTTGTATAAAAATCCCAAAATACCCTATAAAATGGTGAAAGCCATCACTGGCAAACACCATTTCCGGCGAAACTATGTTTTTTATGCTCGAGTGTTTCAATTGAAAACTCATTTCTGATTTCTGATTTTTGGAATGAAGTATGATAGCAATCGTGGTGGTAAAACAGTGACAGTGAGATTGATTGTGGATATGGACCCATTAAACTTTGACTTTAATCCATCCCATGAAACTCCGTCTCTCTCTAGATTTATGTGTATTTGTGAACTCTAATGGAAGCTTATTACCAGAGCGGCAAAGGAAACCGATGAGGTGTGTCGTGTTGTTGAGAGGCTTTGAGGGTGGACAAGGTGTCGCCAACGGTGGCTGAGACGGAGCTGCAGGTTTCGGTGGTGAGACTATAAGTTTTGGCGAAGATGAAGAAAGCAAGCTTGTCCGTGATGGCCAGATAATGATGCCGGTTAATGGAATCATCGGATTCCTCTGGGTCGGGATCTGATACATGTGGTGGAGGACCGTCCTCGGCGTTCTGTTGTTGATTTCGGTGCCGCATTCTATTGTTGATTTCGGTGCGTGGCGGCGTTGTTTGATTTCGGATTCAGGAACTGTGTTGCAGCCCAAATCCGGCGACGATGTTTTGGGACAAAGTTTCAAGACCGCTTCCGATCTCGGTCTTAGTTTCAAGATTCCGATCTCGACCGAGAGCTTCAATGAAGACTCGTTTGGTGACAGTAGGCGTCGGCGTCTAGTCAGAGCAATCAGTAATGGCAGCGTCGAAGCTCTGTTTTGGGTCGTCGGAGTTGGGACATTCCTCACCGGAAATGGTTTTCACCGGAAATACTATTCGTCGGCGACGACTTTCACAGAACTAGCGGGGCATTTTGGAAGTTCTAAAAAAATAATTGGTCAAAATGACTCATCAGGGGCCAATTTGCACCCAAAAAAAAAGAAAAAAAAGAAAAAAAAAGAAAAGAACAAAAACAAAAACAAAACGTAAGGGGTTTTTTGCACCCAAAAAAACAGTATAGAGTTTTATGCACATTTTATATATAAGGAGGGTGTTTTTTTCCACCTAACCCTTTTAACCCTTTTAAGTATTACTCCTTCCGATTAAATGTCTACTCTTTCATTTTTGATTGTTTCAAAATAAATGTACTATTTGAAAAGTCAAAATATTATTATTTTTTTTATAACATTACCAGTTTAACATTTTTGCATTGAACTTATAAAAATAAACCATCACATCCTACTTATCTACTATGCAAATATTTAGTAATTCATTCAAAAAAAAAAAAAATGAGGAGGAAAAATAAGAACCCATCATCTTAAAATGTTATATTCGTGAAAAGTTTAATTTGGGATGAAGGAGGGAATAGAATTAATCCAATGCTTGATTTTAATAAATATGTTATTAAACGTGTTAACACTTATAACTATTTAATAAACATGTCGGAATTAGTGTTAAGTGCCTAGTTAGTGTTGAGTGCCTAAAATAGGACGAATTGGCATAACAAGATTAGGAGGGGCAAAAGCCCCTAATACCCTATCATATACTCTGCTCGTGTCTAGTTTTATCGCCAATGCTCCCTTTTCCTTTAGGCTTTGTTTGATTAGGTGAAAATAGCTAGAAAAGAAAGAAAAGAGAATTTTTTTAATTTTTTTTAGAGTTTGGATAGTTAGAAAGAGAACTTAATGGAAAATTTAGTTTCCTGCATTAAGTATTTTCTCTCAAAAAAATTTCTCAAAAAACACACGAAAATTTTATTTTCAAGTAAATGAAGCGCCTATTTATTTGCAGTTCCTATTTTGCCCCATAACTTAATCGTGCAAAGTTCTCTCCAACACAACTTCAATTCCGAGGTAAGTTCTCTCCAAAATAACTTCGATTCTTAGATAAGTTCGCAAGGCAAATTATACAATTATATATGTTGAGGATGGATTCTGCGCAACCCGGATCTGATCTGATCCAATCCGACTTCCTGAACAGAGAGAAGAAAAGTGATCCTACAAACACCGGTGTGTTACCGGTAGAGTAAACTCCGACGAACAAGTCAGTGGGCGGAGTAATCTCTTCAAAGAAATCAAGAAATTGAGTTAGGGTTTATTGCGTACCTCCAAACGTTGATTACCCCGCATTTTTTATAGGGCTTAGGTTAAGATGTCACGTAGAATTACCTTATTGTAATCTGTAGACTTAATCCTCATCGTAATTTTTAATCCTTATCACAATCTTTAATCCTTATCGTAATCCGTAAAGCCTATCTCAATCTGTAATCCTTATCGTAATCTGCAGAGCCTATCTCAATAGTGCGTTAATTTAGCAATCTTCCCTTAATTATGGATGTTTAAATTATACATCCATCAGTTACCCCCCGTTTCGGAGGATTGCTTGTCAAACCACCGGAACGTTAATTCCAAAATATCACACAATAATATATAATTAGAATTGCAGAGCCTTGTCTATTAGCCTGACTTATATTGTCATTTCACGAATACAGTCGGGGGTCATAGTATCACATTGGCAGCTCGTATATGTGGCAAGCTCGTATATTTGTCGTATATTGGCAAGCTTGTATATTTGTCGTAGTGCCACATTGGCAGCTCATATATGTGGCAAGCTGCCATGCTGGTAGTCTATCGTTATGTGGCAAGCTGTCATGCCATGCTGCCGTGGCAAGCTGTCCTGCTGGCATGCTGCCGTTATTTGGCAAGTTGCCCTGCTGGTATGCTACCTTTATTTGGCAGGCATGTTGCTTTTATTTGGCAAGCTGCCCTGCTGGCATGCTGCATTTATTTGGCAAGCTGTTATGCTAGTATGCTGCCGTTATTTAGCAAGTTGCCCTGCTGACATGCTGCCTTTATTTGGCAAGCTGTCATGCTGGTATACTGTCGTTATTTGGCAAGCTGCCTTGTTGGCATGCTGCCTTTATTTGGCAGACATACTGCTTTTATTTGGCAAGCTGCCCTGCTGCCTTTATTTGGCAAGCTGCCCTGCTGGCATGCTGCCGTTATTTTATACTTGATTTTATTGACATCTTTAGTCGGCTCGTCCCTTTAAGAAGGAAAGTAGATTAAGACGACTTTCATGCAGCTCGTAATAAGGTAAGTAGATGAATACGGGCTTCACTCAGCTCACCCTTTAACAAGGGAAGTAGATGTATACGAGCTTCACTCAGCTCACCCTTTAACAAGGGAAGAAGATGTATACGAGCTTCACTCAGCTCACCCTTTAACAAGGGAAGTAGATTACTATGAGTTTCACCCAGCTGACCCTTTAACAAGGGAAGTAGATTACTATGAGCTTCACCCAGCTCACCCTTTAACAAGGGAAGTAGATTATTACGAGCTTCACCCAGCTCGCCCTTTAACAAGGAAAGGAGATTATTATGAGCTTCACCCAGCTCGCCCTTTAACAAGGAAAGGAGATTATTATGAGCTTCACCCAGCTCACCTGATAATATTTCTTTAGATGTTCAACATTCCATGGGTGAGGCAGTGGCTTTCCCTTTAAGTCCTCCAACCAGTATGTTCCTGGTCGCTGATATCGCGTAACTTTGTACGGTCCTTCCCATTTGGGACCTAATTTCCCTATGGTTGAATCCTTAGTTGCCTGAGTAACTTTACGGAGTACTAAATCTCCTACTGAGAACCTCCTAGGCTTGACCCGAGCATTGTAATACTTGGAAACCTTCTGTTGATAGGCAACCATCTTAATCTGGGCTAGGTCTTTCCATTCTTCGATTAGGTCCAAGCTTATTTCCAACTCCCTTTCGTTCTGCTTGGGCTCGTTGTGCTCCGTCCTAAAACTTGTTAGGCCAATCTCTACAGGTACTACGGCCTCACTTCCAAACGTTAAAAGAAAAGGGGTTTCCCCTGTAGGAGTCCTTGCAGTAGTACGGTAAGCCCACAGTACACTCGGCAGCTGCTCAGGCCACAGTCCCTTTGCAGCATTAAGTCGAGTCTTGATCATCTGAAGGATTGTTCTGTTAGTGACTTCGGCCTGTCCATTCGCCTGGGGATGTACTGGCGATGAGAAATGAATTTGAATCCCGAGCTCGGAACAAAATTTTTTGAAGTCAGAGTTATCAAATTGTTTTGCATTGTCTGTGACAATCACTCTCTAGGAATCCCAAATTTGCAAACTATTGATTTCCATACGAACTTCCTTATATTGTTCTCTGTGATTATTGCCAGAGGCTTAGCTTCTACCCATTTAGTGAAGTAATCAACCATAACAATGGCATCCTTAGTCTGCCCTTTGCCTTTGACGAGAGGGCCAATCAAGTCTATTCCCCATTGAGCAAATGGCCATGGTCCTGACATGGGAGTCATCTCCTCTGACGGTTGTCTCGGGATGTTGGCAAATCGTTGACATTTGTCGCACTTTTTAACGAAGTCAAGTGCATCTTTCTGCATGGTGGGCCAATAGTATACTTGTCGGATGGCCTTGTTAGCAAGTGACCTACCCCCAGCATGGTTTCCACAAACTCCTAGGTGGATCTCCCTTAAAATATAGTCAGCTTCCTCGCTAGAAACGCATCGTAAATACGGCATGGAGAAGCTTCTCTTGTAGAGCACCCCTTTGATAAGCGTATACCTAGCTGCCCACATCTTGACCTTTCGAGCTTCTGCTTGGTCTATTGGTAGCACTCCATCCTTGATATATCTGATGATAGGATCTGCCCATTCCACACTCAATATCGCTTGTTGCACTTCAATTTGTCTCTCCTAAGATATAGATGGTTCGTCCAAATATTCCAGTGGTATATTCTTTTTGATCTCAGGTTCTAATGCAGTAGCTAGCCGGGCTAAAGCGTCTGCTTTCCCATTCTCTTCTCGTGGTATTTGATGAATTGAGAATCTTTGGAAGTGATTCTTTAATTCCTTCACCTTTTGTAGGTAACTCTTCATCTTCTCGTCTCGTGCCTCATATTTCGCTTGAACTTGTCCAGCGACCAGCTCGGAGTCGGTGTACACCTTTAATTGCTCAACCCCTAGGGCATTTGCCACTTTTAATCCTGCTATCAAGGCTTCGTACTCTGCTTCGTTGTTGGTTGCTTTGAAACCAAACCGAAGTGCGTACTGTATACTTTCTCCCTCTGGGGAGACAAGAACAAGCCCCGCTCCGCTAGCCTGAACATTAGATGACCCATCCACAAACAAGTCCCAGACTACTTCTGGGCCCATCTGCTCACTTAAACCTGGTTCTGTCGAAAATTGGGGTTGTTTCTCCTCTTCTGGAGGGGTAAACTCAGCTAAGAAATTAGCCAACACCTGAGCCTTTACTGCTGTTCTTGGCTTATACTGAATGTCGAACTCCCCTAACTCTACTGACCACTTCATCAGTCGACCAGAGCTTTCTGGCTTGTGTAGGACCTATCGAAGGGGTTGATCTATTAGGACCACAATCGTATGCGCTTGAAAGTATGGTCTCAGTTTCCTGGCGGATACAATTAAAGCAAATGCCAACTGTTCCATCCTTGGATATCTTTCCTCCACACCCCTAAGTGCTTTGTTCACGAAGTATACTGGCCTTTGGACCCCTTCTTCTTCTCGTATCAGAGCTGAACTGGTAGCTGTCGTGGAGACTGCAAGGTATATGTATAGTTCCTCTCCCGGTATGGTTTGAGACAGTAGTAGGGGAGAACTAAGGTATTGCTTTAGTTCTTTGAATGCCTGTTCACACTCTGGGGTCCATTCAAAAGCCTTCCTTAGCACACCAAAGAAAGGTAGACACCTGTCAGTTGACCGAGAGATTAGCCTATTCAAGGCAGCAATCTTCCCTGTTAGTCGTTGTAGATCCTTGGTTGATCTTGGCGATCTCATGTCAATGACTGCTCGGATCTTCTCTGGATTGGCCTCAATTCGTCTTCTGCTTACCATATATCCCAAGAACTTTCCTGAGGAAACCCCAAAGGCACACTTGCTGGGGTTGAGTTTCATCTTATGCCTACGTACCTCGAAGGTCTCCTGCAGGTCAGTCAAATGGTCTTCAGCTTTTAAGCTTTTCACCAACATGTCATCAACATATACCTCCATGTTTCTACCAATTTGACGCTTAAACATTACATTCACTAGCCTCTAGTATGTTGCACCAGCGTTCTTGAGCCCATTCGGCATTACTTTGTAACAGTACAAACCTCTATTAGTGATGAAGGCCGTTTTTTCTCTATCTGAGGTGTACATAGATATCTGGTTGTATCCAGAATATGCATCCATGAAACTTAATAGTTCGTGTCCAACCGTTCCCTCAACGAGCATATCGATTCTTGGGAGAGGAAAGCTGTCCTTCGGGCAAGCCTTGTTAAGGTCGGTGAAATCCACACATAGCCTCCACTTTCCATTTACCTTCTTCACTAGGACCACATTTGCCAACCAGTCAGGATAGTACACCTCTTGAATAAAGTCGGCTTTTAAGAGCTTTTCCACCTCTTCTGATATAGCCTGATTCCTTTCTGGAGCAAAAGTCCTCCTCTTTTGTCTGACAGGTTTGAAGTCAGGATTTACATTTAGGCGGTGCTCCATGATAGTGGGGGTCTATACCCGGCATGTTTTCATGTACCCATGCAAATACGTCTCGATTTTTCCTGAGGAATTGAGTAAGTTCATCTTTGATACCTGGGGGGAGTAAAGACCCTATACTCACTTTTTTCTCGGGCTCACCATCACCAAGGATGACCTCTTCTAGCTCCTCTGTAGGTTCCGCTCTATGAAAGTCTGGTCTATCTTTCCCTTCCAACCCTTCAATCGTAAATACCTCTTGCGATTTTGTTTTTCTGAGAGAGGCGACATAACATTCGTGAGCTATTATTTGGTCCCTTCTTAGCTCTCCCATACCATATTCAGTTAGGAAATGCATCAGGAGATGGTAAGTGGATGTGATTGCTTTCATGGCATTCAATGTTGTCCTCCCCAGGATAATATTATATGATGATGGGCAGTCCACCACTACAAAGTCCAACATTACAGTGACTTGCTTTGGATTGGCTCCTGCAGTAACTGGAAGGGTAACTGCCCCCAGTGGATATACTTTGTCGCCTGAAAATCCCACCAGTGGTGACTTCATGGGTCGGAGCTTCTCTCGGCCAATTTTCAATTTCTCGTACGCCCTAAGAAATAGTATGTCAGCCGAGCTACCATTGTCTATCAGTATTCGTCGAACAGTGAAATTAGCAACGACTATGGAAACTACCAGAGGGTCATCATGGGGCTAGTGAATTCCCTTGTCATCTTCTTCAGAAAAGGTTATGACCGGCTCCTCAACTCGAGATAATTTTATTGGAGGACTTGTCATTCCAACTTCATTCACCTCTGAAAAACTCCGAATTCTCCTAGCATGAGCACTCCGAGCCGAACTTGTCTCACCACCACCAGTGAAGCCACCCGATATAACTTTGATCTCACCTATTGGTTGGTGTTGAGGAGGGCGATCGTCTCGGCCCTCCCGGGCTGGGTTGGAGCCTCCTTTTCCATTTCTAGTTGTGAATTTGCGTAAATGACCTTTACGAACAAGGTTCTCGATCTGGTTTTTGAGGTCGAAACAATCTTCTGTGTTATGTCCATGATCCCGGTGAAACCTACAGTATTTATCTCGAGACCTCTTTGTTGGATCAGCTTTTAGCTTTGGCGGCCATTTTAATGATGCGTCATCTTGAATCTGCAGAAAGACTTGCTCTACAGATGTATTTAGGGGGGTATAGTTATTATACCTGCTTGGGCTCACTAGGCGGCGAGACGATCTGTCAGCCTGGTTGTATTCCGTTCAGGAGACCGATGGTGATGGCTCCTCTGTTGACCCCCTATTTGACTAAGCTCAACGTCGTTGTTAACCCTATGGGAGTCATTGTTAGGTACTTCACTGTTTCTCTCCTCGTTGGGGGCGGCTAAGCGTTGTAGAATTATTGCATTTTGCTGGACTAACTGGTTCACCAGTTGTTCCAATGCTGCGATGCATTCCTGATTGTTTGGGACGACAGGGGGTTGCCCCGTTGAAGTCCCTACATCAGAAGCTTGCAACCCTTCGTCCTCGCCAGCAGCCAGACCAGATCGCAATCGAACCATGCTTTATTTAGAGAACAAAAATAATTTCCCACAGACGGCACCAACTGTTGAGGATGGATTCTGCGCAACCCGAATCTGATCTGATCCAATCCGACTTCCTGAACAAAGAGAAGAAAAAGTGATCCTACAAACACCGGTGTGTTACCGGTGGAGTAGACTCCGACGAACAAGTCAGTGGGCGGAGTAATCTCTTCAAAGAAATCAAGAAATTGAGTTAGGGTTTATTGCGTACCTCCAAACGTTGATTACCCCGCCTTTTTTATAGGGCTTAGGTTAAGATGTCACATAGAATTACCTTATTGTAATCTGTAGACTTAATCCTCATCGTAATCTTTAATCCTTATCACAATCTTTAATCCTTATCGTAATCTGTAAAGTCTATCTCAATCTGTAATCCTTATCGTAATCTGCAGAGCCTATCTCAATAGTGCGTTAATTTAGCAATCTTCCTTTAATTATGGATATTTAAATTATACATCCATCAATATATATATAATATCAATGTTAATTTAGGTAAAATTGCTCAAAATAGATCCTGCTTCTAAATAGAATTTATTTTTATTTTTTTAATCATCTATTTTATGTTACAATTCTAGTCACTTATAATCCCGTGAGGATAGATATATATATACATATATTGATATGGTGAAATATTTGATTTTTCTACCAAACGGTAGTATTGCCTCTTCATCTCTAATTTTTTTTTTTTTTTTTATTATTTTTTTAGCACTAATCCATCATTCTAACAATTTTAGTTATGTAAATTCTCTTCTCATGGAATTAAGGAGGTTGCCCAGAGTACTTTAATTAAGTACTCATCAAGCCTTGAGGATCTCAACAAGGCTTTACTTCACCCGACCCTTGCCGAAATCAAGAGGAAGCAGCTTAGGCGGAGGACGAGGTTGAAAGGCTTCAGATGTCCATCTTCAAGGAAAGCTTAGAGACACTGTTCTTACCTTTGGTTGCTAAAAACTGGGCCACTAAAGTTAAAGAATGTCCTTTGGAGATACACTTTTTTTTTCTTTTTCTTTTTTTTTTTTTCTTTTTTTCAATTTCCACTTCATATACTGCGGAAATTGAAAAAAAAAAAAGGAAGTGAGGAAATATTTGAAAACAAAACCCTAGTGGATGTGTGTTTGAGAGCAAATAAAATAAAATAAAAATAAAAATAATAAAAATAATAAAAATAAAAATTGCTTTGGACCATATCCAAGGAAATCATATCATTTCATTAAAAATAATAAGGGAGGAAAAAAGAGCTTGTGTTGTCTGCAAATTGGGTAGAGAATAGTGAAAGGAGGCTTGTAACGGATTACTGTTTGTTTCAGGCTCCTTTTTTTTTTTTTTTTTTTTTTTTTTTAAAAAAAAAGGTAAGTAAAGAAGGTAAAAAGGAATGTTTATAGTGCGAACGATAATTAGGATATAATGAAATAAGAGATGATGCATTAATTAGTTTAGGTTTTTTTTTTTTTTGTCATATACTTTCAAGAAAAAAAATATATGTAGTGTAAGTGTAGAAAAGTGGAGTGCGAATATCGCCTCTATTTTTTAATTTGGTTATCCCTTTTTTAATTTGTTTATCTTAAACTAATAATTAGTTTTACCTAAGAAAATATTATGAAGTCATATTCTAAATATAAATAAAAGAAATGAATATAAAAAATTATATATTTGAAATTAATAATTCATCATTTTATAGTTTTGGTATGTATAATCACTTTTTTTTTTTCACTATCCAAACTAACAAATTAATATTTTTTTATAATTTTCTTGGATAAATTTTCATACTAGCAAAATACATTCTAGAAAATCACTTTTCTTTCTGTTCACTTCACTTTTCTTTCACTTTCTATTTCTATTTCTACTTCTAATTCTTTTCTTACTTATTTTTCATATAACCAAACAAACGGATCCTTTCACTTATTTTTCAAACAACGGTTAAGTGCAAAGAACCCCCCCTGATATATAGACTTTGTGCAAAACTAGTCCCCACTTTTTGAAAATGTGCAAGTTAGTCCACAAAATTCAAAAAAGGTACAAATAAGCCCCTCTCACCACTTTTTAACAAAAAATAAATATGAAAACCCAATTTTACCCGTTTTTTTCAATTTTCCCCCTCTCACATGTACGCCCTCTCCCCCCTCTCTATTTTTTTTTTTTTTTTTCCCAGAAAGCAAATGAAGGTATTTTTCATTATATGTATATATATATATATATAAAGCAACAAAACCATGAAATTACATATACCCATCTTTGATTATCATAAGAGAAAAAGACCACTCATTTGCCAGTAAGCATGGTCAATGGTAAGTAAGCTAGTGATTGCAAGAGTACCAAATCCCAAAACAATAGTAGCATTCATTGCTCTGCCTAAGAACCCAACAAAATCTTTAGATCCATCAGATAATATACTATTGTCCTCTACCTCCAATTCTCCTCCAATTGGAGTTTTCTCTTTCTCCTATTGGTTATCTGAATCACTTGTATGTGCTGTAACCACGTTCTGATCCTCGGTAACCAGTTTATCGAACCAATTGGGTCTCTTATTGGCCGAGATTTTTGAATTCAGAGATGGGTTTTGGTGCGCCTTAGTCACTTGCGCAACAAATTGCACTAAAAGTGTGTATTATGGCCAAGTTTGAATTTATAGAATGCCACTACCACTAATAACTAAAATATAGCAAGAGTGAGTAAGAAATGTCCCAAGGGATTGAGAACGGTATTTGGCTTGGAAACAATGTTGGATTAGTAGGTCGAGTGATCAAGAGATGGTTTAAATTGGTTCATTAAGCTACAATTTAAACTAAATAAAAGTAATGCAAAAACAACTACTATAGTAAGTAAAGTGTAGAGAATATGAGAGATGTCTTGGGACTTAGAGTTCACCACTAAGCACCACCTTCTTAGACATTCAATGCTTGATAGATTAAGGGAAAACATGTGTTGCAAATGAAAAAGTGCGCAATTGATTGAAATAATAGCATAAATGGCCAAATAAGTATACATTGTTTAGCCAATCTAATGAATAGCATAACATATCAAATTAAGCCATTAATCCTTCCATAAGCCCACAATCAATGTGCACTCAACAAATTAGAGAAATATACTATTGATGTTCTCTTGCAATAACACAATATCATATAGGATAGCTCTATGTAAAGAGGATGTCGAACCCACAGGGAGATGGAATTTGTATTAGTCTTTAAATTAATTTCATGGTTTATAGATAACTTGGTTGGAGAGTTTGTTAGTTGTCACAGTTTAACAAACTAGAATTAAAACAAAATATTAAATAAAAGCAAAGTAAATAAATTGAGTGATCAAAGAGAGAGAAATCTTAGGGCTTTGACTTCACCACAACCATCATACTATAGTTAATTAAACTAACTCAGGGAATTTAACAATGATATTTTCCAAATGAATTGAACTCAATAACATTTGTTCAACTTGGGTTTTAAAGAAAGATATTTTACAAATTTAGCTAACTATAACCTATCTGCGGTTAGGTTGGACTGTCCGCCTATCGACTTTAACTACATTAACTACGTTGCAAACAATCCACCTTTCCTAAGCATAGACTATGAAAACGTTCTTTTGCAAAATACATTGGAACACCATTATATGACCTCTAGTTTTATGGCCAGCAAGGCTCCGCCAGATACCATCAAATAAGGTAGGTTAAGAATAGCAAACAGACTATTACATCTAAGACAAGGTAGTAACAGTTTATAAGCTATTAAAGCATGAAAACCACTTGAGTTGTCTCAAGTGCTCGTAATAATATAATCAAGAAAAAAACATATATTAAAAATAATCCCAGAGTTAAAATAATCAAACCATAGTATTAAGTTGGGTTACATCAGTGCCCTAAGAGAGGGATTAGCTACTCATGACGAGGATGGATATCATCTGTGTTGAGTTCATCTCTATCGTCACGGACGACACTTCTTTTCTCAGGATCTTCTCTTTCAGGGTTGTAGGAACCCTAAAAGCCACCACACCTTTAGCCTTCTGAATAACACCGTCAAAAGAGATTGAAATTTTGGACCTCTTCTATTAAGGCTTACGCTTTCTTTTATAGAAAAAAATAAGTATTTGGTTGGCTTTTAGGTCTTCTGGCCCAACTGGGATGAGATACGGCTGGTAAAGAGAGCAATCCCACAATATTAATCTGACATGTCATGGAAGGCTCGAGCTTCAAGAACAAATGCTCGAGCTTTAGGGTTCATGCTCGAGCATAAGGAACAATGCTCGAGCTTCTCTGGATTAATGCTCGAGCTTCAATAAAAGGTGCTCGATCTTTACTTTGACACTTAGCTAATTTTCTTCAACTATTTTATGAAGCGTCTTTTTCTTCAACACTTAGAATATTAAGGTTGAAGTTAAACTCTTTTAACATTGCTCGATCCAAGCTTCAAGGGCTCGAGCACTAGGTACCAGGCTTGAGCATTTAGGGCTCAAGGCTTGAGCATCAGTGGATGATGTTCGATCCTTAATAGATGGTGCTCGATCCTGGAGGTGAGGCACGAGACCTGGGAGCATAGCCTACAATTAAAATCAACTCATTAATTTCTGACGCCTCATACTCGAGCTTGAGGGTCAATGCTCGAGCACCCTTGATTAAGGCTCGAGTACCCTTTGGTAAGGCTCGAGCATCAAGGTACAATGCTCGAGCTTTTGGGCCTTGTTGACTTTTCTTCCTTTTTTTGTTGTGATGCTCGAGCCTCAACACTTGGGCTCGAGCTCTAAGTCTTGAATTTCTTCAAACTTCACCATTTACGCTCTTGGCTTGCTCTGAATGACCGGCAATGACTCTGTAAGCTTCGATATCATCATAAAGTCCCGATTTTAACCATTTTTCTAGGAAAGTATCTACAAACACACATTAAACATAAATTAGTGTAATTACGGATGGAAGTATCACTTTAGGCCTTAACATATACATATTTAGGGGCTCCAATATGCATATATTCAGCGCTCATCACACCCCCAAACTTATATATTGCTAGTCCCTTAGCAATATAGAACTAAAAAAGCCACTTTCATGGGAATCACGGTTGCATTTAGCCTATGCAACAAGCCTTTAAACCCCTAGGTTACCCCTAATGGACGAGTTATAGTCTCGTGAGGGTTTCCAGTGAAGATACCCACAAACTTCTCAAATCAGTGCCTTTAATGTACATCAAGCTTATTTAAGCCTATTTTCAAATCATATTATCCCTGCAGTTCATTAATCAGTCAAATACTACAAGTATACCAGTCATGTAATCAGAAAAACTTTCAACCTCCAAATTCAATTAAGCAACCATAGTCCCCACATATCAATTTAATCATTTATTCAACAATTTTAATCTCTAAAGGTACTTTAAAAGTGATCCTACAATTCAACGTGTGGCTTATTGTCCATACTTGCATTTGTTCCTTGCTATTCCTTAATTCACAAGCAGACTTTTCAAACTCCAACTCCCAAGGCATTTTATTTTTTTCCAAGTATGCATTTTTTAAAAGGGATACTGTGCAATGTTCAAGTTTATTAAGCTTTCTAAATCACCCTTGTAGCGAACTTTCAACCAATGACTCCCAGACCAGATGGTCTTAGGGCATTAAGTGTTAAGACACCCCTTAGGACTTAAGTATTCAAGTAATCTAGATAACCTAAACCCCTTATGTAACTGATAAGCGCCGAATATTGTATATTCAAGCGCCCTAAATTACATTAACAAAGTCTAGTTATTAATTATTTTATGTAGATTAACTCCATTTGCATGTTCTTATGCATTTTCAGGTTGAAGTGCAAAAAGGAAGCAAAAATGAGGCCTTGTGGAATTTTGAACAAAAAGGATGCCATTTCTGAATTTCTGGCAGCAGTGATCCTGACTTTTGTCGCCATTTTCGACCTTGCAAACTCAAGAACTAGACTTCCATCATAACATGAAAGATTTAGATCTCTGAATCAGATTTCCAAATCTTCAAGTGGTTCATCATTCGGAATTCGGAGCAGAGAGTTATGATCTTCATAACAGAGGTGCGCAGAACTGCCTGGCAGCACTGATGTACTGCCTTTCTCCCCATTTTCGACCAACCAGACTTGAGAATTGGGTCTTCATCAAAACATGAAGTTTTTAAAGCACTGAATCAGCTCTCTAAATCTTCAAACAGATCATCATTCGGAGTTCAGGGCACAAAGTTATAGCAGTTTTCCCAAAATAGGTCAGTGCTAAGCAAGAGGAGCATGTTGCACATTGCACTAAGTTAGAGTGCTCGAGATCACCAAGCGTGTGCTCGAAAATTAGGCAGAATGCCCTTCGGAAATGGCTCATTTCAGCCCACTTGCACATTGGTTTCCTCAATGCCATCTTCCTTCTTTATGAAGTGGTTGGAGGTGTTCCTTGGAGGAGAGAGGGTGTTGTTGGAGCATAAAAAGCTACCCAAGGGCCACACATTAGGAAGCTTGGATTTTTAGAAGATAGAGGAGAGAGAAGAGAGCAAGAAGAAGAGGGTTCTTGGAGCAAAAGGAAGGGAGCTCGAAAATGGAGAAAAAGGGCAAGCTTCTTCCTTCTCCTAGCTCACTCATGGGTAACTAAACCTCATCTAGGGAGGTGATGAAGCCTCCCCTTATGCTCATGTTCTAGATTAGGTTCTATTTTGGGGATTATAATGTATAAACTTTGGTCTTTTCATAGTTTAAGAGCTTATTACTTCTTGTAATGAATATTCCTGTTTAAATGATTGATGTGAGTTATTTAGCTTGTCTTGATGATTCTTACATTAGTCTTATTGCTTTTATTTTCATAGTGACAATGAAGATATTAACTATGAATGGTTTTCAAGGCATGTTAATTTTGAAGCTTGATATTCCATTGCTTAGGTACCTCCTTTGATGGACTATGCTTGATTCTTACTTTCATGTGCTTCATCATTTGATTGAATGCTTGATGGTCTTTTGCTTAAGTAATGTATTTGATACTACACCCTAGTCAAGGTAGTCCAAATGTGTTGTCTTTTGATAGACCATTCTTGTTTTAATCTCATGAACTCTTTATTAGTTATGAAGCAACTATGTGTTGCTACATAATTCTCGATCATTGCTTATATAGTGTTTATCCCCAATTTAGTCTTGATTTAGCATGTACTTAGGGCGTAGGTGGATTCACTTCTCTAGTTTCCCCTTTTATTATCTCTAACTCTCATTACTAGCACTACTATTTTATGCATTCTAAGTTCCTAGTTTAGTGACCATAAAACAAACCCTCTATGAACACCCCTTATCACTCTAAAATGACTCTAGACACTTAGGTTGCCTTAAGACTAGCACAGTCCCAGTGGTTCGACTTACCCGACCAATAGCCCTATTTTACAATGATTCGTGCTATTGCGAAGGTTGATGTATAGTTGATCAACCGATCAATTTTTGGCGCTGTTGCCGGGGACTGCAAACGGTTTAGCAACCAAAGTTTAGGGTTAAATTTAGTCTGATTGTGCATATTGTGTCTTGTGAATATTCCTTGTATGTTTTGATCATCTTCGTGTTGTAAGATTCTAGGGACTCGAAGCTCGCCGTGGGATTGCTAGCAAATTGTAAGTCTAGAGGACCCCAGGTAAGTCTCTTGACTTCTAGTTTCGCATTGTGAATATTGTGTATGTGTTTAATTTAGTTGTGAAGCCCTTGTCGAGGCTCTTAACTTGTTTATATTTTGTGTTCAAGCATCGGTCCTTGTCGTGGCCATTTACATTTTCTGTCTTGATAATTGAGGAGAAAGGGAACATCGTATGTGGAGTTGTGGTTGATGAATTGCTTTGTTGAGTATATGCTTTGTTGTTGATGTTCGGTCATAGGTCACTTTCCTTACCCACAATCGATTCTCCCATTGATATTAACTCTCTTGAAAGAACTCTTAGACGGAACCTTAGGGAACCCACTCTTATAAGGGACCTTGGAACTGAATTCAATATAATGGGGGATAACGTAGGAAATCCGGGGAATGAAAGGGCTGAAATTCCTAATATCGAGCCAATGACTCTTAAAGATCATTTCATCCCTACCACCTATGCTTCTCCATCTTGCATAGTGATGCTAAACATCGATGCAGCTCAATATGAGATCATCTAGTACCATTCAAATGCTTCCATCATTTCATGGCTTTGATAATGAAGATCCATATAAGCATCTTGATGAGTTCCTTGAAATCTGTTCGACCATCCGGTTGAGAGGTTTTCCGGACAATGCACTTCATCTCCATCTTTTCCCATTCTCCCTAAAGGATAGGGCAAAATATTGGTTGAACTCCCTCGCTCCCAACTCTATTACTTCTTGGGCTCAATTGCAACAAGAATTTCTTAAGAAGTATTATCCGGTGAGTAAAACCAACCAAATGAGGCGTTCCATTCTAAGCTTTTCTCAAGTTGATGGAGAACAACTCCACGAGACTTGGGAAAGGTTACAAGATCTTCTTCGGAAGTGTCCTCATCATTTGATCCCAAAATGGCAATTAGTGCAAGCTTTCTATGCTGGCTTGACCGAAACCCATAGATTCATGGTTGATTCTTCTTGTGGTGGGATGTTCATGTCCAAGAATGCGGATGAGGCTTGGACCTTACTTGAGAATTTGAGTGAAAATTCACTTCAACACAATTCTCGTAGGGCTCCGACCGCAACCACTCCAAACAACACCAACCCTTGTCAACCACAGTCAAACAGGGAGGAATCATCTCAAGTGGATGCCATCGCTCATAAATTCTACCAATTGATGGCACCACATCTTCCTCCTTCATTGTCTCAAAATTCGGCAAGTTCAGTTTGTGCTTTATGTACTAGTCCATTCCATCTCTCGGAAGATTGCCCCACATCGGAGCAATTTCCTAGTCCCAACCAAGAGCAAGCTAATGCCATGTTCTCGCGGCCCGGGAACAATCCATATTCCAACACCTACAATCCGGGTTGGCGAGATCATCCGAATTTCTCGTGGCGGCAACAAGCCCCACAGAATTCCCAATTCCAAAACCAAGGGCGGCAAAATCAGCCCTCTTCTCAATATCAAGGTAGACCTTTCCAATCCTCTTCAAGCTACCGTCCTCCTTACACTCCAAATGTCTCCAATCAACCTCCTGTGTGTCCAACTGACGAGATAGTAGCTGCAAACAAGCAAATGATGGAATCATTAAATAAGCAAATAATGGATGCCAACAAGCAACTCTTGACATCTTTGCAGCCTACTCTCCAAATGGTTCACTCTCATACTCAATCCATAGCTAATCTCGAAAATCAAGTGGGTCAAATAGCTAACTCAGTGAATCAATTGCTTTAAAAGGACAAGGGCAAGCTTCCCTCTCAACCTTTTGAAAATCCTAGAGGAATGCATGTGATTGACGAAACCCCTCCTCCGAGTGGGCCGACTCATGAACAAGTTCAAGCTATCACCACCCTTCGGAGTGGTCGAGTGGTGGACAACAAGGTCGATGGAGACAAAAGTGAGGAAGTTCCTCCGTTGAAAAATCCAAATTCAAGCTCTTCTAATCCAAATTCTTGTCCCAATACCATTCACGGAAATCCCACACATGTCTCCCCAAATGTGGAAACTACTTATGAGCCAAAAGCTCCGTTTCCTTAACGTCTTCAAGAGTCGACACATTTTGGGAACAAGAATTGTAAAATTCAAGACATGTGGGAAGTTTTCAAGCAAGTGAAGATTAACTTGCCCCTGTTGGATGCTATCAAGCAAATCCCTCCCTATGCAAAATTTCTCAAAGATTTGTGCACTCAAAAGCTCACTTCTAAAAATCATTTGCCAAAAAAAAGTGAGGTTGACTGAAAATGTTAGTGCTATCATTCAGCACAGCACTCCCCCGAAGTATAAGGATCCGGGTGCCCCCACAATCTCGTGCGTCATTGGTGACAGCAAAATCGAGAGGGCCCTCCTTGACTTAGGAGCTAGTGTGAATTTAATTCCATACTCGGTCTACCTACAACTTGGTTTGGGAGATCTTAAGCCGACTTCTGTGGTTTTGCAACTTGCCGATAGATCGGTCAAGCATCCACGAGGTATTCTTGAGGACGTTATCATCAAAGTGGACAAAGTCTACTTCCCGGTAGATTTTGTGGTTTTTGATACGGAACCAGTCCATGACCCAAAAAAGCACATTCCCGTGATCCTTGGTAGGCCATTTTTTAGCTACGGCTAATGCATCAATTAATTGCCGAACCGGGGTGATGGACATTGCTTTTGGAAACATGCAAGTCAAACTCCACATCTTTCATGCAACTCAACATCCCTCCAATGAGGATGATTGTTTTCTTGTGGATGTCATTGATGAAGTGGTCGAAGAATCTCTCCCCTTCATCCTAAGCAAAGATCCCCTTGAAACTTGCATGTCTCATTTTGACTTCTCAAACTTTGATGTTGATGAAGCCATTCAAGAAGTCAATTCCTTGCTTGATATTAATGCTATCATGGATGTACCTCCTTGGAAAATTCCAAAAGAACCACTTCCCCAACTTTCCACCACTCCTCCGGTCCCATCATTGTTATCTCCGCCACAACTTGAGCTTAAGCCGCTCCCGGCCCATCTCAAGTATGTGTTCCTTGGTCTAAAGCAAACCCTTCCGGTCATTATTGCCTCGGACCTTCGAAAAGACCAAGAGACCAACCTTTTAGCGGTGCTCCAAGAGCATAAAGAAGCTATTGGTTGGACAGTGGCAGATTTGAAAGGAATTGACCCCTCTATTTGTATGCACCGCATTCATATGGAGGATGACGCAAAGCCTACTAGAGAGGTCCAGCGCTGGTTAAATCCAAACATGAAGGAAGTGGTCATGAAAGAGGTGATCAAATTGTTAGATGCGGGAATCATCTATCCTATCTCTGATAGCAAGTGGGTGAGCCCCACGCAAGTTGTCCTCAAGAAATCCAGGCTCACCGTTGTTGAAAATTCAGCCGGCGAGCTCGTGCCACAACGAACCACCACCGGGTGGCGTGTGTGCATTGACTATCGTAAACTCAACTCATCAACTAGGAAGGATCATTTCCCACTCCCATTTATTGATCAAATCCTAGAAAGGTTAGCTGGCCAAAGCTTCTATTGTTTTCTTGATGGTTATTCCGGCTATAACCAAGTGGCCATCGCCCCCCAAGATTAAGAGAAAACAACATTCACATGTCCCTTTGGTACTTTTGCCTATCGACGCATGCCTTTTGGTCTATGCAATGCACCGACAACGTTCCAAAGGTGCATGATGTCCATATTCTCCGATATGGTTGAAAGGTTCTTGGAAGTTTTCATGGATGACTTTTCCGTATTTGGCTCCTCCTTTGACTCGTGTCTCAAAAATTTATCTCTTGTGCTCCAAAGATGCAAAGAGACGAATCTCATTCTAAGTTGGGAGAAAAGCCACTTTATGGTCCAAGAAGGCATTGTTTTAGGACATGTCATTTCTAAGCGGGGAATCGAGGTAGACAAGGCAAAAGTTGAGTTAATCTCTAATCTTCCTCCTCCGAATTCCGTCCGTCAAATCCGTTCTTTTCTTGGCCATGCCGGATTCTATCGTCGCTTCATCAAAGATTTTAGCAAAATCTCACGGCCCTTGTGTAATCTCTTAGCCAAGGATGTTCCGTTCAATTTTGATGACGCTTGCATGGAAGCTTTCATCAAACTTCGCATTCTCCTCTCCTCTGCCCCGGTCATGAAACCCCCTAATTGGTCTCTTCCCTTTGAGATCATGTGTGATGCATCCGACTATGCATTAGGGGCGGTTTTGGGCCAACGTGTGGATAAACTTCCGCATGTCATTTATTATGCTAGCAAAACTCTCTGCGATGCCCAATTGAACTACACCACCACTGAAAAAGAATTGCTAGCTGTGGTGTACGCCTTGGATAAATTTCGCTCCTATCTTCTTGGCTCCAAGGTCATCGTCTTTTCAGATCATGCCGCTCTTAGGCATTTGTTAGCGAAAAAAGTGACAAAACCCCGCTTAATTCGATGGATCCTCTTACTTCAAGAGTTTGACATTGACATCCGGGACAAAAAAGGGACCGACAATGTTGTCGCCGATCATCTCTCTCGCTTACTTATTGAGAAATCTTCAGAATTTGCAGCCATCCATGATTCCTTTCCGGATGAGCAACTTCTTCAAGTTTCACATTCTACTCTTCCATGGTTTGCGGATATTGTCAATTATCTTGCGGTTAGCAAAATTCCAGCTCATTGGTCTAAACAAGAGAGGGACCGGTTTTTCTCCTAAGTCAAGCATTTCTTTTGGGAAGATCCGGAATTATTCAAGTATTGCCCGGACCAAATCATCCGGCGATGTATTCCTGAAACCAAGGCCACAAGCATTTTAAATTTTTGCCATACTCTTGCTTGTGGAGGCCATTTCAGTGCCAAAAAGACCGCTAACAAAATCCTTCAAAGCGGATTCTTTTGGCCTACCTTGTTCCGGGATGCATATAATTTTTGCAAATCGTGTGAACGATGTCAAAAACTTGGATCCATGTCCCGAAGAGACATGATGCCCCTCACCAACATTTTAATTGTTGAAATTTTTGATGTGTGGGGGATTGACTTCATGGGACCATTTCCATCTTCTTATGGCTATGAGTACATCCTTGTAGCGGTGGATTATGTGTCTAAATGGGTTGAAGCCGCGGCTACCAAAACCGATGATTATAAAGTCGTGATCCATTTCATTCAATCTCACATCTTTAGTCGTTTTGGTACACCCCGAGCAATCATTAGTGATGGCGGATCTCATTTCCGAAATCGTTATCTCAAATCCGTCCTTGCTAAGTATTCAGTCATTCATAAGGTTGCTACACCTTACCACCCTCAAACGAGTGGTCAAGTAGAGATTTCTAACCGGGAGATTAAGCACATTTTAGAAAAAACGGTTAGACCGGACCGCAAAGATTGGTCATTAAGGCTAAACGATGCACTTTGGGCTTACCGGACAGCTTATAAGACACCCATCGGCATGTCACCATATCGACTTGTCTTTGGCAAAGCATGTCATCTCCCGGTAGAATTAAAGCACCGTGCTTATTGGGCCGTAAAAAGGTTCAATTTTGATCTCAAACAAGCCGGCTCTAATCGTGCGTTGCAATTAAATGAACTTGAGGAATTGCGTAATGACGCGTATGAAAACGCAAAAATTTACAAGGCAAAGACTAAAGCTTTTCATGACAAACACATCGTCAAAAAGTCTTTTGCCCCGGGACAAAAGGTCTGGCTTTTCAATTCCCGCTTGAAACTCTTTCCCGGTAAACTCCGGTCAAGATGGGATGGTCCATACATTGTCACTACCGTCTTTCCTCATGGAGCAATCGAACTTCATGATCCTGCAAGTGGATCACTCTTCAAGGTAAATGGCCAAAGGCTTAAGCCTTGCATTGACGGCACAATTCTAACCCGAAAAGTTGAGGAAGTCCCCTTGACGGATCCAATTTATGAGGATTAGTGCCTGCTCTAGCTTGGTCTAGCTATCGACATTAAATTTAGCAAAGCAAGGGAATAAATTCTTTCGATGTTCCAAGCTTCCTTCTCTTTGAAATTGCTCGTGCCTTACAAAAAATTTTTCTGGGAAACGGTTTAGAAAAGCCCAAAATTTGATTTTTCTTAGACCTTCTCAACTCTAATTTTCATTCCTGGATTTCTCCATCGCTTTCTAGCAATTTCATTAGATTTTTCAAATGCGACTCATGTGCATATTTTCTCATTTTTACTAAACAGTTTGAAATTTTTCTCAAAATTCTTCATGCATTTGAGATGTTTAAACAGTTGAAAAAATTGCAAGGTTTCAAAACAAAACCTTCAAAATTTCCCATGCATTGGAATGGAATGAATTTGCAAGTTTAAAAAAAAAAATTTTCTAGAAATTTCATTCATGCATTGTGTGATGTTGCCAAGGTTTGAAAATTTTCTTACATCCACCCATGCTTTGTGTGATGTTCTGAAAGTTGGCATTTTTTTTTTTTTTTTTTTTTTCATGCATTAGATATTGCAAAGTTTGAAAAAAAAAAAATATATATATATATATATATATATATATATAATAATAATAATATTAATAATAATACTAATATTACTTATTCATTTCTGCCAACTTACTATGATTATTTTGTGTTAATAATAATAATACTAATGCCATTTTTTTTTTTTTTTCTTGCATGCATTGCATTCATGCATCCTGTTGCCTGCATTCAGCTCTCAGTGCATGCATTGCCTTCATGCATGCATGCAAATTCCATGTAGAAATTCTTGCATGCCTTAACCCCTTACATGCATCGGACTCAATATTGCATGGCATGCCACTGTAGTCATTTGCTCACTGGCATGCTCACTGTCCCTCCATGGTTCAATGGTTTCAAGAACCAGCTTCCTCCTCCTACCCAAGCCCCGATTGCTCAAGCTCACAACCTCTTTTAAACCACACCATTCTGAGCCTACTGACCCACTTTCGAGCACTCCAACTCCAATTTGGAGTGCTCGAGCTTCCTTGCCTTTTTCCTCGACCTCTCTGGCTTCATTTCGAGCACTCTAAGAACCCATTTAGAGTGCTCGACTTTGCTTGCACCAAACAACAACCTCACTGCTCTCAGTTCGAGCACTCGCCAAGCCTCTCTAGAGTGCTCGAACTCCACCTTCTTCACCCTCACCACCCAACTTTCTTCCTCTCTCACCTCATCACCCAACAACCTCACAACCATCCCAGCCACCCCCATGCACCAAAACCTCCACCAACTAACCCACCTCCCCACCTCTACCAACCTAAACCCTCCTGCATGCATGCATGCACGCCCATGCATGCATGCCACACCAAACTCCCTCACCATCCCACCCCCAAGCTCACCACCCTCTCGGCCATTACAACCCACCACAACCATCCCAGCCACCCCCATGCACCAAAACCTCCACCAACTAACCCACCTCCCCACCTCTACCAACCTCATCACTCAGCCACTCCATAACCAACCTAAACCCTCCTGCATGCATGCCAACCCAAACTCCCTCACCATCCCACCCCCAAGCTCACCACCCTCTCGACATCATGCATGCACATCACATGCCTGCATGCCAACCACATCTCACCTCATCACCCCTCAACCTCCATCAACCCTCATCATGCCTTGCACATCAACCAACTCACACCCAACTTCTCTCGGCCTCCTCCCCCTTCCCTGCAACCCACTGCTCAAATTTCGAGCACTCGAAGACCAAGCTTCGAGTGCTCGAACTCCTCATGCCCATCACTCAAGCTCTCTCACTCACCACCGAGTGCTCCAGCCCCTCTCACCCTTGGCCCCAACTCTCTGCCAAAATTTCGAGCACTCGAAGTGGGACTTCGAGTGCTCGAACCAAGCTCTCACTCCCTCTTTTTTAAACCCCCGCCACACCAACCCCTCACTCTCATCACCCTCTCTCGGCTGCAACTTTACCACCCTCATTGCCAACCACTTTTCACCTCTCTCTCTAACTTCACCACCCTCCTGCTCGAACCTCTCACACACCACACCAACTTTTCTCTCTCTCCCACTCACAACCAAGTTCAAAACCACCAGCATGTACAACACCATGCATGCATGAAAATCCAACACCCTTCACCCTCTCGACACTCCTCCATCCACAACCTTCAACCTCCACATGCATAACCAACCTTCCCACCCTAACCAACATCATCTCCTCTCTGCACCACCAAACCAATTCTCTCTCATCCACCATACAAACCCACCTCTCTAAATGTCCCTGAAATTCAGGTTTGTGTCCTCTTCCTTAGTTTTTCTTTTCCTTTGTTCATTCATGGTGTTTTACAAGGAGGATGGGCTTGTAATGTTGGAGTTTGGTTCTGTTGGTGCTCTGTTGTTGCTTTGTTGATAATAGGGCTTGTTTCTTTGTCAAAAATTTTGGGTTTCCTCCTCCTCCCCACTCATTTTCACCTTCTCCTTTTTGTGGTGCACGCCAGGTGTTCGCTGAAATTCCTCAACCAAGTCCACCTCTCTAAATGTCTCGTGCCGGTCCTTCTCGCCCTCCTCGACCCTCTTCAGGTGCCCGTGCTGTCACTCGTGAGCGACCACGTGATCCTTGGGATCGCAAACAACTCAACTATGAACTCTCATTTCCGCTCACGGATGCCTTTGACATTCTACCCACAACTTCGTGGGCTGTAGCCGAATTGACTAACCGGCGTCTACAACACATTTGCGCACCCCTTGCCAGGGTTGCCTACCCCCGTGTAGTGCGCCTCTTCTACCAGAATCTCCAATGCCCTGAAGAGCCACCCATTTCTCTCACGACATCCATTGATGGCACCGCCTATGCTTTCACTATGACCGACATCATTCAGGTTTCTGGTTGCCCCATTGAGTGCCCCGATGACATTGTCAATCGTGAGAATCTCCCTTTATATGAGGAGCCGGATACATTAACTGTGGCGCAGATTGCCGCTGGCATTTGCACTATTGACGATCCTACTCGGCCCCGGTCTTTTATCCGCAAAACCAATCTTCCGGAACGCCTATGGTTCATTGACACCGTCTTCAAGCACAATGTCTGCCCTTTGGTGCATAGCACCGAGCGTCGGGGCCTCTTTCTGCAAGCCTTATATGCCATGGACCAAGGCCAATGGTTCTCCATCCCAGAGCTCATTTGGTCCACATTTATGAAGTTTTGGCATGATGCTCATAATACACGGGCTCCGCGAGTTGAAAATCGGAAATTGCCTTTGCCATTTTTCATCACTCGGCTCCTTCAGCACAAGGGTTTCGTTGTTCCTCCCCATGAACCAAAAGGCGACAAAATTCAAATTTTTACCTAGCGCCGGTGGATCAATGTTCTGAGCCATTCTAGTCCCCCTCCGCCTCATGCCCCCCTGTTCATCCACGCTCCACCTCCTCCTCCTTTTGAGGCAGTTTCCACCGCCGCACCCACTGCGAGGGTAGAGCCTCCGGTCGACTCTCACCAGGACCAGGCTTTCATCCGGGCTTCCATTGCCGGTATTCATGAGCGACTAGATCGTTTTGAGAATTCTTTGTCCGCGTGCACTCAGACTCTGTGTGAGTTTTCTTCATGTGCTGAAGAAGATCGTCGTCTTGCTGTTGAAGACCGCCGTGTCGCTGCTGAGGACCGTCATTTGGCTTCCGCTGAACGGCGTAAGACTCAATCTCCTCCATTCCATCCTCGCCCGTTTACCTTCTGGACAGTAGCTTGTTGCGAGTGTGGACCTTCTCTTTTTGTTTCATCTGTAACTATTTCTCTTGTATATTTTGTTTTCCTTTTAAACTGTAAGAATTTGCTATGTATAGGTTGCTCTGGTCGACATGATCCCTGTACAGCTCTTTTTGTCATCATGTAAACTCTTTTTACAATGCAAATTCTTTATGTTCTGTTAACTTTCGCTATATTCTTTTTCTGTCTTTATGCTTGTGCTATTAATGCTGTTTGTGGTTGTTTCTTTTGGTTCTTTATGTTGCTCTCCAGGTTGCGCAGTCCAGTTCAAGTTTGGGGGTTTTTGTCTCAAAATGCCGTCCCTCCCCCTGGGTATTGTTGTTCCTTTTATACTATTTGTCCTTTTTGTCTCTAACTTGCATCCATGTCCCACATTGAGGACACTGTGTCGTTTAAGTTTGGGGGTGCATCAAAGCATTCTTGGCATATTTTTGGTTCCATAATTTTTGCTAAGCAATGATAGTATAACTTGACACTTGTCGGAGATGAAACATATGTTTAATACCTTGTGTATAGAAGCAATTGAAATTTTTGAAAATAAAGAAAAATTTGAGTTGAAAGGATCATGTAGATTCAAACTAGTCTGTATAAATGTTTCAATTAGATTCTTGCTGGATTTACACTCTTTTAAGCTTCACAATGCACAGATGCACATTGGAAACTTAACTGTGAGGCATGCAGCTGATTAACCTTGACCTTGGCCTAGTTAATCTGATTTGATGGACCTGATAGATGAATATCTTTGGCATGAATTAAGTCAAAAAAAAAAAAAAAAAAAAAATGAAAAATGACCAGTTGACGTTCGTAGCCTTCCAACTCGAGCTATTAAGCCCTTTGGAGTGTCTCTACGCTTAACACCCGAAAGCCATCTGGTTTGGGAGTTGTTGGCCTAACGCTTGTTACAAGGGTTGGTTAGAAAGCTTAAAGGACTTAAACATTGCACGGTCATTCAAAAAAAAAATTGTAATAAACATGGTTAGCTGAAGTTCGTAGCCTTTCCAACTCGAGCTATTAAGCCCTTTGGAGTGTCTCTACACTTAACACCCTAAAGCCGTCTGGTTTGGGAGTTGTTGGCCTAACGCTTGCTACAAGGGTTGGTTAGAAAGCTTAAGGGACTTTAGCATTGCACAACCATTCTATGTTTCGCTTATGTGTGGAAATAAACTGTTAACAAGCAACAAAAGTTGTCTTGAAAATAAAATCATGCCTTAGGGACTTCATGTAAAAGGGAATTCAATGATTTGAAAACTTGTGCTTTGTAATTGGAAAAGAAAGTAAAAGCCGCATGTTGAGAATCCAATTCACTTTCACTGAAGCTAGAGTTGATTTCCATTCAAGAGATGATAATTGAGTTATTTATATAGACTTTGATGTTGATGCATGTATGTGGAAATGTATTTAGCCAATTTTTGTATCAATGCTTCATATATGCAAGGTAGTTTTCCCAATGACCCCATCTCCAGTTTTTATCTGTTTCAAGTTGTGTTTGAGCTATGTATCTATCTCATTTTACCATGGATGATATTTTTGTAGTAGCATGCCCATGGTTGTCTTTTCAATGAAGTATTCATTGTAGTTTTGCTAAGGGACTAGCAAAATGTAAGTTTGGGGGTGTGATAAGCGCCGAATATTGTATATTCAAGCGCCCTAAATTACATTAACAAAGTCCAGTTATTAATTATTTTATGTAGATTAACTCCATTTGCATGTTCTTATGCATTTTCAGGTTGAAGTGCAAAAAGGAAGCAAAAATGAGGCCTTGTGGAATTTTGAACAAAAAGGATGCCATTTCTGAATTTCTGGCAGCAGTGATCCTGACTTTTGTCGCCATTTTCAACCTTGTAAACTCAAGAACTAGACTTCCATCATAACATGAAAGATTTAGATCTCTGAATCAGCTTTCCAAATCTTCAAGTGGTTCATCATTCAGAATTCGGAGCAGAGAGTTATGATCTTCATAACAGAGGTGCGCAGAACTGCCTGGCAGCACTAATGTACTGCCTTTCTCCCCATTTTCGACCAACCAGACTTGAGAATTGGGTCTTCATCAAAACATGAAGTTTTTAAAGCACTGAATCAGCTCTCCAAATCTTCAAACAGATCATCATCCGGAGTTCAGGCCACAAAGTTATAGCAGTTTTCCCAAAATAGGTCAGCGCTGAGCAAGAGGAGCATGTTGCACATTGCACTAAGTTAGAGTGCTCGAGATCACCAAGCGTGTGCTCGAAAATCAGGCAGAATGCCCTTCGGAAATGGCTCATTTCAGCCCACTTGCACATTGGTTTCCTCAATGCCATCTTCCTTCTTTATGAAGTGGTTGGAGGTGTTCCTTGGAGGAGAGAGGGTGTTGTTGGAGCATAAAAAGCTACCCAAGGGCCACACATTAGGAAGCTTGGATTTTTAGAAGATAGAGGAGAGAGAAGAGAGCAAGAAGAAGAGGGTTCTTGGAGCAAAAGGAAGGGAGCTCGAAAATAGAGAAAAAGGGCAAGCTTCTTCTTTCTCCTAGCTCACTCATGGGTAACTAAACCTCATCTAGGGAGGTGATGAAGCCTCCCCTTATGCTCATGTTCTAGATTAGGTTCTATTTTGGGGATTATAATGTATAAACTTTGGTCTTTTCATAGTTTAAGAGCTTATTACTTCTTGTAATGAATATTCATGTTTAAATGATTGATGTGAGTTATTTAGCTTGTCTTGATGATTCTTACATTAGTCTTATTGCTTTTATTTTCATAGTGACAATGAAGATATTAACTATGAATGGTTTTCAAGGCATGTTAATTTTGAAGCTTGATATTCCATTGCTTAGGTACCTCCTTTGATGGACTATGCTTGATTCTTACTTTCATGTGCTTCATCATTTGATTGAATGCTTGATGGTCTTTTGCTTAAGTAATGTATTTGATACTACACCCTAGTCGAGGTAGTCCAAATGTGTTGTCTTTTGATAGACCATTCTTGTTTTAATCTCATGAACTCTTTATTAGTTATGAAGCAACTATGTGTTGCTACATAATTCTCGATCATTGCTTATATAGTGTTTATCCCCAATTTAGTCTTGATTTAGCATGTACTTAGGGCGTAGGTGGATTCACTTCTCTAGTTTCCCCTTTTATTATCTCTAACTCTCATTTACTAGCACTACTATTTTATGCATTCTAAGTTCCTAGTTTAGTGACCATAAAACAAACCCTCTATGAACACCCCTTATCACTCTAAAATGACTCTAGACACTTAGGTTGCCTTAAGACTAGCACAGTCCCAGTGGTTCGACTTACCCGACCAATAGCCCTATTTTACAATGATTCGTGCTATTGCGAAGGTTGATGTATAGTTGATCAACCGATCAGTAACAAACTTTCAGCCAATGACTCCCAGACCAGATGATCTTAGGGCATTAGGTGTCAGAACAGACCCCTAATGGCTTAATCACTCAGGCAATCCAAGTGCAAACCTGAACTTGATCATTTTCTACTTTCCTTTTTCTTCTTTGTTTTTTTATCTTGTTCTTTTCATTTTTCATTCACATTGGTGGAGAATTTTTTCTTTGTTACTTTGCATACGTACCAAATTTTTTTTGTATTTTTTTTTTTTTTATGCCTTGGTCATCAAAATTATCATATCTACTTGATCACCTCATTCTAACTCAAAACTAAACAAGAATTCCAATTTCTACCCCACAGAATTCATGCAAGTGTGACATTATGCAAAGTATAGCATCTAAGAGATCAACATCATTAAACAACAATCATCCTAACATAGTGAACCATAGGCCACCAACTGATTTTAAAATTTTTTAAGTAATCCCTTTTGCAATAATTTAGCATATAAACCAGTTCTAACCAGTATCAGACTGCAAACAGAGTATATAACTATCAACAGACTCAAATACATGCTTATATCATCAAATAGAAAATCCCATCCTTGCGTAAGCAGATTAAGCCAAAAATTAAAATTTTTAAGCCAACCTTACCCCTAAACTGATTGTGCACATTGTCCTTAATATGTGAGAACAAAGGAGAGTTAGAAAGATATTACCATACAAGTAGACCAGCAAAGATATGACAAAATACTGCACAGATGGGTAAAAAAAGAGTTGTCAGCATAGTCTCCTTCAATATAGTGGTTCCTCTCAAAATCACCCCGGAACTTAATCAATTGTATCTGTCAAAATCAATAAAATCCAACACACATCAAAGTATCAAGTATATGGAGTAAGCATTTAAAAATATAAACACAAGGATAAGATAACCAAAAACCATGTATATAAATCAGAAATCAGTACAATAGTTTAGAAAGAAAGACTTAGGGCAGGTATACATCATATGGAAATAAATACAGCAAAAAGACTGCCCTAGTCAACAAAAATATAGAAAAGTCCTAAAACTAATCCATAGGAGGTGGTGGTGGATCGGAAGAAGTGGATGGAGCAGACGGAGTGCAGCGAAGTAACTCCTCCAATATGCTCTGCTGCGCAATTAGCATCTGCCGCTGCACTGCCTGGCCATCCTGCAGCTCGGCCACCCTGGCCTATAAAGCTCTAATCTTAGCCTGAGAAGAACTCTCAAGTTGGGCTGCAAAAGCGGGTCTACTCCTAACCTGAGGCCTAGAATCGAAGAGATACATTTCCTCATCCGTAGCCTCATCGTCTGCTCTCCTATCAACAACCGCTACATATCCCTCATCACCAAACTCTATTGCATCTCTCCGATGGGCCGGCATATGTGTCCATACTTTATTCCATTCCCTCATTCCAAATTATGGAGATTCATCACAAAATTCCTCTTTTGGACTCACCACAAAATCCTATAGCTCTAATATCCTGGTAATCATATATGGAAAATGCAGCGCATGTGTAGGAATATCCTTATGTGGTCCAATCTGAGACCAAAACTCCAATAGCTGACAGAAAATCATCCTAGGGAACGAATACTAGTGCTCAAACTGGATAGCATAAAGGGCCTGGAGAAAGTCAGTATTCGTAATATTCTTATGTCCAAGAGGATGAACATTAGCAAAGATGATAAAATCTAAAATCCACAACCTCTTAGGAATTTTGCCTTTGGTAGTACTACTACGCTTTCTCCTAGCAAATCGACCATCATATAGCTTCTGAATTAAATTCTCAGCAATTGGTAACCTAGGAAAGGTGTGAAAGTAGGACAACTACGCCTCTCATATACTATTTCCAGTAATGTATTATAACATTTTAGAGCAGCAGCAATATCATCGGGATTAATAATTAGATCATGCCCATCAATTCTAGTCCTAAGCTCCCAAGGGTCATCCTCACTATAAACCAGATTGAGGTAAAACAAACGAACAAGACGAGGATAAGTAACCTGAGTAATAGCCCATCTAGTGCGTGGGTCATTGATGAATGCCTAATAATCAAAGGCCATTTCATAAGAAATTGGAATTGTCTGCCACGCACTTGGCAACACATCTTTCATCCCTCTAGCGGTCTTTGCAGAAGTAGGACGAACCATCATCAAGATAAACCTTCAAATTTCTCAAAAATCTCCAGTTCTTGGATTCTGCAAACCAAGGCTCAAGCTTCACGTACTGATGCTCAAGCTTTTGGTAACTGATGCTCAAGCCTCAACTTGCAAAGCTCGAGCTCTACATGAACTTCACCGATTCAAATCATAGAACTTAGTTTAATAAATCAATGAAGAGTAGATCTAAACAACTAGTCTATGTAGATGATGTATGAACAAAATTCATAAACTCATATATCTAAAACATAACTCATATTTCCCTTCATTAGATCTAGAAAATTAGTGAACTAAGGAAAATTTAATTGGAAAAAGGAAGAAGAAAAAGAAGTTTACCTCTATGTTTCCTGCAGATCTGGAACAATAACGTGAATTAGCACCGATTATGAATAGCAAGAGAACTTAGAGAGCTTTTATAAAGAACCATGACTTTCCTTTTTGTTCTAGGAGATGGAGTACTCAGTTTCCTGATTTTAACTTTTAAAACCTCAGGCTCGAGCATTAAGGGTATACGCTCGAGCATAATACCATAAATCCTTACAATTCACGATAAAAGGAAAGCTCCAGCTGTGGGTACTGATGCTCGAGCTTGTAGCTGATGATGCTCGAGCATGTAGCTGATGGTGCTCGAGCATGGAGACAAATTTTTGGATTTTTTTTTTCAATTTTTTTTTTCTTTTTCTATTTTATTCAAACCTAACTAACCTAAACCTAAATGAAAACTAAAATAAACCTAAAATCTAGAAAAGAAAATAATTAAATCAAAACTAAAATAATGAAATAAAAACCAAAGTAAACTATGGTAAAACATACAAATGTTAAGTTTAATGTCAACAGCTCGGCAGCATTCTAAGTTTAACGTCGATAGCTCGACGAAAACTTGACCTCTCTAGTCCAAGTAAATAGGATCATGAAGTTCTACTACCTCGACTGTGCTTCTTTGCACACTACCCTCTATGTAAAGTTTAAGTCTCTGTCCATTGACCTTGGACAATTGTCCAGTCTTGCAATCTTGTATCTCTATTGCACCATAAGATGTAATAGAAATAACCATGTATGGACCTTCCTAACGTGATTTTAACTTTCCAAAAAAGAGTTTTAGTCGTGTATTAAACAACCAAACCTTCTTCCCAGGCTCAAAAGACTTACGCAAGATATGCTTGTCATGAAATGCCTTAGTCTTTGCTTTGTAAACCATAGCACTCTCATAAACATCATTACGTAATTCTTCAAGCTTAATTAATTAAAGCTTCCTGTTAGAACCAACGGATGTCATATCGAAGTTGAGCTTGACCCAGAAAGCTCTGTGTTCTAGACAAGGCGGTAACGTAACATGCCAATCGGAGTCTTAAAAGCAGTACGATAAGCCCATAAAGCATCATTTAGTTTATAAGACCAATCTTTACGATCTGGCTTAACCGTTTTCTCAAGAATTCTCTTAATTTCACGATTAGATATTTTTACTTGGCCACTTGTTTGGGGATGATAGGCAGAAGCAACTTTATGAGTGATGGAGTATCTTTAGACCAAGGTACGGAAGTACCAATTACTAAAAATGTTCATTTGAATGAACTCAACCATAACTGCATGATCGGCGGTTTTAGTAGCCACTGCTTCAACCCATTTAGAAACATAGTCAACAGCCATAAGAATGTATTCATTATGATTACATAGAACAAAAGGACCCATGAAATCAATACCCCAAACATCAAAAACCTTAAAAACTAAGATTGGGGTTAAGGGCATCATGTTCCTTCTAGACATCGATCCAAGCTGCTGATATCTAAGGCATGACCTACAAAATAAATATGCATCCCGAAAGAGTGAAGGCCAAAACAAACCACATTAAAGAATCTTAGCTGTAGTTTTCTTTGCACTGAAATGACCTCCACATGCTAAACTGTGACAGAAGGTCAGAATACTATGAAACTCACTCTCAGGAACACATCTATGAATGATTTGATCAGCACAATATTTGAATAGCTGAGGATCTTCCCAATAGTACATCCTAATTTGGGAGAAGAATCGATATTTTTTCCTACTTTGACCATGATAAAGGAATTTTGCCTATCACGAGGTAATTCACAATATCAGCAAACCAAGGCAAATCCTTATAAGAAATCTCAAACAGTTGTTCATCCGGGAAGGAATCACAAACTAGAAGTGAAGTTGAGGTATCTACAATCAGAATTCTAGAAAGATGGTTAGCTACAACATTCTCTTACCCCTTTTTTATCCCGAATTTCGTAATTAAACTCTTGAAGCAAGAGGATCCATCGAATCAAATGAGGTTTGGTTTCCTTTTTGGAAAGAAGATGTTTCAAAGTAGAATGATTAGAATATACTACGACTTTGGAACCCAATAGATATGATCTGAATTTGTCCAAAGCAAAGACAACTGCAAGTAACTCTTTTTTTGGTTGTGGTATAATTCAATTGTACATCTGAAAGAGTTTTACTAGCATAGTAGATAACATGAGGAAGTTTATCTACTCATTGTCCCAAGATAGCACCCATAGCATAATCAGATGCATCACACATAATCTTAAATGGAAGAGCCCAATCCGAAGGATTCATGATAGGAGCTGAAGAAAGAAGAGATTGAAGCTTCTGAAAAGCTTCAAGACATGATTCATCAAAGACAAAAGGAACATCCTTTGTAAGTATATTACACAAAGGACGAGAAATTTTGCTAAAATCTCTAATAAAGCGTCGATAGAACTCGGCGTGCTTAAGAAATGATCGTACTCCCCTTACAGAGGTAGGAGGAGGCAATTTGGAGATTAAATCTACTTTAGCTCTATCAACTTCAATACCTCTCTCTGAAATGATATGTCCTAAAATAATACCCTTTTGAACTATAAAATGGCTCTTCTCCCAACTAAGAATAAGATTCGTTTCCCTACAATGCTAAAGTACTAAGGAAAAATTTTGGAGATGGTTTTTGAATGTGGACCCGAAAATAGAGAAGTCATCCATAAAGACTTTGAGAAAATTTTCAACCATGTCCGAAAAGATAGATATCATACACCTCTGGAATGTTATTGGCGCATTACATAATCTGAAAGGCATCTGTCTATAAGCAAACGTACCGAATGGACAAGTGAAAGTAGTTTTTTCTTGATCCTTAGGATTAATGGCCACCTGATTATAGCCGGAATATCCATCTAAAAAAGCAATAATAGCTCTAGCCAGCCAATCACTCTAGAATCTGATCAATGAATAGAAGTGGAAAATGATCTTTTCTAGTAACGGAGTTGAGTTTTCGATAATCAATACACACACGCCATCTAGTGGTGGTGCACTGTGGAACTAATTCTCCCTCGAAATTCTCAACTACTGTAATACATGTCTGTTTAGGTACTACTTGAATAGGACTCAACCACTTGCTATCTGATATAGGGTAGATTATTCCCGCATCTAGCAACTTCATAACTTCCTTCAACACTACCTCTTTCATATTAGGATTCAATCTTTATTGGAACTCCGGAGATATTCGAGAATCCTCTTCCAAATGAATCTGATGCATGCAAATTGTGGGGCTAATTTCTTTCAAATCAGCCACACTCCACCCAATAGCCTCTTTATTTTGCTCAAGAACTTTTAAGAGACTACTTTTTTGGGAACTTGTAAGATTGGATGCAATGATCACCGGGAGGGTGTCATTTAAACCTAAAAAAGCATACTTGAGCTTTTCCGGTAGTGGCTTAAGCTCAAACATAGGTGGAGACTCTAACAAAGGAATAGGCGGAGTACTAAAAAGTGGTGGAAGAGGCTCTAACCTAGATTTCCATGGAGGAAAATCTGTGATAGGAGTGGAATTGAGCAAAGAATTCACTTCAGTTATTGAAGAATCAATATCGAAATCTTCATAATTGAAGTGATTCAAACAAGCTTCTAAAGGATCCTTGGATAAAATAGTTGGGAGTGATTCCTTAACCAACTCATCAATAACATTAAGGAAGAAGCATTCACTATCATCGTGGGGATGATGAATAACATTGAAGATGTTTAGCTTGATTTTCATATTTCCAAAAGATAAATCTATGGCTCCAGTCCTACAGTTAATGCAAGCATTCTCTGTGGCTAGAAAAGGTTGCCCAAGAATGACTGGAATATACTTTTTGTAATCGTGGACTGGTTCTATATCAAGAACTAGAAAATTAACCAAAAAATAGAATTTGTCCACTTTTATGAGTACATCCTTAACAATACCTCGTGGTTGTCTGACAGAATGGTCAGCAAACTGTAAAACAACCGACGTGGGTTTTAACTTTCCCAAACCTAACTTTTCATACACCGAGTAAGGAATAAGATTAACACTTGCTCCAAGGTTAAGAAGTGCTCGCTCTATCACATTGTTTCCAATGATGCAAGAAATTGTAGGAGCACTAGGATCTTTAACCTTTAGAGAAGTGTTGTATTTAAGAATAGCACTGACTTCCTCAGTGAGACAAACTTTCTTAGGAACTTGGCTTTTTGATTTTCTCCTAAGAGTGCACAAGTCCTTTAGAAATTTGGAATAGGCTAGAATTTGCTTTATAGCATCGAGCAAAGGAAGATTAATTTTGACCTGTTTAAAGACCACCATCATATCTTGAATTTTCTCCCCTTGTTTACCAAAGTGGGAGGGTTCCTTGAGACGTTCAAGATAAGGCGCTTTTGGCTCATAAGTTGTCTCATGATTAGGAGTAGATGAAGAAGTGACTCCACCTTTAACTCCTCTTGTGGATTGTGGAATAACACTTGAGGAAACATCATTAGGATGTGGCTGATGAATGATAAGAACAATGGGAATCCTAAGCCTTTTTTTTACCTCCTGTCATTTTTCAACTTGGTTATCAACCACTCTACCACTCCTCAATGTTGTGATAGCCTAAACTTGCTTATGATGAATACCTGAGGAATTGGTTTCATCAATCATGTAAGTCTACCCTTTCGGGTTGGCTATTGGCTGACTAGGCAGCTTTCCATCATCTCTTCGAGATAGAGTACTCGCTATTTGCCAAACTTGTGCCTTTAGCTTTGCTATGGCTTGAGAATGAGAATTAAGAAGTTGGGTGTTGGCTTTAAGATCAACAAGAGTATTGAGTACTTGTTCCTCAAAAGCAAAATTTCTAGGAGGAGGTGGAAGATTAGGAGCTTGAATGGATTGATTCCTAAACTGAGGTGGACGGTAAATACCAGATTGGTTGAAAGAATTATTTTGTGGCATAGGATTAGATGAATTTCGATACTGCCCCTGAGATTGGGAAATAGTGTTTCCTTGATTCTGATTGGGATGATCTCTCCAGCCAGGATTATATGTAGAAGAATATAGATTATAAGCTAGCCTAGAGAATGTAGCATTCATTTGCTCCTATAGGATCTCAGATGATTGTCCCAGCATAGGGCAAGCGTCAGCAAAATGGTTAGGATTAACATAGATAGAACAAACTTCCTTTGGCAAGGCAGTTTGTGGATTAATGATAGAAGCAAAGCCATATAATAAAACTTGATAGAACCTACAGTTTAAGGCTTCTATTTGAGCAGCTAACTCACTTGATTTATCTAACTCGTAAATTTTTTCAACCTTATGCATTCCAGTTGAAGACCTAGACCTAGAGTAAAAAGTATGTTGCACTGAGTTTTCACTTAGAGCCTCAAACAGTTCCCAGACGTCAGTTGGACTCTTACGCAGAAAAGCTCCATTACCGGAAACATCAACCGTATTTCTATAAGAATCCGTGAGACTATCATAGAATATTTGTATTAAGTGCCATTGAGCAATATTATGGTGTGGACACTTTCTTAAAAGATCATTATACCTTTCTCATGCATCATGGAGCTGTTCTCCCGGGATTTGGGAAAATGTCATGATTTTTCTTCTCATTTGTGTGGTTTTACCCATAGTGTAGTATTTCTTCAAGAACTCTTGTTGCAACATGTCCCATGTAGATATGGAATTTGTTGGAAGGGACTGCAACCAAGTTCTTGCTTTGTCTTTGAGAGAGAACTGGAAAAGATGCAATCTGAATGAATCATTGGCTAGAGTGGTCAACTTTGTAGTTGAGCACAATTCCAAAAACACATCCAAGTGCTTATAAGGATCCTCTGTTGCATACCTTGGAAGGTAGGAAGCATTTAGATCATAGCAGGCTTGATCTCAAAATGGGTTGCATCAGCATCCAGAAAAATAAAACACGAAGGGGAAGTATATGTGGTAAAAATGTGATGAGCGCTGAAAAGTGAGCATTTAAACCCCTTAAGCGAGGGTATTTTAGTCCATTCATCTATCTTTATTTACCCGTTTTAGTACTTATTTGTGTTTTTGTCTATTTTTAGGTCAATAATGTTAAAATGGGCTAAAAATAGTTTCTTACAACATTTTTGGAGTCAAAACTAAGTCTTGGTGAGAATTTGGAGCGAAAGGAGGCTAATGTTGAAAATCTGCCAAGTTGGATCCATCCAACTTATTTCTGATCAATCCAACTTATTTTTGATCGATCCAACTGTTCGCGAAAGTTATTAAAAAGCAGATCTGAATCTCATTTCGACCCAACTCGGGCTGTGCTTCAAAGGGACGATTCTAAGGCCGAGTTCTCACATTTTTGGGCTCCCAAAGCCTTGTATATATGAGAGATTAAACCATTTTTGGAGGGAGATTCATATTTTATATTGTAATTTCTATTTCTTCATTAGTTTCTCTCTCTAGAAAGTTAGAGATTAGGGTTAGAAGAAAAGAGGGAAGTGGAGGCACATCTCTAGATCTATCTCTAAATCCACTATCTCTATTTCTTTAGAGCTTCAAAGAAGGAGAAGAAGAAGAGGAAGAAGAAGATGGAGCCATGTTTGGAGCTTACCCTTGAGGGTTTCATGACCACATCCACCTCCTCCATGATTGGCTAGATCTACACTTAGGGCTTGAATGAGCCCTAAGTCTTGTGTAATCTAAACCCTTATATTTATATTTTTGGGGATATATATATATATATATATATATATATATATATATATATATTGTTGTGATTAGTGCTTAGCCTTGTGATTGTTGATTTAATTCTTCCTATTGATTCTCCATTTTAATTATATGTTGTCTTATGTGTAATTATTTGAGAATTGATCTCTACACTAGATTCTCTATGTTGTTTGCATGTCTATGTGTGATTAATTAAGGAGTTAGTGATGGTTAAGCATGGGTTTTCATTGAATGGGTTTGTCAATTAATTTGATGGATTATTCTTATACTTGATGGGTTGTTCTACAATTTAATTAATGCTTGTAGGTAGGTAGACAATCTTTACTTGTTTTGATATTCTATGGCTTATTATTGCAAATTCCATGATTCTCTAGATTGATTTGTGCTACAATTGTGTTTAGTTTGATGGGTCATGCTTAAAATTGATGGGTTGTGCTACACTTAGTTTAAGTAGACAATTCATACTTTAATTTGATGGTCCATGCTTAATATTGCAATTGGTAGTCGCATTTTGTTCACAACAATGTAATCTCCATTAATGGAAAACAAGTGGTTAATTACATGAGCTTAGTGGTGATTCCAACACCCTAAGACCTCTCTTCATATCTCTTAAATCCCTATCTCTCACTAGTTTACTTTTCTTGCATTTTAATTAATTGAATTTTTGTTTAATTCAAATAATCAATCTCTCCTTTGCAATCTTGTGATCCACTAGAGTCGAAGTTAATTTCCAACACGTATAATCCCTTGGGAGGTTCCGTACTCACTCTTGCTACGTTAGTAGTAGTGTTGGTAATGGTTTTTATAAATTTAAATTTGACCTAAACGGCTTTTCTTGAACCACACATTCATTACATTATTTTGACGTACACAAGCGGCTTCTATTGTCAAATTTTGGCGCCGTTGCCGGGGATTAACGGTTTTGTTAGGATTAAACTAGACAATAGTGTTCATTTGATTGCTTATATTTTTATTTTATTTTCCATTGTATATTCTTTTCTCTTGTTCTCATATTTTATTTGTCAATTAGGTACTTGACTACAAGAAAGGCAAGCTTTGGAACTTGAAGCAATCATTGGAGCTTAAAGTTAACATTGGAATTTGAAGTTGCTTAAGGACCGTTGTGAGCAATTCTTGGAACTCTTGTATTTTAATTGTTTCACTTCTTTGCATGCTTGTGATAGCCCTTGTTGAGGCTCATTTTATTGCTTAAATCTTTGTCCAAGCATTGGCCCGTGTGGAGGCCATTATTTGTTGTATTTGGATTTTGAATGTGGATGGAGCCATTGTTTGATCCAAGTTTGGGGGAAAATTACTTCCCCTCACCTTATGTCCCTCCACCATATTTTGATCCTTATGAGGTTGAGTCCAATTCATTTCAACATGCATCATTTAATTATGGACTTAATCACTCTTTTGATCCTTCTTATGACTATTGCCCTCCCCCACCATTTTATGATGAACCAAATCCACCACCATATAGGTACTCACCTGGATTTGAAGAAAAAGTTTTAGCTTTACTTGATGTGCATATTTTACAAACTTCACTTGTTAATTCTCATTCTCAAACTTTAGCTAAGTTAGAAGCTCAAGTTGAGCAAATTGTAAGTACTCTTTCATGCCAAGAGGAGGAGAAAAAGGCAAATGAAGAAATGGCAAGAACTTCAATGTATATAGATAAGGATGATAAGAGTGAAGAGGAGGATGAAACAAGTGAGCTAATACCTAGCACTCTATCTTGTATAGAGGAGGAAGTGGCAAGTGAGTTAGTCGCTAATCCAATAGAGCATAACATGATTAATGAGGACTTTCCTTGTTTTGATTATGATTTTGTCTCAGACATTGCTACTCTAGAGAGTGATGAGATGTTGACCACTATAGAGGTAGGAGAGAATGAGGAGGAACTTGTTGAAGAGGGCCTTCCTTCTATTATCTCTAATGACCATCTTGAGACTCATCTTTTCGAAATGTATAAAAATTGTGGTTTTGACCTTGAAAGCTCCAAAAATGAAATAAACTCTCTAATGGACTCCTTAGCTAACTTGGAGGGTGAGGAGATAATAATTTTTTAGGGAAAGAAAAAAGATGAAGAGAGGGTGTTTCTTGACATTCCAAATTAGTTTTTGAAAGACTTTGCCTTGCCAAGTGCAAGGCTGCTCATCATTGATTTTATTTTCAAACCGTGGATGAAAGGAACGAAATCATCTTTTTCATTTCTTTTCAAGTCATTCTTTTGGAAGATGATTCCATTGTCATAAGTGAGGCATCAAATGAGAAAAGTGAAAAGAGGATCAATAAGGATGTTTCATATCTGGCTTTTGATTCTTTTGATTAGTGAGTTGACCCAACGTCTTGCTAGAGACGTTAAACACTAGTATTCGTAAGGTGTCACAACCCTATTCCTCTCTCATTTCTATTTTAAATTTCATTTCTTACAAAGTCGAGATATTTGCTTTGGGTTCATATGCATTGCTAGGAACTGTGATTAGGATTGCATGCACTTTCATGTTGAAAATGAGAATTTTGTTCCTGTTCGATCGATCTCAAAAGAGGTTCAATCGATTGAACTCTATATCTACATCAAACCTGCATCCAATCACCTCTCTGTCCAATCGTTCGAAGGAAACCTGCATATTTTAGCTCTCTATCTGATCAATCGTAAATTCTTCGATCGATCTAGATTCATCTTGGATCGATCTGCAATCTCAACACTTAGAAAAATTTTGAACTTGTATCCAACCTGCATCCAAAGACTTCTCTGTCCCATCATTCGAACATGTCTGCAGATTTTTGCATGTTCGATCGATCGAAGCCTATCAGAGATCGATCTTGGTTTGATCGATCTACGCTCTTTTGACTTTGAATTTGACTTTGAATTTCAAATTCATAAAACTTACAAAAATTCCAAAAATATTTTATTTTTACTTTATTTCAAAAATTTGCAAAATCCAAAAATATTTTTAATTAAAAAAGAAGAAGAAGAAGATGGTTTTTCAAAGTAGCATTCCATCTAGTTAGAGACGTTAAACTTAGCACCCATTTTGCATATTTCTGGCATTTTTCGTTTTTCTTTGCATGTTTTCACATATAAAAAAAATAATACTAATAATAAATAAATAATAAAAAAGATTTTTTTTTATTTTTTATTTTTCATTATTTTATTCTTACATCTTTTCTTACTTTTTGTTTTTCATTTCTTGCATTGTACATATTCTTTCATTATATTTTACTTTCTTTATTCTTCTTTTTTGTATTTTGTTTATGCATTTTATTTTTTATTTTTCTTGCATTTTGTTGCATTGTACATACTTTTATAAAAAGAAAAATATAAAAACTTTTCACCATTGTACCCTTATGTGTAGTCATGCATACCTTATGATTTATATTGGGCTTGATCTCATATCTCTCTTTCATCTTTTGCTATATATTGTCATAAAATGCATGATTTGATTATTCTTATCCCATTTGAGATTTGATATGAGTTTGCTAGTGTGGTTATTCAAATAGGTTGTTGATTCCAAGTTTGGAGGAGACCCTTTTCATATTAGATCATGACCAGGCTTCATGTCTACATCACCACAGTATACTCTTTCCATCCTTTCCATTGTTTTCATTGCACATTGAGGATAATGTGCCGTTTAAGTTTGGGGGTAAGGTGACTTTGTTGCATTTTACTTAAAGTTGAGCTTGAAATGTATGATTGAGATTGGAGATCCATGTTAGCTATGATTTTGATCTTTTGAGGACTATATTGCTTAGAATTTAAAAATTGTTTGACTTGAGAGTCCAATACTCCTTGTATGCCTTGTGGATGTCATTTAGGAGTAAATTTTTTGAAAAATTGATATCTTGCTTGCACTTGTGTTCCATATCATCTTGATTTTGTGATTGTTTTGAGATTCACTTTAGGATTCTAAACTAACACAGACGCACACTAGCATTCATTTGTGGGGTACATGCTTTGTTAATTATTGAATTGATTATATCCCAATTGAGCTAGTAGTGCATTTAAAACTTTCATTTTTAATAAAGGTGGATAACAACCCCTCTTCACTAAGTAGCCAGGATTCTAGCCTCATCAAGCATTGAACTTCTCGTGCCGAAAGGTGGAGGGCCCGAACTCTAGGTAAATAATTTGAAAAAAATAAAAATAAAAAGTTGCAAAAGCAATAAAAAAGTGAGGACTTCTCCCAAAAAGGTGAGAAGTGGGAAATGATTAGATGGAGGTTGTTTTGATTTGTAGCCTAGTTGATTTGAGCTTGTAAGTCCTTAGGGGTGTTTAAACACCTAATGCCTTAAAGTCATCCGGTTTGAGAGTCCTTGACCTAACGCTCGACCTCATGGATCGCTAGAAAGCTTAATAGATCAACACATTGCACTATGCTTTCATCTTTGATCCTTAGGGATAAAAAAAAAAAAAAAAAAGAAAAAAAAAAATTCGAGTGAAAAGAATAAGCGCACATAGAACAATAAAGTTTTAATAAAAGGTCCACTCTTTGTCTTGATGATCGGTAATAGATTTGTGTGCTAGTTTGAGGGTAAGGATGAGATCATTTCTTTAGTTGGCTAAGATAACAACATATTTGATGCCGGTCCACTGAAAAAGGATTCTAGACTTATTTTGATTTACATGATCATTTTCTTGATGTGTGGAGGATCATATTTGTTTGCTTGATGTTGAAATTTTGGGAGATTGCTTGGAAATGGTTGAAAAATTGCATATTTGAGGTAGTTTTCTCCTAATGCTTGTTTGCAATATTGGTGCCTCTTTAGTGAGAATGAGCTTAATGTTTGTAGGTATCATTTTTGGAAACCCTCACGAGACTTCACTCGTCCACTAGGGGTAACCTAGGGGTTTAAAAGGCTTGTTGCATATACTAAATGCAATCGTGTTCCCTACGAAATTGGCGTTATCCATTTATTGCTTTCTAGTTCATAGTTGTATAGTTGTTCATTTCATTCATTTACTTTATAATTCATTGCTAGGGACTAGCAATATTTGAGTTTGGGAGTGTGATGAGCGCAGAAAAGTGCGCATTTAAACCCCTTAAATGAGGGTATTTTAGTCCATTCATTTATCTTTATTTACCCGTTTTAGTACTTATTTGGGTTTTTGCCTATTTTAGGTCAATAATGTTAAAATGGGCTAAAAATGGTTTCTTACAACCTTTTTATAGTCAAAACTAAGTCTTGGTGAGAATTTGGAGTGAAAGGAGGCTGATGCTGAAAATCTGCCAAGTTGGATCCATCCAACTTATTTCTAATCGATCGAACTTTCTCTAATCAATCGAAGAAAAGTTGGATCGGTCGAATTGTTCGCGAAAGTTTTTAAAAAACAGATCTGAATCTCATTTCGACCCAACTCAGGCTGTGCTTCAAAGGGACAATTCTAGGGCCGAGTTCTCATAATTTTGGGCTCCCAAAGCGTTGTATATATGAGAGATTAAACCATTTTTAGAGGGAGATTCATATTTTACATTGTAATTTCTATTTCTTCATTAGTTTCTCTCTCTAGAAAGTCAGAGATTAGGGTTAGAAGAAAAGAGGGAAGTGGAGGCACATCTCTAGATCTATCTCTAAATCCACACACTCTCTCTCTCTAGAGCTTCAAAGAAGAGAAGAAGAAGAGGAAGAAGATGATGGAGCCATGTTTTGAGCTTACCCTTGAGGGTTTCATGACCACATCCATCTCCTCCATGATTGGCTAGATCTACACTTAGGGCTTGGATGAGTCCTAAGTCTTGTGTAATCTAAACCCTTGTATTTCTATTTTTGGGGATTTATATATATATTGTTGTGATTAGTGCTTAGCCTTGTGATTGTTGATTTAATTCTTCTTATTGATTCTCTATTTTAAATACATGTTGTCTTATGTGTGATTATTTGGGAATTGATCTATACACTAGATTCTCTATGTTAGTTGCTTGTCTATGTATGATTAATTAAGGATTTAGTGATAGTTAAGCATGGGTTTTCATTGAATGGGTTTGTCAATTAATTTGATGGATTATTCTTATGCTTGATGGTTTGTTCTACAATTTAATTCATGCTTGTAGGTAGGTAGATAATCTTTACTTGCTTTGATATTCTATGACTTATTATTGCAAATTTTATGATTCTCTAGATTGATGTATTCTACAATTGTGATTAGTTTGATAGGTCATGCTTAGAATTGATAGATTGTGCTACACTTAGTTTAAGTAGACAATTTATACTTTAATTTGATGGTCCATGCTTAATATTGCAATTGGTAGTCGCATTTTGTTCACAACAATGTATTCCCTATTAATGGAAAGCAAGTGGTTAATTACATAAGCTTACTGGTGATTCCAACACCCTAAGACCTCCTTTCATATCTCTTAAATCCCTATCTCTCACTAGTTTACTTTTCTTGCATTTTAATTAATTGAATTTTAGTTTAATTCAAATAATCAATCTCTCCCTTGCAATCTTGTGATCCACTAGAGTCAAAGTTAATTTCCAACACGTATAATCCCTTGGGACGATCCCTACTTACTCTTGCTACGTTAGTAGTAGTGTTGGTATTGGTTTTTATAAATTTAAATTTGACCTAAAAGGCTTTTTTTGAACCACACATTCGCTATATTATTTTGACGTATACAAGCGGCTTCTATCGTCAAATTTTGGCGCCGTTGCTTGGGATTAACAGAGATCGATCTGAGCTTTAGTTCAATCGATCATAGAGAGTTTCCTTTCACCACTTTGCTTACACTTTGCTCATTTCTTCCTTTAAGCTTAAGATTGCATCTTTTAATGCTCTAATTTGGTTGAATTAACTTATTTTAGGGATAAGTTCCTGAAAAGGGAAATAACACGAAATTAGATAGATAAAGGTACAAGAACGTTCAAGTTTAAGGGGTTTAAATGTGCACTTTTTAGCACTTATCACACCCCCAAACTTAAATATTGTTAGTCCCTTACAATGAACTAGAAAGGAAATAAAGCAATGAATAACTATACAACTATGAACTAGAAAATAATAAATGGATAATGCCACTTTCGTATGGAACACGATTGCATTTAGCATATATAACAAGCCTTTTAAACCCCTAGGTTACCCCTAGTGGACGAGTGAAGTCTCGTGAGGGTTTTCAGAAATGATACCCACAAACATTAAGCTCATTCTCACTAAAGAGGCACCAATATTACAAATAAGCATTGGGAGAAAACTACCTCAAGTATGCAATTTTTCAACCATTTCCAAACAATCTCCCCAAATTTTAACAACATGCAAGCAAGTATGGTCCTTCACACATCAAGAAAATGATCATGCAAATCAAAACAACTCTAGAATCCTTTTTAAGTGAACCGGCAATAAATATGTTACTATTTAAGCCAACTAAAGACATAATTACATCCTTACCCTCAAACTAGCAAACAAATCTAGTACTGATCATCAAGACAAAAGTGGACCTTTTATCTAGGTGCACTTATTCTTCTTCGTCTTTTTTTTTTTTTTTTTTCTCTCTCTCTCTAATCCTAAAGATCAAAGATGGAAGCATAGTTCAATGTGTTGATCTATTAAGCTTTCTAGTAATCCATGAGGTCGAGTGTCAAGTCAATGACTCCCAAACCAGACGGCTTTAGGGCATTAGGTGTTTAAACACCCCTAAGGACTTATAAGCTCAAATCGACTAGGCTATAAATAAAAAAAACCTCCATCTAATTATTTCCCACTTCTCACCTTGTGACAGAAGTCGTCACTTTTTTTATTTGCTTTTGCAACAACTTCTTTGTTTTTTTTTTTTTTTTTTTCAAGTTATTAATCTAGAGTTTGGGTCCTCCGCCTTTCGGCGTGAGAAATTCAGTGCTTGATGAGGCTAGAATCCTGGCTACTTAGTGAAAAAGGTTTGTTATCCACCTTTATCAAGAATAAAAGCTTTCAATGCACTACTAGCTCAATTGGGATAAAACCAAATCAATAATCAACAAAGCGTGGACCCACAAATGAATGCAGTGTACACCTATGCTATTTTAGAATCTTAGAATGAATCTTAAAATAATCACAAAATCAAGATGATGTAGACCACAAAAACAAGCATGATATCAATTTTTTGAAAAATTTACTCCTAGAGGGCATCCATAAGGTATACAAAGAGTATTGAACTCTCAAATTAAGCAATTTTTAAATTTTAAGTAATATAGTCCTCAAAAGATCAAAATCATAGCTAACATCAATCTCAAATCTCAATCATACATTTAAAGCTCAACTTAAATAGAATGCAACAAAGCCACCTTACCCCCAAACTTAAACCGCACATTGTCCTCAATGTGCGATGAGAACAATGGAAAAAATGGAAAGAATATACCGTAGTGGCAAAGACATGAAGCTCGGTAATGATCCATTGGGAAAACTGCACCCCCAAACTTGGAATCAATAACCTACTTGAATAACCACATTAGCAAACTTACATCAAATATCAAATGGGATAAGTGGCAAGTCAAATGATACACTCTAAGGTAATATAGCACAAGATGGAAGAGATAAGAGAGTAAGCCCTGATGAAAGTATGCATGACAACATATAAAGGCACAATGGGGAAATGTGTGTCTTTTTTTTTTCGATATATGAAAGTGTGTACAATGAAACAAAATGTAAGAAATATGCACAATGATTGCTAAGTTTAACATCTCTAGTAAGACGGAATACCATTTTGAAAGATTGTTTATTTATTTATTTATTATTTTATTTTTTTTTAAACTATGATCAATCGAAGAATGATCAATCTCAATTCGATCGATTGAGGACCTGAAAACCTACAGTATGCTTCGAAAGATACACAGAGGGATGATTTTTTTTTCAGAGATTGAAAATTTTTCTAAGTACAGAACTATGATCGATCGAAGGGAAAATTGGATCGATTGAGTAATTCTTGGATCGATCGGAGAGAAAGTTTGCACGATACACAGAGAGGTGAAATATGTAGAGAATTTTCGCACAATGGATCTGAGAGAAGAGAGTATTCAGAGAAGATGTTCGATCGATTGAAGGGTAAACTGGATCGATCGAATAGGCAGAAACCCTAACATTTTCCGTTGCATAACGAATCCAAACAAGTCTATGATGATGGAAGCAAAAAGAATGATAGTACTCAAGAAGAAACAAATTGAACATCCTTTGATAATATTGAGTCCACCACTATATCTCTTCATAGATAGGATCCACCAAGAGGGCGGCTTCCACATGCCGTTAAAAAACTTGCCCCTTAATGTAGGGCTTCAACTTTTGCCCATTCACTTTGAATATATTCCCATTTTTTAAGCTTTTTATTTCAACCGCCCCATGAGACGCAACATAAATGATTTCATATGGGCCTTCCCATTTGGTACGGAACTTCCCGGGAAAGAGTTTAAGCCTAGAGTTGAAAAGCCATGCTTTTTGACCGGGTTCAAAAGATTTCTTCACAATATGCTTGTCATGAAAAGCTTTAGTTCTTTTTTTGCAAAGTTTGGCATTATCATAAGCATTATGTCTCAACTCTTCCAACTCATTCAATTGAAGTAAATGGTTCTTTCCAGCTTTGTCAAGGTCAAGATTGAGCTTTTTAACTGCCCCCATAGCCTTGTGTTCTAGCTCAACCAGAAGATGGCAAGGCTTTCCATACACAAGTCTATAAGGATACATGCTAATGGGAGTCTTATATGTCGTTCGGTAAGCCCACAAAGCATCATTCAACTTGCGTGACCAATCTTTCTGGGTTGTGTTTACCATTTTCTCAATAATATACTTAGTTTCCCGGTTTGAAACTTTTACTTGCCCATTTGTTTGAGGATGGTAATGGGTCGCGACTTTATGAGTAACGGAGTACTTGAGAAATAATTGCTTCAAGAATTGATTGCAAAAATGCTTTCCTCCATCACTAATCATGGCTCTTGGCATACCAAAACGAGTGAAAATGTTGGATTTAATGAATTGAACAACCACGGAGTGGTCATTTGTTTTGGTAGCACAAGCCTCCACCCACTTAGAAACATAATCAACGGCAAGTAAAATATATTGAAAGCTATAAGATATAGGAAAAGGACCCTGAAATTAATGCCCCATATATCAAAGATCTCCACAACAAGAATATTTGTCAAGGGCATCATGTCTCTTCTTGACATCTCTCACACTCGCAAAAATTGTAGGCACCTCTATGGACGGTGGGCCAAAATAGCCCACTTTGAATAACCTTCAAAGCGGTCTTCTTTGCACTAAAATGCCCACCACATGCAAAGGTATGACAAAACACAAGGACATTTGGGATTTCACTCTCTGGAATGCATCTTCTCACTATTTGATCTGGACAATATCGAAACAAAATAGGATCTTCCCAACAGTAATTCTGGATGTTAGCAAAAAAATGTTTCTTTGCTTGCTTTGACCAATTAGTTGGAAGTTTGCAAATTGCAAGAAAGTTCACAATGTCGGCAAACCAAGGCATTTGGCCGTTAGAAACCTGGAAGAGTTTTTCATCGATAAATGAATCACGAATTGGTGGACTAGGCGAAGATTCTATCATTAACCTCGAAAGATGATTGGCAACCACATTTTCGGTGCCTTTCTTATCCTTAATCTCAAAATCAAATTCTTGAAGCAGCAAAATCCATCTTATCAACAAGGTTTCGTTTCTTTCTTGGTCAAAAGATGCCTCAAAGCAGCATGATCAGAATAGATAATAACATTTAACTTTAAGAGATAGGACCAGAATTTATTAAGAGCATACACTACGGCAAGTAATTCTTTCTCGATAGTGAAGTAATTCAATTGAGCTCTCGAGAAAGTCTTTCTTGCATAGTATATGGTGCATAAAAGTTTTCCTATCCGTTGTCCCAAAACTACTCCCATGGCATAATCAGAGGCATCACATATGATTTCAAATGGTAATGACTAATTGGGAGGTTGCATAATAGGAGCAGATGACAAAAAACCACGAAGTGTATGGAAAGCATCAAGGCATGCTTAACTAAAGACGAATGGAGTCTTCTTGGCAAGAAGATTGCATAAGGGTCTTGTAATTTTGCTAAAGTCTTTGATAAAATGGCGATAGAAGCCGGCATGACTTAGAAAGAACAAACTTCTCTCACTATAGAAGGTGGAGGCAATTCAGAAATGGGCTCAACTTTCGCTTTATCAACTTCGATTCCCCTTTTTGAAATGACGTGACCCAGAATAATACCTTCTTGAACCATGAAATGGCTCTTCTCCTAAATAAGAACGAGGTTTGTTTCATGACATCTTTTAAGCACTAGAGAAATATTTTTAAGACATGTATCAAATGAAGACCCAAAGACCTAAAAATCATCCATAAAAACCTCTAGATACTCTTCCACCATGTTCGAGAAAATTAACATCATACATATTTGGAATGTGATAAGAGCATTACATAAACCAAATAGCATCCATCTATAGGCAAATGTGCCAAAAGGACAAGTAAAGGTGGTTTTCTCTTGGTCTAAAAGGTCAAGGGTTACTTGATTGTAACCCGAATAGCCATCAAGGAAGCAATAATATTGTTGCCACCAATCTCTTTAGAATTTGATCAATAAAGGGCAAAAAGAAGTGATCTTTTCTAGTGGCAGTATTTAAATTTCGGTAATCAATGCATACACGCCACGAATTGGCGGTACGCTTAGAAATTGTCTCACCTTTTGAATTCTTAACCACTGTAATCCCCGATTTCTTGGGAACCACCTGAGTTAGACTCACCCATTTACTATTAGAGATTGGATAAATGATACCTGTATCTAAGAGCTTGACAACTTCTTTTTAACCACTTCTTCCATGTTTGGATTCAATCTCCTTTGGGCATTTCTAAAAGGTTTTTCATCCTCTTCCATAAGAATACGGTGCATACAAATGGAAGGGTTAATTCCCTTTAGGTTGGCTACACTCCATCTAATGGTTTCCTTAGTTTCTTTAAGCATATTTAAAAGATCATTCTCTTGGTCCACTTCAAGACTTGAAGAAATGATGACCGGAAGAGTCTCTTTCGAACCTAAGAAGGCATACTTGAGATTGGAAGGAAGAGTTTTAAGCTCAAGAGTGGGTGGGGAGATTAAAGATGGAACCGGTGGAGTGCTAGAAAGTGGAGGAAAATGTTCTTTTGGAGCTTTCCAAGGTGGAAAATCCAAGCTTGCAACAGATTCCATTAAATTACTTACTTCACTAATTGAATCCTCATTATCAAACCCACAATTGCTATACATTTCAAGAAGACAAGATGCAAGAAGGTCCTCGGAGAGAAGAGATGAAAGATTGTCCTCGGTTGGTTTTTTCACAATCATAAAAGGAATGGACTCCTCAACAACCTCATCCAAGACGTCTATGAGACAACACTCGTCTTCATCGATAGGATGTCGACTTGCATTGAAAACATTAAGCTTAACCATCATGTTATTAAAAGAAAGGTCCATAACCCCTGATCTACAATTAATGGTAACATTCGCGATGGCGAGAAATGGCATTTCTAAGATGATTAGAATGTGATTGGTAGGATTGACAACTGGTTCGGTATCAAGAACTACAAAATCAACCGAAAAATAAAACTTGTCAACTTTAATGAGTATGTCCTCAACCATGCCCCTAGGTGTTTTGATAGATCTATCAGCCAATTGAAGCACCACCGAGGTTGGCTACAAATCATTCAATCCTAGTTGGACATACACGGAGTTAGGAATCAAATTAATATTCACTCCTAAGTCAAGAAGAGCTCTACGAATCTCATGGTATCCAATTGCATATGAAATGGTCTGGGCACCGAGATCTTTGAACTTAGGTGGAGTGTTATGTTGAATGATAGAGCTCACTTGCTCCATGAGGAACACTTTTTTAGGGTTTTGTCCCTTGCTCTTCCTCTTTTGAGTGTAAAGATCTTTCAAAATTTTTACATAAGGTGGAATTTGCCTAATTGCATCCAAGAGAGGAAGATTTATGTTAACTTGTTTAAATACTTCCATCATGTCATAGATTTTCCATTCTTGCCTCCTAAAAAGCGAAGTCTCTCTCAAAGTATAGGGAAATAGAGCTTTTGGCTCATAAGATTTTTCAACTTTAAGAGATAATGAAGAAGATTGAGAATTCTTAATGGGAACAAGTTCTTCTAAGGAAGTAGGAATAAGGTTGGAAACGGGACAGGTGCTAACCGTAGGTTGCACCGGTTTACTATCTTCACTTGGTTTTTTGATGAGCGCTGAAAAGTGCGCATTTAAACCCCTTAAGCTTAGATATTCTAGGACCTTTATCTATCTTACTTTCTCGTTTTAGACTAATTTCGTATTATTGCTCTTTTCAGGCGCTTATCCCCAAAATAAGTTAATTCAGCTAAATAAGAGCCTAAAAGAAGCAATTTCAAGTTAAATGGAAGAAAAGAGCAAAGTGGAAGCAGAATGAAGTAAAGTGTGGAAAATCAACAAGTTCGATCGATCTCAACATCATTTCGATCGATTGAAGCAACATTGATCTGGACACTTCAAAATGGATCCAAGCTTTTGTCCTTATCTAAAAGATCTCATCATCTTCGATCGATCCAATCTTTCTTTAATCGATCAAAAATATTCGATCTTATCCTCACCTACCACCCTACCTACCACTTTTGTCTCTTTCCCAAAATATCCCAAAATATCACAGAGATTTGTCTTTATTCAAAAAGGCGCCGCTAAGGATGATCGATCTCTACAGTATTTGATAGATCTCAGCAATGTTCAATCGATCTCAGGACAATTCAATCGATTGAACCTCTTTAAGTCCGAAAAAAATAAGTTCTAGCTCATTAAAAGTTGGCTCATGGTGTAATCAATTCAAGGACTATAGTGCACGAATCCAGACCATTGGGTGTGACACTTGAGCCTCCTATATAAGGATTTTGAGCCTCTTTTACATATATACCATCATATATCATCATCATAACTCATAGGAGACAATATCATATGATATCTCATTCTTAGAGAGAAAGAAAAGAGAAGAAGAGAGGCTAAAGACTAGAGAGAGCTTTTACACATCTTTGGGAGTTCTTCCATTCTTCTAGGGTTTCCATCAAGAAAGAGTCATTTTCTACCATGGAGATAGCCCTTGAGGGTTGGATGACTACTTCAATGAGTGGCTAAACATTTTCTTGGGGCTAGAGTTAGCCCTAAGCATGCCTTCTAGACTCTAATGCTTTGTATTTTAAGGAGATTTGTGTTGTAATCTTGTTTTGACATTTATTTTATATATGAATCTTGTTTATTCAATGATTTGTGTGGTTTAATACTTTCAATTGATCATTTCATTCTATCCATATGTTTATGTATGCTAGAATAGATGTTCATGTGTTTATCTCTAGTTTTTATGTTATAGATGTATGTCTAAGTGTGTTGATGCTATGGATCTAGAGATTGTCAAGGCATAGTGCTTAATAGAATACTATTGTGGTTTATTTGATTGTTCATACTCATGTCTTGATGGGTTGTGCCTCTCCCGTAGTTTCTTTAGTTTAATTTTCATGCCCTTAGCTTAGTTGTAGTGTAGTTGCCTTAGTTGTTAGATGGGAGGACAATCCATGCTTGTTGTTTGATGTTTCATGATTATGAATGCAAGTAGTATTATTCTCTAACCATGTGATGTGTTTGGATTGTGAGCTTAAAGGAATGATTAATGGCTTAATTTGATGTATTGTGCTATTCACTAGATTGCTTAGACAATATATGCTTAATTGGTCATCCATACTTGTTGAAACAATCAATCACACACTCTCAAATTGCTACACATGTTTTCCCCTCATTCATTGTCTAGAATGGTGATGTTTAGTGGTGATCTCTAGACCCCAAGACCTCACTCTCTTAGTTTCTCTAAATTTCATCTAAATTGTTTATGTTACACTGAACTTGTTTAGTTTATCTTGTAGTTTAATCAACCAAACACACTAGCTCTTGATCATTCGACCTACTAACCTTATACATTATTTCCATAACTAGTGCACCCACAATCCCTTGGGACGATCCCTACTCACCCTAGCTATATTTTTAGTTAGAGGTAGTAATGGCATTTATAATTTTAAAACTTGGCCACATTGCACTCACACACTCTTAGTGCACATCTTTTAGATGTTGGTGCGACGACACACCAAGTTTTTGGCGCCACTACCGGGGATTCAAATTGGCAACGCCGTGTTTTGGAAACAAATAGGAATTAGTACTCTTTTGATGGTGTCTTTAATTTATTTTATTTCCTGTTACTTATTGTGTTTAATATTTGATTAGGTAAATTGAGTAAAGGAAGTTGAGCAAAGAAGAATTCAAAGCAAGGAGCTAAACTAATCATAAAAAGGGCTAAAAATTTAAAAATTGCAAAGCATAACAAGGCTTGAAACATAAAAATGAATTGAAGCTACTTAAGGACCCTTTGTGAGATCTTTCTAACTCAATCTGTAGTTAAATCGTCGATCCATGTGATGGCAAGTTTTTCAATTCTTAGATAAATCATGAGCCCGCGTGGAGGCAATTTAATTTTCTTTACATGTTGTTCAAGCATGGGAGTATGGGATCATTGTATGTGGAGATTTGATTGATTGATTTGTTGTGGGGGCGAACTGATTGTTATTTGCTTGTTATTTGTTTGGCTAGTGTATGTATGGTCGTAGGTCATTAAATCTTACTCTTGTCCCTCCTAATTTGCATCATGAATCGGTTGTTCGTAATCCTAGGAGAAGAGGTAGTTCTCATCACTCCATTTTACCAATGGAGGAATTGAATGACGACCATGTGGAGGATCTTGGTCACATAGACCAACAAGGCATCCTCCACCCTAATGTGCATCATGAAAATAATCAAGTACCATTAGGTATGCCTAGACCATTCATTTCACCACAACAACAAGGCCAAGTTCCATTGGGAATGCCTCGGCCAATTTTTGCTCCACAACTTCCCATTATGCAAGGCAATCAAGGTACTCGAGTAGCACCGTCGGTTGTGAATCCTCCCATTGCTTTAAGAAACCATTATGTGCCTAATGAATATAATGCACCCACTTGTATTTAGTTGCCCCCATTTAGAGCACATCACTATGAGATTAAACTGTAAACCATTCAAATGCTTTCCAACTATCATGGACTTCCAAGTGAAGAACCTTACAAGCATTTGGATGAGTTTCTTGAAGTGTGTTCCACCGTGAAATACACGGACATGCCAGAAGAGGTTTTAAGACTTAAACTTTTTCTTTTCACCCTTAAAGACAAGGCATAATATTGGTTCAACAATCTTAGGCTTTTCTCGATAACTTCTTGGGCAGAAATGCAACAAGAGTTCTTGAAGAAGTGCTATCTGATTTCTAAGACCAATGCTATGAGAACTTTCATTCATGAATTTTCTCAAGGGGATGAGGAAATGTTTCATGAGGTATGGGAAATGTTTAATGACTTGCTTAGGAAGTGCCCTCATCATGACATACCTAAGTGGCAACTAGTCCAATATTTCTTTGAAAGTTTGCCGGATAATCACAAGGGTATGGTTGATGCATCCATGGGTGGTTCTTATCTTGACAAGCATGAAAATGATGTGTGGCAATTGTATGAAAGCATGAGTGAAAATTCAATGCATAGATCCTTATCTTTTAAAAATGGTAAAAGTCTAGGTGGAAGGAAGAATGTTGGCTTATATCAAGTTGACAATTCCAATGACATAGCCGCCGAGATGAAATCCTTATCTCAAAGGTTTGATTAATTTTTTATTAACCAAACTTCGGGGAATCAAGTATCTTCCTCTCCTAATCATGTTCTTCATCGTGCATCCAATGAATCATGTATGACTTGTTCAAGTGTCTTACATTCTACTTCCAATTATCCCCATAGACATGTGCCAAGTGAAAACCATGAGCAAGTCAATGCTATTTTTGTCAACCAAGGGAATAATCCCTATAGCACTCATTACAATTTAAGTTGGAGGAACCGTCCAAACTTCTCTTGAAAAAGCCAAGGGGAAGACTCAAACCCTCCCCAAGGTGGTTTTCAAAACAAGTATATTCCACCTCCAATGCAAGGTTCCCAAGATTTTAGATCATCATCATTTCAATCGCATGGTCATCAATTTTCTAATTCTCATTTTCCTAACCAATCGTCATATTCTCAAGGAAATTCTAGGAGTTCCGCTTCTGAGGAAAAAGTGTTGACCGCTTTAGGTACTTTAGAGGCGAACACTCAATTGCTTCATTCCCATTCCCAATCCATTACTAAGCTAGAAACCCAAGTAGGGCAAATAGCTAGTACTTTGAATGCTAGAGAGAAAGGGAAGATGCCTTTGAATGCACCACCAAAGCAACAATGTGTTGTGGAGACTCATTCCTCATCGGAAGGTCACATAATCGAACATGGCAATGCGGTGACAACCTTAAGAAGTGGGAGAATTATGAACAACCAAGTGAGTATGTCCAATGAAGGGAGTGAACCGGTGCAACCAAAAGTTGACACCCGTCCCGTTTCACATCCTATTCCTCCTTCATTGCATATGCATGACCCCTTTGTTGAAAAAGTAATGGAAAATGATTGGAACAAAGCTTTGAAAGATGATTTGAAAAATTCTTGTGACAGTTCGAAAAATTCTTGTGTTGAAAATTCTTCAAAAAAAAATTCTAAAAAAACTTTTGAGCTTAAAGCTCCATTTTCGAATGCCTTGAAAAGATCCATTTCTCTTAACAAACAAAAGACCAAGACTAATGAAATCATTGATGTGTTTAGGCAAGTGAAGATCAATCTTCCACTTTTGGATGCAATTAAGGAAATTCTGGCTTATGCCAAATTTTTGAAAGATCTTTGCACCCAAAAGAGGAAGAACAAAAGCCAAGCACCAAGAAAAGTGGTTTTGACCGAGTAAGTGAGCTCCATTTTACAACATAACACTCTCCCAAAGTTTAAGGACCCCGGTTCACCTACTACTTCTTGCATCATTGGTGACCATATCATTAATTAGGCTTTTCTAGACTTAGAAGCAAGTGTCAACCTTCTTCCCTATTCAGTATATGTCAAATTGGGCTTAGGAGACTTAAAACCGATGTCGGTAGTTTTGCAACTTGCCGACCGATCCCTCAAAAAGCCCCGGGGTACCATAGAGGATGTTTTGATTAAGATTGATAAGTTCTTCTTCCCCGTTGATTTCGTTGTCATAGACACGGAATCAGTTTCGAACCCCAAGAGCCAAATTCCCGTTATCCTTGGCCGTCCCTTCTTGGCAACCGCAAATGCCAACATAAATTATAGGACGGGGATAATGAAAATCTCATTTAGGTATATGAAAGTGAAGTTGAATATTTTTAATCCGACCCCAAATTCAATGGACAAACATGAAGAAGTGTGTGTTGTTGAAAAATGTATTGTCAATGAATGTGATAAAGTTGAGTCCTTGCTTGGAAGTGGAATTTCCAAGAATCTATCTTCAAACTCGAGAGTAAAGAATGTTGTTTCAAAACCAAGTGTTCCAAGGGCATGGAAGCCCAAGAGTTGCCTTGATGAAGGACCGTCAATTCCATATGATCCAAATCCAACAAGTTCCTAAAAGAACCATTTGTTAAATGAGGTTCAAAGTGTTTTTCACCCCGCCAAGGAGGGGATACATAACAAGATATTTGATCCAGACTAAAAGAGCCCAATATCTTGCTAGAGACGTTAAAGACTAGTAATGCTTTGTAGGGTTTACAACCCTATTCCTCCCTTATTTTTATTTTACCTTTCAATTCTTGCGTCATCTAGATATATTCTGAGTTCATACACATGGTTAAGGATTTTGATAGAGAATGCATGCACTTTCATTCTGAAGTTAGGCATTTTGTGACTGTTCGATCAATCTCAAAAGAGGTTCGATCGATCAAACTTCATTCCTACATCAAACCTATATATTTCACCTCTCTGTCCCATCGTGCGAATGTTTTGTGATCGATCTGAAATTCTCTTGGATCGATCTTCACTTCCAACACTTAGAAAATTTTTGAACCCTGCATAAAACAGCTTTCTGTCTGATCGTTCGAACTTGTCTACAGGTTTTTACTTTTTTGATCGATCGAAGTAGCTTTTCGATCGATCTCAGCTTGATCGATCTGTATCCCTTTGTTAACCTTAACTTTGACTTTGACTGCACTTTAATTTTTAATAATTATTTTATTTTATTTGATTTTATTTATATATATATATATATATATATATATATATATATATATATTCAAAAAACTTAAAAAATACTGTGTCGTTTTGACCTTAGATCAATTTATGTTCGATCGATCAAACTTGTCGGGGGAAGTTTTTAAAATAGAAGCCAAGGGTTATTTAGATCGATCTCAAAGATCGATCCAAGACCCTTGCTCCCTTCCATCGCAGCAACCAATCTTCCCAACCTCCGGAGAGCCTCTGGCAAGCTTCCAAGGCTTCGAATCTTCCATCTTCACTTCAGATCTACTCATCTCTCTCGACCTCCATATCTCTCATTCGTATTTGGAAAGTTTGAGTTTTAGTTTCCATTTTCAAGCTTCAATCCATATGATTTTGATGATTCCATGATAGATCTGAGGTTGCCGTATTGATTTGTTTCCATCTTTAATGTTTTGAACACGTGTATATATATGTATATATTTGTGTATATATTTGATTCCGAATGTGATTTTTTGGGTCATGTGCCATGACAAGTGACCAATATTGTGTTATTATTGTGTGAGAGGGCCCCACAAGCTTGCTTGGGTACCCCCCGTGTTATCCACGTCACAGATCTATGACTTTTCAACTTTCCTGAAGCAGTTCGATCGATTGAACTTATTCTCTGATCGATCGAACTTAGTCATAATTGATCGAACAGAGATCAATCTCATACTTTCCTGATCGATCGAACTTCACAGATTTGCATATGTACACTTCACATGCCATCCATAGTGTTCATGCTAGTTTCTTAATGCCTAATACCTGTGTTTTCCACATTGGCTGCATTCCATACTTATACTGTTTAGCATGTTTCACTTAATCATTGTTTATTTAACTGCGTCATCACTTGCGTAGATTCATGATTATTATTGAGTTGTCTATCTTATTTAACATACATGTTTCTATATACTGTGCCTCAAATCTTTATTATCTGTTACTGATTTTGTAAATGTTTTCGGTTTTTGCAGGCCATGGCACAGGTTAAGATAGTTGCCCATAGATAGTATGAGAAGCGAATCCGATAGAGACTAGAGGAGCCAGAAGACTAGGCAGGACCTTCTCATATTCAAGACTCACCTCTTGAGCCAGCTCTAGCTCAGCCCTCATCATCTGATTCTAGATTACAGTCTTCAGATGCAGCATCTTCCTCGTCTCATTCTGATGAGGCTGAGCATGTACCTTCTCCTTCTCCACCACCGGTACAGTATGGCCAGGTCCGAGACCGCCCCCTACCGAAGTTCAGACACCTTTCAATGGTGCACGAGTCTGTATTTGACTTATCCTTCTTCTCCGGCCGGCCCCGGGTAATCTATTAGAGCTGCATACCACTATAGATGGCTACCCCATCCGGATTACAGTTGATATTTTAGCCAGAGCTTCTGGATGCCCACATGCCTGCCCTCCAGATCTTCATAATCCTATTCTCAGGAGGCCTTCTGACGTAGACATTGCGGTTACACTTACAAGCCACTATACAGCAGGTGAGACATTCGTCACTCGGACTTATTTGCCTGACGACCTCTGGTTTTATGATTCGGTCTTGTTTCGAAACTTATTTATGGCGGGCCATAAGATCTAGAGGTGATCAGATTTCTTGGCTGCCTTGTACAGATTCTACTCTCGCCACTGGGTATCTATCCCGGCACTCTACTGGAGTGTCATAATGACGCTCTACACTGACTACATCAGCAAGGCGAAGCCCAAATGGGCTAACTTCTTTCAATTTGCTCATCTTATTACTCAGATCCTGTGAGACTAGTGTTACCCTTTCCATCCAGAGGAGCATTGCTAGCATAGGGCCTGTAGCTTTGTCATGATGGATTGGAATAAGAGCTACAATGCTCTTATTAGGAGTTTAGAGCAGGATGCAGTGATAGTAGCTGAGGAGGTAGAGCTGGAGAAGATGGAGGCGGTAGCAGCAACAGTAGCAGATGATCCAACAGACCCACCGATGGTTGTGGACATACATATAGACATTGACCTGGAGCAAGAGCTAGCACATGAGTCACCACACCACTCTCAGGCAGGGTCACCGTTATAGTTCTCGGAGCCTTGTCAGGATGAGCATCATTCTCCTGACCCAGTCATACCTGACGCTCCAGCACAAACACCTGGCCTAGGAGAGCGTATACAGACTTTGGAGGACGCCATTGTCTCTCTTCAATCCGATGTGGTCTCCCTTAGAGCAGATATTTCTACACTCTGCTCAGATGTCCTAGCTGCGCTGCGAGATATGTCCAGAGATATCCGAGGATCACGCCCCGCTCGCCTGACCTCCTCTTCCTGATCTCTATATCTCTTTATCATCATTTCTATATCTGTGATATTTGACTGTCTTTGTAATACTATTACTATATCTTTGCGGCCAGTCTGTTGGCCCAGACACTGTGATGTACATTATTTTTATCTTTTTATACATGTTATCTTTTGGATATCATATCTCTATATTGATATATCTGTCTGTGATTGACTCCATTATCAAGTGTATCCCAGTGACTTCAGTGAGAGAAAGTGCTACCTAAATTTTTCAGGACCACCCTTATTCCTCTCTTCTTATTTCATTTGTTGTCCCATTTACACTTACATACCCACTGTGCACTATTATTATCCCTTTTGTTATCTGATGAGTTTTGTAGTTCCATTTTTTTAGGACCACAGTTAATTCCAAGTTTGGGGGGGGCGGGGGGGTTATACCACCCACTTTGGATACTTGTGCCCCGACCATTCTTTGCCATAGCTGCACTGGTATACTCTTTCCTTTGTTCTATTTGCACATTGAGAACATTGTGCCATTTAAGTTTGGGGGTAATAGTGTTAATTGCAGTATTTGCTTCAATTCAAAATTTTAAGCATGACTTGTGTATTTGAGGGATTTTCTATGATTGGTCCATAACTAGCTGTGATTTTGATCTTTTGAGGACTATATTGCTTAGAATTTAAAAATTACTTGACTTGAGAGTCCAATACTCCTTGTATGCCTTGTGGATGCCATTTAGGAGTAAATTTTTCGAAATATTGATATCATGCTTTCACTTGTGGTCTACATCATCCTAATTTTGTGATTATTTTGAGATTTACTTTAGGATTCTACACTAGCATAGGCGCACACTAGCATTCATTTATGGGGTACATGCTTTGTTGATTATTGAATTGGTTATATCCCAATTGAGCTAGTAGTGCATTAAAAGTTTTCATCTTAATAAAAATGGATCACAAACCCTTTTCATTGAGTAGTCGGGATTCTAGACTCATCAAGTACTGAATTTCTCACGCCGAAAGGTGGAGGGCCCAAACTCTAGGTTAATAATTGAACTTGCTAAAAAAGAAAAAGAAAGAAAGTTGCAAAAGTAAATAAAAAAGTGAGAACTTCTCCCAAAAGGTTAGAAATGGAAAATGATTAGATAGAGGTTGTTTTGATTTGTAGCCTAGTTGATTTGGACTTGTAAGTCCTTATGGGTGTTTGAACACGTAATGTCCTAAAGCTGTCCGGTTTAGGAGTCATTGACCTAATGCTCGACCTCATGGATCACTAGAAAGCTTAATAGATCAACACATTGCACTATACTTCCATCTTTGACACTTAGGATTAGTATAAAAAATAAATAAATAAATAAAGGGTGTGAAAAGAATAAGCACACCTAGTTGAATAAAGCTTTAATAAAAGGTCCACTCTTTGTCTTGATGATCGGTACTAGATTGGTGTGCTAGGTTGAGGGTAAGGATGCAATCATTTCTTTAATTGGCTTAGATAGCAACATATTTGATGCCGGTCCACTCAAAAAGGATTCTAGAGTTGTTTTGATTTACATGATCATTTTCTTGATGTCTGGAGGACTATACTTGCATGCTTGATGTTGAAATTTTGGGAGATTGCTTGGAAATGGTTGAAAAATTACATACTTGAGGTAGTTTTCTCCCAATGCTTGTTTGTAATATTGGTAGCTCTTTAGTGAGACTGAGCTTAATATTTGCGGGTATCATTTCTAGAAACCCTCACGAGACTTCACTCGTCCACTAGGGGTAACCTAGGGGTTTAAAAGGCTTGTTGCATGTGCTAAATGCAATCGTGTTCCTTACAAAAGTGGCGTTATCCATTTATTGCTTTTTAGTTCATACTTGTATAGTCGTCCATTTCATTCCTTTACTTCGTAGTTCATTACTAGGGACTACCAATATTTAAGTTTGGGGGTGTGATGAGCGCTGAAAAGTGCGCATTTAAACCCCTTAAGCTTAGGTATTCTAGGACCTTTATCTATCTTACTTTTCCATTTTAGACTAATTTCGTGTTATTGCCCTTTTCAAGCGCTTATCCCCAAAATAAGTTAATTCAGCCAAATAAGAGCCTAAAAGAAGTATTCTCAAGTTAAATGGAAGAAAAGGGCAAAGTGGAAGCAGAATGAAGTAAAGTGTGGAAAATCAACAAGTTCAATTGATCTCAACATCACTTCGATCGATCGAAGCAACATCGATCTGGACACTTCAAGATGGATCCAAGCCTATGTCCTTATCCAAAAGATCTCATCATCTTTGATCGGTCTGACCTTTCTTCGATCGATCGAAAATATTTGATCTTATCCTCACTTACCACCCCACCTACCACTTTTGTCTCTTTCCCAAAATATCCCAAAATATCTTAAAGATTTATCTTTATTCAAAAAGGCGCCGCCAAGGATGATAGATCTCTGTAGTATTCGATGGATCTCAGCAATGTTCGATCGATCTCAAGACAGTTTGATCGATCGAACCTCTTCAAGTTTGAAAAAAATAAGTTCTAGCTCATTAAAAGTTGGCTCATGGTGCAATCAATTCAAGGACCATAGTGCACGAATCTAGACCGTTGGGTGTGACACTTGAGCCTCCTATATAAGGATTTTAAGCCTCTTTTACATATATACCATCATATATCATCATCATAACTCATAGGAGATAATATCATATGATATCTCATTCTTAGAGAGAAAGAAAAGAGAGGAGGAGAGGTTAGAAACTAGGGAGAGCTTTTACACATCTTTGGGAGTTTTTCCATTCTTCTAGGGTTGCCATCAAGAAGGAGGTCATTTTCTACCATGGAGATAGCCCTTGAGGGTTGGATGACTGCTTCAATGAGTGGCTAAACATCTTCTTGGCGCTAGAGTTAGCCCTAAGCATGCCTTCTAGACTCTAATGCTTTGTATTTTGAGGGGATTTGTGTTGTAATCTTGTTTTGACATTTATTTTATATATAAATCTTGTTTATTCAATGATTTGTGTGGTTTAATACTTCCAATTGATCATTTCATTCTATCCATATGTCCATGTATGCTAGAATAGATGTTCATGTGTTTATCTCTAGTTTTTGTGTTATAAATGCATGTCTATGTGTGTTAATGCTATGGATTTAGATATTGTCAAGGCATAGTGCTTAATAGAATACTATTGTGGTTTATTTGATGGTTCATACTTATATCTTGATGGGTTGTGCCTCTCTCTTAGTTTCTTTAGTTTAATTTTCATTCCCTTAGCTTAGTTGTAGTGTAGTTGCCTTAGTTGTTAGATGGGAGAACAATCCATTCTTGTTGTTTGATGTTCCATGCTTATGAATGCAAGTAGTATTATTCTCTAACCATGTGATATGTTTGGATTATGAGCTTAAAGAAAGGATTAGTGGCTTAATTTGATGTATTATGATATTCACTAGATTGCTTAGACAGTATATGCTTAATTGGTCATCCATACTTGTTGAAACTATCAATCACACATTCTCAAATTGCTACACATGTTTTCCCCTCATTAACTATGCATTGAATGTCTAGAATGGTGATGTTTAGTGGTGATCTCTAGACCCCAAGACCTCACTCCCTTGGTTTCTCTAAATTTCATCTAAATTGTTTCTATTACATTGAACTTGTTTAGTTTAGCTTGTAGTTTAATCAACCAAACACACATCTCTTGATCATTCGACCGACTAACCCTATACATTGTTTCCATAACTAGTGCACCCACAATCCCTTGGGACGATCCCTACTCACCCTAGCTAAATTTTTAGTTAGAGGTAGTAGTGGCATTTATAAATTTAAAACTTGGCCACATTGCACTCACACACTCCTAGTGAATAGCTTTTAGACATTGTCAATTTGCTTACCATTTCTCAAAGTGGTAATGTATTGCACTTGCTCTTGGGGAGGACAACCCAATGTAGGGTTTACCTATACAAGGTAATGGGCCTTTGGATTCCTTTCGTGTTGGCTTAGTAGTTTACCAATTTCTCTCACATTCAATGCATTAGCTATCATCCCAATTTGGGATTCAAGCTTTGATATCGATTGAGAATGAGAATGCAACATTTTAGTGTTCATTTCCAAACTACCCAAAGCCACCAAAACCTTATCTTCAAATGTGCAATTACTAGAAAGTGCATGAGGATGATGAGAGCAAATTTGAGAATCATATACTTGATGATGAGAATAGTGATTCATTCTTTGATGATGAGAAGAAGATGACACAAATCCTTGAAAACCTTCATTTCTTTTATGAGGAGGAACATATCGATTTTGAAGATTTTTAGCTTGGAAAGGACTTGGATTTTAATTCAATATCGGGACATAAACATTTGAATGAGGGTGAGTAAATGTAGCATTGACTTGTTCAAAGTTATCATTAAATACATATCCATGGGGACAATTGGAAGTAGAATGTAAAATACTAGAACATGTCATGCAAGGCTCACAAGAATGGTAAGGGTGATGAAAAGGAGATGATTTGATAACCGGTTTTTGACTTGATAAAAATTTATCAAGTCTTTGAGAAAGAGTTTTAACCTCATCTACAATCTCCATTGGACTTTCAATTTAACACACCTTCAAATTTTTCTTGTTATTAGAATCATGACCTAACCGAGAAGTGTGATATTTATGCAATGAATTTTCACTCATTTTTTCAAAAAGGTGCCAAACATCATCTTCATGCTTTCCAAAAGATGAACCTCCACATGATGTATCAACTATGTCCTTATGAGTGTTGGATAGGCTTTCATAGAAATATTGGACCACTTGCCATTTTGGAATGCCATGGTGCGGACATTTCCTTAGCAAGTCATTTAATCTTTCCCAAGCCTCATGTAAAAGTTCTCCTTCCCCATAAGAAAATTCTCTAATGGCGGTTCTCATTGAATTAGTCAAACTTACGGGGTAAAATTTTTTCAAAAATTCATTTTGCATTTGTATCCAAAAAGTTATTGAATTTGCCCCCAAGTTGTTGAACCAATGTTTTGCCTTGTTTTTAAGAGTAAAAGGGAAAAAGAGTAACTTAAGGACTTCCTCCGGAACATTCATGTATTTCACGATGGAGCATATCTCAAGAAATTCATCAAGATGTTTATATGGTTCCTCATCATTTAAGTTATAGAAAAGTGGACACATTTGAATAGTCTTGGGCTTAATTTCATATTGATTGGCCCTAAGTTAGGAAGTACGATACAAGTTGGTACATGGTATTCATGGAGATTGTAATGATTACAAAGGATCATTGGAGGAATTTGAGGCATTTGAGCTTGAGGAGGGTGTTCCATGAAATTTGGGTCTAGATAGCCAAGATGAACCTCTAGATTTTCCATTGATGTGATTATGATGAAGGGTTGGCTAAGACCGCACAAAATTCAAGCAATGTAATAACAAAATCACAAAACAAGCACTTCTCCTTTGCAACAAGTCAATCAACAACAACAATCCTCCACATACATTGATCACATACTCCCATGCTTTGAACAATATGCAAGAAAAGTAATTTGCCTCCACGCGGGCTCACGATTTATCTAATAATTTAAAACTTGCCTCTATGCGAGCCGACGATTTAACTAGAGATAGAGTTAAAAAAGCTCACAAAGGGTCCATAAGCAATTTCAATTTATTTTTCAATTCTTTCTTTGCCTTGCTTTGCTTTGCAATTTTTTCCTAGAATATTAGTTTTTATGCTCTTGATTAGCTTTGCTTGGCTTGCTTCTTTTGCTTTTGAATTTCCCTTTGCTTCACCCTCTTAGCTCAATGCACCTAGCCAATCAAGAACAAACACAATAAGTAACCAAAGTGAAATAAAAATAAAAACAGAATCAAAAAAGTATTAATTCCTAATTGATATCCAAAATACGACGGTGCGAAATCCTCGGCAACGGCGCCAAAACTTGGTGCGCCTTGGTTGTGTGCGCAACAAATTACACTAAAAGTGTGTAGTGTGGCCAAGTTTGAATTTATAGAATGCCACTACCACTACTAACTAAAATATAGCAAGAATGAGTAGGGATCGTCCCAAAGGATTGAGAAAGGTATTTGGCTTGGAAATAATGTTGGATTAGTAGGTCGAGTGATCAAGAGATGGTTTGATTGGTTAATTAAGCTATAATTTAAACTAAATAAAAGCAATGCAAAAATAACTACTAGAGTAAGTAAAGTGTAGAGAATATGAGAGAGGTTTTGGGATCTAGAGTTCACCACTAAGCACCACCTTTCTAGATATTCAATGTTTGATGGATTAAGGGGAAATATGTGTTACAAATGAAAGAGTGTGCCATTGATTGAAATAATAGCATGGATGGCCAAGTAAGCATACATTGTCTAGCCAATCTAGTGAATAGCACAACATATCAAATTAAGCGATTAATCCTTCATAAGCCCACAATCAATGCACACTCAACAAATTAGAGAAATATACTACTTGCATTCATAAGCATGGAACATCAAAGAACAAGAATGGATTGTCCACCTATCTAAGAAAGTAATGCAACTACACTGCAACTAAGCTAGTGACATGAAAATTAAACTAATTAAACTAAGGGTGAGGCACAATCCATCAAGAAATGAGTATGAACTATCAAATAAACATCAAGAGTATTCCATTTAAGCACCATGCCTTGACCATCACTAGATTTATGATATCAACACACATAGACATGCATCAATATCACAAAACCTAGAGATAAACACACGAACATCTTTTCTGGCATACATAGACATATGAATAGAATGAAATGATCAATTAAAAGTATTAGACTGCACAAATCATTATAGAAACAAGATGCATATATATATCAAATGTCAAGATAAGAAATACAACAAAAATCCTCATTAATTACAAAACAACAAAGTCTAGGAGGCATGCTTAGGGCTATCTCTAGTCATAAAAAGATGTTTAGCCACTCATTGACTCATTGATGTTGTCATCCAACCCTCAAGGGCTATCTTCATGGTAGAAATGATCTTCTTCTTCTTGGTGGAAACCCTAAATGAGTGGAAGAACTTTCCCCAAAATGGTGTATGTCTCTCTCTAATCTTTAGCCTCTATTCTCTATCTAGCCAACCCCTTTACTCAAAATAGCCAAAATTCTTATATAGATAGCTCAAATGTCACACTCCATAGTCAGCCCTCGTGCACTAGGACCTCCAAATGATTGAACCACGAGCACACATTTAATTTGGATTGAAATCAACTTTTCATGCAACTTGAGGCAATTCGATCGATCACGAGGTTGCTTGGATCGATCGAACCTTGACAGCGCCTTTTTGGATAAGACAAGGTTGAGATATTTTTAGGAAAAGGACAAAAGTGATAGGTGAGGATAAGATCAAAGGGATTCGATCGATCGAAGGAAATGTTGGATCGATCGAAGAAGATATTTTCTTGAGGATAAGGACAAAAGGCTTGATCCGTCATAGCATGGTTGGATCGATCTGTGATACCCCTGGATCTTAGGATGCGGGTTGGCCAGGCCCATGCCTGATTACCCGAGAATATCAAAACGAATCGGTAATAAACGAACACAGAATACAATTAAGATAAACAGGAATAAATAAAATTTCTGAAAAGAAATTAAAATAATAATCCAAAAACTGAAACCTCAGAATAAAATTCCATTAATATATAAACTCTTTTGATATAACTGATCCTCCATGAATACAACTCGGGAATCCATTTAGTGGACCCCTATTCAAAACCCAACTAAAGTTAAACTAAACTAAATAAGGAAATTCCAAAACTAAATATAAATAGCAGTCCTACGCAGTCAGAAGAGTGAGTGACCGTCTCTACTCAACACAAATAAACTCTAAAACTAGAACCATCTGATACCTGAAAAAAATAATAGTGGGTCAGGCCCACGAATAAGTTCTATTCTAACTATAATCCAAACAGAGACCCGATACGTAGATACATCCTAGATATCTCAACCATATCTATATAGTCCGTAAATATATATATATCTACACTACAGGACTCTCACTAGACTACAATGGGGGTCTCAACCTGAATAGAAGGCAACATGCAAAAACGCACCCATAGGTGGGCATGAGTACCTAGACCTAACAGGGTATACCTCAACCATCATAACCAGTTACACATCCCAATGCATATATGCTCCCTAAACAACGATCCTGAGACTTAAGCTTATATCGCGGTACCCTAATCATATATTTAAAGTCCATCTAAAACCAGAGTATGTCATTCAATTCTTTGTTGATCTGACATATAACTTATAATCCGGTTAGCCACTCAACTTACTCAGTCGATCTGACTTAACCACGAATAACAATAAATCCAGGTAGCCATTCAACTTACTCAGTCGATCTGACTTAATCACAAATAACAATAAATCCAGGTAGTCATTCAACTTACTCAGTTGATCTGACTTAACTACAAATAACAATTAATCCAGATAGTCATTCAACTTACTCAGTTAATCTGAGTTAAATATAAGTAGCATTCAATATTTTACAATCCATTTCCTTATTCTAATAAGGTAGGTTCTAGCGTTTTGAGCTAAACCATCCCTAGTATGCCACCGTCTCATACCGGGGCATACAATCCACAACATCCAGATAATTAAAAGAATTTAATAAAATAATTCAGCAATTGTAATCCAACACACAAATCCAAATAATTGACAGAATATAAGTAAATAATTCCTCAATTAAAATCCAGGTTAACTTCCATGTAAATTACAGAACCTAAGTATTAGTTCAGCAATTTAAGTCCAAAACCAATAAACTGCAGAATTATAAATAGTAGATTAGCAACTAAAATCCAAAACCATGACCCAGTTAATTGTAGATTAGTATATAATAACTCCGCAATTAAAATCCTAGCGTTAATCCATGTAATCACAAAAACAAGTTTAAATCTTTCGACAATTAAAATTTTAGAATATGTATAGGTTAAGTCTGATAAATAGATGACCCTACTGTGCACCTAAAACAAGATTTAACATCATGCCATAATCCATTAAATCACTAAATTAAAATTAGACGATTAAATCCGTTCTATCTGTAAATAGCCTGCATAGTTACTTAATTTCATACCGATCATTCTATTCACTTAATTGTATAAACTATGCAACGAGAGCTTTTAATAACACTTGAATTAAATGTTAAATACCCCCAGTTCATTTCCAGAACAATTCAAAACACTTAAACCATCCAAACAGTGCACCCGAACAAACCCAGAACGCATCAAAACATGGGAGCCTTCTCCATACACTTGGGAGCCTTCTCCAAAACTTCTCATCTTCTTCGCCTCCCGCAAAGTTCAGAGCCTTCGTATTAATTTATTTAACTATCTAGGGTTTAATTTACGTCCCAGAATTAATTATATGCAGATTTAATACATCATCGACATGAAATAAAATCAGTTTAAAAATTAACTAAATCATGATTAAACAAGAACATGTATAAACCATTAAACCTTTTAATTCAAAGCATTTAAATCCACTATAACCATACTTATAAGATCAGTTTTAACGTTAATTAAAACCTTGGAGACTACCTAGGCATGCACAGAACACAAGCCAATGGGAGAGAGAAAGAAAAGAACTTGCCTCTGATTTCAGTTTTGAAACCTTAATGTCATCTTCCCATGTTTTTCGGTGACTCTAATTGTCGTCAAAGCCCTCTGCTGAACTGTTCCAGCCTACATATAGCCTCCCTTTCTTCCTCCTTGGTCGAGTCTTGGACCTTTGCCAAAACCCTAGCCCTGTTCTCTCAGTTTTTCTCACAATTCCCTCTCTGTTTCTCTCTATGGAATAGGGTTCTAAAAACCATTTGCAGACTTATAATAGTATATATATAGGCAAATATAAAACCTAAGTCTACTTGTAATTAGAGATGGAAACCCAACTAAACCCTAGTCGGCCAACAACGTGATCCATAAAAACTAAAACCCTAATTTAACATTACAATCAAAAATACGAATTTAATCCAATTCATTCCATTTAAATTAACTAATAAACCATATAAAACAATTAAAACAAGAAATTCAATTAAAGAAATTAAAATACAATGAAAGAAACAATTAAACAAAACAACAATTCAAACAAATAAATAAAACAAGGAATCAATTAATTAAAATAAACTGGCAAATAAACAAATAAACAATTAACATGAAGCCACGCAAACAACTAAAATAAAATAAAATAAAACAATTAATTTCCAATTATATCCTTTTGTATAATAAAATAAACAATTAATTTCCAATTATATGCTTTTGAAAATAGGGGTATTACATTCTTCCCCCCTAACATAAGGAATTCCGTCCTCAGAATTCACAAAACTCTGAATTATTTTCATTAAAATTCATCTACGTTCCATTGTGGACTCTGCCTCTGTGTAGGAGCTCCACTGAATTCCAAATCCTCCAAGAAAATTTATGGGTCTGATATAAAGGAAACACAAAAATTATTCAACACGTAGATTGTATTTAGCAACTATTCATCCTTACCTAATTTTTTATATAGGATAAAGATCCACATTCCTCCAAGTTCCATAGCATAGATTTGCAAAACTTCTATGCATCCAATCCTAACGTTTTAGTAACGCTAATCTATAGGCTACTGCCTCAATGAAGAAACACCATCCATGAAAAGTCAATTTAATAAATAACAACTGACTTTCCCCGAAAACGCACCTTGCTTCCGATATGGAAGACATTCCAATCAACTGTTTCCTGTTAGAAAACCCTAGTGTATAAGTGTAACGATTTACAAAATCGTACTGCCGCCGCCAAACCGTGCGCAATCCATTACAAATGAGAGTATTTCTCTCCGATGCATCCTTTAATGAAGCCAAGGTCTTATTGTACAACCCTTGCTACTATTTCAAACCAACAGATAAGAGGTCTGCACTATATAATATACAAAACCTCAAACGTTGTCATACTAACCTCCTTGTGCCAACAATACAAGAAGTGAAGTAAACACTTCCAACTTTCCACAAAAACCTAGGATATCTATCCCAAGTATCTCCTCCATGATCAAATGGACATTCTCGATCCAATCCTCCATCTAGAGATATGAAGCACAGCTATAACTCCGTTATCAGTGTAATGTAGAACTGATGTGAAGTTCTAACGTGAACATTACGAGAATTAATGTCCATCAACAAACTTGCTTAATTCACCACTCTTAAGCTATATGGAATTAAAATTCAAATAAATGTCGATTATTTCTACCAACCATCCACTCCTGATTAGTCCTACTCCCATTTGGATTTAGGAAGTGGCAAAAATCTCCAATGATATCCGGTTATCCATTTTCCACCTTAAGCTCTATATGAATAAGGTAACACCACTTCCAGGTCAGCTTCGATATTCTAAGTTGACCTCTTCAATTTCCCTGGTAATAGCAAGCGTCATTATTACACAAACTAAGACTTCAACTCCTAATGCAACAACTAACCGACAGTTTTGAATATCCTATCGGTTGTTAAGAGCGTCCACTTCCATATTCCATTCCACCAGACAGAACTTAAAACAAAATGTTAATCACCACTTCGATATATCTAAGTCGTCTCGTGATCCATTCTATTTGTATGAACTGATATCTTACCAGTTCTAAATAGGCAAAATGATACTGATTTAATTTATCAGTAAACCAATAACCTAACCAGAATCCTAACCATTATGTCAAATTAGCAATCTCTCAACTAAATCCGTGGAAAATGCTCTATCATTTCCACTTCAGTATAGAAAATGACTGCAAGGATCTAGTGATCTCTGCTGGTCCATCTCGATTATCTAATTAATATTAGATTGGGAGGCAAAAATCACTTTGTCCCTCCTCCTGATTGTCCTCCAAACATCTACTTCATACCGTAAAGCATCATGTTTCCACCAGGATAAATAACGTACTAAGAGTGAGTCCTTACATTCCTCCTTCTAATTTGTCTACAGAAAGTACCGTTAGCCTGATACCACCAGCTTTTGTCTGCCCTTATTGCGTAAATTGGAGCACCTTCAAAAGCTAATCTGCAACTAAATTCTTACACCGCTGATCCATGATAAACTTACCGATAATGAAATTAACCGATAATTCTATTCATCGAAATTCATCTAGCTATGACCTTTCCACACACACCGTGCACCTCTTCCTTATATAAGTGATCGGTCTCACCATCTTGTCTTTGGCACACCCTACTTCTTTAATATAAGAAAATGTCAATTGGACTCCTTGTCTCGCTTCAAACGAATATGGAACATTTCTATCCTCCATATAGTCATCAATCCCCTAGCAACAACTATTTGTTGTGAACTGTGACCTAAAAAAAAAAATTTCATATTATTTGTGCAAATGAAGAGACTTGCTTCCTCCTCGATATGCAACCCTGGCAATTCCTCCTAACAACACACCCTCTTGAATAAAATTCTTGATTAAGGATAAACTGATGAAAATTTATTTAGTCTACTATCCCCGGCAGGTGTCATTACACTAAGTACCTAAACCAGTACTAAATCCTCCTTCCATTTCGAGAACCTTTGAAATTTTCCGAAGAAGATATTCTACAAATCCTATACCTCCAATAAAGCATCGTGGTGTTTCAGTGGTCTTTATTTACCACAACCTCACGTATACCAAAGTATCAACAACCACCATTATCTAGGCGTTGTAAAAAGATATGAATCCGGACCTAGCGTAAAGTACATCAAACTAATCGTACTAGATTATTTGACTCGTATTGAGGGGTTAACTATCCCATCCCAAATAACATACCATAATGACGTATGTCTAGGTCAAATAGATTGGCTAAAATTATGTATTTCTACCAAATCTGATGACCACATATTCACAATTCTAGTGCAATTTAGCGTTATTACTCCATGTTCTTAAAACCATAGTTAGCCAATCACATAATTATATCCCCAACTAAACTATATTCCTAATCCTAAATAATTAACAAAATGAAACACGTATGACAAACACAAATAAACAAAATGTAATTCCACTTAAGACATAGTCCATTCTAGAAAAGAAAACCTCCTTTAAACACAGCTTGCCAAAATATATCACAAAAGTTTTTTTTTTTTAATAGTTTCGTAGGTAATCATCCATCCGAGAAACATATCCTTTAAACATAGCTTAAACGCAACATTCATTTGCCTAAGCAAATACCAAAGGGCTTAACCCTCATCCTCCTTATATGCGGAATGCCAATCATCCAACATAGCATTAATAAGCAACTTAGAACGTCACAACTTAATCCCCATACTCTCCAAAACGTGATAAAAAATCATTGCTTCATTCTGATAAGAACTCCATCAAATCCCCAAACTCCAGAAGAGTACCTTTTACCTATCTCTCTTAGAGATGATACGAAAATTTAACTATATGTAGATTGGTCCACACCATCTCTACTTATATCACTCACTGTACTGCTAGTGAATAAGATCACCCCTGAGCGATCAATTATCTTTAAGATTTGGTACCCTCCTTCCTGGATACGCTAAAATCTCCCCCATTAGGATCCTCTCCGGACTCCTACTCTTTACTTGTCTCCTTTTTTAGAACAACTGAAATCATGTTGACCCTGATATGCGGTGACCTAACATACACCTAAATCCTTCCTTGGCTTATACTTCCAAAAGTAATACCAACCCCAGAATTAAATCTTTGATCCCAAGTTCTGCTTCTGGTAAAGAACTCCATAAAGTACTCATTTACTCCTTTGGGTCCTTATTACTTTTGCCTTGAACCTAATCCTCCTCCCAGTGTCAACCATTCTGTAACTACAGAATATAATTGACATTAGCTCCTCCTAACGAACCATAAATAGAATACAATGAATCCTAATATGGCTCTAAGTTTTAAGAGACACAACGCAGAAGTCCAATAACGAAAGGCACTTGTAATACCCCTAATTTTGTAAAGGATATAATTGGAATTTACATTTTATTTTTGTGCATTTTAGGTACTTGCATGACTATATGTGTTATGTGGTTTCTGTTTTGTGTTTAATTGGTTAATTGTTTTTTTACTTGGATTAGTTGTGTAATTGATTATTTTGTTTTTGTCTAATTATTTACATTAATTGGTTAATTGGTTTTTTATTTTCTTTTATTTAATTAAATTAGTTTTAAATTTTTAAATGTTTTGTTAGGTTAAATTATTAATGTATTTCATTTTAATGTTAAATTAGGGTTTTAGTTTAACGGACCACGTTATTGGGCTGATTAGGGTTTAGTTGGGTGTCCATCTCTAATGCAAATAGACGTAGGGTATATATGCCTATATATACTGTTATAAGTCTGCTTAGGGTTAAAAGCACCAAACCTATTCACGAACAGTGAGCATATAGAGGGACGCGAAAATAGAGAGAGAAAACTATAAGGAAAACAAAGGGATTTGTTGTTAGGGTTTAGGCTGCGGATTAAAGGACGGGCCTAGGAGGAGGGAAGGTTGCACAATAGGAGATTGACAGTGAGTTGGACGTCGTCGAAAAACCTAAGAAGACGGCGACAAGGTTTTTATTCAAAAACCACAGAGGCAAGTTCTATTCTGTCTTTCTCCCTTTGCCCTGTGTTCTGTGCACCTAGATAGTCTCTAGGGTTTAATTAATCATTAATTGAAACCATATATGTTCATTGTATGCTATAGTCATGATCTGTATGTGGTGAAATTAACTTTGTAATAATTCGCACATGTCTGCGTTTAAATTTTGTTCTTTAAGTATGCTAAATCAATATAGTTATAAATACTGGAATTGTTTGCAACCATTGAATACAAAATATGGGAATGCTACCAGGATTATATCTAAAACTCATGGGGCCAGTACTATCCTGTTTAAATATGTGTTGCAATTTATTCTGTTTCAGTTCGTGCTTATTGAATTTCAGTGTTAGTCTTTAAGCATGTTTAATCGGTAGGTGTTCTAAGATTTTTCAATAATACTAACTAGTGTAACTAATGGATTCAATGATACTGGATACTCTTAGGACCCTAAAGATTACTTTTAAAACCAAACAGAAAAGTTGTAACTGGCCGGAGTTGAAGCAAGGGTCAGAAACGGAGTACAGTTGAGCAGGGGACTCTCAGAGGAGGTGAGAGCCAGGTCCATGGAAGTGGGAGCCGGCTCCAACACTCTTAGAGCCAGCTCTAAGGTCTTTAGAGCTGGCTCCCATGCATAAAGAGCCTGCTCCAAAATTTTGGAGCAGGCTCTCTCTCAAATTTTGTTTTCCAGTTACGTTTTGATGCACTGTTGAGACTCTTTGAAGGTGGAACTATTATAGGTAATTAATGGGACTTCACATAGGGATTTAATGGGTGATTTGGGGTGTTATTAAGACCTTAAATTGATTTAAGTGATCTTTAATTCAAGGGGACAAACAATATATAATTAATGAACTTCTTATGTTATTAATGGAAGGAAGACGGATTAATTGCTTAACTAAATTTTAGTAATTTAATGGGGTTGAGTATGTTTAAAAAACTTAAATTTAAATGCATAATAAGGTCATTTACTTATTAGTTTTGATCTATGCATATTCTGGATGCTAATTGTTAAAGTATTAAATCTTTTTCTGCAATTAGATGGATTATTGGTTGGATTTAAATTGCTGGAATGTTAAACACTGTTCTACAATTATTTGGAATGGTTTGGATTGTAAATTGCTAAACTTTTATTTATATGTTGTAATTTATATGGTTTTGGATTTAAATTGCTGAAATACTAAATACTCTTCTGCAATTATTTGGAATGGTTTTGGACTGTAAATTACTAACTATTACGTGTTTGTTGTAATTTACATGGATATGGAGGATTGTATGCACCGGTATGGGACCTACCCTATTGCAGAAACGCTAAGACCTACCCTATTGGAATAAGGGAATGGATTATAAATAAATCCTACTTATATTTATGCTAAGTCAAAGAAGCTACACAAGCTGAATGACTAGCTGGATTACTTGTTATCTATGTTGAGTCAAAGAAGCTGCACAAGCTAAATGGCCAACTGGATTTCTTATGGATGGATAGGAACAGATTTTAAATATATTTTTATGGTAGCACGATATGAGCTTGAGTCTCAGAGTCATTGGTTAGGGCGCGTATATGCAGTGGATGCGTAACTGGCTATGATGGGTTGAGGTGTACCCTATTAGGTCTAGGTACTCATGCGCACTTTTGGGTACGTTTTTGCATGTTGCCTTCTATCTAGGTTGAGACCCCCTATATAGTCCCGTGAATGTCCCTTAGTGTGGATATTTATATATATATGGACTAGATAGCTAATATTCAGATATCTAGGGTGTATCTGCATATCGGGTCACTGTATGGATTGCAGTTAGAATAGAATTTGCATGTGGGCCTTACCCACTCTTATTTTTATAGGGGTTCATCGGTTCTAGGCTTAGAGCTTGATCGTGCTGAGTAGATACAGTCATTCACTCCACCGACGATGTAGGATTTATTTCCATGTTTTAGACTTGGGTTTTTTCCCAGCTATGTAAATTTCAATTGGGATTTTTAGGGGTCCACTAGATGGATTCCCGAGTTATATTTTTAGAGAACGATTTGTATCGGAAGATTTTGAATTATCAATGAAAGTTATAAGTTTATCGTTTTAGTTCTTTCAGCGTTTTTATTTATTTTTGTTTATCATATTTATATTCTGTATTTGATTATTGCTAATTGATTTGATATCCTCGGGTAATCGGGTGTGGGCCTGGCCAACCCACATCTGAAAATCCAGGGGTATCACAGTTGGTATCAGAGCACTCCAGGTTCTAGTGTCCTTAGGAGTGTTTTCGTTATAGGACTTCAGCGTTGCGTCTCTTAAAACTTAGAGCCATATTAGGATTCGTTGTACTCTCTTTACGGTTCGTTCGGAGGAGTCGATGTCAATTATATTCCATAAAGGATTGACACTAGGAGGAGGATTTGGTTCAAGGCGAAAGCAATACGAACCCAAAGAAGTAGGTTGTCGAGTTCTTTGCTAGAAGCAGAACTTGGGATCGAAGGTTTAGTTCCAAGGTTGGCATTGCTTAAAAAGTATACGCCAAGAATAAATCAGGTTGTAGGTGTTAGGTCACCGCAAGTCGGGGCCAACACAACTTCAATTGTTCTCAAAATGGAGACAAGCGAGGAGTAGGGTCCGAAGAGGATCCTAATAGAGGAAACTTCAGGGTATCCACGAAAAGGGATATTAAATATGCAGGATGAATGGTTGCATGAGGATGCATTTTATTCGCTCGAAGTGGAATGAATGATACAAGTAGAGTTGGTGTGAACCAATCTACATATAGTTAAATTTTAGTATCATCTCTAAGGGAGATTTGTCAAAAAAAAAAAAAAAAAAAAAAAAGGAGTATTCTTCAAGAGTTTAGAAATCGGATGGAGTTTTTTTTATCAGTATGGGGGTTAAATTGTAACGTTCTAAGTTGCTTATTAAAGCCATGTTAGATGGGTTGCATTTTGCATATAAGGAGGAGGAGAGTTAAACTCGTTGGTTTCTGTTTAGGCAAACGATTGTTGCTATTAAGCTATCTTTAATGGATGGGTTTTCGAGGTTAGACGGTTACCTACGAAACTATAAAAGGAAAGGGTGAACCAATCTAGTAAGGTTGAGTCTAAATGAGACTTACTTTTCTAGAAGGAATAATGTTCAGAGGAGGATTATATTTTTGTTTATGGTATGCGTTTAATGTGTTTCATTTTTGTTATTGTATGTATCTTATGTGTTTCATTTGGTTTTTTTTTTTTTTGTTAATTAGTTCGGATTGGGAGTATGGTTTAGTTGGGGGCACACATATGTGATCAGCCAACTATTGTTTTACTAACACGGAGTAATAGCGCTATGTGCGCTTGGATTTGTGAGCGTGTGGTCTTGGGATTTGGTAGATATACATGAGTCTAGCCAATCTATTGGACCTGAACATGTATCATTATGGTATGTTACTTGGGATCGGATAATTAACCTATCAATACGCGTCAACTAACCTAAAACGATGGGTTTGATGTGCTTTACACTAGATAGGGATTTGTTTTTACAACACCCTAGGATTGGTGGATATCATTATGATTGTATTTATGGGGTTGTGGTAGATAAAGACCGCTGAAATGCTACCATAGTTTGTGAAAGGTGTCGGAGGTGCAGAATATCTTCAGGGAAATTTCTGAAGTGACCACCAAGACGGAAGGAGGATTTCGTGCTGGTTTAGGTATTTATTGAAAATGATGCCGAGAGAGGATGGGGGGTGAATGACTGATTCAATATTCATCAGTCTATTCGTAACCAAGACACTACTCATGAGGGAGTCATTTCAAGGGGTTACTGGTGTAGCACTTGGAGGAGGAATCAAAGTTTCCGCAATGTATAAAATGTGGAATTATTTTTTTTTATGGTCATAATTCGCAACAATTAGTTGTTGCTACAACATTAATGACTATATGGAGGATGGAAATTTTCCATATTGGTTTGAAGCGAAACAAGGAGTTAATTGACACTTACTTATATTAGAGAAGTAAGGTGTGTCAAGGACAGGAAGGTGAGACCGAACAACTATATAAGGAAGCGGTGCACGGTGTGTGTAAAAAGTCATAGTGAGTTGATTTTCGATGACTGGAATTTCTGGATTGATTTTATGATCAGTAAGTTTATCATTAATTGGTACTGCGTCGATTCAGATGCAGGGTTAGCTTTTGACGATGCTCCAAATTAAGTAATGGGTGCAGACGGAAGCTAGTGGTATCAGACTAATGGTACTTTTGGTAGACAGATTGAGAGGAGGATGTAAGGACTGAAGTTCACAACACTTAGTTCATTCTTCATTCTAGTGGAAGCATGATGCTTCACGATATGGAGTAGACTTCTGGAGGATCAGGAGGAGGGACAAAATGACTTTGTCTTCCAGTCCAATATTTACTAGATATTTGCAATGAACTAACAGAGATTGTTAAATCTTTGTAGTCCTTTTTTATGCAAAAGTGGAAATGATAGAGCATTTTCACAGATTTAGTTGAGGGATTGCTGATTGTACCAAAGGATCAGGATTCTAGATGGGATACCGGTTGATTTCTAATGAAATTAACTCCTTTTTTAGTTTATTTTGGACTGGTAGGACATCAGTTCATATGGATAGAGTGGATTACGTGACGACTTAGATGCATAAAAAAATGGGGGTCAACCTCAAATATCGGAGCTGACTTGGAGGCAGTGTTACTTTACTCAGAAAGAGTATAAGGTACTAGAGGAGGATTTGTTGCATCTGTGAATACTGTCGGAGTGACTGAGATATAAAATTTGTAGAAATTTTTCTTGATGCACTCGGATGGTTATACGAAACATCGAGACATCCAATGCCAGTTTTAGTGAACAGGTTTGGAAAGAGACATTTATATAACTGTCTATATGAGTAACACCAGTTAGGAAAAAAAATGAGTCGAACTAGTCAGAAGTGGACGGTTGGTTGCGATAATTGACATGCATTGGAATTTTAATTCCATACGGATGAAAAGTGGTGAATTAATTAAGTTTGCTGATAGACCTTAATTCTTGTAATGTTCACTTTTGGACTTCGCATTAGTTCTACATTGCACTGATAACGGAAGTATAGCTGTGCTTCATATCTCTCAACGGGGGTTTGGATCGAGAGTGTACATTTGATCATGGTGGAAATACTTGGGATAGATATCCTAGGTTTTTATGAAAAGATGGAAGTGCTTATTTCACTTCTTATATTATGGACACAAGAAGGTTCGTATGACCACGTTTGGGGTTTTTATGTTAATAAAGCAGACCTATTACTTGTTGGTTTGGAATGGCAACAAAGGTTGTACAATAAGACCTTGGCTTCTTTAAAGGATTCATTGGGGAGAAATATTCTCCTTTGTAATGCATTGCGTGTGGTTTGGTGGTGGCAGTACGATTTTGTAAATTGGTACACTCATACACTAGAGTTCTCAATCAAGAAACGGTTAATTGGGAATGTCTTCCGTATTAGAAACAAAGTGCGTTTTTGAGGAAGGTCAGTTATTATGTCTTAAATTGACGTTTCATGAATGGTGGTTCTCCATTTAGGCGATAGCCTATCGATTAGTGTTTTTAAAATATTGGGATGGGATGCATAGAAGTTTTACATATCTATGCTATAGAACTTGGAGGACTGTGGATTTTTACCCTGTATAAAAACATTGGGCAAGGATGAGTAGTTGCTACATACAACTTATGTGTTGAATAATTTTTTATGTTTCCTTCATATTGGACCCATAAATTTTCTTGGAGGTTTTGGAATTCCGTGGAGTTCCTACACAGAGGCAGCGTCCACAATGGAATGTCAATGAATTTTAATCAAAATAATTCAGAATTTTGTGAATTTTGTAAATTCCGTTTGTTAGGGGGAAAGAATGTAATACCCCTAATTTTGTAAAGGATATAATTGGAATTTACATTTTATTTTTGTGCATTTTAGGTGCTTGCGTGACTATAATTGTTTTGTGGCTTCTGTTTTGTGTTTAATTGGTTAATTGTTTTTTTACTTGGATTGGTTGTGTAATTGATTATTTTGTTTTTGTCTAATTATTTGCATTAATTGGTTAATTGGTTTTTTATTTTCTTTTATTTAATTAAATTAGTTTTAACTTTTTAAATGTTTCGTTAGGTTAAATTATTAATGTATTTCATTTTAATGTTAAATTAGGGTTTTAGTTTGATGGACCATGTTATTGGGCTGATTAGGGTTTAGTTGGGTGTCCATCACTAATGCAAATAGACGTAGGGTATATATGCCTATATATACTGTTATAAGTCTGCTTGGGGTTAAAAGCACCAACCCTATTCACGAACAGTGAGCATATAGAGGGACGTGAAAACAGAGAGAGAAAACATTAAGGAAAACAGAGGGATTTGTTGTTAAGGCTTCGGCTGTGGATTAAAGGACGGGCCTAGGAGGAGGGAAGGTTGCACAATAGGAGATTGACAGTGAGTTGGACGTCGTCGGAAAACCTAGGAAGACGGCGACAAGGTTTTTATTCAAAAACCACAGAGGCAAGTTCTATTCTGTCTCTCTCCCTTTGCCCTGTGTTCTGTGCACCTAGATAGTCTCTAGGGTTTAATTAATCATTAATTGAAACCATATATGTTCATTGTATGCTATAGTCATGATCTGTATGTGGTGAAATTAACTTTGTAATAATTCGCACATGTCTGCGTTTAAATTTTGTTCTTTAAGTATGCTAAATCAGTACGGTTGTAAATACTGGAATTGTTTGCAACCATTGAATAAAAAATATGGGAATGCTACTGGGATTATATCTAAAACTCATGGGGTCAGTATTATCCTATTTAAATATGTGTTACAATTTATTCTGTTTCAGTTTGTGCTTATTGAATTTCAGTGTTAGTCTTTAAGCATGTTTAATCGGTAGGTGTTCTAAGATTTTTCAGTGATGCTAACTAGTGTAACTAATGGATTCAATGATATTGGATACTCTTAGGACCCTTAAGATTAGTTTTAAAACCAAACAGAAAAGTTGCAACTGGTCGGAGTTGAAGCAGGGGTCAGAAACAGAGTGCAGTTGAGCAGGGGACTCTTAGAGGAGGTGAGAGCCGGCTCCATGGAAGTGGGAGCTGGCTCCCACACTCTTAGAGCCGGCTCTAAAGTCCTTAGAGCCGGCTCCCATGCACAAAGAGCCTGCTCCAAAATTTTGGAGCAGGCTCAATCTCAAATTTTGTTTTCCAGTTACGTTTTGATGCACTGTTGAGACTCTTTAAAGGTGGAACTATTATAGGTAATTAATGGGACTTCACATAGGGATTTAATGGGTGATTTGGGGTGTTATTAAGACCTTAAATTGATTTAAGTGATCTTTAAGTCAATGGGACAAACAATATATAATTAATGAACTTCTTATGCTGTTAATGGAGGGAAGACGGATTAATTGCTTAACTAAATTTTAGCAATTTAATGGGGTTGAGTATGTCTATAAAACTTAATTTTAAATGCACAATAAGGTCATTTACTTATTAGTTTTGATCTATGCATACTCTGGATGCTAATTGTTGAAGTATTAAATCTTTTTCTGCAATTAGACGGATTATTGGTTGGATTTAAATTGCTGGAATGTTAAACACTGTTCTGCAATTATTTGGAATGGTTTGGATTGTAAATTGCTAAACTTTTATTTATATGTTGTAATTTACATGGTTTTGGATTTAAATTGCTGAAATACCAAATACTCTTCTGCAATTATTTGGAATGGTTTTGGACTGTAAATTACTAAACTATTATGTGTTTGTTGTAATTTACATGGATATGGAGGATTGTATGCACTAGCATGGGACGGTGACATACTAGGATGGCTTAGCTCAGAAACGCTAAGACCTACCCTATTGGAATAAGGGAATGAATTATAAATAAATCCTACTTATATTTATGCTAAGTCAAAGAAGCTGCACAAGCTGAATGACTACCTGGATTACTTGTTATCTATATTGAGTCAAAGAAGCTGCACAAGCTGAATGGCCAACTGGATTTCTTATGGATGTATTTGAACAAATTTTAAATATATTTTTATGGTACCACGATATGAGCTTGAGTCTCAAAGTCATTGGTTAGGGCGCGTATATGCAGTGGATGCGTAGCTGGCTATGATGGGTTGAGGTGTACCTTGTTAGGTCTAGGTACTCATGCCCACATTTGGGTGCGTTTTTGCATGTTGCCTTCTATCCAGGTTGAGACCCCCTATATAGTCTAGTGAATGTCCCTTAGTGTGGATATATATATATATATGGACTAGATAGCTAATATTGAGATATCTAGGGTGTATCTGCGTATCGGGTCACTGTATGGATTGCAGTTAGAATAGAATTTGCATGTGGGCCTTACCCACTCTTATTTTTACAGGAGTTCATCGGTTCCAGGCTTAGAGTTTGATCGTGCTGAGTAGATACAGTCATTCACTCCACCGACGATGTAGGATTTATTTCCATGTTTTAGACTTGGGTTTCTTCCCAGCTATGTAAATTTCAATTAGGATTTTTAGGGGTCCACTAGATGGATTCCCGAGTTGTATTTTTTGAGAACGACTTGTATCGGAAGATTTTGAATTATCAATGAGAGTTATAAGTTTATCGTTTTAGTTCTTTCAGCGTTTTTATTTATTTTTGTTTATCATATTTATATTCTGTGTTTGATTATTGCTAATTGATTTGATATCCTCGGGTAATCGGGCGTGGGCCTGGCCAACCCGCATCTGGAAATCCGGGGGTATCATAACACTCCTAAGGACACTTGAACCTAGAGTGCTCTGATACCAATTGTGATACCCCTGGATCTTCGGATGCGGGTTGGTCAGGCCCACGCCCGATTACCCGAGGATATAAAAACGAATCGGTAATAAACGAACACATAATACAATTAAGATAAACAGGAATAAATAAAATTTCTAAAAAGAAATTAAAATGATAATCCAAAAACTGAAACCTCATAATAAAATTCCATTAATATATAAACTCTTCTGATACAATTGATCCTCCATGAATACAACTCGGGAATCCATTTAGTGGACCCTTATTCAAAACCCAACTAAAGTTAAACTAAACAAAACAAGGAAATTCCAAAACTAAATATAACTAGCAGTCCTACGCAGTCGGAAGAGTGAGTGACCATCTCTGCTCAGCACGAATAAGCTCTAAAACTGGAACCATCCGATACCTAAAAAAAATAATAGTGGATTAGGCCCACGAACAAGTTCTATTCTAACTATAATCCAAACAAAGACCCGATATACAGATACATCCTAAATATCTCAACCATATCTATATAGTCTATAAATATATATATATATATATATATATATATATCCACACTACAGGACTCTCACTGGACTATAATAGGGATTTCAACCTGAATAGAAGGCAACATGCAAAAACGCACCCATAGGTGGGCATGAGTACCTAGACCTAACAGGGTATACCTCAACCATCATAATCAGTTACACATCCCAATGCATATACGCTCCCTAACCAATGATCTTGAGACTTAAGCTCATATCGCGGTACCATAATCATATATTTAAATTTCGTCCAAAATTAGAGTATGTTATTCAATTCTTTATTGATCTGACGTTTGACTTATAATCCGGTTAGCCACTGAACCTACTCAGTCGATCTGACTTAACCGCGAATAACAATAAATCCAGGTAGCCATTCAACTTACTCAGTCGATCTGACTTAACCACAAATAACAATAAATCCAGGTAGTCATTCAACTTACTCAATCGATCTGACTTAACCACAAATAACAATTAATCCAGATAGTCACTCAACTTACTCAGTTGATCTAACTTAAATATAAGTAGAATTCAATTTTTACAATCCATTTCCTTATTCCAATAGGATAGGTTATAGCGTTTTGAGCTAAACCATCCCTAGTATGCCACCGTCCCATACCAGTGCATATAATCCACAACATCCAGACAATTGACAAAATTTAATAAAATGGTTCAGCAATTGTAATCCAACACACAAATCTAGATAATTGAAAGAATATAAGTAAATAATTCCTCAATTAAAATCCAGGTTAACTTCTATGTAAATTACAGAACCTAAGTATTAGTTCAGCAATTTAAGTCAAAAACCAATAAACTGCAGAATTATAAATAACAGATTAGCAACTAAAATCCAAAACCATAACCCAGTTAATTGCAGATTAGTGTATAATAACTCCACAATTAAAATCCTAGCCTTAATCCATGTAATCGCATAAACAAGTTTAAATCTCTCGGCAATTAAAATTTTAGAATATGCATAGGTTAAGTCTGATAAATAAATGACCCTACTGTGCACCTAAAACAAGATTTACCATCATGCCGTAATCCATTAAATCGCTAAATTAAAATTAGGCGATTAAATCCATTCCATCCGTAAATAGCCTGCATAGTTACTTAATTTCATATCGATCATTCTATTCGCATAACTGTATAAACTATGCAATGAGAGTTTTAATAACACTTGAATTAAATGTTAAATACCCCCAGTTTATTTCCAGAACAATTCAAAACACTTAAACTGTCCAAACAGTGCACCCGAACAAACCCATAACGCATCAAAACATAGGAGCCTTCTCCATTCACTTGGGAGCCTTCTCCATACACTTGGGAGTCTTCTCCAAAACTTCTCATCTTCTTTGCCTCCGACGAAGTTCAGAGCCTCCGTATTGTTTCATTTAACTATCTAGGGTTTAATTTATGTCCCAGAATTAATTATATGCAGATTTTATACATCATCGACATGAATTAAAAGCAATTTAAAAATCAACTAAATCATGATTAAAACAAGAACATGTATAAACCATTAAACCTTTTAATTCAAAGCATTTAAATCCACTACAACCATACTTATAAGATCAGTTTTAACGTTTATTAAAACCCTGGTGACTACCTAGGCATGTACAGAACACAGGCTAATGGGAGATAAAAAGAAAAGAACTTGCCTCTGATTTCAGTTTTGAAACCTTAACGTTGTCTTCCTATGTTTTCCGGCGATTCTAATTGTCGTCAAAGCCCTGTGCTGAACTGTTCCAGCCTACACATAACCTCCCTTTCTTCCTCCTTGGTCGGATCTTGGACCTTTTCCAAAACCTTAGCCCTATTCTCTCAGTTTTTCTCACAATTCCCTCTTTGTTTATCTCTATGTCTCTGTACGCGAATAGGGTTCTAAAAACCCTTTGTAGACTTATAATAGTATATATATAGGCAAATATAAAAACCTAAGTCTACTTGTAATTAAAGATGGAAACCCAACTAAACCCTAGTCGGCCAACAACGTGATCCATAAAACTAAAACCCTAATTTAACATTACAATTAAAAATACTAATTTAATCCAATTCATTCCATTTAAATAAACTAATAAACCATATAAAACAATTAAAACAAGAAATTCAATTAAAGGAATTAAAATACAATGAAAGAAACAATAAAACAAAACAACAATTCAAACAAATAAATAAAATAAGAAATTAATTAATTAAAATAAATTGGCAAATAAACAAATAAACAATTAACATGAAGCCACACAAACAACTAAAATACAATAAAATAAAACAATTAATTTCCAATTATATCGTTTTGAAACTAGGGGTATTACACGATCTCTGTGAGATCGATCTGAGCTTGAGTTCGATCGATTATGAAAAGCTTCCTTTCACCACTTTACTCCTTCTTCCTTTAAGTTTGAGATTGCATCTTTTAATGCTCTAATTTGACTGAATTAACTTATTTTGGGGGTGGGTATGGGTGCTTGAGCAATACATGAGGTGGTGAATAGAGCCAGCAAAACGAGAAGTTTGATTCCGGTGGAACCCATTTCTAGAGAGAGAAGAAACACATTTACAGAGAAAGAGAGTAAGAGGGTTTGGGCTGAACTGGTGATTGTAAAGGGAGTTTATAAAAGGAGGAGAGGGAGAGAGAAAGTGGAGCTTGAGAGACGATTAATCAATAATTTCAGATTCTCGAATCATTAGATATAGAATATATATATAGGCGAATTATTCACGAATGGGGCTGTGTTTGGAAAGGGTTTTATTACTTTCTCTCCATTTCTTGGAAGTTTCCTCCAAGTTCAAACAGAGTATTAGAAACAGAATATTATGGGTTAATATTGGTTAATAAACCTCCAATTTAGATCATATTTGGGATTGACACCGCCTAAACCTCCATTATCATATTTGGGATTGACAATAGTTGGGAAAGAAGTTAATGGAGGTTTGTTAATAACTTCTGTAGATGGGTTGGGAGCTTCCCTATTTGTGAAGAAGATGAACAGTAATATATGGGCACGGGGCTATATTTGGGTAGAGGACAATTACGTTTAGGTAGTGTTTGGGATAAAAGAGTCATTTTATATGGTCTATATTTATATTTATTAATTTATTTTATTAAAATAAAAATATTATCATTATTTTATACTACACAGGATTTATTTGCATGGAATTTATAATACTAGAAAATTTTTTATCACACAAAAACTGATATGCAATTTATAACCTGAGGGAAAATTTTTCCACTTAATCCTTCAAGCAAACATAATTTTGACGTAAATTGGGGATACAATTTTTAGAAACTTGTACTGTTTCGTTTGTCGTCGTTTCTCAGCCTCACGCACACAGAACAAGTAAGAGAGATGATGAATAGACTTACAGACGACCTCGTGACCGACATTCTCTCGAGGCTGGTCATCAAAACCCTCATGCGATGCAGGTGCGTATGCAAACTCTGGCGCAATTTAGCACGCGACCCTCGATTCATTCACTCCCACCTCAACAATCGATCCTCCCAGCGAAGCCCTAGTTTCATTCTCAGCACTACCATCTGGTTCGATTCCGCCTTCCGCAGCCAAATATACTTTCTAGAACACGACGAAACCCTGGGTTACAGTTGTGAAGAGGTCAGTTTTTCAGTACCCGATCTCAAAGAGTTCCGATTAATCAGTTCATGTAATGGTCTCTTCTGTTTAGTTCATCGCATGTGCAGAAATATAATTTATGTATGCAATCCTTTCACTAGATGTTGCACTAAACTTCCTAATCGGATTAACCCATCACAGAATATTCTGGGAACGATAATGGGTTTTGGATTTAACCCAAAAAGAAACGAATATAAGGTAGTAGAGGTTGTTCATTGCTCTGGATCTGCCATGGCTTCTGAATTTCATTCTCGGGTTTATGTACACACTTTAGGTGATGGGTCTTGGAGAGGTAAAGGGTATGTTCCTTGTTTAATCCCTCGGGAACCTGCTTCTTCGGAAGCATTTGTGTGTGGAGCTCTTCATTGGCTATGTTTATCCCCTGCCAAGCAAATTGCTTTTTTTGATATTACAAATGAAGCATTTGGATTCATACCGTTTCCTGAAATTGCAGTAGGTGGTGGTGGAGGTAGTTTATCATTGGCATTAATGGATGGATGTCTTTCTATCACGGGCTCTGCATTTCATGACCATATTGATTTGTGGATTATGAAGGATTATGGTGTTAAGGAGTCTTGGGTTAAATCTTTCTCCATATGTTTTAATCAGGTTATGTGGAACAATTTTCAAACTCCGTGCATTCAGGGAAATGGAGAACTTTTGATGCTGTATAAGAATCAAGCTTTGTTTTCTTATAGTCCCCGGACTATGACATTGAGGAAGCTTAGAATTGCAGGGCTTCCATCTTGGTTTGAAATGGTTAACCATGTAGGGAGCCTTGTTTCTGTTTCGGGCCGTTAAAGAAACAAAAGAGAATATTGAGAGCTCGAGGTGAATGGAGCTGGAATGTTGAATGAAGATGCAAGGAAATTGAGGCCAATCACAAGGATTATTGTTGTGTTCTCCTTGAAGAAGACGTGTGGTTGGAGTGTCGCATAGTTTATGATCTTTTGAGTTAGGGGTGAAGTAGCCAAGGTTTATAGGGTTGCTTCGGGTTCATTTCCCATCAACTGCTGTAGTGCGGCATCAGAGACCTGAGTTTGTAAACCTTTCTTTGAACTTATTCGTGCTTTTGTTTTCTAATCTTACCTTACTGAAAGTAGAAAATATGGTATTTCTATTTGATATATATATATATATATATATATAGGTGTGTGTTTCTGTGTGTGTGTTAGAATCAAACTGAAGGCAGTAGTAATAGCTGTGCTTTGTAGTTCTTACTGCAGGTAGGTGGTCCATTACAAAGTTTTACTCGTATGAATTATTGTTTAGCCTAAGCACACTCGATTGTCATTTATCTATAATTAGCATCCAAGTATAAACTTATTTGGCTCTTTATGAATTGTTTCAGTTTATGCTTCCAGGTTGGAAACATGAACTTGAAACAAATTCAATTTCGCATTATTATGAATGTTGGATGCCAATTACCAGGGGCCGAAAAGAAAGAAGATGAATTTGTAGGGTAATTGTTAATTGCTTGTTTCAAAGCACTCTAACTAATCTTTTCGTTCTTTTTGCTGGACTACAAAACACTAATTATCCAGCTGACTTGTAATTTTAGTCGGCTTTTTTCATTTACTTGAAATTAGTGGAATAAGACACAACAAAATAATTCACTTCTATTTTTCCAAATATAGCTCATTTCTCCATTGTTTTAATTTAATACACTCATTGATTTATGAAATACTCTTTATTTACAAATATCCTTCTTATTACATCTACTTTATGAATCTCTATTTTTAAAAACAAATTAAACTATAATTTATTTTCATTCTATTAGTTCGAATCCATTAGCATTCCTTTCTATTCTCATAGAACCACGGATGTCGAGCTATTTTTCTGCTGGACCTCCCCTACAGTATCGTGACCGCAGTAGACAAATTCATCTTCTTTCTTTTTGGCCCCTGGTAATTGGCATGCTTCATTGTTTATTTTGCCTTTTTCAAATCACTCTTCACTAATCTTTTATTTCCTTTTGCTGGAATACAAAACACTAAATTATCCATCCGACTTGTAATTTTAGTTGGCTTTCCCTATTACTTGAACAGTGGAATAAGACACCACAAATAATTTTTTTACTTCTGTTTTTCCATCTTTGGCAAATTGAAATTTGTAAACGTTTACTGGAATACTTGGTCATTTTTTCTTTTGTCTAGTTGATTGCAAGTGAGGCAGGAAATAGTTCTTGAATAGTTTCAGATTTAAATGCCCAACTGTACTAAATTTTGGTCGTGAATTTTGAACTTGTTGATCATTTGGTCCCAAACTACTGTAGGTTGTTAGCTGTACTTCATTACACCACTAGAGGAATGGACTTACAGTGCTCTTCTTCCTAGATTATGTTCTCTGTCCATAATTTTCCTTTACTGCTTGGGAAGTTATCATGAACTAATAAGAGAATGTAACAGTTTGAACGAAAGATGCTAATATTATACTCAACTTTTATTGTTCCTTCTGTTGCGGATTATTTAGCTTTAAGAAAGTTCTGGCTTGTCTCTGAACATCTGCAATTCACGTTATTCTGCATTTTTGGACCAAGTTGATGGCAATGAGCTTTGGAAGATCAAGTAAATTTCATCATCAGAATATTACAGACGCACCGATCTTGGCCTTCCACATTTTTTGATTGGATTGTTACAGGGGGAAGACGTTGCAGTATTAAGTGTTATTCTCCAACTTGTACCAGTGAAAACACATTAAGGCAGCATTGAGCTCAATGCTTCTGAATAAGTACAGTATAGTTGAAGAATTTTAGTTGTGGCAGAAAATCTGTGCATATAAGCCTCCTCACCAGATGGTAGAGTACGAAAACAGTTCGATTGAAGGAACACTACATTGCTGAATGTTATCTCATAGTAATTTAACATACATATTGGGCGGGCCAGCTGAGGTTGGTTGGACTGAAGTATATTATGGTTCCCATATCTGAGGAGCTAGAGGTGGTTGTGAAGTAGCTGAAGAATCAGAGCTTATGTTAGGTGATGGAGCACATCCTTCTTGACGTGTTGGTTTGTTTAGAGTATGCCCAGGTGTGTATTTCTACATATATATATCTACACACACACACACACACAGTAGTGTTGTCTTGCACCACGGGGAGCAAGAAAATTCATCCACACTTTCTAAATTTTAATTTTCTCTTTACTTTTATTGTTATTTTATTAGCCCCACACAAATTAGGGTTTTCGAGTTTCCAACAACTAAACCCTATACACACGAATTCAATAGAGATAGATAGGATGGATAAAGTTGAAGATGACAACATTGTCATCCACATACTCACAAGACTGCCAGTCAGGTCCCTCATGCGATGCAGTTGTGTATGCAAACGCTGGCACAACTTAGCACGTGACCGTCAATTCATTCAGTGTCATCTCAATCGATCAGCCCAAGAAAATTCTAGTCTCATTCTCCAGGGTACCTGTGGGAATAATCTACCTCAATGAACACAACCAAGCACATGATTACACTTGTACAAAGGTCAGACTTCACCCATCTATCTCCAAAATATTGATGCAGTACTTCTAATCAGTTCTTGTATTGGTCTCTGTTTGATCTGTTTCGCAACAAAATGAAAATTTTCTATGTATCTAATCCTATCACCGGATCTTATCTTAGACTCCACGACCTGATCAACCCGAAATTCGAAGCATGGAATACTCGCATTGAAGTTGGATTTTACTCTGAAAGTAACGAATGCAAGGTAGTTGTGATGTGTACATGCGATAACTATACGCAGCCGGAGGTTTTTGTGCACACTGTGGGTACAGATGGGTGTTGGAGAGGTATGGGGTATGTCCCTTGTGTAATTAAATCGCAATTGTGTAATACATATTGTTCGTATATGGTAGTATTCGTGTATTGATCTCTTCACTGGATTTGTTCATCCCCTCTAAACCATATTGTCAGCTCCAATATTGCAAATAAAGTATTTGAAGTCATACCACCCCCTGAAGAAATTCTCACTGCAGGTGGTTGTGTATATAGTTTCTTCTTGGCCTAGTTAAAAGGATGCATTTCCGACATAGACCACTCCTTTTTTGACCGGGTCGTGTTATGGATCATGAAGGATTATGGGGTTAAGGAGTCTTGGACTAATTTTTCTTCCAGTAAATTTTATGCAGATCGGCCGGATAATGGGCAATTTTGATAAGACTTATCTGAGGCTTGATTCAAGAATCAGCAAGGTTAAGGTTCTATGACATCAGAAAAAGGGCGAACTTTTGATGTTAGATAATCATACGCTTTTGCAGTCTTATAATCCACAAACCATGGCATTGAGGAAACTTAGCATTGAAACCGGGCTTCCATCTTGGTCTGAAGCACTCACTCATGTGGGGAGTCTTGTTTCATTTTCAGGCTGTTCTAAGGACATGAAGTATATTAGCGGTGCGTTATACTCCCTCCGTCCCATAAAAAGTGTTACTCTTAGAAAATCGTGACTCACAAATTGAACTGTCATTGTTTCCGAAACACGACACTTTTTTTGGGACGGAGCTAGTAGTTGTTACGGTAGGTAAGCTATTTGTTTCAAATTTCTACTGATCATATCCTATAATATGTTGGTATTGTAACTATTGTTTAACCTGAGCACAATTGGTTGACATTGATCTACAGTTTTACTTGATTTATGTATGTGCTTTGATTCTAGTTCAATGTTTTTTTACTGATATTTAATTGCGTTGATCAAATGGTAAAGTATTTTAGAACCATATGAAAATTATGTCCCACAAGAATCTAAAAGAAACTACTGATGTAATGATGTATTTTTATTGAGGGGTACGTTTAAGAGCAAGAATCTGTCTCCCATACTAAACTTGTTATCCATTCCTCATGTACATATTTAATTTAGTGTCCATTTTTTATCCAAAAATAAGTTTGGAATGTCAACAAGTGAGTAAATGGATAAGATTGAATTGTTTTTACTTATTTATCTGTGCATTTCTCCACCTCGATTGTACATTCTTTATAATATCATTTTAAATAAATTAAAACGAGCATACATACCATTTTGTTATTTGATGTATGGGAGGAAACTAATGGTATTATTTTAGAAGAGATTGGTGCGATGGTGTAAGGAAAATTATGGAGATGAAAAACCTACTCCTATAAAAGAACCTGTAATTATAGTTGCATGTGTCATCAACTTTTAAAAAATTATACTTTTGTAAGCATAATTTTAAAAAATTTAAAATTGCCCCCCTCAACCAAAAAAAAAAAAAAAATTTGCATTTTTGTATGTATATTTTTTTTGAATTTTAAAATTGTCCCCTCTCAACTTTATATATATATATATATCTCTTTAAATTACCTCAAACTGCTAAAAAATTATATTTTTTTATGTATAATTATTTAAAACTTTAAAATTATCGTCACAAATTTTTATTGCATTGTGTCCTGATGATAATTTCTGGCACTACTCGTGCCAGCAATATATTTTGCATCTCAATCACAATAACAAACAACATGTTATTTGTTACAATTTTTTTTTTTTTTAATTATTTCTAATTTTATTTTATTTATTTATTTATTTTTTTTTCAAGACAAACAACCAAAGCACAAAGCCTAAAAGGCACACAAACAACCTCAACTACCAAGGCAACCTATAGAACACTTGACTAATAAAAGGTTGAGATCTAGAGAGCTTTGCGATCCCATGCTTTAACGAATTTGTAGTTCAACGAACATGAGTGACCCGTGCAACAGGAACTGATTTCAAAATAAGCTGAATGTCATGAACAAGAGCTGAAATAGTTGCAGGGCAACGGCGGATACCCATCACAGTCTCGCATATGATGAGAGAATCACTCTCCAAACATAAATTGTGAAAGCCAAAATCACGAGCCCAAAATAAAGCATCCCTCGTGACAAAGGCTTTAGCAGAAAGGGCTGAAAATGCTAAAAAGACCTTAGCACGACCACGCGCAAAACAACTCCCAGATGGTCTCTGAAGACAGGACCACCCCCCAACCCATCCTTTACTGGCTAAGAAGGCTGTGTCCATATTACATTTAATTGAATTTACTTTCGAAGGCGACCACACAATAGAATTTGAGAGAAGCGTGGGAGAGCAATGCCGATAGCCAAGCTGTGGAAACTGATTAGCATCACGAAACTCCCAAAAAGCTGTAACGGCTGAAGAGACAATCTGTTGAGGGCAAGGGAACCTACCATGAAAAACCAAGTTATTTCGCGCTTTCCAAATTGCCCATGCAACAAAAGAAGCCATACTACTAACATCAACCCCTTTTACATACAACAATCCACCACTCATCAAAAGAACAGAAACCCCAAGTCCGACAGTCCAAACGAAGCAGAGAAAGTGTCCAAACTTGGATAGACATTGAGCAGCGAAAAAGCAAGTGCTCCACCGTTTCAGGATCATCTCCACAAAAAGAACAACAATCCACTTCAGACAACCCCTGATGCTTCAAAGCAGCCCTTGTTGGGAGCACCCCATGAACACATTGCCAAAGAAAATGCTTAACCTTTGGGAGGCACTGACATTTCCAAATAAAGTTCCAGCACTTAGGATTAACAAAAGAATGGGTCATCGGATGACTAGAAAGAGAAAAAGCCACATGGTACGCCGATTTAACAGAGAAGTTGCCATGATCAGTGAACGCCCAAACTTAGCGATCCACATAACCTCACAAACTAAATGGAATACTCTTAAGATTAGCAGGAAACAGTTGAAAGAGGAGTGGGAGGTTCCATAAGAGATGGATTAACACACGACAAAGAGTCAAAGGATGGCACCCAAAAATCATTCCAAATGCTGATAGATTTACCATCACCCACAATCCATTTAAGCCCTTTTTTAAGGATAGGCTTTGCGGACCAGATGCTTTGCCACGCCCAAGATGGATTGGACCCCAAACTTGTTTCCATAAATGAACAAGAGTGGAAATATTTTGCCTTGAACAACTGAAAATCCAGACCTTGACGAAGGACTTGAAAATTCCACGCTTGCTTACTAACAGGGCAGAGTTGTACGCACCCATATCACGAAACCCCAAACCTCCATTTTTTTTACTCAAACATAGCGTGACACAGTTAGACCAGTGAACAGATCTAGAGTCCAAGTTTATTTCGCCACCAAAATGCACGAATCAGCTTCATAATTTCGTTACAGAGGTTAGCTGGTAAGCGGAAACAGGACATAACATACGTCGGTAAAGCACTTAAAACTACCTTGATAAGCACCTCATTACCACCTTTCGAGAGACATTACGCTTTCCATGCTATTAAACGATTTTGAACTTTCTAGGACACAAAATGAAAAACATCAGATTTTGAGCGCCCAATAATGGTCGGCATCCCCAGATACTTAGCTTGCAATCCTTCCTCCCCAATACCTAAGATCTGACAAAGTCGCCTTCGACGCAATTGACTGGTATTTTTAGATAATAAAATTGAGGATTTAGAAAAACTCACCATCTGCCTCGAAGCTTTCTCATAAGCTGAAAGAATACGTTTGACTGAATCCACCTCGGAATTATTTGCTTGGCAAAAGATAAAAGAATCATCGGCAAAAAGCAAGTGAGACAACGGAGGGGCACGCCGACAAATTCGAACACCTGTCAAAACTTTCATGTGCATAGCCCTGTGAAAAGCTTGGGATAAGCTCTCTGCACAAAGAATAAACAAGTAAAGAGACAATGGGTCTCCCTGTCGCAGACCTCGGGAAGGTTTAAACAGACCCACTGGTCTCCCATTAATGACAATGGAATAAGAAATAGAAGAGATGCATGTAGAAATTAAATGAATCCAGTGGCGATTAAACCTTATCCATCATAATAAATCAAAAAGAAATGACCATTCAACACGATCGAAAGCCTTACTCATGTCCAGCTTTAACGCCAAAAAAAACAAGTCCCCTTTTCTTTTATTTTTGAGCTAATGAAGAACTTCATGAGCTACTAGGATATTATTAATCGACTTCGATTCTTGAATAATCCACATCACTTCTGCTTCTATTGTAACAAAAGATTAGTGATTTGCCGCCCCGAGACAAAAGCGCTCTAAGTAGAGCTAATACAAGAATCAAGAACTGATTTTAAACGATTTGCAAACACCTTTGCTATAATTCTATAGGCCACATTACATAATGAAACAATATCATTCTTAACCAATGTTTAGTACTGTTGATAGAATAACGAGGTCATACCGTCAGGTTCTGGGGATTTGAAAGGCGCCATCGAAAAAATTGCATTTTTCACCTCTGACTCCGATAAAGGACACAAAAGCTATTGATTCATTTTCGCCGTGACGGTGGGAGGAATATATTTTAGGAATTGCTCCATAGAGGAAGTAGAAGGAGATTGAGATGTGTAGAGCTGCTGAAAATACGACAGAAAAATAGATTGCATGCCCATTTCTTCAGCAATCCAACGACCATTGGTGTCTTCAACTCCCGAGATCCGATTTCGAGATCGACATTTTAAAGTAGTGGCATGGAAGAATTTGGAATTTCGATCCCCCTGTTGAAGCCATTGTACATGGGATTTTTGCTTCCAAAACATTTCTTCATCTTGCCAAAGCTTATTAAGAGACTTCTCAGCTGCAACAACCTGATCATGGTTATACTGCGACAAATTTTCTTTCAAACCCATCAGCTGAGCTTCAGCTTCTAAAATCTGCCGACGAGAATTTTGGTTGATTCGCTTTGCCCATGCCTCCAAGTGATCCTTACAGAATTTCAACCTAGCCACCCAACAAAATAACCGAGAGCCGTGGATAGGAGTTTTCCAAGCTACAGAATGTTATTTGTTATAATTTTTTATTTCTAAACTAGATGGCAAAAACTGGGACAAAAAGTGTGTGAGTGTTGGGTAAAGAGTGGTGTTTGGTGTGTTTATTGCTGATAGCCTATGAAACACCGACACGTTAATATGTAGCACCGTACCAGTTTTGGACACGTGTCCAAGCTCTGGACACGTGTCGGGCACGTGAAAAACGTATGCCCATTATTTTATATTTTTTTTGGGATCAGACACGGCCAGCAACACCTCATGGACACGCTGGAGGACATGACGATCGCCGATCAAGCTTCAAAAAAAAAAAAGAAAAAAGAAAAAGATGATACATGTGTGTGTGTGTGTGTTTTAATTCTTTATAACAATTGACTTGAGAACTGAGAACGTGAAGGGCAGAGAAAGAGATGGAGCAGATCATGAGACATAGATGGAAAGGAAGATAAGAACATGCGATTAAAAAAGAAGGGGAAAAGATATCAGAACGATCGAATACGACTCTCTCTTTCTTCGATGTGGCCCAACTCTCTGTCTCTCTCTCTCAGTTTGATGTGGCAGAATAACCTACAAGGTCTTAGATGTGACAGAATGACCTAGAAGTTTGCTCTATGGGCCGTCTCTCTATGGCCATACTTTTTTAATCATTTCTTTTGGGCCTATTGACTACAGCTTACTAAAGCTTGTCTACTTGCATGTATTTTTAGCCTAGGCTAAAGCCCACCTTATTATCTACATTATTATATATAATTGATTAATCTTTCAAAAATAAAAATAAATAAAGAAATATGAGATGTATGGTGGGAGTGTGGAACTAATTTAAATAGGTTATATTTATGAATATAAATGAGAAATTGAGAAATGAATAATTTCTTTTATATAGTAATAAATTATATTATTATTTTATTGTCATATCCTTGCCGTGTACTATTTTTTTTTTTTAATTTGCCGTATTGCCGTATCGTGTCGTATCGTACCCGTGTCCCGTGTCCATGTCCGTGAGTTTCTAAAAATATTCAATATTTTCTCTCTTTTAATTTTAAATTACTTCTTAATGGTTTTTTAGCCCACGTTTCTATCAATTAGAGGGCACCACCTTGCGCATACTTGAATATAGCCCTAATAAGAGCCTCGCCTTGTGTCATTATCAGTCAACCATCAAGCATAATGTTAATGATAAAAAAAATAATAATAATAAAAAAGAAATAAACAACTAATAATAATAATAAGAAGAAGAAGAAATAAACAAATAATAATAATAATCTTATCGCACAAGCACAATTGGGTATAGTATTGATTGGTAACTTTACATGACCAACATTTTTTGTGGAAGTGTTGTAAGCTTGTGGTTCTGGTGCATGAGCGATTGCTTGCTCACAGATTGGATGTGAACATTGTGTGTCCTCGTTGTGCTCTGCAGGCGAAAACTGTGAGCATTTATTTTTTCAATGTCCCCATTCAATTCAGGTGTGGAAATTCTCCTCGATTCGGTTTGATTTTTCTACGGATCCTTCGGCTTCCTTTCTTGATTGGTGGCTGGGTCTGACTCGCCAGTGGCTATCACAGGAGGGTACGGATGATGTGCTGGGGTTTCTGGCTTGCTGTTGTTGGTTTCTTTAGAAGGCCCGCAACAAGATTGTCTTTTTTGGGGAGGTTTGGGATGCTTATCGGGTGGTGGGTCTGTCGGGGGCCTTTTTTTGGGAGTTCAAGGAGGCATCTCAATTATCGTTGTCGTTTTTGCCATGAGAGCGGATTCAGGCTGCTCTATCTTCCACTTCTTCTTCCCTTTCTCGATGGATGCCCTCGCCTCCAGATTTGATTAAATGTAATGTGGACGCTTCTTTTTCTTACTCTTTCATGATGGGAGGTGGAGCTGCCATTTTTCGCGATTCATCAGGGGTGATTTTGAAGGCAGTGATTCTCAGTCCATTTCCAGCTTCAAATGTGACTATGGCTGAAGCTATTTGCCTTCGTAAGGCTATTTTTTTAGGCATTGTCCTTTCAATTCTATAGGGTTTGGTTTAACGGTAGTGAATGCTGTTATGAATGTCAATTCGGGACCTATGGATATTCAGGCTATTTCCTTTGATGTGCATAATGAGGTGGCGAATGCTCTTACAGCGTTGTCCAGAAGTCATCTTTTACATGATGTTGTTCTTGTTCACATTCCTATTCATATTTGCCTTTTGGCAACTAAGGATTGTCTGTCTTGATTTTGGGCTATCCTTATTATCGTTTGCCAGGATTAAAAAAAAGAAAAATAGTATTGATTGGTAAGAATTGATCATTGTGCTGTTTCTAATTAGGAACTCTATGAGTCAAAACTAAGCCCATCTAAATTACACCAAAAGTTTTGCGTCAATAATCCAAACGGTCCATTTAAGCTTCCGAATCGGTTCTACATCAATTTTGTACTAATGTTAGGGGAGTATATGTTAACTATGTAGCGTTATGTTAATGATAAAGATCACCATTTCACCTAGAGGCTTAGCTATTGGACTTGAACTTATGTTTAGCTGCACTTTTTTTTTTTTGCTTGAACTGGTAAGGGGTTTTACAAATCCATCTTGCATTTCCAAAAACAATGCAAATTTGTTTGCATAAAAAATCAAAATAAATAATAATAAAATAATAATAATAAAGAAGTGTGAATCCAAAGAATGCGTGAGAAAGGAAGGAAGTTGGTTATGTGTCAGACCTTAGTTGGATTATAATCAGCAAGACGTGAGTAAATTATATATAGAGTAATAATTTTTTGCTTAACAATAAGAAATAAACGTTTTCCACCAAGCGTGATAACCTTTAAATAGATTTAAGTGTAAACAAAATAAGAGTAATGTTATTGTGAGAACACTCTCGCAAAAAGTCTAAAGAGTTCCTGCTTATAAGCCACACGATTCCTTTTTTAGGGATTTGGGAGAGAGAATTAATTAAGAAAGAATCCTTTGCAATAAGGAAACAAATAATCCTTTTTTTTTTTTTTCTCTCTCTCTTCTCTCCAAGTTCTCTCTTCTCTCTTTTGGTTAACATCCTCAACCAATCTCTCTCTTTCTCTCTCTTAGGTAACTCATTCTTGAAAGATTTGATATTACAGCCTTTTTTCATAACTTATTGAATTGTTAAGTATTTCAAACTTCAAGAACTAAATGAAAAGGTAAAGAATCCAAACCCATTTATAATAATCAGATTGAAGGAGTTATGGAATTGTTCTTCAGTTTTGTTTGTAGAGAAAGCAACAACTCTACTCTAATTCAACCGTACGGTGAGGAATAAGAGCATTAGTTCTTTATTTCTCATGGCCATATTAGGTGCCCTGCCCTTGAGCTTGAACTGCTGTTTGTTGGAAGCTCTAAAATCATGAAGTACCTAAAGTATGCATTATAAATACACAAAATCTCAAATAGAGTCACGAATATTATAGATGAAGTCTAACTTACCAGTAACGAGGAAGAATGCAGGTGGAGAGAAATCAAGACAAAGGGTTAACTAGAGAGAGAAACCAAGGATAGAATGCAGGAGGATAGACTCTTTGACAAAAGGACAAAGGGTGAACTATTAGAGAGAAAGAGACAGACTCTTTGAGGGTTAACCAAGATAAAGAAAAAGAGAGATTGGTTGAGGGTGTTAACCAAGAGAAAGAAAGAGAGAACGTGGAGAGAACAGAGAGAGAAAAAAAGGATTATTTGTTTCCTTATTGCAAGGAATTCATTCTTAATTAATTCTTTCTCCCAAATCCCTAAAAAAAGAATCGTGTGGCTTATAAGCAGGAGCTCTTTAGACTTTTTGTGAGAGCATTCTCACAATAGAATTACTCAAAAAATAAATACCAAAAAAATATTACAATCATATTCAGGCACTGGATTTTTTATTTATTTACATTATTACCTATACTTTTTGTTAAAATTTTGAAAAATGCCCCCTCATTTTGTAAATTTTTAAAAATGCTCCCTCAATTTGTAAAAATACCACACTTCACATTCTTTTCCCAATTGAATTTTTGAATCAAAAAGATAATTATCTTTTTTTCACTCTCTATCGTCCACCTTATTCATGATTCTCTCTCACACACTTTAATATTCTCACTCAAAATTTTAAAATACCCATTGTATATATTCTTGCGTTTTAGATCCACAAGAAAATAAAGTAAATTGGCTTTCATGTTTCTTCACTTCTCACATTTATGGTAATCTAGAAAGCAGGAACACGTTAAAAGATCAAAGAATAAGAGTTAAACAAGTCACAAAAAATTAAATTCTTATATTTATTATTTTATTTTAAAAAATTATCTTCAATTTTTTAATTCTTCAACGCCCGCCCCCTCTCAAAAAAAATTCTGGGTCCATCACTGATCATATTCAACAATTACCATGCTTATTTAGTTTAATATTTTTTTTTTGATAATTTGCAATATAACGTGGACGTTCCTACAAAAAAATCCAACTTTTGCCATTAAAAAATCGTGGCCAATGTAATGCACACACACTTTTTTAGCAAATTTTCCATTAAATGTTCATATTTAACAATGTTATAATTGATATGAAAACTAAAATTCTCAAATTAATAAACAATTTATACTGTACTAATTTAAATTCACAAAAGTAGTTATTTATTTATTTTAAAAAAAGGTTTATATCAACTTTTCAAGTATATATATATAGGGTAAAGTGCAAATAACCCCCTGAACTATATTTTGTGCATAAAACCCCCTAAACTATCACATTTAGTTGCAAAATGCCCCATTGTCTTACCTATTTTTCATTAAATGACCATAATACCCTTTCTTATTCAATTACACTTGATATATTTTTCTTGTTAAAATAAATTAAGAAAAAAATTCATACTAATTTGATGAAATATTCTCCATTAAATTTGCATAAGTTTGCCTTTAATTTTTTTAATTAATTATTAAAATAAAAATCTTAAATAAAAAATTTTGAAACAATTTAAGTAATTTTTTAATTTTCATGAATATATTGCATTAAAAAGAAGATATCTTTTTTTTTTTTTTTACTTAATTTATAAATTTTTAATGAATATTGTTTGGAAAAGAAGATATTTTTTTATTTTAAATTTTATTTAAAGTGAGTATAATAAGTCTTATTATAATAAGTTAATCATTTTAAAAAATGATAGCTACAAATTTATTTATTTTTTTTAATTTTTATAATCAATTGATACTAATTATAAAATTAAGGTAATGGTATAATTAATGTTTAAATAAGAGAAAATATAATAAAAAATAATTTAATAAGAAATGACAAATTTAATAACAAAGGGTAAAATAGTCTTTTGTGATGAATTTGTCCTTAATTGCAACAAATCAATAGTTTAGGGGACAATCTTTAGTTCAGGGGGGTTAGTTGCAAAAAGTCAATAATTTAGGGGGATTTTTTTGCACTTTTACCCATATATATATGCACACGGATAATAATTACAGGCCAACAAGTGGGATGTCCATTAGACCAAACAAAATACATGGCAAAAAAACCCAACCCAGCCCAAAATTTAAATTTACGACCCCTAGCCAACATCTAAATCAATTAAAACTAAAACTAAATCATTAAATGAACAGATTGTATTTTATCTTTCCTCATCTTTTTCATATGTGGAAAATTTCTAATTTAAAATAATTTTCCCTACTTAACTCTAGAATAATGATAAATAGTTCAAATGTATCTAATTATTTTATGTGATTGGAGATGACATTCAGAAGTCTACATCATTCATTGCTTACATAAATTTAGTTGGATGTGTCAAACTCTCCGACTTTGTATTGTTACTCTTAACTCTATATAAAAGATTATATTCATCTGAATTGGCATCCAAGATTAATTTCTTGTGGGTTACTTTCTTAATATAATGATTCACTATAGTTAAGAAATAAGGTGGAATTGCATCTAATCTTTAATTTTAAGACATTATATTTAGTGTTAATTAGCCTCGTTGCTAAACAAATTCTAAACAAATCAAAAAAGAAAAAGAATTATATTTTTAAAAGGGAGAAGATATTCGCACTCCCATTCTCTACATTTGCACTCATATCTTAAAACAAATGGCACTTCTAATATTAACTTCACAAGTTAATATTCAATTCCACAAATGATTGCATTTGTGAATGAAAAAAACATCACTTATACTCAATATTATGTTGCTAAAAAGTTTTAGCTATGAAAATACATTGTCACGATATCGTCACCCTAGACTACGTTGCGGGTTCCATATTGTGACAATTTATTATCAACCGTCACTAATGATGATTAATTGTGAAGGAGAAATTACCATCACAAAAAAAAAAAAAAAAAAAAAAAAAAAAAAAAAAATACACAACAAATTTTCGTTAGTTATAATGTACTACTTACGACATTATTTTACAGTCACAATTGGGTGACCATTTGTGACAAAACTTTTTATTTGTCATAAATGGCTTTATTTGTGACACCAAAATTCTATTGCCTATAATGTGTACTTGTGACAGTATTTTACGGTCATAAGTACCCTACCTCTTTGTTTTTTTTTTTCTCTCCTTTCCAATTTTGATTACTACTAATGTTCTTTTCTTTTTTTTAATCTCACTAGTATTCTATCATCACAAATCCGTAGATATTTGTTTCTAACTAAAGACTCATCATCAATTGGAAAAATTTAAGAATATACAGCACACTAATAAAAAAACCTCAACATAGTAACATAAATTAAATGTAGGTTAGCCAAAAAATGGGCAATTAATTTTGACAAGAATTATCTGAAGCTTGATTCAAGAACCAGCAACGTTAAGATTCTATGCTTTTAGAAAAATGGCAGACTTTTGATGTTGGATAATTATGTTGAAGATTAGAGACAGAGAGATAGACAACTAAATTGTGTAGAATTCTCTATTTCAAGTATGTATGAAGCATGTACAAGGTGAGATATAAACAGGCTTGTGATCAATGGCTATACAATAATCAAGATAATAATTATGGTAATAATCACTATACAATAGCTATAGTATGATCTAATATTATTATGTTAACATTACTCCTCAAACTCAAGGTGGTAGAGCAGAAACCAACTTGAGGTTGGAAACTAATTCTCGAAATCTACCTGGCAGATGAGCTTTAATAAAGATATCAGCGGTCTGATGAGCGAAAGTTACAGAATGATGACGTACAGTGACTCGAGCAACATGTTGACGCATAATATGACAATTAATTTTAATATGTTTGGTGCGTTCATGGAAGACATCATTATAAGAAATGTAAATAGCACTCTGATTATCATAATAGAGAACAGTGCCGGTGGAATAAGAAACACCCATATTTGTTAAGAGCCATCGAAGCCAGATAAGTTCTTGTATGGAATCAGCAAGGGCACAATCTACATTCTGGACCTAGAGACGATGGATTGCTTTTTGCTTCGCCAAGAAATAAGAGAATTCTAAAGGAAGAAGTCGGATCACCTGCCTAATCATCATCAGAGTAGGCACGTAGCTCAATTGAAGAATGAGAAGAAAAGTGAAGGCCATGAAACATAGTCCCTTTAATGTCGAAGGATGCGTAATACATTAGTATATTGAGTAGACCGAGGTGCAGATAAGAACTGGCTGAAAAGATACATAACATAGGGGATGTCAGGTTGAGTAACAGTAAGATATACCAAACTGCCAACCAATTGTCGATACAATGTAGCATCACTGAGGAGTGTACCATCTAGTGGAATGAGCTTGACATTAGTCTCAAGTGGAGTGGGAGCTGTTTTGCAATTTGTGAGTCCAACACGAGCAAAAATGTCAGAGGAATTATTGGATTGGGAGAGATAATAACCATCTGAATAAGAGAGTATCTCCAAGACGAGGAAATAACTGAGGCGCCCAAGATCTTTCATATCAAAGTGATGACTAAGAAAATTTTAGAGTGCAATAATACCTATAAGATCATTTCTAATGATTATCATGTCATCAAAATAAAGTAAAAGAAGAGTAATACCAGAATCAATCTTGCGAATAGAAAGACTAGAATCATATGAGCTTAAAGTAAATCCAAAATCTCTAGTTATAGAATTAAATTTTGCAAACCAAGCCCTTGAAGCTTGTTTAAGACCATACAGTGCTCGACGGAGTTTATAGACTTGGTGTGGAGAATGGTCATATCCTTGAGGAGGTTTCATATATACTTCTTCACTGAGATCGCCATGGAGAAAGGCATTTTTCAAATCCATTTGAAACAATGTCCACTTGTGGGCTATTATAACAACCAATAGGTTCCGGACATAAGTAAGTCGAGCAATAGAGGCAAATGTTTCCTCATAATCTGTGATGTTTCTTATTTTTTAATTTTTCTAACATTCCACATTTGTGTGTTTTTATTTTTATTATTGAGATTAGTATTATTTTCTTCATTTGATTATTTATGTGGTATGTCATTGGGTTATTTCATGAGGGGTATGGTGGACTTTTGTTATGCAATTGGCATGCATGGAATTTAGTGAAGGTTGGAGGACTTTTTGGTCATTTAGGGATGGTTTCACTTTGACCATGTTGTGTATATGACACCTATGTGTATATGTGGCTGCACCGTATGCATAGGTGTGATATATGGCATTTCATTTGAATGAGATATACACAAATATATTCTGCAGAATATGTTGTTGTTGTTGTTGCTGTTTTTTCTTTTTTCTTTTTTTTTCATAGTCCTTTTCTTAGCATGCAAATTTGATGCTTTTGTGTTGGGAGTTTGAGAATAGCATGTGAATGAAAAATGTTCCTGGAATCATAAGCTTTCTTTTGATATCAAGCTTGTAAACATTTCCTCACAGCTGGGCTTTTCAAAAGTGGTTTAAAGAGAAGAAGTTATATTTGTATTTCAAAGGAGTGTTCTTCATTTCTTCCATTTTTGGTGGTGTTGATTCTTCCTTTGTGCGGCTTTGGATTGTTTTAGCAAGGTTTCAAGCTTCTTTTGAGGTAGGGTTGTTTAAATCTCACAGTCTTTATCTTTGGTGAGTCAATTCTATTTGCTTTATGCTGAAATTGAAATTTGACAACTAAATTGTGTTTTCTTCCTATGATAAGGTACACATGAATATTGGAATTGTTGTTAAGTTCTTTGTCGTTGTTATATATGCTATAATTGTGGAAAGGAAGCATGCCTAAAGGGTTTCAGTTTAATGTGAATACAACCAAGAATATAAAGTGATGATGTTGAGTTGATTTTGCTAATGAGCATGCCATGATTTATAGAAAATAGAATTAATAATGTTAATGGTGTATGGGTTATAGATTGAAGATTGATATTGAAATGTTGTTACATTGTACCATTGAAATCATACATTCATCTTGCATGATTTGGGGATGAATTTTAGATGAAATGAGAAGTTTGAAATGTTGTTACATGGATTTTGAGAAGGAAATGAGAAGAATGGTTGTAGGTGCCAGATTACGGGGATTATCTTGTGTCCGTGTAGTTAATGGATCTAGAGAAGATGTAGAGACATACCCTACGTGTCGTTGAGTCACCAGGCCCCAAATGGCGTTAGAGATTACTCTAGGTTGGGGATGGATGACCAATCTTTTTCTCGTGGTGCTGGAGATTACTTCAGGCCGGGTACATTAACGGTTAAAGTGAATTGTTGGTTGGTGTTTCAGGAAAAGGGAAGTGGCATTGGCATTGGCATTAGCATCACATTACACTTCATTTTATTATATCACATGATATTATTTTCCCGAGCATGTATGATCCCTTTATCCTATATCTGTTCTATATGTGGATTCACGGAGGTATTAAGGAGTGCGCTTTAGGCAACTCCTACTGAGTTGTTGTGCTTATTCCTATTTTATACACATCTTTTCAGGTCATGGCAAGGAGGTCGTAGAAGACGTTCCTCCCAAGCCTTAGACAGATTTGGGATAGGTGGTTGTTGTGTTTTCTCTTATGTAATGGATGTTATATAGTGATGGGACAATGTTGTACAATGTTGGTTTAGTTACATCCCTGTTATGTAATAAATGTTATTACAAAAATTGAGATTTTAAAGTTGTAATGTATGTATCTTACCTGTTTATCTTCATGTATGAAATATAAATGGGTGGATGAGTATGGTGAGATAGGTTACAGGGATGTTAGTCTCTATGAGACCTTAGTTATCCATGTGGTATGTTCACAATCTAGACTCCGGTCTGGGGATGTGACATAATCAATGCCATTTTCTTGGGTGAAGCCTTTTGCAACTAAACGAGCTTTGTATTGGTCCACTGAACTATCATAATGAGTTTCGATTTTGTAAACCCATTTATAGCCAACAATAGTTTTATCAGAAGGAAGATTAACCATGTCCCAGGTATTAGCTTATGCGAGAGCCTGTAATTCTTCTACCATAGCTTGCGGCCAAAGGGGGTTAGAACTAGCCTCGCTGTATAATTGAGGCTCATGATGAGACATGATAGTAGATGAACACTAAAAATCACGTAAATGACTAGGAGGTTTTCTTACGCAGTCAGATTAGTGAGGAAGTTGAGTAGTGGTGATGATATCGGATCGAGAAGATTCAGTGGCAGGACCATCAAATGAAGTAGATTCGTCAAGTAAGGCCATTTGTGGGAGCTTAGATGTAGATGTTGTATCTGGAGTAGGGTTGGGAGCTCAAATGAGGATATTATATCATGTTGTCTGGGCTTGGGAACTTAGATGAGGACATTATATCTGTGTAATATGGGAAAATTTCAACTGAGGAATCAGTAAAGAAGAAAAGAGTAGAAGATAAAGATATATGGAATTTGGAGAGAGAGATGAAAATTTTGTGTTCCCAGAAGATGAGAAATACGAAGACGTTTGGAGATGGGATCCCAACATCTGTATCCTTTGTGTTTAATTCCATAACCCAGAAAATAGCATAGACGAGCTCAAGGCTCTAATTTAGTACGTTCATGAGGTTGAAGTAAGACAAAATAGGCACATCCAAAAACTTTGAGTAGATTATAAGCAGGAAATATATATCCTATATAAGCGTTCATAGGGAGATTGATTATTAATAGTAGGTATGGGAACACGGTTAATGGTGTATACAGCAGTGAGAGCTGCTTCCCCCATAAAACACTCAGGAAAAGAACTGGATATTAGGAGAGAACGAATAATGTCTAGCTAAGATATGCCTATGTTTACGTTTAGCCCACCCATTTGGTTGGGAATCTTGGGATGTGCCCGGACAAGAAAAGTGAGAGATCGTGTTATGTTGGCGAAGAAATTTTAGCATTATCCCATTCTTCAAGACGATCATTAAATTTTTCTTTAGATCTGGTTGCTTCCCGTATGGGCTCAAGAATATCTCCAGTGACAATGCGCCATAGTTTTTTGCCTTTGAGGAAGCTGGTCATAGCTTGGACCCAAATAATATAGTTTGAACATCCCGCAAAAATGTTTCCAATAGATTGAGAAATTTCAGATCGGTCCATAATGAGATGAGTACCTAAAGTTTAGTTTTGCTAAAGCTGTTTACACTACTTGGCATAATTTTTTCACTGTTCTATAACCTAAAAGGATAGTACCCAAATGCATACGAGATGAGAGAGCGCCGCAGTGGGAAGTAGCTTAGAATCAAGAATCGCCATCGAGCAGAATGGGACGGCAGTGAGCAAGGCTGGTTTACCATGAAGAAAGGCAGATGAACAATCACCGTCGATGGATGATTGAAGATGTAAGAAATTTCTCTCTTAATTTCAACAGAGTTTTATTACACTTCAATATTTTTCTCCCCTTTTTCCCCCTATTTTCAGTCTATTTATAGACTGTTACAATGGTCCTAGAGGTTTCCTAATTAAATCCTTGCGCTGGGCCAGGTTCCAGGCTTCCCTTGACATGGGCTCGATTATTTTTAGCAGGCCTTCAGCATCACTGTTCAATCTTGGGCCTAGCTTAAGACTGGTTGGCTCGGATCAAGATCACCTACTTGGCTCATTCTGTTTCATATGGGCCGTATCCGATCCGCGCCATACTTGGTGTCCTCAACTGCCCCCATAATCATTCCCTAATTAATTAGGGTGTGATTATTAATGGCAATCAATCATGACTCAGTGGCTCAAGATGATCACATGGGGGGAGTGAGTGGTTGGCTCAAGAATCAATGTTTTAAATTTTGAAAACCCTTTAGTCCCTTAACGTCTCAACTTTTGGGTCCACTTTCTCTTTATAAACTAAAGAACCCGTACTCATACATCTTTCTATTGTCTCTATCACTCATCACCATCAATCAACTCTACTGTTTAGCCCTTCCAAGCAAATCAAATCCTCGTCGGTGAGTTCTTACACAAGATTTTCCCTTTTCAGTTGTCCTGCCGCGCTTTTGCGATCTTCAACTCTATCGAGGTTAGTTTCGCTTTCCTTTATCTTCTTCTTTTTTTAAAAAACAAAAAGTTTACATATTTCCTTGTGATCTCTACTCACTTTAGCCATGCCCATTGACTTAGATGTTCTTCACATGAAACTTCAACTTCCCAGTGACATTCACATTAGGGAGTGCCTTAGTAGCGTGGATATTAGGACTGGCGCTGGCCTTCTTCCCGGCGAGATCTTGTTTTCCCTCCTTTATCTAAATGTTATTAGATTCCCTCTGCACCCCTTCTTTAGTTATGTTTTTAATAGGTTGGGGCTTTCCCCTCTTCAGGTGAATCCCAATTTTCTTAGGGTTCTGTCCGTTTTTAATAGGTTGGGGTCTGGATTTAGATCTAGATATTATAGATCTTCTCCTTTGTTACAAGGTCAATAAGATCAGGCTGAACGACATGTATTATTATTTTTACCCTATCGAAAAGAGGTCAATCTGTAAGGATAAACTTGACTCGAAGAAAGGTTGGAAGGACAGCATAGTTGGGGTTAGAGGGGCTTGGTTTGCTCCGGTTGCTAGGGATTACCCTATCCGGACCGCCTTTGGTGAATGTTCTATCTCCTCGTACCAAAAATACAAAACCCACAAAAGTAATTGCCCTTGTAAAGTTTGTACTCCTCGTTTCTGCACTTTTTTATGCCGTTCCCTGGGTATTCCTTATAACGAATTAAGCTACGGTATGTGCAGGGATATAATCAATTACCTGAAGGAATACATTCTGAACAACGTTCCTTCCTGTTCTGATCTTCTTGTGTCAGAGAACCTTGCTGACATCTCACTCCTCGGCAACACCATGAGTCAACTTCGGATTCGTTCCTTCAGCAGGAGGAAAGATCCTCCTAGAAATATTGCTGCTCTTGCCCCGGCTCCTTTTCTAGCCTCGACATCCTCTTCTGCCATTATGTCTAACAATACACCGGATGTGGTGATTGCCACTAATCCAATCTTCAATGCCTAGCATGTCAATCCGAATATTGCCCCCTGGGCTAGCAACCCTTCGGCCATCACTGCATCTACCCAGGAAAAAGAACGATAAAAAAGACCCCAACCTGACAGTGAACCCAATCTCGATGATTTTTCTCTCTCAAAGAAGGTTCGAACTTCTGGGCCAAGCGCACCCACATCTTCCCAGAATAGGACAACCGTTCCTCCTGGTTCTGGTGGAGCTAACGCCTCCCTTCAAGATCAGTTCCCTGGACCCCCGATTCATTCACTCGGATAGATCGATCGTCCAATCGAACGACACGATGTTCAAGGAGGGTCAAACCTCTATGGCTTATTACAAGCATTTATGGTCCCTTAAAAATATTGAGGTGGCCAAGGCTTTGACTCAGAATGAGGTGTTCAGCCATTTTCCTCTGGCAGCAACGGAGGTAATTCTCTTTCTTCACTTAGATAATTTCAGAATGCTTTCATACTTTAACTTATCTGAATATACGTTCGGCTTAATTAGAATTCGTACATCTATCTACAGACTCTGTTCGGCATGATGATGATGCAAAAACACATTGAGTCTACTAACGCTCAAGCACGCAGGCTTTCCAATGGGCTTGAGGCGACCAACAAAGAAAGCAAGATCATCAGCACCCAGAATGCCGAACTGATAGTGCAGCTGCATAATGTTGAGAAAGAGAGAGATGTTTTGAAAAAAGATGTGGACTCTCTTCAGGACGAGAAGAACGCTCTCCAGCTCGAGAAGAGCATCATACAAACCGAGAAGGAAGCATTGAGAGCTGAAGAAAATCTCCAATGCTTGTTGGCTGATGAACAGACCAAACGGATAGCTTTTGAGAAGAGGGCTCTAGATGAATGCAACGCCCTGCTTGGTGTCATTAGCAGGGTTAATGGTGGGATAAGGGCTCTTTATACTCGTTTCTCTTGGACTTGAGCCCTCAGGTATGCTCAAGGGTACAGAGATGGCTATACCGACCGTTCTCCTTCTGAAGGTCAGACCAGCTCTTATGCAGGTCCTGATGACGTTGATAAGGAGCTGAATATTAGCCCTGCTGGAGTCTATGCTGACCCAGAGCCTACTCTTGCCGAACATATCTTTGATGAGTGCCAAGAAATTATTACTTCTAGGGTCGTTCCTATCCCCTCGGCTGTCCAACCTCTGAACGTTCCCCCTTTGACCTCCGTGATTCCCCCTGCACCTGCTGCTGAGGGCGAAACCCAACAAGATGGAACAATCATTCAACTTGACTCTCCCCCCCCCCCTGCGGGGAGAGTACAGTCAATGAAACTGAAGGGAACTCTGAGTGCGGTCAAAAGACCGAGGGAATAGGCAAGACTAACTAACATCCTGCAAGTATATCACTTTCCTTTTACATTGTACTTGTTTTGTCAAAATAGTCCTTGTAAATGTAAACTGATTGTAAATACAATGAAATGGATGGTTTTTGACCAATTTTTGTCTTATAGTACTTTTAACATCTCATTGTTGCCTCTTAATATCTTTTTTAACAAGTGTTTGGTGTTCGGCCAGAATGTCACTTGCCACTTAGCTTTTTATTTTTAGCAAGTGTTTGGCATTCGGCTCATTGTGCCCGCTGCCACTTACTTTGCTTAAATGCGCTCGGCTAGAATGTCACTTGCCACTTGGCTTTTTATTTTTAGCAAGTGTTTGACGTTCGGCTCATTGTGCCAGCTGCCACTTACTTTGCTTAAGTGTCTGGTGCTCGGCTAGAATGCCACTTCCCACTTGGCTTTTTATTTTTAGCAAGTGTTTGGCGTTCGGCTCATTGTGCCAGCTGCCACTTACTTTGCTTAAGTTCCTGGCGCTCAGCTAGAATGCCACTTACCATTTGACTTTTTATTTTTAGCAAGTGTTTGGCGTTCGGCTCATTGTGCCAGCTGCCACTTACTTTGCTTAAGTGCCTCGCCCTCGGTTACCTTTTTGGAAGAAAATAATACATCTATAGATCTTTTGATGTTTTATACATTTGCAAGCATACAATTGGAAATAAACATTGTCCATACTGGAACTCAATACTCAATTTTCTATTGGTAATACCTTTTCAAAGATGTGGCATTCCAGGGCTTGTTTACCAGCCTTCTAACCATGGTCTCTAGGACATATGCCCCCTTTCCTATGACTTCTACAACTCTATACGGTCCTTCCCAAGGTGACACCATTTTCTTGACAATTCCAACCTTTCTTTTTAGAACCAAATCACCAGGTGCAAAGTCCCTATACCTCACATTTCTGTTATGACTATTCATAAGCGTCTGCTGATATGATGCAAGCCTTACTATCGCTACATTCCTCTTCTCTTCAAGCAGATCGAGGTTAAATTTTAACGTATGATTATTATGCTCTTGATTCCATGCTAGGCTTCGAATGGTGGGAACTAGGTGCTCAACCGGTATTACTGCCTCAGTACCATATACTATGGCGAATGGGCTCTCTCCGGTTGGTCGTCTCGGAGTTGTTCTGTAGGCCCACAAGACTTTCGGGAGCTCATCCAATCATTTCCCTTTTTCTTCTTTAAGCTTCTTCTTTATACAAGAAAAGATCGTTCTGTTCGTGATCTTAGCTTGACCATTTACCTGTGGATGGCTGACTGCTACTAACTTTTGGTTGATTCCATATTCTTCTAACAACTCCCTCACTTGCTTGCTATCAAGATTAGTCCCATTGTCCATAACAATCGACCTCGGCACACTAAATCGACAGATGATATTACTCCAAATGAAGTGCCTCACTTGTGTCTAAGTTACGCTGGGATATGGTTCTGCCTCCATCCATTTGGTAAAGTAGTCTGTTGCAAGCAGAACGAACTTATGCTGTGATCTGGCAGTCAGTAGCGGTCCAACCACATCCATCCCCCATTGCACGAAAGGCCATGGCTTGTCCATTACATGCAAGTCTTCTGGTGGTTGGTGGATTAGTGGTCCGAACCTTTAGCACTTATCGCACCTTCTTGAGAATTCCTCCGCATCTCATGACATGTTCGGCCAAAAATACCCTTGGATCATCGCTTTGTGCGCTAAAGACCTCCCCCCTAAATGATTATCACAAACTCCTTCGTGGATGGTTCGCAGTATCTGCCGAGCTTCTGTGGGGGTACCACATTTCAAGTAAGGTCCCAAGAAAGACATTTTATACATCTTGTTGTGTACTATGGCATACTTTACAGCATTCAATTTGACCTTCCTTGCTTCTTCCCTCTGTTCGGGCAAAACTTCATCTAGTATGTATGTCATAATTAGATCTATCCAGCTCGACTCATATGGTATGACATTCACTTGCCAAGGATCCGAGCTTGATGGCTCTTCAAGGATAGATGGCTGGCACAACACACCAACCGGAATCACCCTTGTCAGTGTTTCCCAGAACTCGGCGCACTGCATGCCAACCGATCGGCGTCCTCATTATGTTCCCTCGGTAATTGGATGAACTTGATCTGATCAAAACTCTCAGCCTCCTGCATAACGGCTGAACGGTATGCCTCTATTGTTTCATCTTTGGTTCCATATTCCCCAGTCACTTGCCGAACGACTAGTTGCGAATCACTAAAAGAGACTAAGCTTTTGACCTTTAGCTCCTTGACTAACTTCAATCCAACCAGTAATGCTTCATATTCCGCTTCATTGTTGGTCGCCTTGAAGTCTGATCGCCTGGCTCAATGTGGTGCCCTCTGGTGTTTGTAACTTGACCCTAATTCCTGCCCCTATCTGATTCGAAGAACCATCAATGAAAAGCTTCCATGAATAGTCTTCAAGATTTTCCTTTGGCTCTACCGCATCACATTCTAGTAGGAAATCAGTCACCGCTTGCCCTTTGATGGCCGTTCGGGGTTCATATGTTATGTCAAAGGAGCTCAGATCTATTGCCCACTTTGTCATTCGTCCGGACAAATCTAGCTTATACAGGATCACCCTTATGGGAAATGTGGTCAGAATGATTATAGGATGGGATTCGAAGTAATGCTAGAGTTTCCTCTTTGCATTTACCAAAGACAAGATTATTCGTTCGGCTTTTGAGTACCTTCGCTCCAGTTCGGTCAGTGTTTTACTGACATAGAAAACTGGGAACTGCTTACCCTCTTCACATCGTATCAGAATGCCACTAGTTGCAACGTTTGAAACCCTAAGGTATAAGAAAAGCTTATTTCCTAGTTTTGGGGTAGTCAGGACTGGTGGGTTTTGTATATATTCTTTCAACTTGGTCAATGCTTGCCTCTGCTCATCCCTCTAGGATTGTTTTCCGTGACTTCTTATTGTATCAAAGAATGGCTTGCATCGGTCTGACAACTTAGAGATGAATCTACTTAGCGCAGCTATGCGTCCTGTGAGAGCTTGTACTTCCTTGACAGTACTTGGTTCTGCATTTTTTAGTAGAACTTCTGCTTGGGTTGGGCTAACTTCAATCCCTCTGTTGTTGACTACGTGGCTAACAAATTGCCCAGATCCTACGCCGAATAAGCACTTGGTTGGGTTCAACCTCATTCCATATTTTCTCAGTATTCTGAACACCTCTTTCAAATATTACAAGTGATAGTCCTTCTGTTTGCTCTTTACTACCATGTCATCGATGTAAGCCTCCACAATCTTGCCTATTTAATTCTTGAAAATCCTGCTGACCAACCTCTGGTACGTAGCTCCGGTATTCTTCAGACCAAATGGCATGACCTTATAATAATAGATCCCTCGTTCAGTGACAAAAGAGGTCTTTTCCTCATCATTCAGATCCATTGGGATTTGATTGTAGCCTGAATAGGCACCCAGAAAGGTCAGTCATTCATATCCAGTCGTACCATCCACCATCTGATCAATCTTTGGAAGTGGAAAGCTATCATTCGGGCAGGCTTTATTCAGATTGGTGAAGTCAATACAAACTCTCCACTTTCCATTCTTGTTTTGCACTACAACCACGTTCAATAGACAGGATGGATATTGAACCTCTCTGAGGAAATCAGTTTCCAATAATCTATCAACTTCATCAGCGATGATCTGGTTGCGCTCCGGGGCGAACCTCCTTTACTTCTGCTCTCAAGGCTTAACACTCGGATCTACGTTAAGGGAATGACAATAGACAGAGGGGTCGATCCCCAGCATATCTATGATACCCCTCGATTCTAGAGCCACAGGTGATCAAGTCTGAGCACAGATCTGAGGGATACCAAACAATTAATATGTAAACAAGCAGGAATAAAAACTGGATTAAGGATAAAATAATAATTCGCTGAAAGAAATCCTAAAAATAAAAATTTTCAAACTTTAAATAATAAATTAATATAATTTAAAGCCTTCAAATCCGTATAACTTAGGAATCCATCTAGTGGACCCCTAATAATCCCAAACGATAATTAACATTATAGAATTGAAATCCAAAACAAAAAAGAAAAGAAAATCCAATGTAGTCGGAAGAGTGAGTGTGTGACGACCCTGGTTTTTAAGCCAGCGTGTCCTGTGATGAACCGAAGATTAACCTGATAAAGGGTCCGATATGCGGAAGCGAAAACAGAAAACAAGACTCTAAGAAGTCAAAGTGACCATCCATTAGGTCGTGGAACTCAATGAGAACTGATGCAGAAGCAAAAGATCAAAAATATGACAAATAAGCCCCCAGGGGCAAAATAGTCATTTCTAAAAAATGTGGATTCGGGTGCCACCGAGCACACGGCTAGAAAGACAACAAAAAAATAATCAGGATGGACTCAAAAATCGCATGATTCGGAGTCCGGACGAAGGAGAAACGGCCTAACGAAGAAAAACGAGCACTTAAGGCTAAAAGGGGTAAACTGGTAATTATCTAGGAAGATCCGGATGCAACTGAGCACACTGTTGGAAAGACAGCGAAAAATTAGTCAAGTTCAAAAAAAAGTTCACTCGATTTGAAGTCCGGACGAGGGAGAAACAAGGGTTTGAAGTTGAGACTTCGCGGCGGCCCGACGAAGGCCATGGCTCACACGGCGCCCATGCACGAGCCCACCGGCGCCCAATGGCATGCACAAGCTGACAGCAAGAAAAAAAAGAGTGAGGTTCCAGAACTGAGGCTTGAAACGGAGGTCAAGACGAGTTTTTCTGGAAAAACATGAAGAAGAAACCTCCCCTAAAATCGAGTTTTCTACCCGAAAAAGAGGATGGAATAGAGAAAAACTCACTATGAAATCCCTAAATTGCCCCTAGATCAGAACTAGACAAGAGGGCAAAAAGCTGCTACAGGATCTGTCTACATCTGAGATCAAAAACAGGAAAGAAGATGAATTTTTTTGGATAAACACAAAGAAGAAACCCCCCTCAAAATTGAGTTTTCTATATGACCAATAAGAGAATTTAAAAAAAACGTAATGTAGAATGCCTGAAATGCCCCTCCATGAAATCTGGTCATGGAGGTCCAAAAAGCTGCTAAATAAAAAAAACAGAAAACTGAATTTACGATGGATTTCCGATACCAAGACGATGTTTTCTGGAAAAACATGAAAAAGAAACCCCCCCTAAAATCACGTTTTCTAAGCGACCATGTTGAAAGAAGAAAATTAAACTGATGTGAAAGGTTTAGAATGCCCCTAGAACAGATTATGCAACAATAATGCAAAATGGGTCCATAGGAGGCTCATTTCACCAAAGAAGAGGGTTTTCCTGGAAACGACCACGCATGCAAACGTAACTTACCTATTTGGACGCGCTACAATGGTCCACGGCTTAAAAATACCGCCGATGCAAAATCCGACCCCTCAACGGCCAAAAAGGCAAAAATGGACTTGAAATGGAAAATATGGAAACCAAAATTAGGAAATGGTTTCAAATGACCGTTTAGCCCTTGGCCACACTTCATACAAGATAAATGAGACCTAGTGGAGGTGCCGAAACACACTTTGCACCACCCGATTTGAAAATGAACCCTTAAAGGCTCGGATTTTACTATTTAGCCTAAAAATGCAATATGTGAACTAAAATGCAAAAATAAAAACTAAATGGTGTTTGGCCCTTGGCCACACCTCACATATGGTAAATGAATGCTAAAGGATGAATTACATACATAATACACACATCGGTGCGAAAATGACATATTGAAACCCAAGTTTTCATACTTTTCTCATTAAAGGCAAAATTCTACATTTTTGAATATACATGGATTACAAATGAAGTTTGGCCCTTGGCCACATATTATACACATAGAATGAATACCAAAAAGTGTGTTTAAGCACATAATACAAGTTTTATCAAAATAAACAAAAGTAAACATGACATGCTAACATGTGCATAATCAATGTCATCAACAATACTTCAAGACTTCTAGCCTGTCTAAGAGTATTGTGTATCCCACAACAAAGCTTCTTTACCTGCAAAACACCCAGTAACTTCTGGGTGAATAAACAAGACTAACAAGTTTATTCGTAGGGGATGAACATGCATGACTCGATTTCTTTAAGATTTTTAGACAACATGAATCATTTCAAAAGGGATCATGTCACCTAACGTCTATGTCAAAGGTTAGACTCAGGGAGCATCCTAAGCTACCTATGCAATTGAATTAAACCATGGCCTACAAGTATACATGCTTAAGTATGCAAATCAATATCAAAATAGGAAATACGATATATAAGCATACATTTACAAGTATACTAAACCATAGTAAAACATGATACACAATTTACAAGTACACATGCTCATAAGTATACTGAATCATATTAAATGGGATAAGCAATATCTATCACATAAGTATGAGATATATACGGAGAACTCATAAATCAAGTATACAAACACAAGTATACTAAGCTAAACGAGATACGCATAAGACAAGTATACATGGCACAATACACTAAACGCGATCTAAACTCACGGAGCAAGTATACAAGTTCAAGTGCCCTAAAATAGGCTTGAATACATAAACAAGTATACTAGTCCAAGCATACTAAATGAGATCAAAATACACGAAGCAAGTATACAGTTCCAAGTATACTAAATGAAATCAAATACACAAAGTAAGCACCAATTCACAAGTTACAAGTAATCTATGATTAGCTACTTGGAATTGAATGCGAAAGTAAATAGTGGAAAGACTAGAACATGCGGTCACTAGAGCAAGCAAGTGTTTCCGGGTAATTACGACCCACAAGGCACTACCTAGTGCGCACGTGCATAAGTTATTCCAAGCTATTACGACCCACAAGGTATCACCTAGTGCGCACTTATGACTTAGAAGATTCTTGTCTCCGTACTAGAGCCAAGCCTTAGCCATTACGTAAATTATGTCCTCACAAGCCTTCCAAAACCAATAAGTTCAAAACTTATAAAAAATCAAATGCAGGTTACCATGTTCCATGCACAAGTAAGGTTGAATTCACACAATTCATGTCTTAGAATTCAAGTCTAGATAGCATATGACATGTCATGTCCTCAATATGCAATTTATACCTATAGCAAGAATATTTTACAACAATTGAACTACATTACCATCCTAAGCCACAAGTACTAAATAAGTCCCAATTTAGTAACTAGCTCCCAAGGTAAAAAATTGTAATATTCTAACAAGCTATATACCTATACAAGATATGTTTAAACAAGCTATTCAAGTCAATGATATTCCATATCATGCCAAGTCCAATTACCATTTTAAGATGCCTCAAATACTAATTCTACATCAATTTAGTAATATGTTCACAAAGTGATTAAACGGACTACATCTCAAGGGATTATCAACCTATTACATCCAATATCAATTTAAGTGACCAACATACTTAAAATAAAATTAATTAAGCTCATTAATTAATTTTTCTCTAGATTTTCACTCAACTCCAAATGTCCTCAATTTAACATAGGTTAAAAAACTCACCAAGGCCTACTTTAATATCACATTACAAGTTGATCTCATGCTTGTTTCAATTATGTGAATTAAACTTTCATAAAAGATAAATATTAAATAAATCTTGCAATTCTTATGCAATTAGTCCCAATTTAATATATGTAAGCTACCATACCAAAACTTAATTTATCATCATGCCGCAATCAAATTCCAAGTTGTATATTATCTTGGGGATTAAATCTTAAATAAGAAATTAATCAAAGGAAAGGTTCTAAAAACTTAACCAAATATTCTAAATCAAATATATGTGAAACTATATGGCATGTAAATCAAGAATATCAAGTCAGAATTTAAATGGAGTGAATAATACACTCGGAGCAATTTAATTAGTCAAATTAATTAAAAATCTCTAGATTTCAAAACATCTCCAATTACTTTCAAATTAAACTATGTTAAAGAGCATGCTGGCCTAATATAATATGTTATCACACATTGATTTCGAGCTAGATAAGGCCACATGATTTAATATTTTATTCAAGATAAATATTAAATAAAATCTTCATTTCTTATCCAAATGCTGCAATTTTAATATATGTTAATTAACATATCAAGGTGTAATATAATGTCAAACCACAAGTTTAAAACATGTTATAACTTGCCGGGAAAATTAAATTTCATACTAGAAAATAAATAATCAAAAATTCTAGATTTAATATCCAAGCATGCAATTGAGTTGAATAAGCATCACAAGCATGTAATAGAGCAAGAAAGTAAATTATAACACCCATTACCTCAATTTGAGATGAAAACCTCAAAGGCCCACAGAAAAAAAAGTGTTCTGAATCCGCCAAAACCGAAGAGTTTTGTCGGGGACAACACGATCTATATGAATCCCTAAGAAGCCCCATGAAAATCCAAACTTGGCCTCAAACCCAAACTCAAAACTTGGCCAAAAATGGTTTCTAATAAGGGGTAATGGTAGAGCACGACGAGGCGAACAACAAATGCTAAGGCCGAAGGATTTCTACCAAGGAAATCAAGTGAAGGAGAAGAAAGAGTGAAGGCAGCCCCTTGGGCCCCCATGGCTGCCAGCCAAGAGGAGGAAGAAAGTCTGAAAATCTGATTTTAAAAATTAGGGCAACCTATTTATAGAAATCTCAAAAAGTGCCTCGAAAGGGCCCCGCCGGGTCCGGAAAAGTGGATTTTGAGCAAATGCTCTCAAAGGGCAAAACTCAGTGAACAAAAAAGATTTAAAATAAGAAAATATGACCAATGAAAGAAATAGCGTTAAAAATCGAGTCCCGAGCAGAAAGTTATGCCCCAAAGAAATTTGGCGATAACCGGGGCCAGAAGCTCTGAAACTAGAGAAAAACGACCAGAACGGAATTCTAAGAGTCCACGACTTGACAAAATGTGAAAATGAATCCCGTACAAGGATCCAGGCTCCAGACGAGGTATTTTGCAATAACTTTCGTTAATTGCATGATGACCCCTACAAAAAGGGTTAACTGCGAAACTGCCTCATAATGAGAATATCTTCCAAAAGATATTTTCTTAGATACCCCTGAAATAAAATATCTTCAAAAGATATTTACGAAAAACACCCCAAGAAATGAAAAAGATTCTGAAGAATTGTGCATCCATACCCCTATGGACACCGAGAAAAACCAGAGTACCTTCTTGCAAAAGTAAAGATATGTATTTCGAGGAAACCACTCAAGATGAAGGTACGTGAAGTCAAAAACCATCTTCGAGCATGAGAAGTGAGGTTGTGCCAACAATGTGACAAATGGGGAAAGACAGAATAGGGAAAAGGACGAAATAGTGCATAGTGTCCGAAAAGTGAAAATGCGAAAATGACTCGGTCCATAAAGGAAGTTGTCAATTCACATGAAAGAGTCTCAGAAATCATTTCCGAGCACTTGAGATGACACTAAGCGACACGAAACAAAGCTCAGAAAAGAAAATTAAACGAAAAAAATTCATTCGTAAAATTTCAAGAAAAAGAAAAGGGAGGCAAATGACCGGGTCATTATAGAGAGTCTATATCTGCATCAACACAATCAAACTCTAAGCCTGGTACTGGCGAACACTTGAAAAATAGGAGTGGGTCAAGCCCACATGTAAGTTCCAATCTATTACAATCCGTACATAAACCCGATAAGCATATACATCTTAGATAGCTCGGCAATATCTAAAATAATCCATATAGATATAGATACAAACTATAGGATACTGACTAACCTATCATCATCACACCTGAGTAGAAGGTAACACGCAAAATGCCGTAGTGTAGTCATGCACACCTAGACCTACCAGGGAACATCATTACGTCCAATTATCCATCCAGGCGATATATGCACCCTAACCGTGATCAGGAGACTCAAGCTTGTACCATGGTACCATAAGTATATATATAAATTCTTTCCTAGTGCAGAAAGATAAAACATAAATCCATTATGTCGTTCAACCGTTTTGTTAACAGGACATGCATGCATGTAGGATTTAACTATTTTAGTTAATCCATTCCTTATGTATGAATGGGTAGGGATTAGCATTTTGATCTAATCCGTCCCTCCGTATGCCACCATCCCATACTGGTGCATATCATGCAAATAATTCGTAAATGATGCAACATTTTTAAGCAGTTCATCGTATAAAATCCACATAATCCAAAAAGTTGATAAATACATAATTTAAACAGTTCATCAAGTAAAAATCCAGAATCCATCCATGTACTAATGAGATAAAGTTTAATAAATCATCAAGCTAAACCCCAGCATCCATCCAGTTAATTGACATTAAATATATATATAATTCTCCAATTAATTCTAGGCCACATCCAATAGTACTAATTCAGCAATTTAAATCCAAACCCTAATCCAAATAATTGCAGTGTAATGCTTAATATTACAGCATTTAAAATTCCAAGCTTAAATCCATGCATTGCAGAAAAGAATGTAGTAATTCCACCATTAACATCCAATTATGCATAGACCAAACTTGTTAATTAAATGATCCTAGTGTGCAACCAAAACAAGAGTTAGAAATATAAACATATTCCGTTAAATTACTAAAATTAAATTAGGCAATTAAACTCTTACCATCCGTTAATCGCCTATACCGTTGTACACTTTCCTACGGTTAAATCCAAGAGTACTAAGACACTAATTTATTATGTGTGGCTCTAATATAACATGGTAATATTGTTTAAAATCCATGTTCCAACCCTTTTTAATTTTCTAGACACAGTTTGCACAATTAAATCCTTCTGGTCCATTAAGTCCGTCAACAACCTACGACTTGCTTTAGATTTTCCTACGGTTTAAAACATTAGTATATAAATAAAAAAATGCATCCTAGGGCTATAATACCCCATGAATTAAGATTTAAAACCATCACAGTAACATAAACACAGTTGAAACTAAGCCAGTTTGAACCAAACAATGCGTAGTTAAGCTTTTGTGTTGCACAAAACCACAGAGCTTGCTCTTAGAACCATGGAGCAGGCTCTAACCAGCCTAGAGCCGGCTCCCCCACAGGGGGAGATGGCTCTCCTTGCCCTAGAGCTGGAGAGAGCCGGCTCTCACCCTTTTGAGAGCCTTCTCTGCTCCAGACTTCTTTTCTGCTTCGTCCGTTTACCTTCTATGTTTCCGATGAAGTCCAGTGTCCTATTCCAAACCTTTTTAAGATTATTAGGGTTCAATTAAAGTTCTTAAATCCCTAGTGACTACTCATATTCCAGTGTGAACCGATTGACAAAAAAACTAAAACAATACACAACAGTTTATGCAAGAAAAACCAACTTCAGTTTAACTAAGCATACGAACAGTTTAAAGTCTGAAACATGTATCAACATTCTGTTTTAAAGTTTTCAGTTTTAAATTATAGTCTAAACCATCCTAGAAACTCCTTGGATTCCCTTACGAATTAATTTACAGAAGTTTAAAATCATAATCAACACAGTTTTATGCAGGAACCAATTTCAGTGATTTAAACCATAAACAGATTTCAGTCTGATACATTATGCGTCAACCATTAATTTTAAAAGTTAAATTAGTCCTTGGAGACTATAAAGAATGCACAGAACACAAGTTTATAGGAAGTAGAGAATGAAACTTGCCTTTAGGTTTCGGTTTGAAACCTTTCAACGCTGTCTTAAGTTTCAGAATTCTCCAAGATCGTTCCTTTCTCTGATCACTATTCCATCCCTCTGTTACTTCTTAATTCCATCCCAAAGCAGCCCCTTCTTTCTCCTTTAGCCTTACAGGTGATCTCTCACGACCCTCTCTGATTTCCTCTGTAGCTTCTCTTTGTTTTTCCTCTCAATATACTATGTCGTGAATAGGGTTTTCAACCTAGCAGACCACACTGTCTTATATATATATAGGTTCCTGCTAAACCCTAATCCTAATTCCATGACTCATTAAAAGCCGGCTAACTAATCTTCAAAACCCTAAACCTACACTATATACACTACCATGGAAAAATAAACCAATTGAGTTATTTTAAAACACACGTCTTTTAACCTACTTTTAATTAACTAAATTACATCACAATTAAATCATCCAATTAAAAAAAAAAACAAATAAAAAAAAATTATAACTACACAAGTCACTTAAAACACATAGACAATTTCAAGTCAAATAAATAATTAAATAAAACACAATTAGACAATATTAACTTAAATAAACACAATTAAATACACATAATTAAACAATTAAGAAACAAAACAACTAAAACACATAACTAAATCAATTAATCAATGAAAAACAAAATTAAATTCCCAATTCTATCCTTTTGAAAACTAGAGGTATTACATTCTTTCCCCCTAACAAAATGAATTCCGTCCTTGGAATTCACGAAACTCTGAATTAATGACTTTTCAAAATTCATTGCCGTTTTCGTGTGGCATAGCCTCTGTATATGAGCTCCACCAAATTCCAACAAATCCAACAATATACTAAGTGTCATGCATAAGAAATAGCATAACTGTACAACTCCTAGGTTGTATCTAGCAATCATCCAATCGTACCTAATATTTAGTAAAGGGTAACCATCCCTAGTCCTCCAAGATCCACCGAATAAACGCATAAAATTCCTATGCATCAAGCGCTAACTAATTGGTAACGTTAAGCAATAGGCGACTGCCTAGCTCTATAATCCAAAATACGTGAAAAGTCGTGCCATACGTAAAACTGACTTTCCTCCAAGCGCAATGCCCCCTATACGGAATACCTCTCAAACAACCATTTCTTGATAGAAAACTCCCATGTACATGTTCAGCTATCTACAAAATCCGACTGCCACCTCCAAACCGTGTGCAACCATTACCAAAAGAGAATATTGATCTCCGAGGTATCCTTAAATAAAGACAAGGTCTTATTATATAACCTCGCTTCCATGCCAGACCAACCAGTGAGAGATCTAGACAACATACGATCCAAAATCCCAAACATTGTCGCACTAACCTCCTTGTGCCAACAATAGCACAGATAATAACTGAAAGGCTAAATAACACTTTCGTTTACCCATGCCAACCTTGGATATATAGCCAAAGCATATTTTCCATGATCAATGTCGGTACTTTTTACCAATCATCCATTCCTGAGTAGTCCTACTTCCATATTGATATAGGAAGTGGCTAAAACTCCCAATGATATCCAAGTCTCAATTTTCCACCTTATTAGTAGGTGATAAACTTGGAGATAGTGATATCCATGTCTCTATCCGTACCGGCTCACCAAGACGAACCTGGTAAGTCGTGCTATAACTGCTATCCATTTGCCTGCACCGTAAGAGTTATGAATTTTACATCTCAGTTACTCTGACCTTCCTAGAATCAAAAAGACAACTACCAATCCTCCTTCAGTACCCTAAACTCCTCTGAGTAAAGTACGACCTCCTGTGGGGTCAACTTAAATATTCTAAGTTGACCGCCTCCATTTCCCTGATAATAGCAAGTGTTAATATTTCCACCAGCTAAACACAGTTACTTTATCGCCTAATAAGATCATCCTTCTCCCTATTACTTACTTCTACCAGACCAAACTTAATGCAAAGTGTGAATCACCACATCTATCCATGTAAGCCATCTCGTAATCCGTGTTATTCGTAGGAACTGATATCTTACTAGTTCCCAAAATAGATAAAGTGAAGCTGATTTAATTTTATCAGTCAACGATATCCCAATCAAAATTCTGACCCTTGTGTAGAATCAAAAATCTCTCATCCAGATCCGTGGAAACTACTCTATCAGTCCCGCTCGAGCATGAGAAGTGGCTGCAAGGATCGAATGATCTCTTATGGTCCATCTATATAATCTACTAGATATCGAACTTTGAGACCAGTCCCTATGTCCCTCCTCCTACCTGCCCTCCAAACATCTGCTTCCCTCTGTGAAGCATTATGTTTCCTCGAGGTGCAATAAAGAACTAAAAGTTACAAACCTCAGTCCGTACATCCCCCTTCCAATTTGTCTAAGGAAAGTATCATTAGTCTGGTAACACCAGCTTCCATATTTAGGTGTTCGATCCCACCTTCATGTCTTTGACACCCTACTTTCTAACATAAGTAAGTGTCTATTAGACTTCCTGTCTAACTTCAAAAGAATATGAATTCTTTCCATCCTCCATATAGTCAACAATTCCCAGCAACAACTATTTGTTGTGAACTGTGACCTAAAAAAAAAAAAAAAATTCCATATTAGTCGTGCAAATTAGTGACTTTGCCTCCTCCTTGATATGTAACTCCAGCACCTCCTCCTAATGACACCCCCTGATGAAAATAAAATTATTGATTAAGAATTGACTGATGACTAGTAAATTCGTCTACTATCCTCAGTCGGTATCGTTCCAACAAGTACTTAAACCAGTACCAAAATCCTCCTGCTGACTTGGGATTACCTCTTTTAAAATCTCCAAGAAGATATTCAACCAAGTCAGTTCCTATGATAAAACATCGTGGCGTTACAGTTTATCAAATAAATCTATATCATTTGACTCGAACTGCTGGTTTACTTATCCCATCCTAAAAATGTACTATAACTACGCATATCTAAGTTCACTATATTGGCTAAGGGTAGGTATACTTACCAAATCCTTAGACCCCATGCCCAAAATCCTAGCATAATTAACGCCATTCCTCCAAAATGGTAGTTAGCTGATCACACAGCTATGTCCCCAACTAAACCGCATTCCCAATCCTGAATAATTAACGAAAATGAAACACATAATGCACACACAATAAAACACGATAATACACAATAGAATCCTACATAAAACATCGTTCCTCCTAGCAAGAAAATCGCTTGCTGAAAATCAACCTTTTCCAGTTCCAGTGGTAATCATTCAACCTCAACACCTATGCTCAAACCATAGCTCATAACAAAATCCATTTGCCTTAGCAAATTCCAAAGGCTTAACCTTCATCCTCCTTATACATAGAATGCAAACCGTCTAATGTAGCTTTAAGAAAGCAACTTAAACCATCCCAACCTAATCCCTATACTCCTCGGAATGTGATATAAAATCATTGCCTTGTTCCGAGAAGAACTCCATCCGATTCCTGAACGCCTGAAGAGTTCCTTTATCTACCTCTTTGAAAGGTAACACGAAAGGTTAACTATCCACCCAACCTTACAAGTATCGTTCACTATTCCATTAGCGAACAAGATCACTTTCACGTGATCCTTAATTTCTTAAGATTCAATACCCTCTTTCCTGGGTATGCTGAAATCTCCACTCTAGAATCTTCTTCGAACTCCTATTTCTTGGTTGTCTCCTTTATGAGAACAACCAAAATCGTGTTGGTCCCTTTTTATGCGGTGACCTAAAACATATTCCTAAATCCTTCCGTGGCTTAAACTTCTAAAAGTATCGCCAACCAAAACTAAACCTTCGATCCCAAGTTCTGCTTCTGACAAAGAACTCAATAACGTACTCCTTTACTCTTTTGGGTCTGTATCGCTATCGCCTTAGACCCCATCCTCCTCCTAGTGTCAACCATTCCATAATTATAAAATATAATTGACATCAGTTGCTCCTCCTAATGAACCGTAAAAGAGTACAACGAATCCTATTATGGCTCTAAGTTTTTAAGAGATGCAATGCGAAAGACTTCTAACGAAAGACACCCCTAAGGACACTAGAACCTGGAGTGCTCTGATACCAACAGTGATACCACTTGATTCTAGAGCCACGGGTAATCAAGTCCGAGCACAGATCTGAGGGATACCAAACAATTAATATGTAAACAAACAGGAATAAAAACTGAATTAAGAATAAAATAATAATGTGCTGAAAGAAATCCTAAAAATAAAAATTATCAAACTTTAAATAATAAATTAATATAATTTAAAGCCTTCAACTCCGTACAACTTGGGAATCCATCTAGTGGACCCCTAATAATCCCAAACGATAATTAACATTACAGAATTTAAATCCAAAACTAAAAAGAAAAGAAAATCCTATGTAGTCGGAAGAGTGAGTGTCTGTATCTATATCAACACAATCAAAGTCTAAGCCTGGTACTGGCGAACACCTGAAAAATAAGAGTGGGTCAGGCCCACATGCAAGTTCCAATCTACTACAATCCGTACATAAACCCGATACGCAAATACATTCTAGATAGCTCAGCAATATCTAAAATAGTCCATATAGATATAGATACACACTATAGGATACTCACTAACCTATAGTCATCACACTTGAGTAAAACGTAACACGTAAAATGCCGTAGCATAGTCATGCACACCTAGACCTACCAGGGAACGTAATTAGGTCCAGTTATCCATCCAGGTGATATACACACCCTAATCGTGATCAGGAAACTCAAGCTCATACCACGGTACCAAAGTATATATATAAATTCCTTCCTAGTGCAGAAAGATAAAACATAAATCCGTTATGTCATTCAACCGTTTAGTTGACAGGACATGCATCCATGTAGGATTTAACTGTTTTAGTTAATCCATTCCTTATGTATGAACGAGTAGGGATTAGCATTTTGATCTAATCCGTCCCTCCGTATGCAACGGTCCCATACCAATGCATATCATGCAAATGATTCGTAAATGATGCACCATTTTTAAGCAGTTCATCACATAAAATCCATATAATCCAAATAATTGATAAATACATAATTTAAACAGTTCATTAACTAAAAATCCAGAATCCATCCATGTACTAACGAGACAAAGTTTAATAAATCATCAAGCTAAACCCCAGCATCCATCTAGTTAATTGACATAAAATATATATATAATTCTCCAATTAATTCTAGGCCACATCCAATAGTACTAATTCAGCAATTTAAATCCAAACCCTAATCCAAATAATTGCAGTGTAATGCTTAATATTACAACAATTAAAATTTCAAGCTTAAATCTATGCATTGCAGAAAAGAATTTAGTAATTCCACCATTAACATCCAATTATGCATAGACCAAACTTGTTAATTAAATGATCCTAGCATGCAACCAAAACAAGAGTTAGAAATATAAACATATTCCGTTAAATTGCTAAAATTAAATTAGGCAATTAAACTCCTACCATCCGTTAATCGCTTGTACCGTTGTACACTTTCCTACGGTTAGATCCATGAGTACTAAGACACTAATTTATTATGTGTGGCTCTAATATAACATGGTAATATTGTTTAAAATCCATGTTCCAACCCTTTTTAATTTTCTAGACATAGTTTGCACAATTAAATCCTTCTGGTCCGTTAAGTCCGTCAACAACCTGCGACTTGCTTTAGATTTTCCTACGGTTTAAAACATTAGTATATAAATAAATAAATGCATCCTAGGAATTTAATACTCCATGAATTAAGATTTAAAACCATCATAGTAACGTAAACACAGCTGAAACTAAGCCAGTTTGAACCAAACAGTGCGTAGTTAAGCTTTTGTGTTGCACAAAACCACAGAGCCTGCTCTTAGAACCATAGAGTAGGCTCTAACCAGCCTAGAGCCAGCTCTCCCACAAGGGGAGCCGGCTCTCCTTGCCCTAGAGCTGGCTCTCTCCTTGAGTGAGAGAGCCAACTCTCCCCCTTGTGAGAGCCTTCTCTGCTCCAGACTTCTTCTCTGCTTCGTCCGTTTACCTTTTGTGTTTCTGGCGAAGTCCAGTGTCCTATTCCAAACCTTTTTAAGATTATTAGGGTTCAATTAAATTTCTATTGACAAAAAAAACTAAAACAACACACAACAGTGTATGCAAGAAAAACCAACTTCAGTTTAACTAAGCATACGAACAGTTTAAAGTCTGAAACATGTATCAACATTCTGTTTTAAAGTTTTCAGTGTTAAATTATAGTCCAAACCATCCTAGAAACTCCTTGGATTCCTTTACGAATTAATTTACAGAAGTTTAAAACCATAATCAACACAGTTTTATGCAGGAACCAATTTCAGTGATTTAAACCATAAACAGATTTTAGTCTGATACATTATGCGTCAACCATTAATTTTAAAAGTTGAATTAGTCCTTGGAGACTATAAAGAATGCACAGAACACAAGTTTATAGGAAGTAAAGAATGAAACTTGCCTTTAGGTTTCGGTTTGAAACCTTTCAACGCCATCTTAAGTTTCAGAATTCTCTAAGATCGTTCCTTCCTCTGATCACTGTTTCATCCCTCTGTTATTTCTTAATTCCATCCCAAAGCAACCCCTTCTTTCTCCTTTAGCCTTACAGGTGATCTCTCACGACCCTCTCTGATTCCCTCTGCAGCTTCTCTCTATTTTTCCTGTCAAGATACTATGTTGTGAATAGGGTTTTCAACCTAGCAGACCATATTGTCTTATATATATATAGGTTCCTACTAAACCCTAATCCTAATTCCACCACTCATTAGAAGCCGGCTAACTAATCTTTAAAACCCTAAACCTACACTATATACACTACCATGGAAAAATAAACCAATTGAGTTATTTTAAAACACACGTCTTTTAACCTACTTTTAATTAACTAAATTACATCACAATTAAACCATCCAATTAAAAAAAACAAATAAAAAAAAAATTATAACTATATAAGTCACTTAAAACACATAGACAATTTCAAGTCAAATAAATAATTAAATAAAAACATAATTAGACAATATTAAGTTAAATAAACACAATTAAATACACATAATTAAACAATTAAGAAACAAAACAACTAAAACACATAACTAAATCAATTAATCAACGAAAAATAAAATTAAATTCCCAATTCTATCCTTTTGAAAACTAGGGGTATTACATTATGTCCGAATGGCTCTAAGTGAACACATCTGCATTCTGAGAAAGGAAATCAACTAACTGGCACTTTTCTTCCTCTGCAAGCCCTGAGCCCACTTTTGTAGTTCGGTCTGGCCTCAAATGATCAATCTGGACATGAATTAAAGGCTCTTCGATCAACACCGGGAGCTCCTCCTCCCCGTCTGTGTTAGGGGGAGGCTTCTGTAATTGCTATGCTGGGCTAGCAGAGCAGATGTGAGCTTTTCCCTTCCCTGCAGCTTTCAGAGTTACCGAGTAACATTCCTTGGCAGCAACTTGATCCCCATGGATATCAATCACATTGCTTCCATCCGGGCTCAAACATTGCATTACCTGGTGCAGGGTCGATGGGACTCCCTGGACCCTATGAATCCACCCTCTTCCCATCAGCAGATTGTACGATGGATGGATTTCAACTACTACAAAACTTTCAACAAGTTCCCTTTCGGTGGCTCGGACAAGCAATTCTACTATGCCGATCGGTTCCACTTGTTTTCCATCGAATCCTAATAACGGATTTCTAGTGCATTTAAGTGCCTCCGGCTTGATCTCTAGCCGATCGAAAGTGACCCTTGGCATAACATTCGCACTGCTTCCTGGTTCAATTAGCACTCTTCACACCAGGCATTCGGCGACCGTCAAGCTAACAACTAAAGGGTCTTCATGCGGAACCTGAACTCGCAGTAAATCCATTCTATCGAACTTTATCTGTGTTGATGTACACTGCTGGTGCAAAGCGTTCACGCTGCCTATCCTCCTCTTCATCTGTGCTTGACGGAGACGCGTTCGAAGCAACTCTTCAGACTCTGCTATCTGTTCAGGTCGACCATGAATTACATTTATAATCCGAACGAGCTGAGCGTTATGGTGATTCGGGTTCTGATTTTTTTTAACTTGCTCAACTGGTTGGCTCTGCTCCTGTGCTGGCCCTTGAACATATCCTGTAAAGTCTCCCCTTGCGATTAGCATCTCCACTTACCTCCTTAAGTTCCTGCATTCATTAGTCTGATGACCAAAGTCACTATGAAAAACACAATGTTTAGATTGGTCCCTCTGTTCAAGAGGTTGTCTGATTGGTAATGGAGGATGAAACTTATCTTTGTTTTCTTGATACAGTCGTGCTAGAGTGACTTTGAGGGGAGTAACCAGCTCTTTTTCTCTAGGCCTTTTCTCTGCCTTCCAGGAGGTCTGACGCTGTGGTGGAGCTTGTTTTTGCCGAATCTTGGCTTTAGACTTCTCCTCTGTTGAGATAATCGACATTTTTCTCACATTAGCTGCTTCATCCTCTTCCAAACGTACAAAACCATCAGCCCTTTCATTCAACTCATCCATGGTCTTAGGCGTATCCACCACCAAGCTTGTATGGAATGCTGTCCCTCAGTTCATGGCCAATTTGAATGCTTGAACTGCCATGGACGGCTGACATTCCATTACCATGTTCTTGACAAGATTGAACCTGGTGAGGAAAGCTTGAAGCCTTTCATCTTTATACTGCTTCATAGTGAAAAGGCTTGAAACATCTTTTGCTAGGCGCTTATTCCCGTAGTACTGGCTGATGAACTTATCACACAAGTCTTGGAAGCTAGCGATTGAGCCTTGAGTTAGATTCTTGAACCAGTTGAGGGCTGGCCCTGCCAAGCTTATAGGTAAGCATTTGCACATCAAAGGGTCATTGTTCGTATTCAAAGCCATTTTCAACTGAATGTGGTAAATGTGATCGATCGGATCGGTCGTTCCATCGAATAGAATGAATACCGGTATGGAAAACTTCCTCGGATTCAAAGCGCTCAGGATTTCACTAGTGAATAGTGATGCAACTATTCTTGCGAAGGAACGAAGTGCTTCATTCTCCCTTGAAAACCATGATGGAATCCTCAGATCTGCAGATCTTCCTTCTGAACTCCTGTAATCATACGTTGCCATTTTAGGTTGGTAGGGTGGATCAAACGATCTGTCATCTGTGAATCCCCTATACCACAGCGATGGAGCTCCATGATGGCCAAACGCCATTGTTTCATCACGCTTTAACCTTCCCTGAGTTGGATCAAAAGCGACGGCTTCTTCTCGCATGATCTGTTCACGATGCGGATCCAAGTGGATAGATCCTTCCTGTTCCTTCATCTGATGGACGTTTGGAAGTAAATCACTTAGCACAATCTCCTCGCGATGAAGATCCATACGATCGTTTCCTTCCGGATCATTGTGATGAGCAGTGGATGGCACAACTCTCTCTCCTACTGGAGGTGGCCTTGGAATAACAGGAGCCTCATGACACTCCATTCCAGCTCATACTTCTGCATTCTCTCTTCTTAGTGCTTCGATTACACTCATTAACTCATCGAGCTTTGATTGCTGGCTATTATCCAATGGATTCGAGATCTCACCTCCGATCATCATTCCTGACCGGAGCAAAGTCATTAACTACAAATTTCTAATCAGATTTGAGTTTTGCTAATGCGATCGCACTAGATCCAGACTCAAATCAGCAAACTTCTGATCTTTGCAGGCCAAATCCAAACTTCTTCCACCGCGAACTCGTCAGGTTTATTTCCGCCAAACAAAACACAATCGCGTTGATCAACTGAACAGGCACATATCAGATTTGTGTAAATTGAACATGAATCTCTTATAAACAACCAGAATCAGAATTTTGCTTAACAGATAACGATTTTGCCGATCTTGATTCAGCTTTTTCCTTGCGAATCACTCGCAATCGAATCACTTTTGACCGATCATCATTTAATCTTCATCGTTCCCACAGACGGCGCCAATTGAAGATGTAAGAAATTTCTCTTAATTTTAACAGAGTTTTATTACACTTCAATATTTTTCTCCCCTTTTTCCTTGTAACGACCTAGTCATTTGCCTTCCTTTCCTTTTTTTTGAAATTTTACGAATGAATTTTTTTCGTTTAATTTTCTTTTCTGAGCTCTGTTTTATGTCTCTTAGTGTCATCTCCAGTGCTCGGAATTGGTTCCTGAGACTCTTTTCCGTGGATTGACAACTTCCTTTGAGGACCGAGTCATTTTCACATTTTTTATTTTTCGACACTATGCACTATTTCGTCATTTTCCTTATTCTGTCTTATCTCCATTTGTCAGTTTTTGGCACAACCTCACTTCTCATGCTTCGAGTTGGTTTTTGACTTTACGTGCCTTCATCTTGAGTGGTTTTCTCGAAATACATATCTTTACTTTTGCAAGAAAGTACTCTGGTTGCTCCCGGTGTCCATAGGGGCATAGATGCACAATTCTTCAGAATCTTTTTCATTTCTTAGGGTGTTTTTCGTAAATATCTTTTGAAGATATTTTATTTCAAGGGCATCTAAGAAAATATCTTTTGGAAGATATTTTCATTCTAGGGCAATTTCACAGTTAACCCTTTTTGTAGAGGCCATTGTGCAATTAATGAAAGTTATTGCAAAAATGTCTCATCTAGAGCCTGAATCCTCTTACGGGATTCATTTTCACTTTTAGCTGACTTGTAAATTCATAGAATTTTCTTCTGGTCATTTTTCTCCGGTTTCAGAGTTTCTGGACCCGGTTGCCGCCGAACTTGTTCGGGGCATAACTTTCTATTTGGGACTCGATTTTTGACGCTGTTTCTTCCGTTGTTCATATTTTCTTATTTTGAATCTTTTTTGTTCATGGAGTTTTTCCGTTTGAGCGCGTTTGCTCGAAATCCACTTTTTCGGACCCGGCGGGGCCCTTTCGGGGCAATTTTTGGGACTTACTATAAATAGGATGCCCTAAAGTGAAAAATCAGATTTTGGTCATCTTCCCCACCTCTCTTGGCCGGATCTCCTAGCAGCCATGGCTGCCACTTTCTCGCTCCTCCTTTGGTCCACTTTTCCTTGGTAGAAATCATTCGGCCTTAGCATTTATTGCTTCCCTCGACGTGCTCTATCTTATGCCCTTATTAGAATTCATTTCTGACGATTTTTTGAGTTCGGGTTTGGAGTCAAGTTGAGATTTTCATTGGGCTTCTTGCGGACTCTTGTTCACGGTGTTGTCCCCGACAAAACCTCTCGGTATCGTCGAATTCGGAGCACTTTTATTTTGGTGGGCCTTTGAGATGAAATCTCAAATTGAGGTAGGGAATGTTCTAGGTTTAAATTCTTGTTATATAGCATGCTTGTGATGCTTATACTACTTCTTTGCATGATTAAATATAAAAATCTAGAGATTTTATTATTTATTTTTCTTGTAAGGGATCTAATTTTCCCGGTTGCTCATGACTTGGTTTAAACATGTAGTATGATTTTATATTGCCCCTTGATATGCTCATTGTCGTATATTAAAATTGGCACATTTGAATAAGTATTAAAGATTTTATTTAATATTTATCTTAGATGAAAGATTAATTCACATGGTCTTAACTAGCTTGAAATCAATATGTGTTAGCATATTAAATTAGGCCTTAGCATACTCTCCAACATAGTTGAAATTGAAAGTAATTGGAGGTGTTTTAAAAATTAGTAATTATTAATTAATTTAATTAATTAACTTGCCCGAGTGCACTATTCACTCTATTTGAATTCTGACTTGATATTCTTGATTTACATGCCATATAGCTTCACATATATTTGATTCAGAATATTCGGTTAGGTTTTGAAATCTTTTATTTAATTAAATTCCATGTTTAAGATTTAATCCTCATGGTGATATATAACTTGGAATTGTATTGTGGCATGCTAGAAAATTAAGCTTAGGTATAGTTGTTCACATATATTAAATTGGAATTAATTGCATGAGAATTGTAACTTTTAATTTATATTTAACTTTAGTGAAAGTTTAATTCACATGGTCTTAAATTAAATGAAATAAACTTGTAATGTGATATTACATTAGTCCTTGGCATGTTCTCTAAGATATGTTAAATTGAGAGCATTTGGTTAAATTTGAAAATCTAGAGATTTTAATTAAAAGAATTAATTAAAATCTATTTCATGGTCCCATTAGCTTAATTAAGATTTTAACTTGATATTTGTATTGGCCATGACTTGTTTACTAGTATATATTAAATTGGGACTACCTGAAGTTGTTTTAGAACCTTGAGATTTAAATTAGCATGATTTAATTAAAGTTCTACTTTGCTGTTCTAACAACCTAATTGAGTTTTAGAATGGATATAGGTGATAACCTTGCCATGCCCTTTAACATGTATTAAATTGAGGTTAATTGAAATTGAATCAGAAATCTAGAGAATTTAATTGTGTTTATCGATTTAAATTCTATCAATTTGCTCCATGATCTAGTTGTGTTTTAGAAGTGGTTTCTATATTCAAATCATGGACTTAGGCTTGTTGTATATTTATTTGGTTATGTTTTGAATATTGGATAACATAGTTGCTATGTTTGTATTCATGAGAATTTGTTTTCCTTATTGAATATATTGTTGCCTTGTGTAATGATTTGCACACTTTGTGTTTAACATCTTTCATGCATAGCGTGTAACGAATCGCACACTGAAGATTCGACATTCATCATATCATATTAGTTGTGGATTTAGAGTATGTATTGTATAGGTTTCCAAATTTGGTTGTGCTTGGTAGATAGTTTATTATCTTGCATATTCCTGTTGATATATGCGTTGTTGCACACAACTTGTTGATTTTGGAAACTTGGGGATGTCGTTGTTTGACTATGGCTAGGACAGATAGTCCCTCTATATAGTCTAGTACGCACATAGGGATGTTACCCATGGGCTAGTAACCCTAAAGTAACTATGTTGTCAGTCTGATCCGGCGTGATGTCCGAGTATCCACTTTGTTTGATTTCGCATTTCATTTTCAAGTTGATAACTAGATAATGTTGTAACTTGTTGTTTCTTAATTGTCGTTCCATTTTAAGTTACAGGATGTTAACTTTGCGAAATTGTGCTTTATGCGTTGTATTGGAAGTTCCAATGTTGGTTAAATTACATCGATATTGAAAATCGTGTTTTAACGTTCTAATAAAGCTTAGAATTGATCCTATTGATTCATTTATAACTTAGACGTTAGGTGGCATGACCCACTTCTGTTGTTTTCGTGCTTTAGATTTTAAGCTGATAGCTTTAAGAAATTGTATTTTGTTGCCTTGTATAATATGCTTTTATGTGGTTAGATTGCATTGAAGTTGTAAATTACGTTTTGATTGTTCAGCATGGCCTAGGATGATTCCTTAGACTTATTTAGAACATCGACGTTAGGTGACATGATCACTTTAGTTGTTTCTGTATTCGAGATTGCAAATTAATACCTTTAAGAACCTATATCTTGTTATTTTGTATAACGTGCTTCCATATTATTTAAATGGCATAGATGATGTGATTTATGCTAAAAACACTCTAAGGTAGCTTAGGATGCTCCCTGAGTCTCATTTCGATATAGACATTAGGTGGCATGAACCCTTTTAACATGTTTCACCTTAAGGTGATAAATTTGTAAAATGCTAGGTCGATGCATGCTCATCTCCTACGAGTAGCTTTATGTTACTCACCCCTACGATACTGGGGCATATTTCAAGTATGAAGACTTGGTTCGTGACGCCTAGCATTCCTTGGATGTCGTATAGCTTTCAAGTTTCCATTTCATGCAAATGTTAGCATGAAATGTCATTTTGTAGACTTATATGTCAAAATATGTATATTTGATTCCATGTATGTAATATATACTTAAGTGCACTCCTTTCAATGTATTGGATATGTATGAGATGAGACTGGAGGCCAATTACCATTATATTGTATTCATTGTACTTTTTAACTTCATGAAATATTGTGAAAATCTTGAAAAATCGCAAGTCATTGCTTCACCATGGTTGCATCGGGTGTGGCAATTCCATTCTCATTCTTTCATAGGGTCTCATAAATCATGTTTGAAGTGTGGCCAAGGGCCAAATGGTCATTTGATCCCGTTTTGTATTTTTGGATTCCGAGTTTTCATTCCAAGTTTCATTTTTGCCTTTTTGCCCGTTGGGGGGTCGAATTTTGCATCAGTGGTATTTTTAAGTCATGGACCATTGTAGCACATCCAAATAGGTAAGTTACGTTTGTGTGCATGGTCGTTTCTGGGCAAAACCTTATCGTTTGTGTTTTGAGCCTCTTGTGAATTCATTTCGCACTTTTTTTGCATATTCTGATCTAGGGTTATTATAGACTTTTCACGGTGGTTTTATTTTCTTCTTTCAGCATGGTTGAATAGAAAACATGATTTTAGGGGGAGTTTCTTTTCCGTGTTTTTTCAGAAAATGTCATCTTGATATCGGAAATCGCTTACGAAGTTCAGCTCTCAGTTTTTCAATTTAGCAGCTTTTTGGACCTCCATGACCAGATTTCTTGGAGGGGCATTTCGGGTATTCTTTCACGAGTCATGTAGAAAACTCAATTTTGAGAGGGGTTTCTTCTTTGTGTTTTTGCAAAAAAATTCATCTAGGCCTCCAAATTCAGCCTCTGTTCTGGTTTTCTTTTATAAAAAAAAAAAGCACATAGCAGCTTTTGGGCTACTGGCAGCTGTGTGTGCGCCCAGCGCGCTTGCGGCGTGCATGGGCGTGCGCATGGGCGAGCATGGGGGGCTGTCATGGCCCCCTCGTCGGGCCGCCGTGACGTCAATTCTTTTTTTGGGCTTTTCTCCTTCGGCCGGACTCCGATTCAAGTGAATATTTTTTTTGAACTTGATTAATTTTTCATCGTCTATCCAACGGTGTGCTTGGTTACACCCGGATATTTCTGGATAATTACCAGTTTGCCCTTAAAGCTTTAAGTGTCCGTTTTTCGTCGTCATGTGGTTTCTCCTTCGTTCGGACTCCGAATCATGCAATTCTTGAGTCCATCTTGATTAGTTTTTTGTTGTCCTTCAAGTGGTGTGCTCGGTGGCACCCGAATCTACAGTTTTCAAAAATGACTATTTTGCCCCTGGGGGCTTATTTGTCATATTTTTGATCTTTTGCTTCGCATCAGTTCTTGTTGAGTTCCACGACCTCATGGAAGGTCACTTTGACTTCTTAGAGTCTTGTTTTCTGTTTTTGCTTCCGCATTCGGATCCGTTATCAGATCATCCTTACGGTTCATCATAGGACACGCTGGCCTAAAAACCAGGGTCGTCATATTCCCCCTATTTTCAGTCTATTTATAGACTGTTACAATGGTTCTAGAAGTTTCTTAATTAAATCCTTACACTGGGCAGGTTCCGGGCTTCCCTTGATATGGGCTCGATTATTTTCAGCAGGCCTTCAGCATCACTGTTCAATCTTAGGCCTAGCTTGAGACTGGTTGGTTCAGATTAGGATCATCTACTTGGCCCATTTTGTTTCATATGGGCCGTATCCGATCCGCGCCGTACTTGGTGTCCTCAATGATGAGTCGTCATTGAGCAATGATAAGACGACAATGATTAAAGGTGCATGAAAGCCTGACAATGAATTCCCGGTGGCAGCAACAGAGTTGATTCGCCGCCGACGGATGATGAGTTGCCATTGAGCAAGAAGAACAGGACGGCAGTGACTGAAGATGTGTGAAGGCTCAGCGATGACAACGAATTCCCGACGGCTGCAACAGAGGGCGAACTTGACAGTGGATAAGGTGATGACCGGGAACTGAAATGGAAGTGATTCAGCCACCACGAAGGATGCCATTGGTTAGTTTTTTGATGGGGATAGCAGTAACTGAAGGTTCATAAAAACTCGGCAATGACAATGAATTCCCGGCGACTGTAATAGAGATAATGGTTTTACCAGATAGCGAATTCGACTGTGGATAATAATGGTGATGACCAGGAACTGAAACCACACCGAGTCGGCCACCACCAAGGACGGGCATTCATTGGTTTTCTGAAGAACTTATTAAGCAACGTTTTTGACAGAGCGTGGTGCATAAGTAATAGGCAGTGAGAAGAAGATACTGTAACAAAAGAGAAACAGATGAACATTGAAGGTGAACCTTAGTTTAGGCCATCAATCCATGGCTCTGATACTATATTGAAGATTAGAGACAGAGAGATAAACAACTGAATTGTGTAGAATTTTGTACATTCAAGTATGTATGAATCATGTACAAGGTGAGATATATATAGACTTGTGATCAATGGTTATACAACAATCACAACAATAATTATAGCAATAATAACTATACAACGGCTATAATATAATCTAATATTATTATGTTAACAAAACAGAAGGTTTTGTAGTCTTATAATCCACAAACCATGGCATTGAGGAAGCTTAGCATTGATACCAAGCTTCCATCTTAGTTTGAAACATTCACTCATGTTGAGAGTCTTGTTTCATTTTTTTGGTTGTTATAAGGACATGAGCCCACCACAATTTTTTTTACTACTATAGCCTAATTTAGCCCAGCCAAAAACAAAATATAATATTACTACTATTAGCCCACCCAAATATTAGCCTACCCAAACATGCCCAACCCAAGTTAGCTAAGACACAATCATACAATACCAAAACAAAGGCCTAAAGCCAAACAAGTCCAGCTGCCTAGTCTGGTAGTGTGATACAGATAAATAATCACAATTCGCAAAACCTAAAACTAAAAATTTCCAGAGGCAAAGTCGGATGGAAAAGGCAAAAGGGTTTGCAGATAAAAATGAAACTTTCTAAATTATGATGAAAGTTCCTAATTAGGCCTCCGCGGTCCCACCGTCTCCTTCAAAGGCTTCAATTCAATCAAGGGAATTGCTTTACTAAAAGGTAAAGTTCCAAAACATTTTTTTATGTATTTTTCTTGTTTCAATCTTTGGAATCTACTTGGTTGAAATCACACAAATATTTAAAGTTTTAGCTATGTCTTCTTTTCTTCTGTTTCTCTTTTTCAACAATCAAAATTATCAAATGGAGCATTAATTTAATCCCAAGACATTAGAATATTCTAAATTTCTGATTCATCAAATGATTGGTGGGCTACTTTTTTCTTTTTTTTCTTTATTCTAGAGCATTAGTAATTAGTAAATCAGCAATCAAATGGAGCATTAATTGTCTCCTTGTTTTGACCGTGTATGTTGCTACATCATCTTCATCTAAAAAGACCACTGCAGAGTGTAACACAGATTATTTAACAAAAAGTGCAAATATGACCTTATATTTTGCTTATCCAAAATACGAATATTACACACATTAATACTAAAGTAGGATAAATTAACCAAAAAACCCTTAACTATCATCCATTTTAGACTCACTACGTACACTAATATAGCATTTTGGCACTTTACATTTCACACACATTACACACATTATGTTAGGTGATGGAGCACATCCTCCTTGATATGGGTGGACAAATAATCCGTGAATCCATAATTCTGATTCAATTCGGTCTGATTTATACGGATTGGATCGGATTGCTACACCCATGGATCGATAGTGGATTTAAAAAAATCGAATCCGTAACTCATGGATTGGGCTGTTAAAAATCCGATCCGATTCATAAGTCCGATCTGATTCGATCCAATCTGTGAGATTTATGTATATATATATATATTCAAAGAATGTATTACTTAATTTAATTAGTTGACGATTATTTAGTTAACTCTAAGAATATATTAGTTAATGATCATTTAAATATATGAGTAAATGGTGATAAATTTAAATTTTATCTATTGGATTATGGTTAAAAAATAAATAATATTGGACTATTTAGGAAAAATTCCAATCCGCGGATCCAATTTGATCTCATCTGTCATTCAATGGATCTGATCCGATCCGTGGAATAACAGATCGGTGACAAATTCAAAATTTTCCAATCTGTTGGGTTAGGAACGGATCGGAGTAGGATTGATGCCTAATCCGATCCGATCCGTGACTACTCCTACTTCTTGATGTGTTGGTTTGTTGACACCCTTACTTCTTGATGTATTGGTTTGTTAAAAGTATGCCCAAGTGTGTATTTTATTTATATATATATATAAACACACACAATAGCATGTTCTTGCTCCATGACCTGATCAACCCGAAATTGAAGCATGGAATACTCGTATTGAAGTTGGATTTAACTCTGAAAGTAAGGAATGCAAGGTAGTTGCGATGTATACATGCGATAACTATATGTAGTCGGAGGTAGTGGCGTAGCCACGAATTTCTTTCTGTGGGGGCAATCTTTCTTTCCTTCTTTCTTTCTTTTCTCTTTTTTTCCTAGTTGGGACTCACACACACTGCCTCCACTGAGGTTCGAACTCCTGACTTTTCTTTAGGAAGTACGAGTCTTATACTGCTAGGCCACAGGCTTGTTGGGCTGTGGGGGCAATCTTAAATAACAATAATATATATATATATATATATATATATATATATATATATATATATATATATATATTGAACCAAAACAATGTATGTAAAAATTAAAACATTTATTCATTGTTGTTTCAAAATTGAGTTCATTCAATTAAATATACTAAAAAAATCATATTCAATAAATCAAGAATAAGATATGAAAAAAAAAGTAAAACAATTACTTAAATCTAATTGTTCTAATATATCACATATGTAAAAAAAATAAATAAATAAATAAAATTTCATTATAACCAATTTCATTCTAAAAAAATCGATGGTAACAAACATTCTTAATAACTACTATGTCAGACTGTCAATCTACTCATAATAAAAATTCATTCATATTAAAAATCAAAATAGTTCAATCAATTGAAAATTTTGAAAGATTGGTAAGTGAATATGTGATTTCATTTATTGGGGCTGCAAATAAAAAAAAATTCTAAGTCTTATCTAGAGAATAATACGGAGTAATTAGTAACATAATTACACAAAACTAAATTTTAAAAGAACAACAAGCTCTAAAATAATTTTGATAGAAATAACTAATACTTTTTTTAATTAAAACTATAATATCAAATAATAATCGTAAATTTAGATGATTAAAAAAAATAAAAAATAAAAAAATGAGACTACCTGTCTACCGCACGACTGACTGGGTCTCTGTTTACTGATTGGATTGTGAATTTGTGAAATGTTGAAAACTCGCGAAAAAGAAAATGTTGAATACTGAAAATGTGATGGAAATTTATGGTAAAGTCAAAAGTGTGAAAAAATATCTATAAAATGTTTTTTTTTTTTTTTTGAAAAAGTGAAAAAAAATAAAATATTTTAGAAAAGTGACAAATTGATAGATATATTATATGTATTTACAGTTATGTCATGATTGTATTCCTTAGTTTTGTCTTATTTATTTATTTGTGTAAAACCGTGAATGGACTTTTGATTATATATACATAATATATATATGTACTGTCAAATTTTAAAGGGGACAATTATAAAAATATAAAAATCTTTCCATGTAAAATTAAAAAAAAATTAAAAGTTTAGTGGGGGCAGTTGCCCCCGTGTCCCTCACGTCGGAGGTTTTTGGGCACACTGTGGATACTGATGGGTGTTGGAGAGGTATGGGGTATGTCCCTTGTGTAATTAAATCGCAATTGAGTAATACCTATTGTTTGTATATGGTAGTATTCGTGTATGGAGCTCTTCGCTGGATTTGTTATTTGTTCATCCCCTCGTAACCATATTGTCTCCTCCCATATTGCAAATGAAGTATTTGAAGTCATACCATCCCCGAAGAAATTCTCACTACAGGTGGTTGTGTATATAGTTTCTCCTTGGCTTTCCATCTTAAAAGGATGCCTTTCCATCACCGACCACTCCTTTTTTGACCTTGTCGAGTTATAGATCATGAAAGAGTATGGGGTTAAGGAGTCTTGGACTAAAATTTTCTCGATAAATTTAATGCAGGTTGGCCGGATAATGGGCAATTTTGATAAGGCTTATCTGAGGCTTGATTCAAGAATCAGCAAGGTTAAGATTATATGCTATCAAAAAAATGGCGAACTTTTGATGTTGGATAATCGTAAGGTTTTGCAGTCTTATAATCCACAAACCATGGCATTGAGGAAGCTTAGCATTGATACCGGGATTCCATCTTGTTTAATTTCCAGGCTGTTCCAAGGACATGAAGTAGTTTTAGCTATGCGTTATAGTTATTACAGTAGGTAAGCTATTTGTTTCAAAGTTCTACTGATCATATCCTACGATATGTTGGTATTGTTTAACCTGAGCATAATTGGTTGACATTGATCTATATTTTTCTACGTGCTTTGATTCTAGTTCAATGTTTTTTTTCTAATATTTAATTGCATTGATCAAATGGTAAAGTTTTTTAGAACCATATGAAAATTTATGGGACCTTAATATGATAAACTTCTTTTCAATCCACATGGTTCGTGTGATAACAAGAGGTTAATTTATGTGGTCAAAATTTGTATCATGAGAATATTCCTTTAAGGAATTATCAGAACAGTTTTTATACCAATTTTAACTGATTTGTATACAATTTGGAACATCAAAACTACATTTTAATCAAAATTCAATAACCTTTAAGCTGGTCATTTTTCGTTATAATTTTTGTTGTGCTGGGTAAGAAAGTATTGTTGTATTAATTATATATTTTTATTGAGAACAAATGTGAAGAGCAAATCTAAAAGAAAGTACTGATGTAATCATTATTTTTATTGAGGCGTACGTTTAAAAGCAAGAATTTGTCTCCCACACTAAACTTGTTATCCACCCCTCTTTATATATATATATATATATATAAAAATTTAGTGTCCATTTTTTTTTTATCCAAAATAAGTTTGGCAGGTGAAGAAAGTGAGTAAATGGATATAGAATGTCAAAATCATGAAGATTGAGTTGTTTTTACTCATTTGTCTGTCATTTCTTCAACTTGCTACTTTATAACATAAATGAGATTTTAAAGACGGTGTATGTGGACTATTTTGATGATATATAAATGTTAGGAATTAAATACTGTTTTGAGATATCATTGTATGCAAGACCTCTCCGCTTGTTCCCAAGGCTATTTTTGTCATTTCCCCCTCTCTAATACATATGTGGGTGAGAGATGGTAAAGCCTCAAAAACTTGGTGAAAGGGGTGTGATTCGCTTCAGCATTGGACTGTTTCATACATGCCATTTTATTATTTGATATATGGGAGGAAACTAATGCTATTACTCTGGAATAGATTCTGGAATAGATTGGTGAGATCGGAACAAATTAAGGCACAGGGGCGTGTTGAGAGAGTTTGTTTGTTGCATCTTTTATGGCACCGTATATGAGAACCGAAGGAAGGATCCAGTTGATCGCAGGCAAATTGATCATTCTTTCGGAGGATCAGAATTTATTTGCGAAGAAGAATCTTCTAGAACAATCGTAGGGAAAAGCGGTTGAGATATTTTGAAGCGTAAAGACTTATCTTTCTAAATTGAGAGAGCTTGTTTGTTGCATCTCCAATGTGTGCCTTCGACTTTTAAAAATTTTAAAATTGTTCCCCAACTCTAAAAATTTGCATTTTTGTATATATATTTCTTTAGAATTTTGAAATTTTCAACTCAACCTTTTAAAAAATTATATTTTTGTATGTATAATTATTTAAAATTTTAAAATTATGGCCACAATTTTTTATTCCTAGTGTACTGAGCATAATTTCTCACTCCGTTGTTGCCATGCAATATTTATTGAATCTTTGTCATCTTCCACATTATAGAAAATAAGAATTACAATAACAAATGAAGAACGAACTTCGCTGGGTATGCCACCACAAAAAAGAATGTTATACTACAACAAAAGGTGGTTTTTGGGACGCCACTCTTTTCCGACGCCCAAAATTTAGTCAGAAAAACCCCCTTTTAGTGACTCTAAATTTTTGGAGTCAGAAATAAGGGGGTCAATTCCGACGCCGACTAGTAGGGGTCGGAAATACACCATTCCCTCCATTTTTTATTCACCTCCCCGCCTTGTTTTTTTGGGTCCCCTCGTTTTTTGGGGGGCAAAACGGTAAAATTGGTTTTTTCCGACACTGAGGGGGGTTGGAAAAGTCTAAACAACACCGTATATTCCCCAGATCTATTATTACTTTTAAATTTTTTTTCAGATAATTTGTTAGACTCTGTGCCTTTGGGTCGCCAATAACCACACGATGCATTTTCCCCAAAATTCGTTAACTCCATTTCAGCTCGAATCGCAATTTGTTCATCGCCAATCATTTACCTTCTGATCATCAAGCATTTCATCAACGATCGTTTGCACTCTTCGTCCTCGAGTTTGTACAGTGAGTTTGTACTATCGTTTGAGATTTGAAGAACAGAATAAGAGTTTGTGAATTTTTTTGCTTCAATTTTGGTCTTCAAGGCTTTTAGATGTGATGGTTAATCTGTATGGTTTCCAGATCTTATCTCCCGTCGATTTTCTTAAACGCAAGTTGCGAGAATATTTCGAAAGTGTGTGCCCTAACCCGTCGAGGTAACGAAGAGTTCCACAAATCTCACTCACTCACTCTTCTCTGGTATGATCTCTGTTAAACTTCTTCACTTGCCGTAATTTTACTCTACTTTTTTTTTTCCTTGCATTTTCATTTTTTTTTGGTTCTATATACCTATATGTGTGCATGTCTGTGACTATGTGTGTAGGCAGGAAGTTTAGAAATGAAAGTTCAATATATATACACACACACACACACACACACACACACACACACACATATAGATATATATTCGTATAAATTTGAATGCTTAGGCAAACCAGAGAAAACGATGATTAGCTTATATAAAATTCAAATATATTATTGAAGAATCGCCAACATCAAATTGAAATTTGAACCAACTGATTGTAGTTTTAATGATGTGAATTAATCTACACATCAAATTGAGTTTGTGAATTTTTTCTAAATGGTTGCTTGATAATACCTTTGAAGCACAGAGCATGGAATGTACAAACAATACACGACTTGGATATATCGTGGAGAGAGTGTTCAAAACTCAAATAATTTAATAATCAACATGGTTGGTTTGCAAAATAATTTTTGGAGTTTTAATTTGATTATGTTCTTCATTTCATTGTCTTTTACAAATCGTTTTGATTTGATTATGTTTTTCATTTCATTGTCTTTTACGTATTACATACATGGCGACTTATTTATTTATTTTTTGACTGTGAACTTTTTGTGCTTATAAATACCAATTCCATGCTGCTTTAGGGTTTATCTATTCTTTTTTCACTGAAATTAAGATTATTCACTTTAGCACATTTCTGTTTTATCCAGTATATATATATATATACACACACACACTTAGCCAGTTTTAAATCTTCCCAAGCAAACACATTTTGAGTCAATTTGTCTGTTGTTTTATGTCTTGATTAATTAATATATTGTTCTATGTGTATTTAGATGGATAAGAGTTGGATGCAAATTCCAACTAGGGTTCATCCACTGTATTTGCAAGGAATAGAAGATTTCATTCAGTTTGCGAGTGGTCATGTGGATGGTTTAAATAGTGCGCACTGTCCATGTCGTAGTTGTAAAAACAAGCTAGTAAGGTAACTAAAAGAAGTAGAGGATCATTTATACAAGTATGGAATGTATAAACAATACATGACTTGGATATATCATGGAGAGAGTGTTCAAAACTCAAATAATGATCAAGTTGAGCTTGGTGTTAATGATATAGAAGACCAAAGTGGAAATGCTGATGAGGTGTATGAATACTTGGAAGACATACGGATTGGAGAATAAATGAATATTGAACAAGAAGATATTCAACATAATAGTAGTCCACTTAATATCCCTGAGGGTGAGGGGGAAGGGGGTGCAGATAGGTTTACGAAATTGTTGCAAGATTTACAATGTGAGGTGTATCCAGGTTGTCAGAAATTCACAAAGTTGTCTTGTATTCTTAGGTTACTCCATCTAAAAGTTATGAATCGATGGACTAACAAGTTGCTCACTATGTTACTTGAGTTTCTTAAAGAGTTGTTGCCAAAAGATGAGACATTGCCAAAATCCCATTACGAGCTTAAAAGAATATTGTGTGATTTAGGACTTGGCTATAAGACGATTCATGCCTGTAAACATGATTGTGTACTCTTTTGGAAGGAATATGAGCATAATGAGGAGTGTCTTAAATGTGGTGCACCTCGGTATAAATTCCATGAAGGCAAAAGGAAAAAAGTTACTCAGAAGGTTCTTCGATATTTTCCCTTGAAACCAAGGTTTCAAAGATTGTATATGTCAAGAAAGACTGCGAAAGGTATGAGGTGGCATAAGGAAAAGCGTGTTAAGGAGACGAATGTTTTAAAACATCCGGCAGATTCTAGAGCTTGGGAGGAATTTGATAATCAACATGGTTGGTTTGCAAAAGACCCTCGAAACATTTGATTAGGGTTAGGAGCTGATGGATTTAATCCATTTGGTAACATGAACAATGCATATAGCATGTGGCCTGTCTTTATTGTAGCATATAATGCGGAACCTTGGAAATTGATGAGGGATCCATATGTGTTCATGTCGTTGCTTATTCCCGGTCCAAAATCACCTGGAAAGGACATTGACGCGTATTTGAGACCATTGATAGATGAGTTAAAAGAATTGTGGGTGGATGGCATCTCAACTTTTGATGCATGTACTAGAAGAAAATTTAAATTATATGCGGCATGTCTATGGACTTTAAATGACCTTCCTGCTTTAGCGGATTTGTCCGGTTGGTGTACGAAGGGGTACATGGCATGTCCAAGGTGCATGGACAACACAGAATCAGTGTGGTTGAAAAATGGTAAAAAGATTGGTTACCGTGGTCATCAACGCTGGTTGGAATTGGATCATGATTGGCTGAATCGTTCAAAGCAATTTGATGGTTATAAGGACCACAGATTACCACCTAAGGAGTTGTTTGGGGATGAGATTCTAGAAAAATTAGAACAATTAGATCATATAAGGGATGTCAATTTCGGGAAGGTACCAAATATTAAAAAGAGGAAACATACTACAATCGAGCTTAATTGGACAAAAACGAGCATTTTTTTTTTTGAATTATCATATTGGAGATTGCTCAAGTTGCGGCACAACCTTGATATCATGCACATCGAGAAAAATATATGTGACAATGTGTTGGGGACCTTGATGAATATTGAAGGGAAAACAAAAGATAGTTTGAAGGCTCGTCTGGATTTATAAGAAATGGGAATAAGAAAAGAATTGCATCTTATCTCTACTGGTGCAAAATATGTGATGCCACCTACACGTTACACACTATCAACAAAAGAAAAAAAAAAAAGGAGTTTTGTGAATGGTTGAAGACGATTAAATTTCCAGATGGATATGCATCTAACATATCTCGGTGTGTTAATGTTGCAGAACGCAAAATATACGGGATGAAAAGTCATGACTCGCATGTTCTTCTGTAGCGACTCTTACCCGTCGGCATTCGTGGTTGCTTAGATTATGATATTTGTAATGCATTGGCTGAACTTGGCATTTTCTTTATGGAGTTGTGTTGTAGGACGTTAAAGGTTGAAGTGCTAGAAGCTCTTGAGAGGGATATTGCTCTTATACTTTGCAAGTTAGAGATAATCTTCCCTCCAACATTTTTTGATATCATGGTTCATCTTGCTGTGCATTTGCCCCGGGAGGCACTCATAGCTGGTCCTGTACAATATCGATGGATGTACCCTATTGAAAGATTTTTGTGCACTCTTAAGTCATACGTGCGCAACAAAGCACGCCCGGAGGGTTCAATTGCTGAAGCTTACATGGATAGTGAATGCATAACTTTTTGTTCTTTGTATCTCAGTGGAGTTGAGACACGGTTTAACCATGAGGAACGGAATTATGAGGGAGATCAAACTGTGCAAGGAGCTTCTTTGTATGTATTTAGACAAGTCCTTCGTCCATTAGGTTCCTCAAGTTATGATACATTGGATTTGATGGACATTGATAGGGCTCATTTATATGTTTTGAACAACTGCGATGAAATCCAGCCGATATTGAGGTTAGTTAATTTTATTTGATTTTTCGTTTTCAATAATTTTACATCTTCATATATTTTTTATAATCAGTTGCATGTAACATTTTAAAATATATATGTATATAGAGAATATATGGAACTTTTACCACGACCAGCACAATCCACGGTAGAACGAAGGCATGCACTGAAATTTCCAATTTGGTTTGAACAACGTGTAAGTGTTTATTACTTTTCTCTTTTGTTTCTAATTATATAATTTATTGTATTTGGAAGTAATTATTTGTTAATATGTATAGTGTTTATAGATCAAGCAAATGAGACAACTAAAGGACTCATCAATAAATGATGATACTTTTTCATTGGCATGTGGACCTGAATGACAAGTCAAACGATACTCTGGTTGCATTGTAAATGGATCAAGATTTCACACAAAGGATAGGGAGCAAAATTGAAAAACTCAAAATAGTGGTATATTTGTTAAATGTGAAGGCGTTGAATATTATAGTGTTTTAACAGATGTAATTGAGTTGAAATACATTCTAGGTAGAAAGGTTTTCATTTTCAAGTGTGATTGGAGGGATGTTACTACAAAGCTGGGTATACACAAAGAGCCCCACTTCACTAGCATTAATGTATCACGTCAATCGTACGAGGCTTAGCCGTTTGTTCTACCTCAACAAGTCCAACAAGCCTTTTATGTGAAGGAAACCAAATTACGGCGTTCATGGGAGGTGGTTCAGAAAATAACTTGTAGAAGAATATTTGATGTTTCAGTGGTGGAAGATGGAAAGGGAGAGGAAGAGGAAGATGAAAGTAACACTGAGAATGATGCATATCAAGAGTCTGAGCCTTGCATTGTTGATGGGGTTGTACAAGATTGCCTATATATAGATCAATTGTCGTTGAATAAGGATGACATCCCCAGTGATCAGATTGATGTAGAAGTTGTTCACAAGTGTAGGCAAGACACCCATGTGGTTGACAATGAGGATGTTGAACTATTTGATTCCACCACTGATGAGGAATATACTTTGCTTACTGATGATAATACTAACGAGAGTAATTGGGAAGACGGATAGTTTTTCAATTTTTTATTTTATTGTTTTCCGTTAGTGCTTTCTCCCTTTGGTTAAATTAAAACAAAATATGGTGAGATTTTACCATTTAGTTGCAGTTTATGTATGTTGAGGTCTGTATTCTTACATATCATCTCTGGCTTACATGAACCAATGATACCATGTTTTATTTTATTGTTTTCCTTTACTGAGTTTACTTTTTCCTTGGAATTGATTTTTTAAATTTTGCTTCTTTTTGTTTTTGCCTCTATTCACTTTTTGAAGGATATCTGAAAAGAGTTAGATCTGCTAACAAGTGCTGCTGGATCAGGTATCCTACAATTTTTTGTTTTCCTGCACATAAATCATGAGGTCTGTATTCCTTGTCACCGTTTTTTCAAATATCTAGCATTCGAGTGTTTCCTCCTCTTATTTACATGATACATACATACAAACCTACTCACATATGCAAATAGAATAAACTTTGTACTTTAGTTCAATATATATATATATATATATATATCTTACTTTCAAGAACTGTTTTCAAGGTATTCTTATGGCTTCAACCAATGGTTCATCAGGTATCATTATTTTTTGAAATTAAATATTATTTTACCTGTTCCATCAATTTTCTTTCTAAAAACTGCTTTGCATGTAGATCATTAACACTTTTTAAATATTATTTTACCTGTTTGAGGAATGAGATCAGTACTAAATTTAGTCTCCAATTTGAAGCAATTCTCTGTTGTTTGCTTTGTTGACTTTGTAGTACCTGTTATTAAGCCCCATTGTGCTGGATTAAGAGTTTCTATATTTAATTTTTGCTTTCAACAGAACAACTAGTTTAGCTTTTAAATATTCTGTTTAAAAGTGCACTCACAGCAACTAGCCATATTTTTTCTCTACTTTTTTTGAATTGCAGTACACTGATAATATATGTTGGCCAAGATGGTTCCTCTTATGCATAAAATTTGGGATGTATCATCTATTTGTATTCATACACTGATAATATATGTTGGCCAAGATGGTTCCTCTTATGCAATTTGTATTCATAGAATGGAATGTTATTCCCAGTTGATGCCGCCTGTTTGAGAGACAATTATATTATATATACACCTTTTTTGGCAAAACATATATTAGAACTTAATCCTTGAATTGGTATTGCAATTTCATCATCCCGTTGTTGTTTGTTTTGTATATTATTGTAAGGGTTCGATTTGTAGTTTGTGTTCTCTTATTCATCTTGAAATGAAAAGGAGTACAAGTCTTAAGGATGTGATAACTATATTTTCATTGAGAAAGGTTCACATTGGTTGTTATGATGAAAATTGCCTAAAAATTCTTCATGTATTATCGAAAAGTGAGAAGAATCTCTCTCTACCTACATGTTAATATATCACCATTGAAGTGGGCGACCGCGATTGGCAATATTTCAACCTAAGATTGTGTCCGTGTGTAGTAAAATAAATGGAAATTGCTTTGTATCATCTTATGTTTGTCTTTTTTTCATTATATGTTCATATATTTTTTATTAACTGTTGTACCAATCATGTGCAACTTCGACTAGGGTGAAACGACGTGGAATTGCAAAAAATGAAAAGAAGTTGTAACTTAAAGATTTTTACGGAGGACCTATTAAAGATTTTTACGAAGGACCTATTCCAGTTGAAATCAACCCAGAATACATGAAGGTCACTGGGGATAATGCTGGTGTATTTACAGCTGAACTTGACATTATAGTGCGTGGTAGTGGAAAACTCTTAATTTATGAATCGTGGCTTGATGTTCCAGAAATTGAAAACCAAATTATGTATAATGAAATAAAGGTGAAGTCCTATAGTTATTTACTTGTGACTTCTTTACTTTTTAAATTGAAGTTGGTTTTCTAAAGTTAGATGTATTATAGGAACATTTTCAAGTCGATTTCAACAATCCACACCACAAAGAAGTTGTGGATTTGCAACTTCATACCCGACTCAAGGATTACCGACACGAGGTAAAAAGTCATTGGAATTTGTTTGACCCTAATGAGGCACCTTGAAATCCATATAAAAGTGATCGGTCTGAAGTTTGGTCAGTATTGTGCAATCGTTTCATGTCAGAAAAGCATAAGGTAATCTCACATTCCACTTCAAATAATAGGCTAATTGTACCTTCTTTAGTTGAAGATTTTGCTATTATTTTGAGCAACAGTAGTAACATAACTAACCATAAACTTTTTATGATTTGATACCTTCTTTGTGTAGGAAATTAGTGAGCAAAATCAAAGGAACCGGGCTACACTACAAGTTCACCATTGTGGCGGAAGCAAGTCCTTTGTGCGGTATATTGAGGAGAAGGTAATAGTTATTGAACCAAATATTCTTTTTAAACACTTGCTTTTATATGTTTCTACAATTGACATATAATAATTCCTTGAACTTTGCAGAAAATGTCTCAGAATGGAGTTCAACCTCGTTTGGTTGATGTTTATGAAGAAACACATCACCATCTAGAAACGGGTTGGACATGTGAGAAAGCTCGGGAATTGCATGTAAGAATACCTTTCCCCTTCATGTATTTTAAAAAAAGGAACAAAAAAACAAGATCAAATTTTCATTTGGTCAACTACACAAAAATGTTAAAGAGAATAAAGTGTTCTGCCAAAAAAATGATAAATGAAGCACAGTTCATCAAACCTACTTATTTATAAGAGGCTTCTGTTGTTGTCACTTCAGTTGTTCCCCTCATTTACTAGTGACCAAGATCCTATTAGGTACCTTTTGGCAGAAAGTTCAGTAGTTACTCAATCAAATGCAAAACTCTATCCTAATTTACAGCTTCGGACAAATTAACAAATTATCTGTATAATATGATAGAGAAAAACCTAGAAATTGAATTTTCTTTTTAATGCCGCATGCTAAATCAAGGTTTAAATTAGTGCATAATTTAAGCAATTTCAAAACTCCTACCTAATAGTTTGCTTAGCTAATTAAAATAAATACAGAAAGAAAACAAAATATTTGAAATACTTTAGTAATTAATTGTCTCATAAACCAATTTTTCTTTCCTATTAGTATCTAGAACAAGTTTCTTTGAAACATCAGGAGCTTGATTAATGACAATCAAAATTTAAAATCTTAGATAGACTTTAAATACAAACTCTGGAGATGCGAAGGTATTTTAGAAGTGCAATGAGGGGTTTCAATTGAAAATCAAGGATGTTTTCATTCTTGCTGTTTGCCAAACCATTTAAGCAGAAACATATAAGATAGACAGATTACTTTTTTTCACAAGATACACAACCTTATTAAGAATGAATAAAAATCACTAAAGAAATATATAGAAGCCTCAAATGCTAGAAAGTCTGCATTCATTTGGATTTAGATAAGCACTCATCATCTAGCTGATGTGCTTATAAGCTTATTAAGAATGAAAAAATCACTAAAGAATATATAGAAGCTTCAAATGCTATAAAGTCTGCATTCGTTTGGATTTAGATAAACACTCATCATCAATATAATTCATTTGTGTATGCTATGTATGGATGTTTCATTGAAGAATAATTATTTGATTCTTGGTAATATAGAATTGAACACTTCAAGTACAGAAAATCCAAATCTTTTCTTCCGCCTATTGTCTACCACATGTATGATGATTAATTTTATATTTTGTGATTTATGTTTTCGAGTACTAAGTTATAATTTTTTAGATAACTCTTTTATGTGGATCTATTTTGCCAAAGATTCTCGACTCTTACTCTGTTCAACAATTTAAGAATTCTTATACTGTTCAACAATTTAAGAATTCTTATACTTTCTACTTAGTGGCCTTCATGAGATGTTATTGCTCTTTTAGTTTCTTTTTTGTTTGCAGATATTGATTTTGTTTCCTATGCAGGGGGAGCTGGTTGCAACAGTACAGGCTTTAGATCCTACAAATGGAGATAAACTTGAAAAGGAGAAGCAAGCCTTCGTCAAAGTTTTTGGGAAGAGGCCCAAATATATTTGTGGCTTGGGGTATGGAGTGAAACCCCCACCAGCCCGTCCTAATGCGGAGCTAGAGAATGAAAGAAGACTTAGGATTGCAGCTGAAAAGAAATATGTTAATGCTATTGAAGTAATCAAGGATATGGAAACCAATATGGAGCAACGATTAGAAGCTAAGATGAGTATGATTCTAAAGAGGTTGCTCTCTCAAAGCAATGTTCCACCACCAAGGTCTCCATAGGAAACAATTGTGACTGAATATATGGAAACAATATTTGTGGTTTGGGTGATCATTATTTTTGTTGAACATGTGTTAATTAAAAGCTTTGGTGACCATTAGAACATATGTTACTGAATTGTATTTTTGTTATAAATATCGGTTTGGTGATGATCCATTTTTGTTGTTATAAATATCGGTTTGGTGATCTATTTTTGTTGGTATTGAATCTCAGGTACCAATTTTTGTTGAATTGTGATTGATATGGAACATATGCTATTGCTTTGCATGTAGATTATTTAAAATATAATTTTTAGCCCTTTTGCGACACCAAAGAGAGTCAGTAATAAGTTGTTTTGAGTTGTAATAGCCACTGTATCTTCGACAGAACTTGGTGTCAGAGTTGTGTAGGCTTTTGTGACTCCATTTAAGGAGTCGCAAATAAGAGGCAATTTTCAATGCCCTATTGTGTCATAAATACCAACATATTAGCGACGCCAACTTGGCGTTAGTAATAAGGTTATTTCCGACCCCTTTGGGGAGTCGGAAATTAATACGGCTTTTGCGACTCCAGCATTCGCGATGCTAAATAGACGTCAACAATAGCGTTATTTCCGACCCCCCGACCCCCATAAGGATTCGGAAATTTATATGGCATTTGCGACCCAACCATTGCCGACACAAGATGCAACCCCTATTTGGGGTCGTTAATACCCTTTTCCGACACTATTTTTTGGCTTTTACGACGCCTTTTGGGGTTGGAAATAACACCATTTGTTGTAGTTTTTTTTTTTTTTTTTTCTAAACTAGTTGTTAGAACTTTGTGATGATTGAACATCACTCTCAAAAATTACAAAACTTGATACACATCCCTAATGGTGGTCTAGACAAAAATGGGAACAAGGTGTGCTAGTGTTGGGCAAAACGTGGGTGTGTGAGTGAGTTTCGTTTGTTTATTGCTGATAGATGATCTAAGATTTCTAATAATAATAAAAGAAATGAACAAATAATAATAATAATCTTATTGCACAAGCATAATTGGGTAAAATTCATCATGCATTTCCAAAAACAATGCAAATTTGTTTGAAAAAAAAATCAAAATAAATAATAATAAAAAAGAGTGTGAATTTAGAGAATGTGTGAGAAGGGAAGGAAGCTAGTTATGTGTCACACCTTAGTTGGATTATAGTAGGCAAGACAGGAGTAAATTATATATAGAATAATGATCTTTTGCTTAAAGATAAGAAATAAATGTATTTCACTAAGCGTGATAACCTTTAGATAGATGTAAGTGTAAAAAATGTAAATATCAAAAAAAATATTACAATTATATTCAACAATTACAATGCATGGTATTAATAAATTTATTACTCACCAGTAATCAAAAGATCTATATATATATTTTTTACATGAAATAGTATTCAACAATTGCTTTGCTCGATTGATCACAAAATCACATTGGTTTTGGTATTGGTTCTCCGTTCTTGAATCATAATTCTTTCTTTATTTAGTTTAATATATTTTTTTGATAGTTTGCAATATAATCTGGACGTTCCTACAACAAAATCCACCTTTTGCCACGAAAAAATCGTGGCTAATGTAATGCGCGCGCACTTATTTAGCAGGTGCTTTTCAATGATTTTTAGTTTAGTTTTAATTGATTCAGATGTTGGCTAGGGTTGTAAATTTAAATTTTGGGCTGGGTTTGCCTTTCGGCTGGGTTGGGTTTTTTTTGCCATGTATTTTGTTTGGTCCAATGGATATCCCACTTGTGGGCTTGTAATTATTATCCATGTGTATATACACACACACACTTGAAAAGTTTAAATTAACCTTTTAAAAAAAAAAACTACTTTTGTGAATTTAAATTAGTACAGTATAAATTGTTTATTAATTTGAGAATTTTAGTTTTCATATCAATTATAACATTGTCAAATGTTTAGATTGTCTTTTACCCTTTTCATATGTGGAAAATTTCCATTTTAAAATAATTTTCCTTACTAGCTCTAGAATAATGATAAATAGTTGGGATGTATCTAACTGTTTTTGGTGACTGAAATGACATTTTGACGTCATTAAATTTGATGATATCATCATGACATCATTCCTTACATCATGACATCAATTCGATGTGTCCGACTCTCTGACTCTGGATCATTATTCTTAACTCTATATAAGATCATATTCATATGCTGAATTGGCGTCCAAGATTAATTTCTTGTGGGTTACTTTCTTAATCTAATGATTCACTATAATTAAGGTTTAATTTTAAAACATTATATTGAGTGTATTAGCTTTTTTGCTGAACAAATGAGAAAAAAAAGTCTATTTTTAAAAGGATACCATATTTGCACTCCCAATTGTTACATTGTGCTCACATAGTAAAAGAAATGACATTTTTTATCTTGACTTCACATTTTAATGATTCACTAATACTCAATATTCAAAAATGTCACTAATACTCAATGACAATTGTTTTAATAACGTTCCTTTATTCTATCACAATTAAAATGTCCCTTTGTGACACATTTTTTTAGTTTCATAAAAACACAACAAATTTAGTTAGTTATAATATGCAACTTGCGACACTATTTTATCGGGTGATCGTTTGTGACAATACTCTTTTTTTTTTCTCAATAAGTTTATTTGTTTCGGAGCTCTACTAATCATAAGTTCGTAGACCTTCTTAATATATAAAGATTGAATCTTTAAAAGAAAATGAAAGTTTTTAGTTAAACTTATAATATGTTGTATTGTTTAAGCCGAGTACAACTGATATTAAAGTGGTTGCTTGTAGAATGGTGTGCAACCAACCCACCATGATTTTGGTTGCCATCAACTCTGTTGATCATGAATTTGTGTTCTAATTTCGATTTAGGATTACCCTAAGCATAATTGATTGACATTGATATACATTTTTACTTCTTTGGTTGTATCTCTAGGCTTTAATGATAGTTCAATGTATACTACTGAATCCACATGGAGCATATTATATAACAAGAGGTTTATTTATGTAGTTAAAATAGTTTCTAATGTTATAACAAGAGGTTTATTTATGTAGTTAAAATTATTTCTAATGTGTATCATGAAAATGTTCCTATAATTAATTATCCGAACGTCATTCGTACCTCTTTGCTTCAAATCCAAAATATCATAAAGAATATTTTAATCACACTTCATAAACATTTAAGCGGACCATCTTTTCCTTTATAATTTATGTTGGGTTGAGTATGAAAGTACTATTGGTGGTGTTAATCATGTATTTTTAATAAAAGTAAGTTTAAGAATAAGCATCTAACTCACAGCAAACTTATTTGTATTTTCTTTATATAAAAATATATACTCCACATTTATTTCATTGTCCATTTTCTTTTTATCTAGAATAAATATTGCATGTCAAGAAAGTTAGAAAATGCATATAGAATGTCAAAATCACGAAGATTGAATTGTTTTTGCTCATTTATTTGTGCATTTCTACTCTCTTACCTATGCTATTTTATTTAGTCTCATACCAACCAACCTAGATTAAAGGGTTACCTTTCCATAAAAATAAAACAACTTAAACTTTCGAAAATAAATAAATTAATAAAAATTATTTTGACGGGTTTACAATCATCATTATTTGATGTATTGGAGGAAACCAATGGTATTACTGAGGGGAGATCTTTATGTAATATTTTGAAATTGGGTAATTGGAAGATCGAACGGAAAGCAAAATTGGGAAAAATGCAACATTTATTTAATAAAGCCTGAAATCTTTTATATCATCTATTCTTCGGATGATAAAAATCTAATTAATTATTTTTGTTATATATAATAATGTTAATATATTTGTTTGATTAAGAAAGCAATGAAATTACATGCGAATGTGTTATTAATTTTTATATAATAGTGAAATTATATAAAAATAAAAATAAAAATAATAATTTTTTAGTTTAATGATTTATATCCTCAATATATATATATATATGTATATATATATTTATATCCGTCAATTGAACTTCTGAACTTATTTTGTCATGTATTCCATTTCCTCCAACTAAATTCCACTTCCTCTAACTAAATTAGTAAATGATTATTTTATTTTATTTAAAAATTATAAGTCAATGATTTGAAAATTGCTTCTAAATTAGTAATTAGTAATTTATTTTATTTAAATTTTTATTTTATTATTTTTAAAATTTATTTATATGTAAATGATTTGAAACACCGTGTACTTTTAATAATAGTATAAATAATATAATATTAATATATATATATATATATATATATATATACACACACGCGCACACAGGAAACATAACACGTGATATTTATTTATTATAACTTAATTATAGTAGTAGCATAAGAGTTAATTTAAGTTCAAAAGTGACAAAATTCAACCATTGAAATATATATATATATATATATATATATATATATAAACACCGGAAACATACATATATTTATAACATTATTTTTTTATAAAAAAATAAAAAAAAAAATTATAAAAGTTTAAACATAAAAATACTTGAAACACATTTAACAATTCAGTCATGCAACCATAATTAGGAAATTTACATAGTTGAATACATGTATGAATATAAATTAACACAGATGTATACTCATATAATTCAGAAATAAAAAATAAATTTAAGGTTTTCGAACCAAAAATAAAAATAAGTACAAAATAAAACGTATAATAAGTAAATTTCTTATTATCATAATAACGCAGATGCTTCGATAACTAATGGTTAATTAGGAGTGTCAGACTTGACTCTTTGTATCTACTAATATAACTTCTAATCCTTATTACCTTGTAACTCTTTCGTCTAAAAAGAATATCCATAATATCTTTAATATTTTTAGTATTCAAACACGTTTTGAAGTTTTTGGATATTAAAAATATTAATACCACGACTTTGAACACGGTCTTAACGGTGATATAAACATTTAATTTACCTTAAAACATATATATAATTTACGTCCTAGCAATGAAAATAAAAAATAAACTTTTATTACCACAAATACCTTCAAACACGTAACGTTGTTATTCTTATTATTTAAAAATTAGTGCAAAAGAAAGATTAAATTAAAAAGAAAAAATAATAAAAATATAGGAAAGTACAAATTAGATACTCAATTTAATATAATAGAGTGGACAAGTAAAAATATAATTAATAATAATTATAAAAACCGATAAAACCCATGCTAGCTTAATTAGTTTTGGTCCTTCCAGGGCTAGCTTGATACTGTTTGAGGCCTAAAGCAAAATTCCTAAAATATGACTTCTTATATTTAATATATTAATATAATATTAATCATTTTTATTCAAAGAAAACATAAACATTATTTGCATTTTTAGCTTTAGATAGTGATTTAATTTTGTAGGCAATTAATGTGTGAGCAAAAGAAATATAATGACAATTATTGGCATGTAATCGAGATACTGATTTTATTTTGTAGGCAATTTATGTGTTATATAATTTAAAATAAATATAATATTGAATAATTATTGACATGTAATAGAGTAAAATTTATGATGTGTTTAGTAAGAAGGAAGGAAGAGGTGTGGAGAGAAAAATAGGAAAAAAAGAATAAACTTTCTTTGTTTGATGATACAAAGAAAATAGAAAGAAAAGAACAAACTTTTTTTTGTTAATTCTGACTTTTATGATTGGTATTTCAGGGATGTGACGGTCCCTAGCAATACTCTTACATTAATATCCTCTATAAGTTAAAATATTATAAATATTATTAGATATAATGGTAAAAATAATTAAAACCATCTATATCCTTTCCTCTTAAGGAAAATAGTAAATTATGAGCTTATTTTCTTCTCTTGTATTTAATAGAACAAAAAGAAAGAAATATACAGGATATCTTTTCCATTCCTTTTTCTCTTTCTTCCCTCTAAATTTTTTTATACTACCTAATAGAGCATTAGTAATTTTATGATAAAAATAATAATGTTAAATATATTATAATGTTTATTGTTTCATATTGATAAGGATAAAAATAATAGGCATCTCAAAGTCAAAAGAGAAATAAGATAAGGGTAAGGGATATATCTTACCCAAAATCTCCATGGAATCATAATACCATATGTAACCAGAGTTACCATTCCTGTAAGAAGGGAACAATATCATCTTGGATCAGGGAGAATCTCGCTTGAAAAACTATTACCATTAATACTTCTATAAAAGAAAGGATCAATCAACCTAAAAAGGTACGTCATAAATTTCATATTGAATCCTTATCGGATATTTAATCGTCGAGTACTAACTTGACCGTCGGAGTGCACCCGACCGGCACCACGCCGGTCATCACTTCTCTTGTCTGGCAAGAATTGTCACAGACTCCGGAGTGTGTAGATTTTTGGCATCAACATTTGGCGCCGTCTGTGGGAACGTATATTAGTCCCAACAAATTATGATTCGTACAAGGAAAATCTACGACAAAACTTAAAAGCAATTCAGTCCCTTTACAATCTGGCTTTCTCTAAAAGAAAGAGAACAGTTCATGGATTGAATGGCCAAAAGTAAGGGTACAGTTGCTCAATCTGGTAAAATTGCTAGAAAGTCCCGCCCGACCGCTAGCAGTTGTTTCATCATCGTTGTTAACCGGGTAAGTTTCATGCATTACGCGTATATCAAAATATATGTGTACACTTCCTCACATGATTTAAAGAGAAACAATTTTTTATGTGTTTCCAATTGTCTACAAAATATTGTTCACCTACATAATGATGTAGTTCACCTGGGGACCCTCCGATAAAATACTACGCTTTGAGGGTATTGTTCAAAAAAAAAAAAAAAAAAAAAAAAATATTGTGGGTACTGTTCACAGGGTGTAGAAAAAAAAAATTATTTTGTAAGTACTATTCACATGAATAGTACCCGCGGGAATAGTACCCGTGGGTACTTTTCACAAGGTTTAAAAAAATAAAAATAAAAAAAATTCTTATTCTAGAGAACAATCGTTAGCTCCATTGATGATGCTCAATGATAAGTTTTTGTCTTATGCTCAATGATAAGTTTTTGTCTTAATTGTACCTATTCTGATATATATAAATATGTATATATATTATCCGTTCAAACTGGACATCTGTTCTTTTATTTTTACTTTGCTAACTTTGCAAATAGAAAGAGAACATTAGTATTCCTTGTACGCGAGAGGCTAGCTTGGGAATGGGGGCAGAAAGTTAACCTCTCTTATTAAAGATACGAGCCCATGAAACTCTGGAAAATTAGTTACTCACGAGGATGAACCTCCCATATTAAAAGGATAAGTTCATGAAGCTCGTAATTGCCATTCCCTGTATTATAAGGGATTCATATAAAAGCGCCTCGTACTATAAGGGTTCGAATTGAATGAACCTCGTAATTGTTGTCCTCCGTATTAAAAGGAGTCGAAATCAACTTGTAAAATATACTTCCCTTTTTAAAGGGCGAGCTGAGTGAAGCTCGTAAAATATACTTTCCTTTTTAAAGGGCGAGTTGAATAAAACTCGTAATTACCATCCCCGTATTATAAGGGATTGATATAAAAGTGCCCCGTACTATAAGGGCCCGAGCTGAATAAAGCTCGTAATTGTTGTCCTCCGTATTAAAAGGGGTTGAAATCAACTTGTAAAATATACTTCCCTTTTTAAAGGGTGAGCTGAGTGAAGTTCGTAAAATATATTTTCCTTTTTAAAGGACAAGCTCAGCTAGTAAATATACTTCTTTTTTTTAAAAGGTAAGCTCATTCAGCTTAAAGAAAGCCTACTCCCTCAACTCATGAAGTTCGAACAAATCTTAAGAGATCAACCAAAAAAGGTCGCCCAACAAGGGTTAACTTAAAAAAGAAATTGATTTATGCCAAAGAACGCTTTTGACATTCTCGATACTTGACAAGCAAGCACGAGAATGGGGGGCAACTGATAAGGATAAAAATAATAGGCAGCTCAAAGTCAAAAAAGAAATAAGATAAGGGTAAGGGATATATCTTACCCAAAATCTCCATGGAGTCGTAATACAATATGTAACCAGAGTTACCACAACCTGTAAGAAGGGACGATATCATCTTGGATCAGGGAGAATCTCGCTTGAAAAACTACTACCATTAATGCTTCTATAAAAGAAAGGATCAGTCAACCTAAAAAGGTACGTCATAAATTTCATATTGAATCCTTATCGGATATTTTATCGTCGAGTACTAACTTGACCGTCGGAGTGCACCCGACCGGCACCACGCCGGTCATCACTTCTCTTGTCTTGCAGGAATTGTCACAGACTCCAGAGTGTGTAGATTTTTGGCATCAACACATATAATTCACATTTTTATTTGATACAATCCTTCGAATTTACCCCATTGCAATTATATAAAAAATAAAAAATTAAAAGAAAAATGAAAAAAATCGTAAACAGAAAAAGATATAAAAAAAATACTGCCACAAGGAAAAAAAAATATTAATATTAATCTCATTGTAACTAAATAAATAAGAGTAATAATAAACCAAAAAAAAAATGGCAAATAAATTTAAAATATCGAACCCCATTGTAAATTTTAGAAGAAGCCCAACTATAATCATTTTGATAATTTAAGAATATATGGAGAAACTATAATCATTTTGATAATTTCGGAATATATGGAGAAGAAAAAAAAAAAAAAAAAATCTCCTTTTAATCAAAAAATTAAAGAATAATAATTAACTAATAAAAAAATAAAATAAAAAATCATGCTATTTACTTCAATATGGGACTGCTAGAAAACCAATCAAACTTACATGTGTCTCTTTGATAACTAATCACATTATAACTAAAAAAAATGTAAACAGAAAAAAAAAAAAAAAAAAAAATCCTAAAATAGGACTTTTTCAATTTAATATATTAATATAATATTAATCATTTTTATTCAAGAAAACATAACACATTATTTGCATTTTTAGTTTTAGAAATAGTGATTTAATTTTGTAGGCAATTAATGTATGAGCAAAAGAAATATAATGACAATTATTGGCATGTAATCGAGATAGTAATTTTATTTTGTAGACAATTGATGTGTTAGAGAATTTAAAATAAATATAATGTTGAATAGTTATTGACATGTTATAGAGTAAAATTCATGATGTGTTTGGTGATAAGTACACAAAACCTATTATTTCATGTACCAAAATAAGTTTTTAATTAGACTTTTATATTATTTAAATATTCTTATATGCTTGTTTTTGTATTTTGTATGTATTAATGTATGAATGAAAAGAAAAGAAAAACAAAAGTCAGCTATATTGTGTATTGTGCAAGTGAAGAAGAAAAATGATGAGAGAGAAAGAAGAAAAAAAGAGAAAAAAAAGAAAAAGTAAAGAAGTGGCTGAAATAGAAGTTAGGAAGAAAATGTGAAGAAGTGGTTGATATGTGAAGTGGTCAATGAAGTGAGTAGCAGAAAGGTGGCGTGAGGAAATGAAGAAGCAGTTTGGGAAAAGCCATCATCACAGCCTACACGTAAGTTGCTTCCTTTGGCTATAAATTGCACACTTCGGAGGCAAAGCTAGATAGTTGGAGATAGAGATAGATAGAATGATATAATAGATTGAGTTTTCCTTCTTATTTCTAGTTGTAATTTTCTTCTCAATGCATTATTATTTTATTACTCATCAATTTCTTGCTCTCAATTTATATACTTGAAATTTCTCATTCTAATATTGCTTTACATATTTGTTGTCCAATATTTATTTATAGGTAGTGATAAACTCCAAAATCAATGTTTTAAAAATATATTGTTCGAAACAAAAACTCACTTGAATGCGTGGTTCAACCCTACTTGCATTAGACATTTTTAGTTAAATGGTTGTAGGTATTTTATCTTGATATGGAGCGTATTTGACAATGATAAGTCTATAAATATACCCTATCAAATGGCGCCGTTGCCGCTTCAAATTTGAATTTCTAGTTTAGGACCAACCTTTCTTCTATCCTTTATCTATTTTCTATTTCTATTTGATAATTTTTGTCATTTTATTTTATTTTATTTTTTTGTTTGATCCTACACTGTTTAAAAAATAAAAATAAAAATCCAGTACCGATTACAAAACAGTGTACCACTTTTACTACTTTAATTTGAAAAAAGAAAAAAAAAAAAAAAAGAAAAAAAAAGAAATATCCATTTGCAAACTTAGCTCTTCAAGAACTACCCAGTTTCGCAACCCATTTTCTTCTCTCTTTTCATTCATCAGTGTTCATTGTTTATATATATGTAAAGTGAGTATCTGTCATTGTTATTGTCATTAAAAAAAAAAAAAAAAAAAAAAAATCTGTTTTTCATTTTGATCCTACAATGTTTTGAAAAAAAAAAAAAAAAAAACACAAAAACCTGTGTTTCTTTCTATTCTCTCTGTACTAACAGTGTTTGTTCCTTTGTTTTAAAAAAAAAATTCACAAAAAAAAAAGTTGGTCCCTGGTGTTTTATTGTTCAAACCATGTACATCAACATGCCCACGTTCAGCTCAAGCATTCTTCAAACTGAAAGTCAATCTAGTGACGAAAAAAAAAAAAGAATCAAACACAGTTAGAGAGACATTGAATTTCTATTGCCGGCAGTTCCTGCTAACCCATCCTCACCGCCGGCAAAGCTCTCCACCGGCTGAGCTGCCAGCCATCCTCACCGGCCCTCCATCTTCACAGCCAAAGTTTCGCCGCCACTCCTCTCAGCCGTCCGAGCCTGCCCTCCGTTCAAGGCCGAACCAGCCGACATTGTTTTCATCCACACCCGGGCACCGCCGCAAGCTTCCAAGCTCACCGCCGCGAGTTCAGCCGAGTACAACGTCGCCGCGCCGCCATCCATCACGGCCGATTCCGCCGCCGCCATCTCTCCTCCGGCCAAGCTCGCTGTCGCCGGCTGCCCATCTCATCCTCGCTGAAACTCTTCTGGTTTTGGGTTTGACAAGTTACAGAGCATTTGAGTATATATGTATAATATATCTTTTATATTTATATATTATATTTCAAAGGCCCAAATACCTCATGTTTGGCCACAAGTGTAACACTGTTCTAGTTCTGCAATCGGAACTGAGCTGAACCAATTCTGAACCCTCATTTGAAAACTAGTTCTGTGGTAAACCAGTTCTTAAAAAAAAAAATTGCCGATTCGAATTGGGGACTCATTTTGGAGTATTCAAAGCTTGGATATTCTTATTGGAGCTCACGTGGCGAAAACGACAAACGATAGCTTTATCTTCCAAGTAAGTACCTCAAAATTTTATACCGCGAATCTTCCGTTAGTGGTTTCATTTTTTTTTCTTTTGATTAGGAAAACTTAGTTTTTTTTAGGTGTTTAACTTTTGCATGCAAATTTTAGGATTGAATAACTTAGACGTAACCTTAGGTTCACACTTTCTTCTATTTTATTTTGTTTTTGTATTTCTTTTTCTTGAAAAAAAAAAAGAAAAAAGTCACACACTCACTCCCTTTTTATTTTTATTATATTCATTGTCTTATTTATGCATATTTTAATTAGCATTTTCATAAGATACTTAAGGGCAAAACCCAAACAAGATACGGTTGAGATTTCATCACCCGTTTTCTGTGGCCCATAAATCATTAAATCCTTGCAATTGTCAAACCTGAGCCAAATTTAATTTAATTTTAAAATCAAGTAGACATTGGCCATAGGGTTTTTCACATAGCTCATAGGATCCTCTTGGACAAAATTAATTTTTGGTCACTCCACTGAGTACCTTCCAACTCGACAATGTCTAGGGAAAGTTTTGTCTAAAGGTATAGGCGTACCGTCATTAAGCAGGCCTCGTCCTCTCCACACTTCCTGAAAACTTCCCTGGTTGTCTTGTTGGCAGGCTTTAATTGGTAAACCTCTAATTATTCTAAAAGAGAGTAGGAGCTTTAATTACTTTAGAAAAAAAAAAAAAAATCATCATCCTTGAATTTTAGCTCAAGATTAAAAAGCCAAAAATATTTGTGTGGTTTGTGTGTGCACTTCAGTGTCTAGCCCATTTTTAGGATCTAATTCTCAAGGGCTTTCCCTCCAAAAAAAAAAAAAAAAGAACAAAAAGAACTGTGTGCTCTTTGGTGTCCGTTTTGTATGCCCAATGGCGATGAGCCGTTTGATATACGCCAAAATAATGTAGTGAATGTGCAGTTCAAGAAAAGCCTTTTAGTTCAAGTTTAAATTTATGAAACCACTACCACCACTATTATTAATGTAGCAAGAGTGAGTAGGGATCGTCCCAAGGGATTGGAGTCGTATTAACTTGTGGAATCGCAATTAGGGTTAGTAGGTCAAGTGATCAAATAAATGGTTGGTTGGTTGATTAAATTAGAGAGCAAATTAAACTAAATAATTGAATGCAACAAAGAGTAAGTAAGAGAGAGAGAGAGTTCTTGGGGTTTAAAGGTCACCACCAAATAATGTTTTTCTACACCCTTAACTAGTGACTAATGAGGGAAATGTGTGTTGCAATATTGATGTTTGTGTGTATGTATTTGGTTGATTCAATTAGTAAGGATGACCAATTAAGCATACATTGTCTAATCAACATGTGAAAAACACAATATATCTAGCAATTAAGTATATATTGTCTAAATAGCATGTGAAAAGCACAATATATCTAGCAAGTCATTAATTCTTTCATTAAGCTCACAAACCAAATACAGCACAATGTTAGAGACATATGCTAGTTGCATTCAAAAGTATGGAACATCAAACAACAAGCATGGATTGTCCTCCCGTCTAACAACTATGCTACCACTACACTACAATTAAGCTAATGACATGAAATTAAACTAATTAAGCTAAAGAAGAGGCACAATCCATCAAGAAATGAGCATGAACCATCTAGAAAATTACAAGAGCACTCCTTTAAGAACTATGTTTTGACAATTTCTAGATCTATACAATTAATACACATAAACATGCATTAATAACACAAGAAATAAAGACAAATACATGAACATCTATTCTAGCATACATAACTATATAGATAGAATGAAATGATCAATTGGAAGCATTAAACCACATAAATTATTGAATAAATAAGATCTATATATATATAAGTGCCAAAACATGTATTGCAACACTAATCCCTTAATGATACACAAAATTAAGATGTAGAAAGCATACTTGGGTCTAACTCTAGCCCCAAGAGGATGCCTAGCCACTCATGGTAGTGCTTCTTCAACCCTCAAGGGCTAACTCTATGGTAGAGATTTGCTCCTTGGTTGATGAAGAGTCTCCAATGGTGTCTCTAGCCTCCTCATCCTCTAAGCTTGCTCTCCAAGAGATGATATGATGTAATATATGGTATGATATGATGTAATAAGTAATCCTTATCCTTATATAGGTAGGTTAAAATGACACACAAAATGAGCTGGGGTCGTGCATAAAATATTCCCCAATGATTGGATAAAGGATAACTTTTAATAAGCTGGAAATTTAACTTTTCCGCATTGGAGGAAGTTCGATCGATCGAACCTTGGACTTGGATCGATCGAACATAGCTGAGTGATAAGTACTTAAATGTTGCACATTTCAGCACCTAAGTTAGGGTATTTCAGTCTTTGCATCTATCTTAATTTCATGTTTTAGTCCTAATTTATGTTTATGTGTATTTCAGGGCAATAAAGTTAAAATGAGCTAAGAATGGTCCATTAAAGCCTCTTTGGAGTCAAGCAAAGACATTTAGAAAAAGTTCAAAAAAATGGCAAAAAGAGGTCGCAGCCCATTGCTCGTATGGTGTGTTTATTCTTCAAAAGCGGTCAATCTCGGGCCTTTAATGATGTTCTCAAAGATGAAGAAGCAAACCAACGAGCCTGAGGCCAAAATGGAGCTAAATAAGGCTTAAAGAAAATTTCCAACTTTTGGGGGATCGATCCCCAGATGGGGGATTGATCCCCCAGGACTTGGCAACATTACAGGATTTTCTTATTTTAGGCTTATTTTTGTAATTTATGGGCTTTAATAGGGTTTGTTACTTAAGGCCCAGTGAGCCATTAGTTTAGGGTTGGTATTATTTTATTTAAGGGAGTTTTTAATTTATTAGATTATGAAGTTTTATTTTTTTTCTGTACCGTGATATCACGTTCTCTCTAGGGAAAAAGGAAAAGCTAGGGTTTGAAGAATATTTTATAGAGGCTTTGTCTACAATTGAAGGAAGAAGAAAAAGGAGCCAAAAGATGGAGATGGAGCTTGTTGACATCATGATCATCTTCTCCATGAGCTAGTTTTTCACTTAGGGCTTGGATGAGCCCTAAGTTCATGTAACCTAAACCTTTGTTTTTCATTTCTTGGGGAATTATTATGTTGTAATTAAATATATGGCCTTGTGATTTGTTTATATATACATGCTTGATTTGACAAATTAGGACTTGTATTGATTAATTCTTCCATTGAAATCTCTAAGTTGATTGTATGTTTATATATGATTAATTAGGGATATTATTCTTCATTAGATGATTGAAAACTAATTCTTCCATTGATTCTATATGAAAATTGCATGTCTATGTGTGATTGATTTAGAATTATACTCTACACTAGATACTTCTTTTAACTGTGTTTAGTGATGGCCATAGCATAAGACTTAATTGATACAATTGTCAATTAATTTGATGGATAAAGGCTTAATCTTGATGGGTTCTATAAATTAGCTTATTGTCATTAGGTAATTGTAGTAAAGTAGGCAATTTGTGCTTGATTATGTTAATCTATACTTCTAATTACAATTAGTATTATCCTCTTGATTGATATGTGCTCTTATCAGATACATTTGTGAATGTGTATGGTGGGTTATGACGTAGTCTTGAATGGGTTCTACACTTTACTTTAATTGTCATTAGGTAGATAATTCATTCTTGATGTTGATAATCTATGCTTGCAATTGTGATTTGTGATGATAATGTGACCACATCTATAATTACACTAATGAATTCCTCATTAATTGAAAGCATATGGTTAATTGCATGGGCTTAGTGGTAAATCCTAACCCTAAGACTCTCTTCATATCTCTTTAATTCTTAGTTTAATTTAATTTAATTTAATTTACTTGCATTGTCATTTCTATTTCCATGCTTTCGATTTAACTTTAGTTTAATCACTTCACCAAAAATATTTTTTTCTCTCTCTATCTCTCTCTTGTGCAATCTCATTAGCACTAAAATCAAGTTTAATCCCAACACGTGTTCAATCTCTTGGGTTCGATCCCTTCTTGCTTCATACTACATAGTATAAGTATCTAGCGGTTTGTACATTATAAAATATGATGCCCACTTGACATTAATTCTAAACCTAAAGTATTGTGCATTATTTTGTACACATGCTTGGGTTGCATCATAATTTTGGCGCCGTTGCCGGGGATTGACGGTTTAGTTGGAATTGAATTAGGCATTAGGGTTAATTTGATTGTTTTCTTTAAATTACTATTTTCTTACAAATTCCTCTTGTTCAATTAGGTACTTAAAAAGAAGAGGAGCAAGCATTGGATCTTGGCACCATTGTGACGTTGTTGCTACGGACTTTCGTGAGCTTCCTTGAATTTCTTTTACTATAATTGTTCAATTCTCTACATGCTTGTGAGATAGCCCTTGTCAAGTTTATCACATTTTTTTTAAATTCTTGTCCAAGCATAAGCCCAAAAGGAGGCTATTACTTTCTTGATAGAAAGCATCGGACCGTGTGGAGGCAATTTAATTTTGTGTATTGATATAACATGGGAGTATGGGAACATCGTATGTGGAGGTGGTGAATTATTATTGATTGTTGTTGTGGTTTGTTGTTTCTAGGAGAATTCTTCCCATTCTTGATTATCCCACAATTAATGGAAAACTAATTCTAAGATCTAGGGCATATGGATAATCTAGGTGAGTATCACCCTCTTAATGGGCATCCACCTCAAGGTGTGTATCCACCCTTGAGAATTCCCCATCCTAATGTGTTTCCACAACCCAATCAAATGCAACAACCTCCAATAATACAAATCCATCCTCAATATCATGTAGTGTATCCCTCAAATCCTCAATTATCTCTTCGGGATCACTACACTCCAAATGAATTCAATGCACCAACATGCATCCGGTTGCCAAACTTTCAGGCAACCCATTATGAAATCAAGCCCGCAACCATCCAAATGTGCCCCATTTTCTATGGGGTGAGCAATGAAAAACCATATAAACATTTGGATGAGTTTTTGGAAGTTTGTTCAACCATGAAAATCACGGACCTTCCTGAAGAAGTCTTAAAAATGAAGCTTTTCCCTTTCACTCTTCGGGAAAAGGCTAAATATTGGTTCAACAACTTGAGGGCAAATTCAATCACATCTTGGGCTCAACTACAATGTGAATTCCTAATAAAATTTTACCCCTCAAGTAGAACCGATGCTTTGAGAGCTTCTATTTGTGAATTCTCCCAAAACAAGGGAGAACCTTTACATGAAGCATGGGAGCGTTTGAACGATTTGTTATGGAAGTGTCCACATCACGACATTCCAAAGTGACAATTAGTTTGCTGCTTCTATGAAAGCTTATCCGATACCCAAAAAGGTATGGTTGATGCTTCATGTGGAGGAGCCTATTTGGACAAAAATGAAGACGATGTGTAGCATCTTTTTGATCGCATGAGCGAAAATTCAATGCATCGTTCTTCATCGTCCCGATTTGGCCAAAATTTGAATGAATGAGGGAAGAAAACCTCCAATCTTTCTCAAGTGGAGAGTTCCATGGAAATTGCCGCCGAAGTCAAAAATCTTACTCAAAGTTTTGATAAATTTCTTTCGAGCCAAAACCCGACAATTCAATCATCCAACTTTTTCCATTCTCAAAGTGTGATGTGCATAACTTGTTCTAGTTATACTCACAATACTTTCACTTGTTTTCTTAGACAAGTTTTTCTGAGTGAGTATCAAGAATGAGTCAATGCTATTTTCATTCATCCGGGAAGTAATCCAAATTCCAACTCCTACAATCCCGAATGGAGCGATCCTAACTTTTCTTGGAGAAATCAAAGAGGAGGTATCATTCCTCCTCTTCATAAAAATTCTCAAGAAAAGTATGTGCCTCCCCACCTCCGAAATGCAAACTCTCAAGCATACCTCTCTCCATCTTATCCTCCTCCAAATATGAATCAATACTCCAATCCTCAATCTTCAAATCATCAATTTTACTCTCATCCACCTCACGAGCCTCCTAGAAATCCCATTTTTGAAGACAAGGTTTTAGAAGCTTTGGTTGATCTTCGAAAGGAAAATCAAGTGTTTCACTCGCATTCCCAATCAATTGCAAAACTTGAAGCCCAAAGAGGGCAAATGGCTCAATCAATGAAAGGGAAATGACCTATTCAACCTAAGCTTAACCAAAAGGCATATTCCATTTCCACCTTGAGGAGTGGGAGAAAAATTGATAACAAAGTTGAGAGACCTAGTGAAGTTAGTGTTCCGGTGCAACCAAGTGTTAGCCTATTTACCATTCCCAATTCCATTCCTACTTCACTAAGGACAAATGGTCACATTAATGAGCAAATTCCATCATCATCATCTTCCTCCCATGTAGAGAAGCCTTTTGAACCAAAAGCTCCATTTCCTCAAGCTTTAAACTCTACTCCATTTTCGAGGCAAGAAGGAAAAATCCATGACATGATGGAAGTTTTTAAACAAGTTAAAATCAACCTTCTTCTTCTTGATGCTATTCAACAAATACCACCATATGCCAAGTTCTTGAAGGACTTGTGTACTCAAAAGATGAAGAATAAGGGACCAAGCCCAAAGAAAGTGCTTCTCACAGAGCAAGTGAGCTCTATCATTAAGCTTAACACCCCACCTAAGTTCAAAGACCCCGGCGTGCCAACCATCTCTTGTACTATAACTATGAGGTCAAAAGGGCCCTTCTTGACTTAGGGGCTAGTGTTAACATTATTCCTTACTCCGTGTATCTTCAATTAGGTTTGGGAAACCTTAAGCCAACTTTGGTAGTTATTCAACTTGCCGATAGGTCTATAAAACAACCAAAGGGAATTGTTGAGGACATCCTCATCAAAGTTGACAAATTTTATTTCCCAGTTGATTTTGTTGTGCTAGACATTAAGCCGGTTCCCAATCCTACCACTCACATTCCCATCATCTTAGGAAGACAATTCATTGCCACCGCTAATGCGACCATCAATTGTAGGTCCGGTATTATGGATATCTCTTTTGGCAATATGATGGTTAAGCTTAATATTTTCAACACAAGCCAACATCCCATCGATGAAGGTGAGTGTTTCATGGTGAATGTATTGGATGAACTCGTTGAGAAGCCCCTTCCTTCTATGCTCTCAAAGGACCCTCTTGCGGAGTGCCTTTCTCACTTTAATATGGACGAATTTGACATTCAAAATTCCATATATGAAGTGAATTCTCTGATGGACTCCATGGCTACCTTGGATTTTCTGCCATGGAAATATGCAGAGGAACCTTTTCCTCCACTTTCTAGTATTCCACCTGTTCCATTCCTCAATTCTACATTGATATATGAGGACATTCCTTGTAATTTTGAGCATAAAGTCATTGAGGTGCCTTTGGTAAGTAAGGAGAAGGTCATTCATTTAGAAATAGAGGAAAATGATGAAGAGATTAAGTCTTTTAAACATCCTATTGTGTTTTTGAAAGACACCACCTTGCCAAATACCAATGGAAGCAATTCTTCAAATATGCTTCAAGAGCACCCCAAGGTTGCAAGGCCTACTAACGTTTGTTTTGTGTTCCAGACCATGGATGAAAGGAAACAAACTCGCAATTTCCATTATTCATTTTCAAATCATTCTTTTGGGAGATGCATTTATTGTTGTGAGAGAAGATCCATTGGGGAAAATAGATAAACGGATCAATGAGGATGTGTCATATCCGATTTTTGATTCTTTTGACAAGTGAGTCGCCCTAACTTCTAGCTAGAGACGTTAAATACTAGTTGTATCGATTTTTACTTCGTTGCATATTAATTTACATTTTATTATTATTTTATTTTTTCTTTTTCCTTTTGTACATTTATGCATTTTTAAATTCAAAAAAAAAAAAAAAAAAAGATAAAAACAAAAGAAAAAAAATTGTTGTGATGGGTAGTGTAGGTTGGTGTTTTATTATTATTTCCATTATTATTGTTATTATTATTCTTATTTTTATTTTTATTATTTATATATATATTTCATGTTAGTTTTGCTTTCTTCAAAAACATAAAAAAAAAATTAAAAAAAAAAAATGGTACTAGTTCATATAGGTTGCTTTGTGATTTTATTTTAATTTTATTTATTATTATTATTATTATTATTTTATTTTATCTATATTTTATTTTAGTGTATATAGTATTTTTAGTTTTGCTTAAAAAAAAAAAAAAAAAAAAAAAGATCAATCCCCAAAATGGGTGGGGGATCTATCCCATTTGTCTGGCAGAGACTAACAAAAAAAAGGCTCATGGGGATCAATCCCGCAACCACGGGAATCAATCCCCAACCACTTTCTCACATTACACAGTGAAGGGAAACTTTTTTTGTATAAAATTGTTGATCCCTTGCTTAGGGTGATCGAACCCCTTAACCTTGCCCTTACCATCTCTCTTTCTCGCCTCCATTCACTGCCCAACCCTCAAATCTCAAATCCACACTTTCAATCAATTCATCTGTTCTTCACTATTTTCTTTCCTTCCCAGCAAGTCTCTTCAACCCCAAATAAATCACTTTTCTCCATTCACTGCCCAAATAAACCCCAAACAAGATTTTCTTCATCCAACCCTCACTGCTTTCTTCTTCTCTACCGTGGCATCAAAGGCGTCAAATTCCGGCACCATGGTTCTGAGTTCTTCTCCGCCTACGATTTGAGTTCGCTGTTTGCTTCGCCTTTTATTTTCCAACGCGGCTGGGTCGTTCTCCGGCGTCGCGGTTCGTTGTTCTTTCGGCGAGTTCTGAATCGCCGTTTCCTTCCGGCGATTTTGATTTATTCAACGGTGGTCGCGGTTGAATATTCTCCGGCGATTCCGGCTGGGCTCTTTCCGGCGATTCTGGCTAGGCTTAAATTCCGGTGCTATTTGAGACTCGCCCTTTATTTTTCCGGCGTTGCAACTGGCTATTCCCTCCAACGATTTTGGCTGGATTTTGATTTGGTTTCTTCAGTGATTCTGGCGGCTTTTGACTTGGCTTTTCTCCGGCGAGTATGTGGGTAAGTGTTGATTTTGTGATTTTGGCAAGTTTGTGAGTTGTTAATTGGGTTCCAAATTCCAATGTTTTAAAAAAAATTTGCATTGATGTTAAAAAAAAAAAAAAAGTTCGAATTAATATTACAAAAAAAAAAAAAAAAAAAAAAAAAATTACATTGATGATTTTAAAAAAAAAAAAAACAGTTGAATTGTTGTTAAAAAAAAAGTGCATAAAAAATATGAATTGATGATTTTAAAAAAATTTGTCATTGGAGTAGGGTTATTGAATTTGGACTACTTCCCATATATTTTAATCTTTAAGAAATGACTCGTGGTTCTTCTTCCAAACGTTTCAAACCCTCTAAAGAGACTCCCAAAGCTGTGTGGCGCAACAAACGTCTGGATGTTGAGACTACCTTCGACATTGAAGGTACGTTTCGCCACAATGACACAACTAAATGGCCGGTGTTAGAATGTGAAAGGAGGCGTTTGTCCTGCCTTTTTCTACCAGCTGCAGAGGTTGCATATCCCCGTATTGTGCGCCTGTTTTATCAGAATATGGAATGGTTTAGTGATGCGCCGGACATATTAGTTACAACCATTGATGGTGTCCGAATTTACTTTGGTGTCTTGGACATAGCCCAGGCATTGGGGTGTCCATATTTGTGCCCCACTGACTTGCTAGCAGAAAATGGGGAGCTACATTTTGGCAAATTCTCAAAAAAACCTACTGTGCATTCTATTGTTAAGGATATGTGTGACGGGAAGTATGGTGATAAGAAGAAGAAGAATTGTGCCAGCAAGTCCTCACTACCTTAGGGCCTGTTCGGAGGCCCATATCTGATATTGTTTTGGTGTTTTGATTTTGGTTTTAGTCCAATATCATGTTTGGAGCGGGCTGATATGGTATTTAACAGTGCCAAAACATTATCATTTTTGGGCCAAAACCCATATCAACATTTTGGTGATATTAGACTGATATGGCACTGTAGCGGTGAATTGATCTCAAACCAAAACCAAACCAACACTCGTTTTTACTGTAGCGGTGATATCACGTATATAAGGTCGCATATCAGATTTTAGGGCATTTTTTAGCGTCGTTTCTCTCTCTTCACGTAGCTCCCTGGAAGGTGACTTCAGTGGCGATCCAACCTCTTCCACCACCGATCTGGCAGAGCTCCTCCACCAGGTACCTCATTTTGTGTCTCTGTTTGTATCTATAGATCACATATATCTTCGCTTTTGAGATTTACATTTGGGAGGTCCTTGTGTTCACTTTCTCTCTCTAATATTGTGACAATCAGAATCTATATTGCGTTTCCAAGTTCTAATCTTTATTCCAATCATGTTGTGAGTGTTGTAATTTAGGGCATTTGTGTCCAGATCTCAAGTTTCATGAGACTGTGACGGAGATCTAGGGTTTGATTTTAGCCCTGTTTCTGGGTTGTTTCTTCTATCAACCATGGTTCTGATATAAGGGTTTATATGTCATCCATCGATTGTGTGTGTTGCAATGTGGAAGCAATTAGAATGTTGACTGAGTTAATTATAGCTATCGATTTTAGCGATATTTTCAAGATCTGTTCTTGGTCCAAATTACAATTTTGCAAAGGATCTGTATTATGTATAAATCAACCTAACAGGCTCTTAGATCATATTAGGCTTGATCCTGCATTAAAAAGCAAAATTAAGATTGATATTTGTAAATTATTAAATTGTTTGAATGATCAATTTGTTGCATTATATTATTTAAGGACAAATGGGAGGACAAAAGATCCGACAAAAGGATAAAATTTAAACATTCATCAACTATTAAATTCTCAAACTTAGGATGATGAAATCTACGGCCAATATATATATTTTTTTTTTGAATTTGTGCATTATATTGGCTGGGCCTCGCCAATATTTTAATGTATGCTTTACAGTTCTGTAAACATTCAAACCAGTATAATTTAGACGACTAAGAAGAATAAATACAAGTAAATCCTTGAATAAAATTTAAACTAGGGAATTCAAATATCAACAGAAAATGGAGTTTCACTATTATCTTTCCACAAGACCATAACCAACAAAAACAGACCCTAAATGTAAAAAACAAAACAAGACTTGAGAATACAAGAATTGGAGTACTAATCTTGATAACAGAACAACTTCCAGCTACAGCACCAAGAAATCCAAACGACAGCCCTGATATTATGAAGAATACACCTAAAAAAAAACACGACAGACCTGGTCAGAGCTAACAGGCCCGCTGCAGAGTAAGAGATGGCACAATATAAGCAAAAGCATTAGATCCTCAAAACACATTCAGGCAAATCCAAATCCTGCACAATCATTCTGTTAGAATGATTATCTTCAAGTCTAGCAGAAGAGAATAATTTCAGTCTAACAGTCTATATCAATTCCTTTTATACTCATTGCAAAAATTCTGGAATTCCTTTCCCTCCAAAGAACATAGATTGAAGCAGCAAGAACTATTTTATTTAAAACTGTTACCAAAGACTTTCCTCCAAGAGTCAAAACAGCCCAGTTCAAAAGAGTACACCAATTACCATTAGGCCAGGGCAGTAAGCTTTTAGCAAATAGCAACAACATAATTCCATAGTCTCTTAGTAAAGCAGCATTGGAAGAGCAAGTGATCTATGTCCTAAATGTTTTGCCTGTAGAAAACACAACTAATTTTGGAAATCACCCCCCATCTCAGTAATCTGTTCTGAGTTAGCAATTTATTTAAACAGGCAAGCGAACAGATAAAAGAATGCTTGTGAATAGCTCCTTTAAACCAGACAGTCTCATTCCAAGCAACAACATTTTTCTTAGGTCTAATATTTTCCCAAGCAGTTTTAATGGTAAACTGCCCCTTACTAGGTAACAAAATAACTTGATCATTATTTAGAAAGGTTGGAAATCTGAAGGTATGGCATTCTTTAGCTCAATAAGCTCAAGGGTGTTGGTTTGAGGCCACTGCCACTGGTTATTAACTATAATATCAGCCACAGTTGCTTGTTCACCCAAACCTGAGTCAAAGATGACTCTATTACCTATTTTCATCACAATAGGGCCCATAGGGAGCCAATAGTCATTCCATAACCAAGTGTGTGTCCCATTACCCACTTTATGCATAATAAACATTCTAAAGTCAGTTCTAATTTGTAAGATTTTCCTCCAGCTCCAAGAACTACTTTGAGGAATTTTAATAGACCAAAAGTCTCTATTTCTAATGAGATGAACTTTAACGCATTCAGTCCATAGAGATTGAGGCTTCACTTGAACAACTTCCCATAAGTTCTTAGCCATAGCGGCCCTGTTCCAAGCATTCAACTTCAAAGACTCAAACCACCTTCCTTTTTAAGGTAACAAACATCCTCCCAAGCTACTTTAGAACCAGCATTCATTAAAGAACTACCCTTCCACAAGAAATGCATTAAAATTGAATTTATATCTTTAAGAACAGCCTTATTTAATTTTTTATTTTTATAAGTAATAATATTAAAAAAGGCGTTCAATAGGGGAACTCGTCCCGTAGACATAAAAGAAACCGGGGTCTAAGGCCCCAAAGAATCTAAAAAAGAAATTAAATCAACAGAAGAGGAACACGAACTTTTGTTCACATAACTAAATAGAGAACGAATTGCTTGTTGAATGTTTTAATATTCATTGGTAATATAAGAAAAAGAATAAACATTTACATCTCTTTCAAAAAAATGCACTGATAATTTGTCAAGTCTTGTCAATTCACATTTGCATATTTGTTGATATTATACAAAAATTCATAGGGTTGCAATTAAGTTTCTAAAGAATGGCCTAAAGAATACTATTATACATTTATTTACTGGAACACTCACTATGCACTAAATGATTAGAATATTCTCTCAGTATATTATGCACACATCTGAAACATAAATATGATTGTTGCCATCTAGAGGTATTACTTCTGTGAAATGTGCTTGCAATAATATTTCCCTGAAATTTTGTAAAGAGATAAAGAACAATCCAGTGTGTTATACTGTTATGTACCACTTTCCTTCACCTTACTCTTCGTGAGTGCTTTTTCAGTTCAGATGAGTCTCATCCAGTGTGTTATACTGTTACGTACCACTTTCCTTCACCTTGCTCTTAGATATGCTAAACTAGTCGTTAGTGTACAAACTAGAACAAAGAGCTAGCCTCAAATACTAAATTTCGACTACGCTAAACTAGTAGTTAGTGTACAAACTACAACAAAGAGCTAGCCTCAAATACTAAATTTTGACTACAATTTTTGTTTTATTTCTGCAAAAAACAATTTTAAAATGTTGAAAATTGTATTATATCTTAATCTTTGCAGTGCTTCATGCATACATATATTATGTGTGGATATAAATATATACATGAAACATTGTAAAATTGTATGAATATATACATACCAAAATCACAGCTTTGATGTTGTCAGTTGTGAGAGAGAAGTTGAGATCACTGCTCTTCTCAACCTTTAGGAAAACATTAACTAGAGAAATGGAAACTTATCCAATTTAAATCACCTAGCTTATATAGAAATTGCCTTTGAAATTGAGGAAGGAGACTGATTTTTAAGAAAGTCATGTGGTTGATTTAATTGATTTTGACAAATAGAATTTGAACTGGAAAATGAAGAAAATGGTGAGAATTTGAACTGAAGAAAATGAAGAAAATGGAAGGAGACTAATTTTTATCACATTTTTACTTCATTTTTTCTTCTTTTTTGCCCCTTATTGAAGTGTTTTATAGACAGTACCTTTTTTACTTATCATTGACGTGTTGAATTATGAGTCAAAACACAATTCAATGTACTAAACTGTTCAATTACTTAATAATAATCAGATGGATATGAACAATGACAATGTTGAGCAATACCCATCAAGAGACATTCATTCTCTTGATGGTGACAATGGTGAGGATGTTGTAGTTGTTGAACAGGCCGATGCCGCTGTTTGGTGTGATACCCATCAAGAGAAATTCATGCTCTTGATGGAGGAAGAGGTTGGAAAAGGAAATCGTACAGGCACAACTTTTAATCCAAATGGGTGGACACATATTGTGGACGCAATGTTATTGGAAACTGGAAAGAAGTATACGAAGGACCAATGTAGACAAAAATTCAATAATATAAGAGCATTGTACAAAGATTGCAAACAAATATTATCTAAGACTGGTGTAGGATACAACAGTGAAACTGGAATGATTGAGTTGGAAGCTGAAAGATGGGTTCAATTGTGCAAGGTTAGTATTTCAATACGTGTCTATTTACCATACATATAGTTAGTAATTAATGATTTAGTATTAAAAGGGTTTGATGAACAATAATTGTAAGCTGATAACGTGTAGGTTCTCAAGCATGACAAAAAAATAAAAAAACAGGGGTGTAAGAATTATGAGCAGATGGTAAGGATTTTTAAGAATACACATGCTACTGGCAAGCATGTGTTCATCATTCTACAAAGCCACCCAGACCTCACCAAGTGCTAATAATGCCTCAAGTGGCAACACATGAAGCTCAAATTCATAACACTGAGGACAATGTGGGCATGACTGATGTAGAACGACTTAATGTAGAAGGACCTATTGACCTCAGTCCTACTCCCAAACCTGTAGCTAAGAAATAGAAGAAAAAAACATTTTCAGAAACAATGTCTTTAGTGATAGAATGTTTGACTAATATTGGGAACGCGAAAGCTGATAAAATTGCAAAAGCCATAGCAGAATCATCTTCTAGTTGTCAATCATCTCGATTCACCGAAATGCCTGAAGTGACATCTCCCAGTAAAAAAGAAAAAGAAATGGATCCCCAGCTTGAAGAGTGCGTTAAGATCGTCAACACATTAGTGGGGATTGATGATACCTATTATGCTAAGATCATAAGGATGTTTGGTGAGGACAAGGTGTGGAGGGACATATTTCTTCGCATTCCTAATGAAAAGAAGGTTGGGTGGGTGATGAATCAGCCTCTATGATTTCTTCGGTATCTTACTTTTATGTGCTTTTGGATGACTGTTTTATAACTGCTTTTACATTACTGTTAGATGACTGTAATGAATTTTTCTTATCTACTGCTTTTACATTATTGTTGGAAGACTGTATTTAATTCCTTTATCTACTGCTTTTAAATTAATGCTGGAAAACTATTTATGTTTTACATCTATTGCTTTTACATTATTGCTGGATAATTGTATGATTTGGTATGTCTTTTCCATTTTGCTTAATTTTTGTTACAATAACTGCTTCTGTTTATTCTTAAATAGGATAGTAGCTATGGATATAAGGACAATATTAATCATTTATGATGATGATGATGAGGAGGAAATTCTTGTATTGATCGCAGCCGTATATGAGTACTATTATAAACATTTTGATAAGCAATGTTGTAGGGATTCCATGTTACAAGGGGAAGATTACATATTCGAGATCTTAAATGGACATGAAGATAGGTGTTATGAAAATTTTTGGATGTACCCCAACACCTTTAGGGCATTGTGTCGTGAGTTGAAATTGTTAGGATTGAAAGATTCAACATTTCTAACTGTAGAAGAACAAGTTGCAATTTCCCTACTTACCGTGTCTCACAATGAAAGGAATCGTGTCGTTGCTGAAAGATTCCAACACTTTACTTCCACAATTTCATATCACTTTCATACTGTATTAAAGTTAATTTGTAAGTTAGGGACTAAAATTATTGTTCTCCCGGATTTGAAATAAATTCCTAAAGAGATAAAGAACAATCCAAAGTTTTACTCATACTTTAAGAATTGTGTAGGAGCCATAGATGGTACTTATATCCATGCTGTAGTGCCAGTTGACCAACAAATACCCTTTCGTGGTAGAAAGGGTGATACGACCCAAAATGTCATGGCCGTGTGTTCATTTGATATGAAATTCACATACATTCTAGCAGGGTGGGAAGGGTCTGCTAATGATTCAAAGATTTTAAATGAGTGCATTCAGAATGAGGATTTCAATTTTCCATCACCACCCGAAGGTAAAAATATTACCTTTCCATATTTGTGCATTTAACATTACAAATACGTTAATTTTAATACTAAACATACTTAACATGACAGGTAAGTTTTATTTAGTTGACTCTGGGTACGCCAATCAACCGGGGTTTTTGGCCCCTTACCGAGGTCAACGTTACCATATGCAAGAATATCGTAGACATACTAGAGGACCACGTGGTAGAGAAGAGGTGTACAATTTTAGGCACTCGTCATTGAGGAATATCATAGAGCGATGTTTTGGGTTGCTAAAGATGAGATTCGCTATATTGAAGCAAATGCCCCCTTATCACTTTGACACTCAAGTTCTTATTGTCATTGCCTGTTGTACATTACATAATTTCATAAGATCCGAAGGTGAATCTGATGAAATTTTTGATTCTGAAACCCCTCAATCTTCACAAAATGAACCTGATATGGATGACGATGTTCAGGTGGTCAGTGCTACTAATACACAGGTACGACAGATGGATATTTATCGTGATGGTATTGCCAACCTAATTTGGGAGCACTGTAATCACTAATTATAAAACTGTCTAATAGTGTGTAGAATTAAAATATGGATGACTGTAATAACTAATTATATTACGTAAATTAAACTCAGATGCTCCTTATTTATGGATAACTGTAATAACTAATTATATTAGGACATCAAATATTAAATGCTTTAGTACTTGTAGGCGCACTTATGTATAGGCTTGAAGGTGAGCGACCACAATGTGCATGTGGTAGAGCTCCTATGCATCTGTATAGGGCTCGAACTCCAAAAAATGACGGTCGACAATTCTATAGGTGTCCAGCTCGGGAGGTATGGTCAATTACTTTTAGGTGCTATTTCTGTTACTGTTTCCTAATTGTATGATTTATATTTCTTGTAGTCACATATGAATGCATTTATATGGGTGGATGAGTTGCACAAAGGTGCACAAGTTGAAGAATAGGTTCAATCTGACTTGGACAGAGTCATTGCAATGATTCAAAATGAATAATGTAGACAGAAGTACATGCTCTTCCTAGGTTGTGGATGTCTTGCTATCACAATCATGTTTATTGTCATTGTCCTCTTGTTGCTCATTATCGTTGTTATTGAAAGATGAAGTTAGATAAACTTCCATCTTTTGTAATATATGACATGTAATACGTATTTAGTTAATTTCCTGTGTTTCATTTGGTATGTAATATAAACTTAAATGGTATATTTTGAACTGCGTACTAGTTGCTGTTGTGTTCTCTTCTCTGTCATTTTGGGAGTGAGCTTTAGGGCATTTGTAAAATTTGCTATTGAGGTCATTTACACTCTATTTGCAACATTAGAGAAAAAAAAAGGTTAGATATATCTTGTTTACTACTTCTAATTATTTCGTTCCTACCGTGTGTTATTTTGTTTTTCTCTAATGTTGTTCATGTCTTTTGTTTTGCATGAGGTCATTTACACTTTAAATTTACAACTAAGCTTGAAAAAAGGTTAGATATATCTTATTTACTACTTTTAATTATTTCATTCCTACTGTGTGTTATTTTGTTTTTCTCTAATGTTGTTCATGTCTTTTGTTTTGCATGAGGTCATTTACACTTTAAATTTACAACTAAGCCTGAAAAAAGGTTAGATATATCTTATTTACTACTTCTAATTATTTCATTCCTACCGTGTGTTATTTTGTTTTTCTCTAATGTTATTTATGTGTTTGGTTTTGCATGAGGTCATTTACACTTTAAATTTACAACTAAGCCTGAAAAAAGGTTAGATATATCTTGTTTACTACTTCTAATTATTTCATTCCTACCGTGTGTTATTTTGTTTTTATCTAATGTTGTTCATGTGTTTTGTTTTGCATGAGGTCATTTACACTCCAAATTTACAGCTTAGCCTGAAAAAAGGTTAGATATATCTTGTTTACTACTTCTAATTATTTCATTCCTACCGTGTCTTATTTTGTTTTTCTCTAATATTGTTCATGTGTTTTGTTTTGCACGAGGTCATTTACACTCCAAATTTACAGCTTAGCCAGAAAGAAGGTTAGATATATCTTGCTTGAATTAAATTTGTGGACGGTGTCCCTTGTTAATTGAATTTTGTGGGCGGTGTCCCTTGTTGAAATAATTTTGTGGGCGGTGTCCCTTGTTAAATGAATTTTGTGGGCGGTGTCCCTTGTTTAAATAATTTTATGGGCGGTGTCCCTTGTTAAATGAATTTTGTGGGCGGTGTCCCTTATTGAATTAATTTTGTGGGCGATGTCCCTTGGGTTTATTGTGTTTGAAATTTTGGAAATGTCCATTTTTAAGGGGAAGTCATGCCAGATTTAAAAAAAAAAAAAAAAATTGAATTTAACTCTGCTTTATATTTTGCTACTATATGTAATGTCTTGTTTTACATTCAAATTCATTTTTTTGCTACTACATTGAAGGATATGGCAGTAAGTTATAGGCAGTGGCACCAGTGGGATTGATAGGAAGCATTCTCCAGTTGCTGCAACTCTAGAAAACTAGTGATCTCTAAGTTAATCAAATGGAGGCCTATGCAAGTATAAAAAAGTGGGTGTACATTTTATGGAATGAATATTAGTGATCTCCAGTTGTATGTACATTTTATGTAAGTGTAATGAAGTGTGTGTGTACACACATACTATTTTAAAGGAATGTCTAGCTCCTTATATGTAGAAGTATATATGTGAATGGTGCAACACTTAAGTTCTTAAGATTGTGATGTATAAAGCAAAACTATACGTGGAAGTATATATGTGAATGTTGTTCAATCTTATATTAGGGATCTTCCTTGATTGCTTGCTTTTAATCTTTATTCATATTTATCAATTCTGCTTATGGTTGGATATTGTATGAAATATTCACAAGTCCGTTATCAAAATAAATACTCAACAAAAGGGGAAATGGTCTTATGACTAAACAAAAAAAAAATATTACCAATTTGAAAGACCTTCACTACGAAATTTCAAACTAATCTAAGTGAAGTAAAACTATTCACAAGCTTCAATGTTCACCAAATTTCAACTCTGACCAATTCAAGACGATTAACGTTTTGGCTTTGTTTCTTGTTAGTTTCAACTACAAGGATCTCTCTCTCTCTCTCACATTTATTATGAATATATATATATATATATATATATATATATATATTTGAAACAAAATAAAGTTAAATGGAATGCAAGCCAAAAGAAAAAGATAAATGGAGTGCAAATATCTACTCTCATTGAAAGATTATTACAAAGTTAGATTTGTAATTTGGTTGCCATTAATCATGTTTATGCAGATTTATTCATTATTACAAAGTAGTTTGGTTGCCATTATACATGTAAATTTAACAAAAAAAAAAATTCCCAACTCTAATGCAGATTTTTTTTTTTTTTTTTTTCACAAATTATCTCAAATCATAAAGAAAAATGGACTATTTTACATATAAACTTATAATTGTATTCATATATATAATTTTTCAAAACAAAAAAAAACAGTCTTTACCAAACAGGTATTCTGTTATTGATTCAGAATTTTTAATAAGAAAACACTAGTCCCAAACGTGTTTTGTTTTCGGATTCCTTAAAACGCATGACAATACCAAACACGTTATCATGTTTCTGATATACAATTATCAAAAACAAAAACAATTGTTACCAAACATGGATCCGATTTCTACTAAAAATATACCAATACCAAAACGGTTGTTTTCATATCATACCAAACCATAACATATAACGTTATCGCCATCCAAACGGACCTTAAGGATGTGTGGTTTTTCGATCAAGTTCTGAAACGGAATGTTTTTCCAATAGGTCATAAGGTACAGCGGGGGTAAGAGTTCTTAATAGTGTTGTATGCTACCCACACTGGAGCATGGTTTTCTGTTCCAGCTTTCATCTTTAACCAGATGCATAAATATTGGAAGCATTTAGTGGTAAGTGGGGATCCGAATGCGAAAAAATGGAAACTTCCGTTTCCGTATCTTATTACCCAGCTCTTTGTCCTTCGGCGCTTCATGGTTGATAATGATGAGATCTCTGAGGCTCCACGGGTGACTTTTGGGCTAGCATAGTGGAATTGAAGCCTTTCTCATATGGCTAGTGCCAAGAAGGAAGGTGATAGCATGGTAGCAAGTGCTAGAGAGGACGTGAATGCCCTGGTTGAGGACGTCATTGGGAGGTCTGAGGAGCAGATTGCTGATGGTGCTAATCATGAGATAGCACAGGCTGTGTCACCACATGCAGAGGAGTCTACAGGGGTGACTAGGGCAGAGTTCAATGCCATTGTGGGGCAGTTGAGGACCGAGTTGGCTGAATCTCAGGAGCAGCGTTGAGTCGAGCATGTTGAGCTTATACAGCAACACACCACTACCCAACGCATGCTACGAGATCTATATGAGATTGTTTCATCGAGTCTCCCACACATTTCCACATTGCCACCTGATACATGATTTCTTTTGTCTATTTTATGCTGTTCAGATTTTTCTATTTTAGGTGGATGGGATTTTATGTGGCTATAGCCAAATTTTTGTGATTTAGAGCTGGCTATTTTGGGAACCTGTAATTCTGGGTTTTGATGATATATTTTGGTTTAATTCATCCATATATGTTTTGTATTGATGTTTTTGCTATAGATCTATACATGGATGATTGTTTTTGGCTTTGTTATTCATATTCATTTGAAAAAAAAAATAATAATAATAATAAATAAATAAATAAAAGATAATAATAATAAAAATTGCAAAGTATCATTCCGTCTTGCTAGAGACGTTAAACTTAGCCCATTTTTCTTATTTTTGTTTATTTATTTTATTTTGTTGGTTGTGTATATATGTTCTTTTCCTTTATTTCTTTCAAAAAAAAAAAAAAAAACAGTATGCCCTTATGCTTGGTTATGACTGTTTTTATCTTTTATTAAGGGCATTCATCACATATTTCTTTGCCTCTTATTATATATTGTTTTGAACTGTATGCATTGCTTATTCCATATATATTTGATGTGAGTTTGCTAGTATGGTTATACAGCTAGGTTTTTGCATCCAAGTTTGGGGGAGACATCTTTTCTACTGGATCATTGCCGGACTTCATAGTCTTTGCCATCACGGTATACTCTTTCCATCATTTTTCATTGTTCTCATTGCACATTGAGGACAATGTATAGTTTAAGTTTAGGGGCAAGGTCATCATGATTCACTCTATTTTAAGTTGAGCTTTAAATGCATGATGAGACTTGAGATGTGTTTGGCAATGATTTCGAACTTTTGAAACATAGTGCCTTTGAAAAATAAGTTGTTAGAGTCTAATACTTCTTGTATGCTCTAGCATACCATTTAGGGGTAAATTTTTAATTTTTGATATCATGTTTGCTCTTGTGGTACACATCATCTTGTTGGTTGAAAATGCTTTGAGAGTTGATTTTAGAATTCTACACTTGCACTTGCGCACACTAGCATTCAATTTGTGGACTATTGTCTTGGTTTATCCCAATTGAGCTAGTATGCTTTGAAAGCTTTTATTCTTGATAAAATGACCTTGCAAAGAAAAGAAATAAAAACACTCACCAAAAAAAAAAAAAAGAAAAAGAAAAAAAAAGACCTGCATTCTTTCAACATGTTAACTGATTAAAAAGGAAGACAAGGAGAGAATGTAAGATGTATGATTAGTTTGAGTTCGTAGCCTAGCCATTCCGAGTCATTACGCCCTTAGGAGTGTCTTTACACTTAACGCCTTAAGACCATCTAGTTTGGGAGTCGTTGGCTCAACGTTTGTTACGTGGGGTGATTAGAGAGCTTAAGGAACTTGGACATTGCACATGGTCATACATAAAATAAAAATAAAAAAAATGAAATCAATAAAAAAAAAAAATATTTGATTGAATAACAAGGTTTATTTAATGTTTTGATGTCTGGTACTATATTTGTATGCTAGTTTGAGGGTAAAGCTATGCCATTATTTTGATTTGCTGAGATAGCAACATATTTTGATGCCGGTTCACTAAAAAATGATGATAAAATTGATTCAATTTGCATGATTAACTTGCTTGATGTGTGGAGGACTATTTTTACTTACATGATGTTGAAATGTTGAGAATAGCTTAGAAATGGCAGAAATTTGCATACTTGAGGTAGTTTACTTTTAACACTTGTTTAATATGTGTCGTTGCTTCTCAAGTAAGAAAGAACTGTTGATGTTCGTGGGTACCATTTCTGGAAAGCCTCACGAGACTTCACTCGTCCACTAGGGGTAACCTAGGGGTTTAAAAGGCTTGTTGCATATTCTAAATGCAACCGTGATCCCTACAAAAGTGGTGTTATCTTTATTTGTTTTATTAGTTCATTGTTGTATATATATTTGTTTCATTTCCATGTTGTAGTTCATTGCTAGGGACTAGCAATATCTAAGTTTGGGGGCGTGATAAGTGCTTAAATGTTGCACATTTCAGCACCTAAGTTAGGGTATTTCAGTCTTTGCATCTATCTTAATTTCATGTTTTAGTCCTAATTTATGTTTATGTGTATTTCAGGGCAATAAAGTTAAAATGAGCTAAGAATGGTCCATTAAAGCCTCTTTGGAGTCAAGCAAAAACATTCAGAAAAAGTTCAAAAAAATGGCAAAAAGAGGTCGAAACCCATTGCTCGTATAGTGTGTTTATTCTTCAAAAGCGGTCAATCTCGGGCCTTTAATGATGTTCTCAAAGATGAAGAAGCAAACCAACGAGCCTGGGGCCAAAATGGAGCTAAATAAGGCTTAAAGAAAATTTCCAACTTTTGGGGGATCGATCCCCAGGATGGGGTATTGATCCCCCAAGACTTGGCAATATTACAGGATTTTCTTATTTTAGGCTTATTTTTGTAATTTATGGGCTTTAATAGGGTTTGTTACTTAAGACCCAATGAGCCATTAGTTTAGGGTTAGTATTATTTTATTTAAGGGAGTTTTTAATTTATTAGATTAAGAAGTTTTATTTTTTTTTTCTGTATCGTGATATCACGTTCTCTCTGGGGAAAAGGAAAAGCTAGGGGTTTGAAGAATATTTTACAGAGGCTTTGTCTACAATTGAAGGAAGAAGAAAAAGGAGCCTAAAGATGGAGATGGAGTTTGTTGACACCATGATCATCTTCTCCATGAGCTAGTTCTTCACTTAGGGTTTGGATGAGCCCTAAGTTCATGTAACCTAAACCTTTGTTTTTCTTTTCTTGGGGAATTATTATGTTGTAATTAAATATATGGCCTCGTGATTTATTTATATATATATGCTTGATTTGACAAATTATGGCTTGTATTGATTAATTCTTCCATTGAAATCTCCAAGTTGATTGTATGTCTATATATGATTAATTAGGGATTTTATTCTTCATTAGATGATTGAAAATTAATTCTTCCATTGATTCTATAAGAAAATTGCATGTCTATGTGTGATTGATTTAGAATTATATTCTACACTAGATACTTCTTTTAGTTGTGTTTAGTGATGGCAATAGCATGAGACTTAGTTGATACAATTGTCAATTAATTTGATGGATAATGGCTTAATCTTGATGGGTTGTTCTACAATTAGCTTATTGTCATTAGGTAATTGTAGTAAAGTAGGCAATTTGTGCTTGATTATGTTAATCCATACTTCTAATTACAATTAGTATTATCCTCTTGATTGATGTGTGCTCTTAGCGGATACATTTGTGAATGTGTATGGTGGGTTATGATGTAGTCTTGAATGGGTTCTACACTTTAGTTTAATTGTCATTAGGTAGACAATTCATTCTTGATGTTGATAATCTATGCTTACAATTGTGATGATAATGTGACCACATCTATAATTACACTAATGAATTCCCCATTAATTGAAAGCATATGGTTAATTGCATGGGCTTAGTGGTGAATCCTAACCCTAAGACTCTCTTCATATCTCTTTAATTCTTAGTTTAATTTAATTTAATTTACTTGCATTGTCATTTCTATTTCCATGCTTTCGATTTAACTCTAGTTTAATCACTTCACCAAAAATCTCTTTTCTCTCTCTCTCTCTCTCTCTCTCTCTCTCGCTTGTGCAATCTCATTAGCACTAAAATCAAGTTTAATCCCAACACGTGTTCAATCTCTTGGGTTCGATCCCTTCTCGCTTCATACTACATAGTATAAGTATTTAGCGGTTTATAAATTATAAAATATGATGCCCACTTGACATTAATTCTAAACCTAAAGTGTTGTGCATTATTTTGTGCACATGCTCGGGTCGCATCACTGAGATCTATTGAACTTAGGCTGGATCGATCTTTAATGGCGGCGCTTTTTGGATAAAGACAAATCTGAGATATTTTGAAGACATTTTTGGGAAAAGGACAAAAGTGGTTGGTAGGGTGGTACAACTAGATAAGATCAATCATTTGGATAAGGGCAAAGCAGTTCGATCGATCGAAGAATGACGTTGGATCGATCAAACTTTTAAGATCTCTGAAAATGTCATCATGGCTCTGATCCATCTTGAAGTGCTGAGATCGATCATGTTGGATCGATCGAACTTTGATCTGAGATCGATCGAAGATGTTGATTTCCACCTTTTTCTTTCTTTTGCTTCCACTTGGCTCCTTTCTTTGATTCATCCCAGAATTGTTTTATTTCTGCTCTTCTTTGGTTGAGTTAGCTTATTTTCGGGATAAGTGCCTAAAAATGGAAATAATACGAAATCAATCTAAAATGGTAAAGTAAGATAGATAAAGGTACTATAATGCCTAAGCTTAAGGGGTTTAAATATGCACTTTTCAGAGCTCATCACACCCCCAAACTTAAATATTGCTAGTCTCTAGCAATGAACTACGAAGTAAAGAAATGAAATGAACAACTAAACAACTATAACTAGAAAGCAATAAATGGATAACGCCACTTTCGTAGGGAACACGATTGCACTTAGCATATGCAACAAGCCTTTTAAACCCCTAGGTTACCCCTAGTGGATGAGTGAAGTCTCATGAGGGTTTCTAGAAATGATACCCACAAACATTAAGCTCATTCTCACAAAAGAGGCACCAATATTGCAAACAAGCATTGGGAGAAAACTACCTCAAGTATGCAATGTTTCAAACATTTTCGAGCAATCTCCCAAAATCTCAACATCAAACAAGCAAGTATGGTCCTCCACACATCAAGAAAATGATTATGCAAATCAAAACAACTCTAGAATCCTTTTTGAGTGGACCGACATCAAATATGTTGCTATCTTAGCCAACTAAAGAATTAATCACATTCTTACCCTCAAACTAGCATACAAATCTAGTACCGATCATCAAGACAAAAAGTGGACCTTTTATTAAAGCTTTATTGTTCTAGGTGCGCTTATTCTTTTCACTCGATTTTTTTTTTTTTTTTTTAGGATCAAAGATGGAAGCATAGTGCAATGTGTTGATTTCTTAAACTTTTTAACAATTCATGAGGTCAAGCGTTAGGTCAATGACTCCCAAACCAGACGGCTTTAGGGCATCAGGCGTTCAAACACCCCTACGGACTTACAAGCTCAAATCAACTAGGCTACAAATTAAGACAACCTCCATCTAATCATTTCCCACTTCTCACCTTTTGGGAGAAGTCCTCACTTTTTTATTGCTTTTGTAACTGTTCCTTATATATATATATATATATATATATATATATATATATATATATATATTTAATACAATCATTAACCTAGAGTTCGGGCCCTCCACCTTTCAGCGCGAGAAATTCAGTGTTTGATAAGGCTAAAATCCGTCTACTTAGTGAAAAGGGGTTGTTATCCACCTTTATCAAGAATGAAAACTTTCAATGCACTACTAGCTCAATTGGGATATAACCAATTCAATAATCAACAAAGCATGTACCCCACAAATGAATACTAGTGTGCGCCGGTGCTGGTGTAGAATTCTAAAGTGAATCTCAAAACAATCACAAAATCAAGATGATGTGGACCACAAGTGCAACAAGATATCAATCTTTCAAAAAAATTTACTCCTAAATGGCATCCATAAGGCATACAAGGAGTATTAGACTCTCAAGTCAAGTAATTTTTAAATTTTAAGCAATATAGTTCTCAAAAGATCAAAATCATAGCTAGATATGGACAAATCATATAAAATCTCTCAAATACACAAGTCATGCTTAAAATTTTGAATTTAAAAGCAAACACTGTAAAGTACACCATTACCCCCAAACTTAAACGGCATAATGTCCTCAATGTGCAAAGAGAACAAAAGGAAAGAGTATACTGGTGCAATTAAGGCAAAGAATGGCTTGGACTGAAGTATCCAAAGTGGGTGGCATGGCCCCCCCAAACTTGGGATTAACTGTGGTCCTGAAATTTGGCACTCGGATAAACTCATCAAATAACAAAAAGGGATAATCAGTGCACAGTGGACATGCAAGTGTAAATGAAATAAAGCAGTGAGAGGGGTATAAGGGTGATCCTGAAAATCGGGTAGCACTCTCTTACTGAAGTCACTGTGATGTACCTGATGGAGTCAAACATACAGATATAAGAATATAATAGATGACATCCATAACAAAATCATATATAAAGAAAATAGAGTATAGAGTACATCAGAAGATCAAAGCCGACAGACCGGCTACAAATATAATAATGTAGTAGATTAGCAACCTAGATATAGAGCATAAAAAGATAGAGAGACAGGGAGTCTTAGGCAGAAGATGCAGGACTAGCAGGGCGATCTCCGTGGATTTCCCTAGATAAGTCAGCAAGTGCAGCCATGATCTCTGCATGGAAGGATGCAATGTCAGCTCTAATGGCGAGCAGGGTCTCCTCCAAAACTTGCATTTATGCTTCAAGGCTAGCTATTTGATCAAGAGCCTCAGATGCAGGTGCAGATGCAGGTGGAGCAGAATAATGGGCAGTCTGAGCTTGGGAGGACTCTGCAGGCTCCTGTGTCTGAACATACTTTTGTTTAGTCATGTCCTACAAAAAGGAAAGTGAAACTTGCAATAGGAGTTAGTGCTAAAATAAAGAATTGAAAGCATAACATAGAGACATGCATGTCAAATGAGATAGACAAAACAGATAGATGACATGAATCTATGCAAGTGACAGGATATGAAGCATGCTAAACAATGTAAGTATGAAATGTATCCAATGTGGAATATTACAGGCATATGATGAATGAAGTATGTGTATGAGAACTGTGAATTTCGATCGATCACAAAAAGGTTTGAGATCGATCTCAAAACTTCGATCGATCTGAGAAATTTGAAAAACTGAGTTCGATCGATCTGAGATAGAAGTTCGATCGATCGAACTATGCGAAGGTGAAAACTGAAAGGTCATAGATCTGTGACTTTGGAAGCCTGGGGGCCACACGAACAGTGTCATGGGCCCATCAACATAACAATTCAATCAATTCTAGCCACTTTACAAACCCATACTCCCATAATCAATTCAAAACTCAAAATATATAAACATATATACACATATATACAAACATGCTTCAAGCTCATCAATGGTGGATTTCATCATCAATATAACATGGATTCAACATTTAAAACATATATTGAATAAGTGGAGGCTTGAAATCATGAGATGTGGTTCGGATCTTACCTCTAGTGGTGAGAGAAGATGAGAAGAAGATGGTGATGCAAACTCGGAGAGGAGAGAGAGAGAATCAAAGTTTGGATCTCGCCGGAGGTTCGCCGGAGAAGATGATGATGATGGGTGAGTGCAATGGCGATGAAGGATGAGGGACAAGGGTTTGGAGGGTTGGATCGATCTAACAAATCGATCTTGAGACCCTCGAGGTCTATTTTTAAAAATATTTCTCGATTAGTTCGATCGATCGAACTAAGATGTCAGATTGATCGAACTTTGATGATCTCTCTTCAAAGTAATTTTAAAATTTTTGAAAAATTAAAAATATTTTTGGATTTTTGAAAAATAAAATAAAAATATTTTTGGATTTTTAAAAATTAAAAATTCAAATAAAGTCAAACAAGGGTCAAAATAGAGAAGTGAAGAATTGAGATTGATCTGAACAAAATGTTCGATCGATCAGACAGAAAGCAAAAATAGACAGGTTTTTGGTTCAAAAATTTGGCTAAGTGTTGGAATTTGCAGATCGATTGAATTTTGAAGTTGGATTGATTGAAGAACTTCAGATCGATCTTGAAATGTTTTCGATCGATGAGACAGAGAGCTGAAATATGCAGGTTGATGTAGGCTCAAAATTTTCTTAAGTGTGGGAACACAAGATCGATCGAACCTTGAAGTTGGATCAATCTAAGGTCTTCTGATCGATCTGAGAATTAGTTCAAACAATGGGACAGAGAGGTGATTTGGATGCAGGTGGAAAATTTTTCTAAGTGTTAGATGCAGGTGGAAGTTCGATCGATCGATCGATAGAACTTCTGCAAAATGCTCAATCACAACACAAAATTTCATGCAATCCTAATCACAGTTCCTAGCAATGCATATGAACCAAAAACAAGTATCTAGACTTCGCAAGAAATGAAATTTAAGATAGAAATGAGGGAGGAATAGGGTTTTGACACCCTACGAAATGCTTTTGCTAGTCTTTAACGTCTTTAGCAAGACATCGGGCTCTTTTAGCCTGGATCAAAGATCTTGTTATGCATCCCCTCCTTGTTGGGGTGATAGATGTTTTGAACTCCACCCAACAAATGGTTCTTTGAAGAACTTGTTAGATTAAGTTCAAAAGAAGCTTTTGGTCCCTTGTCAATGCAATCACAACCTTTGGGCTTCCATGCCCTTTCAAAGTAAGAATTTGAAACAACACTTTAAGAATACAAGGTTGAAGATGATTCTTTTGAAGTTTTGGTCTTACACAAAAGCTCACTTCCTTGACATTGAAGATCATAACATTTGTCTACAACATTAACCTCTCATTCATATTTGTCAAATGAATTGGGTGTGGGATTAAAAATATTCAACTTCACCTTCATGTGGCCAAATGAGATCTTCATTATCCCCGTTCTACAATTGATGTTGGCAGTAGCGGTTACCAAAAAAGGACGGTCAAGGAAAACGGGAATTTGTCTTTTAGGATTGGGGACCGGTTCAGTGTCAATGACAACAAAATCAACGGGGAAGAAGAATTTATCAATCTTAATCAATACATCCTCAATTATACCCCTAGGCTTCTTGATGGATCGGTTGGCAAGTTGTAAAACTACCGACGTCGGTTTCAATTCACCTAGGCCCAATTTGACATAAACCGAGTATGGAAGAAGGTTAACACTTGCTCCCAGGTCAAGAAGCGCACGATTAATGATATGATCACCAATAATGCATGAAGTGGTAGGTAAACCGGGGTCCTTAAACTTTGGTAAAGTGTTATGTTGCAAAATTGAGCTTACTTGCTCAGTCAAAACCACTTTTCTTGGTGCTTGGCTCTTGTTCTTCCGCTTTTGGGAGCACAAGTCTTTCAAGAATTTGGCATAAGCTGGAATTTACTTGATTGCATCTAAAAGTGGAAGATGACCTTCACTTGCTTAAACATTTCCATGATTTTATTGGTTTTTGCCTTTTGCTTTTCTTTTGAAATGGATCCTTTTAAGGCATCCAAAAATGGAACTTTTGGTTCAAACACTTTTTCAGCATTTCCTTTTGAAAAGTCCTCAACACAAGAATTTTTGAAATCATTTTGTTTCAAATCATTTTTCAACAAAACCTTTTCAAATTCATTTTTTGGCAAATCTTTCTTTAAATCATTTTCAAAATCATTCTTCAAATCACATTTTAAAGTTTTCTCATTCACAAGATCATGTATATGCAATGAAGGAGGAATGGGATGTGAAACGGGACGAGTGACAACTTGAGGTTGTACCGGTTCACTCTCTTTATTGGACATTTCAACTTGATTATCCACAATCCTACCACTCCGTAAGGTAGTCACAGCATTAACATGCTCAATGGTGTGGCCTTCCGATGAGGAATAGGTTTCCATAACACATTGTTGCTTAGGTGGGGCATTAATAGGCATATTTCCCTTCTCTCTTGCATTAAGAGTGCTTGCTATTTGCCCAACTTGGGTTTCTAGCTTCGTAATAGATTGAAAGTGAGAATGAAGCAATTGAGTATTAGCCTCAAGAGTGCCCAAAGCATTCAAAACTTTTTCTTCAAAGGTGGGACTTCTAGCATTTCCTTGGGAATAAGATTGGTTGGGAAAATGAGCGTTAGCAAATTGATTCCCTTGTGATTGATAAGGTCTATAACCTTGGGATCCTTGGTTTTGAAGTGGAGGTGGAATGTACTTCCCTTGAAAACCGCCTGGGAAGGGTTCCTTGGTTTTTTCAAGAGAAATTCGGATGATTCCTCCAACTTGGATTATAATGAGTACCATAAGGATTGTTCCCTTGGTTCACAAAAGCTGCATTGACTTGTTCATTAGGTTCATTTTGCACTTGTCCGTGAGGACAATGAGAAGTAGAATAAAGAACACTAGAACAAGTCATACATGTTTCATTTGATGCATGATGAGAATGGTTAGGGAAGGAAGATACTTGGTTCGCTGAGTTTTGGTTAATAAAAAATTGATCAAACCTTTGAGATAAAGACTTTATTTCGGCGGCTATTTTATTTGAATGGTCGACTTGATGTAAGCTAACACTCTTCCTACCTTGTGAATTTCTACCATTCTTGAATGATAATGTTCTATGCAAAGCATTTTCACTCATGCTCTCATAAAGACGCCACACGTCATCCTCATGCCTATCAATGTATGAGCCACCCATGGAAGCATCAACCATGCCTTTGTAATTGTCCGATAAGCTCTCAAAGAAATATTGAACTAATTGCCATTTGGACATGTCATGATGTGGACACTTCCTAAGCAATTCATTAAAGCATTCCCATGCCTTATGAAACGTTTCTCCATCCCCATGTGAAAATTCCCGAATTGGGGTTCTCATGACATTGGTCTTAGAAACCGGATAGTACTTCTTCAAGAACTCTTGTTGCATTTCTGCCCAAGAAGTGATTGAAAAAGGCCTAAGATTGTTAAACCAATACTTTGCCTTGTCTTTTAAGGTGAATGGAAAAATTTTGAGTCTTAAGACCTCTTCTAGCATGTCCGTATATTTTACGGTGGAACATACTTCTAGAAACTCATCCAAATGCTTGTAAGGTTCTTCACTTGGAAGTCCATGATAGTTAGGAAGCATTTGAATGGTTTGTGGCTTAATTTCATAGTGATGTGCTCTAAATGGTGGCAATTGAATGCATGTGGGTGCATTGTATTCATTAGCACACAGTGATCTTTTAAAGCAAGTGGAGGATTAGCAATTTGAGGTGCAACGTGGGCACCTTGATTTTGATTTCCTTGAATGATGGGAGGTTGTGGAGCATACCTTAGCCTTGGCATTCTAAATAGAACTTGGCCTTGTTGTTGTTGTGGTTGGTGAATGAATGGCCTAGGCATATCTAATGGTGCTTGAATGTTCTCATAATGCACATTTGGATGAAGGATACCTTGTTGGTCTATGTGACCAAGGTCCTCTACTTGCTCTTCATTATGGCTTTTCATTAATGTAATGGATCGGGTAGAACAAGAACGTCCTCTTCCCCTAGGATTTCTAACTACGGATTCAAGATGCAAATCAAGATGGACAAGAGTTGGTCTTAGTGATCTACAACCATGCATGCACAATTTAAAAACACATAAACACAATGAATGAACAAACACTTCAACTTCACAACAATTTCAATGAAACTTCCTCCTTAAACACTTAACCCATACTCCTATGCTTTAATAACAATGATGCAAAGAACAATTAAAAACAAGCCTCCACACGGGCTCATAATTTATCTAAGAAATTGAGTAAGAAAAAGCTCACAAAGGTCCTATAGCACTTTAACACCAAATTTATAGCTTAGCTTACCAATTTTTTTTTTTTATTTTTTTTATTATTATTTTTTTTTTAACATTTTTCCTTGCTTGCTTAGTTCCTTTGCTTGAATGCTCCATTGCTTGCCTCTTAGCTCAATACTCCTTGTCAAAGATGAACAAACACAATAAGTAATCAAAAGAAAAATAAAAATAAAGTAAAGACACGATCAAAAGAGTACTAATTCCTAATGAATTCCACAAATACGACGTTGCCTAATCCCTGGCAACGGCGCCAAAATTTGACGATGAGCCACTTGATATACGCCAAAATAATGTAGTGAATGTGTGGTTCAAGAAAAACCTTTTTAGGTCAAGTTTAAATTTATGAAACCACTACTACTAACGTAGCAAGAGTGAGTAGGGATCGTCCCAAGGGATTGGAGTCGTACTAGCTTGTGGAATCGCAATTAGGGTTGATAGGTCGAGTGATCAAACAAATGGTTGGTTGGTTGATTAAACTAGAGAGCAAATTAAACTAAATAATTGAATGCAACAAAGAGCAAGTAAGAGAGAGAGAGAGTTCTTGGGGGTTTAGAGGTCACCACCAAACAATGTTTTTCTACACCCTTAACTAGTGACTAATGAGGGAAATGTGTGTTGCAATATTGATGTGTGTGTGTGTTTGGTTGATTCAATTAGCAAGGGTGACCAATTAAGCATACATTGTCTAATCAACATATGAAAATCACAATATATCTAGCAATTAAGTATATATTATCTAAATAGCATGTGAAAAGAACAATATATCTAGCAAGTCATCAATTCTTTCATTAAGCTCACAAGCCAAATACACCACAAGGTTAGAGACATATGCTACTTGCATTCAAAAGTATGGAACATCAAACAACAAGCATGGGTTGTCCTCCCATCTAACAACTATGCTACTACTCCGTTAAGAACTATGTTTTGACAATCTCTAGATCAATAGCATTAATACACATAGACATGCATTAATAATACAAGAAATAGAGACAAACATATAAACATCTATTCTAGCATACATAGACATGTGGATAGAATGAAATGATCAATTGGAAGCATTAAACCACATAAATCATTGAATAAATAAGATCTATATATATATAAGTGCTAAAACATGTATTACAACACTAATCCCTCAATAATACACAAAATTAAGATGTAGAAAACATGCTTGGGGCTAACTTTAGCCCCAAGAGGATGTCTAGCCACTCATGGTAGTGCTTCTCTAACCCTCAAGGGCTAACTCCATGGTGGAGATTTGCTCCTTGGTTGATGAAGAGTCTCTAATGGTGTCTCTAGCCTCCTCCTCCTCCTCTAAGCTTGCTTTCCAAGAGATGATATGATGTGATATATGGTATAATATGATGTAAAAAGTAATCCTTATCTTTATATAGGTAGGTTAAAATGACATATAAAATAAGCTGGGGTCGTGCACAAAATATTCCCCAATGATTGGATAAATGACAACTTTTAATGAGCTGGAAATTTAACTTTTCCGCACTGGAGGAAGTTCGATCGATCGAACCTTGGACTTGGATCGATCGAACATGGTTGAGATCTATCGAACTTAGGCTGGATCGATCTTCAATGGCGGCGCTTTTTGGATAAAGACAAATCTGAGATATTCTGAAGATATTTTTGGGAAAAGGACAAAAGTGGTTGGTAGGGTGGTACAACTAGATAAGATAAATCATTTGGATAAGGAAAAAGTAGTTTGATCGATCGAAGAATGATGTTGGATCGATCGAACTTTTGAGATCTCTGAAAATGTCATCATGGCTCTAATCCATCTTGAAGTGCTGAGATCGATCATGTTGGATCGATCGAACTTTGATCTGAGATCGATCGAAGATGTTGATTTCCACCTTTTTCTTCCTTTTGCTTCCACTTAGCTCATTTCTTTAATTCATCCCAGAATTGCTTCATTTCTGCTCCTATTTGGCTGAGTTAGCTTATTTTCGGGATAAGTGCCTGAAAATGGAAATGACGGTTTGAAATGCCGTTCCTACATGCTAAATTGATGTAGTGAATGTGCGGTTCAAGAAAAGCCTTTTGGGTCAAGTTTAAATTTCTAAAAACCACTACCAACACTACTACTAAAGTAGCAAAAGTAAGTAGGGATCGTCTCAAGGGATTGGAATCAAACTTGATTGTGGAATCGCAATTAGGGTTAGTAGGTCGAGTGATCAAATAAATGGTTGGTTGGTTGATTAAACTAGAGAGTAACTAAATTAGACTAAGTAATTGAAGGTAACAAAGAGTAAGTAGGAGAGAGAGAAATCATGGGGTTTAGAGGTCACCTCCAAGCAATGCTTTTCTACACTTCTAACTAGTGACTAATGAGGGTAATGTGTGTTGCAATAATGGTGTGTGTGTGTGTGTTTGGTTGATTTAATTAGCAAGGGTGACCAATTAAACATACATTGTTTAGTCAACATGTGAAAAGCACAATATATCTAGCAATTAAGTATATATTGTCTAAATAGCATGTGAAAAGCACAACATAGCTAGTAAGTCATTAATCCTTTCATTAAACTCATAAGCCAAATACACCACAAGGTTAGAGACATATGCTACTTGCATTCAAAAGTATGGAACATCAAACAACTAACATGGATTGTCCTCTTATCTAATAACTATGCTATCACTACACTACAATTAAGCTAATGACATGAAATTAAACTAATTAAGCTAAGGGAGAGGCATAATCCATAAAAAATGAGCATGGACCATCTAGAAAATCACAAGAGCATTCTTTTAAGCACAATGTTTTGACAATCTCTAAATCTATAGCATTAATACACATAAACATACATCAATAGCTTAAGAAATAGAAGCAAATACATGAACATCTATTCTAGCATACATAGACATATGGATAGAATGAAATGATCAATTGGAAGCATTAAACCACATAAATCATTGAATAAACAAGATTTATATATATCAAAATGTCAAAACATTAATTACAATACTAATCCCTCAATAATACACAAGATTAAGATATAGAAAGCATGCTTAGGGCTAACTCTAGCCCCAAGAGGATGTCTAGCCACTCATGGTGATGTTGCTTCAACCCTCAAGGGCAAACTCCATGGAAGAGATTTGGTCTTTGGTTGATGAAGAGTCTCCAATGGTGTCTCTAGCCTCCTCATCCTCTAAGCTTTCCCTCCAAGAGATTAAACCCTAGAATAGTCTATATGCTCAAAAAGTGCATCATATTCCTTTTATAGATAGGTCAAGTGGCACACAAAATGAGCTGGGGTCGTGCAAAGAATATTCTCTAATGATTGGATAGAGAACGGATTGCACAAGCTGGAAATTTAACTTTTTCGCACTAGAGGAAGTTCAATCGATCGAACCTTAGACTTGGATTGATCGAACTGGCTGAGATCTATCGAACTTAGGCTGGATCGATCCAACTGGCTGAGCTTTTTGGGAAGAGACAAATCCGAGATATTTTGGGAGATATTTTTGGGAAAAGGATAAAAAGTGGTTAGTGGGTGGTATAGCTGTGGATAGGATCAATCATTTGAATAAGGACCAAAGTGTTCGATCGATCGAAGGGTGGTGTTGGATCGATCGAACTTTTGGACTTTATGCTTTTGAGCCAAGGCTTGGATCTATCTTGAAGTGCTGAGATCGATCATTGTTCGATCGATCGAACCTTGACGTTGGATCGATCGAACTTTGCTGTTTCCCACCTTTGGCTTCATTTGCTTTCTTCTTTCTCCACTTTGCTCCTTTCTTTGTTTAATCCCTTAATTGCTTCAATTAAGCTCTTATTTGGCTGAGTTAGTTTATTTTCGGGATAAGTGTCTGAAAATGGAAATAATACGAAATCAATTTAAAACGGTAAAGTAAGATAGATAAAGGTAATAGAATGCTTAAGCTTAAGGGGTTTAAATACGTACTTTTCAGCGCTCATCACACCCCCAAACTTAAATAATGTTAGTCTCTAGCAATGAACTAGAAAGTAAAGGAATGAAATGAACAACTATACAACTATGAACTAGAAAAAAATAAATGGATAACGCCACTTTCGTAGGGAACATGATTGCACTTAGCATATGCAACAAGCCTTTTAAACCCCTTGGTTACCCCTAGTGGACGAGTGAAGTCTCGTGATGGTTTCCAGAAATGGTACCCATAAACATTAAGCTCATTCTTTCAAAAGAGGCACCAATATTGCAAACAAGCATTGGGAGAAAACTACCTCAAGTATGTAATTCTTCAAACATTTCCAAACGACCTCCCAAAATCTCAACATCAAGCAAGCAAATATAGTCCTCCACACATCAAGAAGATGATCATGCAAATCAAAACAACTCTAGAATCCTTTTGAGTGTACCAGCATCAAATGTGTTGCTATCTAAGCCAACTAAAGAATTAATCACATTCTTACTCTCAAACTAGCACACAAATCTAGTACTGATCTTCAAGACAAAAAGTGGACCTTTTATTAAAGCTTTATTGTTCTAGGTTCGCTTATTTTTTTCACTTGATTTTTTTATTTTTTTTTATTTTTTTATTTTTTTATTTTTTTATTTTTTTTTAGGATCAAAGATGGAAGCATAGTGCAATGTGTTGATCTATTAAGCTTTCTAGTGATCCATGAGGTCGAGCGTTAGGTCAATGACTCCCAAACCAGATGGCTTTAGGGTACTAGGTGTTCAAACACCCATACGGACTTACAAGCTCAAATCAACTAGGCTACAAATCAAGACAACCTCCATTTAATCATTTCCTACTTTTCACCTTTTTGGGAGAAGTTCTCACCTTTTTTTATTGCTTTTGCAACTCTTTTTTTCATTTTATTTTTTATTTTTTTTATTTTATATAACAAGTTCAATTATTAACCTAGAGTTTGGGCCCTCCACCTTTCGGCGTGAGAAATTCAGTGCTTAATGAGGCTAGAATCCCGGCTACTTAGTGAAAAGGGGTTGTTATCCACCTTTATTAAGAATGAAAGCTTTCAATGCACTACTAGTCCAATTGGGATATAACCAATTCAATAATCAACAAAGCATGTGCCCCATAAATGAATGCTAGTGTGCGCCTGTGCTAGTGTAGAATCCCAAAGTGAATCTCAAAACAATCACAAAATCAAGATGATGTGGACCACAAGTGCAAGCAAGATATCAATCTTTCAAAAAATTTACTCCTAAATGGCATCCCTAAGGCATACAAGGAGTATTAGACTCTCAAGTTAAGCAATTTTTAAATTTTAAGCAATATAGTCCTTAAAAGATCAAAATCATAACTAGATATGGACCAATCATAGAAATATCCCTCAAATACACAAGTCATGCTCAAAATTTTGAATTTAAAAGTAACACTGTAAAACACCATTCCCCTCAAACTTAAATGGCACAATGCCCTCAATGTGCAAAGAGAACAAAGGAAAGAGTATACCAGTGCAACTAAGCAAGAATGATTAGGACTGAAGTATCCGAAGTGGGTGCCATGGCCCCTCCAAACTTGGGATGAACTGTGGTCCTGAAAATTGGCACTTGGATAAACTCATCAGATTACAAAATGGGATAATCAGTGCACAATGGACATGCAAGTGTAAATGGGATAAACAGATAAAGAAATGAGAGAGGTATAAGGGTGGTCCTGAAAATTGGGTAGCACTCTCTCACTGAAGTCACTGAGATGCACTTGATGGAATTAAAAGGACAGATGTATCAATAAAAACATACGACATCCATCATAGAGAAAAATAACAATAAAGTTTAATACATCCAGTGTCAAAGCCGACAGACCCGGTTGCAAAAATAATAGTATCACAAGTGTAGCAGACACATAACATAGATAAAGAGCATAAAAAGATAAAGAGACTGGGAGTCTCAGGCAGAGGGAGCTCCGAGGATCTCCCTGGCTAAGTCATCAATGGAAGTCAAGATCTCCGTACGGAGGCGAGAAATGTCAACTCGAATGGCAACCATCATATTCAGACGAAGGGTACTAATGTCAACTCTAAGGGCAACCAGCATATCCTTCAAACTCTGAAGGTGCTCCTCTAAGTGACATATCTGATCATGAGCCTCAGGTGTGGCTGAAGTAGAAGAACTATTATTCTTAGTCATGGTCTGCAAAAAGGAAATCTTGCAATGGGATTAAGTGCTAGAATAATGAATTGAAGGCACAATAGAAACATGTTTGTCAAATAGGATAGACAAGACATATATGACATGAATCTATGCAAGTGATAGGATGTGAAGTATGCTAAGCAATATAAGTATAAAATGCATCCAATGTGGAATATCACAGGCATTGGGCATAGATATGATAGCATGAAGTGAATACAAGATGAATGAAGTGTGTGTATGAGATCTGTGAAATTCGATCGATTAGAAAAATAAGTGAGATCGATCACAAAAGTTTGATCGATAAAAAATAAGTGAGATCGATCTCATAACTTCGATCGATCGAACTATGTTCTGTGAAAAACGAGAAGTCACAGATCTGTGACTGTAGGAGCACGGGACCCACACGAACGTGTTCGTGGGCCCATCAACACAACAATCATCAATCACAATCACCTAGAATGGCTTACACTCCCAAAAATCAAAGTAACTCATTACAATGGATATGGCATAAAGATGAATATGGACATATAGACTTGAAAAGCTTAAAACTTCATCCATGGCCAACAATCATCATGAATATTAGAACGGATCAAACACTTAAAACATACTCTTAATAAATCGAGGTGTGAAATGTGAAGAGGAAGAAGATCCGAGAAGAGGGAGAGATCGACACCTGGTTCACTATGGAGATCTCGAGATGGAGGAGATAGGTGAGGTTACGGCGGCGTAGGAACTAGGGTTTGGAAATGGGGGAGAATGAGATCTTATCCTCTATTTAAAAACTGTCGCCTATAAGTTCGATCAATCGAACTAGAATCTTAGATTGATCGAACTTTGAATAATCTTTTCACAAAGTATTTTGGGAATTTTTTTTTTTTTTGAATTAACAATGAAAATAAAATAAAATAAAATAAATAAAAATAAAATGAAACTCTTTTTGGATTTTTGAAATTTGAAAAGTGAAAACAAAGTTAAACAATGAAATGAAGAACTGAGATTGATCGGAACAAGAGTTCGATAGATCAGACAGAGAGCAAAAATATGTAGGTTTTTGGCTTAGAAAATTGGCGAAGTGTTGGAATTTGAAGATCGATCGAACTTGGAAGTTGGATCGATCGAAGAACTTTCAGATCGATCTTGGAATGTTTTGATCGATTAGACAGAGAGGTGAAATATGCAGGTTTTTGGCTCAGAAAATTGGCTAAGTGTTGGAATTTGAAGATTGATCGAACTTGGAAGTTGGATCGATCGAAGAACTTTCAGATCGATCTTGGAATGTTTCAATTGATCATATAGAGAGGTGAAATATGTAGGTTGATGTAGGCTCAAAATTTTTCTAAGTGTTGAATCATGAGATCGATCGAACTTTGAAGTTGGATCGATCGAAGGTCTCTTGATTAATCTAAGAGTTAGTTCGAACGATGGGACAGAGTGGTGATTTGGATGCAGGTTTCTGCAGGTCAAAAAGTTTTCTAAGTGTTGGATGCAAAATGGAGTTCGATCGAACAAACTCAGGTTTGAGATCGATCGAACTATGTAGAATGCTCAATAATGACATGAAAGCTCATGCAATCCTCACCAAAGTTCCTTTCAATGCATATGAGAACCAAAAAACAAGTATCTAGACTTCGCATGAAATGAAATGAAAGATAGAAATGAGGGAGGAATAGGGTTTTGACACCCTACGAATGCTTTTGCTAGTCTTTAACGTCTCTAGCAAGATGTTGGGCTCTTTTAGCCCGGATCAAAGATCTTGTTATACATCCCCTCCTTATTTGGGTGATAGATGGTTCTTTGAACTTTTCCTAACAAATGGTTCTTTGAAGAACTTGTTGGTTTAAGCTCAAGAGGAGCTTTTAGTTCCTTGTCAATGCAATCTTCTATGTGCTCATACATTGGGTCAACTAGATGTGCAGCTTCAAAATGTCTTTGAAAGACTTGACCCTCTATGTAAGGTTTCAATCTTTAACCATTAACTTTGAAAATGTTCCCCTTCTTCAAGTTTTTGATTTCAACCGCCCCATGAGGTGCAACAGAGATGATTTCATAAGGACCCTCTCATTTGGTTCTCAATTTCCTAAGAAAGAGTTTCAATCTAGAGTTGAAAAGTCAAGCTTTTTGACCGGGTTCCAAAGACTTTTTCACAATATGCTTATCATGAAAGGCTTTGGTTCGGTCTTGGTAGATTTTGGCATTATCATAAGCATTGTGTCTCAACTCTTCTAACTCACTCAATTGAAGTAGCCTATTCTCTCCGTCTTTATCAAGGTCAAAATTGAGCTTTTTAACCGCCCACAAGGCTTTATGCTCTAGCTCAACCGGAAGATGGCAAGGCTTTCCATATACAAGTCTATAAGGAGACATGCCAATAGGAGTCTTGTATGCCGTCCGATAAGCCCACAAAGCATCATTTAGCTTTCTTGACTAATCCTTACGGGTGGTGTTAACCGTTTTATCAAGAATATGCTTAATTTCCCGGTTAGACACTTCAACTTGCCCGCTTGTTTGAGGATGGTAGGGAGTGACTACCTTATGAGTGACGGAGTACTTAAGAAATAAGTGCCTCAAGAATTGATTGTAAAAATGTTTTCCTCCATCACTTATTATAGCCCTTGGCATAGCAAAACGAGCAAAGATATTGGATTTAATGAATTGAATGACCATGGAGTGGTAATTCGTTTTGGTAGCACATGCTTCCACCCACTTAGAAACATAATCAACGGCGAGAAGAATGTATTGAAAACCATAGGACATAGGAAATAGACCCATAAAATCAATGCCCCATATATCAAAGATCTCAACAACAAGTATATTGGTCAAGGGCATCATATCTCTTCTAGACATTGTCCCCATCTTTTGACATCTCTCACATGATTTGCAAAAATTGTAGGCATCTCTATGAATAGTGGGCCAAAAGAGCCTACTTTGAAGAACCTTTAAGGCGGTCTTTTTTGCACTAAAATGCCCATCACATGCAAGAGTGTGACAAAACACTAGGACACTTGGAATTTCACTCTCTGGAATGTATCTTCTCACAATTTGATCCGGACAATATCGGTATAAGACAAGGTCTTCCCAACAGTAATTCCGGATGTTGGCAAAGAAACGATGTTTTTCGTTCTTCGACTAAGAAGTTGGTAGCTTGCCTACTGCCAAATAATTCACAATGTCGGCAAACCAAGGCATTTTTCCATTAGAAATTTGAAAGAGTTGTTCATCCGGAAAAGAGTCACAAATTGGTAGACTAGGGAAAGGCTCTATCGATAACCTAGAAAGATGATCGGCAACCACATTTTCGGTGCCTTTCTTGTCCTTGATTTCAAAATCGAATTCCTGAAAAAGCAAAATCCATCTAATTAGCCTAGGTTTTGTTTCCCTTTTTGTCAATAGATGCCTCAAGGTGGCATGATCAGAATAAACAACAACCTTGGACCTTAAGAGATAGGAACGAAATTTATCAAGAGCATATACTACAACAAGTAATTCTTTATCGGTAGTGGAGTAATTCAATTGAGCTCCCGAGAAAGTTTTACTTGCGTAGTAGATGGCACAGGGAAGCTTACCCACTCTTTGTCCCAAAACTGCCCCCATGGCATAATCAGAAGCATCACACATGATTTCAAATGGCAATGACTAATTGGGAGGTTACATGATAGGAGCAGATGATAATAATTCACGCAATTTATGAAAAGCATCTAGGCATGCTTGGTCAAAGACGAAAGGAGTTTTCTTGGCAAGAAGATTGCACAAGGGTCGAGCAATTTTGCTAAAGTCTTTGATAAAACGGCGATAAAAGCCAGCATGACCTAGAAAGGAGCGAACCTCTCTCACCGTTGAAGGTGGAGGTAATTCAGAAATAAGCTCGACCTTTGCTTTATCAACCTCTATTCCTCTCCTTGAGATAACGTGACCCAAAACAATACCCTCTTGAACCATGAAATGGCTCTTTTCCCAGCTAAGTACAAGGTTGGTTTCACGACATCTCTTAAGCACTAGATCTAAGTTTTTGAGGCATGCATCAAATGAGGACCCACAAAATAGAAAAATCATTTATGAAAACCTCTAGATACTCTTCCACCATATCCGAGAAAATTGACATCATACACCTTTGGAATGTGGCGGGTGCATTGCACAAACCAAAATGCATCCGTCTATAAGCAAATGTGCCGAATGGACATGTAAAGGTGGTTTTCTCTTGGTCTAATGGGTCGAGGGCTACTTGATTGTACCTCGAATAGCCATCAAGGAAGCAATAATATTGTTGCCTGGCCAATCTCTCCAGAATTTGATCAATGAATGGCAAAGGGAAGTGATCCTTTCTAATGGCGGCATTGAATTTGTGGTAATCAATGCATACACGCTATGAATTGGTGGTACGCTTAGAGATTTCCTCACCCTTTGCATTCTCAACCACCGTAATCCCTGATTTTTTGGGAACTACTTGAGTTGGACTCACCAATTTGTTATCAGAGATTGCGTAAATGATTCTGGCATCCAAGAGTTTGACAATTTCCTTTTTAACTACCTCCTTCATATTTGGATTAAGTCTCCTTTGGGCATCCCTAAAGGGTTTACATCATCTTCCATAAGTATGCGATGCATACAAATAGAAGGGTCAATTCCCTTAAGATTCGCCACACTCTATCCTATGGCTTCCTTATTTTCTTTAAGCACACTTAAGAGAGCATCTTCTTGGTCTTTTTCAAGACTTGAAGAAATGATAACCGGAAGAGTCTCTTTTGGTCCTAAGAATGCATACTTGAGACTGGAAGGTTGAGTTTTAAGCTCAAGAATTGGTGAAAAGACTAAATATGAGACCGGTGGAGTGCTAGAGAGTGAAGGAAGAAGTTCTATTGGAGTTTTATAGGATGGAAAATCTAAGCTTGCAATAGATTCCATGAGATTGCTTACTTCATTTATTGAATTTTCATCATTAAATCCATAACTTCCATACATTTCAAGAAGACAAGAAGCTAGAGGATCATCGGATAAAAGAGATGAAAGACTATCCTCAATTGGTTGTTTCATTGGCATCGTTGGAATTGATTCCTCAACAACCTCATCTAACACATCTACAAGGCAACACTCATCTTCATCCATGGGATGTCGACTTGCATGGAAAACATTAAGTTTGATCATCATATTGCCAAAAGAGAGGTCCATAATCCTGGATCTACAATTAATTGTTGCATTTGCGGTGGCAAAGAATGGTCTTCCCAAAATGATTGGGATGTAGTTGGAGGGATTAGCAACCGGTTCGGTATTAAGAACTACGAAATCAACCGGAAAGTAGAATTTATCCACCTTGACAAGAATGTCCTCAACCATGCCCCTAGGTGTTTTGACGGATCTATCGGCCATTTGAAGCACCAACGAGGTTGGCTTTAATTCATTCAACCCTAATTGGACATATACGGAGTAAGGAATCAAATTGACACTCGCACCTAAGTCAAGAAGAGCTCTACGAATTTCATGAGTTCCAATTACGCAAGAAATAGTTGGAGCACCGGGATCTTTGAACTTAAGTGGAGTGTTTTGTTGAAGAATGTAGCTCACTTGCTTCGTGAGGAACACTTTTTTAGGGCTTGGTCCCTTGCTCTTCCTCTTTTGTGTGCAAAGATCTTTTAAGAATTTTACGTAAGGTGGAATTTACTTAATGGCATCCAAAAGAGGAAGATTGATATTGACTTGCTAAAAAACTTCCATCATGTCATGTGTTTTCCCTTCTTGCCTCCCATAAGGCGAAGTTTCTTTTAAAGCATAAAGGAATGGAGCTTTTGGCTCACAAGACTTTGTAATTTGAGAGGATGATGGAGAAGATTGAGAATTCTGGTTAGGAACATTTTCATTCAAAGGAGTAGGAGTGGAATTGGAAAGTAGATGGGTGACAACTTTAGGTTGCACCGATTCACTATCTTTCTTTGGTAGCTCAACCCTATTATCCACTTGCTTACCACTTCTCAAGGTGGTGATGGCTTGCGCTTGAGCTTGGGAAGAATACCCCGATGTAGGGTTTGCTTCCACACAAAATTGGGCCTTTAGATTCCTCTCGGGTTGACTAGGCAATTTTCCAATTTCTCTTGCATTCAATGCATTAGCTATGGTCCCAATTTGGGATTCAAGCTTTGATATAGATTGAGAATGGGAATGCAACAAGTTGGTATCCTTTTTTAAGCTACCCATGGCCATCAAAACCTTATCTTCAAATGTGGAATTACTAGAAAGTGCTTGAGGATAATGAAAGCCAACTTGGGAATCATACATTTGAGGATGTGGGAAGTCATTCATTCTTTGATCATGGAAAGAAGAAGAAACGAACCCTTGAGAACCTCCATTTCTTTTATGAGGTGGAATATATTTTCTTTGAAGATTTTTAGCTTGATAAGGGCTTTCATTCCACAATAGAACATATGCTTTTGAATAAGGGTGAACAAATGTGGCATTAACTTATTCAAAGTGTTCATTAACAACATGTCCATGGGGACAATTGAAAGTAGTATGCAAAACACTTGAACATGTCATGCAAGGCTCATAAAGATGAGTTATATGATGAAAAGGAGATGCATTGATAGCCGGTTTTTGATTCAACAAGAATTGATCAAGTTTTTGAGAAAGAGTTTTAACCTCGGCTACAATTTCCCTTGAATTTTCAATTTGACGCACTGTTACACTTTTCTCCTTTTTAATAAAACCATGATCAAGCCGAGAAGTGTAATATTTGTGCAAAGAATTTTCACTCATTTTTTCAAAGAGGTGTAAAATGTCATCTTCATATGTTCCAAAATATGAACCTCCACATGAGGTATCAACTATATCCTTTTGCATGTCGGTTAGGCTTTTATAGAAGTATTGGACAACCTGCCATTTTGGAATACCATGATGTGGACACTTTCTTAGCAAGTCATTCAATCTCTCCCAAGCCTCATGCAACAACTTTCCTTCCCTTTGAGAAAATTCTCTAATTGAAGCGCACATTACATTGGTCAAACTTACGGGGTAAAATTTTTTTAAAAACTCATTTTGCATTTGTACCCAAGATGTTATTGAATTCACCCCTAAAGTATTGAACCAATGCTTTGCTTTATTTGTAAGTGTGAAAGGGAAAAGGAGTAATTTAAGAACTTCCTCTGGGACATCCATGTACCTCACTGTGGAACATAGTTCAAGAAATTCATTAAGATGCCTATATGGTTCCTCTTCATCCAAGCCATAAAAGAGTAGACACATTTGAATGATCTCGGGCTTGATTTCATATTGATTGGCCTCAAAATTAGGCAACACAATGCAAGTGGGTACATGGTATGCATGAAGATTATAATGATCATGAAGGACCATTAGAGGAATTGGAGCTTGAACTCCGAGGTCATGTTGATTAAGAGGTAAGTTTTGCATGAGGCGTGGGCTTAAGTAGGCAAGATTACCCTCTAGATTTTCCATATGAATGCCTAGAATGTATGACAGGACAAGGTCTATACAAGATTACAAATGACACACAAAGCACCATAAAAAACAAGCACTCCTCCTTCGCAACAAATCAACAATCAACAAACTTCCTCCACATACAATGTTCCCATACTCCCATGCTTTGATAACAATGCAAAGAAAAGTAAATTGCCTCCACGCGGGCTCACGATTTATCTAAGAAATTAAAAACTAGCCTCCACGCGGGCCGACGATTTAACTAAGGGATTAAGTAAGAAAGTCTCACAAAGGTCCTTTGGCACTTCAACTCCAAATTTAAAGCTTAGCTTAGCAAAAAAAAAAATTTAGCACTTTTCCTTACTTGCTTAGCTCCTTTACTTGATGGCTCCTTTGCTTGCCTCCTAGCTCAATGCTTCTTGTCAAAGATGAACAAACATAATAAGTAATCTAAAGAAAAATAAAAACAAAGTAAAGACACGATCAAAAGAGTACTAATTCTTAAATACGACGTTGCCTAATCCCGGCAACGGCGCAAAAAACTTGACGGTTTGAAATGCCGTTCCTACGCGCCAAATTGATGTAGTGAATGTGCGGTTCAAGAAAAGCCTTTTGGGTCAAGTTTAAATTTATAAAAACCACTACCAACACTACTACTAAAGTAGCAAGAGTGAGTAGGGATCATCCCAAGGGATTGGAGTCGTACTTGATTGTGGAATCGCAATTATGGTTAGTAGGTTGAGTGATCAAACAAATGGTTGGTTGGTTAATTAAACTAGAGAGCAACTAAATTAGACTAAGTAATTGAATGTAACAAAGAGTAAGTAGGAGAGAGAGAAATCTTGGGGTTTAGAGGTCACCTCTAAGCAATAATGGTGTGTGTGTGTGTGTGTTTGGTTGATTCAATTAGTAAGGGTGACCAATTAAGTATACATTGTTTAGTCAACATGTGAAAAGCACAATATATCTAGCAATTAAGTATATATTGTCTAAATAGCATGTGAAAAACATAACATATCTAGCAAGTCATTAATCCTTCATTAAGCTCACAAGCCAAATACACCACAAGGTTAGAGACATATGTTACTTGCATTCAAAAGTATGGAACATCAAACAACTAACATGGATTGTCCTCTCATCTAACAACTATGCTACCACTATACTACAATTAAGCTAATGACATGAAATTAAACTAATTAAGTTAAGGGAGAGGCATAATCCATCAAAAATGAGCATGGACCATCTAGAAAATCACAAGAGCATTCTTTTAAGCACAATATTTTGACAATCTTTAAATCTATAGCATTAATACACATAGACATACATCAATAACTTAAGAAATAGAGGCAAACACATGAACATCTATTCTAGCATACATAGACATATGGATAGAATGGAATGATCAATTTGAGCATTAAACCACATAAATCTTTGAATAAACAAGATTTATATATATCAAAGTGTCAAAACATTAATTACAACACTAATCCCTCAATAATACACAAGATTAAGATATAGAAAGCATGCTTGGGGCTAACTCTAGCCCTAAGAGGATGTCTAGCCACTCATGGTGATATTGCTCTAACCCTCAAGGGCTAACTCCATGGAAGAGATTTGCTCCTTGGTTGATGAAGAGTCTCTAATGGTGTCTCTAGCCTCCTTATCCTCTAAGCTTTCCCTCCAAGAGATTAAACCCTAGAATAGTCTATATGCTCAAAAAGTACATTATATTCCTTTTATAGGTAGGTCAAGTGGCACACAAAATGAGCTAGGGTCGTGCAAAGAATATTCTCTAATGATTGGATAGAGGACGGATTGCACAAGCTGGAAATTTAACTTTTTCGCACTAGAGGAAGTTCGATCGATCAAACCTTGGACTTGGATCGATCGAACTGGCTGAGATCTATCGAACTTAGGCTGGATCGATCCAACTGGCTGAGCTTTTTGGGAAAAGACAAATCTGAGATATTGAGGGAAATATTTTTGGAAAAAGGACAAAAAGTGGTTAGTAGGTGGTATAGCTGTGGATAGGATCAATCATTTGAATAAGGACAAAAGCGTTCAATCGATCGAAGGTTGGTGTTGGATCGATCGAACTTTTGGACTTTATGCTTTTAGGCCAAGGCTTGGATCTATCTTGAAGTGCTGAGATCGATCATTGTTCGATCGATCGAACATTGAAGTTGGATCGATCGAACTTTGTTGTTTCCCACCTTTGGCTTCATTTGCTTTCTTCTTTCTCCACTTTGCTCCTTTCTTTGTTTAATCCCTTAATTGCTTCAATTAAGCTTTTATTTGGCTGAGTTAGTTTATTTTCGGGATAAGTGCCTGAAAATGAAAATAATACGAAATCAATCTAAAACGGTAAAGTAAGATAGATAAAGGTAATAGAATGCTTAAGCTTCAGGGGTTTAAATACGGACTTTTCAGCACTCATCAGGAAATTATACGAAATCAATCTAAAACGGTAAAGTAAGATAAATAAAGGTACTATAATGCCTAAGCTTAAGGGGTTTAAATATGCACTTTTCAGCACTCATCACCCAACTGGTTAAGAGTTAACAAATAATTAATCCGTTGTTCCAGTGATCCTTCAATCTTTGCTTTGGAGAAAGCATCCTTACTTTCTTCCAAGTCCAATCATTCTCCAATGGATCTACCAGTTCCACCACTTGTTCCGCCAGTACAACCTGTTGTCCCATCTGCTCCTAGAACTTTGAATGACTATTTTGCCCCTATCACAGCCAATCTACCCAATTGTATTGTTCTTCCTCCAGTCGAGCCTCAATTTGAGATTAGAGCCCGTATCATCAATATGTTGCCTAAATTCCATAGATTTGAAAGTGAACAACCTTATGTCCATTTGGGGAAGTTCCTCACCATTTGCAGTACTTTCAAAAATCAGCATTTAAATGATAAGGGTGTCAAATTGCGTCTGTTTCCCCTATCCTTAGATGATAAAGCTTCCTCATGGTTTAACTCTCTTCCTCCAAACTCCATTAGTCAAAAGGAAAACCAACATCCTAAAAGAAGCTTTCATAGCCTAAAATTGTTCTTCCTTCTTACAAAATCAAACCGTGGTTAAACATAAAGACCCGGGGAGTCCAACTGTCATTTGTAGGATTGGAGAAAAGTTTGCTGACCATACTTTGTTAGATCTCGGTGCTAGTGTGAATTTGTTACCATATTTAGTTTATTTGGAGCTAGGCTTGAATAATTTGAAGAAAATTGATGTTAGGATCCAATTAGCTGATCGTTCTGTCAAAATTCCATGGGGTATAATTGAAGATGTGATAGTGAAAATAGCTGATTTCTATTACTCAGTTGATTTCATTATTCTAGATACCTAACTTACCCAAGGTACGCAAATTCCTATCATCTTAGGTCAACCATTTTTAGCTACCGCTAATGCTGTGATCAATTGTCGAAATGGTAGTATGACTTTAACTTTTGGAAACATGAAATTGGAAGTCAATATGTTTAATTTGATGAAGCAACCCCCTGACTCAGATTCCATTGAAGAAATTTGTCTCATTGAGTCATTAACCGCTCACATCTTGAGAACTCTTACCCTGAGGATCCACTCCAACAGTGTCTAGCACATTTTTATGATGAGTTTGATGCGGATAGTTATAATGGTGAGCTCAATGCTTTACTCGATTCCACTCCAATCTTTAAACCACCGAAGATTAGGTTTGAACCATTATCTGTTCCTACTACCAATGCTCTCGAAAATAAGAAGAAGCCACCCAAGGTTGAACTAAAGCCTCTACCTGAGACTTTAAAGTACTATTTCCTAGGTGAGTTTGACACTTTTCCCATGGTAATTGCTTCGGACTTGACTACCAATTTGGAAACCCAACTTCTTAACGTTCTTAGGGAAAATTGTGTAGCCATAAGGTGGTCCATTAATGATATTCACGGCATTAGTCCTTTAGTGGTTCAACATCGGATTCATTTAGATAACGATGCAAAAACCTATAGGCAGCCCCAAAGAGACTTAACCCTAATTTAAAGGAAGTTGTTCGTACTGAAATTATCAAACTTCTTGATGCCGGTACCATCTATCCCATTTCTGATAGTCAGTGGGTAAGCCCCATTCATGTTGTCCCTAAAAAATCAGGCATCACCGTCGTATCCAATAGCCATAATGAATTGGTTCCTACTCGTGTCCAAATTGGATGGCGAGTTTGCATTGATTATCGAAAGCTCAATACTGTCACTCAAAAGGATCATTTACCTATGCCTTTATTGATTAGATGTTAGAAAGATTAGCTGGTCAATCCTTCTATTGCTTCTTAGATGGTTACTCTGGGTATAATCAAATCCCTATCCACGTTGATGACCAAGATAAGACCATTTTCACTTGTCCATTTGGCACATTTGTTTATCGTGGCATGCCTTTTGGTTTATGCAATGCACCTGCTACATTTCAGCGGTGTATGATGAGTATTTTCAGTGGCATAGTTGAAAAGTTTCTTGAAATCTTCATGGATGACTTCTCTGTCTTTGGTTCATCATTTGAGCAATGCCTTCACCATCTTACTCTTGTTCTTCAGCATTGTCGTGACACTAACTTGGTTTTTAACTGGGAAAAGTGTCATTTCATGGTTTAAAAAAGAACTGTCCTCGGTCATAATATCTCCACTGCAGGAATTGAGGTAGATCAATCCAAAGTTGACCTTATCTCGAGTTTACCCATTCCTAAAATTGTTCGAGATATTAGAGCTTCCTTAGGTCATGCTGGTTTTTACCGTCGTTTCATTAAAGATTTCAGCAAGATATCAAGACCTTTCACCCATTTGTTAGGGAAGGATATACCATTTGAGTTTACTGATGCTTACCACTCTATTTTTGAACAATTAAAGTCAGCTTTCACCACTGCACCCGTCATCCATTCGCCAGATTGGAACTTACCCTTTCAAATCATGTGTGATGGGTCAGATTATGCAGTAGGAGCTGTCTTAGGTTAAAAGGTTGAGAAAGCACGACATGTCATCTGTTATGCTAGCAAAACCCTGAATGATGCCCAAATTAAGACATCTTCTCTCTAAAGTGGATGCCAAACCTCAGTTGATCCGTTGGATCTTACTTCTTCAAGAGTTTAGGTTGAGAAAGCACGACATGTCATCTGTTATGCTAGCAAAACCCTGAATGATGCCCAAATTAACTACTCCACCACCCAAAGTGGATGCCAAACCTCAGTTGATCCGTTGGATCTTACTTCTTCAAGAGTTTGACCTTGAAATTCGTGGTAAGAAAGGATCTGATAATTTGGTGGCCGATCATTTATCCCGTCTAGTTGTTGAGTTCATTAGTGAATCCATTCCAATCTCGGACGCTTTTCCGGATGAACAATTATTTGTAATAACTCATGGCCCATGGTATGCTAATATTGTCAATTACATTATGACAGGTCAAATTCCTTCAACTTGGTCCAAACAGGAGAAAGATAAATTCCTAGCCAAGGTTAAGGAATATTTTTGGGATGACCCTTACTTGTTCAAATATTGTCTAGATCAAATCATCCGTTGGTGTGTCCCCGAGGAAGACCAAGAATCTGTCATTTCCTTCTGCTATGATCAGGCTTATGGTGGCCACTTTAGCTCTAAAAGAACCGCTGCAAAAATCTTTCAGTCAGAACTTTATTGGCCCACCCTTTTCAAGGATACCCACACTTACTGTTTGGCTTGTCATAGATGCCAATTGTTAGGTAAGATTACCAAGCGTAATGAATGGCCCCAACAACCCATTTTAGTTGTTGAAATTTTTGATGTTTGGGGTATTGATTTCATGGGACCCTTAGCCACCAAGACAGCCGACCATCGAGTTATGGTGCATTTCTTCAAAGACTTAATTTTACCAAGGTTTGGTATACTTCGAGCCATTATAAGTGATAATGGTTCACATTTTTGCAGTAAAGTCTTTGGAAGTTTATTGTTCAAATATGGTATCACTCACAAAGTGGCCCTATCATATCACCCACAAACCAATGGCCAGGCTGAGGTTTCCAATAGGGAAATCAAGCAAATACTGGAAAAAACAGTTAATCCTACATGGAAAGACTGGACCCTCCAGCTTCAGGAAGCTTTATGGGCATACGGGACTGCTTACAAGACCTCTATAGGAATATCCCCATACCGTTTGGTTTATGGTAAAGCCTGTCATTTACCTGTCGAGCTGGAACACCATGCTTATTGGGCTATTAAGGCTATGAATTTTGACTCTAATAAAGCCGGTGAACATAGGAAACTCCAACTTGATGAGTTGAAAAAAATTCGAAATGATGCCTATGAGAGTTCCAAAATGTATAAAGCCAAAATAAAGTTGGAACATGACAAGCATATTCTTCGAAAGGATTTCTCCCCCAGACAAAAGGTTCTTTTGTATAACTCCCGTTTTCAATTGTTTCTCGGGAGGTTATGGTCACGTTGGTCTGGCCCATACTTTGTCAAACATGTGGCAAGTCATGGTGCAATTGAGGTACAAGACCCCACGACTGGGGAATTGTTTTAAGTTAATGCTCATCGCTTAAAGCCTTTCCTTGAGCTCGAGTCTTATGAAATTGAGGAAATTCTCCTCATCAATCCTATCTATTCAGATTGATCTCTCCGGGGGTACTACCCCCCTTGCGTCTGGCTGAAGACGTTAAACTTAGCGCTTCTGGGAGGTAACCCAATTCCTTGTTTCTATTTCTTTAGCTATATTTATATTTTGTTTAGGGGTACAATCTGTCATAATTTCAGAACACTTGGTCTCTTTTTTGCAATGAATATCTGCAGGGATTGTACTTTAGAAGCACTAAATCAATTGAGGTAATTCGTTCCAATTTTTCTTTTTCTTCAGCAGTACATTGTCTATTTCATTCACCACTTTTCAGTGTTCTATTTTTCAAACACTATTGACAGTGTTTTATTTGGTTTGGGGGTAGATTTATCAAAACATGTACCTCTATTGAAAATTTTTTATTGAAAATCTTTTATCAAAAAAAAAAATTCATGTTTTTCTACTTTGTAAAAGTTAAGAGATGTCATTATTCTAGATTGAGATTGAGCTTGTTACTAAGGTGATGTAATGATAGACATTGCACTATGAGAATTTAGAAGTAGAAATACTTTTGCACAAAGTCACAACTTGAAAGAAAGAAGTGAATAATCTCCCAAGAATCTAGAAATCTATTACTGGAGACTTAAAACCATGTGAGCTTTCGTGCCTTTCATCTTTTTAGAGAGCTTTACGCTAACTCCGAGTCACAAGATGGCTCAAATTTCTTGGATAGTGCTATAAAAATTTTGTTGTTAGTCTCATAATCCTTCATTTTGGTAGATCATTGAGAATGAAATCACATCGAGTTAAGAAAAACATAAGTCTTCTAGTTTACTATGTACTATCATACCTTCATTACCTTTTGTAATCTTATTATTTTTCTGAGAAATGTTAGGGATGACTGTATATAGAAGAAAAAGGGATCAAGAAATCATTCATATCCTCTTAAAAAAAAAAAAAGAAAAAAAAAAAGAATAAGAGTAAAGTATCCCTTTCAAGTATTTTGAAGACCCTTCATTCTCAGAAACATTTATGTACAAATTGAGCTCAATAATATTTTTAGAAAAGGTATGATAGTGCATAGTAAATAAGAAGGCGTTATGGTGGGTGACTCGACATTCTCTCAAAAGTGATCAACATTCCTGTCATGAGACTCTTCTATTATATGTATCAGTCCTTCAAATAATTAGTATGTGAGCTTTAGAAACAGAGTTCCTACTCATATACATTTGAGAGATACAGTTAGCCAAATATTCGAGAGATGTTTTTTAAAAGAGATATTTACTGTGAGATTTGAAGTCAAACATAGTTTTCTAAAGACTTGGAAATTTCATCACTTAGATTTGAAAATGAATTTTTGTCGACTTCGCACACACACACACACACTCTACTTCTAGGTTGTTCATGGATGAAATTTCTTGAAATATTTGTTTTTATAACACCTTAGTAGCTCGTTGTATATAAAGAACTTGATATTTTCATCTCTGAAACTTTTCATTTTGTAGATGTACAGGAAAATTCTTTGGAAGTTTGTGGGTACCTTCATTGGAAACCCTCACGAGGCTATAACTCGTCCACTAGGGGTAACCTGGTGGTTTAAGGCCTTATTGCATATGGTAAATGCAATCGAAAATAGCCTGCAAAAGTGGCACATCTTTTTGTTAATAAAAGTAATATTTTTTGTGAACTTATCTATTTTTGCCTTTCTTTACTAGAGAACTAGCAAAAGCTTGTTTGGGGGTAGTTTGATAAGCACACAAAATCTATTATTTCATGCACCAAAATAAGTTTTTAATTAGACTTTTATATTATTTAAATATTCTTATATGCTTGTTTTATGTTTTGTAGGTATTAATGTATGAATGAGAAGAAAAGAAAAACAAAAGTCAGCTATATTGTGTATATGTGCGTGCAAGTGAAGAAGAGAAATGATGAGAGAGAAAGAAGAAAGAAGAGAGAAAAGAAAAAGTGAAGAAGTGGTTGAAATAGAAGTTAGGAAGAAAATGTGAAGAAGTGGTTGATATGTGAAGTGGTCAGTGAAGTGAGTAGCAGAAATGTGGCGTGAGGAAATGAAGAAGCAGTTTGGGAAAAGCCATCATCACAGCTTACAAGTAAGTTGCTTCCTTTAGCTATAAATTGCACACTTCGGAGGCAAAGGTAGATAGTTGGAGATAGAGATAGATAGAATGATATAATAGATTGAGTTTTCCTTCTTGTCTAGTTGTAATTTTCTTCTCAATGCATTGTTATTTTATTACACATCAGTTTCTTGCTCTCAATTTATATACCTGAAATTTCTCATTCTAATATTGCTTTACATATTTGTTGTCCAATATTTATTTCTAGTTAGTGACAAACTCCAAAATCAATGTTTTAAAAATCTATTATCTGAAAACAAAAACTCACTTGAATGTGTGGTTTGACCCTACTTACCATTAGACATTTTTAGTTAAATGGTTGTAGGTATTTTATCTTGATATGAAGTATATTTGATAACGATATTTAGTAAGAAGGAATGAAGAGGTGTGAAGAGAGAATAGGAAAAGATAACAAACTTTCTTTGTTTGGTGCAGATGGTACAAGGAAAATGGGAAGAAAATTTGTTAATTATGACTTTTATGATTGGTATTTCAACCAATTAGATCTTACATTAATATCCTCTATAAATTAGAATATTATAAATATTATTAGATATAATGGTAAAAATAATTAAAACCTTCTATATCCTCCTCCTCCTCCTCCCCCCTTTTTTTATTTTATTTTATTTTTTCTAACAACCTTCTATATCCTTTCCTCCTAAAGAAAATAGTAAAAAAAGGAAATGCACAATATGTCTTTTCCCATCCATTTTTCTCTTCCTTCCATTCAAATTTTTTCTTTCCTACCTAATAGAGCATTAGTAATTTTAAGATAAAAAAAATAATGTTAAATATATTATAATGTTTATTGTTTCATATAATTCACATTTTTGTTTGATCCAATCCTTCGTATTTACCCATTGCAACTATATAAAAAATAAAAAAGAAAAAGAAAAAAGAAAAAAACGTAAACAGAAAAAGAAGGAAAAAATACTGCCACAAGGGAAAAAAAAAAAAAATTCATATTAATCTCATTGTAACTAAATAAATAATAATAATAAACCAAAAAAAAAATGGCACACAAATTTAAAATATCAAACGCCATTTTAACCATATTGAATTTTAGAAGAAGCCCAACTATGATCGTTTTGATAATTTAAGAATATATGGAGAAACTATAATCGTTTTGACAATTTCGGAATATGTGGAGAAGAAGAAAAAAAAAAAAAAAAATTTCTTATAACCAAAAAATTAAAGAATAATAATTAACTACTAATAAATAAATAAATAATCTTCTCAGAAAAATCATGCTTATATGTACTTCAGTATGGGACTGCTAGAAAATCAATCAAAACTTACATGTGTAACATGTGTCTCACATTATAACTAAAAAAAAAAAATTGTAAACGGAAAAGAAGAAAAAAAAAAATGTAAATAAGCAAGAAATTTTCATATTAAAAAAATACAAACAAAAATGAAGATCAAAAAATATATATATATCTAAAAAAAAAAAAAAAAAAAAAAAGAAAGAAGAAAAGGTTTCAAATTAAGTACTCCAACAGGGAACCCAATTAAAATAATAATAATAAAAAAATGACAACACGACTAATAAATGAAAACAAAAGATAGCCCAGTAATGGTAGGATAGATTGGGGAAAGTACGTGTTTGAAATAAAATAGAATTACAAAAAAGTAAATATAGAATATATTTTTTTTGTGAAAACAAAAGATAACCCATTAATAATAGGATAGATTGGCGAAAGAGTTTGAAATAAAATAGAATTTTTTAAAAATAAAATAAAATAAATTGCTATTTTGAGAAGAGTTTGAGATATTTTAAAATTAGGGAATAAGATTAAACTTGTTTATATATAATTCCTAGTAATTTGTTAGTGGATGGAATTACGAACGTAATTAATCTCCGCGTATTCGAAGTAGAATAGGATTATTATTGTTATTATTATTATTATTATTATTATGATTTAAAACACTTGGCATCCTTGCACTATTTCTTTTTAATGATTTGAAACACTTGGCATCCTTGCACTATTTCTTTTTAATGATTTGAAACTCTTGACGTGTACTTTTAATAATAATATAGATGATTAGTGGATTGAAAATTTTTTAATTTGATATGTGCAGTTATGAAACTACTTACGAAATTAATAATTTTAAAAATATTATGACAAACTTAAAACATAAATACATGACAAACTTAAAACATAAATACATACACTAGTTTTTGCCGGATAAAAAATAAAAAAATAAAATACATACAAAAGATATAAAAACTTATCCTTACCATTTTAATAAAATATTTAAAATTATACTTTTAAAAAGTTACTACAAAAGGGCACATATAGGGAGAGTATGTTACTTGCATGGAGTCCGGGATATATTGCATATATGGACCCTTGACTCTTTCATGATCCAAGAAGACTTGCGAAATTCATCAATCTATCCAAAAACAGTAATAACATTCACACATAAATATATATATTAATATATACACATTTTCATGGGCATAATTCTATATAACTTAATTAGGCATTCTCTAAATTAGCCCTAACCCATTTCTTAGGGTCAAATAACTCCAAATCTAAATCATGATTAATTAAAATAAAATAAACTCATTAATTAAAAAAGTAAATTGCACATAAATAAATAATGACAAGTAAAGCACATTAAATAATTTAAAATAGTCTAATTAACCAATTTAAATTAAATAACCACGTAATCATTTAATAAGAACAATCAGTCAAATAACATAATGAAAAATGCAATTAAAATAACAAATTAAATGTTCTAAAAATTACGGGTATTCCAAGTACCTTTACGTGTCCTCGGTTTCGGGTAAGGACCCGATTAGCGATCCAGATCCCCGAATTTGGGTCGTTACATGTTGGTATCTATAATGGATTGACGGAAAGCGGCGGTATCGGGGGTAAATGTTGCCAAAATAATTTGTTTTTGCAAATCACCATCTAAACCATTTTTTTTTTTGTATGCATATATATAGATATAGATCTGTATATGTGCGTGGCGGTGTGTATTGATTTTGTGTATAAATTAGGATTTGGAAAGGAAAGGTAATGACTGAATGTCATTTCTGCATTGCTGCAATAGTGGTGGTTGATCATGGTCACCGAAAAAGATGGTGGTTGAGGGTGTGGTGGTGGCCAGAGGAAATAGAGAGGATAAAGGGTGAAGAACTCGGACGTATCCGTTTGTATGTGTGGGCAAATTGTTGAGATTTTTTTATTTCCTTAAAATAAGGTTAAAATGGTTATTTTAGGGTTCATATGGGTCAACTCAAAATTCAAAGGGTAATAAGGTATTTTTACCTTATGTCAGAGGTGTTGGGGGTATGGTTGTTTAAGTTTGCAAACCAGAAAAGGAAATTAGATCACACTCACCTCAAGTTGTAGATAGTTGTCTTTAACTCAAATCGGAGTTGTTATTACAATTTTCCCTAAAGTATTTTAGAACCATATGAAAATTTCTGGGACCTAATATGATAAACTTCTTTTCAATCCACATGGTTTATATGTGGTCAGAATTTGTTTCATGAGAATATTTCTATAAAGAATTATGAGAACAGTATTTGTACCAATTTTAATTGGCTTGCGTAAAATTTGGAAGATCAAAACTACATTATATCCAAAATTCATTAACCTTTAAGTTGGTCATTTTTCTTTCTAACTTTTGTTCTATTGGGTAAGAAAGTACTGCTGCATTAATAATTTATTTTTACTGAGAGTAATGTTGGGATAATTAATTTCCTTTAACCCACTCAACGATCGACTATTGTTGAGAGTTAAATTCCTCTATAATCACACATAATAGAAGTATCATCACAGTACATCAACATAAGCATATATGGAGATAACAATCATACACATCCTCCCATAACACAATATTTTACATTGTTCACCCAACTCTAGGGTGACGTCCATGGAGAGAGATCTCACTATTATTAATTAAGGAAGAGAATATACAACCAGATGTTAAAACCCCACTCACTCACTTAACTTCTCTTTTAAGGCTACATTATACACTCGGGGAATTACATATCTTATCCACCTCTCCTCACAACATTCATCCTTAAACCCCTTACATCTTTTCTCTCTCCATCTCTCTCAACCTTTCATACCCATCTTTATTTATAGAGTCTTCAAAATATAATTCCTTATTGGACAAATATTCCCAAACTTGCCTACAAGGAGTTACCATATCCGTCTTCAACTCTAAAATAGTAGGTACAACTTCTTCCCCAAATCTTCATCCATTTCCCTAAGTCTTCTGGCTTCCAAAACTTATTAGGAAGCTAATTATCGCATATATCAGGTAAACGCAACTAGTTACGCTAAAATGCAACTAATGCCATTTCTTCAAACAACTACCTAAACGTAACTAGTTCCTCTAAAACGCAACCAGTTGCATTTTTCCAGAATAAAATTCTTTGCGTGAATTTTAAGTCATAACTCTACCAATCTCTACCTTAGCTCAAAATTCTATCTTCATGTGCTTCTTCATAGCTCTACCTCAAACTCTGCATAGCTCCACATTGACTAAAAATTTCTCCACTTCAAATAAAGCACTATTATGAAATTAAGAAGCACTCTAACAATCACCACATTTTCTCAACTTTCATCTTGTTTCTTCTTCTATCTTCTCTATCCTCCCTATTAGTGTTCAATTGCTCACGCATGACAGCCCACCAATCTTCAAACTCACCCTCATCAATTGTTTTTCTAGTTCAAAGAAACAAACTTCTCATCTTCACTCTTCATATTCCACTTTGCTCTTTATTGGGGTTAGAGCAAATCCATTCATTCTTCACACATTTGCCCCATCTTGAAAACTAGCACCTTTTTTGAGTTGTCCCCAAATTTTTTTCCTCATGGGTTTCACATCTATCACCTTTGTCTCGTCTTGGAAACGAGCATCCCCTAACTTGTCCCAAGACTTGTTCCTCATAGGTTTCACACCTATCACCTTTTCCCTGTAATGTTTCCAATTTTTACCATTTTCTATTTTCTGAAATTTTCGAGGGTAATCTCGTTTTTTCTCGTTTTGCATGCCACGCGGGTCCTGAGGACCGTTTTAGTCATTTTCTTGAGTCGAGAAATTTAGAAATGTAATCTTAATTATTTTGAGTCAGTTAGAGTTGACGAAATCATTTTTTTTGAATTTTTGGAAGTTGAGACGATTTTTGGGCTCAGGAACCTCTCCCGGTTTTGCCGTTTGTATAGAAGGGCATTGTGGACTTTTCATGCGCATGTATACATATGTATATATATATATTTTGGGATATATTTAGTGGGACAAGGTTGGCATTGTGAGGGATGAATAAGGGCTTGTTGGTAACTTTGCATAAAGTTGGTAACCACAAAATTTTGATACTTAACATCTTATGCACCATAGCCCATTTGGAGGACTTGGCAAGCCTCCCCATCTCTCTTCATTTTCAGCAGACCCCCTTCTTTTCTCTAGTCTTCTTTTTCTCTATCTATATCTATCTTTACACCTTACGCACCATTATTTAAAGCTTAAATTTGGATGGGTTATGGTAAGATTTTGGGAAGGCCAAGAAGAGAAAGTTGAAGATCATGTCAAGGGCCACATTTTGAGACCATGGTTGCTAGGTGATGCTATCGCGCGGCACCAACATTTCAAAGTGCACTAAGAATGTGAGTGTGCAATGTGGCCAAGTTTTAAATTTATAAAAGCCACTACTACCTCTAACTAAAAATATAGCTAGGGTGAGTAGGGATCGTCCCAAGGGATTATGGGCATGTTTGCAATGGAAACAATGTATAGGGTTAGTAGGTCAAATGATCAAAAGGTTGGTTTGTTTGGTTGATTAAACTACAATGCAATTGAAATTAAAGCAAGTAAAAGGTAACAATTTAGAATGTAGAGAAAAAGATATAGAGGAGAGGACTTGCGGTACTAAAGCTCACCACTAAGCTTGACTTCACTAGATACTAGCAATTGTATATCAATGGGGGGAATTGAATTATAAATTTTGTGTGTGTGTGACACTAATTGAAACTAGGCATGGATGACAAATAAGTATAGATTGTCTAGCCAATTCAAATGGAAAGCACAACCTATCAAATGAGACTAAAATCCATTCAATGAAACCACAATTTATGCACACACAATTATCTAGAAGCATACACCATATGAATTCATAAGTATGGAACACTAAGGAACAAGAATAGATTGTCCACCTATCTATGAATCTAAGGCAACTACACTACATCTACACTAAAGACATGAAAATTAAACTAAATGAGCTAAAAGTGTGGCACAATCCATCAAGAAACAAGTGTGAACCATCAAATAAATTACAAAAGTGTTCAATTAAGCATTATGTTTTGACTATCTCTAGATTAACTTTATCCATACACATAGACATGCATAAACTCCACTAAATCTATAGAAAAATACATGAATCATCCATTCTAGCATACATACACATATGGTTAGAAATAGATAATCAATTGAAAGCATTAATCCATACACATCAAGTAAAAACTACAAGCTATATATATAAATCCAAGATCAAAACATTTATTACAAGAAAATCCCCAAAAATATACAAAACACTAGGCCTAGGAAGCAAACTTAGGAGCTACTCTAGCCCATAGTAGATGTCTAGCCACTCATTGAAGTAGTCATCCAACCCTCAAGGGCTATCTCTATGGTAGGAATGACCTCTTTCTTGATGTAAACCCTAGAAGAATGGAAGAATTCCCAAAGATGTGTAAAAGCTCTCCAGTTTCTAGCCTCCTCTCCAAGATATGAGATATGATATGTGTAATGAAGATATGCTCAATCTTTTTATATGAATGGCTCAAAATCCTTATATATGAGGCTCAAGTGTCACACCCAATGGTCTGGATTTGTGCACTAGGGTCCTTGCAATGATTGCACCATGAGTCAACTTTTAATGAGCTAGAATTTTTTTTATTTCAGACTTGAGGAGGTTCGATCGATCAAACTATTTTGAGATCGATCGAATTGAGGTGAGATCCATCGAATGTTGCAGAGATCGATCATCTTTGGCGGAACCTTTTTGAATAAAGACAAATCTCTGAGATATTTTGGGAAAGAGACAAGAGTGGTAGGTGGGGTGGTAGGTATGGATAAGATCGAATAATTTCAATCGATTTGAGAAGGGTTGGATCGATCGAAGATGGTGAGATATTTTGGATAAGGACAATTGCTTGGATCCATCTTGATGAGGCCAGATCGATCATTCTTTAATCGATCGAAGGAATGTTGAGATCGATCGAACTTGCTGTTTTTCCACACTTTGCTTCCACTTTGCTCATTTTTTCCATTCAACTTGAGATTGCTTCTTTTAAGCTTTTATTTGGCTGAATTAACTTATTTTTGGGATAAGTGCCTGAAAAGAGTAATAACATAAAATTAGTCTAAGACGAGAAAATAAGATAGATAAAGGTCCTAGAATACCTAAGTTTAAGGGGTTTAAATGCACACTTTTCAGTGCTCATCACACCCCCAAACTTAAATATTGCTAGTCCCTAGCAATGAACTACGAAGTAAATGAATGAAATGAACGACTATACAACTATGAACTAGAAAACAATAAATGGATAACGCCACTTTTGTAGGGAACACAATCGCATTTAGCATATGCAACAAGCCTTTTAAACCCCTAGGTTACCCCTAATGGAAGAGTGAAGTCTCGTGAGGGTTTCCAGAAATGATACCCACAAACATTAAGCTTATTCTTACTAAAGAAGCACTAATATTGCTAACAAGCATTGGGAGAAAACTACCTCAAGTATGAAAATTTTCAACCATTTCTAAGCAATCTCCCAAAATTTCAACATCAAACAAGTAAGTATGGTCCTCCATACATTAAGAAAATGATCATGCAAATCAAAACAACTCTAGAATCCTTTTTGAGTGGACTGGCATCAAGTATGTTGCTATCTAAGCCAACTAATGAAATGATCACATCCTTACCCTCAAAATAGCACACAGATCTAGGACCGATCATCAAGATAAAGAGTGGACCTTTTATTAAAGCTTTATTCAACTAGGTGCGCTTATTCTTTTCACTCAATTTTTTTTTTAATTTTTTTTAATTTTTTTATCCTTAAGGATTAAAGATGGAAGCATGGTGCAATGTGTTGATCTATTAAGCTTTCTAGTGATCCATGAGGTCGAGCGTTAGGTCAATGACTCCCAAACCGGACGGCTTTAGGGCATTAGTTGTTCAAACACCCCTAAGGACTTATAAGCTCAAATCAACTAGGCTACAAATCAAAACAACCTCCATCTAATCATTTCCCACTTTTCACCTTTTGGGAGAAGTCCTTACTTTTTTTTTTTTTTTTCGGGCCCTCCACCTTTCGGCGCGAGAAATTCAGTGCTTGATGAGGCTAGAATCCCGACTACTCAATGAAAAGGGTTTGTTATCCACCTTTATCAAAATAAAAGCTTTCAATACACTAGTAGCCCAACTGGGATATAAACAATTCAATAATCAACAAAGCATGTACCCCACAAATGAATGCTAGTGTGCTCCTGTGCTAGTGTAGAATCCTAGAGTGAATCTCAAAACAATCGCAAAACATACAAGGAGTATTGAACTCTCAGGTCAAGCAATTTTTAAATTCTAGGCAATATAGTCCTCAAAAGATCAAAATCACAGCTAGTTATGGACCAATCATAGAAAATCCCTCAAATACACAAGTCAAGCTTAAATTTTTGAATTGAAAGCAAACACTGCAATTAACACCCATTACCCCCAAACTTAAATGGCACAGTGTCCTCAATGTGCAGAGAGAACAAAAGGAAAGAGTATACCAGTACAACTAAGGCAAAGAATGTCCGGGACACAAATATCCAAAGTGGGTGGTATAACCCCCCCAAACTTGGAATTGACTGCAGTCTTGAAAAGAAGTAAATAGAAAGGAATAAGGGTGGTCTTGAAAAAAAATTGGGCAGCACTCTCTCTTACTGAAGTCACTGGGATGTACTTGATAAATGGAGCCAATCACAGATAAATGTATCAATATAGAATCCAGGCATCCAAAAATATCATGCATAGAAAAAAAGAAATAATGTACAGCATATCACAGTATCAGGGCCAACAAATTAGCCACAAAAATATCAGAACAGTAGCAATGTAACAGTAATGTATCATAGATTTATCAAATGAGGAGAGTAAAGAGATAGAGAAATCAGGCAGAGGAGGTAGGGCGAGTAGGGTGTGATCCCCATATATCTCTGGATATGTCACGCAGCATAGCTAAGACATCCGCATGGAGAGTAGAAATGTCTGCTCTAAGAAAGACTACTACATCCTCTAATGACTGGACACGCTCTCCTAGGCCGGGTGTCAGAACTGGAGCCTCAGGTATGACTGGATCATAAAACTGTGGTACATCCTGACCCTGCTCCTGAAAATGAACTGGTGACCCAACTGGAGAGTGATGCTGTAACTCCTCTGGAGGCTGCTGCTCTAAGTCTATATCCATATGTGCTGCAGCCGCCGGTGCGACAGCTGGATCGTCCGTTGCTGCTGCTGTTGCTGCCATCTTTGCCTCCTCAGCCTTTGTAGCCTCCTCTGCTGCTAAAATAGCGTCTTCCTCCAAGATCTTGATAAGAGCATTGTAGCTCTTGTTCCAGTCCTTCTTGCTGTGGTGGCAAGCCCCTGACTCAGAATGCTCCTGTGGATGGAAAGGGTAGCGCTGGTCTTGCAGGATCTGAGTAATAAGATGAGAGAAGGGGAGATACTTAGCCCACTTGGGCTTGGCCTTGCTAATATAATCTGTATACAACTTTATCATAACTCTCCAGTAGAGTGCAGGAATAGAGAACCAGTGCCCGGTGTAAAAAGCATAAAAAGCTTCATCATAAATACATTTCGGTATAATATCGAATCGAAAAACCATAAGTCATCGGGCAGATAAGTCCTGGTGGCGAAAGTCTCGCCATCTGCATAGTGGCCAGTAAGGGCAATGACCATGTCTGCATCAGAAGGCCTCCTAAGAATAGGATAATCAAGATTTGGAGGGCAGACATGTGGGCATTGAGAAGATATGGCCAATGTATCAACTGTAATGCAAATGGGATATCCATCAATGGTAGTCTGCAGCTCTGATAGATTACGCGAGGCTGGCCGGAGGTTCTGGTAGAATTTTTGAACAAGTCGTGGGAAAATAGGATAAGTAACTGGCGCCAAAATGGCTAATATGCCATGCCGCTCAATATCGTTAAAAGCTGCCTGGGTCAAGACTGACTGGGAAAAGAAAGTTATGCCAAATACGGACTTATAGGACATCGAAAGGGGTCTGAATTTCCAGATAGGTCGATCTCAGACCTGGCCAAGCTGTGCCAAGCTGTGCCGGTGATGGAGAAGGAGAAGATATATGCTTATCCTCATCAAAATGGGATGAAGATGTAGAGGCGGTAGAGACAGAGCGGTTAGACTGAGCCGGAGCTGGCTCCTCATACTCCTATAACTGCTCATATTGCTCAGCGTGCTCAACCTGCTCTGGACCCTAGGCATGAGAAGGCTCTGCGGGCTCCTCTACTCTCTGCCAGACTCTTGTCTCATACTGTCGACGGGCGACTGTCTTAACCCGTGCCATGGCCTACAAAACAGAAAAGAAACACTTGTAAAATAAGTCAGTAACAGATAATAGAGAATTGAAGCACAGTATATAGAAACATGTATGTCAAGTAAGATAAATAACTCAGAATAAAGTACACGAATCTATGTAAGTGATGACGCAACTAAGTAAACAGTGACTAAGTGAAGCATGCTAAATAGTGTAAGTATGGAATGCATCCAATGTGGAAATCATAGGCATTGGGTATCAAGAAACTAGCATGAACACTATGGATGGTGTGGGAAGTGTCCATATGCAAATCTATAAAGTTCAATTGATCAGGAAAATATGAGATCGATCTCTCTCAGATCGATCAGGACTAAGCTCGATCGATTTTTCTTTGATCGATTAGAGAAAACTTCGATAGATTGAACTATTATTAAGAATTTGAAAAGTCACAGATCTGTGACGTGGATGACACAGGGGGCACCCAAGCAAGCTTGTGGATCCCTGTACACCTCAACAACACAAAAATGGTCACTTGAATAGGCACGTGACCCCTAAAATCTAAATCGAAATCAAAATATATACAAATATATATACACATATATACATATATATATAGAAGCTCAAAATCATCAACAATGGCAACAAATCCAACATAGAATCTCAAATCTAGCATGGAAACATGGAAAATATCAAGATTGAAGCTCGAAATCAAAGATAAAACTCAAACTTACCAAATCGGGGAGAGAAGTGGATCGAGAGAGAGAGATGAGATCTGAGATGAGGGAAAGAGATTCGAAGCTCTGGAAGCTCGTCGGAGGTTCGTCAGAGGTTGGGAAGAAGGTGTGCAGTGGCGAAAGGGAGCTAGGGTTGAGATCGATGTGTAAATCGATCAAAATCACCCTTGGCTTCTATTTTTAAAAACTGTTTCCGACATGTTCGATCGATCTAGAAAATCTCAGATCGATCGAACATAGATCGATCTTGAAGGAACATAGATCGATCTAAGCTTCAAAACGACACAATATTTTTGAAATTTTTTTTTGAATTTTTGAATTTTTTTAAAAAAATATTTTTTTGGATTTTTGAAAATAAATAAAAATAAAAATAAAAATAAAAATAAAATGCTTTTGGATTTTTTTGAAAATATTTTTACAGTAAAAATAAAAATAAAAATAAAGGAAAAATATTTTTGTATTATTTATTTATTTTTTTGTTTTTATTTATTTATTTATTTATTTTTAATAAATTCAAAATTCAAAAAGGCAGTGAAAGTCAAAGTCAAAATCAACAAATGGGCACATATCGATCAATCCAAGATCAATGTGGAAGATACTTCGATCGATCCAACAGGTGAAAACCTGCAGACAAGTTCGATCGATACACCGAGAGGCCTTTTTCATGGGTTTAAAAAAAATTTCTAAGTGTAGAATGAAGATCGATCTGAGGAAAATCTCGATCGATCTTGGAGCACTCAGATCGATCTAAATTGAAGTTCGCTCGATACACAGAGAGTTGATTTATGCTAGAAATTCTCGATCGATGGAACTGAAAGATGATTGGATGTAGAGATGGATGTTCGATCGATCGAACCTCTTTTGAGATTGATCGAACAGGCATAAAATGCTTAATTTTAGAAGGGAAGTGCATGCATTCTCAATCACAGTTCCTAGTCATGTGTATAAACCCAGAATATATCTAGACGACGCAAGAAATGAAAGGTAAAATAGAAATGAGGGAGGAATAGGGTTGTAAACCCTACGAAGTATTGCTAGTCTTTAACATATCTAGCAAGACGTTGGGCTCTTTTAGCCTGGGTCAAATATCTTGTTATGTATCCCCTTCTTGACAGGGTATGGATTTTTGAATCCCACCAAACAAATGGTTCTTTAGAGAACTTGTTAGATTTGATTCAAAAGACATTAATGGTCCTTAGTCTATGCAACTCTTGGGCTTCCATGCCCTTGGAAACTTTGCTTTTGAAACAACATTCTTTGCTTTCAATTTTAAAGATTGATCTTTTGAAGTTTTATGTTCAAGCAAAGACTCAACTTTATCAAATTAATTGGCTATGCATTTTTCAACAACACACACTTCTTCATGTTTGTCTATTGAATTCGGGGTTGGATTAAAGATGTTCAACTTCATCTTCATTAGGCCAAATGAGATTTTCATTATCCCCGTCTTACAATTGATGCTGGCATTTGCGGTTGCCAAGAAGGGACGGCTAAGGATAACTCGAATTTGGCTCTTGGGATTCGGAACCTGCTCCGTGTCTATGACAACGAAATCAACGGGGAAGAAGAACTTATCAATCTTAATCAAAACATCCTTAATGATAGCCCGGGGCTTTTTGATGGATCGGTCGGTAAGTTGTAAAACCACTGACGTCGGTTTCAAGTCTCCTAAGCCTAATTTGACATACACTGAATATGGAAGAAGGTTAACGCTTGCTCCTAAACCTAAGAGAGCCCGATTGATGACATGGTCACTGATGATGCAAGAAATAGTAGGTGAACCAAGGTCCTTAAACTTTTGGAGAGTGTTGTGTTGCAAAATGGAGCTCACTTGCTCGGTCAATACCACTTTTCTTGGTGCTTGGCTCTTGTTCTTCCTCTTTTGGGTGCAAAGATCTTTTAAGAACTTGGCATAAGCCGGAATTTGCTTAATTGCATCCAAAAGCGGAAGATTGATCTTCACTTGCCTAAACATTTCAATGATTTCATTGGTCTTGGTCTTTTGTTTATCAAGAGAAATGGATTCTTTCAAGGCATCCGGAAATGGAGCTCTAGGCTCAAAAGCTTTTTCAAAATCTTTCTTTAAAGAATCTTCAGCACAAGAATTTTTCAAATTGTCACAAGAATTTTTTAAATCATCTTTCAAAACCTTGTTCAAATCATTTTCCATTACTTTTTCAACAAAGGGGTCATGCACATGCAATGAAGGAGGAATATGATGTGAAACGGGACGGGTGACAACTTTGGGTTACATCGGTTCACTCTCTTCATTGGAAATACCTACTTGGTTATCAACAATTCTACTACTTCTCAAGGTCGTCACCGCATTGACATGCTCAATTATGTGACCTTCTAATAAGGAATGAGTCTCCACAACACATTGTTGCTTTGGTGGTGCATTTAAAGGCATCTTCCCTTTCTCTCTAGCATTCAAAGTATTAGCTATTTGCCCGACTTGGGTTTCTAGCTTAGCAATGGATTGGGAATGGGAATGAAGTAATTGAGTGTTTGCCTCTAGAGTGCCTAGAGTGGTCAACACTTTCTCCTCAAATGCAGGTTTCTTTGAGTTTCCTTGGGAATACAATGATTGGTTAGGGAAATGAGAATTGGAGAATTGATTTCCATGTGATGGTTGAAAAGAAGATCTAAAACCTTGGGAACCTTGGCTTTGCATTGGAGGTGGAACCTTAGCTTTGTATTGGAGGTGGAACATACTTGTTTTGAAAACCACCTTGGGTAGGGTTTGCAATTTCTCCTTGGCTTTTCCAAGAGAAGTTTGGATGGTTCCTCCACCCTGGATTATAATGTGAGCCATATGGATTATTCCCTTGGTTAGCAAAGATGGCATTTACTTGTTCATGGTTCTCGCTTTGTGCATATCCATGGGGACAATTGGAAGTAGAATGTAAGACACTTGAACAAGTCATGCAAGATTCATTAGATGCATAATGATGAACATGATTAGGGGAGGAAGATACTTGATTCGTCGAATTTTGGTTGATCAAGAATTGATTAAACCTTTGAGATAAAGATTTCATCTCGGCGGCAATGTCATTGGAATTGTCAACTTGATATAAGCCAACATTCTTCATTCCACCTAAATTTTTATTTTTAGAGGACAAAGATCTGTGCATTGAATTCTCACTCATGCTTTCATACATTTGCCACACATCATTTTCATACTTGTCAAGATAAGAACCACCTATAGATGTATCAACCATACCCTTGTACTTTCAAAGAAATATTGAACTAGTTGCCACTTAGGTATGTTATGATGTGGGTACTTTCTAAGCAAGTCATTAAACCTTTCCCATGCCTCATGAAATATTTCCCCATCCCCTTGAGAAAATTCATGAATGGAAGTTCTCATGGCATTGGTCTTTGAAACCGGATAGTACTTCTTTAAGAACTCTTGTTGTATTTCTGCCCAAAAAGTTATCGAAAAAGGTCTAAGATTGTTGAACCAATATTTTGCCTTGTCTTTGAGGGTAAAAGGAAAAAGTTTGAGTCTTAACACTTCTTCTGGCATGTCCGTGTATTTTACGGTAGAACACACTTCAAGAAACTCATCCAAATGCTTATAAGGTTCTTCACTTGGAAGTCCATGATAGTTGGGAAGCATTTGAATGGTTTATGGTTTAATCTCATAGTGATGTGCTCTAAATGGGGGCAATTGAATGCAAGTAGGTTGACGACGGCTGTTTGATATATGCCAAAATAATGTAGTGAATGTGTAGTTCAAGAAAAGCCTTTTAGGTCAAATTTAAATTTATAAAAACCACTACTACTAACGTAGCAAGAGTGAGTTGGGATCGTCCCAAGGGATTGAGGGTCACACTAGGTTGAGGAATCAAAATTAGGGTTAGTAGGTTGAGTGATCAAAATAGTGGTTGGTTGGTTGAATTAAACTAGATGCAAATTAAACTAAAGTAAACAATAATGCAATAAAGAGAATAAAAGAGAAAGAGAGAGATCTTGGGGTTCAGAGATCACCACCAAGCATAGCTTTTCTACACCCTTAATGAATGATTAATGAGGGGAAAAACATGTATTGCAACAAAGTGTGTGTGTGGTGGTTGTTTCAACAAGCATGGATGAAAAATTAAACATATATTGTCCAAGCAACATAGTGGATAACACAACATATCAAATTAAGCCATTAATCCTTTCTTTAAGCTCACAATCTAAACACATCACAAGGTTAGAGAAATATCTTGCTTGATTTCATAAGTATGGAACATTAACAACAAGTATGGATTGTCCTCCCATTTAACATCTAACCTACAACTATACTACAATTAAGCTAATGACATGAAATTAAACTAATCAAACTAAGGGAGAGGTACAATCCTTCAAGAAATGAGTATGAACCATCAAATAAACCATAAGAATATGCCATTAAGCACTATGTCTTGACAATCTCTAGATCTATAGCATTAATACACATAGACATGCTTCAATAACACAAGAAATAGAGACAAACACATAAACATCTATTCTAGCGTGCATAGACATATGGATAGAATGAAATGATCAATTGGAAGCATTAAACCATACAAATCATTTAATAAATAAGATTTATATATATAAAAGTGTCAAGACATGTATCACAATACAAATCCCCTCAAAAATACATAAATCAAGATGTAGAAAGCATGCTTAGGGCTAACTCTAGCCCCAACAGGATGTCTAGCCACTCATGGATGATGTCCTCTAACCCTCAAGGGCAAGCTCCATAGACAAAATATGGTACTTGGTTGATGAAGAGTCTCCAATGGTGTTTTTAGCCTCCTCCTCTCCTTTGCTTCCTCACTAAGTATTATCTTCTTTACGTATGTGTATTTGTGTAAAAGTGGCTAATATTCCTTATATAGGTAGGTCAAAAATCACCCCAAATGAGATGGACGCACACCAATAATCCTCTAATGATTAGATATGAGACAACTTTTAATGAGCAGGAATTTAGATTTTCTCGGGATTTGGGAAGTTTGATCGATCAAACTGGTGGTGAGATCGATCGAACATGGCTAAAATCTATCGAATTGAAGCTGGATCGATCCTTAATGGCGGCGCCTTTTTGGATAAAAATAAATCTAAGATATTTTGAAGATATTTTTAGGAAAAGGATAAAAGTAGTTGGTAGGGTGGTACAGCTGGATAAGATCTGGCATGTGGATAAGGACAAGAAAGTTCGATCGATCAGAGAATGATGTTGGATCAATTGAACTTTTGGGATCTCTGATGATGACATCATGGTCTGGATCTATCTTGAAGTACTGAGATCGATGAAAGTTGGATCGATCGAACTTGTATTGAGATCGATCAAAGTTGCTGAAATTCCACCCTTTGCTTCCTTTTGTTCTACTTTGCTCATTTGTTTGATTCATCTCAGAATTGCTTCATTTTTGCTCTTATTTGGCTGAGTTAGCTTATTTTGGGATAAGTACCTGAAAATAGAAATAACACGAAATCAATCTAAAGTGGGAAAATAAGATAGATAAAGGTTCCAGAATACTTAAGCTTAAGGGTTTAAATACGCACTTTTCAATACTCATCACACCCCCAAACTTAAATATTGCTAGTCCCTAGCAATGAACTACAAAGTAAAGGAATGAAATGAACAACTAAACAACTATGAACTAGAAATCAATAAATGGATAACGCCACTTTCGTAGGGAACGCGATTGCATTTAGCATATGCAACAAGCCTTTTAAACCCCTAGGTTACCCTTAGTGGACGAGTAAAGTCTAGTGCGGGTTTCCAGAAATGATACCCACAAACATTAAGCTCATTCTTTCAAAAGAAGCACCAATATTGCAAACAAGCATTAAGAGAAAACTACCTCAATTATGCAATGTTTCAACCCTTTCCAAGCAATCTCCCAAAATCTCAACATCAAGCATGCAAGTATGGTCCTCCACACATCAAGAAAATGATCATGAAAATCAAAACAACTCTAGAATCCTTTTTGAGTGAACCGGCGTCAAATATGTTGCTATCTAAGCCAACTAAAGAAATGATCACATCCTTACCCTCAAATTAGCACACAAATCTAGTATCAATCATCAAGACAAAAAGCGAACCTTTTATTAAAGCTTTATTGTTCTAGGTGCGCTTATTATTTCCACTTGATTTTTTTATTTTTTATTTTTTTTATTTTTAGGATCAAAGATTGAAGCATGGTGCAATGTGTTGATCTATTAAGCTTTCTAGCGATTCATGAGGTTGAACGTTAGGTCAATGACTCCCAAACCAGACGGCTTTAGGGCACTAGGTGTTTAAACACCCCTGAGGACTTACAAGCTCAAATCAACTAGGCTACAAATCAAGACAACCTTCATCTAATCATTTCTCACTTCTCACCTTTTGGGAGAAGTCTTTACTTTTTATTGCTTTTGCAACTTCTTCCTTTTTTTATTTTATTTTATTTTATTTTATTTTATTTTTTTTAAGCAAGTTCAATTATTAACCTAGAGTTTGGGCCCTCCACCTTTCGGCGCGAGAAGTTCAATGCTTGATGAGGCTAGAATCCCGGCTACTTAGTGAAAAGGGGTTGTTGTCCACCTTTATCAAGAATGAAAGCTTTCAATGCACTACTAGCCCAATTGAGATATAACCAATTTAATAATCAACAAAGCATGTACCCCACAAATGAATGCTAGTGTGCGCCTGTGCTAGTGTAGAATACTAGAGTGAATCTCAAAACAATCACAAAATCAGGATGATGTGGACCACAATGCAAGCAAGATATCAAATTTTCAAAAAATTTACTCTTAAATGGCATCCACAAGGCATACAAGGAGTATTGGACTCTCAAGTCAAGTAATTTTTAAATTTTAAGCAATATAGTCCTCAAAAGATCAAAATCATAGCTAGTTATGGACCAATCATAGAAAATTTCTCAAATACACAAGTCATGCTTAAAATTTTGAATTTAAAAACAAACACTGCAAAGCACCATTACCCCCAAACTTAAATGGCAGAATGTCCTCAATGTGCAAATAGAACAAAAGGAAAGAGTATGCCAGTGCAATTAAGGCAAAGAATGGCTGGGACAGAAGTATCCAAAGTGGGTGGCATAGCCCCCCCAAACTTGGGATTAACTGTGCTCCTGAAAATTTTGCACTTGGATAAAACTCATTAGATAACAAAAGGGATAATAACATTGCACAGTGGACATGCAAGTGTAAATGGGATATCAACTGAAAATAGAGAGAGGTAAATGGGTGGTCCTGAAAATTTTGGGCAGTACTCTCTCTTACTGAAATCACTGGGATACATCTGATGGAGTTAAACAGATATATATAAGAATATGAAAATAGAACATCCATAAAGAAAGCATATATAAACCAAAAATAAAGTACAGTACATCCAGTATCAGAGCCGACAGACACGGCTGCAAGAATAATATAATAGTATCAAAAGTATGTAGATATCACAGATATATGGAAAGATCAAGTGGAGGATGTAGGATGGGTAGGTCATGCTCCACGGATGTCTCTGGATAGATCTCTGAATGTAGTCATGACATCCGTGCGGAGGGAAGCAATATCAGCTCTAATGGAGACAGTCTCTGCGCCGATAGATACCACAGCGTCCTCCAGAGTCTGAAGTCGCTCTCCAAAGTCAGATATGTGAGCAGGAGCCTCAGGTGCCGCTGGAGCGGGAAAATAATGATCCTGAGCCTGCTCCTCATCGTGAACGGGTGACCCAATTGGAGAGTGCTACTCTGGGACCTTTATAGGTCGCTCCAAATCAATGTCCATATGTACGACAGCTGGATCGACTAGTATATCGTCCGCTGCCGGGTCTGCTGCTGCTGCTGCCTGCCCCTTTACCTCTAGATCCTCAGCGGCCTCTACAACATCACCCCGCAGAATCTTGATAAGAGCATTGTAGCTCTTATCCCAATCTTTCTTCTTAAAAGAACAGGCCCCAGACTCAGTCTGCTCTCGTGGCTGGAAGGGATAGCATTGGTCTCGTAGAATCTGGGTGATGAGGTGGCCATATTGAAGATACTTAGCCCTTTTTGGGCTTGGCCTTGCTGATGTGGTCGACATACAGCTTCATCATGATGCTCCAGATGAGCGCTAGGATAGATAGCCAATGCCCTATATAGAATGTGTACAGAGATGTCAAATAGTCGTCGCGCCTCTGTGTCTTATAGCCGGCCATGAAGATGTTACGAAACATGACAGAGTCAAAAAACCATAGGTTATCTGGAAGATAGGTCCGGGTGGCATAGGTCTCGCCTCCGGCATAGTAACCTATGAGTAAAATGACCATGTCTGCATATGATGGCTTGTAGAGAGTAGGATATGTGTCCTATAGCTCTGGAGGGCAGACATGTGGATAGTGGCATGATTTGGACAATGTGTCTATAGTGATGTGGATCGGGTAGCCATTAATGGTGGTCCGCAGCTCCGCCAGGTTACTCGGGGCAGGCCAGAGGTTCTGGAAGAACATCCGGACCAACCTCAGGTACACCGGACATGAGACAGGGGCTCATATGGCTGAGATGCCCCGTCGAAAAATATCATCATATGCTGACCGGGTAAGCACCGATCGGGAAAAGAAGTCTGTGTCAAAGACCGACTCATGCGCCACTCGAAGGCGTGAGTATCTATGTAATGGCCGGTCTAACTCTTGGGCTAGCTGAGCTGGCGGTGGTGGTGGAGATGGTATGTGCTCAGCCTCAGCGTCACCCTGTGAAGAAGATGCCTCATCTGAAGACTGTAGGCAGCTGTCAGCTAGAGACTAAGGTGGAGTGGGCTCCTAGGCATGAGATTGACCCGCCTCGTCGTCCAAACTTGGCTTGCCCCTGCGGTGATAGTGTTCGCGAGCTACAGTTTTGACCCTAGCCATAGCCTACAAAATGAAAGCAAAACTTGCAAAACGGGAGTCAGTGCCAACATAAAAAATTAAAGCACAGTTCACAGAATTATGTATATCAAATAGGATAGACAAGACAAATAAGGAACATGAATCTATGTAAGTGATAAGGAATGAGTGTCCTGATGTGAAGCATGCTAGATAGTATAAGTATGGAATGCATCTAATGTGAAAAACATAGGCATTGGGCATGTATGAAATGGCATGAAACATAAGAGATGGTGTGTGAGATGTGTAAAACAAATCTGTGAAGTTTGATCGATCACAAAAATGTGAGATCGATGCAAGTTCGATCGATCAAGAATAAGTGAGAACGATCTGTGACATATCGATCGAATAAAAAGTTTGATCAATCGAACTGTGAAGTGAAACACGAAAAGTCACAGATCTGTGATGTGGATGGCACGAGGCCTTCACGAACATGGTCGTGGGCCCATCAACACAACAAATCAACCTATTGGGTCACTTGGTTCGGCCCATAATCCAAAAATCAAATCAAAATCAAAAAAAATATAAAAAGATATATACATATATATACAGAGAGCTCAAAGCTTCATCAATGGAGTTATTCATCATGAAAACAACCTAGATCTAACAGTTAAAGCATGTGTGCATCAAATCTAAGCTTGAATCAAAGATGTAAGGTTCGAATCTCACCGGAATCAAGAGATAAGTGGAGATGCGAATAGGGGTGAGATTCAAATCAAGATCCGAGAGGAGAGAGAATGATTCGACGCGTGGGATGCTCGCTGGAGTCTCGCTGGAGATGGAGGAGAGTTGGGATGCAGCGGCGAAGGGGGAACGAGGGTCTGAGATTGATTTTTGTGGAATCAATCGAATGACCCTGAATCGATTTTAAAAACATTCCCTTGCCAGTTTGATCGATCGAACTGAATCTTCATATCGATCGAACTGACATCGATCTCTCCTCTTAAGTGACAAAGTATTTTTGTGATTTTTGAAAAAGTAAAATAAATAAAAAGAAAAAGAAAAATATTTTTAGGATTTTTTTTTAGGATTTTTGAAAAATATTTATTTATTTAAATTATTTGTTATTTATTTATTGTTGAAAAATAAAAATGACAATAAAAATTAAATAATAAAATATATACATATATATATATATATATATATATATATATATATATTTTGGAATTTTTGAAATTTAAAACAAAATAAAAACAAAGTCAAAATTGAAAAACAAAGAACAAAGATCGATCTCCCCAAGATTGATCACAGAGTACCTTCGATTGATTGAAAATGTATAGAATTGAAGAAATGTTCAATCGATGAGACAGAGAGGCTTTTGGATGCAGGTGGATGCAGGTTGGAAATTTTTCTAAGTGTTGGAACTGCAGATCGATCCAAGATGAAGTTGGATTGATCGAAGAAGTTTAGATCGATCTAGAAACAAGTTCGAACGATGGGACAGAGAGCTGAAATATGCAGGTTTTGTTTGAACCATTGGACAGATAGTGATTTGGATGCAGTTTTGATGCAGGTGGGAAGTTCGATCGATTGAACTCATTTTGAGATCGATCGAACTTATGCAAGATGCTCAATTTTAATATAAAAGTGCATACAATCCTAATCACAGTTCCTACCAATGTATATGAACCCAAAGCCAATATCTAGAGTTCGCAAGAAATGAAATTAAAGATAGAAATGAGGGAGGAAATGGGTTTTGACACCTTACGAAATGTCTTGCTAGTCTTTAACGTCTCTAGCAAGATGTTGGGCTCTTTTAGCCCAGATCAAACATCTTGTAGTGCATCCCCTCCTTGATGGGGTGATAAGTGCTTTGAACTCCACCCAACAAATGGTTCTTTAAAGAACTTGTTGGATTAAGCTCAAAAGATGTTTTTGGTCCTTGGTCAAGACAATCTTTGGGCTTCCACGCCCTTTCAAAACAAGATTTTGAAACAACTTTCTTTGGTTTCAAGGTTGAAGATGGACTTTTTGAAACTTTGGTCTTACACAAAAACTCAATTGCTTCACTTTTAAGGTCATGACATTTCTCTACAACTTTCACTTCTTCATGCTTGTTAAATGAATTGGGGTTGGATTAAAAATATTCAACTTTACCTTTATGTGGCCAAATGAAATCTTTATTATTCCCGTCCTACAATTAATGTTGGTATTTGCGGTTGCCAAGAAAGGACGGCTAAGGATAACGGGAATTTGGCTCTTAGGATTTGGAACCGGTTCTGTGTCAATGACAACGAAATCAACGGGAAAGAAGAATTTATCAATTTTAATTAAGACATCCTCAATGATACCTCTAGGCTTTTTGATGGATCGGTTGGCAAGTTGTAAAACCATCGACGTCGGTTTCAAGTCTCCTAAGCCTAATTTGACATATACCGAGTATGGAAGAAGATTAACACTTGGTCCTAGGTCAAGAAGAACCCGATTGATGATATAATCACCAATGATGCATGAAGTGGTAGGTGAACTGGGGTCTTTAAACTTTGGAAGAGTGTTATGCTGCAAAATTGAGCTTACTTGCTTGGTTAAGACCACTTTTCTAGGTGCTTGGCTTTTGTTTTTCCTTTTTTGGGTGCACAAGTCTTTCAAGAATTTGGCATAAGCCGAAATTTGCTTGATTGCATCCAAAAGTGGAAGATTGACTTTCATTTGCCTAAACATATCCATAATTTCATTTACTTTGGCCTTTTGCTTTTCATTTGAAATGGATCCTTTTAAGGCATCCGAAAATGGAGTTTTTGGTTCAAAAACCTTTTCAGAATTTTTCTTTGAAGTCTCTTCAACACAAGAAGTTTTCAAATCATTTTGCAAATTTCTCTTTTCAAAATCATTTTTCAACATATTCTCATTTATATGGTCATGCACTTGCAATGAAGGAGGAATAGGATATGAAACGGGACGGGTGTCAACTTGTGGTTACACCGGTTCACTCTCTTCATTGGACATACCCACTTGGTTGTCCACAATCTTTCCACTTCTCAAGGTAGTCACCACATTGACATGCTCTATTGTGTGACCTTTCGATGAGGAATGAGTCTTCACAACACATTGTTGCTTAGGTGGGGCATTCAAAGGCATTTTTCCTTTCTCTCTAGCATTCAAAGTGCTAGCTATTTGCCCTACTTGGGTTTCTAGCTTTGCAATGGATTGAGAATGAGAATGAAGTAATTGTGTGTTAGCCTCTAAAGTTCCTAAAGCGGTCAAAACTTTCTCTTCAAAAGCGGGACTTCTAACATTTCCTTGGGAATATGATGGTTGATTAGGAAAATGAGAATTAGAGAATTGGTTTCCTTGTGATTGGTATGATGATCTAAAACCTTGGGAACCTTGGCTTTGTAGTGGAGGTGGAATATATTTCCCTTGAAAACCGCATTGGGAAGGGTTTGTGCCCTCCCCTTGGTTTTTCCAAGAGAAATTTGGGTGATTCCTCCAACTAGTATTATAGTGATTGCCATAAGGATTGTTCCCTTGATTAACAAATGTTGCATTTACTTGTTCATAATGCTCACTTTGCACATGTCCATGGGGACAATTGGAAGTAGAATGTAAAACACTTGAACAAGTCATACATGTCTCATTAGATGCATGATGAGAATGGTTAGGGAAGGAAGATACTTGATTCGCCGAGTTTTGGTTGATCAAGAATTAATCAAACTTTTGAGATAATGATTTCATCTCGGCGGCAATTTCATTGGAGTGGTCGACTTGATGTAAGCCAACACTCTTCCTACCACTAGAATTTCTACCATTCTTCGAAGATAAAGTACAATGCAAAGAATTTTCACTCATGCTCTCATAAAGATGCCACACGTCATCCTCATGCCTATCAATGTAAGAGCCACCCATGGAAGCATCAACCATGCCCTTGTAATTATCCGATAAGCTCTCAAAGAAATATTGAACTAATTGCCATTTGGGCGTGTCATGATGTATACACTTACTAAGAAATTCATTAAAGCGTTCTCATGCCTCATGAAATGTTTCCCCATCCGCATGTGAAAATTCCCTAATTGAAGTTCTCATGGCATTGGTCTTAGAAACCGGATAGTACTTCTTCAAGAACTCTTGTTGCATTTCTGCCCAAGAAGTTATTGAAAAAGGCCTAAGATTGTTAAACCAATATTTTGCCTTGTCTTTAAGGGTGAATGGAAAAAGTTTAAGCCTTAAGACCTCTTTCGGCATGTCCGTGTATTTTACGGTGGAACATACTTCAAGAAACTCATCCAAATGCTTGTACTTGGAAGTCCATGATAGTTAAGAAGCATTTGTATGGTTTGTGGCTTGATTTCATAGTGGTGTGCTCTAAATGGTGGCAGTTGAATGCATGTGGGTGCATTATATTCATTAGGCATATAGTGATCTCTTAAAGCAAGGAAGGATTAGCAATTGGAGGTGCAACATGGGCAACTTGATTACCTTGAATGATGGGAGGTGGTGGAGCATAGATTGGCCTTGGCATTCCCAATAGGACTTGGCCTTGTTGTTGTGGTGGATAAACAAATGGTCTCGGCATGCCTAATAGAACTTGCATGTTATCATGATGCACATTGGGGTGGAGGATACCATGTTGGTCTATGTGACCACATGGTCCTCATTGTGTCTTTCCATTGATGAAATGGATTGACTAAAACTACCTCTTCCCCTAGGGTTTCGAATAATGGATTCAAGATGAAAATTTAAAGGGATAAGAGAGGGTCTCAATGATCTAGGACCATGCATGCACAATGCAACACAACAAGCAATAACAACAAACACTTCACCTTCACAACAAATCAACAATCAACAAACTTCTTCCACATTCAATGTTCTCATACTCCCATGCTATCAACAATATGCAAGAAAAGTAAATTTGCCTTCACGTGGGCTCACGATTTACCTAAGAATTGAAATACAAGCCTCCACACGGGCCGACGATTTAACTAAGGGTTTGAGTAAGAAAAAACTCACAAAGGTCCTTTAGCATTTCAACTCCAATTTTTTTTAACCTTTAGCTTAGCAATTTTTTATGATTTTAGCCTTTTTCCTTACTTGCTTAGCTCCTTTGCTTGCTTCCTAGCTCAATACTCCTAGTTAAACAAGAACAAACACAATAAGTAATAAAAAATTGAAAACAAAGTAAAGACACGATCAAAAGAGTGCTAATTCATAATTGATTCCACAAATACGACGTTACCAATCAATCAATCAATCCCAGGCAACGGCGCCAAAATTTTGACGACAGCCGCTTGATATACGCCAAAATAATGTAATGAATGTGCGGTTCAAGAAAAGCCTTTTAGGTCAAATTTAAATTTATAAAAACCACTACCACCACTATTACTAATGTAACAAGAGTGAGTAGGGATCGTCCCAAGGGATTGAGGGTCGCACTAGGTTGAGGAATCAAAATTAGGGTTAGTAGGTCGAGTGATCAAAATAGTGGTTGGTTAGTTGAATTAAACTAGATGCAAATTAAACTAAAGTAAATAATAATGCAATAAAGAGAATAAAAGAGAGAGAGAGAGATCTTGGGGTTTAGAGATTATCACTAAGCATAGCCTTTCTACACCCTTAATGAATGATTAATGAGGGGAAAAGCATGTATTGCAACAAAGTGTGTGTGTGGTGGTTGTTCCAGCAAGCATGGATGACAAATTAAGCATATATTGTCTAAGCAACATGGTGGATAGCATAACATATCAAATTAAGCCATTGATCCTTTCTTTAAGCTCACAATACAAATACATCACAAGGTTAGAGAAATATATTGCTTGCTTTCATAAGTATGGAACATCAACAACAAGCATGGATTGTCCTCCCATTTAACATCTAAACTACAACTATACTACAATTAAGCTAATGACATAAAATTAAACTAATTAAACTAAGGAAGAGGTACAATCCATCAAGAAATGAGTATGAACCATCAAATAAACCACAAGAACATGCCATTAAGCACTATGTCTTGACAATCTCTAGATCTATAGCATTAATACACAGAGACATGCATCAATAACACAAGAAATAGAGACAAACACATGAACATCTATTCTAGCATACATAGACATATGGATAGAATGAAATGATCAATTGGAAGCATTAAACCATACAAATCATTGAATAAACAAGATCTATATATATAAAAGTATCAAGACATGTATCACAATACAAATCCCCTAAAAAATACATAAATCAAGATGTAGAAAGCATGCTTAGGGCTAACTCTAGCCCCAAGAGGATGTCTAGCCACTCATGGATGATGTCCTCTAACCCTTAAGGGCAAGCTCCATATAAGAAATATGGTTCTTAGTTGATGAAGAGTCTCCAATGGTGTCTCTAGCCTCCTCCTCTCCTTTGCTTCCTCACTAAGTATTATCTTCTTTATGTATGTGTATATGTGTAAAAGTGGCTCATATTCCTTATATAGGTAGGTCAAAAATCACCCCAAATGAGCTGGGCGCTCACCAATAATCCTCTAATGATTAGATATGAGACAACTTTTAATGAGCTGGAATTTGGATTTTCTCAGGATTTGGGAAGTTCAATCGATCAAACTTGTGGTGAGATTGATCGAACATGGCTGAGATCTATCGAATTGAAGCTGGATCGATCCTCAATGGCGGCGCCTTTTTGGATAAAAATAAATCTGAGATATTTTGAAGATATTTTTGGGAAAAGAACAAAAGTGGTTAGTAGGGTGGTATAGCTAGATAAGATCTGGCATGTGGATAAGGACAAAAAAGTTCGATCGATCAGAGAATGATGTTGGATCGATCAAACTTTTGGGATCTCTGAAGATGACATCATGGCCTGGATCTATCTTGAAGTGCTGAGATCGATGAAAGTTGGATCGATCGAACTTGTATTGAGATCGATTGAAGTTGCTGAAATTCCACCCTTTGCTTCCTTTTGCTCTACTTTGCTCCTTTCTGTGATTTATCAAAGAATTGCTTCATTTCTGCTCTTATTTGGCTGAGTTAGCTTATTTTGGGGATAAGTACCTGAAAATAGAAATAACACGAAATCAATCTAAAGCGGAAAAATAAGATAGATAAAGGTTCTAGAATACCTAAGCTTAAGGGGTTTAAATGTGCACTTTTTAGCGCTCATCATAGGTGCATTGTATTCATTAGGTACATAATGGTCTCTTAAAGTAATGGGAGGATTGACATTCGGTGGTACTACTCGAACACGTTGATTAACTTGAACCATGGGAGGTTGTGGAGCAAAAATTAGCCGAGGCATTCCCAATGGAATTTGGCCTTGTTGTTGTGGTAGGATGAATGGTCTAGACATGCTTAATAGTACTTGAATATTTTCATGATGCACATTAGGGTGGAGGATGCCTTGTTGGTCTATGTGACCAAGGTCCTCCACATAGTTGTCATTTAATTCCTCTATTGGTGAAATAGAGTGATGCGAACTACCACTTCCCCTAGGATTATGAACAACCGATTCAAGATGCAAATTAGGAGGGACAAGAGTAGGATTTAATGACCTACGACCATGCATGCACTAGCAAAACAAATAACAAGCAAATAACAATTACTTCTCCCCCACAACAAATCAATCAACAAACATTCTCCACATACATTGGTCTCATACTCCCATGTTTGATCAATATGCAAAGTAAAAGTAAATTGCCTCCATGAGGGCTCACGATTTATCTATGAAATGAAAAACTTGCCACCACGCGGGCCGATGATTTAACTAGAGATTGAATTAGAAAGATCTCACAAAGGGTCCATAAGCAACTTCAATTTATTTTCAATTTCCAAGCTTTGCTATGTTTTGCAAATTTTTAGATTTTAGCTCCTTTTTGTGCTTTGGCTTAGCTTCACTTGGCTTCCTTACTTCCTTTGCTCTTTAATTCCCTTTGCTTGACTCTCTTAGCTCAATGCACCTAGCCAATCAAGAACAAACACAATAAGTAACAAAAAAGAAAATAAAGTAAAGACACGATTAAAAGAGCACTAATTCCTATTTGTTTCCACAACAATATAGCATTGCCAATTCTATCCCTGGCAACGGCACCAAAAACTTGACGCTATCACGTGGCACCAACATTTAAAAGTGCATAAAGAATGTGAGTGTGCAATATGGCCAAGTTTTAAATTTATAAAAGCCACTACTACCTCTAACTAAAAATATAGCTAGGTTGAGTAGGGATCGTCCTAAGGGGTTGTGGGTATGTTTGCAATGGAAACAATGTATAGGGTTAGTAGCTCAAATGATCAAAAGGTTGGTTTGTTTGGTTGATTAAACTACAATGCAATTGAAATTAAAGCAAGTAAAAGATAACAATTTAGAATGAAGAGAAAAAGATATAGAGGAGAGGACTTGGGGTACTAAAGTTTACCACTAAGCTTGACTTCACTAGACACTAGCAATTGTAAATCAATGGCGGAAATTGAATTGTAACTTGTGTGTGTGTGTGACATTAATTGAAACTAGGCATGGATGACAAATAAGTATAGATTATCTAGCCAATTAAAATGAAAAGCACAACCTATCAAATGAGACCAAAATCCATTCAATGAAATCACAATTTATGAACACACAACTATCTAGAAGCATACACCATTTGCATTCATAAGTATGGAACACCAACGAACAAGAATAGATTGTCCACCTATCTATGAATCTAAGGCAACTACACTACATCTACACTAAAGACATGGAAATTAAACTAAGTGAGCTAAAGGTGTGGCACAATCCATCAAGAAACAAGTGTGAACCATCAAATAAATTACAAGAGTGTTCAATTAAGCACTATGTTTTGACCATCTCTAGATTAACTTCATCCATACACATAGATATGCATAAACTCCACTAAATCTAGAGAAAAGCACATGAATCATCCATTCTAGCATACATAGACATATGGTTAGAAATATATAATCAATTGAAAACATTAATCCATACACATCATGTAAAAACTACAAGATATATATATAAATCTAAGATTAAAACATTTATTACAAGTATATCTCCAAAAATATAGAAAACACTAGGTCTAGGAAGCAAACTTAGGGGCTACTCTAGCCCCAAGTAGATGTCTAGCCACTCATTGAAGTAGTCATCCAACCCTCAAGAACTATCTCCATGGTAGGAATGACCTCCTTCTTGATGGAAACCCTAAAAGAATGGATGAACTCCCAAAGATGTGTAAAAGCTCTCTAGTCTCTAGCCTCCTCTCCAAGATATGAGATATGATATGTGTAACGAAGAGATGCTCAATCTTTTTATTTGAATGGCTCAAAATCTTTATTTATGAGGCTCAAGTGTCACACCCAATGGTATAGATTCGTGCACTAGGGTCCTTGCAATGATTGCACCACGAGCCAACTTTTAATGAGCTGGAATTTATTTTATTTCAGACTTGAGGAGGTTCGATCGATCGAACTATTTTGAGATCGATTGAACTAAGGTGAGATCCATCAAATGTTGCAGAGATTGATCATCTTTGGCGGCACCTTTTTGAATAAAGACAAATCTCTGAGATATTTTGGGATATTTCGGGAAAGTGACAAGAGTGGTAGGTGGGGTGGTAGGAGTGGATAAGATCGAATAATTTCGATCGATCTAAGAAGGGTTGGATTGATCGAAGATGGTGAGATCTTTTGGATAAGGACAATTACTTAGATCCATCTTGATATGTCTAGATCGATGTTGCTCTAATCGATTGAAGGAATGTTGAGATCGATCGAACTTGCTGTTTTTTCACACTTTGCTTCCACTTTGCTCCTTTTTTCCATTAAGCTTGACATTGCTTCTTTTAAGCTCTTATTTGACTGAATTAACTTATTTTTGGGATAAGTACCTAAAAAGGGAAATAACATGAAATTAGTCTAAGACGCGAAAATAAGATGGATAAAGGTCCTAGAATACCTAAGTTTAAGGGGTTTAATTGCGCACTTTTCAACGCTCATCACTAGGGTTTGGGAGAATTTCGATTTTTGGGAGGCCTTAGGGCTCATTTTGCTAGCTTCAATAAGGTAGCGGTTTTCTTAATGTCTAAGTTTGATTCAATTTGAGCAAATTCTATTACTTTTGATATATGTTGTAAATCATGAAATTTGATATAAACTTGTTGAGTTGTGAATGTCTCTATATGTGTAAATTATGAGTTGTTTAAATCTTGAGTTGATGGCTTACTTAATTTTGTTATCTGAAAATTTTGAGAATTCATGAACATGCCTTGCTAAGGAAAGAGATGTCCTTGTTGTGTTGATCTTTTAAGTATTCCATGGATGTTACTTGACTCTTATAAGATGAACTGATGATACTATTGGTGTAATAGTGATGAACGTATGATTTGAGGTTGAAAATTATTACAATGCATACCATGGAATAAAAAGGGGATTTAGAGGTAATTTGAAAGGAAAATTTATTTTATTTAAAATGTGAAGTTTCTTTAAGGAAGGGAAGTGTTTTTTTAAAAAAGAACCAGATTTCGTGAGTCCGGGGCTACGTTGACCTAGAGGGAGCATGGCAAGGTTTAGGGCGTGAAAAAGTTGATACTAGGCCCTTAACGGTTGCCAGGCATTGCCAGAAATGGAACCGGGGATAGTTATCAATCTTGCCTCGGTAAAGTCAGTTAATGGGTTTTCGAAAAGTGAAAGATAGGTCGGTATAAACCAGGTTTGGGATAGGTGCATCATATTCCATATCATACACATCATTTTGTAGAATTGTGTTATGTGCTAAGTTTGTTGCCTATAAGTTATAAATGTTATGTGGACTCCCATTGCATAACCCTGATTACTTATCATTCCTTTATGTGTTATGTGGCTCAAGGGAGTCCAAAACTAACGCCTTAGGGAACTTCTACTGAGTTTTATGCTCACCCCTTTTTTAATAACATTTTTCAGGTCATGACAAAGAAGTAACAAATGACAATCCACCACCAGTTTAGTCAGGTTGACGGATTTGGACTTTTTTGTGCTTAATGTGTATTTTAACCCTTTTCTTGTAACTAATTATAAGGATCATTTTATATCTTTCACATGGTTGGAAGTGGTGCCTTAAGGCCATATATTTGATGTATGACGGATTTGTTTAATTCTAATGATGTATTAGACTCGTTTATGGTCCTATTTGATTTTAGTACCACTTAGTTGTGTTAGTTTCATCATTATATAGAAGATTTGGGACAGGTTTGGGCTTTGAGTTAGGTTACTAAGGGAACAAAGTAGTGCCAAAGTGCACAAAATCATAATTTTAGGCTGTTTGGGGCTATTTTGAGGTTCTGGCCATCTTGAACCGATTCAGCCCCATTGAACCATTCAAGGGGTGCATTTGTTTCATGTATGGGCATACTATCCATCTTGAACCGGTTTAAGTCCCCCAGTGTGTGCATTTTGGTTGTCGACTTATCAGCCTTGATCATTTGACTTCAGATGGTCATAACTTCTTCATTCTGAACCCAAATAGGGTTATTCTTGTGTCTATTTTCAAGTATTTTGAGTTAAATTTCCAATAAGACCAACCTCATCCTTAATTTCCATTCATGTTGAGCGTTATGGTTGTTTTAGTGGATAGTGTTAGAATTTGCCTTGAACCGGCAAGGGCGCTTTTGGGAATTCATATCCGGCGACCGTAGAACTTCACCAAGTGCCATGGAATCATTAAGAATGATTATTTTAAACCTCATTTGGTTAATTTAAGAATGGATTACACTCTAAAATTATAAAATGACCATTTTGCCACTAGTGTGTCCTCGGGTTTGGTTAAGGACCCGATTAGCAATCTGGACCCCCGGTTTATGTTGTTACAAAATGGTATCAGAGATTTTGGTTTGAAAACCTAAGGACGACAGGTAGGGTTGACCTAAGTGGAACTTGAGTTGATTTAGAGGTATTGACTGTTAAAGTATTTAATGTTTTGAGAAGCATGTTTACCTGTTACTTTGTGTTTACAATTTTAAAGGCATGCTTAATTACTAAGTGTTTACGCGTTTAAATGCTAAAATTTGTGTTACATGGCCATGCATATGAAGTAGTTATATGATCCAACTATGAAGATGAAATGGGAATGTATTTGAAAGCATGTTATATGTGATAAGATAGCAAGTTGTGAGCACGGATTGGTGCAAGTGTGTAGTGTATGAAATGATGATGAGGATAAAAGGGATATTTAATTTCACATAATAATTTAATGGACTTATTATTTAAACTTATGTGATAGGACACGGTTGTGTCAAAGGTTATGCTTCGGTTATTGTGTATCTATATAAGTATGTCTTGTGTATATACCTATTTTCTTGTGTGTTTATACGGTCAAGCATAGGATGGTTGTGTGAGTTTTGACCTGAGTAAGTGAGGAGCTCGGTTGCTTTAGGGTTATTTGGGTACCAGTTTTTATCGAACAAATTGCTTGGTCTTGTAACTCATGGATTGAGCTATTTGGTGTGTAGTCATTTTGATTTCCTTGTTGCATTTGAGTAATGCTTAGAGCACGACTTCAGAATGGGTTTGTATTTCATGGTATGGTGTCCTTATTGTGCGTGAGTTTCATGCATCGGCGGATGGGTTCCTGTGACTGTGGAGGTTAGGTGTGTGAGTAAGGGTTTTGAGGGAGAAAGGTATAACCTTAGGGGGTTAGTGTTTGTGACTTAGTCACAGTTTGGTGCAGAGGTTCTTTTCGAATCAGTCGTGGTAGGTGTGACAGAGGTTGTTTTAGTCACGAGTGCAGTTTATAGGTTGTAGAGGTGTTTTGGGGTTTTCTGGTAAGGTCTAAGGAAGCGTGTTGGTTTTGACTGTCGTTGGGACTTGTTGGATTCTATGAGTCTAGGGTGGCGGAAGCATTGACGGGAGTTATGCCTGTGCCGGGTGATCGATTGTTTGCTGTGATTCAGTCTGTGGGTAGTGAGAGCTTGTTTTAGGGACTGGTTTGTCGAAGGGTGATTCCCATTCTGAGAAACTGCAAGAGTACGTCGCAGATAATTAACTCTTGGTGAGTTAATTGCATGGCTCGATTAATGAGCAGGTTTTTGGGTTGGCACGGTTATTGAGAGAGTCTTGAGGTGGGGTATAGTGGTCAATTGTAGCTGTGTAGTGCAGGATTGCACGATAAGGTAGATAGTATGTGGTTAACGGTATGCTTGGTCATTTACGGATAAAACGATAGATGAAAAGTATTGTGTATCAAATGGGCTGTGTTTTGGAAATTAGAAGTTGTCGGCTAGAGTTGTATTCCAGGTATATTTAAAGTATTAGGTGATTGTGCTGGGTGTTTGAGGATTCAAGTGATAGACTGTTGATTTAAAATGAATTGATTACATCGTTGATGGGTTTGAGGTGACAATTGAGTGTGGAGCATTCTGGTTTTTATGCTCATTTTTGTTTTGAGGATTTGTCGACATGACATTGGCGTATGGACATTTTTTTTTAGTGGTAAATAGTGGCTGTTGTAGGGAAGTACCGAGAATGATGCTTATTATCTTGTTATGATGGTGTTAAATTAAGGATGTGTAAGAAAGAATTCCTTAGTAGTGGTTTGATGGTCCGGTGGGATGATAGGTTTGAACTGTTATTAGAATAAGTAGTAGTAGAGATGTTATAGTGTAATGGTATAGTGTTTAATGCTGATAAGCAGAACGGTTCAAGGTATGATCCGAATGTGGTTTGGAGATTATGAGTTGTTTGTTATGTGCTAACTGGTATGTGATGGGATTGTGCTCCAGTTGAGGTGATTGCTGACTGTTTAGTCCTTCGAGCCAGTGAGAGCGGTGTTGCCATGTAGGCATCTTTTTCTTTTAAAGAGTCAGTGGGTTGTTGTGACTGAGGTCACAGGTCTTGTGCGCACGGTGACCGAGGCAGTGTCACCTGGGTAGGCAGAGATGACGTAGATGGTAAAGTATCTTTTTATGGTGTAGAGGTTGTTGGTTAGGAGTAACTGATTCTAGGTAGGACGGGACGCGGTGTCTGAAGGGCTGTGATTGTTTCTAGTGTTAGTGTTCCGTGAGCGTCTGTGCTCTTACCTAAATGGTTTTGGTTTGAAGGGGTATCGCGGTGTACCATACACGAGGTTTTTATGTTGAGAGTGTGTGACGGTCCATTGTGGCGAGGTCGCCTGGAATCGAGGTTGTAGTCCCGTGTGTGTTTCCAGTTGGTTCTTCACCTAATGTATGAGGAATTAGTTCATCTCAAGTGAGATTGGGTGTCCATGGTTGGACAATTGGTGAGTAACGTGTGATTGGGTGTCTGGTTCATTCAGGTGCGAGTTGTCAGTTTCTTGTGAGGGCGGGGTTCATTACTCTTTCCGTTTGTTCTGGTCCTGATAAGGATGTCATTTGTCATAAGCCTTGTTATCCATCTAGGAGTTGTGTACGTCCGTGGATGGACGGACCTGTATGTGAGTTATTGTGCTGTTAGAGTTCATCGGTAAATGTTTGATTGAATCGGTCAACTTACTCCCACTGAGGGAGGTGGAGTTTTGGTTTTGTGGTGCTTGTTCTGGAAGTAGTCTTGATCGATGGTGTGTGAGGCATGAGTTACCGTATAAGGATTGTATGTTCCCAGTGTCTAGTACTAGTGGTGATGGCTAAGGGATGTGTCGTGAACTGGGAGTTCAAGGACGATTAAGTGATGAGATGTGAGTCATGTACTTGGATGTTTTTATAAGCATTTAATTCGAGCAATGTCTTGAGGATAAGTGTCGATGTTACCTTAGAATTTTGTGATTAGAAAAAGTGAATGTGTCATTCTATTGAAGGATAATCGTAGTGATTGGCTTTGGTTTTGGGATCTCGAGTATGAGATATTCGCATTATGCATTCTGAAGAGGTAAAATTTGAATTGAGGGATTTTAGGGAGTCGTTTACATGGTATGGGTGTTATGAAGAGATCAGAGATCTTATGCGCTAGTCGATGATTATAGCACTTGGTGACGGATTTTTATTAGCCTGTTATGGGTTGTGTGATTAAGGTATGATCGAATTTTAAAGCTGGTATGTGATTGTATAGTTGTTGTGGTTATGTAAAGCCATGGATTGATTAGAGAGTGGATCTTGTGGTTGTTTTGTGGACTGTGTGAGACTATATTTGAGGTTTGGACCTGAGGACAGGAACGACATATGTACTGAGATTAGATGGAGGATGAGAATGGCCTGGCCAACCATTTCTCCTGAATTAATCCCTCTTTAGTGCGATGTCGAGTCAAAGATCAATGATTGTTTCGAGTTGTTATAAATATTAAGAGTATTGTATTGGGTGTTGTGTCAGTGTGATGGTGTAGATTTTGGAAGTTGTCTCGGGTGACGAGGTGGGTTAGGTGGGACCAAGTGTCCGATAATGTGTTTGTGGTACAACCATTGATTATTGAGGATCTCGTTTTGAGGATTTATGTCTAGGATATAGGATAGTACGTTTTATTGTTCTGGTGACTCATGATTATGTAGTCATTGGGAGATTAATTGTTTAGTTTTCTTGAAGTTGTCCAGTATGATGATTGTCGTATGGTGCGGTGGTGTAGCTATGCGGTAGATAGTGAGTGCTTGGTCTAACGGGGACATGTAGATTTGAGTTGAGCTTATTTGTGAGATGAACGGGGTTCTTTGTTTGGGATTTTGTGTGCCCTTTTGAAGGACGAGTCGAGATGGGATATTGTCATATTCAAGGGTCTTGTGACCGTTCTTCTTTTGGGTCAGAAGCCTTGTGTAGCAGTGTAGAGGGGACCAGTATTGATTTTAAGTCGAGTATAAAATCCAGCGGGTTTTGTGTATGATGTTGTGAGTGACGAGTATCCGCATAGGGTGGTGAGCAGTGGGTTTTCTAACAAGAATGTGTGATTGCCTATTGGAGTTTGGTGTCAAAGGCAATATGATTATTGAGTTCTTAGTCTTGTGGTCTTGTGAGGTTACTTGTGGTTGTAAGCCTCCTTTTTTTTAAAGAGGGTAGACTTCGAGGATGAAATCTTTTAAGGAGGGTAGAATGTAATGTTTCCAATTTTTACCATTGTCCATTTTCTGGAATTTTCTGAATTTTTCGAGGGTAATTTTATTTTTTCTCGTTTTGCGTGCCACGCGGGTCTCGAGAGCCATTTTAGTCATTTTCTTGAATCAAGAAATTTAGAAATGTAATTTTAATTATTTTGAGTCAGTTAGAGTTGACGAAATCATTTTTTTTTTGAATTTTTGGAAGTCGAGATGATTTTTGGTCTCAGGAACCTCTCCCGGTTTTGCCGTTTGTATAGAAGGGCATTGTGGACTTTTCATGCGTATGTACACATATGTGTATATATATATATATATATATTGGGAGATATTTAGTAGGACAAGGTTGGCATTGTGAGGGATGAATGAGGGCTTGTTGGTAACTTTGCAAAAAGTTGGTAACCACAAAATTTTGACACTTGGCATCTTATGCACCATAGCCCATTTAGAGGACTTGGAAAGCCTCCCCATCTCTCTTCATTTTCAGCAAACCCCCTCCATTTCTCTAGTCTTCTTTTTCTCTATCTGTATCTATTTTTACACCTTATGCACCATTATATAAAGCTTAAATTAGGAGGGCTTATGGTAAGATTTTGGGAAGGCCAAAAAAAGAAAGTTGAAGATCATGTCAAATGCCACATTTTGAGACCATAGTTGGTAGGGTTTGGGAGAATTTCGATTTTAGGGAGGCCTTAGGGCTCGTTTGCCTAGCTTCAATGAGGTAGGGGTTTTCGTAATGTCTAAGTTTTGATTCAATTTGAGCAAATTCTATTACTTTTGATATATGTTGTAAATCATGAAACTTGATATAAACTTGTTGAGTTGTGAATGTCTCTATATGTGTAAATCATGTGTTGTTTAAATCTTGAGTTGATGGCTTACTTAATTTTGTTATGTGAAAATTTTGAAAATTCTTGAACATGCCTTGCTTAGGAAAAAGATGTCCTTGCCGTGTCAATCTTTTAAGTATTCCATGGATGTTACTTAACTCTTATAAGATGAATTAATGATATTGTTGGTGCAATAGTGATGAACTTATGATTTGAGGTTAAAAATCATTACAATGCATACCATGGCATAAAAAGGGGATTTAGAGGTAATTTGAAAGGAAAATTTGTTTCATTTAAAATGTGAATTTTCTTCAAGGAAGGGAAGTGTTTTTTTTTAAAATGAACCGGATTTCACGATTTCGGGGCTAGCTTGACCTAGAGGGAGCGCGGCCGGGTTTAGGGCGTGAAAAAGTTGATACTAGGCCCTTTAACGATTGTTAGGCATTGCCAGAAATGGAACCGAGGATAGTTATCAATCTCGCCTCAGTATAGTCAGTTAAATGGTTTTCGAAAAGTAAAAGATGGGTCGGTATAGACCAGGTTTGGGATGGGTGCATCATATTCCATATCAAGCACATCATTTTGTAGAATTGTGTTATGTGCTGAGTTTGTTGCCTATAAGTTATAAATGTTATGTGGACTCCCATTGCATGACCCCGATTCCTTATCATTCCTTTGTGTGTTACGTGGCTCAAGGGAGTCCAAAACTAATGCCTTAGGCAACTTTTACTGAGCTTTATGCTCACCCTTTATTAATAACATTTTTCAGGTCATGGGAAAGAAGTGATAGACGACAATCCCCCACCAGTTTAGTCAGGTTGACGGATTTGGATTCTTTTGTGCTTATTGTGTATTTTAACCCTTTTGTTGTAAATAATTATAAGGATAATTTTATATCTTTCACATGGTTGGAAGTGGTCTTGAGTCCATTCCTTTGTATTTTGTGGTCTCATCATGATTTTAGTATCCATGTAAGGCCTAAAGGCCATGTATTTGATGTATGACAGTTTTGTTTAATTCAAATGATGTTTCAGACTCGTGTATGGTCCTATTTGATTTTAGTATCACTTAGTTGTGTTAGTTTCATCATTATATGGAAGATTTGGGATAGGTTTGGACTTTGAGTATGGTCACCAAGGGACCAAAGTAGTGCCAAAGTGCACAAAATCACAATTGTAGGATGTTTAGGGCAATTTTGAGGTTTTGGCCATCTTAAACCTGTTCAGCCCCATTGAACCGTTCAAGGGGTGCAGTTGGTTCATGCATGGGCAAAATACCCATCTTGAACCGGTTCAAGTCACCCAGTGTGTGCATTTTGGTTGCCAGCTTATCAGCCTTGATCACCCCTGACTTCGGACGGTCATAACTTCTTCGTTCTGAATCCAAATAGGTCATTCTTGTGTCCATTTCAAGGATTTTGAGTTAGCTTTCCAATGAGACCTACCTTATCCTTAATTTCCATTCATGTTGAGAGTTATAGTTGTTTTAGTGGAATAGTGTCAGAATTTGCCTTGAACCGGTAAGGGCGCTCTTGGGAATTCATATCCGGTGGCCGTAGAACTTCACCAAGTGTCATGGAATGATTAAGAATTATTATTTTAAACCTCATTTGATAAGTTTAAGAATGGATTACCCTCTCACATTGTAAAATGACCATTTTGCCCCTAGTGTGTCCTCGGGTTTTGTTAAGGACCCGATTAGTGATTCAGATAACCGGTTTAGGTCGTTACAAAATGGTATCAAAGCTTTAGGTTTGAAAACCTAAGGACGATGGGTAAGGTTGACTTAAATGGGACTTGAGTTGATTTAGAGGTATTGACTGTTAAAGTATTTAATGTTTTGAGAAGCTTGTTTACTTGTTACTTGCTTACGTGTTTACAATTTTGAAGGCATACTTATTTGCTTAGTGCTTATGTGTTTAAATGCTAAAATTTGTGTTACATGGCCATGCATGTGAAGTAGTTATATGATCCAACTATGAAGATGAAATGGGAATGTATTTGAAAGCATGTTACACGTGATAAGATAGCAAGTTGTGAGCACGGATTGTGTAAGTGTGTAGTGTATGAAATGATGATGAGGATGGAAGGGATTTTTAATTTCACATAATAATTTTATGGAATTATTGTTTAAACTTCTATGATAGGACACGGTTGTGTCAAGGGTTATGCTTCGGTTATTATGTATATATATAAGTATGTCTTGTGTATATACCTATTTTCTTATGTGTTTATACAGTCAAGCATACGATGGTTGTGTGAGTTTTGACTTAAGTAGGCAAGGAGCTTGGTTGCTCTAAGGTTGTTTGGGTACCAGTTTTTATCAAACGAATTGCTTAGTCTTTCAACTCGTGGATTGAGCTATTTGGGGTGTAGTCATTTTGATTTCTTTATTGCATTTGTGCAGTGCCTAGAGCACGACTTCAGAATGGTTTCGTATTTTATGGCATGGTGTCCTTGTTGTGTGTAAGTTTCATGCATCGGCGGATGGGTTCCTGTGACCGTGGAGGTCAGGTGTGTGAGTAAGGGTTTTGAGGGAGAAAGCTATAACCTTAGGTGGTTAGTGTTTGTGACTTGGGTCACGGTTTGGTGTGGAGGTTTTTTTTGAACCTGTCGTGGTAGGTGTGACAGAGGTTGTTTGAGTCACGAGTGTAGTTTATAGGTTGTAGAGGTGTTTCGGGTTTTTCTGGTACGGTCTAAGGAAGCGTGTTGGTTCTGACTGTCATGGGGACTTGTTTGATTTTGTGAGTCTAGGGTGGTGTAGGCATTGACGGGAGTTATGCTTGTGTCGAGTGATCGTTTGTTTACTGTGTTTTAGTCTGTGGGTAGTGAGAGCCTATTTTAGGGACTGGTTTTTCGAGAGGAGATTACCATTCCGAGAAACTGCAAGAGTAGTCGCGGGTAATTAACTCTCATTGAGTTGATTGCATGGCTCGGTTGATGAGCAGGTTTTTGGATTGGCACGGTTATTGATTAAGTCTTAAGGTGGGGTATAGTGGTTAATTGTAGCTGTGTAGTGCAGGATTGCTCGATAAGGTAGATAGTATGTGGTCAACGGTATACTTGGTTTTTTACAGATAGAGGGATAGATAAAAGGTATTGTGTATCAAATGGTTTGTGTTTTGGAAATTAAAAGTTATGGGCTGGAGTTATATTTCATGTATGATTAGAGTATTAGGTGATTGTGTTGGGTGTTTAAGGATTCAAGTGATAGACTATTGATTTAAAATGAATTGATTGCGTCGTTGATGGTTTTGAGGTGACAGTTGAGTGTTGAGCATTCTTGTTTTTATGCTCATTTTCTTTCTTTTTTTAGCATTTGTCGGTATGGTATTGCCGTATGGACTTTTTTTTCTAGTGGAAAATAGTGGCCGTTGTAGGGAAGTACAAAGAATGATGCTTATTATCTTGTTATGATGGTTTTATATTAAGGATGTGTAAAAAGAATTTCTTAGTAGTAGTTTGATGGTCCTGTGGGATGATAGGTTTAAACTGTTATTGGAATGAGTGGCAGTAGAGATGTTATGGTGTAATGGTGTGGTGTTTAGTGCTGATGAGTAGAACGGTTTAAGGTATGATCTAAATGTGGTTTGGAGATTATGAGTTGTTTGTTGTGTGCTAATAGGTATGTGATGGGATTGTGCTCCAGTTGAGGTGATTGCGGACAGTTTAGTCCTTCGAGCCAGTGAGAGCGGTGTTGCCATGTTGGCATCTTTTTCTTTTGAAGAGTCAATGGGTTGTTGTGAGTGAGGTCACGGGTTTTGTACGCATGGTGATCAAAGCAGTGTCGCCTGGGTAGGCAGAGATGAGGTGGATGGTAAAGTGTCTTTTTATGGTGTAGAGGTTGTTGGTTGGGAGTGACTGATTCTAGGTAGGACGGGACGCGGTGTCTGAAGGGCTGTGATTGTTTCTAGTGTTAGTGTGCCGTGAGTGTCGGTGCTCTTACCTGATTGGTTTTGGTTAGCAGAGGTATCGCGGTATATCATATGTGAGGTTTTTGTGTTGAGAGTGTGTGACGGTCTGTTGTGGCGAGGTCGCCTGGAATCGAGGTCGTTGTCCCGTGTGTGTTTCTAGTTGGTTCTTCGCCTTATGTATGAGGAATTAGTTCATCTCAAGTGAGATTGGGTGTCCATGGTTGGACGATTGGTGAGTAGCGTGTGATAGGGTGTCTGGTTCATTCAGGTGTATGTTGTCAGTCTCTTGTGAGGGCGGGGTTCGTTACCCTTTCCGTTTGTTCTGATCCTGGTGAGGATGTCATTTTTCATGAGCTTTGTTCTTCATCTAAGAGTTGTGTACATCCGCGGATGAACGAACCTGTATGTGAGTTGTTGTGTTGTTAGAGTTCATCAGTAAAGGTTTGATTGAATCGGTTAACTCACTCCACGGAGGGAGGTGAAGTCTTTGGTTTTGTTGTGCTTCTTCTGAGAGTAGTCTTAATCGATGATGTGTGAGGCGCGAGTTGCCAAATAAGGATTGTGTGTTCCCAGTGTCTGGTACTAGCAGTGATGGGTAGGGGATGTGTTTTGAACTGGGAGTTCGAGGACGATTAAGTGATGAGATATGAGTCATGTACTTGGATGTTTTTATAGGTGTTTGATTCGAGCAATGTCTTGAGGATAAATGTCGATGTTAGCTTAGAATTTTATGATTAGAGAAAGTGAATGTGTGATTCTATTGAAGGATAATTGGAGTGATTGACTTTGGTTTTGGGATCTCAGGTATGAGATATTCGCATTGTGCTTTTTGAAGAGGTAAAATTTGAATCGAGTGATTTTAGGGAGTCGTTTACATGATATGGGTGTTATGAAGAGATCAAAGATCTTATGCGTTGGTCGATGATTATGGCACTTGGTGTCGTATTTCTATTAGCCTGTTATGAATTGTGTGATTGAGGTATGATTAAATTTTAAAGCTGGTATGTGATTGTATAGTTGTTGAGGTTATGTAAAGCGAAGGATTGATTAGAGAGTGGATCTTATGATTATTTTGTGGACTGTGTGAGACTGTATTTAAGGTTTGGACCTGAGGACATGAACGGCGTCTGTACTGAGATCGGATCGAGGATGAAAATGGCCTGGCCAACCATTTCTCCTAAATCAATCTCTTTTTAGCACGATGTCGAGTCAAAGGTCAATGATTGTTTCGAGTTGTCATAAATATTGAGAGTATGGTATTGGGTGTTGTGTCAGTGTGATGGTGTGGATTCAGGAAGTTGTTTGGGTGACGAGGTGGGTTAAGTAGGACCAAGTGTCCAATAATGGGTTTGCAATATAACCATTGATTATTGAGGATCTTGTTTTGAGGATTGTGTCTAGGATACAGGATAGTACGTTTTATTGTTCTGGTGACTCATGATTATGTAGTTATTGGGAGATTAATTGTTTGGTCTTCTTGAAGTTGTCCAGTATGATGATTGTCGTATGGTGTGGTAGTGTAGCTATGCGGTGGATAGTGAGTGCTTGGTCTGACAGGGACGTGTAGATTTGAATTGAGCTTGATTGTGAAATAGACGGGGTTCTTTGTTTGGGGTTTTGTGTGTCCTTTGAATGATGAGTAGAGATGGGATATTGTCATATTCAGGGGTCTTGTGACCGTTCTGCTTTCGGCTCTGAAGCCTTGTGCAGCAGTGTATAGGGCACCAGTGTTGATTTTAAGTCAAGTATAGAATCCAGCGGGTTTTGTGTATGATATTGTGAGTGACTAGTACCCTCATAGGGTGGTGAGTAGTGGGTTTTTCTGACGACAATGTGTGATTGCCTATTAGCGTTTGGTGTCAAAGGCAATATGATTGTTGAGTTCTTAGTCTTGCAGTCTTGTGAGGTATTTGTGGTTATGGGCCTTCTTTTTTTAAGGAGGATAGATTTTAAGGACGAAATATTTTAAGGAGGGTAGAATGCAATGTTTACAATTTTTATTATTTTCCATTTTCTGGAATTTTCTGAATTTTTCGAGGGTAATTTCATCTTTTCTCATTTTGTGTGCCACGCGGGTCCCGAGGGCTGTTTTAGTCATTTTCTTGAGTCGAGAAATTTAGAAATGTAATTTTAATTATTTTAAGTCAGTTAGAGTTGACGAAATCATTTTTTTTTATTGAATTTTTGGAAGTCTAGACGATTTTCGGGCTCGGGAACCTCTCCCAGTTTTACCGTTTGTATAAAAGGGCATTATGGACTTTTCATGCGCATGTACACATATGTATATATATATATATATTGAGAGATATTTAGTGGGACATGGTTGGCATTGTGAGGGATGAATAAGGGCTTGTTGGTAATGATGAGTACTGAAAAGTGCATATTTAAACCCCTTAAGCTTAGGTATTCTAGAATCTTTATCTATCTTATTTTCCCGTTTTGTATTGATTTCGTGTTTTTTCCACTTTCAGGTACTTATCCCCAAAATAAGCTAACTCAGCCAAATAAGAGCAGAAATGAAGCAATTCTGGGATGAATCAAAGAAAGGAGCAAAGTAGAGCAAAAGGAAGCAAAGGGTGGAATTTCAGCAACTTCGATCGATCTCAATAAAAGTTCGATCGATCCAACTTTCATCGATCTCAGCACTTCAAGATAGATCCAGGCCATGATGTCATCTTCAGATATTCCAAAAGTTCGATCAATCCAATATCATTCTTTGATCAATCGAACCTTTTTGTCCTTATCCACATGCCAGATCTTATCCAACTGTACCACCCTACCAACCACTTTTGTCCTTTTCCCTAAAATATCTTCAAAATATCTTAGATTTGTTTTTATCCCAAAAGGGGCCGCCATTGAGGATCGATCCAGCTTCAATTCGATAGATCTCAGCCATGTTCAATCGATCTCACCAAAAGTTCGATCAATCGAACTTCCTAAATCCTGAGAAAAATCCAAATTCCAGCTCATTAAAAGTTGTCTCACATCCAATCATTAGAGGATTATTAGTGTATGAGCTCAGCTCATTTGGGGTGATTTTTGACCTACCTATATAAGGAATATGAGCCACTTTTACACATATACACTTACTTAGAGAAGATAATACTTAGTGAGGAAGAAAAGGAGAGGAGGACGCTAGAGACACCATTGGAGACTCTTCATTAACCAAGGAGCAGATTTCTTCCATGAAGCTTGCCCTTGAGGGTTGGAGGACATCATCCATGAGTGGCTAGACATCCTCTTGGGGCTAGAGTTAGCCCTAAGCATGCTTTCTACTTCTTGATTTATGTATTTTTAAGGGGATTTGTATTGTGATTCATGCCTTGACACTTTTATATATATAGATCTTGTTTATTCAATGATTTATGTGGTTTAATGCTTCCAATTGATCATTTCATTCTATCCATATGTCTATGTATACTAGAATAGATGTTCATGTGTTTGTCTCTATTTCTTATGTTATTGATGTATATCTTTGTGTATTGATGCTATAGATCTAGAGATTGTCAAGACATAGTGCTTAATGGCATGTTCTTGTGATTTATTTGATGGTTCATACTCATTTCTTGATGGATTGTACCTCTCCCTTAGTTTAATTTCATGTCATTAGCTTAGTTGTAGTGTAGTTGTTAAAAGGGAGGACAATCCATGCTTGTTGTTGATGTTCTATACTTATGAAAGCAAGTAACGTATATCTCTAACCTTAAGTTGTGTTTGGATTGTGAGCTTAAAAAAAGGATTAATGGCTTAATTTGATATGTTGTGCTATCCACCATGTTATTTAGACAATATATGCTTAATTTGCCATCCATGCTTGTTGGAACAACCACACATACACACATTTTTGTAATACATGTTCTTCCCCTCATCAATCATTCATTAAAGGTGTAGAAAAGCTATGCTTGGTGGTGATCTCTAAACCCCAAGATCTCTCTCTCTCTTTTATTCTCCTTATTACATTATTGTTTACTTTAGTTTAATTTGCATCTAGTTTAATTCAACCTACTAACCCTAATCTTGATTCCTCAACCTAGTACGACCCTTAATCACTTGGGACGATCCCTTCTCACTCATACTACATAGTAGAGGTGTTAAACGGTTTATAAATTTAAATTAATGTGCCCACTTGATACTAATTTCCAAACTCAAAAGTGTTGTGCATTATTTTGTGCACACCCTCGACCACACACTAGGTAACTTTGCATAAAGTTGGTAACCCTAAAATTTTGACACTTAGCATCTTATGCACCACAGCCCATTTGGAGGACTTAGCAAGCCTCCTTATCTCTCTTCATTTTCGGCAGACCCCCTCCCTTTCTTTAGTCTTTTTTTTTTTTTTTTTTCTCTATCTATATCTATCTTTACACCTTATCCACCATTATTTAAAGCTTAAATTTGGAGGGGTTATGGTAAAATTTTAGGAAGGCCAAGAAGAGAAAGTTGAAGATCTTGTTAAGGGCCACATTTTGAGACCATGGTTGCTAGGGTTTGGGAGAATTTTGATTTTTGGGAGGCCTTAGAGCACGTTTGGCTAGCTTCAATGAGGTATTCCTAATGTCTAAGTTTTGATTCAATTTGAGCAAATTCTATTACTTTTGATATATGTTATAAATCATGAAATTTGATATAAACTTGTTGAGTTGTGAATGTCTTTATATATGTAAATCATGAGTTATTTAAATCTTGAGTTGATGGCTTACTTAATTTTGTTATGTGAAAATTTTGAGAATTCTTGAACATGCCTTGCTTGGGAAAAAGATGTCCTTGTTGTGTTGATCTTTTAAGTACGCCATGTATGTTATTTGACTCTTATAAGATGAATTGATGATATTGTTAGTGCAATAGTGATGAACTTATGATTTGAGGTTGAAAATCATTGCAATGTATACCATGGCATAAAAAGGGGATTTAGAGTTAATTTGAAAGGAAAATTTTTTTTATTTAAAATGTGAAGTTTCTTTAAGGAAGGGAAGTGTTTTTTTAAAAATGAACCGGATTTCACGATTCCGGGGCTAGCTTGACCTAGAGGGAGCGCGGCCCGGTTTAGGGCGTGAAAAAGTTGATACTAGGCCCTTTAACGATTGTCAGGCATTGCTAGAAATGGAACTGAGGATAGTTATCAATCTCGCCTCGGTAAAGTCAGTTAAACAGTTTTCGAAAAGTAAAAGATGGGTCGGTATAGACCAGGTTTGGGTTGGGTGCATTATATTCCATATCATGCACATTATTTTGTAGAATTATGTTATGTGCTGAGTTTGTTACCTATAAGTTGTAAATGTTGTGTGGATTCCCATTGCATGACCTCGATTCCTTATCATTCATTTATGTGTTACGTGGCTCAAGGGAGTCCAAAACTAATGCCTTAGGCAACTTCCATTGAGCTTTATGCTCACCCCTTTATTAATAACATTTTTCAGGTCATGGCAATGAAGTGGCGGATGACAATCCACCACCAGTTTAGTCGGGTTGACGGATTTGGACTCTTTTGTGCTTAATGTGTATTTTAACCCTTCTGTTGTAAATAATTATAGGGATCATTTTGTATCTTTCACATGGTTGGAAGTGGTCTTGAGACCATTCCTTTGTATTTTGTGGTCTTTTCATGATTTTAGTATCCATGTAAGGCCTTAAGGCCATTAATTTGATATATGACGGATTTGTTTAATTTTAATGATATTTGATTTTAGTATGACTTAGTTGTGTTAGTTTCATCATTATATGGAAGATTTGGGATAGGTTTGGGCTTTGAGTAAGGTCACCAAGGGACCAAAGTAGTGCCAAAGCGCACCAAATCACAATTTTATGCTATTTGGGGCGATTATGAGGTTCTGGCATTCTTGAACCGGTTTAGCCCCATTGAACCGGTTTAAGGGGTGTATTTGGTTCATGTATGGGCATACTGCCCATCTTAAACTGGTTCAAGTCCCCTAATGTGTGCATTTTGGTTGTCAGCTTATTAACCTTGATCACCTGACTTCGGACGATCATAGCTTCTTCGTTCTGAACCCAAATAGGGTCATTCTTAAGTCCATTTTCTAGGATTTTGAGTTATCTTTCCAATGAGATAAACCTCATCCTCAAATTCGATTTATGTTAAGAGTTATGGTTGTTTTAGTAGAATAGTGTTAGAATTTGCCTTGAACCGGTAAGGACGCTTTTGGGAATTCATATCCGGCGACCGTAGAACTTCACCAATTGTCATGGAATAATTAAGAATGATTATTTTTAACCTTATTTGATTAGTCTAAGAATGGATTACCCTCACATTGTAAAATGACCATTTTGCCCCTAGTGTGTCCTCAGGTTTGGTTAAGGACACGATTAGCGATCCGGACCCCCGGTTTGGGTCATTAAATGTCCCTTTTTGAAAACAAGCATCCTCTAGCTTGTCCCAAGACTTGTTCCTCACGGGTCTGTGACTTCACACCATCTATCGTCTTCATACCTTCATGTCATCACCAACTCTAATGGAATCCCGATAGCACTTCACGATCATCATCTACTCTAACAAACTTCACACTAATTTTCTGCTACAGATCTTCAAGACCAATCACAGGCTCTAACCCACCATCATCTCTGATACCAGTTGTTAGGGATAACTAACTCCCTTCATGCCCACTCAATGATCGGTTATTGTTGAGAGTTAAATCCCTCTATTATTACACACATCCATTGGTCGGTTGATGAATGTCTACCAATTATAATCAACCCTTACAATAGCACTAATCATTGTAAAATAGGGTTATTATAGGGGTAAGTCAAACCATAAGGACTGCAAGTTTATGGCAACCAAGGTCTTTGTAATCACTTGGTTTGATGAGATGTAAGGTTTTGTTTGGTTTGTCACTTGGTACTTGGAATTAAAATGTGCATAAAAAAATAAATTAAAGGAGATTAAAAGGAGGGAAACTTAGGTAGAGAGGGCTAGGGAAGTGAATCAACTACCGACCCTATAAACATGCTAGCTTGTGATTAACATGGGGAACAACATAAATATATGACGATGATATGTAACAACACAAAATTGCTACATTATCTTCAAGAAATTCATGAAATCCATAGGCAAGAATAATCTATCAAAGTTTTACAAGCTTGAACTACCTAAACTAGGATGTAGCCTTAGACATGCTCACTAAGCTAGAGATTATCAAACCCTCAATCAAATGATAAAAGTACATAAAGTTAAAAACCAAGAATAGTCCATCAAAGGAAGGCCCTAAGCTATGGACTATCAAATTTCTTAAACAACATGCAATTAAAACCATTTTACAATCTCATTTTCATTGTCACTATGAAAATGCAAGCCATATGATCATGAAAGAAAACCATCTAAGATAAGATAATAAACTCAAAATGATCATTTATAAACATTAATATCCATTACAACATGTGTATAGCTCTAGATTATGAAACTTGGCCCATACATATATTTCATCCCCCAAATTAAACCAAAACTAAGGCATGCTTACAAGGAAGGGCTTCATCACCTCCCTTGAAAGGGAGTTAGTTACCTATAGAAGCAAAGGAGGAAGGAGAAGAGGTGATCTTACCCTCTATTTTCGCACCTAGGAGCCACAATACACACACGCCCTCAATAACTCAATATTTCTCTCTCTAGAAATCCTTCCAATATGAGATATGTTTATTACATGATTCAACCCTTCTATTTAGCAACCATAGCCTTCCAACCACTCTAAATTTGTGGCCTAAAATCCCTAGAGAAGTGCAGAGCAATCCCTTGAATCAAGGGGATAACATTAGGTGAAATGAAGCAACCACGACCTCTTGTCTGCAAATTGGCGGGCGCCCGTGAGGTGTCAGGGAGGCTAGGCTATAGCACTTGGTGGGGGCCCGTAGTGCATTGCGGGGCCCCGTAATGAGCACTGAAAAATGCACATTTAAACCCCTTAAGCTTAGTTATTCTAGGACCTTTATCTATCTTATTTTCCCGTCTTAGACTAATTTCATGTTATTGCCCTTTTCAGGCACTTATCCCAAAAATAAGTTAATTCAGCCAAATAAGAGCTTAAAAAAAGCAATCTCAAGCTGAAGGAAGAAATGAGAAAGTGGAAGCAAAGTGTGGAAAAACAGTAAGTTCGATCGATCTCAACATTCCTTCGATCGATCAGAGAAAGATCGATTTGGCCTCATCAAGATGGATCCAAGCAATTGTCCTTATCCAAAAGATCTCACCATCTTCGATTGATCCAACCTTTCTCAGATTGATCAAAATTATTCGATCTTATCTACACCTACCACCCCACCTACCACTCTTGTCTCTTTCCCCAAAATATCTCAGAGATTTGTCTTTATTCAAAAAGGCGCCGCCAAGGATGATCAATCTCTGCAGTATTCGATGGATCTCACCAATATTCAATCGATCTCAACACAGTTCGATTGATCGAACCTTCTCAAGTCCGAAATAAAACAAAGTCCAGCTCATTAAAAGATGGCTCATTGTGCAATCATTGCAAGGGCCCTAGTACACAAATCCAGACCATTGGGTGTGACACTTGAGCCTCCTATATAAGGATTTAGAGCCATTTTAAGAGCATCATCTCATCATAACTTGCACATCTCATATCTTGGAGAGGAGGCTAGAGACTATAGAGCTTTTACACATCTTTGGGAGTTCTTCCATTCTTCTAGGGTTTCCATCAAGAAGGAGGTCATTCTTACCATGGAAATAGCCCTTGAGGGTTGGATGACTACTTCAATTAGTGGCTAGACAACTATTTGGGTCTAGAATAGCCCCTAAGTTTGCTTTCTAGACTTAGTGCTTTGTATATTTTTGGGGATTTACATGTAACAAATGTTTTAATCTTGGATTTATATATATATCTTGTGGTTTCTACTTGATGTGTATGGATTAATGCTTTTAACTAATTATCTATTTCTAATCATATGTCTATGTATGCTAGAATGGATGATTCATGTGTTTTTCTCTTGATTTAATGGAATTTATGCATGTCTATGTGTATGGATGAAGCTAATCTAGTGATGATCAAAACATAGTGCTCAATTGAACACTTTTTAAATTTGTTTGATGGTTCACACTTGTTTGTTGATGGATTGTGCCACACCTTTAACTTACTTAGTTTAATTTCCATGTCTTTAGTGTAGATGTAGTGTATTTGCTTTAGATTCATAGATAGGTGGACAATCTATTCTTGTTCCTTGGTGTTCTATACTTATGAATGCAAAGGGTGTATGTTTCTCGATAGTTGTGTGTGCATAAATTATGGTTTCATTGAATGGATTTTGGTCTCATTTGATAGGTTGTGCTTTCCATTTGATTGGCTAGACAATCTATACTTATTTGCCATCCATGCCTAGCTTCAATTAATGTCACACACACATAAGTTATAATTCAATTTCCCTATTGATATACAATTGCTAGTGTCTAGTGAAGTCAAGCTTAGTGGTGAGCTCTAGTACCCCAAGTCCTCTCCTCTATATCTTTTTCCCTACTTTCTAAATTGTTACTTTTATTTACTTTAATTTCAATTGCATTGTAGTTTAATCAACCAAACAAAACATCTTTTGATCACTTGACCTACTAATCCTATATATTGTTTCCATTGCAAACACGCCCACAATCCATTGGGACGATCCCTACTCACCCTAGCTATATTTTTAGTTAGAGGTAGTAGTGGCTTTTATAAATTTAAAACTTGGCCACATTGCACACTCACATGCTTACCACATTTTTAAACGTTGGTGCCGCGACAACTCCAAGTTTTTGGTGCCGTTACTGGGGATTGAATTGGCAACGCTGTGCTTTGGAAATAAATAGGAATTAGTACTCTTTTGATCGTGTCTTTACTTTAATTTATTTTTGTTACTTATTGTGTTTGTTCTTGATTGGCTAGGTGCATTGAGCTAAGAGAGTCAAGCAAAGGGAATTAAAGAGCAAAGAAAGCAAGGAAGCCAAGTGAAGCTAAGCAAAAGTATAAAGGGCTAAAATCTAAAATTTGCAAAGCATAGCAAGGTTTGAAAATTGAAAATGAATTAAAGTTGCTTAAGGACCCTTTGTGAGATCTTTCTAACTCAATCTCTAGTTAAATCGTTGGCTCGGTGGTGGCAAGTTTTTCATTTCATAGATAGATCGTGAGCCCGTGTGGAGGTAATTTCATTTTTCTTTGCATATTGTTCAAACATGAGAGTATGGGACCAATGTATGTGTAGAATATTTGTTGATTGATTTGTTGTGGGGGCGAAGTGATTGCTATTTACTTGTTATTTGTTTTGCTAGTGCATACATGGTCGTAGGTCATTTTATCCTACTTTTATCCCTCTTGATTTCCACCTTGAATCGGTTGTTCGTAAGCCTAGGGGAAGAGGTAGTTCACATCACTCCATTTCATCAATGGAGGAACAACATGACGACCATGTGGAGGATCTTGGTCGCATAGACCAACAAGGCATCCTCCACCCTAATGTGCATCATGAAAATATTCAAGTACCACCATTCATCCCACCACAACAACAGGGCCAAATTCCATTGGAAATGCCTCGGCCAATTTTTGCTCTACAACCTCCCATGGTTCAAGTCAGTTAAGGTGCTTATGTAGCACCACCGGTTGTGAATCCTCCCATTGCTTTAAGAGACCATTATGTGCATAATGAATATAACGCACCTACATGCATTCAATTGCCCCCACTTAGAGCACATCACTATGAGATTAAACCACAAACTATTCAAATGCTTCCCAACTATCATGGACTTCTAAGTGAAGAACCTTATAAGCATTTGGATGAGTGTCTTGAAGTGTGTTCCACCGTGAAATACACGGACATACCAGAAGAAGTTTTAAGACTCAAACTTTTTCCTTTTACCCTTAAGGATAAGGCAAAATATTAGTTCAACAATCTTAGACCTTTTTTGATAACTTCTTAGGCAGAAATGCAACAAGAGTTCTAGAAAAAGTACTACCTGGTTTCAAAGACCAATGCTATGAGAACTTCCATTCATGAATTTTCTCATGGGGATGAGGAAATATTTCATGAGGCCTGGGAAAGGTTTAATGACTTGCTTAGGAAGTGCCCACATCATGACATACCTAAGTGGCAACTAGTTCAATATTTCTTTGAAAGTTTACCGGATAATCACAAGGGTATAGTTGATACATCTATGGGTGGTTCTTATCTTGACAAGCATGAAAATGATGTGTGGCAATTGTATGAAAGCATGAGTGAGAATTCAATGCATAGATCTTTGTCATCTAAAAATGGTAGAAATGTAGGTGGAAGGAAGAATGTTGGCTTATATCAAGTTGACAATTCCAATGACATAGCCACTGAGATAAAATCTTTATCTCAAAGGTTTAATCAATTCTTGATCAACCAAAATTCGGTGAATCAAGTATCTTCCTCCCCTAATCATGTTCATCATCATATATCTAATGAATCTTGCATAACTTGTTCAAGTGTCTTGCATTCTACTTCCAATTGTCCCCATGGACATGCGTAAAGCGAGAACCATGAACAAGCAAATGCTGTCTTTGCTAACCAAGGGAATAATCCCTATGGCTCACACTATAATCCAAGGTGGAGGAACCATCCAAACTTCTCTTGGAAAAGCCTAGGGGAAGGCTTAAATCCTCCCCAAGGTGGTTTTCAAAATAAGTATGTTCCACCTCCAATGCAAAGCGAAGGTTCCCAAGGTTATAGATCTTTTTTTCAATCATCACATAAAAATCAATTTTTAAATTCTCATTTCCCTAACCAATCATTGTATTCTCAAGGAAACTCAAGAAGTCCCGCTTTTGAGGAGAAAGTGTTGACTGCTCTAGGCACTCTTGAGGCGAACACTCAATTGCTTCATTCTCATTCTTAATCCATTGCTAAGCTAGAAACCCAAGTCGGGAAAATAGCTAATACTTTGAATGCTAGAGAGAAAGGGAAGATGCCTTTGAATGCCCCACCAAAGCAACAATGTGTTGTGAAGACTCATTCCTCATCAGAAAGTCACACACTTGAGCATATCAATGCGGTGACAACCTTGAGAAGTGGGAGAATTGTTGATAACCAAGTAGGTATTCCCAATGAAGAGAGTGAACCGGTGTAACCCAAAGTTGACACCCATCCCGTTTCACATTTTATTCCTCTTTCATTGCATGTGCATGATCATCTTATTGAGAAAGTTGTGAAAAATGATTTGAAAGATAATTTGAAGCGTGATGTGAAAAATAATTCTAAGAATTCTTGTGTTGAAGATTCTTCAAAGAAAGATTTTGAAAAAGCTTTTGAGCTAAGAGCTCCATTTCAGGATGCCTTGAAAGGCTCCATTTCACTTAAAAAGAAAAATACAAAGACCAATGAAATTATTGATGTGTTTAGGCAAGTGAAGATTAATCTTCCGCTTTTGAATGCAATCAAACAAATTCCGGCTTATGCCAAATTTTTAAAAGATCTTTGCACCCAGAAGAGGAAGAATAAAAGCCAAGCACCAAGAAAAGTGGTCTTGACCGAGCAAGTGAGCTTTATTTTGCAACACAACACTCTCCTAAAGTTTAAAGACCCCGATTCACCTGCTACTTCTTGCATCATCGGTGACCATGTCATTAGTCGGGCTCTCTCAGATTTAGGAGCAAGTGTTAACCTTCTTCCATATTCAGTATATGTTAAATTGGGCTTAGGAGACTTAAAACTGACGTCGGTGGTTTTACAACTTGCCGACCGATCCATCAAAAAGCCCTGGGGTATCATTGAGGATGTTTTGATTAAGATTGATAAGTTCTTCTTCTCCGTTGATTTCGTTGTCATAAACACGGAACCGGTTCTAAATCCCAAGAGCCAAATTCCAGTTATCCTTGGCCGTTCCTTCTTGGCAACCGCAACTGCCAACATCAATTGTAGGACGGGAATAATGAAAATCTCAATAGGCCACATGAAGGTGAAGTTGAACGTCTTTAATCCAACCCCGAATTCAATAGACAAGCATGAAGAAGTATGTGTTGTTGAAAAATGCATAGCCAATGAATTTGATGAAGTTGAGTCTTTACTTGATAATGAACATTTCCATGGTTTACCTACCAAAAAGAATTCAAGGAAAGTTGTTGTGAAACCAAGTGTTCCAAGGGCATGGAAGCCCAAGGATTACATTGATAAAGGACCATCAATTCCTTTTGAATCAAATTCAACAAGTTTTCTAGAGAACCATTTATTGGGTGGGATTCAAAAATCCATTCACCCCGTCAAGGAGGGGATGCATAACAAGATATTTGATTCGGGCTAAAAGAGCCCAACGTCTTGCTAGAAACGTTGAAGACTAGTGAATTCGTAGGGTTTACAACTTTATTCCTCCCTCATTTATATTTTACCTTTCATTTCTTGCGTCATCTAGATATATTTTGGGTTTATACACATGGCTAGGAACTGTGATTGTGAATGCATGCATTTCCCTTCTGAAAATAGGCATTTTGCACTTGTTCGATCAATCTCAAAATAGGTTCGATCGATCGAACATCCATCTCTACATCCAATCATCTTTCAGTCCCATCGATCGAGAATTTCTTGTATATTTTAGCTCTCTGTGTATCGAACGAACTTTAGTTCAGATCGATCTGAGTGTTCCAAGATCGATCGAAATTTCCCTCAGATCGATCTTCATTCTATACTTAGAATTTTTTTTTTTAAAACCAATGAAAAAGGCCTCTATGTGTATCGATCGAACTTATCTGCAGGTTTTCACCTGTTGGATCAATCGAGGTCTTTTCCAGATCGATCTTGGATTGATCGATCTATGTTCCTTTGTTGACTTTGACTTTGACTTTGATTTCCCTTTTTGAATTTTGAATTTATTTATTTATAAAAAAACAAAAAAAAAAACAAACAAACAAACAAACAAACAAAAATATTTTTAATTTTTTTTTATTTCTCAAAAATTTTCAAAAATATTTTTAATTTTAAGGAATTTTTCAAAAATACAAAAATATTTTCCCATTATTTTATTTTTATTTTTAAAATATTTTCAAAAACTCCAAAAAGATTTTTATTTGATTTTCATTTTTATTTTTATTTTCATTTTATTTTTCTAAAAAAAATCCAAAAACATTTTATTTTTATTTTTATCTTCAAATGAAAAATGAGAAGCAATGCGTAGTAAACTCTTCCAATTAGACTCATCTCCCTATTACAGTATCTCGCTCGGCTTTTCTTCTCATCTGTTCATAAGTGCATGATATCATATATGGTAAGAATGCTTTGAGTTTGTTATTCTTCCAGCAAATGCTGATGAGTTTCGGCTTGCGAGGCATCTCTCCATTTGAGACTTGCCCGGTCGCTTTCAAAAAATAGTACAGGATCCTCTTTTTTAAGAGTGAGAGATAGGAACGAAGTCCTTTTATTCAATTCCTTGATCATGTGGCAAAAATTTTCAAAAATACTGTGTCATTTTGAAGTTTAGATCAATCTACGTTCCTTCAAGATCAATCTATGTTCGATCGATCTGAGATTTTTCCAGATCGATCGAACATGTCGGAAACAGTTTTTTAAAATAGAAGTCTAAGGGTCATTTTGATCGATTTACACATCAATCTCAAACCCTAGCTCCCTTTTGCTGCTGCCCACCTTTTTCCCAACCTCCGGTGAACCTCCGGCAAGCTTCCAAGAGCTTCGAATCTCTCTTCTTCGCTTCAGATCTCATCATCTCTCCTTCGTCTCCACTTCTCTCCCCGATTTGGTAAGTTTGAGTTTTATTTTAGATCCGAAGCTTCATCTTGATATTTTCCATGTTTTCATGATATATCTAAGATTCTATGTTAGATTTGTTGCCATTTTTGATGATTTTAAGCATATATATATATATATATATATATATATATATATATATTTGTATATAGTTTTATATATATATATTTATTCCGATTTAGATTTTGGGGGTCACGTGCCTATTCAAGTGACCATTCTAATGTTGTTGAGGTGTAGAAGGACCCACAAGCTTTCTTGGGTACCCCCCGTGTCATCCACATTACAGATCTGTGACTTTTCAAATTTCTCACAACAATTCGATCGATCGAAGTTTTCTCTGATCGATCAGAGAAAGATCGATCGATCTTAGTCCTGATCGATCTGAGAGAGATCGACCTCACTCAAGTCATGATCGATCGAACTTAACAGATTTGCATATGCACACTTCACACACTATCCATAGTGTTCATGCTAGTTTCTTGATGCCCAATGCCTATGTTTTCCATATTAGATGCATTCCATACTTACATTGTTTAGCATGTTTCACTTAGTCACTGTTTACTTGGCTGCATCATCACTTGCATAGATTTATGTACTTTATTTTGAGCTGTCTATCTTACTTGACATACATATTTCTATATACTGTGCTTCAATTATCTATTATCTGTTACTGACTTCTATTGCAAGTGTTCCTTTTCTATTTTGCAGGCCATGACACGGGTTAAGACAGTTGCCCGTAGACAGTATAAGCGGAGAGTATGACAGAGAGTAGAGGATCCAGTAGAGCCTTTTTATGCTCAAGATCCAGCTTTAGAGTAGGTTAAGCAGCCTGAACAGTTATAGCAGTATGAGGAGCCAGCGCCGGCTCAGTTTGACTGCTCTGCCTCTACCGCTTTTGCATCTTCATCCCATTCTGATAAAGCTGAGCATATATCTTTCCTTCTCCACCACCGGCACAGCCTGGCTAGGTCTGAGATAGTATTTGACATAGCTTTCTTCTCTCGGTCGATTCTGACTCGGTCAGCTTTTGACGATATTGAGCGATGTAGCATTTCAGCCATTCTGGCGCCAGTTACTTATCCTGTTTTCCCGCGGCTTGTTTGGATGTTTTACCAGAACCTCTGGCCGGCCCCAGGTAATCTATTAGACCTGCCGACTACCATCGATGGCTATCCCATCCGTATTACAGTTGATACATTGGCCACAGCTTCTCGGTGCCCACATGCCTACCCTCTAGGTCTTGATTATCTTATTCTCAAGAGACCTTCTGATGCAGACATGGCCATTGCCCTTACTGGCCATTACGCAGATGGTGAGACTTTTACCACCAGGACTTATCTGCTGGATGATCTTTGGTTCTTTGATTCGGTCAAATACCGAAATGTACATATGGTGGGCCATAAGATCCAGATACGTTCAAACTTTCTGGCAGCTTTTTATGCTTTCAACACCTGGCATTGGTTCTCTATTCCTACAGTAGTGTCATGATGAAGTTGTATACAGATTATATCAGCAAAGCCAAGCCTAAGCGGGCTAAGTATTTCTTCTCCGCTCATCTTATTACTCAGATCCTCCGGGACCAGCACTACCCTTTCTATCCACATGAGCGTTCTGAGTCGGGGGCTTACCACTATGGCAAGAAAGACTAGAACAAATGCTTTTATCAAGAGCTTGGAGCAAGACACTATCTTAGCAGAAGAGGAGGTTGCAGAGGCTGAGGAGGCAAAGATGGCAGCAGCAGCAGCAGCTAACGATCCAGCAGACGCACCGGCGGCTACGGCACATATGGATATAGACCTGGAGTAGTAGCCTCCAGAGGAGTTACAGCATCACTCTCTAGTTGGGTCGCCAGTTCATTTCCAGGAATAGGGTCAAAATGTACCACAGTTTCATATCTAGTTATCTCTAACGCTCCAGTTCCGACACCTGGCCTAGGAGAGCGTGTCCAGGCATTGGAGGATGCAGTAGTCTCCCTCAGAGTAGATATTTCTACTCTTCGTACGAATGTCTTAGCTGTGTTGCGTGACATAACCAGAGATATTCGGGGATCACGCCCTGCTCGCCCGACCTCCTCTGCCTCATTTCTCTACCTCTTTACTCTCATCATTATATATATCTGTGATATCTGACTGTTCTTTTGATACTGATATGATATTTTTGGGGGCAGTTTGTCGGCCCAGACACTGTGATGTACCATATACTGTTTATTATTTTTCTTTCTATACATGTTATCTTTTGGATCATATCTCTTTATATTGATATATCTGTCTGTGATTGACTCCATTATCAAGTGCATCCTAGTGACTTCAGTGAGAGAGTGCTGCCCAAAAATTTTTAGGACCATCATTTTTCCTCTCTCCTTAGTTTATTTTTTTATCCTATTTACACTTACATGTCCACTGTGCACTGTTATTATCCCTTTGTTATATTATGAGTTTTATCCAAGTGCCATTTTTTAGGACCATAGTCAATTCCAAGTTTGGGAAGGGGGGAGGGGGTTGTCACGACCATTCTTTGCCTTAGTTGCACTGGTATACTCTTTCTTTTTCTTCTCTTTGCACATTGAGGACACTATGCCATTTAAGTTTGGGGGTAATAGGTGTTAATTGCAGTATTTGCTTTCAATTCAAAATTTTGAGCATGTCTTGTGTATTTGAGGAATTTTCTATGATTGGTCCATAACTAGCTGTGATTTTGATCTTTTGAGGACTATATTGCTTAAAATTTAAAAATTGCTTGACTTGAGAGTCCAATACTCCTTGTATACCTTGTGAAAGCCATTTAGGAGTAAATTTTTCGATAGATTGATATCTTAGTTGCATTTGTGGTCCACATCATCCTGATTTTGTGATTGTTCTGAGATTCACTCTAGGATTCTACACTAGCACAGGTGCACACTAGCATTCATTTGTGGGGTACATGCTTTGTTGATTATTGAATTGGTTATATCCCAATTGAGCTAGTAATGCATTGAAAGCTTTCATTTTGATAAAGGTGGATAACAAACCCTTTTCATTGAGTAGCCGGGATTTTAGCCTCATAAAGCACTGAATTTCTCGAGCCGAAAGGTGGAGGGCCCAAACTCTAGGTTAATAATTAAATCTACTTGAAAAAAAAAAAAAAAAAAAAAAGAAGAAGAAGAAGTTACAAAAGCAATAAAAAGTGAAGACTTCTCCCAAAAGGTGAAAAGTGGGAAATGATTAGATGGAGGTTGTTTTGATTTATAGCCTAGTCGATTTGAGCTTGTAAGTCCTTAGGGGTGTTTTAATACCTAGCGCCCTAAAGCCGTCCGGTTTGGGAGTCATTGACCTAACGCTCAACCTCATGGATCGCTAGAAAGCTTAATAGATCAACATATTGTACCATGCTTCCATCTTTGATCCTTAAAATTAGAAAAAAAAATTAAAAAATAAGCGCACCTAGATCAATAAAGCTTTAATAAAAGATTCACTTTTTGTCTTGATGATCGGTCCTAAATTTGTGTTCTAGTTTGAGGGTAAGGATGTGATCATTTCTTTAGTTGGCTTAGATAGTAACATATTTGATGCCGGTCCACTAAAAAAGGATTATAGAATTGTTTTGATTTGCATTATCATTTTCTTGATGTGTGGAGGACCATACTTGTTTGCTTGATGTTGATATTTTGGGAGATTGCTTGGAAATGGTTGAAAAATTGCATACTTGAGGTAGTTTTCTCCCAATGCTTGTTTGCAATATTGGTGCATATTTTGTGGGAATGAGCTTAATGTTTGTGGGTATCATTTCTCGAGGGATAACCTAAGGGTTTAAAAGGCTTGTTGCATATGCTAAATGCAATCGTGTTCCCTACGAAAGTGGCGTTATTCATTTATTGCTTTCTAGTTCATAGTTGTATAGTCGTTCATTGCATTCCTTTATTTCGTAGTTCATTGTTAGGGACTAGCAATATTTAAGTTTAGGGATGTGATGAGCACTGAAAAGTGCGCATTTAAACCCCTTAAGCTTAGGTATTCTAGGACCTCTATCTATCTTATTTTCCCGTCTTAGACTAATTTCATGTTATTGTCCTTTTCAGGCACTTATCCTAAAAATAAGTTAATTCAGCCAAATAAAAGCTTAAAAGAAGCAATCTCAAGCTGAATGGAAGAAATGAGCATAGTGGAAGCAAAGTGTGGAAAAATAATAAGTTCAACCGATCTCAACATTCCTTCGATCGATTAGAGAAAGATCGATCTGGCCTCATCAAGATGGATCCAAGAAATTGTCCTTATCCAAAAGATCTCATCATCTTCGATCGATCCAACCTTTCTTAGATCGATTGAAATTATTCGATCTTATCCACACCTACCACCCCACCTACCACTCTTGTCTCTTTCTCAAAATATCTCAGCAATTTGTCTTTATTCAAAAAGGCGCCGCCAAGGATGATCGATCTCTACATTATTCGATGGTCTCACCAATGTTCGATCGATCTCAACACAGTTCGATCGATCAAACCTTCTCAAGTCCGAAATAAAACAAAGTCCAGCTCATTAAAAGATGACTTATGGTGCAATCATTGCAATGGCCCTAGTGCACGAATCCAGACCATTGGGTGTGACATTTGAGCCTCCTATATAACGATTTGGAGCCATTTTAAGAGCATCATCTCATCATAACTTGCACATCTCATATCTTGGAGAGGAGGCTAGGGACTAAAGAGCTTTTACACATTGTTGGGAGTTCTTCCATTCTTCTAGGGTTTCCATCAAGAAGGAGGTCATTCCTACCATGGATATAGCCTTTGAGGGTTGGATGACTACTTCAATGAGTGGCTAGACATCTACTTGGGGCTAGAGTAGCCCCTAAGTTTGCTTCCTAGACTTAGTACTTTGTATATTTTTGGGGATTTACTTGTAACAAATATTTTAATCTTGGATTTATATATATATCTTGTGGTTTCTACTTGATGTGTATGGATTAATGCTTTCAATTGATTTTCTATTTCTAACCATATGTCTATATATGCTAGAATAGATAATTCATGTGCTTTTCTCTAGATTTAATGGAATTTATGCATGTCTATGTGTATGGATGAAACTAATCTAGTGATGATCAAAACATAGTGCTTAATTGAACACTTTTGTACATTGTTTGATGGTTCACACTTGTTTCTTAATGGATTGTGCCACACCTTTAGCTTACTTAGTTTAATTTCCATGTATTTAGTGTAGGTGTAGTGTAGTTGCTTTAGATTCATAAATAGGTGGACAATTTATTCTTGTTCCTTGGTGTTCCATACTTATGAATGCAAAGGGTGTATGTTTCTCGATAGTTGTGTGTGCATAAATTATGGTTTTATTGAATAAATTTTGGTCTCATTTGATAGGTTGTACTTTCCATTCGATTGGCTAGACAATCTATACTTATTTGCCATCCATGCCTAATTTCAATTAATGTCACACACACACACAAGTTACAATTCAATTTCCCCATTGATATACAATTGCTAGTGTCTAGTGAAGTCAGGCTTAGTGGTGAGCTTTACTAACCCAAGTCCTCTCATCTATATCTTTTTCCCTACTTTCTAAATTGTTACTTTTACTTGCTTTAATTTCAATTGCATTGTAGTTTAATCAATCAAACAAATTATCTTTTGATCACTTGACCTACTAACCCTATATATTGTTTCCATTGCAAACACACAATCCCTTGGGACGATTCCTACTCACCCTAGCTATATTTTTAGTTAGAGGTAGTAGTAGCTTTTATAAATTTAAAACTTGGCCACATTGCACACTCACATTCTTAGCACATTTTTAAACATTGGTGCCGCGACAACACCACCCCGCAAAAATGGAAAGTTTCTGGACCAATCGGCGGGCGCCCGCAAGTGCATGGCGGGCGCCCGCAATGCTCCTGAGCACCACATTTGCTTCTTGAATTGAACTTCGCTCGGTCCGATGACGTGATCATCATCCTTAGCACTTTTTGCAGAGAAAACCATGAGTTCAATGGGTCACCGGCTTGGCCAAATTGAAGGTCCCCGGCAACGGCATGCTTTTGATTCTTCAGGAACTCATCAAAGCCTCATTTTTAATTATCTTTGGGAAACCAACCTAAAAGTAAACAAAAACATGCAAATGAAGCTAATATATACAATATGATCAACTAATGGATTTAACTAATGCAAATAAGGGTGCTTGAATATGCAATATTCGGCGCTTATCATCAATAAGCATACACATCCACACACAACACAAGATTTTACATGGTTCACCCAACTCTAGGGCTACGTCCATTAAGAAATTTTACTATTATAAATTAAGGAAGAGAATACACTACCAGATATCAAAACCCTACTCATTCACTTATCATCTCTTTTGAGGCTACACCTATACACTCGAGAACATTTACTCTCCCCCTCTCCTCACAATGCTCATCCTTATACCCCTTACATCTTTTCTCTCTTCTCTCTCTCTAACCTATCATTCCCATCTCTATTTATAGAGTCTTCAAAACCCAATTCCTTATTGGATAAATATTCCTCAACTTGCCTACAAGAAGTTACCATATTTGTCTTCCACTTTAAAATACTAGTTACAACTTCTTTTCCAAATCTTTAAGTCTTTTCTCCAAAGTCTGCTGGCTTCAAAACTGATTAGGAAGCTAGTTATAGCATATATTAGGCAAATGCAGCTGGTCCCGTTTCTTCAAACAACCATTCTACCCAAACGCAACCAGTTCCGTTAAAATGCAACCAATTGCATTTTTCCAAATAAAACTCTCTGCGTGAATTTTGAGTCACAACTCTAACAAGTGTAATAGCAATAATCTAAAAGAAAGTACTGATGTATTAATCATGTATTTTTATTGAGGGGCAAGATTAGGAACAAGAATCTAACTCTCACACTAAACTTGTTATCCACTCCTTTTTATAAATATGTATGTATATATAAAAAGGAGTGGATAACAAGTTTAGTGTGAGAGTTAGATTCTTGTTCCTAATCTTACCCCTCAGTTCCTAATCTTACCCCTCAATAAAAATACATGATTAATACTATATATATATGCATATTTATTTTAGTGTCTATTTTTATCCTAAATAAGGATTTCATGTCAAGAAAGTGAGTAAATGGATACAAATATCAAAATCATGAAGATTGAGTTGTTTTTGCTCATTTGTCTGTGCATTTCTCCACCTCTTGCCTACTTTATAACAGTGCGGTAAACAAATTAATGCTACCATACATACCATTTTTAGAATTTTTTTTTTATTAGATGTATTGGAGAAAACTATTGGAATTACTTTGCATCTTCAATATTTTAAATGTTTTTGTAATTTTTGAATATTTTTGTAGATTTTTAAAATATACTCCCTCCATAATATAAGAATCACAATAAAAATGAGGAACGAACTTATTCGGCGTGATATGTTGGAGATTCGTAAGAGATACTCATATAAATTAAGAATCACAGTAACACATAATGAACGAACTTCTTCGCTTGGTATCTCCGCCACAAAACAGAATGTTATGTGTTACTATTTTTTATTTTTATTTTTTTTAAACTAATTTTTACAACTTGTGATAAGAATCACAATATATCTCCGCCACAAAACAAAATATTATTTGTTACAATTTTTTATTTTTATTTTTTTAAAACTAATTATTACAACTTGTGATAATAAAAAATCACTTAAAAAAATTACACAACCTATATGCCTAATGATGGTATAACTCTGGATAATGTAAGGTTTCTAAAAATATTCAATATTCTCTTTCAATTTTAAATTACTTTCTTAATGGATTTTTTTGCCGACGTTTCTCTCAATTAGACGGTACCTTGCACATAATCAAATATAGTTCTAATAAGAGTCTGTCGTTATGTCATCAATCAACCATCAATACAAGGAAGAACGAAACTCTGACTGACATCAACTAATGAGGCGAAATCCAAATAAGAATGCGAACTTACGATAAATTAAATCTAATCTATTGGATGAATGATGACATTGTACGTTGAACACTAAAACTAGCAAGGTTACGGTTCTATGCTATCAGAAAAATGGTGAACGTTGAGGAAGCTTAGCATTGAGATAGGGCTTCATTTGCAGTCTTATTTGGATTTGCAGTCTTATAGTTATTACTGTTGGTAATCTATTTGTTTCAAAGTAGTATAATATGTTAGTATTGTTTAACCTGAGCACAATTGGTTGACATTGTTCTACGGTTTTACTTCTTTGGATTTTTCTACGTGCTTCGATTCTTTTTACTGATATTTAATTGCACTGATCAAATGGTTAATTATTTTAGAACCATATAAAAATTTGTGGGACCTACTCTGATAAACTTCTTTTCAATCCACATGGTTCATGTGATAACAAGAGGTTAATTTATGTGGTCAAAATTTGTATCATGAGAATATTCCTATAAGGAATTATCATAACAGTATTTGTACCAATTTTAACTGGTTTGCATACAATTTGGAAGATCAAAACTACAATCTAATCAAAATTGCACTGATCAAATGGTTAATTATTTTAGAACCATATAAAAATTTGTGGGACCTACTCTGACAAACTTCTTTTCAATCCACATGGTTCATGTGATAACAAGAGGTTAATTTATGTGGTCAAAATTTGTATCATGAGAATATTCCTATAAGGAATTATCATAACAGTATTTGTACCAATTTTAACTGGTTTGCATACAATTTGGAAGATCAAAACTACAATCTAATCAAAATAAGCTGGTCGTTTTTTGTTATATATTTTGTTGTGCTCGGTAAGAAAGTACTGTTGCATTAATCATGTATTTTTATTGAGATTAAATGTAAGAACAAGAATCTAAAAGAAAGTATTGATGTATTAATCATGTATTTTTTTTATTGAGGGGTAAGTTTAAAGCAAGAATCTAACTCCCATACTAAACTTGTTAACCATTCCTTTTTATATATATATATCTCTCTCTCTCTCTCTCTCTATATATATATATCTGTTTATTTATTTATTTCAGTGTTCATTTTTTTTTTATCCAAAATAAGTATGGCATGTCAAGAAAGTGAGTAAATGGGTACAAAATGTCTGTAAAAATCATGAAGATTGAGTTGTTTTTGCTCATTTGTGTATGCATTTCTTCAACTATTAACTACTTTATGACATTGAGGTAAACAAATTAATGCTAGCATACATACCATTTTTAAATTTTTGTATTTTGATGCATTGAAGGAACTAATGGAATTACTCTGTAAAAGTCTCTCGTTTAGATGTTCCTGCCCTTCTTGAATATTATTGGAGATTTGCCGAGAGGTATACAATTTTTTATTTTTTATATACTAATTGTTACAACTTTGTGATGATAGAACATCACTTTCAAAAATTTCCCAACTCAATACACAGATATACCTAATGGTGGTAAGGTTTCTAAAAATATTCAATATTTTCACTCTTTCAATTTCAAATTAGTTTTTTTTTTTTTTTTTTTTTTTTTTTTTTTTGCCCTTTTTGGCCGACGTTTCTATTCATTAGAGGATACTTGCGCATACTCAAATATAGCCTTAAGAGCCTCTCTTTGGGTCATTAATCAATCATCAATACCAAGTAAGAGCGAAGCTCTGACTGACATCAACGAATGAGGGGAATCCAAATAAGAATGGGAACTTAAGATAAATTAAATTCTAATCCATTGGATGAATGATGACATTGTTGAAAACTACAACTAGCTTAATTTGGCACTTTCTTAATCATGAAAAATTAGGGGAGGATCCAAATCACCAAACTAAGACGACTACAAAAAATATATATATATATATATATTCAGCTCAATACAGAGTCCGTTTCAATAGCTCTCTGGATTGATGTGAAAATGGAATATAGCCCTAAAAAATTAATAATAATAATAATAATAATAATAATACTAATAATTTTATCTCACAAGCATGATTGGTTATAATATTGATTAGTAAGAATTGATCATTGTGCTGTTTCTAATTGAGAACAGGTCTCTAGGTCAAAGTGATCAAGCTTGTCTAAATATCACAATCGTTCGGGATTCTGGCAATCCAAACAGTCCATTTACGCTTAGCAATTGGTTTTACATCATTTTTGTAACAATAGCATTTGTTAACTATGTAGTATAGTGTTAATGATAAAGATCAACATTCCACCTAGAGGCTTGGCAATTGGACTTGAACTTATTGTTTAGCTGCAAATCTATTTTTTCAGATTTGAATTGGTAAGGGGTTCTGCAAATCCATCTTTTGCATTTCCAAAAATATGTGTAAGAAGCTGTACGAGTTAGGAATTTAGGTGTAGTTGAATCAAAGCAACTGGACAACAATGAAAATTTGTCCAGATGTTAGGTTGAAAAGGCTGAAAATTTTCTTAGTATTCTTTGTATTATTCAGAGGATGCATCATTTTATAAAAAAGAAAGAAAAACAGAGTGAATCCTGAGAATGCGTGAGAAGTTATGTGCCAGACCTTAGTTGGATTATGGTCAACAAGGCGTTAGTAAATTATACGTAGAGTAATGATCTTTTGCTTACTAGTAAGAAATAAACCTCTTTTTTTTTTTTTTTTTACCAAGCTTTGTAACCTTTAGATAGATTTAAGTGTAAACAAATGTAATCACTTACAAAATATGGACAATACTTGGATCCTCCCATGGGAGAATGAAGTTCATCCTTCTGGTGGTGAGGTGGACTAATGAAATTAGAATACATGTTCAAAGATTTAAAAAAGTTAAAAGATGGTATTACCCATTTCTAACAGGCCAAACCCCTCCCTTTTTCTGAACTGAATCATAATTCTCTAATCTCACGTCAATCTCTTCTCTTTCTCTCTCCCCCCACACAACCTAATTTTCCATACCCAACCTACATCTTAATCTCTAATTAAAGTTCCTCTTCCACCCCTTGCCGCAGCATTCCTCTTCCACTCCTCACCCCTATATTCCTGCACTAAGAATTTTGTGTTGTCTTATGAAACACACACACATGCAACGGATTTTGATTTTTTGGGTAAAAATCTAAATAAGAATGAGAGAAGAAAAACAAAATAACACACTATTCCAGAATGAAAACTCAAATCAATTGAGTCTCAGTGAAATTTTTTTTTATAGATGTGCAAATATAAAATTTGAACATACATGCTCCAGGAATATGAACAATTTTGCTACCAGTAAAGCATTGAAGGGTTAGCATAAGAGAAGAACGACTTGAGAGTGGAGGTAGGGAGGAAAGAATGTCGCTGTGGAGTGTGGAGAGAGAGAACTTGTTAGATGGGATGGGAGCTGTAATTCAGAAGGAAAGGAAGGAGGGAAAAACCCACGGTTTAACCCATAAAAAATGTGTAATACCCAGTTTTAAGTATTTTTTATTTTTTGAACATTTGTTCTAACTACATCCGTCCCTCAACAGGGAGGATGAACCAGTGGATGACCCAAGTATTGTCCAAAAAAATATCACAATCATATTCAACTATTATTCCATGCATGGTATGGATATATTTATTAGTCAGCAGTAACCAAAAGATCTATATATATTTATAACATGAAATAGTATTCAACAATTGCTTTGCTAGATTGATCACAAAATCACATTGGTTTTGGTATTAGTTCTCTGATCTTGATTCTTAATTTTTTATTCATTTAGTTTAATATTTTCTTTTTGATAACTTGCGATATAACCGGGACGTTCCTACAACAAAATCCACCTTTTTTCATGACAAATTCGTGGCTAATATAATGCACACCCCTTATTTAGCGGTGCTTTTCAATGATTTTTAGTTTAGTTTTAATTAAAAAATACATTGTCTTTGATTTGGCATCTAAAATCATCTTTAAACAAAACTACGCCCTCTGATTGACTCAAGTGCGAGGGGCGCTCCTGCTTGTCTCTGAATCATTCATTGACTCAACGGTTGCCAACGGTCGTAAGTTTAAATTTTGGGCTGGGTTGGGCTTTCTGCCATATATTTTTGTTTGGTCGAATGGACATTCCAATTGTAGGCTTGTAAATATTATCCGTGTGTGTGTGTGTGTGTGTGGTACATACTTAAAATTAACATTTAAAAAAAAACTACGTTTGTATATATATATATACACTTAGTAAAAGGCTCGTGCGATATACGTGATAAATATTTTCTAACTTATATAATTTATATTTTTATACATTTTTTAATTGTTTATAGTTTTATTAAAAAAAATAGGCAAACCAATTTTTAGATTGTAATAATTGTCATCTCAAAAGAAACAAAATATACCGAGAAAGGTTAGCCAAAAGGCCAATCCAAAAAAATTTAATACTGCACTTGATCTTAATTAAAAGGTCGAGAAAGGTGTGATTATTATTTCTTTAAGTTAAAATAAGTGATTTTAGCCCTTATAAAAAGAAAACTGATTCTTGAACCCCTTTCACGCTCATGTCACGTCGAGGCACTGCAGAAGAAAAAACTGCAAAATCTATAGTTTTATAAGAGGTTTTCATGTAATCCTTTTTACTTAATATTTTAATTTGAATTAAACTCTTTAAATTAATTTTTATAAATTTTATTAGGTAATTTGAATTAAACTCTTTAAATAATTTTTAGGTAATTTTTTGTTTCTAAAAACTCTTTTTTATATTAATAAATAAATACTGAAATATATAAACTCTTTACACATTCAAAAGGCCGAGAAAGTAGTACTACACTTGATCTTAGACTGATCTTAGCCAAAATGGCAAGAAATGTTAGCCAAAAGGCCAAGAAAATAGTACTACACTTGATCTTAACCAAAAGACAAAGAAAGATTAGCCAAAATACTGATCAAAAAAAATTTAGTACTATACTTGATCTTAGCCAAAAGGCCGATAAAGGTTAGCCAAAAAGTCGAGAGAGGTGTGATTATTATTTTTTTAGGTCTATAATTTTATAAGAGGCTTCCATATAATCCCTTTTACTTAAAACCAATGTGGAATAAGAAAAATGAATTTTATTAGGTAATTTTTAATTTGAATTAAACTCTTTAAATTAATTTTAATAAATTTTATTAGGTAATTTGTAATTTGAATTAAACTCTTTAAATAATTTTTAAGTAATTTTTTGTTTTTAAAAACTCTTTTTTATATTAATAAATAAATACTGAAAGCCAAAAGGCCGACACTTGATCTTATCCAAAAGACCAAGAAAGGTTAGTCAAAAGGCTGACCCAAATAAATTTAGTATTACACTTGATCTTAGCTAAAAGGTTGAAAAATGTGTGATTATTAGGTCTATAGTTTTATAAGAGGCTTACATGTAATCCTTTTTACTTAAAACCAATGTGAGATAAGAAAAATGAATTTTTTTAGACAATTTTTAATTTGAATTAAACTCTTTAAATAATTTTTAGGCAATTTTTTGTTTATTAAAACTCTTTTTTTATATTAATAAATAAATACTGAAATTCTGAAACACAAAGGCCGAGAAAGTAGTACTACACTTGATCTTAGCCAAAAGAACAAGAAAGGTTAGTCAAAAGGCCAACCCAAAAAAATTTAGTATTACACTTGCTCTTAGTCAAAATGCCAAGAAAAGTTAGCCAAAAGGGCGAGAAATGTGTGATTATTATTTTTTTAGTTCTATAGTTTTTATAAAAACTCTTTTTTTTTTTTTTATATTAATAAATAAATACTGAAAGCCAAAAGGCTGAGAAAGTAGTACTACACTTGATCTTAACCAAAAGACCAAGAAAAGTTAGCCAAAAGGCTGACCCAAAAAAAAAATTTAGGTAATTTTTTGTTTATAAAAACTCTTTTTTTATATTAATAAATAAATACTGAAAACCAAAAGGCCGAGAAAGTAGTAGTACACTTGATCTTAGTTAAAAGACCAAAAAAGGTTAGCCAAAAGGCCGACCCAAAAAAATTTTGTATTACACTTGATCTTAGCTAAAAGGCCGAGAAAGGTGTGATTATTATTTCTTTAGGTCTATAGTTTTGTAAGAGGCTTCCATATAATACTTTTTACTTAAAACAATTGTGGGACAAGAAAAATGAATTCTATTAGATAATTTGTAATTTGAATTAAACTTTTTAAATAATTTTTAGGTAATTTTTTGTTTATAAAAACTCTTTTTTTATATTAATAAATAAATACGGAAAGCCAAAAGGCCGAGAAAGTAGTACTACACTTGATCTTAGCTAAAAGACCAAGAAAGGTTAGCCAAAAGGCTGACCCAAAAAAAATTTAGTACCAATCATCTGTAATTATGAACACTAAAATATATTTTGAAACTAACCTATATGTTGAAACATCCAAAACTGCCTATTTATTTATGGGAAGATTCATAATAGAAGCTGATAGGGAAAAATAAACCTAACCTATCATGACCTAATGATAGAGGCAACTAAGTATTGACCAGCCGCCAAATCTCTTCGATGATCAATGATAATATTTTGTTATTAAGGATAATGATTTCCATTGGATAAGACTGATGACAAATCTTATCCAAGATAAGATTTCCATGAGAATGATGATACATCTTATCAAGGATAAGATTTTCATGGGATAAGTTCTATGGAATAAGGATGATGAATTTCCCTTACTAAGAATAAGGGAAGCGACGATAAATAGGAAGACGATTTGGGAATAAGGTACACACAAAAAAAACTCTTACTAGGGAAATTACGATTGAAATTCTTTCTCTAGAAACTCCTACTAACTTGATCGTCGGAGGGTCAACGGCCGGCACCACACTTGTGTTTGACTTTGTCGTCTTTGTTTTGCAGGAAATGGTGTCGTACCAGGCCACGGGGAATTTCAACCTCAACAATTGGTGCCGTCTGTGGGAACGACGATTCCCTTAAATTAATTAATTACTCAGTTGGGTATATACGTTTGCGGTCCGGTATGGTTACCGAATGAATACCGTTACAGGGATTTGGTCAAAGGGAAGAGTCAGGTGAAAACCTAGACATCCCAAACGACCAGGAACAGCTTGCAACGTTGGAACTATTGGTCCAAACTCTGAATCAGGGTATAGACTAATTGATCTAGCAAAATGTAGCACTCCTGCAACACCTTATTCCACCGGTTCAACAGAGTTTGCCACAACAAGACCTCTCGAACCCAAACAGAGGTAATATGAATCTTGAGGAGCAGGATAATCATCCTCCCTAACATGAGATCGAAGTGGAACAAAGCCAGGTGGGGAACAGACATAGAGAGGTAATCCACCCATCTCTTCCACAGAGTTCCCGACCCCATGAAGACACAACTGTCATTGAAAAGACAAAAGGAGATTTCCCATGTTGACCTAGAGATACAGGGTCTCAAGGCAAAGATGGAGGATGTGATGCAGGCCATGAAGGGAAAAGGCATTGCAGCCATAGATGGTTTGGTGCAGAAGACCAATTTTCCATTCAGCCCCTAGATTATGAAGTGCCCCTTGCCAAGCAAATTTAAAATGCCCTCAATTGGGAGTTTCGACGGAACTAAAGATCCCTTCGATCACTTGGAGACTTTTCAAGTTCTTATGCATCTTCACGCTATGCCAGATTAGATCATGTGCAGGGCCTTCCCAACTACCCTCAAAGAATTAGCACGGGTATGGTTCAACAAGCTGAAGCCACGGACCATCAAAACTTTTGAAGAATTGAGTAAGCACTTCGTGGGCCATTTCATTGCTCGCCAGAGGCATAGAAGGCCGGCTACCTACCTTCTTACTGTAAAGCAACAGAAGGGTGAGTCATTGTGAGATTACATTGGTCGTTTCAACACACAAATGTTGTAGGTGGAGGAAGCGGATGACAAGGTGACCTTATCTGCCTTTATGAGAGGACTCCAAACCTTGAGTTTCCTCTTCTCTTTATCAGAGGAACCCCCTACCAGCATGGCCGAGTTACTGGTTCGAGCTAAAAAACATATAAATGCTGAAGATGCAATGATTGCGAGAAAGGGAAATGTGATACCCGTCGGATCCGAGACAAGGGTTGATCAGGCCCAACCCCAAACCCGAGGGAATATCTAACAATTAATATTTAAAAACGAACACATCATACAAATTGAAATAAGAAATAAATAATTGACAGCTGGAAGAAACTAAAATAAAATCCTTTTAAAAATAAATACGTAAATCGGGTAATCCAAAACCTTCAATTGTTAAACAACTCGGGAATCCATCTCTAGTGGATCCCTAATAATAATCTAAACTGAAATAACGATAACTGAAAAAAAAAATCCAAAAATAAACTACGGAGAGAGTCCAACGTCGTCGGAAGAGTGAGTAGTAGTCTCTGCTCAGCACAATCAGGTCTAAGTCTGGAACTGACGAGTACCTGAAAAAAATAGAAGTGGGTCAGACCCACAAACAAGTTCTATCCTACTACAATCCAAGCAGAGACTCGATACGCATATACATTCTAACCAACTAAACAACATCTTTATAGTCTGTATATATTTATATATCCACACTACAGGACTCTCACTGGACTATGCAGGGGATCTCAACCTGAGTAGAAGGCAACATGCAAAGCGCACCTGAGTAGGCATGAGTACCTAAGACTAACAGGGTACACCTCAACCTAGCATATCCAACTACACATCCTACTGCATATACGCACCCTAACCGTCGATTCTGAGACTCAAGCTCATATCGTGGTACCATAAAAATATATTTAAAGTCCTGTTCCATCCATCCATAAGAAATCTAGTTGGTCATTCAGCTTGTGCAGCTTCTTTGACCTAACATAGATATCCAGCAATCCAGTTAGTCATTCAGCTTGTGCAGCTTCTTTGACTTAAGTATAAGTAGGATTTAATTTATAATCCATTCCCTTATTCCGTGTAGGTAGGATGTAGTATTTTGAAACTAATCTAAACCTAGACATCCCACCGTCCCATACCGGTGCATGTAATCCAACAACCAGCAGTTGATAAAACAAGTAATAAATGTAATTATTAATATATCCCGCAACCGACAATCAGACATTTAATTGTAAACATCAACTGTTTTATATTAAGCATGCTAAAACTTTGTAATTTAACAGGCCTATTTAATACTACTCCACACAGTTCCATGATTGATAATACAAATCATATATGTAACTTCCAATTAAATCCAAGTAAGCATATCAAATTTTACAAATTTACATGCTTATCTTATAATACCACAGAGTTGTTCAGGAGTGAATAAAACAATTAATGTATGTATACATCATTCATCTATTATAGGCATATAATCATTCTGTAGTCCTACATGCTTATAATCCACTACAGAAACATGAACAAAACATAACTCCATTCACAGATAAACTGCTACACATAAGTTGTGCAGTTTAAATCCTCAATCTCCAAGACAGTCTACTAATTTTCTTTAAAATTATGTATGTTCCAACAACAGACATCACTTGGTTTATTATGAATTGTTAAGCTCTTTGAAGATTGAATTTGATCATAGACCTCAACCAAAACTCCCAATTACAGCTCCTAAACACACCTGTAGCATCAGAAACCACTCCAGAACCAACCCAGAGTGTTAAAAACACAACAGAAAAGGAATGAGACGTCTCCCCATAAAGGGAGCCACCTCCCCTTTGAGTGGAGCCGGCTCCACACCATGTGGAGCTACCTTCACCATTAATGGAGCCGGCTCCCCCTTGTGGGGAGCCGCCTCTTTGCCTCTCTGTTTGAAATCTCATCTTCTCCTCCAACTCTGTCCCCTCCGGCGACGACCAGTGCATTCATCCTAAATTTCTAAGGCTACAACTGGGTAACCTATGTCCCAACATGATCCAAAAAAATTTCAATGCCTTATGCCTTAGTCATTCACCGACGACAATCGGAACAAGAATTATGTAACAAAAAGTTAGAATGCTCAGTTTATCCTTCACGAACACACGCGGTTCTAACTAAATCCACCATGTGAACCAGAGTAATATTAAGGCTTATCAGAATGTTATAAACTAACTCAACACGGTATATATTAGTTTACATGAATTATAAATTCAGTTACATGTATTAATTTATGCGTTACATACAAAAGATTTCAGAACAAGTAATATAACACAAGGCTATGCTCAGTTCTAAAATAACAGAGTCATGCAAACCAGTTTACTTTTAATCCTTATACCTTCTTGGAGTTGTATTAGACATGCAAAGAACACAAGTCAACGGGATAGAGTTAGGATTAGAACTTGCCTTACACCGACGTCCTCCAAAATCCTCCGGCGACTATCTGTTTGCTCCCTCTGGTTTCTCTCTGCCTCCACAACCGTGAACAGGGTTCTAAAACCCTAGGCAGAAACATTAGATGTATATTTATAGGCCAAACTAATCCTAGGCTCAATTAAACCCTAATCTGACTTACTCAGCCCATAAAACAACCTAGGTTATAATCAACGTTGGCTACATATATCAATTGTAACCCTAATGTAACTATATGTATACAACAATAAAAATAGTCCCGTTAAGTCAGAAAATAATAAAATTCAATTAAAACAACTAACTAATTAACTATAATTAAATAACCTATTAATTCATAATTAAACTTAAACAATTAATTCAATTAAAATCAATTTAAACAAATAATCAATTACGCAGCTAATAACACAAAATAAAACAAAGCAAATAAATAAAATGCACTTAAATAATTAAAAATGCAACTTAAACAATAAATGAAATACCAGAACTATCCTTTTGAAATTAGGGGTATTACATTCTTCCCCCCTAACAAAAGGAATTCTGTCCTCGAAATTCGCTCTTACCTTATTCCAAAATTTCAGAAAACTGCGAGCGAATGACATCCTCTCGTTCCCAAGTAGACTCAGCCTCATTGTGATGACTCCACTGGACACGAACTAAAATGATAACCTTGTTACAAAGGATTTGATCCCGATGGTCGATAATCCGACACGGTGGCTCCAAATAAGTTGCATCCGGCTGCAACTCAATCTCCCCAACATCAATATACTAGTACCGATCTTCATCTCGCAGAAATTTCCACAACATGGACATATGGAACACATTATGCACACGATCCAAAGTATCCAGAAGTGCCAACTGATAAGCGACAGCTCTAACTCGATTCGTAATCATAAATGGACCGACAAACCGCGGAGAAAACTTCCCTTTCTTCCCAAACCGCATTACCCCTTTCATAGGAGACACTTTGAGTAAAACCTGATCCCCAACCTGAAACTCTAAAGCATGAGTGCGACGATCAGCATAGCTCTTTTGCCTACTCTGGGCAGTGCGTATGCGATCCCGAATAAGAGCGATCTTCTTGAAAATATCCTTAATGAACTCGGGACCCAAAAATCTGCTCTTGCCAACCTCCATCCAATAAATAGGCGATCGACACGGTCGGCCGTATAACGCCTCAAATAATGCCATTCCAATAGTCTTCTGAAAACTATTGTTATAAGCAAACTCCACAAGTGGCAAATAATCCTCCCAGTGGCCCTTGAAATCAAGAACACACGACTGGAGCATATCCTCCATGATCTGATTCACCCTCTCCGTCTGTCCATCAATCTGAGGATGATAAGCAGTGCTAAGATGCAACTCGGTACCTAAAGCTTGCTGAAAACTCTTCTAAAATCTTGACACAAAGCTCGAATCTCTGTCTGATATAATAGACAATGGAATGCCATGCAACTTCACAATCTCGGTATTGTAAAGTCTCGCCAACTGCTCCGAAGTGAAGTCAGTGTGAATAGGTAAGAAATAAGCTAATTTCATCAATGTATCCACGATAACCCAAATAGAGTTGTAATCCTTGAAAGATTTTGGCAATCCCTCCACAAAATCCATAGAAATGCTCTCCTATTTCCACTTTAGTATCGACAGTGGCTGTAGAGCGCCCGGCGGTCTCTGATGATCAATCTTGACCATCTGACAAGTACTACATCGTGAGACAAAAAGAGCAATATCCCTCTTCATACCTGCCCACCAAAACTGCCACTTCATATCCTGATACATCTTGTCGCCTCCTGGATGAACAGAAAACTCAGAGTGGTGAGTTTTAGTCATCACATCCTTCCTCAAATCGTCAGCAGAAGGTACCACTAACCGTCCCTTGTACCTCAAACCTCTATCAGCCCCAACGTAGTTGAATGGAACCTCTCCGGAAGCTATCTCTGCAATTTTTTCAATGCACTGTTGATCTGTGAGTTGTACCTTCAAAACCTTGTGAATAATGGAAGATGTAACTACCATACAAGCCATGAAAGCATCCAACAACTGATCTACTATCTTCAAAGCATTCCATTCAATGGCGAATAGAGCAGAAAGACTACCAGCAGGTCGACGACTGGGTGCATCCGCCACCACATTCGTTTTCCCTGGATGGTACTGTATAGAGAAGTGATAGTCTTTCACAAACTCCAACCATCTGCGCTGTCTCATATTCAACTCCTGCTGAGTGAACAAGTACTGCAGACTCTTATGATCATTAAATAATCTGAAGGACTCACCCAACAGATAATGCCTCCAAATCCGTAAGGCAAAAACCACAGCTGCCAACTCCAAATCGTGCGTTGGATAATTAAGCTCATGAGGCTTAAGCTTCTTAGATCTATACAAAATCGATCGCTCCTCCTGTATCAAGACACATCCAAGACCCTGCAAAGAAGTATATGTGTAGACAAGATACTTTATCCCGCTCTGTGGAGTAGACAAAACCGGTGCAGAAGTCAACTTAGTCTTCAGCTCATCAAAAGCTTTCTGACACTGTTCATCCCACATAAACCGTACACCCTTCTTAGTCAAATGAGTGAGTGGCCCTGCTATCTTGGAGAACCCCTAGATGAACCTCCTGTAATATCCTACCAAACTAAGAAAACTCAGAATCTCAGTAGGTGATGTAAGCTGTCCCCACTCAACCACTGCTGAAACCTTGGCTGTATCCACCACTATTCCACTTTCTGACACCACGTGACCCAGAAATTTCACCTCCCGCTGCCAAAATTCACATTTCTCGAACTTGGCATACAATTAGTGCTCACAAAGCGTCTGCAAGACTATCCGAAGATGTCTAACATGATCGTCCCCTGACCTCGAGTAAATCAAAATGTCATCTATGAAGATAATGGCAAATTGATCCAAGTAAGCCCTAAAGACTCTGTTCATTAAATCCATGAAAACCGCTGGTACATTAGTCTGCCCAAACGGCATCACCCGAAACTCATAAGACCCATATCTAGTGAGAAATGCTGTCCTCGGAACATCCTACTCCCGAACCCGAAGTTGATGATATCCAGACCGCAAATCAATCTTAGAGAAGTACGTAGCTCCCTTCAACTGATCAAAAAGATCATCAATCCTGGGTAACGGATACTTGTTACAAATAGTAACCTTGTTCAACTCCCTGTAATCTATACACAGGCGGAGCGATCCATCCTTCTTTTTTACAAATAAAACCGGTGCTCCCTAGGGTCATGTACTTCTGCGAATAAAACCTTGGCTGAGTAGCTGCTGAATCTGATCCCTCAGCTCTCGCATCTCTACTGGTGCCATCCTATACGGTGCCCTAGCAATAGGCGTAATGCTTAGAGCTAAGTCTATCACAAAGTCAATCTCTTGACTAGGTGACAACCCTGGAATCTCCTGAAATACATTCAGGAAATCTTGTACAATTGGTATGTTATCCAATGATATAGTAGTATCCTCCTTCGTGTCCTCCTCCATATGGAACAAATAGGTGCTAGTGACCCCGCTAGAACGCGGCATAGCGACGACATATATGTCCTGACCAGGTATGGTAAACACAATTGACCAATCAAAATAATTAACTTGGGCATGGTAGTGAGATAACCAATCCATCCCAAGTATCACATCATAAGTGTGCATGTCCAGGACCAATAAATTGACTAGAAATCTGAATCTGCCAATATCTAGTGTCACAGGCCCATCACTCTCATGAAGAATGGTTGTATCGCCTAACGATGTAGAAATACCCTATGGTCTACTGCATACCCGAGTCATCATCCCAGACAAAACAATAAATGACCTAGCTACAAACGAGTGTGTAGCACCCGTATCAAATAACATACGTCCAAGTAAACCATGAATAAGAAACTTACCCTCAACGGCCTGAGGTGCCTACATATCCTATGGCATGGGATTGTACACCCTGCCATAATGTAACTGCTGTGGTGCCTGTCCTTGAGGCTTCGGCAGCGCTGGTAAAGCCAGATCTGTCTGTCCCTAAATCCGTGGAACCTGTGGAGCTGGTAGAGGCACTAGCACTCTCTGCCCCTACTGTACATGTTGTCCCTATCCCTATCCCTGTCCCTGTCTGGCTGTAAGACACTATTTGGAAGTATGACCATACTCTCCACAAGTATAGCAACTACCCTGGAAAGTACCAAATGGCCTCCTCTGTTGGTTAGCCTGTGGCTGACCTTGTCCTGCCTGTGGTCCCCCATTCTGCTATCGCTGAATAGGTGCCACATCTCTGGGAGCATCTGAACCATCCTTGTGCTTCTTCCAAGGCTGCTGTCCCTAGAATTTGCCCTTATCATTCTGTCGGTGTCCGTTCCCATTCCATTTCTCAACTAACTGGTTAGCAGAGTCTCTGTCACCCCGCTTCTCACCCTTGGCCTGTCTAAAGTCCACGGTCAACTGATACTGCTGTAGAGTGGCGTCTACCACTTGAGTATAAGTAGTATAAGCTGGACTACCTGTGACAGCTCTCCTGATAGACCACATCAGTCCCTTAACGAAACTGTTGTGCTTCTTCTCCTCTGTATCCACCTCCTCCGGTGCAAAAAAAGACAAGCGCGTGAACTGCTACTCATACTCCGTTACTGTCATGTTCCCCTACTGTAGATTAAGAAACTCAGTCTTCATGGCTGCCCTAACTGCATAAGGGAAATACTTCTCTTCAAAGTGTGCACTGAACTCATCATAAGTCAATGCCATCATCTCCTCTATGGTGGTAACTGACTCCAACCACTGTAGTGCATCCCCAACTAGCTTGAAGGTAGCAAGCATTTGCTTCTGAACCTCCGTGCACTAAACCAAGCGAAGATGTCGCTCGATGTCCTGTTTCTACTAGTGAGTTATTCTCGCATTGGTGGAGCCTGTGAACTCAGGTGGGCTCCCCTTTGTGAAAGAACTTCTGGCCTTCTCCCAAGTATCAGTCTGAACAACCAGTGTAGGTAGTGGTGCTGGCTGTACCTGAGGTTGATTCCAAAGTGCAGCTGTTACCCCGGCTTCTATAGCCCGAGCAATGAGATCATTGATGTGAGGAGGATACTGTGGATCTCCTCCCTGATCCCGAGTCTACTGAACCTTCTCCTGCTCCTCCTGAGACTGATCATCGTCATCCTAAAACCCAAGCCTTTGCTACTCCTTCTCCATTTGCTGACGCTGTAGGCGTTCCTGCTGCCTATGTGCCGCTCTCCTCTATTGCCTGTTCCCTTGCAAGTTCCGTCCCCTCTTAGCGTTAACCATCTGTTAACATGGAATGAACAGACATCAGTATCATTTCTAAATGAACCATAAGGAATACAATGAATCCTAAACTTAAGCTCTAATCAAGAGAAAACGCTACGCGGAAGTCTTAATACGAAACATCCTAGAGACACTTGAACCTGGAGTGCTCTGATACCAACTGTGATACCCCTCGGATCTGAGACAAGGGTTGATTAGGCCCAGGCCCAAACCCGTGGAAATATCTAACAATTAATATTTAAAAATGAACACATAATACAAATTGAAATAAGAAATAAATAATTGACAACAGGAAGAAACTAAAATAAAATCCTTTTAAAAATAAATACGTAAATCCAGTAATGCAAAACCTTCAATAGATTAAACAACTCGGGAATCCATCTCTAGTGGACCCCTAATAATAATCCAAACTGAAATAATGATAACTAAAAGAAACATCCAAAAAAAAACTACGGAGAGAGTCCTACGTCATCAGAAGAGTGAGTAGTAGTCTTTGCTCAGCACAATCAGGTTTAAGTCTGGAACTGACGAGTACCTGAAAAAAATAGAAGTGGGTCAAGCCAACGAATAAGTTCTATCCTACTATAATCCAAACAGAGACTCAATACGCATATACATTCTAACCAACTCAACAATATCTATATTGTCCATATATATTTATATATCGACACTAAAGGACTCTCACTAGACTATGCAGGGGATCTCAACCTGAGTATAAGGAAACATGCAAAGCGCACCTGAGTAGGCATGAGTATCTAAGCCTAACAGGGTACACTTCAACCTAGCATATCCAGCTACGCATCCTACTGCATATACGCACCCTAACCGTCAACTCTGAGACTCAAGCTCATATCGCGGTACCATAAAAATATATTTAAAGTCCTGTTCCATCCATCCATAAGAAATCTAGTTCGTCATTCAGCTTATGCAGCTTCTTTGACCTAACATAGCTATCCAGCAATCCAGTTAGTCATTCAGCTTGTGCAGCTTCTTTGACTTAAGTATAAGTAGGATTTATTTTATAATCCATTCCCTTATTCCATATAAGTACGATGTAGTATTTTGAAACTAATCCAAACCTCGACATGCCACCGTCCCATACCGGTGCATGTAATCCAACAACCAGCAGTTGATAAAATAAGTAATAAATGTAATTATCAATATATCTAGCAACCAACAATCAAATATTTAGTTGTAAACATCAACTGTTTTATATTAAGCATGCTAAAACTTTGTAATTTAATAGGCCTATTTAATACTACTCCACACAGTTCCATGATTGATAATACAAATCATATATGTAACTTCCAATTAAATCCAAGTAAGCATATCAGATTTTACAAATTTATATGCTTATCTTATAATACCACACAGTTGTTCAGGAGTGAATAAAACAATTAATGTATGTATACATCATTCATCTATTATAGGCATATAATCATTCTGTAGTCCTACATGCTTATAATCCACTACAGAAACATGAACAAAACATAACTCCATTCACAGATAAACTGTAACACATAAGTTGTGCAGTTTAAATCCTCAATCTCCAAGACAGTCTACTAATTTTCTTTAAAATTATGTATGTTCCAACAACAGACATCACTTGGTTTATTATGAATTTTTAAGCTCTCTGCGGATTGAATTTGATTATAGACCTCAACCAAAACTCCCAATTACAGCTCCTAAACACACCTGTAGCATCAGAAACCAGTCTGGAACCAACCCAGAATGTCAAAAACACAACAGAGGAGGAATGAGACGTCTCCCCACAAGGGGAGCCGCCTCCCCTTTAAGTGGAGCCGGCTCCCCCTTGTGGGGAGCCACCTCTTTACCTCTCTACTCCAAATCTCCTCTTCTCCTCTAACTCTGTCCCCTCCGGCAATGACCAATGCATTCATCCTAAATTTCTAAGGCTACAACTAGGTAACCTATGTCCCAATGTGATCCAGAAATAGTTCAATGCCTTAGTCATTCACCTACTACAATCGGAACAAGAAATATGTAACAAGAAGTTAGAATGCTCAGTTTATCCTTCAAGAACATACGCGGTTCTAACTAAATCCACCATGTGAACCAGAGTAATATTAAGGCTTATCAGAATGTTATAAACTAACTCAACACCGTATATATTAGTTTACATGAATTATAAATCTAGTTACATGTATTAATTTATGCGTTACATATAAAAGATTTTAGAACAAGTAATATAACACAAGGCTACGCTCAGTTCTAAAATAACAGAGTCATGCAAACCAGTTTACTTTTAATCCTTTTACCTTCCTGGAGTTGTATTAGACATGCAAAGAACACAAGTCAACGGGATAGAGTTAGGATTAGAACTTGCCTTACACCGACGTCCTCCTAAATCCTCCAACGACTATCTGTTTGCTCCCTCTGGTTTCTCTCTGCCTCCACAACCGTGAACTGGGTTCTAAAACACTAGGCAGAAGCCTTAGATGTATATTTATAGGCCAAACTAATCCTAGGCTCAATTAAACCCTAATCTGACTTACTCGGCCTATAGAATAACCTAGGTTATAATCAACGTCGGCTACATATATCAATTGTAACCCTAATGTAACTATATGTATACAACAATAAAAACAGCCCCGTTAAGTCAGAAAATAATAAAATTCAATTAAATAAATTCAATTAAAACAACTAACTAATTAACTATAATTAAATAACCTATTAATTCATAATTAAACTTAAACAATTAATTCAATTAAAATCAATTTAAACAAATAATCAATTACACAACTAATCACACAAAATAAAACAAAGCAAATAAATAAAATGCACTTAAACAATTAAAAATGCAACTTAAATAATAAATTTAATACCAGAACTATCCTTTTGAAATTAAGGGTATTACAGGAAAAGAAGGGGATGATAAGAAGGCAGATAAGAAAATGCCAGCTCTAGCAACCAAAGATGAAAGGGAAACCAAGTATAAGAAATCCATGGTCAACCAGAATGAAAGAGCGTCCCGCTATAAGAGCGCGGAGAGGTATACAAATTATAGTCCTTTAAATATGCCAATAGATCAAGTTTTCCTACAGATCCAAGATGAACCATATTTGAAGTGGCCACCAAAGTTGAAGTCAGATCCGACAAGGAGACCTTGTGATAAGTACTGTAGGCTCTATAAAGACCGTGGGCACGCCACAGAGGATTGTTTCGACCTCAATTCAGATTGAGACTTTGATCTGAAGGGGGCACATGCGAAAATTTATTGTGGGGAATAACAGAACCAACATTAATCCACCAAGAGCAGGCCAAGACAACCGCCCCCCTTGATCAACAACCAATAGGAGAAATTAGGGTCATAACTGGGGGATGTGCATGAGGTGGAGAATTAAGCTCAGCCCGTAAGGCCTATGCCAGGAGAATGCGAAAAACTCATCTGAGGTATGCAAAGTTGGAGTACAGGTTCAACATCAAAAAATACCTTATCTAGGTGATCCTGTTATCACATTCTCAGATGAAGATATTAAGGATGTGCAACAACCCCATGACGACCCCCTCGTTGTCACCACGATGATCGCTAACTATAGTATTCGGCGGATCTTGGTGAATAATGGAAGTTCGGCTAATATCATCTTCTTTGATGCATTCAGCAAAATGAAGATTGGTAAGGAGAAACTCAGGCCTACTAGATCACCATTGGTGGGATTCACATGAGATAAGGTCTATCCTCTAGGAGCAGTCATTCTCCCCATCACTGTAGGAACCAATCCAAAACAAGTTATTGTCATGGTAGACTTCCTGGTGGTGGATTGTCCATCTGCTTACAATGTCATCCTAGGAAGAACGACCTTAAACTCGATGAGGGCCATTACTTCAACTTATCACCTCTTGATGCGCTTCCCCACAGAGCATGGTGTAGGCGAACTAAGAGGAGACCAGACCATTGCCAGAGAATGCTATGTTGCGTCTCTCAAAGAAAAGAAGCAGCAAGAGGCTTTTGTTGTCGAAGAAATTAAAGAAAATGAGTAAGACCGAGCCAAGACAATTGAGGACCTGGTAGAGATATGCCTAAATGACAATGATGTAACAAAAAGGTGAGGATAAGGTCTCTGCTTCCTGCAGATTTCACGAATATTCTTGTACAGTTCCTCAGACAAAATCAAGATGTGTTCGCATGGTTACATGAAGACATGCCTGGTATTAATCCAGCTACGATCGAGCATCAATTAAACACGAATCCCACATTCAAACCTATTTGGCAAAAACGAAGAACATTTGCCGCAGAGAGGAACATGGCTATATCAGAAGAGGTGAACAAGCTTCTGAAAGCTGATTTCATCCAAAAGGTTAATTATCCCGACTGGTTGGCCAATGTTGTTTTGGTAAAAAAGCCAATGGAAAATGGAGGTTGTGCGTAGACTTTACCAATATAAATAAGGTATACCCAAAAGATAGCTTCCCTTTACTAAGAATCGACATGTTGGTAGAAGAAACGGCTGGCTATGAGCTGCTCAGTTTCATGGATGCATATTCAGGGTATAAACAAATCTCAATGCATCCACCAGACAGAGAGAAGACCTCTTTCGTCATGGACAGAGGTTTATATTGCTATAAGGTGATGCCTTTTGGGCTCAAAAATGCTGGTGCAACATACCAGTGGCTAGTCAGCTTGATGTTCAAGAACCAAATCAGAAGGAATATGGAAGTATATGTGGATAACATGCTCGTAAAAAGCTTGAAAACTCAAGACCACCTAGCTGATCTATAGGAGACATTCCAAGTCCTTAGGAAACACCAAATGAAACTCAACCCAGACAAATGTGCCTTTGATGTCTCTTCTGGGAAATTCCTTAGTTACATGGTAAACAGGAGAGGGATAGAGGCCAACCCCGAGAAAATCCAAGTGATTCTCAATATGCGGTCTCCAACATCGACTAAGGAACTTCAAAGATTGACGGAAATAATCGCTACTCTGAATAAGTTGATTTCCAGGGCAACGGATAGGTGTTTGCCTATTTTTCGTATGCTCAGGAAAGCTTTTTCATAGACACCTGAGTGCGAGCAAGCTTTTACAAAGCTGGAGGAGTATCTCACTTTACCACCATTACTATCACGGGCGATGTAAGGGGAGTAGTTGTACTTGTACTTGGCAGTTTCTCCATCGGCAGTAAGCTCAGCCTTAGTCCGCGAAGAGGATGGAATCCAGAAACCAGTATATTATACTAGCTATGCATTCAGGGGGGCCAGAAGAGAGGTACTCAAGGATAGAGAAGTTAGCACTTGCTCTAGTTGTCTCTGCAAGGAAACTCAGGCCTTACTTTCAAGCGCATACAATAATAGTACTGACAGACCAACCACTTAGGCAGGTCCTCCGAAAACCTGATACTTCGGGGCGACTCATGAAGTGGTCGATAGAACTTGGAGAGTTCAATATCCAATACAAATCCAGAACGGCCTTAAAAGCCTAGGTATTGGCAGATGTTATAGCAGAATTCACACTAGAAGATGGGCACAAGCATGGCATAAATGAACAAGAAGAAACTGAATCTACTTGGATATTATATGTGGATGGGTCATCCAACGCCCGCGCAAGTGAGGTAGGGCTAGTAATTGTCTCCCCAAATGGGGAATGCATCGAATATGCACTCAAGTTTGGATTTAAGGCAACCAATAATAAGGCGGAATATGAAGCCCTCTTGGCAGGCCTCAGGATGGCTAAAGCCCTGGAGTTGAACGACTAATAGCGTATACTGATTCTCAACTAATAACTGGACAAGTCCAGGGGGAATATGAAGCCAATGATGAGAAGATGAAGACCTATCTACATAAGATAGAGGATATCAAGGGCTTTTTTAAGAAGTTCTCTATTCATCAGATCCCTAAGAAAATAATGAGCAGGCAGACGCCCTAGCGCGACTAGCAACTGCAGAGGAAGATAGAGCCATACCTGTGGAACATTTAGATGAGCCTAGCATAGTCTGGGATTGGCCACAAAAAATACACCAGGTAATCCAAGGCATGGAATGGGAAGAACCCATTATCAGATAAATAGAGAACGAAGAGCTACCCCAAAATCGCATGGAAGCACGAAAGGTTACGATGCGTGCAGCAAAATATTCCCTCATTGATGGGGTTCTCTATAAGAAGGGATTTTTTCTACCCTACTTACGTTGTGTCTCCATTGATGAGGCAAACTACATTCTAAAGGACATACATGAAGGCCCTTGTGGAAACCATGCTGGAGGCAGATCATTAGCGCATAAAGCTGTCTGACAAGGATACTTTTGGCCTACTATGAAGAAAGATGTGCTTGATTTTGTGAGGCAATGTGACAAGTGTCAGAGATTCGCCAATGTCCCAAAACGACCCTCAAAAGAGTTAACACCTCTTACAGGGCCGTGGCCTTTTGCCCAATGGGGGACGGACCTCATCGGCCCCTTACCCCCAGGGAAGGGACAAACTAAATATGCAATTGTGGCTATTGATTACTTCACCAAATGGGTGGAGGCTAAGCCATTAGCTCATATTGAAGCAAATGAAGTAAAGAAGTTTTTCTGGAAACCAATAATTTGCAGGTTCGGAGCACCAAGGGTGATTGTGACAGATAATGGGAAGCAGTTCGAAAGTGAGCAGTTCCTTGATTTTTGTAATGAGCTTAGGATCAAAGTTCATTTCTCTTCTCCTGCCCATCCCCAAGCCAATGGGCAAGTTGAGGTCACGAATAGGACAATACTAAAGATGATCAAGATACATCTAGAAAAAGCCGAGGGCTTATGGCCTAAACAAATGCCCGGAGTCTTATAGGCCTATCGCACTACCGTGAGAACCCCCATTGGGGAAACCCCCTTTGGGTTAGCTTTTGGAAGTGAAGCAGTGATCCCGGTAGAAACAAAGGTTACCACCTTCAGGACCAAGTATTTCGAACCTCAACAGAATGAGATGGAACTACGGTTAAACTTAGACCTGGTAGAAGAGAAAAGAGAGTAGACCCAAGTCAAGGTTGCAGCTTACCAGCGGATGGTAACCAAGTACTATAATGCCCGAGTCAAGCTAAGGAGGTTCGAACCAGGAGACCTGGTGCTTCGCGAGGTTACCCCGGCTACAAAGGAAAAGGGGGAAGGAAAGTTAGCTCCCGACTGGGAGGGCCTTTATCGAGTAACCCAAAGCAACAGACCGGGGGCATAATGGTTAGAGACACTTGGTGGAAGCCAACTTTCCCACCCATGGAATGCAGAACGTTTGAGGAAATATTACCAATTGGTACTTATGCCAGGCTATGTTTTATTTTATTATCTCACTTTTAAAGCAGATCAACGTTTAATGAATGTTGATGATTGACTATTAAACTATCGAATATTACTTTCGAAAAGTTTTTAATAAAATAATTATTCGTCTTTATTTCACATTTTTCTACTACTGACGACATTACTATTGATTTCAATAAGTTACGAAAGGACTAGTAAAGCGTTAAGTCTATTTCTTTATTAAAAGAAATAATTGACATTCCCTTATTAAAGGAACGAGCTGGGTGAAGCTCGTAAAAACACGTTCCTTCAGAAGAAGGACGGACTGAGTGAAGCCTGAAAAAGTGTTCAAGTATTTCTTTAACAAAGATGTGTTCAATAACACAAAGGAAGAGCCGCATCAATAGAAAATGAATTCGGCATAAGGAAATAATAAGTATGGAGCAACATCAGGAAAGATAAAATGTCAAAAGTAACACAACTATTTTCTGAACTAAGAGATATTCTGAAAAGTTTAAGGGATCAACATGCTAAGGAAGAAAAAAACCTAGCATATATATATATATATATGACTACTACTATGAAGTTCAATCTTCCTCTTCGCTCTCAGCTAGAATATCATACATAGAAAATCTATGTCTGGATGATCTTTGCTGACAAGAGCTTTGAACTGGTCAAAACCATTACAGCAAGCCTTGCCTATGAGCACCTTGAACTCGTCAGAAATTTTGAAGCTCTCCACGGTAGCTAGCTTCTCAAGTTCCAGTTTATCATAGTATTCTTTGGTAAGTCTCACTTTCTCATCTTGAAAGCTTAATTTTACTTTAGCCAAGTCATCTTCTTTATTTTTAAGTATAGAAGTAACATCTTCGTATTTAGCCTTGAGGGATGCTATCTCAAGGGAAAGCTTCTCATATTCTTGTGCAATGGCAACAGAGTATGTAGTGCCCTATAAATAAATAAATAAATAATGGCAAATAGTTAAAAAAGAAAAGGATGCACATGATAAGAGTAAAGTCTCACCTGGCTAATTAGATGAAGAAATTTTTGTGAAAGCTCAGAGCCCGGCAGATTCTACAATCTGGCAGCGTCATCCTTTACCACCATTTTGTGTAACCTATCGTACGCGACATTAGCGTTATCAAGAATTGATTCCCCTTGGGAAAAGGCTTGGTTGGTAGAAGTCGATACCGAACCAAAACTCTCGAAACTCAAAGGAACCCCACCAAATTTGTTGAAACCTAAAGATGTAGGAGTAGGACCTAATAGCACTCCAGAGCTTGAGGATCTACGATGATTTTCCTCTCATACCCTTCGTAATTTTTTGGAAGCAGGGGTAGAGGGAAGATTACTTGACCGGACTTGTGCTAGGAGCCTTTTACTAAGTTTCTTACCTACATAAAAAATAAAAAGTAATAAGGAAAATATTAATGCAAAATTAACTAGACCCAGTAAGTTTATATATAGGTACCTTCATTTTTCTTACCTTTCTCTGAATGGGTGGGAGTTTCAATTGAGCTAGTAGATCGTACGTATAATTCTCTTGTTTCAACAGTCATAAGATCACTAAAGGTCTTCACTGGGTAAGCAGAGGCATTACCGACATATTTTTCTTCTTGAGTTGAGAGAATTGGTTTGTTCTTGAAGTCTGGGAAAAGAAATTGTAAGTTGCAATTCTTTAAATGAGTGGATAAAATAAATTTCTCTCAATATATATAAAAATCAAAATAAAAATACTGTTCAATGAACAATACCCGCCGGCAAAAAAAAAAATTACTATTCAATGAATAGTACCCGTAGGCACTGTTCCCGGGGCAAAAAAAAAAAAAAAAAAAAAATTGTTTAACACCACCAAAGGATTAGAAAATATATACATATATATAAATCTTACCTGCAAGATCTGAATTATTCCAAACACTTGAAAATTTCCCGTATACATCGAAAACAAATAACAAACGACTCTTCCAGCCTTTATTATTCTCAGGAGCTGGAACAATGAGGAATATCTTATTTGATCTACACTAGAAGTACCAAAAGTTATCCTTCTTCTTTTTGGGACAATAAAAATGCAAGAATTGATTTACTGTTAGACGACCATTGCCACACTTTCCCCAAACAATCAAACAGCCTATAATAATTCTCCATGAATTAGGGACAATTTGAGAAGGAGCTATCTTCAGATAGGAAAGTATTTCTTCTACAAATGGATGAATCAGAAAACGCAAACCAACAGCGAAAGTCAACTTGAAAAAGCATACCTCACCAAAACGAACAGAATAACATATGTCCTCTGGTTTGGGTATATGAAGGTGAATAGATGAAGGAGTGGAATATTTAAATCTACAATTACGTAAATTATCATCCTTAATTAAGGATTCTCCTTCGCGTGGGGGTTGCTTAGAAAAAGCAGTCCTTGGTCTTGAGGAGTAATCAACACCAGATTCACCAGCATAATCAGGATCAAGTTCTTCAACACTTTCAGAAGTTGAGTCTTGAGACTGGGATTCAACATTCAAGTTATTTTCATGCACAGACATGATGAGATTGTGGATATCGAGAAGATAGCAAAACCACTTTGGAAGTACACCAACAACTCGGCAGAGACGAGTGGACCCAATTATGTATCTCACAGATTGGGGTTTGGAAAGATCCAAGTAAAAGCTATAATAACTACAACGATCCACAAGAAACTCATAGACAAGATCCAGCTTAAAGGATTTCAGACAACAAAAAAAGAGAAAAAAAATAAAAATAAAAGTGGTATATTTATTTACAGGAAAATTCTATTTTTGGTAACAATGAAATTCTTGTGAAAGAGTCCTACTAAAATTTGGAAGGGGGCTTGTAGTAAAAAGGAAATAAATAAGATATAGGTAAGGGTATACATATTAGGTACTATTTCCTTGGTCCGAAACGTACGCGGAAATAGGGGGTAACTGATAGGAAAAAATAAACTTAACCTACCTTGACCTAACGATAGAGGCAACTAAGTATTGACCAGCCGCCAAATCTTTTCGATGATCAAAGATAATATTTTGCTATTAAGGATAACGTTTTCCATTGGATAAAAATGATGACAAATCTTATCCAAGATAAGATTTCCATGGGAATGATGACACATCTTATCAAGGATAAGATTTCCATGTGATAAGCTCCATGGGACAAGGATGATGAAATTCCCTTATCAAGAATAAAAGAAGCGACGATAAATAAGAAGACGATTCGGTAATAAGGTACATACAAAAAAAACTCTTACTAGGGAAATTACAATTGAAATTCTTTCTCTAGAAACCCCTACTAACTTGATCGTCGGAGGGTCAACGGCCGGCACCACACCAGTGTTTGACTTTGCCGTCTTTGTTTTGCAAGAAACGGTGTCGTACCAAGCCGCGGCGAATTTCAACCTCAACAGAAGCCAACAAGTAGTTTCACATTATAGGGTCTGCATTGGTTAAGGTCTGATTGCATTTATTCACAATTGCTTTTCATTTTCTGGAAGTAAAGAAATTAAGTACAGAAAATGCGTTTCAAGGCTTGTTTACAAATAAATTCTGTAAGTGTTCAGAGAAACAATCATTTTATATGAACATCAAATTTTATTTATTTGTTTTGTTTTTCCTTCAAAATACAAAAAGGGGGAATAACAGAAATGGGGTGGGGGAATAATAAAAATGGGGTCGGTTCTAGGAAGATAATGCACTGGGATTTTGTTTATTTTCTTGTGAACTATTTGATTAATGGGAAAACATGGTATGTCAAATATATGGGTTCAAGATTAGCTTATTGTGTATATTATTTTCCTTGAATAATTAGGGAGGAGCTAGTGAGAGAATGCCTATAAGAGGGCACTAAGTTAGTTCAAGCAATTGCAGACGCTATTTTCAACCTACCTTCAACTGAAGATCCAGGTGGCCCCATTGTCAAGTTGCCTCCATCGACAACAAGATTGCCCAGAGAGAAGCCTGTAATTCTTTGCCTTCATTTATATTAGTGTTTTCTTTGTGTTCACATTGCTTCGTAACTTTGTTCTTGATATATTTTTCACACAATTGATTTTGCTAATGCCATTTTTTTAGTACAATATGGAAGGAGGATGACTTTATGACTTTTGCTTTTAGAATTTAGAACTATTTTCTTCATATTTGAAGTTTCGTTGCTGAAAATTGTAACATTGCGTGTTCTTTCTTGGTATTCCTATTCTGGATGGCAATTGTATATGGTCCAAACACCATAAGATTCATTTCTTACGAGGTCAATTTATCAGGATTTTCCCTGCTATTTGTTTTAGCATTCTTGCGCCGTCATAGTTTGTTGTACTATCATGCCGCAAGGTAAAATTCAGGAGGGTTATCATTTGATGTGTGTCATAATAGACATACAAACTGATATGTGGTGTAGCACATATATAGTGGTTCAATGTCTAATGTAAGATAGGCCTCTTTCGGGATAAATTTATATCTAATATCAGTTGATGAAGGGAAGTATAGTGGAGTAAATTACAGAATCTGCCCATATTTCAACTATAACAAAGTCAAATGATGGCTGTTATTTGATTTATAGTTCTGTAATGCTTCCCTTGGTTAGGCATAGCACAACTTGATGGAAGCACAAAAAGATGTTTCCTTTTGATGAATAGATCGATTCAATAAAGGACAAAAGGACGGACCTTTCCAGGTGAAGTATCTAACAGTTACAAACTGCTTCATTTCTGTGGCTAATCAGAAGAGCTAATTGATTGATCTATTGCCGTGAAGTTAGATTCTTTGGGGAGAGAAGTGTTAGATGTTAGAATTTGATGCACAACAATCAAAAATATATATAATAGTCAGTGGAGATGTCAAGTCTTGTGTGTGTGTGTGTGTGTGTTATTTACATGGGAGATTTCCTCTAAACCAATCAACCACACTTATATTTTATCTTATTCCATAAATGAGCTTTCATAATTTGTACCCGACTTAATGCCAATCAACCTCTGTAATGTTTGTACGAAATTTTTGCAGGGACATCGACTAATCGTGTAGTAGTAGCCTTTCTTCAATCATTTTTACTTAAAATCAATGTGGGAATGAATTTTATTAAAGAATTTGTAATTTGAATTAAACCCTTTAAATTAATTTTTATAAATTTTATTAGGTAATTTTTAATTTGAATTAAACTCTTTAAATAATTTTTAGGTAATTTTTTATTTATAAAAACTCTTTTTTTTATATTAATAAATAAATATTAAAACTCTTTGCATAAAGACCGAGAAAGTAGTACTACAATCTTAGCCAAAAGACCAAGAAATGTTAGTCAAAAGGCCTCTTTAGGTCTATTGTTTTTATAAAAACTCTTTATATATATATATATATATATATATATATATATATATATTTTAATAATAAATATTGAAAGTCAAAAGGCCGAGAAAGTAGTACTACACTTAATCTTAGCCAAAAGACCAAGAAAGGTTAGCCAAAAGGCCGATCCAAAAAAATTTAGTACTACACTTGATCTTAGCCAAAAGGCAGAGAAATATTAGTCAAAAGGGCGAAAAAGGTGTGATTATTATTTCTTCAGGTCTATAGTTTTATAAGAGGCTTTCATATAATCCTTTTTACTTAAAACCAATGTAGGACAAGAAAAATGAATTTTATTAAGTAATTTGTAATTTGAATTAAATTCTTTAAATTAATTTTTATAAATTTTATTAGGTAATTTGTAATTTGAATTAAACTATTTAAATAATTTTTAGGTAATTTTTTGTTTATAAAACTCTTTTTTTATATTAATAAATAAATACTGAAATACTGAAACACTGAAACTCTTTGCACATTTAATAATAGTATAGATATATACTTAAAATTAACATTTTAAAAAAAAACTACGCTTGTTAATTTAATTTTGTACCGTATATATTGTTTATTATTTTGAGAATTTTAGTTTGCATGTCAATTAAAACATTGTTAAATGTTCAGATTGTCTTTTATCTTTTCTCGATCTTTTTTCATATGTGGAAAATTTTCAATTTAAAATAAATTTTCCTACTAAACTCAAGAATAATGATAAATAGTTCGGATATATGTAACTGTTTTAGGTGATTGGAGATGATATTGTGACGTCATTAAATATGATGATGTTATCGTGACATCATTTCTTACATAAATTTAGTTGGATGTGTCTGACTCAATATGATTATTCTTAACTTTATATAAGATCTATTTATATGCTGAATTAGCATTAATTTCTTGTGGGTACTTTTTAAATCTAATGATTCACTATAGTTAAGAATTAAGGCATAAGTGCATCTAATCTTTAATTTTAAAACATTATATAGAGTGTATTAGCCTCTTTGCTGAAACAAATGAAAAAAAGGAAGAAGAAGTCTATTTTTAAAAGGGATACGTTATTTTCACTTTGCATTCCCATTTTCTACATTGCACTCACATCTTAAAAGAAATGCGACTTCTAATTTTAAATCACAAATTAATTATTCACTAATACTCAATGTTCAAAAACGTCACTGATACTCAATGACAATTGTTTTAATAACCTTCTTTTATTCTATCACAATTGAAGTATCCCTTTGAGACAAATTTTTTTAGTGTCATAAAAACACAACAAATTTTCCTTAGCTATAATATACTACATGTGACACTAGCTATTTTATCGTCACAATTGGGTAACCATTTGTAACAATACTTTTTACCAGTCATAAATAGCTAATTTGTGACAACAAAATTCTATTGCCTGTAATGAATACTTGTGACAATATTTTACCGTGACAAGTTGTGATACCTCCAGATTTCCGAATGCGGGTTGGCCAGGCCCACGCCCGAACACTCGAGGATATCAAAAACGAATCGATAATAAACTAACACAGAGTACAAAAAGCATAAAGAAGAAAAAATAAAATGCTGACAAGAAACTAAAATAATAATCTAATAATAAATCTCATAATATATTTCCATTAATTAATAAACTCTTCTGATACAACTGATCCTCCAAAATACAACTCGAAAATCCATACTGTGTGGACCCTTAGAAAATCCAAACTAAACAAATGACAATAATAACTGTCTAAATTAGGAAACTAAATCATAAAGGAACTCCTATGCAGCATCGGAAGAATGAAGTAGACTGATCCCTGCTCAGCACGAACAACCTCTACTCCTAACGAACTCCTGAAAAATAATGGTGGGTCAGGCCCACAAACAAGTTTTACTCTACTACAGTCCAAGCAGAGATCCGATACACGTATACATCCTAGTCAATCCAACAATAACTAGTAGTCCGTATATATATATATATATACACACACTAAAGGAACCTTACTAGACTATAGGGTTGTCTCAACCTGAATAGTAGGCAACATGCAAAACGCATATATAGTGGGCATGAGTACCTAGACCTACCAGGGTACACAACTACACTATATCTAACTATACATCCCTAGCGATATACACGCCCTAACCACTAATCCTGAGACTCAAGCTCATATCATAGCACTATACTTATATATATATAATTTAGTAACCATCCTATCCAGTATAAATTAATCCTCCATAAGTCATTTAACTTGTTCAGCTGACCTGACTTGAATATAAGTAGGACTTAACATTTTAGTTAATCCATTCCCTTATATAATAAATTAATCATCTATAAGTCATTCAACTTGTTCAGCTTACCTGACTTGAATATAAGTAGGACTTAATATTTTAGTTAATGTATTCCCTTATATAAAATAGGTAGGACTTAACTGATAAGTTAATCTGTCCTTAGAATACCACCGTCCCATACCGATGCATCAAACCACACAATCCAACTATTGATGTAACGATTAAGGAAATACATCAAACAATTCAGAAATAACTATGATAATATGATATCAAGTTATCACAAAATAGGAATGACTTAGTATTTATTTAAGCTTCTTATATCATATGTCCTACACAAACTGAATCTTATACATGATGATATTTTATTATACCGTCAAATAAGCATTCTCTATATCCAATTCATCATACACATTTAATCTCAATTGCTAAAACATTTTAAAAGATTAAATCCATTCGTTTGTTTAAAACATTCAAATAGCAAGTATCATTATGATTGAGTATATTTAAATTTATTTAAACCCAAACCTAGTTCCTATTTAATGTTCAAGAATTCTAGGCATGTATTTATGTTTCATCATTCCACATATATGAAAAATACATAATTTAAACATATAAAAATTCACACCGGAAATAAAATCAAAATCATGCATTTATCAATTCATAACACAAGAACAGATATGAACCAATTTTATAAAACATATGTTCTAATCCAATTAAACATGCATAATTATTTAATTTTACGTGTTTAATAAATTCTGGAATTTCCTAAGTATGTACAGAAACACGAATCAAAGGGAAAGAGATAGAAGAAGAACTTGCCTTAAACTTTCGGATCGAAAGTTAAACTTCTTCTTCCTTGATCTTCTCTCTACAGGGTTTTTTTCATCCTTCCTTTCTTTCCCCCCTTCATTCTCTAACTCTCTCTCTCTAGAATATATCACGTGAATATTTCTAACTCTCCTTTACAACCTCTAACTATATATTTATAGGCTAAATAAAATAATCGTAACCCTTTCCCAATCCAAGTCAACTTAAAAAATAAATATTAAAATATTAAAAGGGTAAGTAAAATATGTTAAGTATATAATTTATGTATATCTTTATTAAATAAATAAATTATACACATCCCATTATTTATTAATAAATTATCCAATAATATTTAAGTTACCATAATATTATAAAGTAACTTAAAACATAACACGTATCAAATCTATGTATATTTTTTTTATTTAAATATAAAACATATATATCAGATTGAATATTACTACCCAAATTAAATTACTTTCCCTTTCATATATATTAAAAAGGTAAGTAAAATATGTTACGTATATAATTTTCATTAATACTTAAGTTACCATAATATTATAAAGTAACTTACGTATCAAATTTATGTATATTTTTATTATTTAAATATAAAATATATACATCAGATTAAATATTACTACCCAAGTTACCATAAAAGTAATTAATAAATTACTTTCCCTTTTATATATATTAAAAATGTAAGTAAAATATGTTACGTATATAATTTATGTATATCTTTATTAAATAAATAAATTATACACATTCCATTATTTATTAATGGATTATCCAATAATACTTAAGTTACTATAATATTATAAAGTAACTTAAAACATAACACGTATCAAATCTATGTATATCAGATTAAATATTACTACCCAAGTTATCATAAAAGTAATTAATATATTACTTTCTCTTTTATATATGTATAAAATATATATCTATATATATATACATGCACAACTATCTATGGACAATAATTCATACACATTCAACCTCCTATCAAAGTAGTCCATGGGACCCAATTAGTTGCCCATTACTACTAACCATAACCATAAAAGAAAAATAAAATAAAATAAAATAATAAAAGAAAAGAAAACATTTAATTTACAATTAATCAAAACACCATTTAAGCACATAATCTAATTAAATAATTAACACATAAACAAATACAAATAATACATAGATGCATAATTAAATAATCAAGTAATACCTAATTCAATTAAATACATAAATAATTGGTCAAATAATTAAAATAACAATTAAAATAAATAAATAAATACCGAGACTATCCATTTAAAATTAGGGGTATTATACAAGTACCCTACCCTCTTCATCTTTTTCCTATCATTTCTAATTTTGATTACTACTAATGCTATTACCTAATTATTATTTCGTGATTTTTTTTTTTTTTTTTTTTTTCAAATCGGTAGATATTTGTTTCTAACTAAAGACTATCATCAATTGGAAACATTTAAGAATATATAGCACATTAATATAAAAACCACAACATAGTAACATAAATTTAATGTGGGTTGGCCGAAAAATGGGCAATTTTGACAAGAATTATCTGACGTTTGATTCAATTGGAATCAGCAACGTTAAGATTCTATGCTTTCAAAAAAACGGCGGACTTTTGATGTTGGATAATCATAAGGTTTTGCAGTCTTATAATCCCCAAACCAAGGATTGAGGAAGCTTAGCATTGATACCAAGCTTCCATATTGGTCTGAAGCACTCACGGAGTGTTGTTTCATTTTAGGGTGTTATGAGGACATGAAGCAGTGTTAACTCAGATCGGAACCAAAGTAGTGTTAGCTCTGTTTTATTTATTTATTTATTTATTTATTATTTTTTTTCTTGGATAAGTTTATTTGTTTCGAAGCTCAAATGATTATGTCCTATAATATATTTGTATTATTTAAGCTCAGCACAACTAGCATTAAAGTGGTTGGTTGTTGAATGGTGCGCAACCAACCCACACGGGTCTAGTAGCCAATCAACTCTATTGATCATGAATTTGTGTTCTAATTTAGATTTAGGATTAACCTAAGCATAATTGATTGAGATTGATCTACATTTTTACTTCTTTGGCTTTATCTCTAGGGTTTAATGCTAGTTCAACGTATATTAGTGTACTGAAAGTTAATTGACCTAATTTGATAAACTTTTTTTCAATCCAAATGGAACATGTTATAACAATAGGTTTATTTATGTCGTATGTGTATCATGAAAATGTTTCTCTAATTAATTATCGGAACATCCGTACCTACTTTGCTTAAAATCTGAAATATCATAAGAACATTTTAATCACACTTCATAAATATTTAAGCGGACCATCTTTTCCATTATAATTTATGTTGTGTTGAGTATGAAAGTACTATTAGTATTAATCATGTATTTTTAATGAAAGTAATAACTGACACTAAACTTATTTGTATTTTCTTTATATAAATATATATACCCCACATTTATTTCATTGTCCATTTTCTTTTTATCTAAAATAAATATTGCTTGTCAAGAAAGTTAAAAAAATGCATATAGAATGTCAAAATCATGACGATTGAGTTGTTTTTGCTCATTTATTTGTGCATCTACTCTCTTACCGACCGTATAAGAACCGACCATATAAGAGAGTGCTGTTTTATTTAGTCTCCTACCAACCAACTTATAGATTAAAGGGTTTCCTTTCCTTAAAAATAAAACAACTTAAACTTCAAAAAAAAAAATTACAATTATCGTTATTTGATATATTGGAGGAAACCAGTCGTACTACTTAAGGGAGATCTGTCACACCCCAAATTTATATACCAAAACTCTTTGTAAAATCTGAAGTATACATTCCACCAATTCTCAATATAGCTAACCTTACTTTGTATTCCCATATATATAAATGTATTAAAAAAACCTAACTCTAGTTAATTATAAACTCAAAAAATAACCATCATTTACTTTTATTAAATCCACAAATCTCACATGAGTCCCGGGCTCCCATCCAATAAAGTGGTGTGAATCGTATAGTCCCGGACTACCAAAAGCGTGGCTGTGTTATACGTCTACTCCCCAGATGATCCCAGATCACGTCCACACAATAAGGGCACATTAAGCCCATGACTATAATAAAAGGATAGTGCACTCCCAAATAGGCAGGTCCTTAACCATACCCAAAAAGTGTCAATCCCTGACTACCCCTCTAACTAATCCAAACTCATCCATTAATTATTAATTATGGTAAATTATGAAAGAAATTATTAATTAATAATTCAAATTAATAATTAATACACCCAAATACAATTTTAATTTAAAAACAAAATCTTAAAGGCCCAACTAGTGAGAGTACAAACTTCCTAGTCATAGCCTAACATTAGATATAAGACCCTGCAAAATTTCAGAATTAACTCTTAATAGTTTTTCCGTACTCTCCCTTTTAGTGTTGAGAAATAATATTTTTTCAGGGTTTAATTTGATAACCTACCCAAATATCATTTAAAATCTGGATTTTAAAAAACTAGGTTCATTAATATACAAAAATATAATATTCTGGAAATTTTCATAATTTTTGAAACAGTAATACTATTTATATTTCTTATTAATCACTCAATCTAATAATAACTAACAAAATAAATATTAAGTATATTATTTTGTGATGCTGGCCCACCACTACTCACCCTTAACACCAAGAGAGAGGATCACTCGACCCAGACCAAAATCCTCTCCTGTTGAAAAGTAGTATCTGTTCCCTCCTATTCGCACTGTTCAGGCACTGTAGCGGTGGTAAAAAGGGCCAAATAGGACTTTGGGTAAAAAAAAGTATATATACACACAGATACATATACAAACAATACACACACAGACGAAATTATACATACATACATATACAAAATTCCACAAATTGAAACTCAGGTTTAAGCGGCAAATTGAAAATTCTGGAACAGATTTAAAGCCTCTTCTTCCAAACTTCTTTCTTCTTTCTTCTTCTTCTCTCCCAGTTTTTCTTCCTTCTTTCCAAATTTACAATTTCCGCGCCTCTTCGTCTAATCTTCTTTCTTCTTTCTTCTTCTTCTCTCCCAATTTTTCTTCCTTCTTTCCAAATTTACAATTTCTTTCCAAAGGTTTGGTTGAACGTCGGAGAAGATGAATCTACAGCGACGAATCGCCTCTTCTAAATATGTAATTTTCTTTCTTCTTTTTCTCTCCCGATTTTTCTTCCTTCTTTCCAAATTTACAATTTATTTCCAAAGGTTTGATTGAATGTCGGAGAAGAGGAAGCTACAGTGACAAAGGTATATCGCCTGTTCTTAATCTTCTTTCTTCTTCTCTTCCAAAATATAGAAAGAAATAAATTGGTTTTTCCTACATTGTCCCAGCTTTCCTTAATTTTGTTCTTTCCAAAATTACAATTTCTTTGGAAAGGTTTGATTGAACGGCGGGAAAGAGGAAGGTGCAGTGTCGTGTGGTTGATTTAAGGCCGAGGATGACAAAGCTACAGTGTACTGGTTTTGTAAGTGAATTTGTGAATCGTATGACATTGTGTTTCATTAGTTTTGTTTGGTTATTCTTGAAGTGTTATTAAATTGTGAAAAATTGAATCAAGAATTGTGAAAATTCTATTATTAAATTGTGAAAAAGTTGTGATATTCTGTATTATATGTTATGTTTTAAACTTCCAATTTAAGATGTTAGAATAAAATTTTCATTGTATTCCTGTAATGCAGTGTTTTATTCGTGATAAACACTACAATATATTTAGGATATTATGTATAATAAGAAATGAAGGTTTTACACTTCCAATTTAATATGTTAGAATAAATTTTTCATTGTATGAAATGTAAGTTTCCATTGAGAGTTGTGATTATTCATTATAAATAACTTAACATGGTTGTAATGTTTTTCAAAATAAGTTGAAGACCTTCCCATCATTTCCCACAAACTAATGCTCCCACATTTCATCATTGTCAGTTACACAAGTGGGAAAAGTAAGGAAACAAATAAACAATGAACTAAAAAAAACCTCTTAACTAAATTAGATATATATATTAATAAAAGAGTGAAGGAGAAGCAATTCAGATTCTTTTCACCACAACCTTCTGTTGCTATTGGTTGTAACAGTGATTTGGATTTGAAAGCGCCCATCTTCTCATGTCTATTGAGATTGATAGTTAGCTTGTTCATGTCCTTTTGACCCTTTATTTCTATCTTCCCCTTTTTCTTCATATTTGTCAAGAAGTGATCACTGAGTTTTGAATTAAAAAGTCACTATGTCACTGTGTGTGTGTGTGAGAGAGAGAGAGAATGGGTTCTCTGTGACTTGAAGTTGCAAAGAAGACAATGTGGCTCTATCCAAAGGTCATGGGTATTAGTCCTTGTGAGAGATGGGGGCATTATGCTTGTTACTCCAATGGATTTGTCTATGTCTTTGGGGTATGTATCTTTCTTTAAAATAAGAGAAATTACCTTGTTAGTTTATTTTTTTGCTTCTGATTATTCATTAATAATAATGCTATTTGGAGTGTATTTTTTTTTTATCATGATGTTTGGATTCCTTTTCTTATTTTACTTAATTAACTCTGTTACTATCTGTGTGGTAGCTTTCATGATGTTCTCTGGTTATTCTTATTATTAGTATTATTATTATTATTAATTTTTATCTATTTAGTTTTCAGTTTTGGGTAAAAAATTATGCTCTTTTTTGTTCTAGTTTGTTGGTATAGTTATCTTTGGCTAATAACATGTGCACTTTCTACAAATTTTTGAGTTTTTTCCTATTCTCTCTTTAATATTTGTTTCTTGTTGGTTTGTCTTTGTTTTAATTTGTCAAATTAGTTGGGATGTTGTTTGGTTGCATGATTAGCTGCATCACACTACTACTCTTGGTTTCTTGACATGGAAATGTTTTTCCAATTCTTATTGTTGTTTCTTCTTATTCCCCTAACTTAACATGGTTGTAATGTTTCTCAAAATAAGCCGAAAAAAGTTTGCAAGTCCATGTTTGATTTGGAAAAAGTTAAATGAATAATTGAACATAGTTGTAATTTTTATGGAAATAGAAGGCCCAAAAAGGTTGGAAGTGCATGTTTGAGTTGGAAAAAGTGAAATAAATCATTTATTTTGTTATTCGTAGCAAAAATTAAAATATGTGCAGTTGAGGAAGTTTGTTCTCTGATACATTATACTATCTTAAATTATGTTAATAGGTTAGAAAATATTTCCAATTAATAATTCATACCTGCAACACAGCCCTTCTTTGAAATATTTTTTTTATTTTATTTTTATTTCTTATATTGTAGGTTTTTTATTTGAATTATTGGAATGGAAGAGGTATTTAAATAACATCGAAGACACCACATATACAGAAAACTCTCATATTGTAGGAGCAGATGTCGTAGAATGGAAACCAATAATAGGTATGAAGTTTGAAACTGAGGAACAGGCATATGATTTCTATAATTCATATGCCAGTCGAGTTAGTTTTAGCATCCACAAAGAGTATTTTAATAAGAGCAAGAAGACTAGTAAACTGTCATCGAGATTGTTAACATGCTGCAAGGAAGGTTTCAGGAGTAACGACATTCGGGACAGTATTACGAAGACTCCCAGGGCTGAAACACAAACTGGTTGCCTTGCTCGAATGCTTATACAAGTTTCCAAGTATACAGATAAGTTTGAAGTTACAAAATTTGTTGAAAGCCACAACCATCCATTGATGATTAATGAATGCATGCACATGTTGCCATCGTAGCGTAGAATTAGTCGCGTTCAAGCCATTGATTTGGAATTGGCTCCTGATTTAAGAATAAGCCCTTGTAATTCATATGAGTTGATGGGAAGGCAAGCTGGTGGAAAAGAATCAGTCGGGTACATGAAGTTGGATTTGCTAAACCATATAAGGACCCGAAGACAAACTGAGCTCGAATATGGAGAGGCAGCATGACTAATGAATTATTTTGAGACTCAGTCTTGTGAAGATCCATCTTTCTTTTATACATTCCAATTGGATAGTGATCAAATGATCACTAACATATTCTAGGCTGATTCAAAAATGATAATTGATTATTGTAATTTTGGAGATGTTGTAAGTTTTGACACAACATACAAAGTTGTATATGGCAACCGTCCATTTGGAAGTTTCTTGGGGTTGAATCATCACCTAGAGACCACTGTGTTTGGAGCAGCGTTCATGTATGACGACACTGCAGAGTCATTTGTCTGGTTGTTTGAAACATTTTTGAAAGCAATGTCTGGTACAGCGCCAAAGACGATCTTCACTGATCAAGATGCTGTAATGGGAAAGGCATTGACGCAGGTGATTTCAATTCAGATCTTCACTCTTTGCATTTCCTTTTGTATTATTACGTACTTATATTACGGAAAATAATTTTACAGGTGATGCCAGGGACAAAACATTATTTGTGTGTTTGACACCTAATGCAAAATACACAGAAGCATCTAGGGTTCTTATTTAGATGTACGCAAGGCTTTAAGAAGGTGTTATCAAAATTAATGTTTCAAATTGAGGAGGAGGAAGAATTTACCAGGGAATGGAATTTAATGATAACGGAATATTGTGCGGTTGGTAACACATGGCTTACAAATCTGTTAGGCTTGAAACATAGATGGGCCATGGTATTTATTAAATATGCCTGGTCCGCGAGTATCCACAACACACAACTGAGTGAAAGCTTCAATGGTTGCTTGAAGGCATACTTATCCAGGCAACTAATTCTTCCAGATTTCTTCACACACTTTGAAAGGCTGTTGTCCGACAAGCGTTACAAAGAGTATGTAGCCGAGTATGGGTTGCTCCATAATCTACCTCAACTGAAAACAAACTGTAACATATTAGTAGAGGCGGCAAACCTATACACAAAGGTTATATTTAATAGTTTCCAGGAGGAGTTCTTAACAGCTGGTGTCAGTCAGAGGATCATTGGTTGCAGTCCTATCGAGGGTAACGGAGGCGATGTTTACAAAGTCGTTGGTGAGGATGGAATACAACGCGACGTGACGAGGACATCAGAAGATGAATTGTTATGTTCTTGTTATAAATTTGAAAGGGAGGGTATTATGTGCAGGCATAGTTTGAAAATCCTAAAGGACTCCATATTCGCCAATATATTACCTCGTCGATATATATTAAGAAGGTGGACTAGAATTGCAAGAGATGGCAGCTTGGAGGAAAATCTTTCCGGTGAAGTGATTGCCGATGTTGATCCAAAAAATTAAGGTTAGGAGACGGCACAAGGTACTTAGTCGTATTCTGATTGAAATTTTGTCCATTGTATTAGAGGATAAGGATGGATACAATGATTTGTTAGTGAAAGCCATGGAGTGGAAAAAAATTGCCCAATCAAGTTGTAGGCGTAGGTTTGCTGAAAGGAATGCAATTTATAGTGCTGGTAAAGGCAAAAAGCAATATCACGGGAGCAACATAAATACTAACAAAATCCCCAATGGCCTCAAGTGTAAAGATAAACGGAAAGGAAAATTTAAGAGGTTAAAACTGACCATGGAGCTAAAGAGTCGCAATAAGACAAAATCAATGAAACGAACAGTTCAGCTTCAGGTACTTTTATCCCCTTACTGTTTTCCAAGTAGTTTCATAAGTAATACCAGTTCTGTGTATTAAATTATGTATACGTAATACTTCTCATAATTGTGTTTTAGAATTGCAATGAAGGCCTTCAATCCAAAGAGGCAGGTGCCAGTACTCATAGTGGAACAATCCCTTACCATGTGTTAGTGACTGTGAGTATTGTTGCATAACTATTTTTAGCACATTGCGTAACATTTGTTTTGTTTTTTTGTTTTTTTTATTTTTCCCCCCTAAATGATACGAGTGTATTGAATATAAACAAATATTACATGGAGAGAAATGATGGCATACCCTCATTAAAACAAAACATAGTCCTAGAAATGTTTCCCTCTCAAACACCTAAACTACTAAGCAATGGAAAGTTACAAAATGTCTTGGAGATGAAGTCCCATCACATCTAAAACCTCCCATAAAATACATTTAGCTAGATCCTTAAGTGCTCTTGCAATCTTATCATGCAATCTGTTTGAACTTGTTTATAACATAGGTAACACATTGCTGCCAATGCAAAGGGTTGTTGTTGGAAGAATTGTTAATAACTATTAATTTGTCTTTGCATAACTAAGACTGAATGAATAGACCATGTAGGTCTACCCCCACACCATCATAAGCCAGCCCAATCCACCTCTTCAATTTTTTGTCTCGCAGCTTCCTTTACTGCTTAACATGTTTATTATCAGTGGCGTAGCCACATAGGGACAAGTGGGGGCAGTTGTCCCCACTGAATTTTTAATTTTTTAATTTTTTTTTAATTTTATATGGAAAGATTTTTATATTTGTATAATTGTCCCCACTAAAAGTTGACATTGTACATATATATATATATATATATATATATATATATATATAACCAAATGACCATTCACGGTATTATATTAAAAAAAAAAAATAAAAGGAATATAATCTTTCCAAAACATAAGATATTTTGTTTCCACTTTCTCAAAATATTATATTCTTTCCCACTTTCTCTAAAAATACAAGATATTCTTTCACACTTTTGACTTTATCACAAACAAATGCGTTATTAATTTCCATCAAATTTTCGATCTTCAACATTTCTCTTTCGGCGAGTCTTCAATATTTCAAAAATTCATAAAATCCAAACAAATACTGCAGTGTAGAGATAGGCAATCTGATATATATTTTTTTATCATCTAAATTTACTATTATTATGCCGTGAACATTTTGAAAACTCGACTGCGTGCTTTCAAAATATGAAAAATATTCTGAAATATTTAGTACTGTTTAATTTTCACATATATTATTTTGGTTCAAATAATATATATATATATATATATATATATATATATATATATATATATTATTGTTGTTAAAAATTGCCCCCACTGGAGGAAATTTCTGGCTACGCCACTATTCATTATGGTTACAAGTTATTATCTGGTCAAATGTTTTACAACATTTATTTTGTAGGGCTATGAAATTTTAGTTGAATTTCTCAATGAAGAAAGTTATGTGACATCACCACAACGTGTAATGCATCAGGCAAGGTTTTCGCAATCGCCTGGTGAAATAAGTACTCCATTAACTAACCAGGCAAGTTTGCTGTTAAGATGAAACCAATATATAAATTGTAATAGACAAAGTTTCATAATTATTTAATTGATTGTTTTTAATATATAAGGAAAAATATAAAATGTTGCAAACCTTTGTTGTCGCTTCATGCAATTCCAATACCAATTATTCATATGATGATTACTTCAGTGATGGTTTCGGAATTGATAAGGTACGTAGTTGTCCTCATGAACTCAATTCATACCACTATATTTTTTTTTCAATTTTTTTCTGTGTTGTCATGGTATCTAATTTGATTGCATTTTATGGCATGATCATATTGAAAGATAGTAGATTTAAACAATTGCAAATCAAATGTCAAGCGAACGTCCGTAATGCCAATCGCGGATATGAACCGACCAATTCAACGACTCTTTCATACTTGACAATCATTACATTATGTATTTCACATTATTTTTATAATGTTGTTTATTTAACTCTGCTTAATTGTTGGTGGCTTTTATAATAATATCGGGGGGTTGGGGAAATTTGTATAATGTTCTATATTATGAAAATGCATAATAAGTGGTTTAGATCATTTATTATGAAATTGAGCATACTTTTGACATATGAATGTAACTCAAGTATTTCAATTGAGGCAAATGCATTGAAAATGTTTGCAAGGGCCAAATTAATATAATACAAATGCAACAATATTGTGATCCACTTATGCAACTACATATGTGGCAGTATTCCTAATACTTATATACTTATATTCGTTATAATTTAAGGGAAACATCATAATAAATTTGTAAGACAATTTCGATGGCCCAAAGGAAACTCATCCATATATAACTCTCAGCTGATCATTTATGCAAATATATATGTCAATTGTATCCTTACATTTTTATAGAGAATATCGTTACTAGTTTATCAAATGTATCCCAAAAAATTTGTAAGACAATTTCCAAGGCCTAAAGGAAAATCATCCGAATATAATTCTCAACTGAGCCATTTATGCAAATATATATGTTAACTTTATCCTTAGATGTTTATAAATAATATCCTTATTACTTTATTGAAAGTATCCCAATAAATGTGTAAGACAATTTCTAAGGCCCAAAGGAAAATCATCCGAATATAACTCTCAATTGATCATTTATGCAAATATATATGTCCTATTTATCCTTGTATTTTGAGAAATAATATCGTCACTTATTTATAGAAAAAAATCCCAATAAATTTGTAAGACAATTTCCAAGGCCGAAAGAAAAATCATCCAAATATAACTCTCAACTGAGCCATTTATGCAAATATATATGTTAATTTTATCCTTAGATTTTTATAGATAATATCCTTACTTGTCTATAGAAATTATCTCAATAAATTTGTAAAACAATTTCAAAACCCAAAGGAAAATCATCCAAATATAACTCTTAACTGAGCCATTTATGCAAATATTTTTTTAATTTTATCCTCATATTTTTATAGATAATATCCTTACTAGTTTATAAAAAACATCCCCATAAATTTGTAAGACAATTTCCTAGCCTAAAGGAAAATCATCCAAATATAACTCTTAACTGAGCCATTTATGCAAATACATATGTTAATTTTATCCTCAGATTTTTATAGCTAATATCTTTACTTGTGTATAGAAAATATCCCAATAAATTTATAAAACAATTTCAAAACCCAAAGGAAAATCATCCAAATATCTCTCAACTGAGCCATTTATGCAAATACATATGTTAATTTTATCCTCAGATTTTTATAGATAATATCCTTACTAGTTTATATCAAACATCCCAATAGATTTGTAAAATAATTTCCAAGCCCAAAGGAAAATCATCCGAATATAACTTTCAACTAATCATTTATGCAAATATATATGTTCTATATATCCTTGTAGTTTTATCAATAATATCGTCACTAGTTTATAGAAAAAATCCCAATAAATTTGTAAGATAATTTCCAAGGCCCAAAGGAAAATCATTCAAATATAACTCTCAACTGAGCCATTTATGCAAATATAAATATTAATTTTATCCTTAGATTTTTATAGATAATATCATTACTAATTTCTAGAAAATATCCCAATAAATTTGTATGACAATTTCCAAGGCCCAAAGGAAAATCATCCAAATATAACTCTCAACTGAGCCATTTATGCAAATATAAATGTTAATTTTATCCTTAGATTTTTATAGATAATATCGTTACTAGTTTATAGAAAATATCCCAATAAATTTGTAAGGCAATTTCTAAGTCCCAAAGGAAAATTATCCAAATATAACTCTCAATTGAGCCATTTATGCAAATATATATGTTCTATTTTATCCTTAGATTTTTATAGATAATATCATTACTAGTTTCTAGAAAATATCGCAATAAATTTGTAAGACAATTTCCTAGCCCAAAGGAACTCTCGACTGAGCCATTTATGCAAATATATATGTTCTATTTTATCCTTAGATTTTTATAGATAATATCATTACTAGTTTCTAGAAAATATCTCAATAAATTTGTAAGACAATTTCCAAGGCCCAAAGAAAAATCATCCAAATATAACTCTGAACTGAGCCATTTATGCAAATATATATATTCTATTTTATCCTTAGATTTTTATAGATAATATCATTACTAGTTTCTAGAAAATACCGCAATAAATTTGTAAGACAATTTCCTAGCCTAAAGGAAAATATCCAAATATAACTCTCAACTGAGCCATTTATGCAAATATATATGTTAATTTTATCCTCAGATTTTTATAAATAATATCCTTACTTGTGTAATGAAAATATCTCAATAAATTTGTAAGACAATTTCAAAGCCCAAAGGAAAATCATTCAAGTATAACTCTCAACTGAGTCATTTATGCAAATAAATATGTTAACTTTATCCTTAGGTTTTTATACATTATATCCTTACTAGTTTATAGAAAGCTTCCCAAAAAATTAGTAAGACAATTTCTAAGGCCCAAAGCAAAATCATCCGATTATAACTCTCAACTGATCCACTAATGCAAATATATATGTGAACTTTATCCTTAGGTTTTTATACATAATATCCTTACTAGTTTATAAAAAACTTCCTAATAAATTTGTAAGACAATTTCCAAGGCCCAAAGTAAAATGATCCGACTATAACTTTCAACTGATCCACTAATGCAAATACATTAATGACATGGCAATAATGTATTGCCATGTCATCAATGTAGTGGGATGGTGAAGCTTCCAAATTACCTTCCAAAGGAAGCTTTGAAATTGTTGGTCAACAACACTTATTCTTGACCAGCCACCTATTTAGCTTCCAAAAGAAGATTTGTAATATACTTGGACACCAAGTATAGTTTTTGGTTATTTGTTTGTGAGAAAATCCGTTTGTATGTGCAATCTTCAAGTGTCAGTTGAAGCTTGTGTTTCGGTGGGTTTTTTCTGTTTATGTAAAGCATATACTGTTTGGGTATTTCATCTAATTATTTTTATTCTATTTTTTTGTCGTCTTTATATTTTACTTCTAATTATTTTTATGGTAATTATTTTTCCAAAGTAATTAGTTTTTCTCTTCTTCTCATGAATTGAACCATTTTCCTTCTAACCGACTTTGTACTTAGTTTCATGGACTGAACAATACGTCACGTCCTATAAACTAGTTGTATGTGTAGGTTTTCAAATTATTTTAATTCTATGTATTTGTCGTCAAATACATATTTTACTTCTAATTGTTTTTATAGTAATTATTTTTCCATAGAAATTAGTTTATATGTTCTATTCTCATGAATTGAACACTTTCCTTCTAACCTGGTTTGCACCTAGTTTCATGGACTGAACTGCATGTCACGTCCTAATTATCTACTATATTCTGAATTACTGCCAGACTTCAAGAACATCAAAATAATTTCAACTGACTTACTCATTTATTGCATTTAAGAAACGTCCTCCCTCTATGCCGGATTGCAGTTTATATTTTAATTGCAACTAACTCTTCTCACAGCAAACAAATTAACAAGTATCTAATATGTGGTCCACAGTCACCTATTTTTTACTATAAATAGCATGAACTCGTCTAAAACCACCAAGCAACCAAATATGTCATCAAGGCAACACGCCCAAAGTTGTTCTCGCTCACGAGCTCCCCGGAGAGGAAGAATAGTGAACCCTCCCCGTCCTCCTCCTTCTCCTCCAACACCCCATCATTTTACCCCTAATCCAGAGTATTTATTGATGAGGGTCAATAACCTATCTATTGAACTGAATCAGGTCTGGCGGTTATGTCGTGCCATGAGACGAAGGATCCACCGCCTGGAAAGGGATTTCCAGGACGATCCGACTTTGCCACAGTGGAGGTGCTGGGGGAAGCAAGTGACTCGAATGCCTCCCAACCTAAATATTGATCATTCTGTGGTTGTTCTGTGCTTCTCTCGTGGTGCTCTCTATGTGTGATATTCTGCTTAGTTTATGTATGGATGACATGTTCCATGTCTACTATATCCCAACTTTTGGTCATTCTGTGGTTGTTGTGTGGCTCGCTCATGGTGCTATCCATTTTTGTTGGGTTATGGGCGAGATGGTTGGTTGTTTTATTGGGCTCTCCGAGCCATTCAGGTCCTTTGGTTTAGGTTGTTTTTTACTTCTTCGGATATGTAAAATAAAAATCTGCAGTAATGGTTGACTTATATATATATGAAGTGTGAACTCTTTCATTATGTGTGATACTTTCTCTTTCATTATGCGTGATACTTTCAGAACATGAGTTTACTCAGGTTCTTATTTTCTAAATTGTGTGAATCATAATATGTTTTTTAGATGACAGATAATTAAGTAGAATGGGTAATGAATTGCTGTTAGTGTGGCAGTTTCCATTTAAAGGTTGGAAAAAGGAATATATTCTTGAAATACTGTGTACAATTAATTGCGAATCGACTGGGTAATGAATTTCTGTTAGTTACCATTTAATTGATTACAATATGGCGGTTACCATTTAAAGTTTCCAAGATGGAGGAAGGGTTACCATTTAAAGGGAGGGTTACCATTTCAAGGGAGGGTTACCATTTAAAGGAAGGGCTACATATTTAGACGGTTAGATTAAACTTGTATTCAAATCGGACTCCTCTTAAAAATAAAATAAAAAAATAGATTGAACAACTCTTATGGAGATAATGCTACAAAATACGATTGATGACGTGGTTAGCCGAATTGATGCCATATGTTTCAACTCTTACCATGACAAGTATGAGTGGTGAGTTATTTGTAAAATATTGTATTGAAGTTTGATGCATTACTAGTTTTTTACCATTCCGAGATTTAATTTATTTAGGGAACTGCAACAACTTGGGAATGCACCTTAGACCACTTCATGGGACCATTATGATGTAGTAGAGCAAATACTAGCAAGTGAGGGCCCACAACATGTAATCGGAGAGAGGCGTATCTACTTATAACATTGTTTTGAGTGTAGGAATAATGATGCAAGGTTTATAAGGGGTGTGGTACGATTTCTACCATTTTATATTAAATATTAATTTTCATAAATTAATACTTTACAAATGTAAATCATAATATATGTTTGTGTGGTTGTTGTAGGTTGAATGGATTGTGTATAACCAAGGCAAAGTGTTGGCATTTCTGCGTAGAGGTGGACTTGAGTGTGCATATGTCATGTGTATTGCATTATTGTTTGGAGAAGAAGTACATAAGGAGGCCGGAATTAATTTATTAAATGTGCTATGGAGAAATGAACAACTCAGGGGAGCATTGAAAACTGTGCGAAAAAAATGCTTACAGTAATTCACAAGGGGAAATGCTGCAATAGTCGATTCTTTGAACATATCCCTCAATGCTGTGAAGAAGGCAACTACATGAACTGGCAATGCTGGATTATTAACAAAGAAGTCATTACTTGACATCGTTGTTGGTGTGATTTCAATGTCATGGTGTTGCAAAGAAAGCTTTCAAGTAATTATATAGAATCATAAAATTCGTAGTAAAAGCCCTTGAATGGTTTATGTGAAATAAATGTCATGTATTAGACTTGACATAAATGTTATGGTGTTGTTAAAATAAATTAAGGTTTCGAAGATGACATATTTATTTTGGCTTATTGTTTGTATTCGGTATACATATTGTTTGCCTCTACTCTATTCATTACTCATCAAAATGTCTATATGTCCTTACTATCCTCACTCAATACTGCAACCTAACGTATATGTAGAAATTCCAAAATTTGTTTAAATTATCAACTAATCAAATTATGAGGTTTTGAAATACAGAACTCCAAATGGGTTGCCGTTGTGTGGCGGCCGTCAGTGACCATTTTGGTACTTTAGTAACGTTACAAATACAACCCCTATAAATTTGGACTTTCCTACATTGCAATTCCTAATTTCCCGGGCCATCCATCTTCATCGTTGAAGCCTCTTAGTCAAATACACCTTTTAGTTATTGGAACCTGTAATCACGAAGGTACACTAGCTTCCTCATCCAATAGTCGTGCAAGTCGAAGAAATTTCAGGCCAATGAATGTATGTATTGCAGATCGACAATCTTCTTCTTTGTTTGTAAGCGTGTTTTTTATTTTTATTTTTTTCCATTCTTTTCGCTGTTTTTTTTTTTATTGATGTTGAACTTATATTGCGGCCCATTAAATTCGTTTTAATTTCTTCTTATGTTTTATTTTCGACTTCCAGGTGCCATCTTCCACCCAACCACCCAAACACCTATAAGGCTTAAGGTATATGAATAAAACTTGTTGGTGTCAAGATGAACGTAATATGGAAGACATTAAAATCACGGGGAAAGAAGGCAAAAACAAAGGAAAGCTGTATTATGTATGTCCAAAGGAACGCCACGAACGTTGCGGCTTCTGGGAATGGTGTTACCCTATTTCAACCAACATTGTTCAAAGTGCAACTTCAACTAACCCACATGAATCACCATTTTCTCAGTCCATGGGAGAAGACATAAATTTGGTGGATGATGTGGAGGATTTAAATTATGAACGTCCAATGTATGCTTCAACTGTGAGACTTCTCGAAGCCAGCAATGCAAATGTGAAGCTGCTAGCAAAGTTTAGGTTTTTTATGACAGCCTTATCTTTTTTGTTAATTGTAATAATTTTTCTTCACCTGTGATGTTGTTATGAATTTCTGGGTTTTACACTCATGGATGATGTGGATGTTCCCTATAAATTTGTAATGACATTTTGTCCAAGTTTATCAAGCTATATGAATAGTTATCTTTTTCAAGTTTTACCAAACAACAATTATATAAAATTATTTCCATTATACCCGTCAGAGAAGTAAACCCTAAAGTTAACAAAATTACAAATTCATTGGGATGCTTCTTAGAAATGATGAACGATAATGTCTATATAACTATCAGCATAAGTTACACATATGTATTTGCATAAGTAGATACCTTAGCGAGGTATTTCGATTATAATAGGAATATTGAATTTATCCTTATAATTTTATAGATAATTTCAATAACAATTTTTATTCAACATCCCAATAAATTTGTAAGACAATTTCCAAGGTCCAAATGAAAATCATCGAAATACAACATTTATTTTTCCATATGTAATACTTATCCTTATATTTTTATAAATAATGTCTTACTACTGTGGAAGCTTAACCATCATAGTACATTGATGAATCAGTTGAGAGTTATATTTGGATATTTTCCCTTGGGCCTTAGACATTGTCTTACAAATTTATTGGGATGTTTTATATAAATTATTACGACATGTATGTATAAAAATATAAGGATAAATGAAATAGCTATATTTGCATAAATTATCAGTTGGGAGTTGTATTTGGATTGTTTTCCTTTGGGCCTTGAAAATTGCCTTAAAAATTTATTCCAGTTTTTATGAAACACTTATGTTTTTTTGAACTTGTAATTATTTTTCGTCACCAGTGATTTGATTATATATTTTTGGGTTTTACCCGAATGGATGATGTAGATGTTCCCTATAACATATTTAAAACATTAATTTTAATGATTAAACATTGAGAACAATATATTAAACGAGATATAACATGCAAATTGTTTTGAAACAATTAACAACTATGACATAAAGGATTGCAGGTTCAAATTTTAAACATGCTCAAACTTATAGTTCTAAGCTTTCTTTATTGCTCTTATTGCTTCATGGAATCATGGATGAATAGATACATGAATATTCCAAATTTGAAATTTTATATTATCATAGTAAACCAATCAAGTTCATACACCCAAATGTTCACTTAATTAGTGTCAGAAAAATAAAATTTAAATAATAATAGATTTTGGTGCTTAAATTAAATAAAAAAAATTGCTATATCGTGACCTTAAAATTGAGAAAATATGAATAGACACCAATTTTAAAACTTAATTGCTAGTAAGTGACCATTTGATGCAATGAGTACCTTATTACATGGATAGTTATATAATAAACAGTACACATATAGGATTAGCACATAAAGATAATACCCATAATCAAATGGGGTCTGGAACACAATAGTAGCTAAACAACAAAGAATTGGATAATCAAAAACCAATAACAATTAATTGGCTTACAAGTAAACCATAAAGAAGAGGTGAGAATTTCGAACCCTCATTTACAAAATTTGTTAAGTATAAACATATCCTAGTCTATAAAAGAGATAAAAGACATATTCCAAAACTATGAACTAAAGCAAGCGTCCTTGGATTTTTGTCCGCATACAACATAAAAAAGGTCAATGATACTCTAGAGCTAACCCCCAATATTCTGGGACTTGTTCAAGATAACTCCCTCATATTTGACTTCAAACCACTTCATGGCATCCTCCTTTGTGACTCTGTGCTGGATTCTAATGGCAGACTTACACCTACGATGATGCCCACACTTAATAACCTGGTAGGTCCACGATAATATACAAATCCATACGATAAATGCCAGTTGAAGGATCGTACCTGAAATTTGTAGGTAGAATATCAAACAAGAATTAAAGATACAAACAAGTTGTAGTATTGTTTGGCAGTAACATTTTATAATATTGCAGGTAGACTACACGCCAATGTGTTCTGAGGTCCTTGTGGAACTATTAGATCATCCCAGGAATAGAGTCCAAGAGGAGTTGTATAAGGCTGCCAAAGTTGAAGGAGATGATTGATGTCAATGCTATATTTATAAGGAAGATTTTGAGAGTAGGTTACTTAGGTCTTGCTTGGAATGAAACTAGGTAAACACAAATGACACTGTCCATGAAACTCATCATCTTCCACATGTACTGCCTTAATAAATATTATTCCGGTTTAAGTATAAATGAACATACAATAGGAAAAATTAAATTAATAGACCTAAAGATTGGCTTAACCTAATGAATATTTGCTGAACACAGATAATTATGAAGTTGTGAACTAAGCACTGTTTTGCATGAACAAAGACAAAGTTGAATTTCTTTTATTTGTGAGCGAAGAACTTGTAACAATAAAACAATGATATATGAGTCTCGGGTCATATGCACCATCCGCCTCTTAATATATCTGCGCTTTTGGAATGAATAGAATAACATTGATGATTGGATTACATGTTTTATTAATTTATTTGATAGTATAGATTCTACCAGCCTTTCATGGTAATTAATTGTTTGTTCATTTGTCAAAATGCACAAGGCGGCCATTTTTTTGGAGTATGAAGCAGATTTTGATCTTATCCATGAAGGAAATACTACTACTACGGTGTCCTAAATGAAATTGATTTTATTAAAGTAATCAAAAGAAGTTATGGCATCATGGTGCATGGTGTTGCCAACTACATTTGAGAGTTAGGGGTTCCTGGTTATTGAGGGAATGGTGCACGATGTTGCCACCTAGTTTTGGAATCAAGTAACAAATCTTTCTTCATAACTTTACTTCATTTCAATCAATGACATGTTATGTTGCATCAGTACTTGACAGTGTTATATGCAAGGTTTTTTATTCATCAGTACTTGACAGTGTTATATGAGCATGTCTTGATTAACTTAAAGGGATAGATTATATGCTCAATTTTAGATGATTATGTATAGGTGTGTCTTATTGTATGCCAAAATAGACCATGACATAATTCAATAGTTAAGGTGCTTTGTAAGATACATATCTCCCCATCACCTCTCCCTTTCCGCTAATCCATATCCATAAGAGTTGTGTGATTATTAGACATCTTATTTCCATGGACTGTCTGTTAATTACAACACGTCTTTTGATGGTAGACCATTTTAATATAGAAATCTAAGAAAAGGGGTTCTGAATGAATAATGGAAGGTATGTTTTTTAGGAGTGTTGACAGTTAGATAAGAAGCTATTTTTGTTGTCTTCTACTATTATATTGAGTCTGGCAACCCTTATAGTGTTAAAGTTGCAATCTAGATTGTAGAATTACATAATCTGCAAAAGCTTTGGTCTGCGTCTATGTCGCTTGCCTTTTAAGCAAACAACTCTTCCTCTTTTAATAGGTGCAACATTGGGTCTACGTTCAATATGTCCATATAAACTTAGTCTACTTTCGCTAATATTAGTTGACTCTCGTTAATTTTATTTTGATGAACTTGTGGATTCACTATCCTAATATAATTACAATTTTATGTGTATTTTGGCTTGTTCACTTTCTATATCTAAGATTTCTGTACTTATGCATATATTTTTAGTTTTATTTCGTTATCATTTTGAAGGATAGTATGATCTTATCTCCCTTCTTCAATCTCCTCAATCTAGGACCAGATTCTTTAAGCTGAATCAGATTGAAACATGTTAAGACCTTTTTCAAGTTCATCGCTGGGTTGGTTGAGTTTTTTCTGCCTCATTGTATATAGAACCATGCTTTCTTACGAAATAGGGATGTACCAACTTGTTTGTATCTTTGATTCTTGTTTGATATTCTACCCTCAACTTTCTGGTACGATCTTTCAACTGGAATTTACGGTATGGATTTCTATGTTGTCGTGGAACTGCCAGGTTATCGAGTGTGGGCGTCGTCGTAGGTGCAAGTCTACCATTGGAATCCAGTACAGGGTCACAAAAAAGGATGCCATGAAGTGGTTTGAAGTCAAATATGAGGGAGTTATCCTGAACAAGTCCCACAATATTGGGGGTTAGCTCCAGAGTATCATTAGACCTTTTTTGTGTCGTATGCGGACAAAAATCCAAGGACGCTTGCTTTAGTTCATAGTTTTGGAATATGTCTTTTATCTCTTTTATAGACCAAGATATGTTTGAACTTAACAAATTTTGTAAATGAGGGTTCGAAATTCTCACCTCTTCTTTATGGTTTACTTGGAAGCTAGTTAATTATTATTGGTTTTTGATTATCCAATTCTTTGTTGTTTAGCTACTGTTGTGTTCCAGACCCCGTTTGATTATGGGTGTTATCTTTATGTGCTAATCCTATATGTGTACTGTTTATTATATAACTACCATGTAATAAGGTACTCATCACATCAGATGGTCACTAGCTAGCAATTAAGTTGCTAGCAATTAAGTTTTAAAATTGGTGACTATTCATATTTTCTCAATTTTAAGGTCACGATATAGCAATTTTTTTTTTTTAATTTAGTCACCAAAATCTATTATTATTTAAATTTTATTTTTCTGACACTAATTAAGTAAACATTTAGGTGTATGAACTTGATTGGTTTAATACGATGATATAAAATTTCAAATTTGGAATATTCATGTATCTATTCATCCATGATTCCATGAAGCAACAAGAGCAATAAAGAAAGCTTAGAACTATGAGTTTAAGAATGTTTAAAATTCAAACCTACAATCCTTTATGTCATAGTTGTTAATTGCTTCAAGACAATTTGCATGTTATATCTTGTTTAATATATTGTTCTCAATGTTTAATCCTTAAAATTAATGTTCTAAATATGTTATAGGGAACATCCACATCATCCATTCGGGTAAAACTCAAAAATTCATAATCACATCACTGGTGAAGAAAAATAATTACAAGTTAAAAAAAAACATAAGTGTCTCATAAAAACTGGAATAAATTTTTAAGACAATTTCCAAGGCGCAAAGGAAAACAATTCAAATTCAACTCTTAATTGATAATTTATGCAAATACAGCTATTTCATTTATCCTTATATTTTTATACATAAATGTCGTAATAATTTATATAAAACATCCCAATAAATTTGTAAGACAATGTCCAAGGCCCAAAGGAAAATATCCAAATATAACTCTCAACTGATTCATCAATGTACTCTGATGGTTAAGCTTCCACAGTAGTAAGACATTATTTATAAAAATATAAGGATAAATATTACATATGGAAAAATAAATGTTGTATTTCGATGATTTTTATTTGGGCCTTGGAAATTATCTTACAAATTTATTGGGATGTTAAAAAAAAATTGTTATTGAAATTATCTATAAAATAATAAGGATAAATTCAATATTCCTATTATAATCGAAATACCTCGCTAAGGGATCCACTTATGCAAATACATATGTGTAACTTATGCTGATAGTTATATAGACATTATCGTTCATCATTTCTAAGAAGCATCCCAATGAATTTGTAATTTTGTTGACTTTAGGGTTTATTTCTCTGACGGGTGTAATGGAAATAATTTTATATAATTGTTGTTTGGTAAAACTTGAGAAGGGCAACTATTCATATAGCTTGATAAACTTGTACAAAATGTTGTTACAACTTTATAAGGAACATCCACATCATCCATGAGTCTAAAACCCAGAAATTCATAATCATATCACAGGTGAAGTAAATTATTACAATTAACCAAAAACATAAGGCTGTCATAAAGGACCCAAACTTTGCTAGCAGCTTCACATTTATATTGCTGGCTTCGAGAAGTCTCACAGTTGAAGCATACATTAGACATTCATAACTTAGATCCTCCACATTATCCACCAAATTTATGTCTTTTCCCATGGACTGAGAAATTGGTGATTCATGTGGGTTAGTTGAAGTTGCACTTTGAATAATGTTGGTTGAAATATGATAACACCATTCCCAGAAGCCGCAACGTTCGTGGCGTTCCTTCAGACATACATAATACAGCTTTCCTTTGTTTTTGCCTTCTTTCCCTATGATTTTAATGTCTGTCATATTACGTTCATCTCAACACTAACAAGTTTTATACATATACCTTAAGTCTTGTAGGTGGTTGGGCGGAAGATGGCACCTGGAAGTCAAAAATAAAACATAAGAAGAAATTAAAACAAATTTAATGGGTTACAATATAAGTTCAACATCAGTAAAAATAAATAAATAAATAAATAAAATAAATAAATAAATAAATAAAAAACACGCCTTCAAACAAAGAAGAAGATTGTCGATCCGCAATACATACATTCGTTAGCCTGAAATTTCTTTGACTTGCACGACTGTTGGATGAGGAAGCCATTGTACCTTCGTGATTATAGGTTCCAATAACTGAGAAGGTGTATTTGACTAAGATGCTTCAACGATAAAGATGGATGGCTCGGGAAATTAGGAATTGCAATATAGGAAAGTCCAAATTTATAGGGGTTGCATTTGTAACGTTACTAAAGTACCAAAACGGTCATTGACAGCCGCCACGCAACGGTAACCCATTTAGAGTTTTGTATTTCAAAACCTCATAACTTGATCAGTTGACAATTTAAACAAAATTTGGAATTTCTATATATACGTCAGGTGGTGGTTCGTGAAAAAGTTTGTAAAGATATGAACTAAGAGTGTGAGTGTGCAATGTGGCCAAGTTTTAAATTTATAAAAGTCACTACTACCTCTAACTAAAAGTATAGCTAGGGTGAGTCGGGATCGTCCCAAGGGATTGGTGGGTCGTGTTACTATGGAAACAAGATTAGGGTTAGTAGGTCGAGTGATCAAAATGTGGTTGGTTTGATTGAGACCTCAATATAAAACAAGTAGTTAAAGGATAGAGAAAACAAAAGAGAGAGGTCTTGGGACTTAGAGGTTACCACTAAGTATCACCTTTCTATACACTCAATTCATAATTAATGAGGGAGAAAACATATGTTACAACAATAGTGAGTGTGTGTGGTTGTTTCAACAAGCATGGATGACCAATTAAGTATATATTGTCTAAACAACACAATGAATAGCACAATATATCAAACTAAGCCATTAATCCTTCCTTTAAGCTCACAATCCAAACACATCACACGATTAGAGAAATATGCTACTTGCATTTAAGTATGGAACATCAAACAATAAGCATAGATTGTCCTCCCATTTAATAACTATGGTAACTATACTACATCTAAGCTAATGACATGAAAATTAAACTAATTAAACTAAGGGAGAGGCACAATCTATCAAGAAATGAGTATGAACCATCAAATAAACCACAAGAGCATTCTATTAAGCACTATGTCTTGACAATCTCTAGATCTATAGCATCAACACACATAGACATGCATTAATAACACAAGAGCTAGAGATAAACATATGAACATTTATCCTAGCATACATAGACATATAGATAGAATAAAATGATCAATTGGAAGAATTAAACCACATAAATCATTGAATAAACAAGATCTATGTATATAAAAATGTCAAAACATGTATTACAACACAAATCCCCTAAAAAATACATAAATCAAGGTAAAGAAGTCATGCTTAGGGCTAACTCTAGCCCCAAGAGGATGTCTAGCCACTCATGAATGGTATCCTCCAACTCTCAAGGGCTATTTCCATGATAGAAATGCTCTTCTTCTTGAGGTAAATGGAAGACTTCCCAAGAATGTGTTTCTAGCCTCCTCTTCTCTTTTCTTCCTCTCTAAGAATGATATCCAATGTTGTATCTCAAAAACCTTCATGTAAAAGTAGCTCATAATCCTTATATAGGTAGCTCAAATGTCACACCCAATGGTCTACGCTCGTACACAAGGGCTCCTCCAATGATTGAACCACAAGACAACTTTTAATGAGCTGGAAATTGATATAATTCGTACTTGAGAGGGTTCAATCGATTGAACCTATGATGAGATCAATCGAACTTGGCTAAGATCTATCAAACTTTGGCTGGATCGATCCTCCCATAGTGTCGCCTTTTTGGATAAACACAAATATGAGATATTTTGGGAAAGAGACAAAAGTGGTAGGTAGGGTGGTACAACAGGATAAGATAAAATCTTTTCGAACGATCTGATAAATGTTGGATCGATCAAACATTATGGGATCTTTGGATAAGGACAAAAGAGCTTGGATCCATCTTGGAGTGCAGAGATCAATCTATGTCAGATCGATCGAAGAAATTCTATGATCGATCGAACATTGTGAACTTCCACCACTTACTTTATTTTGCTTTCACTTTGCTCCTTTCTTTCATTCATCTCAAGATTGCTTCAATTATGCTCTTATTTGACTGAATTAGCTTATTTTGGGGATAAGTGCCTAAAAATGAAAATATCATGAAATCAATCTAAAGCGGGAAAATAAGATAGATAAAGGTCCTAGAATACCTAAGCTTAACGGGTTTAATACGCACTTTTCAGCACTCATCACACCCCCAAACTTAAATATTGCTAGTCCCTAGCAATTAACTAGAAAGTAAAGGAATGAAATGAACAATTATACAACTATGAACTAGAAAGCAATAAATGGATAACGCCACTTTCGTAGGGAACACGATTGCATTTAGTATATGCAACAAGCCTTTTAAACCCCTAGGTTACCCCTAGTAGACGAGTGAAGTCTCATGAGGGTTTTCAGAAATGATACCTATAAACATTAAGTTCATTCTCACAAAAGAGGCACCAATATTGCAAATAAGCATTGGGAGAAAACTACCTCAAGTATGCAATTTTTCAACCATTTCCAAGCAATCTCCCAAAATCTCAACATCAAGCAAGCAAGTATGGTCCTCCACACATCAAGAAAATGATTATGCAAATCAAAACAGCTCTAGAATCCTTTTTAAGTGGACCGACATCAAATGTGTTGTTATTTTAGCCAACTAAAGAAATGATCATGTCCTTACCCTCAAACTTGCACACAAAATCTAGTACCAATCATCAAGACAAAAAGTAGACCTTTTATTAAAACTTGATTGATCTAGGTGCGCTTATTCTTTTTGCTCGATTTTTTTTTTTTAATCCTAAGGATCAAAGATGGAAGCATAGTGCAATGTGTTGATCTATTAAGCTTTCTAGCGATCCATGAGGTCGAGCGTTAGGTCAATGACTCCCAAATCAGACGACTTTAGGGCATTAGGTGTTCAAACACCCTAAGGATTTACAAGCTCAAATCAACTACATTACAAATCAAAATAACCTCCATCTAATCATTTCCCACTTCTCACCTTTTGAGAGAAGTCCTCACTTTTTATTGTTTTTGCAAATTTTTCTTTCTTTCTTTCTTTTTTCTTTTTATTTTTTTTAATTTTTTTTTAGAATGTTCAATTATTAACCTAGAGTTTGGGCCTTCCACCTTTCGGCGTGAGAAATTCAGTGCTCGATAAGGTTAGAATCCCGGCTACTCAATGAAAAGGGTTTGTTATCCACTTTTATCAACATGAAAGCTTTCAATGCATTACTAACCCAATTGGGATATAACCAATTCAATAATTAACAAAGCATGTACCCCACAAATGAATACTAGTGTGCGCCTGTGCTAGTGTAGAATCCTAGAGTGAATCTCAAAATAATCTCAAAATCAGAATGATGTGGATCACAAGTACAAGTAAGATATCAATCTTTCGAAAAATTTACTCTTAAATGGCATCCACAAGGCATACAAGGAGTATTGAACTCTCAAGTCAAGCAATTTTTAAATTCTAAGCATATAATCCTCAAAAGATCAAAATCATAGCTAGTCATAGACCAATCATAGCAAATCCTTCAAATACACAAGTCATGCTCAAAATTTTAAATTTAAAAACAAAACACTGCAAAGAATACATTACCCCCAAACTTAAATGGCACAATGTCCTCAATGTGTAAAGAGAACAAAAGGAAAGAGTATATCAGTGCAACTAAGGCAAAGAAAGGCCGAGATAGAAGTATCCAACGTGGGTGGTGTAACTCCCCCAAACTAGGGATTAACTGTAGTCCTGAAAAGATGGCACTGGGATAAAACTTATCAGATAACAAAAAGAGATAATAACAGTGCACAGTGGACATGCAAGTGTAAATGGGATATTCAAATGAAATAATGAAAGAGGAATAAGGGTGGTCGTAAAAATTTGGGCAACACTCTCTCTCACTAAAGTCACTGGGATGCACCTGATGGAGTCAATCATAGACAGATATATCAATACAAAGATACGACATCCAAAATATAACCATGCATAAAGAAAATAAGGAAAGTAAATAGTACAACTAGTGTCTAGGCCAACAGGCTGACCGCAAAAATAATATAACTGTATCAAAATAGCAGATATCATAGATATATAGAGCAGGTAAAAGAGAGATGTGAAGATCATGCTGAGGAGGTAGGACAGGCAAGGCACGATCCGTGTATATCTCTAGAAATGTCTCGTAGTACAGCCATAACATCCGTACATAGGGAAGAAATGTCAGCTCGGATAGAGACAGTGTCTGTGTGGATAGAGACTACAACATCCACTAAAGCCTGGATACGCTCTCTAAAGCCTAGTTTCGGTGCTGAAGCCTCAGGTACCACTGGATTAGGAGAATGATGTGCATTCTAAGTCTGCTCTTGGAAATGTAATGGTCACCCCGCTGGAGATTGATGTGGGATCTCCTCTGCTAGAGGCTCTTGCTCTAAGTCTGTGTCTATATGTATGGCAGCCGGATTGACTGCTGGATCGTCCGTTGCTGCTAGTGCGTCTGCCTTTGCTGCGGCTGCTGCTGCTGCTGCCTCCTCCTCAGCTGCTTCCTCTGCAGCTATAAGGGCATCCTCCTATAGGCTCTTAATCAGGGAATTATAAGTCTTTTTCCAATTCTTCCGATGGAAACAGTAGGCTCTAGAGTCAATATGCTCCTGGGGATGGAATGGGTAGTGCTGATCCCGAAGTATCTGAGTGATAAGATGGCCGAAGGGAAAGAACTTAGTCCATTTGGGCTTGGTCTTACTGATATAGTCTGTGTAGAGCTTCATCATAATGCTCCAATATAGGGCCAGAATAGAAAGCCAGTGCCCTGTGTAGAAAGCATAAAGGGCTGCCAGATAGTCACCGCGCCACTGAATCTTATGGCCAGCTATAAACACATTTCGGTACAAGACCTAATCAAAGAACCATAGATCATCGGGTAAATAGGTCCGAGTAGCAAATGTCTCGCCCTCACTGTAGTGGCCTGTAAGTGCCACAGCCATGTTTGCGTCAGACAGCCTCCATATTTGGGAATAGTCAAGTTGAAGATCGGGAAAGCAGACATGCGAGCATCTGGAAGATCGGGCCATCATCTCCACTGTAATACTGATAAGATAGCTGTTTACGGTAGTGCGCAGCTCCGCCAGATTACTCGGGGAAGGGCGGAGGTTCTGGAAGAACATCCGCACAAGCCTCGAGTAAACCGGGTATGTAACTGGGGCTAGAATAGCAGAAATACCCCTACGGTCTATATCATCATATGCAGCCCAGGTCAGGATAGACCGAGAAAAGAAGTCAATGTCAAACACAGACTCATGAGCCACTGAAAGGTCTGAATATCTCCGAGTAGGTCTATCCCTGACCCGGCCTAGCTCTGCAGGTGGCGGTGAAGAAGATGGGACATGCTCAGCCTCATCATGAGATGATGACGATGATGCAGAAGCAGAATAGTGTAGTCTGCTGTTTGATGAGGACTGGGCTGGAGCTGGTGATGCAAGCTACTCCTGAATATGACAGGGCTCTCTTGGCTCCTCTATCCTCTGCCTCACTCGACGTGTATACTGCTTACAGGAAATAGTCTTTACCCTAGCCATGGCCTGCAAAACAGAAAGAAAAACACTTGCAAAAGAAGTCAGTACAGGTATAAAGAATTAAAGCACAGTATATAGAAACATGTTTGTCAAATAAGATAGACAACACAGTACAAATGACATAAATCTATACAAGTCATAAGGAATAAGTGACATTAAGTGAAGCATGCTAAACAATATAAGTATGGAATGCATCTAATGTGGAAAACATAAGCATTGGGCATGTATAAGATAGCATGGACTCACAAAAGAGGGTGTGTAAAGTGTGGGATGCAAATTTGTGAAGTTCGATTAATCACAAAAATGTGAGATCGATTTCTCTCAGAGCGATCTGAGAAAAGTTCGATCGATCAAACTGTGATGTGAAATTCAAAAAGTCACAGATCTGTGACGTGGATGGCACGAGGGCCTCCCGAGCAAGCACGTGGGCCCTTCTACACAACAACACAACAAGATTGGTCACTTTCTTTGGCCCGTAACCCCCAAATACATGATTTGAATCAAAATATATATAAATCTATATACATATATATACATATATATACACATATATACACAAACATGAAATCTTCAAATATGGCAAGGATTAAGAATGGCAACTCTAGATCTAACATGTAAAGCTCAAATTCATGAAGATTAAAACTCGAAATCAAAAGAAAAACTCGAGACTTACCAAATCCGAGAGAGAGAGGGGGGGAAATAGGGAAATCGAAGATGAGAGATGATGTGGAAGCTTGGGATGGTCGCCGGAGGGTTCACCAGAGTTGGGAGAGGTGGATTGTAGTGACGGGAGAAGAGATGGGTCTTAGATCGATCTTTGAAATCGATCTAATAACCCTAAGGTTTTATTTTAAAAATAATCTCTGGAATGTTCGATCGATCTGAAAGGAACTCAGATCGATCGAACTCAAATCGATTTGGAAAATCTTGAGATCGATCTCCCCTCACTAAACGACAAGTATTTTTGATTTTTTTTTTTTTTGAATAAACAAGAAATAAAATAAAAGTCAAAATAAAAAATAAAAATAAAAATAAAAATCTTTTTGGATTTTTGGAAAATAAATTAAAACAAAACAAAAATATTTTTGAATTTTTGAAAGATTTGAAAACTTTTTTTAATTTTTTTTTATTTTATAAATTTTGAAATTTAGAAGTCAAAACTCAGTCAAAATCAACAGTGAACAAAGAACATAGATCGATCAATCCAAGATCGATCTCACAGAGCCTTAGATCGATCGAACATGCAAAAACCTGCATATATGTTCAAACGATGGAACAAAGAGCTTGTTTTCATGGGGTTCAAAATTTTTCTAAGTGTTGGAACTGAAGATCGATCCAAGAGGAAGTTGGATCAATCTTGGAACTTAAGATCGATCAGAACTAAAGTTCGTACGATGGAACAGAGAGCTGAAATATGCAGGTTTTCTTCGCACGATTAAACAGAGAGTTGATTGGATGCAGGTATGAAAGTTCGATCAATCGAACCTCTTTTGAGATCTATCGAATAGGCACAAAATGCTCATTTTCAACCTGAAAGCGCATGCAATCCTCAATCAAAGTTCTTAGTCATGTATATGAACCCAAAACAAATATTTAGACGTCGCAAGAAATGAAAGTTAAAACAGAAATGAGGGAGAAATAGGGTTGTCAACCCTACGAAATGCACTAGTTTTTAACGTCTCTAGCAAGACGTTGGGCTCTTTTAGTTTGGATCAAACATCTTGTAGTGCATCCCCTCCTTGACGGGGTGATAAGTACTTTGAACTCCACCCAATAAATGGTTTCCTAAAGAACTTGTTGGATTAAGTTCAAAGGAGATTGTTGGTCCTTTGTCAATGTAATCTTTGGGCTTCCATGAACTCTCGAAGCAAGTTTTTGAAACATCATTCTTTAGTTTCAAGGTCGAAGATGAACTTTTTGAAGTTTTGGATTCAAGCAAAGACTCCATTCCTTCACATTCATTGTCATGACATTTTTTTACGACACTTACCTCTTCATGCTTGTCAAATGAATTTGGGGTTGGATTGAAGATATTCAACTTCACCTTTATATGGCTAAATGAGATCTTCATTATCCCCGTCTTACAATTGATGTTGGATTTGCGGTTGCCAAGAAAAGACGGCCAAGGATAACGGGAATTTGGCTTTTGGGATTTGGAACCAATTCCATGTCAATGACAATGAAATCGACCAGGAAGAAGAATTTATCAATTTTAATCAAGACATCCTCAATGATACCCCTAGGCTTTTTGATGGATCGGTCGGCAAGTTGCAAAACCACCGACGTCGGTTTCAAGTCTCGTAAGCCTAATTTGATATATACCGAGTATGGAAGAAGATTGACACTTGTTCCCAAGTCAAGAAGAGCCCGATTAATGACATGGTCACCAATGATGCAAGAAGTAGTAGGTGAACCGGGGTCCTTAAATTTTGGAAGAGTGTTATGCTTCAAAATTGAGCTCACTTGCTCAGTCAAGACCACTTTCCTAGGTGTTTAGCTCTTGTTCTTCCTTTTTTGGGTGCAAAGATCTTTTAAGAACTTAGCATAAGCCGGAATTTGCTTAATTGCATCTAAAAGTGGAAGATTAACCTTCACTTGCCTAAACACATCTATGATTTCATTTGTTTTGGCCTTCTGTTTGTCAATGGAAATGGATCCTCTTAAGGCATCCAGAAATGGAGCTTTTGGCTCAAAATCTTTTTCAAAAGTTTTCTTTGAAGTTTCTTCAACATAAGAATTTTTGAATTCATTTTTCAAACCAATTTTGAACTCACTTTTCAAATCACTTTCTAACACTTTCTCATTTGAATGATCATGCATATGCAATGAAGGAGGAATAGGATGTGAAACGGGATGAGTGTCAACTCTTGGTTTCACCGGTTCGCTCTCTTCATTGGACATACCCACTTGGTTGTCCACAATCTTCGCACTTCTTAAGGTTTTTACTGTAACGACCCTGGATTTTTTAACCCAGTGTGTCCTGTGATGACCTGAACTGGATCTAGAATATGGAAGCAAAAGGTGAAACAATGGTCTCTAGAGATACAACATATCTCTAAGACACCAATGTGACCCTCAACAAGGTCACGGAACCCAAAAGAAACAAATGAGGAAGCGGCGTTTCAAAAAGGGACAAAAATGAACCTAGGGGAAAAACGGTCATTTCCAACATAAAAGTGGGTGCTACTGAGCACACCATTGGAAATACAATGAAAAATTAAACAAGTTCAAAAAAAATTTCACTTAATTTAAAGTCCGGATGAAGAAGATATGGCTAACGGAAGTAGAAGGGGCAAAAGGTCTAAAGGAGCCAACCCTAGAACATCTAACCGGTTACCCTGTGACGACCCTGGATTTTATAACCTAGTGTGTCCTATGATAACCCGTTACGGATCTAGAATGCGGAAGCAAAAGATGAAACAACGGTCTCTAGAGATACAACGCGTCTCTAAGACACCAATGTGACACTCAATGAGGTCACGGAACCCAAAGGAAACAAATGCGGAAGCGGCGTTTAAAAAATGGACAAGAATGAACCTGGGGGAAAAATGGTCATTTCTAACATAAAAGTGGGTGCCACTGAGCACACCATTGGATAGACAATAAAAAATTAATCAAGTTCAAAAAAAGTTCACTTGATTTGAAGTCCGGATGAAGAAGATATGGCTAACAGAAGAAGAAGGGGCAAAAAGGTCAAAAGGAGTCAACCCTAGAACATCTAACAGGTTAGGAGACCTTTCTAACCGGTTAGAAGGCGAAAAATCATGACAACAACATTGCCCAAGCACATCTAACCATTTAAATGACCCCATCTAACCGGTTAGATAACAAAAACAGTAGGTTTCAGCAAGGAAAACTGGCAGCAAGGGTTTTCCGGCAAAAAATGGATTTTTAAGGGCCAAGATGACATCTTTTGGAAAATGCAAAGAAGAAACCCCCCTCAAAATTGAGTTTTCTATGTGACAATACAAAGGAATCAAAAAATACTCACTGTAAGATATCCAAAATGCCCCTCCATGAAATCAGGTCATGAGGGTCCAAAAGCTGCTAAATGCAAAACTGAAAGCTGAACTTCATGAACGATTTCCGGTACCAAGATGATATTTTCTGAAAAAAAACAAAGAAGAAACCCCCCTAAAATCACGTTTTCTATTCAACCATGTTAAAAGAAGAAAATAAAACCACAGTGAGAAGTCAAGAATGCCCCTAGATCAGATTATGCAATAAAAACGCAAAATGAGTACATAGAAGGGTCAAATCACGAAGGATGAGGTTTTGCCCAGAAACGACCATACACGCAAACGTAACTTACCTATTTGGACGCGCTACAATGGACCATGGCTTAAAAATATAGCCGATGCAAAATCCGATCCCCCAACGGCCAAAATGACAAAAATAGAACTTGAAATCAAAACTCGGAATTCAAAACTATGAAATGGTTTCAAAATACCATCTGGCCCTTGGTCACACTCATACATGGTTAATGAGACCCTATGGAAGAATCAAAATAGAATTCCAACACCCAATGCAAACATGGTGAAGCAATAACTTAATATTTTTTAATATTTTAATAATATTCCAAGAAGTCAAAAATCACATAGGATACAAATTACATGTCATTGGCCTCCAGCCTCATCTCATACATGTCAAATACATTGTAAAGAGTGTTCTCATATACACATGACATATATGGAATCAAATATACAACTTTTGACAAATAAGGCTAAAAGTGGCATTCCAAGACAACCTTTACAAGAATTAAAAACCTTCAAGTCGACAATCATCCAAGCAATGATGAACGTCACGAACCAAGTCTTCGTACCTGAAACAGCCCCCCAGTAACTTCGGGGTGAGTAAACAAGTTTACTCGTAGAGAATGAGCATGCATCGACTCGATTTCTTACAGATTTTTAGACTAACATGAAACAGTTCAAAAGGATCATGCCACCTAACGTCAATGTCAAGGTGAGACTCAGGGATCATCCTAAGCTACTCATGCAATTGAAATGAAATACGGCATACAAGTATACATGCTCAATAATACTAAACAATGTCAGAACATGTTATGCGACATTCAAGCATATATTTCAAGTATACTAAACTATATTAAAACAAATTATGCAACGTCTAAGCATATTTACTCAAGTATACATTTAATATGGAAAACTCGTAAATCAAGTACACAAACACAAGTATACTAAGCCAAACAAGATACGCATAAGACAAGTATACATGGCACAAGTATACTAAATGCAATCTAAACTCACAGAGCAAGTATATAAGTTCAAGTATACTAAATAAGATTCAAGTACCCAAAGTAAGCATCAATTCTCAAGCTACAAGTAATCTATGATTAACAACTTGAAATTAAATGCGAAAACAAATAGTGGAAAGACTAGGACATTCGGTCGCTAGACCAAGCAAGTACTTTCGGGTAATTACGACCCACAAGGTACTACCTAGTGTGCACTTATGACTTAGAAGACTCTTGTCTCCGTACTAGAGCCAAACTCTAGCCATCACATAATTTATGTCCTCACAAGCTTTCCAAAATCAATAAGTTCAAAACTTATACAAAATCAAATGCAAGTTACCACATTTCATGCACAAGTAAGGTTGAATCCACACAAACCATGTCCTAGAATTCAAGTCTAAATAGCATATGACATGTCATGTCCTTAATATGCAATTTATACACAAAGCAAAAACATTTTATAACATTTGAGCCACATTACCATCCTAAGCCACAAGCACTAAATAAGCTTTAATTTAGTAACTAGCTTCCAAGGTAAACAATTGTAATATTCTAACAAGCTATATACCTACACAAGATATATTTAAACAAGCTTTGCAAATCCATGATATTCCATATCATGTTAAGTCCAATTACTATTTTAAGAGGCCACAGGGAGTGACCTGAGTCGCCTGTGGAGTATGGTAAGGAGGGTGGATTGGCGCATTAAGAGGGTTGAAGCGTTGTGGAATGAAGAGTCTGACAACCAGGTCATAGAAGTTCTCAACTCCTCTGACGCCACAAGCGACGATGGAACCTGAGGAAGGACAGCTGTTTTGGAGGCGGCTGGTTGTAAAGGACCCCTTATCGATGTGAGGAAGTTTGGTGTAAAGTAGTATTTGGAAGGTTCTATGTTTTGCTGTATTGGGTTTGGACCTTCTACGTATATTTATATGATGGTGTTTTTTTATATATTTTTTATTGTGTAATAATTATGTGTATGATGTATGATATGAAATGATATATGAAGCCATATATGTGCAATGTGAACATTAGTATATGAAGCGATTAATATGAAGCCATATATATGTATAAATTCACGTTACTATATATATGCATGGGGGCAATGTGAAAAAAAAATGATGAATAAGAATAATATTAGACAAGTGATGAGGAAAAATGAAAGAAAAATTCAAATATGTATGATGTAATAAATTGTGACTAAACTACCATAAATGGGACGTTAAATGCTGACAATTTGGTTTATAAATTGATAGGAAATGGGTGTCAATTCGCAGTCACTCCAAAATCTCTACCATTAAAGCTATCATAATTGTAGGGAAAGATGTATTCTAAATTACCTCCTTTTTTGTTTTTATTTGTTATGTTTTTTTGTAGAAAACATTACAAGGTAGGACAAAAATAAACTAATGTGTAGAAAACATTCCTACATTGTTTTACCTACATGGATAAAAAAAAAAAATGAATCATCTAAAAAGAGGTATTCTAAAATACCGGCCTCCTCCTTGTTGAATTTTTTTAGTAAATGAAAGGTAAGGATATAAGTTCATACATATAAGTTCATAAAGCTATACAACCTATATCAATTCAAAAAAATATGTCCGAAATTATTATCATCAAATTGAGATATAAAATTTTATGAAATATAAAATAAAGACTATATATTTAGGACATGAGACAAACAAACTACTTCATTCTGATTGAAATTATACATATGTATTGCATACAACATCCCAATAGTTACCTAACAAAATGTAAGAAGTACCTACATAAATTCTCAACTACTACAAACATAAAATCAATTTAATTTGTATTATCAATCCCAAGAACTAGGGTAGTTGAATATTTATGCATGGATTGGCTTATAAACATAAATCGGTTCAACCACCAGTCCCACCCACAGTGGCACGAGTTGTGCTATAAATATATGTATTGAGTAGTGTTCCAAGCACCCACGAACATCATGTCTTCGTCTAGGCCAACCAGCAATGGTGCATTACCAAACCACAGACCAAGCAGACCTAGGCCCAATTACCCCACTTTCAATCCTTTCTCAATTCGTCAAGCACCCACTGGTCCAGATCCTCCACCTACGCTGCAAGACCTGATCATGTGAATTGACAATTATGGGACTGACCTCACTCACCTCTGGAGGTTGGTGACGAGGGTGGAATGGCGCCTGAGAAGGCTTGAAGAACTGTGGAACGCCGAGTCTGACAACGACATGGTCGTCAAAGTTCTCAACTCTTCTGACGCCACAAGTGACGATGGAACTTGAGGAACGACGAAGGATTTTGGAGAACCCTTTCTACGTGGTTGTAAAGGAATGTATTGGAGGGGGTGAGTGTCCTTTTGTATGTGCGGAGGTTAGGTGTGATGCAGTTTTTGGAAGGTTCATAACCAGTGTTGCTGGGTTAGGTTTGGACCTTATATGTCTCTTTATATTATGGTGTTTTCTTTTCTGTGTAAGAAATATGTGTGTATGATGTGTGATGTTGAATGAAATATGAAGCCATATATATTTAAAAGTTCATGTAAATATATATATATATGTAGTAGTGTTTAGAAAAATGAAGGCAAATAAGCATATTATGTCGTCCAAGAGGAAAAAGGAAACAAAAATGATACTACCATAAATGCCTTAAATTGTGATGAAACTACCATAAATGGGGAGTTAAATGGCAACTACTGCCGACTTCAATGGATCGAAAATGGGTGTCAATTCGCAGTGACTCCAAATCCCGGCCCATTAGGGTACGGCAGTTGAGAAAGACATTTGACAATTTATTGAAGTATGAATTAGGATGACTACTAATTAGGTCATCTTTTGTGGATTGATTGATTAGGTCCGGGTCTTTATTTGGACTATTAATTACTATGAACTATGATAAACAATATATATAATTCATAAACAATATATATCAGTCATTTACTTTTTTGTGTTTGGTAAATTAAAGGCAATAATACAAGTTCATTGTCCAACTTCTATAATTCATATCAATTAATATCAGTATCTGCGAAATTATGTATTTCAAATTTAGATTGAAATTATGAATTGATATATAATTAAGACTATATATTTATGATATGAGACCAGGAAAGCAGCTATATAAATCTGCCTTAGAATATATATTGTGCATTACATCCCAATAAATACGTACTTTAATACATATAATTCGTAGTAAGTATCCCAACATAATCCCAGGCCAAATCCCTTGAAGGTAACCAACATAAATTTGCAACATATATAGATACGTCTGAAATTATAACTACAGACATATAGTAGTCTGCTTAATACATCATAATTCCCAACAACCCCAACAACATTTCACTTTCTTTTGGATGTACGACTCTTTGGTGGTGGAATTTCAAAGTCATCATCTCCGGAGTCAGAAAAATCTGACAAATCGGAATCCGATTTTAGCTCCGAGTCAATCATTATTTTTTCAACCTCTACATTCGGATCCTCGCATGTGTTCATCGCCTTTGTCAGTTTCTTCGCCTTACACCATCTTACATTTAATTGACGGATCTCAGGTTTAAGTTGGACAATGACATATTCCATATCTGTGGCATTTGACTCATGCATTTCAAGATGCCGTGCTCTAGGAATGGTTAACCCAAGTCGCCTGCACTTTGCCATAATCACAGTCCTTGCACCCACCAAGTCGTTATACCTGATACGTTGTTGTTGAGGTTGAACTGGTTGATTGACGTTTACTGCTTCGACTTGAGTGTTTTACGTGGACCCAAGCTCGTGCATGTGCATCGATGAACTGCTTCAATGGCCTCTGCATGGCCATGGTAAGGATAATACTTGCCATTAGGAAACCCTCGCATCTATGCTAAAGCTTTGGCCCGGTTCGTGTATATCCCTACTTTTCGACCTACAAAAACAACGTAATATCGACGTCCAGCCATTAACGTGGACAAACTTGGTGTATCGGTTTCGTTGGATTGGCCCTAGGGTATAATATATATACCACCCACTTACAATATATATAGCAGTTGAGAAACCATTTACTTATTTACTGCATTGGTCACGTTGGGTTTATTGAACTAATAATTCCAAGGATATACTTTCACTTCTTTAGTACATATAGCAATATATATGCATTGAATTATAGATATGCGAAGTTTGGTAGGTTTGGAACTTTATGATTAGGTGTGGGTCATTCAAAACTTAATGAACTCTTAATTCCTTTCAACTACTTTTACTTCTTTAGTATATATAACAGCAATGAATTTTGGATATGCTGACTTTTGTACGTTTCGATTGATTAATTACCTCTGCGTCATTCGAAATTCATTAAAGTCTTAATCCCTTTGAACTACTTTCACTTCTTTCCTACACTTACCACAATATTTAGCAGTTAATATTGTATATGCACTTTTCATTATTATGAAGTACTTTGACTTCTTTATTAGAATAATAAACCATATATATATATATATATATATATATATATATATATATATATATATAGCAGTGCATATTAAAAAAACAATATTATATGAAATGCTATTTAAAAACCTATTTCAATAGGTGTCCTATTAATAAGGAATCACCAAGTAGTTTGACTTCTTCAGAGGCCATGCAGTAGCAGTTAATTTTCTATATGCCGATTCAAGAAGGTATGAAATGTTGTTTACAAATGTATTTAAGTAGGTGTCATATTAAAACATAACCACCCACAATTAATATTCAAAATCGCAAACTTTTACATTTACATAGCAGTGATCCACTGGATAAAGAAATGCAATATTAGATTGACGATGTCATTCGCAGAGTTGATGCTTTATGCTTCAACCATTTGAAAGACAAGCATGAGTGGTTAGTTCTTATTTTTCAAAACCCATGCATGACAAAATATATATTTTAATAAAGGTTTGGACTGAAATTTACATATCATGTTGAAGGGAAATGGAATAACTTGGAAATGCACCGTGGACGACACTGACATGGGAAGGTTATGGTATAGCAGAGCATGTACCTAGAAGTGATAGGCCAAAATATGTAATCAGAGATAGGTGTACGTACATACAACATAGCTTTCAGTTCAGGAATTATGATGCAAGGTTTATAAGAGGAGTGGTACGTGTCACAAGATTCTATTATTTATATATTTATCAATCAAAGTTCTGTACAAGAATATGGTGCCAACTTTATTAAGACTATATCACAGGTGAATTGAATTGTCTTCAACAAACGTAGAGGCTTGGCATTCCTGCCTCGAAATGGGTCTGACTCATTATATGCCAGGTGCATTGCATTACTCTTTTGTGATGATGATGACAAGGAGGCTGGAATTCAGTTATTAACTTTGTTATGGTGAAATGAGCATCTGCGGACAGCATTGAAGAGGGCCCAGAAAAAAATTCTTACATTGATTCAGAAACAACACTGTAGGAATGCTAGATTCTTTGAATATGTTCCTCAATATTGTCAACAAGGAAACCACATTAACGGGCGATGCTGGATTTTGAACGAGGATGTCATAACTTGCCATCGTTGTTAGTGTGATTTAAATGTCATGTTGTTGCAAGGAAAACTTTCAACAAATTACATTGAAGGCTTATTTTAAATGTGATGTTATGTACGTAATTCTTGTGATGTTTTATATGTAATGATTGTACTTTTATATACTTAAGTATTGTGGTTTAATGTACGAATAATATGGAATTTAATTTAGGTAAATGTTGGACTGTTATATATGAATTATGTTCACAATTTATCTTTGGTATTTGTTTCCTACATATTTTATTGGACAATATTAAAGTAAAATTTTTGAAATTCAAAATTTGAAAAACTGACCGTTTCTGTACTTTGATTGGAATTAGTATTTCTAGACTCCTATAAATCATGACTTCCCAAATTTACTTCATATGAATTACGGTTATATTTTTCACCTATTTGGAGATGGACTCCTATGTTTTGTAAACCAGCAGGTGTTCTTTAAAATCCCGTAACTAAAGATCATCAATGGCCACCTACACCAACAGTCGTGGGAATCGCAGATCACTCCGGCCATCTAATGTTCAGAACACAGTAAGAGTTTCCCTCTCTTCATTGATAAAATATATCATTGTATTCAAATAATTTTTACTTCCTCCATGATGACATTGGATTATCCCCATCTTTTTTTAAGAAGGTTTGGTGAAGCTATATTTAATATGTTTATTTCCTTTTATTCAAGTTACATCTGCATCAGGCACGGGACCAATCGACTTACCTGACATAAGGTATATGAATACACTTTGTTGATGTTAAGAGACGGCAGATGTAAAAATTACAAAAAAAAATAAAATGCCAACAAAGGAAAGTTATATTATGTATATTTAAAACCACAACATGAACATTGCGGATTCTGGGAATTGTGCCATCCTATTTCTTCTACCAGATTTGGTCAATCTTCAACTTTATTTGCAAGTCAACCACAAGACTTACCAACCGACAAGTCAATGGGAGATCGCATTAATTTGGTGGATGAAGTAGAGGAACTTAAATCTGAAACCGAAGACCTTGCTCCAACTGTGAGAGTCATCCAAGCAAGTAATGCGTTGCTTAAGCTACTGACAATGTTAACCCTACTTATGACTATCTTATGCTTTGTGTTAATTGTATCTATTTTACTTCGTACATAAGTTTCAGTTGTAAGGTATGATCCCTCTTTATGGTTATGGACCAACTTTTGTCTTATGTTTCTTTAAACACTGCAAATTTCATATCCGCATTGCAATGGTAAGGTGTTTTTGTAGTGATGAGAAAGTTGGGATTGATTATAGAAAATGTTTGGACTTCTGGCACAAAATTATTGAGATATAAGTAGGAAAATATTGGAATTTAAAGTAGGAAAATGTTGCGATTTATTATAGGAAAATGTTACGATTTATTTTAGGAAACTGTTGAGATATTAATTAGGAAAATATTGGGAATAATTTTAGAAAAATATTGGGAATAATTTTAGGAAAATTTGGGATTCATTTAGAAAATGTTCTGATTTTCGAACCAAAATTTGGGATACAAAATAGAAAATTATTGTAAATTTATATAATAAAATGTTGGGATATAAAGTAGGAAAAAATTGTGATTTTAGGTAGGAAAATGTTGGAATTTTAAAAGGAAATTTTTGGGATTTAAAGTAGAAAAATGTTGGGATTTAAAATACCAAAATGTTAGAATTTGAAAATAGGAAAATGTTGGGATTTAAAGTAGGAAAATGATGGGATTTAGAGCATCTCCAACACTAAAATATACACCACCACATATACACCGGCACATATGTTTTGTAATTTATTTTCATCTCCAGCACTCTGTTAGAGTGATATTCAATGCATGTTTAGCGACATACATTCCATTCACGTGTCTATTCAAGGCAAAGAAAGAATGATATAAAGTCATGACATGAAACTTGTTTGAAATTTTTACACCAGCTGAACTTTGTTTTTTGAATGTTACTATTATAGTTATTATACGACATGACTATCATGCATCTATCCCATATTAGTAGTCCACTTTCTCATGTTTACCTTTTCCTAATTAGTTGTCCACCTTGATAACTGAAACCAAATATTCCAACCATTTACCATAATTGGCACATGCATATTTCCACAAATACATAATATAATATGTCACAACAATTGCCAAATGACAGAAATTTCAAATAATCCAATCCACTCATTACCTAGGGTAACCTACCAAACTAGGAACTATATACAGAGTTCATGCATCCAACCCAAAATCGTATCCTTGTTTTGGAAATTATCTTTTTGAAACAGTACCACAAAATTAGAGGAACTGGACATGGATTAAGTCAAATACATCAACATTGCTTACTGAATTTTTTAACAATTGTTGCTTTTACTAATACATCATTGTATCCCGAATGTCTAAAACCATCACCACACCCGTTGAACCTGCATTGACACTACCTGCACAAATGTTTTCTCCATTTTACTGTCAACCTTAACTTATACAAATCAGGAACTACTATCATAGATACACCAATCCAAATTGGATTGGGAAAGAAAGTAAGGGGTAAGGTACTTCATACTTCACCGCCATTCCATAGGGACATTATAATAATACATGAAATATGGAACTCAACAAGTTTGAATCCCCAATTACAAAACCTGAGACAACAATTGCGGGCCGGAATTTAGATCAATATTTTCCAAAGACGGACATCATTATAATCATGCATCAATCATGTAATACTTCACAAACCATACTCTAATCATCCCCAAATCCATAGTCGTCTGTCCATCATCATTCTCCACAGCAGTAATTGCATTAAAATTTCTATGTTTTTTTAGCTTACTATAAAAATACCTAGTACTTCTATCATTATCTTTCAACCAACGTAAACGAGATTTTTGGGCTACAAGAATTTCTTCATCACTGACAACAGAGTGATAAGCATATCTAGCTTCTTCTTGAATTCGGAAGGTTGCATCAGTGGTATCATTCAATAATTGGAGTTGGACTTAATCCAAATGGTCCTTAGTTTTCATCACTTTCTCACCAACATTAACAAAACAATTTTTGTTCCAATCTTTTATGATCAACTTCACATTCTAGAGCTTCTTCAGCAGAACATGGATTGGATTCCCTGAAACCTCAATATCCCAACCTTTCTGCACTATAAGAGGCATACAATCCTGTATACACCACAACTTGAGCATTTTTAAAGGTTTGGGACCTGCTGCAAATCATTCGAGATGTGAATAGCAATTCCATAGTTATCAGAACATGAAGCAGTAGTATAGAAAGCCTTAGTACAAGGCAGCTTGTCCAACTAACTCTCATTCAGATGCATTTTTAAATTTCTTCAATGTTCGCGAGCTTGTACAATTCATCTTGTTTTGCATTTCTGGGATCGTCGAGTGGATCCAAGATGAACTGCAAACTCAGGGGCTTAAGCTCTTCATGTATCATATCAAAAGTATACAATAGTACGCTATGTACACATTACAACGCATGAAATAAAGTTTGAATAAATAACCCAACTTACATGAAAGGTAGTTGATAATTCATTGTCATTCCACAACTCCATGTACCTCATCACGAACAGTTCACAAGCATTTCTAACATCCAATGAATAAATTAAATATATATTCAATGACTTATAGAATACTAAAATATGAAACTTTTTTTCACATTTTTCATTAAATAATTCTATTTAAATTTCAACTATACATACCCATCATTCTGCACTGGTATTTTGTTTGAAGGCTTTCTTTTGTATGATGGCCACTTTTCCCCTACTGCAATCTTAATGAACTATTCTGTCATACATAACGTGATCCCATTTACGAGAAGAGATTAAAATAGCATGTATTGATTAATACTGCCAGTAGAAGACATAGATAAAAAAAAAAAATACAATTCGTACGCATAGAGTAGTACCACGTAGTCAGCATATATAATGTATCTATATGGTCGGCCCAACGAACATAGGTAATCATCTGACTTATCCAGGTGGTTGACGACGAGCAAAAACCAGTGACTCTCAACAAGTGCAGGAAAAAAATACTGTGTCATAGTGAATCAAGATGAAGTAACGACATAAAAAACAGCACATACAACCGACTGAAATAAAAATGACAACAAATGAAACAGACCAGATCACACTTCATCACGTCTACATCAATTTCGCATACTTTTTGTAATTTTCCCACACTTCTTCTAAGGTTGCCCACCGCTCGTCAACAGTTTTCAACTTCACCAACTATTTTGCCACAAGGAACTACACGGCTGTAGTTGGGAAGTAGTACTTCGTCATATGGTCTCCTTGTTGTTTGTTCAAAACATTTACCCAAAATAGTATGACCTGAAATAAGTAAACACTTATATTCACTAAGTATATTCATAACAATAAAGATTAATTACAAATAACATGCGATTACAATCACTCACGAAGTTAGACACCCAATTCTAGTCAAACAGTTGAGCTATCTCCTTCCTTGAAAGGGCCTCGCCATACATTTCTACCAAGATCTCCCTACACAGAATAATTAAAAATAATATATTCATTCCAATGCAATATTATATTAATTAAAAATCAATGCAGATGAAAATATCACGACACATATACAATTGTAAAGGATTTTAACAAGTGTATTAAGTTAATTACTCCTCATCATGCTCATGCAATGCCGCATAACTCAACAATTTCTTCTGCTTCATGCCCAATTTAATCTTCTTACCTCCCTTATACACAAATGGAGAGAAGTAATATTTTGTTAGCTTTTTTATCCTCTTACTTTGACTTAGATTTTCCAGGACTTCATCCTCTCCTATGTTCGTAACATTAATGGCATTTTGAGGCACTGCAACATTTATGTTTGCCTGACTACTGGAAGCTGCAACTGGTGTTGCACATAAGTCCTGCTCCATAGCCATGGCGACAACCGTATCACCCTCTTCCCTCTGTTGGTCATTCATTTTAGGGTTAGTGGTAGGAGTAAAGTGGCATGCATCTTTCTCCAATACATCCATATCAACTGATTCCCCCTCACCACCTGTTTCCTTATCTTCCCTATCCTCTTCATCTCTTGGCACTGTAACATTTTTGTCTGCCTGACTACTGGAAGCTGCAACTGGTGCTGCACTTAAGTCCTGCTCCATAGCCATGGCGACAACTGTATCGCCCTTTTCCCTTTGTTGGTCATTCATTTTAGGGTTAGTGGTAGGAGTAAGGTGGCCTGCATCTCTCTCCAATACATCCCCATTAACTGATTCCCCCTCACCACCTGTTTCCCTATCCTCCCTATCCTCTTCATCTCTTGGCACTGCAACATTTATGCCTGCCTGACTACTGGAAGCTAGAACTGGTGCTGCACTTAAGTCCTGCTCTATAGCCATGGCAACAACCGTATTGCCCACTTCCCTTTGTTGGTCATTCATTCTAGGGTTGGTGGCAGGAGTAAGGTGGCCTGCATCTCTCTCCAATACATCCCCATCAACTGATTGCCCCTCACCACCTGTTTCCCTATCCTCCCTATCCTCTTCATCTCTTGGCTTATCAGTAGACTGTTGCTCCTCACCTCTACAATCCTTTCTTGACTTCTTATTCATTAAAATATTTATTTTCTTAACCTTTTTCTTCAACGTCTTTGTATTTTCTGCATCTTTTCTTATTTCCTTTTCCATATCTTTAATGGAACGCTACATACAAATGTAGTAATTGGTGAACACTAATTGAAATACAATTACGAGGCAGTTTATTCATACATACATCATCATCTCCAGCATTAAAATATTTATTTACCTGTAATGCAACATTGGACGAGCCTGGCCGAGATTGGGACGGACCACATACAATTGCGCCAACATTGACATTGCTCAGATCTACTGTGCCCCAAGCTGTGATCAACTGTTCCAAATTCAAATTACGCACAATGTGTAACTATTGTTCTACCTGATGCTAGAATGATAAAATAAAGATACACAAGCACTTAAATTTGCAACGTCACTAACAAATACTACATTACCTGACCATTTCCAAACCCTCCCATCTGTTCCTCCCATTTTAATCGCTCACGTACAAGGCCATCATCCCAATAACCTAGGTTGTTTCTATCTCCAGTAGGATAGCATGGGTACTTCACTTGACATCTCATCAAATAAAGCGGTTATTTTGTATGAAACAAAATGCAGCAGATTAGATATGATACATATTATACATGAAATAATTTAAATTCATAACTTTCAATTTGCAAATGGAGTTAAATTCAAAGTTATATACCTGCAAGAATAGCAAGCAACCAATATACTCTCTTTTCAGCTTGCCATCACCCAAACTACCAACCACATGGTCCACCACATACAGGCACCAGTTATAAGAACTTATTGCTTTGACATTGTCAACGGCCATTAATTCTTCTACATGCGCATGATAACGACCGTTTGGGGTTGATACAATCGCACATGCGAATAATACAAAGGCTCTTTTGAAGTCATCTCTAGCTTCACATTCTACAACCCTTTTCATCAATTCGCCTACAGACAAGGACAAGGACTTCCGATATCCACCCTTGTCTATCCAGTCCGCAGCAAACTGACGGGATGTAGGCACTGGCACTATACCGGCAGGGAAGCCCAAAATGCTATGCGCCTCAAACGCATTTATAGCCAACAACTAATTGCCCTTTAGTTTTATGCCATATTTGTCAGCGTCAAATTATTCTATCAAGTAGTTGCAGAGTGGAGTCGACAAATGGGAACAGTTGAGGTCCAATAGAAATCCAAAACCAATATCCTCCATATCCTTCCTCTTCTCAGAGTTCAGTTTTGCAACTATTTCTATGAATTTGGGAATGAAGCTTCTGTGGAAACCGGCCTTAATCTTATATTCTGTCTTCTTCTATACCATTGAAAAACTACTAACATTTCATTATCAATCAATTTTCAAGTCTATGTTATATAAAATAAATACAAACAATTCGATTTAACACATTACCCTTTTCCTTCTTTTATTTGTAGCTTTACATCCGGACCTTCGGAACTCCATTTCAAGTCTACTTTTTTCATCATAATATGAGGCCTTCTCTTCACTGCTCATTATTTTCCATGCATGCGTAGCTTCAGTCTCTATTTCTCTTTTTAGAGACATCTTCATTTTTCCCGTCAACCCATGATCTTCTCGGTATTTCCTCATATATGCCGCTCTGATCAACCATAAATAAACCAAGCATAAGGATTTAAATACATATACATCACAAGTTACTTTTTATGTTCTCCACTCTCAAATTCATATATCTTCCATTTCCGGAAAACCAAAAATTTCATACAACTTCCCAATTTGTTCCTACTTTTCCATGACTTTAGACTTTAAACCAAATTTCAATTGCAAAATTAACATTAATACATACATACTTGAACATAATGAACACTCCAGTAGGACGACACGGCATACTTTTTTTGGTCTTGGAGGATGTAGTAGTATTTGCCTCCGCTTAAATTTTTCTTCATGTTCATATTCATATTCATCTTCATGTACTTCCTCTTCACTTGGCACATAATCAGAATCGCTCTCAGACGACATTCTCGAACTCTCACCAACCTCACCACTCTTAGGGATACTTATCTTCTTTGGAACCGGTATCATTTTCCTTTTCCCTTTCCTTTTGTTACGCGCTACAGTCTTCAACCTACCCATTTAAAAACCTAAATTCGATTCAAGCCACAATTAGATATGACAGACAGAGACTATTAATGTACATTGCATGCTACATAGCCACAACATGTTAACTGCCAAATATATAACACAATGCATCAGTATTTTGTAATTAAACTGCTGACACGTGTCCAACATAAGCATTTGCTTTCAATCCAAAAATAAAAAATAATAATTTCATTATTACACAATCTGTCAAACCATGAAGTTTCATCAAGCTACATGTGTACAAATAACAAAATTTTAGACAAGTGTTGTGTATTTGGAGGCTGATTCACTAATATGAAGAGAATTATTGTGAAAGATATAAGGCATAAATAAATAGTGGATTATTTGACAAAGCTGTATTATCTTCAAAACTAATACTCCTACTACATAGCAAAATATACAGAGTATATCATATAAACATAGTCTTTTTCTCTAGGAAGGCATATTACATAGGTAATATCAACAAATCAAGGCATACTGGCTCTTCTGCGCAATTTGTTAACTAGAAAATACGCAAAAATGAAAATGTCTATGCAACAAAAGTTAAGTGGACAGAAATTATATAACCATAAATCAAATTTATACACACTAACTCTATAATCATACACATGTGACAAATTTTAAATATATACAAGATCATCACTAAGGCAGAGCAAAGCAATTTATGCTTACAACTCAACTGCAGTGAAGATAAGCAATTTAATCACTAAAAAATTACGATATCAAATTTATTTACGATTTATGATGTCGTATGTATGTTAATGCACACATGTGAATGCAAACATCAGGCACCTCATCTATTATGCTCAAAACATTAGGCAACATTATTAAACTAAAAATGGCTAATTCACCCTCACCCAACTACAGAACTTCAAACTTTTGGAACAGCCGCTTACTATTGATAAAAGCAGGACTCCAAATAAAGAATAAATACCTTCTGCATTTTGTGGGTTTTTAGGGCGATCGGTTATGGGGTTCTCTTTAATCACCGAAAAGGAAAGAGGGAGATAAGGCAAAACAGAGGTTTCAATTTTCTTGAATCAAAGAAAGAGCAAGAGAGTTTAGGGTTTTCTTCAATGTAGCAATGGTTCTCTTCACAGATCCAAGCCTCAGATGCAGAAGAAAGGTTAGGGTTTTCTTCAAAGGAAAATGTTAGGTTACAATTTACATATACTTTAGGATATATATTACGAAAATGTTAAGATGTACATTAGGAAAATGTTGTAACTCACTTTACAAAAGGATTAGAATGCAGATAAGAAAGAATTTGGGATGCAACTTATGAAGAATTTGCAATACAAGCTCAACGACCAAACATTTTTCTTACTATTGTAACACTCTAAAACACTCTTTTTTTTCCATTCATGTACTCTACAAATCCTCTCATTTTTTATCCTCACAAACAAACACTCATACCCCTAATAATTGCACAATATAAAAGCCATCAATTCAAATTCACCAATAATTTTCTATTTCTGAGTTTCTTACTAAAAATGTGTCTATATATTCTTACTAATTATATTTGTTTCTGCCATTTACTTCTTATGGAAATAAGACGATTCCCTTCAAAATCAAATCTAAAAATTATGATTCGTACCTGCTTAGGTTTAGCAACCAAATTTTGGGTTCATTCACAAAACAACCGCTGCTTCCGGCTTCCATTTGGAAAGAGAGGTTAGGGTTTCTTATCAAAAATGTGTATATATTCTTACTAATTATATTTGTTTTTGCCATTTAGTTCTTATGGAAATAAGATGATTTCCTTCAAAATCAAATCTGAAAATTATTATTCGTACCTGCTTAGGTTTAGCAACCCAAATTTGGGTTCATTCACAGACTAGTCGTTGCTTCCGACTTTGATTTAAAAAGAGAGGTTAGGGTTTTCTTCAATGTAGCGATGGTTCTCTTCGCAGACCCGAGCCTCAGATGCACAACAGAGGTTCATACATGCTTAGGTTTAGCAACCCAAATTTGGGTTCATTCACAGAACAATCGCTGTTTTCGGCTTCGATTTGGAAAGAGAGGTTAGGGTTTTCTTCAATGTAACGATGGTTCTCTTCGCAGACCCAAGCCTCAGACGCACAACAGAGGTTACGGTTTTCTTCAACTACAAAATCGGCAGGACCTTCTTCCTTCTTTCTTCTTCGCAGACCCACGCAGACCTCCTTCTTCACACAACAAAGCACCTTCTTCCTACGCAGACCTTCAGACGACCTCCTTCCTTCTTTCTTCTTCACAAACCCACGCAGACCTTCTTCCTTTTTTCTCTTCTTTGCATTCTTTACAAATTCTGTAAAGTAAGAGCTAGGGCTAAATGGACAATTCCATACAATAAGTAATGGTCAAATGGACAATATGCCGTATAAATATAACCTATATCGTATTATTACACAAATATACTATATTATTACACACATTTAATACAACTTCAGTTTCTTTTTTTACCCACTTTTTTAAGTGACGTGGCCATTTCTCCTTCACTCATTCCAAAATAGAGGAACTTGTGCACTGTGGGACTGGAGGTGATTTTCACCCGTGATTCTTCACCTTCATTAGAGTGAAAAAAAGTCTATAAATAGGTGAGTCTGACTATTAACAAGCTCTAAGCTCGAGGTGTGGGACAACATTACAAAATTTCTTTAACATATATTACTAGAATTATTTTATCCTTTACTTCTTGTGATATATGTGATCAAACATGAGCTTTATATCTAATATGTTTTCCGAGTTTTACATCATCAGCATATGAATCTAGGGATATTTAGGCAATTGCTTAAACATATCAGTATTTATAGTTTGGATTGATCAAAAGAGTTTATTTCCGGGGGTTAAGTAGATTTTGATTTTCATAAGAGTGAATTTTCGAATTCTATAGTACTTTGTGGTTTGATGGAATAATATAATATTTGTGAATTCCCTTAGCCTCAAAATTACTGGATGAGGTGTTCATAACTTTTCTTGTTTGGCAACATGGAATTGGAAATAATTTTGATTCAATTTTTTTAGTTGTTCTTTTGAGTTACTTTTCTCCAATTCCACCAATTTTAATTCAAAAATTCCTATTATAAGCCAGCCAAACACATCCTCAATGATTTTACAATATAATTCTATTATAATGTCAACTTCCAATCCAAAAAAAAAAAAAAAACAAAAAACAAAAAAATCAAACAAGAAAGACTTGCAAAATTCATCCATCCAAAATCCAAAATGATAAAAATAATAATAATAATAATAAGGTCCATGTAATCCATCTCTACACCAAAGTTGTACGTTAATCAATGGGGAAGACTATAGAATGGCATTGAAGATTGTAAAATCCTACAGACAAGTTAAAAAAAAAAAAAAAAAAAAGGAGGGTGTTAAATTAACATATAATAAGCCTAAAACAAACTTAAGAAACAAATATATATATATATATATATATATATATATATATATATATATATATATATATATATTATGAAGCATTTAGGCGCAAGTCCACTCAAGCATATTTTCTAGGGATTTTTGCACATAATTGAACTTATGGACTTATATTCACCGTGAGTCAAAGTATTGAAAAATAAAGCTGACTGAATTACTGATGTGGCATGAACTTTCACGGTTTCTTAAACTTTGTTGCCTAAAATACCCCTTGCTCTGTTTGAATCAAATTACTTTATTGTCCCCATTTTACTTATTTATCCAGGAAACAATTGTCTCCAAACCTCTCACTGGAGGCTGTCCTTAGAGGGGTAAATTGGTGACTTGACCTTTTAAGTAAAAAGGGTATTTACTTTGGCAGGTTTATATACATACATATGTATGTATCTGTACAAGAATTTATACAAAATGAAATTCAAATTCTCTCCAAAACATAAAAGTGATTTCCTTCCAAAATTTTATTCTATATCCTCTTGATATTTCATTATTTCCCTCTAGGTCTCTCTCCCTCTGAAATTGAAGTCTCTCTGATCTGACCAATGACCAAGCTTACCTCCCTTATAAATTGAAGTCTCTCCAATCCGACCAAAGATCAAGCTTCGTAAATTTCGGCAACAATCTCATCAAACAAGCAAAACGTTGTCCCTTTTCAAAAGAAGCTCCGATTTAAAGTAGAAGCACCATACACTCCGGAAACAATGGAGCTTGGCCAGAAACAATGGAGCACAATCATTAACTTTGCTGGACATTAATGATGTGAATGAAGCTTGGCCGGAAACAATGGAGGTTGTTAGGTTTTGTTTTTTTGGTTCTGCTCACCAGTGTTGGGAGGCTCATTTACGGACTGAAACTGCAGCAAAGAGCTTGTGATTTGGTCACTGAAACTTGAATCAAGCTTCTGGGTCATCGAACAAAAATCGGCATTGATTGTGAATGCTATTATTTGATTTGATTTTTTTTTTTTGTTGGTAGTTTGATGCTAATATTGTAGGGAGATATGGGGGAGGGTGACTTGTGGATTTGAAATTTTAATTTTTTTTGTATTTTTTTTTTTTTTTTTTTTTTGTTGAATTGTTGATACCAACTAATTGAGGCAAGATTTGGGGGAGTTAATGTTTTGAGGCCTCTGTTGTTTCGTAGATAGAATGATTGCACAAAATTTATTTTTTTTGGTAATGTAATTACACAAAATTTTAATTTGTCAAAAGATTGAGATATAATATAATGCATATACACAAAATTTCCTTTGCTAATGACAGCTTTAAAATTAGCAAAAATTTGTTTTTTTTGGGAATGTAATTACACAAAATTTTAATTTGTCAAAGATTGATATATATAATGCATATACACAAAATTTCCTTTGGTAATGATAGTTTTTAAATAAGTAGAAAAAGTGAAAAAATAATAACATGCTAAACAAACATTTTGAGCAAACATTAAATTACGTAATATTAAACAAATATATCTTGAAAACATCACAACTTTAAATTATAATGTTTCAAAAATCAATTATATGATACATCTCAACTTAATTGTAGCATATATTATTTATGAACTTTATAATATAACAATAATATAAAAAGGAATGGGATGAAATAAATCCATCAACTTTATAATATAACAATAATATAAAAAGGAATGGGATAAAATAAATCCATCAACTTTCTTTTATGAGTGGAAGATTGTCTCATTGTCAAAAGTGAAAACATATTACACAACTTAAGCTTAACATGTTTCAAACGTAAATTATATCTAGCATCACAAATTACTTGTAACACGCATCACTTATTATATAAATTAATGTCTAAAATATAATGAATACTTACCTATGCATATCTTGATTTAAAATTGCTAATTTACTTTATTGTTGGCAAAATAGATTTTTTTTTTTTTTTCAAAATCAAATTTTATTAATCAACAACCGAAGGGAAGATGATATTTTGTGAAGTATATTTTTTATATGTGTTATGAAAATATTCTGATACAATATTCAATTCATACATGATACATGTTGTAAGAACTTGTGATTCTTATTTTTTGTAATCTAAAATTCTAAATTTATTTCTGATATGTGTTATGAAAATATTCTGATACAATATTCAATTCATACATGATACAATTGTAATCTAAAATTCTAAATTTACCTATCCACTATGTCTCTCAAATATGTTTTGAGATGCATAATGGATAGGAAAATTTGTTGTGATTCTAAATCTGTTGTTTTGTAGATAGAATGATTGCACAAATTTTTTTTTTTTTTTTTTTGGAATGTAATTACATAATATTTTAATTTGTCAAAAGATTAAGATATATAATGCATAAACACAAAATTTCTTTTGATAATGACAGCTTCTAAGTAAGTAGCAAAAAGTGAAAAAAATAATAACATGCTATTTAGACCTATTTTTCAAGAAATAAGTTTTTATCTCATATTTCCTCCTAAATTTTGATCACCCATCTTTAAATTCAAGATCATTATCCATTAATTACCAAATCAGAATCATCTCTCATGGTAAGTATACATCATTATGGTAAGTATACATCATTACCGCTGATTGATCTAACGGTCAAAATTGGGCCACGCCAATTAAAAAAAGGAAATCCTTTTTTAGTTAAATGAAAAAAATAGTGAAATAATGTCAAGGCAAACACTGCCTTAATTATCCAAACCCAGTTCTCTCTCCCCAATCTTTCTTCCCCAAATCTGGTTCTCTCGTTTGTCTCTCTCTCCAACTATGCGAAGAAGAAACCATGGGTGTTTTTGTGGTCACCATCCTTTATCAGACAAATCAATTCCACTTTAAAGCGTGTATATATATATATATATATTTATGGGAATAGGAGGAAACATAAAATCAATTGAAATCAATTCCATTATTTTACCCAATTAATTCCATTATTTTACCTAGTCAATTCCATTACCCACATAAGGATGAAGGTATTTGGTGTCGGTGAAAAATCACATGAGGATGAAGGAAGAAGAAGAGAATAGAAACAAGAAGAAGACGAACGGAAAAGAAGAAGTAAGAGTTAATTGGGTTTTTATTGAATTAGGTCCCACATATAATTGAATAAAATACTTCTATATATAACTTTTGTATACGATATTTGTACATGGTAAAACAAAATTGAGTTTAGTAACTTTTTTAATTCACATGCTGAATTGGCGCTTACTGGACAGTGACAAGGCAATGACAAGGCAACTCTGGGTGACATGACTTCATCACAGCCATTAAAGACAGCCTCCAGTGAAAGATGCCATGGAGAGGATTTCTGCCTTATTTATCCACACAAATCCCATAAACCCTGCCCCCATAATATCAGCATCCAAAATATCCCAAAAGGAACCCACTTTGATTTCTCTCTCTAAAGCCTTTCTTCCTTGCCCTGCCCTGCCCAAACCCACATTGATTTCTCTCTTCATGTAGAACAAAGCTTTGATCTACTCTTCTAGGTTGATTTCACACCAGATCTGTTCGAGATGCTTCACATCTAAATCAATGAAAAAAAAAAAAAAAAGCATAATATAACAAGTGGGCGCTTGCCCATTTATTCAAAAGTTTAACTTGTTGGATAATGTTACATACCCACTTATTTATACTCAATCACTTTCCTATTCGGATCCGATGTGGGACAAATGACCTTTGTTACATTCTTCCTCACCCAAACTCGCAACACCCTCTTTGCAGCTCGGGCCATCCTGCCTACCCGGGCTGGCTCACCCGAACGTCTTCCAGGCCTGGCGCTTGACGTGACACCGAATCAATGACTGGATCTGATACCAACTGTAACAAGTGAGCACTTGTCCATTTAATTTGTGTGAATGAATAAATTAAATGGGGACAATAATGTAATTTGATTCAAACAGTATGAGGGGTATTTTAGACAACAAAATATGATGAACAGTGAAAGTTCATGTCCACGTCACACAATTCAGTCAATTTTATTTGTAGAAACTTTAAAACTTTGACTCCATGGTGATTATAGATCCATAAGTACACTTACATGTAAAAATTCCTATTTTTTTCTATTACTTTCTTTCCATGTTCAGAGCAAAACATTTGCGTGTGTTATTTTTGTTATTTAATCCTAACAAGTAGCACAAGTGCCACCGAATAAGATCATCTATGCTATGTGGAAAACATTTTTTTATATTTATTCTATTGGATACCCAATTATTAATAAGTAAATAAAGGGTTTTAGACACTACTTAAATAAATCATCGAAGTTGCAAAATCCTACTGGCCAAAGGAATTGTAAAACTTGAACAATTTGATGAAAATAAAGATTCACAAAGATGAGATCTTGTACAATGATAATTGTCATTGTAGATATGAATGATATCTCTTCTTAAAATGGAATCTTGCTGTGATAAATATTAAATAGAAAGGCATAGACGGGTATAAGAATTCAAGTGGAGGTACTTTGCAATTATTTGATAAAATTTTCTGTTAATCCTTCATTATAAAGATACCTATACAGTCTGGGAAATCGAATTAGAGCCTGTTTGATTTACATTTTTGTTTTGGGCTGGATATTGTAGATTATGTTGAGCCGTACGTGCTAGATAATGCAGATGATGTACTTTAATTTTCATATAAGTTGATCATATACATGTATTGGAAATGAATAATTTGACCACACATTTGCTTGAATCTAATTTTTGTCCCATATTCTTATTTTTCTGGGTCATAGGCTCATTGGGTCAATCTTTCATTGGGATATGTACCACGGGAACTCTTTTAGCCCAATCCCTTGATACGCCATTTTTTTTAATTTGTGTGTGTGTGTGTGTGTTTTTGTGTTTTTTTGGTTTTGGGCCACAAAATGTTCCGTAAATAATGATTTATTTTATGGTTCATAAATAATAACTTAAAGTCTAAACACTAATTTAGTATTGTAAATTTAGTATTGTAGTAATAAACAATACTCAAAACAAAATTGAAAAACTTTGAAATAACCTTTCTAATAAGTCATTATCTTTTTAAAACTTGATAACACTTTTTTACCAAGAATGTTTTCATATTTCTATTCGGAAAAATCTTACAATAAATTTTACGTTATAAAATATACTTTAAATAACTATAGAACACACTCCATAACAAATATGATGTTTCTATTTTGGGTGAAAACATAAACAAAAAAATGTTTTCAGTCACCAACTGGCCCTTAGGAGTTGGGATATTTTGTGGTGTTGTTCGACATTGAAACAATCCCAAATCACACACACATTGGAGTGACAGTCATAGTTTGATTGAAGATAACTGGAAGGAAAGGAAAACAAAGGTAATGGAGGAAAAAAGTATATTGCATTTGTTAAAAAAAAATTGAAAAAAAAAAAAAAAAGAAAAAGAGAGAAAGTGAATGGATTTGGAAGGGTACAAAATCTTCAAAAATAAATCTGAGGAAATAGAAAGAAATAAAAGAAAATGGTTATAAAGTTTTTTAGAACTTTTCTAATATCAATTTTGTCTTTATTTTATAAAAGAAAAAAGAAAAGAAAAAAGGAACTATATGGTTCCTAGGACACGTTTTTATTATCTTTAATCATTCCCTTGTGTTCCAATTCATTCTAATTTAATTATAGTGGGTGTATTGTGGTGCTCTAAGAATAGAAAAAACTCACTCTAATTTAAACTACCTTTCTTTTTCTTTCTTTTTTTTTTTTCTTTTTTTTTTTTTTTTAATATGTTAAGTGTCATGCTCTGTCTATTTGCAGGTTGTGCCACGCCACATGCCAGCTCTAAGGAAGACTCTGTGTGGCATCACATGACATGGTAGAGTTGACTTCTAGAGTATTCCACATCCGTGTTGATGATTGTGGAATGTTAATGTAAAGTATCCCACCGTTCATTAGAGTACAAGAAGTCAATAAATAAGCAGGGTGTAATTAATAAGCTCCTAGTTCAAGGTGTGAGAGAGGCTTACAAAAATTCTTTTTAATATATATTACTATAACTATTTTATCCTTTTATTTTTGAAATGCATGTCACCAGCCATAATTATACAAATACCATATTTAAGTCGTTTCTCTATACCTAAATACCAAATATTCCTAAGGTATCAATTCAACCTTTCTTACCCTCATTCCTAAAGGCAAATCATAGTGATAAGATTGCAAATTACAGACCAATTGCCCGTGTAACCTTGTTTATAAAATCATATCCAAGATTTTACCCCCATGTGATATAATTTTAATTTATTAATTTTATTCGGACACTACTTTAATAATAGATCCGATCAAATTTTTCTAATTCATGTACAGTAGCGTTTTTCCTTATTAGGATTTTCGGATTTGTTTGTATTGTTCAGTTTTGTTGACTTATGTTAAATGCAATTTTTTAATTTTAATCAAAAGTGTTGAATGCAATTTTTTCAACTGTTATTTGGAAATTTTGGGCTATTCGAAATGAAGCCTTGCACAACGGAGGTCAAGATCAACCTACACATGTTGCACAAGCTATAATATGGGAGGTTTTGTCATACCTCAAGATGCGACTGGAAGACTTAATTCTAATTTTTTAATTGTTGTTGTTTGCTCTGGTCCAGATAGTTGGTTGCTGGAGTTTTGGTTCACGGGGTGCTGCAGTCAACATTCTCTACTCTTCTTGAGTGTTTGGTTTTGCTGTGGCCTGGTTTTTCAGGATCTAACACAAGAGGATGGCTTTCTTTTGCATTTTTAGAAGTTGATCATGTTCAGAAGGCTTTGGTTTTTCTTTCTGGTTTTTCTAGTCAAGATTTGATTTTTATTTTTGCTGTGGATGGACATTTTGTCCATTCCTTGGTTTCTCTTGGAGGTTTATCTTCCTCTTTGCAATTGTACTATTGTATTGGGAAAAAAATATATATATACCAAATATTCAAAAATGATAAACCACAATAATACAATATTTATAAGGCCCTGTTTGGTTGTTGTTTTGTTTTAGTTATTTTTGTTAAAGTACCGCGCTACAGTATCTCATTCTAAATCCAAAACGTTGTTTGTCACCTTCAGCTTTGTTTTAAACAGTTGCAAAGCATTATAAAAAATTGGGCAAAAAAGTGGTGTTTAAAAATCGAGGCTCGAAGTAGGAGTCTGGTACCGCTAGACCACTAGCCTATTGACTCTGTATTTTTATTTTTATTTACTTTAGATTAAAGAGAAAAACATAATTTAAATTTTATACATGTATATTGGTTTTGTGTGTCAATATAGGTATTCTGATTTGAGATTTTGTTCCCTTTTCAAGGCGGTTTGCTCGTGGTGTTTCCTCTCTCTCTCTCTATCTTTTCTTCTTGTCTTTAAATTTCAGAATATTCGATCGAAAATTTAACATTTGACACATCAATCAAACAAATAAAATTATAGTTTTATTTCTAAAAGAATTACAAATCAGACAAACTTTTTATAATATTGGACAGTTCATATGTTGCAACCTTTTCTTTTATTTCTAAGAGTACTCTTTAAACAATAAGATTTATGCCTCAAATAACATGTTGGGCATTCAAGTTAAGTTCATAAATTTGCAATTGCATATTCTTTTTAAGCTGACAATAAAGTAGTGAATGGCTCTTTGATGGTAGCTTGGTGGATAATTTCATTTTTTTTTTCCAAGGCCTACTTAGATATTTTAAACTAGAATAAAGTGGTCTCATGACTCATCTATATTATATGACCAGTAATTTTTTTTTAGGGCTCGTTTGGGTTGAGGGATTTAGACGAATTTGAAGAGAAAAGAAAGGGAAGGATAGGAATAGGTGTGTTTGGATTTAGGGAATAGAAGAGAAAAGAAAGGATTGGGAAGGATTTGGAGGGATAACCCTCCAACACAGTAAAACCAAATCCCTCCAAAATTGACAAAATTTGGAGGGATTTGGAGAGAAGGGGAGCCATGAGAGAAGGGGCAAGCTTGAACAACGGGTAGAGGAAAATCAGGATATGAGACCTTCTCTAGAAACTGTACGAACTGCGGCTTCTGAGAAAGGAGTATTATGAAGGGGCTTGGATCGGAGAGCAGAGGACCAAAAATGGGTTTGAAATATGGGTTTTGAACTTCTGATTCTTGAGTTGCAGAGAGAGAGAGAGGAATATAAATATATATATATATATATATAGTTGGAGAGAGAGAGATAGAGAGGGGAATATTTATATATATATATAGTTGCAGATAGAGATAGAGAGAGGGGAACATTTATATATATATATATATATATAGTTGCAAGAGAGCAGAGAGAGAGAGAGCAGCGAGAGAGGAATATTTATATATATATATAGATGCAGAGAGAGGAATATTTATATATATATAGCAGCAGAGAGAGAGAGGGAGTCTCGAAATCTATATAGCAGTTGCAGAGAGAGAGAAGAATATTTATATATATATATATATAGCAATTGCAGATCGCAAAGATGGAAAACATGACCTAAGTCGGGATGCGCCCATAAGGGAAGGGGTGAGGTGGCGGAATGATTGGGAAGGCTGAAATGATTTGCCTTAAAAAAAAAGGGGTAAAATGGTAAATTGTTCATTCCTTTCTTTTTTTTCCTATCCATCCAAACAAGAATATTATCTATTCCTTTCTTTTCTCTCCTACCCATCCAAACATGAATATTATTATATCTATCATTTCTTTTCTTTTTTTCTTTTTTTTTTTTCTCTTGTAATCATTTCTTTTCTTTTCTTTCCTTTATATCTAAACGAAGCCCAGAGAAACATAAAAGACAGTTGAGAGATGTTATATGAACTAAATCAAGGCTATTACTACCAATTGAAGTTCGCTTGTGTGTGTGTGTGGACATATATGTGGCATGTCAGTACTCAAAGAAGGACTTATCCCCTCAACACTTGTATAAATATAATAAAAAATGACACAGATGTTATGCTATGTGTGATATCTGATTAAAAAAGAAAAAAGCCTGATATGATACTTTAACTCTTGTTGTCACGCCCCAAAGTCCTAAATACATGAACTCTTATCTCGTATTAAGATTTGACATGACTTTCCTTACACATCCACAACTTTACAATAGAAATAATTAAATAAAGAAGTAGATGAAAACCACCCTCTAATTTATTAAATCGATACAACCATAATATCAAACAACCTTGTCAAAAATAATCCATGATAACTGGACAAAATGAACTAACTCTCAAAAAAAATATCGTCATTCTTATTACAAAGCGAAAATTGAACTAAACCAAAGAATGCAACAAACAAGCCAAAATCCATCACCATCATGTAATCCCATCACGTTCCTACTCAACGTATACCTGAAATGTGATAATGGGGTGAGCTCACAAGCTCAGTAATAAATGCTAAACACAATCATCGGTTAACAAATTAACCTTACCTTATATTCCTGTATATATAAGCAACTCAAATAAGTTCATTATTCAAATGTGTATAACCTAGTTAATTATAAACTTAATAAATAACCATCTTTTATTTTTTAATAAATCGGCATATCTCACATGAGCCCCGGGCTCCCGTCCAATAAAAATAGTGTGAATCGTATAGTCCCTGACTACCAAAAACACACGCGTGGCTGGATTGTACGTCTACTCCCCAGATGATCCCTGATCACGTCCACACAATAAGGGCTCATTAGACCCATGGCCATAATAAAAGGGTAGTGCACTCCCAAATAGGTAGGTCCCTGACCATACCCAAAAGTCATCATAGGGTCAGTCCCTGACTACCCTCCGACTAATCCAAACTCATCCTTTAATCATTAATTATAATAAACTAGTATAGAAAAGAATATTTCATAATTCTATTTTACTGATTATTGTGTAATTTATATATAACACCTGATTAGTGAGAAAACAAAATCTATACTCTTAATATCTTACACAACAGGTTCCATTCTTAGTTCAATCTCTAATATTACTTTAAACAGCTAATCATGAAAATTTTAGTGTTTAAATGAATTTCAATGCTCACAAGTAATTGAAACCCATAGCAGCCCTTAAACGCATTAATTGTTTTTTTCACACATTCTATATGTCAATATAGACAAATTAAATCATAAATACTCATCAATCAAATTATTATAAACCAGTGTATATATAAATATCTTAGATGCTATAATAATATATTAATATTGTATATTTAACAAATGTGCCAAGAAACCCATATATATTTACATATGATTAACAAACATAATTAATCAATTAATATATATATATATACATTTTACAATATGTTTTAATTTCTATCTTAAGAAGTTGACCCAACAGCCTATATAAATAGTAACTTACTTCAATTCCTATTTCCATGTATAATCAATCTCAACTGATCAAATCTAAACATATATACAGGTGTCCATATAAAGATGTTTGCTTTCGTTACACCTACAAAAATTATCATACATATATATATAGATCCAAAGTTTATATATATACACACAATATACAATTCTCCAATCTAATCCTCCAACCATACATCATAGATTACAATAGACCAATAGTTGACAACAGTAACAAAAAAATTAATGATCATTCTGATTCTTTGAGTGAGATCAGTAAATCGCAACATAAAAACAAAAAAACTTATAAATCAATCTATTAACATGATCCAAACATAGCCAATCAACTTTAATTGAATTAATAAACAAGGTTCATGTAGTTAAATTTTATCTAATCTTTAGTAATAAAGAAATTCTTTTAATTGCGTCCAATTAAATTTCAGGCAATATCTTACGCAACTATAATAATCTAATCATAATTATGATTCAGAATAATTTTTTTCCACAGTTTAATAAAACATACAAATTTGTTTTTCAAGATTAATCATTAGCAAGTTACAAATATATATAAGAGTACAATGCAAGATTAACTTGCCTGGTATAAATAATTCTTCCTTTCTACGCAACTTCCCGATTACCATTCCTTTCCCCCGACTACTGCAGGAAAACACGACGTCAAATCACTCTCTCTGGTCCCTTCTTCTCCCGTTATCGTGCTAGTATCTCTTTTTTTTATATAAATAAAACGTATTAGAGAGTTATAGAGATATAGGGAGTCTGGTGAGATAAATTAGTTTTTTTATTTAAATTTAAATTATTTAACAAACTTTATCACAATCACCCGTTTAAATTAAATCAAAGATAACCATTAAATTATATTAAGTAAATAAATATATGATATAAATATATATATGTATTTTACACGGGTCTTACAGCCAGTTTGGCGACTATCACCTTCACCAAATCTTGTCATTTAATATATCGAAGAATAAGATTTTATATCTGCAGTAAGTATGAAGATGAAGTCCACTATTAGACTTTTTATGTTAGGAACTTAGGCTTGATGATGCTATTTTTTGCTTACTTGCAGAGGAATCATATTCTATTGTAAATTAAAGATTCATTTTATCCAATAGTTAGCAGAACACATGTTCAGTCATTTTGTGTGATAATATATTATTATAGTTGTGATGCATTTTGTTTTTAGTTTTTTTGTCAGCAAAGAAATTTTTTGTTATAATATTATATTGACTTTCGCTTGGTTCCGAATAACTTATATAACTTATGAAACAAAATTACCATTTTTTTAGCAAAATATTGTTTTAAAAGATTTGGGTATAATGGAATTGCAGTCAATTTTGTTTCAAACTTCCCTAATTACTTCCTCACCAGGTGGCAAATCAGGTCCTTTGTGTTGGGAAACGTGCTAGTTTTAAAAACTTTCTGAGTAATTTTCATACATAAATCTTGATTCATCACATAGAGACAAGCTTTATGCAAAAATAAAATATGATGTATCATTCAATTAACAGATTGAATACTTACATCAAAGGTCTGAGTAAACCTTTAATTTTTTTCTCTAAAGTGAATATTCTCACTTATTATAGATCCCTTAGCAAAATGCCTTCTCCTTGGATCTCCATCTTCTTGGTAATTGTTTTGCCTTTAGAAATCACTCATAAGCCTCCATGAATGACCTTCGAAAATTAGGCTTGTGGGAGCCTCCATTAGATAAAAACATAAACCCTAATTTTTTAGAGAGAAAAAATATATTCCTTTTTCCTTCTCATAAAAATCATCCCTAAAATATACATAGACCATGTATATTTATAGGCAATATAAAGATAAAGAAAAGGAAATAACAAATCATTCTCAATCTCTAATTCATATGTCTCAAATCTAATAGGATTCCAATATCAAGTTGGGTTATGAGTAAGAATCCTTTGGGCTTATTATTTTATTGGCTATAATGAATTAATAATTGACCCGGTCTATGGACCTAATTCAATTAATTCATAAATTAATTTCTACTCCACTAAAAGAAATTAATTGAACTCCAATTAAATAATAAATAACATCTAAGTCAATATTGCACTTTGACCCCTCTATGCATAATTAGTTATCGGATAAATAAAGCCATCAATCCGACTACTTAATTAATATATTTATTTTGTTACCATTGATTATTTTTGGCTCGATCACAATAAAACATTTGTTTGTCAAAAATAATAATTTAAATAAATAAATATATAATAAATCATTTTGTCTAAAAACACACGAAGGCCTTCGAATTTACTTTGTGATCAACCATAATCAATACAAAATAAATACAAGTAGCAATGATGCAAATATTGAAAATATAACCCTCTAACTATTAATTACATAACTACCCAAAGTATCGGTCTAAGGATTCTGAAGAATCCGCTGAACAAATCAAAGTAATTATTAATTAATAAAAGAGTCTATACTTTTCTCATACTTAAGAGTCAAATGCCATGACGGTGATAGGGAGCAATTGCATACGACGGCTCTCACAATATATCTCAACCTAACGCGGATCCAGTTCAAGTCTTAATTAATTATGAGTCCATCCATAATTACCAACTATGAACCATTTATAATTACTATTTATATTCATGTATTGATCGCCATCACATACATATATAAATATCTCTTATAATCAAGTGGACACTATCAATTCTATAATGAATCGAAACATAATACATTGAATTCACTAATTGTATTAAGCATAAATATTTCAGAAACATCAGGAACTTATGTCATTATAATCCAAATGGGAATTTGCTATGCCAGGGCATATAAATCCCAATAGCTCCCACTTGCCCTCATAGCCAATTCGGATTGCATCTAACTCCAATTTTATCCAGGTAATGATCAACACTTTTGATCATAACACCTTTGTTAACGGATCAACAAAGTTGTATTCCAATGCAATGTTATAGCCACGAGTACATTTCCACGCCAGACAATATCATGTAGAACATGACATTTTCCTCTCAGTGTACCTTGTTCCTATATGGAACCTTGGGTCATTGGTTTGGACTACTTTTGCACTATTATCGCAATATAGCTCGATAGGCGGGTTAGTATGTTCCACAACCTCTAAATCAGTGAGATCAAACCAAAAGGCTTCGTTTGCTGCCTTTAAGGCTACAATGTACTCCACCTTCAAATTTGAGTCAGCAGTTGAAATTTGCTTAACAATCTATTAACTGATTTCCCCTCTATTGAGTGAACATACACTAAGTCATGAACCTCATAATATCTACTTTTGATTGAAAATCATAACTAGCATACCTGACTAGGACTATATCGTCACATCCATAAATGAGTATGAGATCATTGGTTCTCCTAAGGTAGTTAATGATATATTTCACAATAGACCATTTATCAAATCCAGGATTTGACTGATATCATCTGATTATCCCTACAATGTAGCGGATGTTCTGTTTGGTATAGACTATGGCATATATGAGACTTCCATATGCCAAAGCATATAGTTCCAGTCTCATTTGTTTAATCTCCTCTGCTAGTCTTAGAAAACTACTTACTAGAGAGAGCAATCCATATCAATAAAGTAAGAACTCATTCTTTGAGTTATGCATACCAAACCTGGTCAAAATTTTATTAATGTAGGATTATTAAGATAAGCCTATTTTCCTTTTAACCTGATCTTACAAAAGCTTGAACTTAGGAATATAGCTTTCATCTTTAAAATCCTTCATTTCAAACTAATTGAGCAACTACCTCTTTACTGATGACAAAACTTTCCACGTCATTATAAATGAGTAGGATGTCATCAATGTATAGAATTAGGAAAAATAATGACATTCCTTTATACACTCATGATTTAATTACTAAGAAATCCTCTGGTATTCTTTTGTAGATTAACTTGCATTCCATAGGTATCACCCTACTAGAAAGTTCTATAAGATTCCAGATTTTATTAGAATACATAGATTCCAACTCTGATTTCATAACAACTCGCAAAAACGATCTGTATCCATATCGGTTCACGCTTCTGTGTAGCTTACTGGGTCCAACTCATGTTTAACAGGGATGTCCATTACGGTCTCACCTAAAAATTACGGTTTTACCTAAAAATATGATTCTGTCGGATTGGATGATAATCCTCCCACTACAATAATGTACTGATGCAGAAATCTGCGTATTAGATGATGCTGATGCATCAATAGGGAATTCATATATTATTCTCAATCTCTATAATAAGTGTATTCATCATGTGGTGCATCTGGTACTCATACCATATTCTTTAACATTATGCTACTAGGTATGTGATTCATAATATGATTCTCCTATAGATAAACAGTGAGTGTAAACAATCAACTTTTATTATTGAGATCATAAAATAATCCGTCCTAGTGACTTTAGAGTAGTTATCAAATCTATCATGCGTATGATCTGCTTCCAACTCATTTGTCCATATCAAGCGCACATATGCAAGACTACCCTATATGTGCATGTGATTCGAACTAAGATTTAGTAAAAAACACAGCTCAATGGGTATCCTTGAGATAGACTAAGATGGAATGTAGTTCATAATGCGCATCGATATCATTAACGCTAAAATCTTAAATGAAAGAGATAATATGGCATAACTGATCATAGATCTAACCATGTTAAGTGGAATTATGTTATTCCTATTTGACACCTAAATCCATTTAGCATCAATTGCGGAAAACTGGTACACTACACCCTCATTGACCATATAGTCTTTGCACTATCCCAAGAAATACTCATATCCACGATCAGATCGAATTGTTTTGATCAGTTTACTTAATATGTGCTCCACATTAGTCCTAACACTTTCAAAATATACCAAGAGTTTAAGACTCGTGTCGCATCAGATAAATTTATCCAAAACTTGAGTAATCTTGCTTGGATGTTTATAAGACCACACGTGTCTGTGTGTACCAACTCCAATTATTCTTTATGTCTATTTCATTTTGTTGATTAAGCCCTTAGAGTTATTTTTCCTTCAAAATAGGATTCACAAGTTTGGTTTAGGCTCCTCTGCCTCACTAGGTTATAAACCTTCTTTGACCAATCTTTGAATCTCATTTTGACTCATTACAACCCAAAGATATACGCTAAAATTACAATGAGTCAGGAATAACAAATTTTTTCTTAACATTCAATCTAGAAGATGCAACATTAGTTTCTACATCCTGCAAATCTTAAGAGCTTGTAATTATAGTATATTAACCATCTTTTAATGCACCAGAAGCAATCGCATATCTATTCAATTTTATAAAACTAGTTTTACAAAATAACAATCCAATTTTTATAAACCACAAGTGAAATAAGAATTAGATAGCGTCTAACTTCTGTGCATAAAAATAGTTCTCTAATACTAATATCCTCATACTCTCTAATTTCAGATGTAATACTCCCACTGACTTAACTACAACCTCGACATCAGGTCAAAAGACAAATATATATCCATATCATCAAGGCTTCTGGATTCCTGAAATCCTTGCAACGAATTGCAAACATATTTAGTGGTTCCAGAATCTATCCATAAAAAATTAATAGATACAACCACATAACATGGCTCAATGATTAAATATACATTTTCCTATGCCATGTCATTGCTTAGACAGTTCGTCCTTTAGTGTCTTAGTTAGCGACAAAAGAAACAGTTTTCTTCGCCCTCAACATACACTGCCTTATTCCCTTTAACTTTTTTGAATACTCATGTTTCGTGCTAGCCTAGTCCTATTATCATCCTTCTTCTTTACTTTACCCTTCCCCTTGAGCCTAGAAGAATATGGTATAGACTAGGTTAGATTAATAGGAACGCCTATACTTTTGATTATCCCTTCATCTGTTACCAATTCTATAAGAATATCAGGGAGTGTGAACTCAAACTGATTCCTTATTTAGTTCACTCTGAATAAAAAAAACCAAACCAGTTTGGTAACAAGGCAATAATCATGTCAATTTGAAACTTACCATTCAAGTCAGCGCTATTGACCTCCAGTTCAATTTTTAAATAATAAACAATCATTTTTCAAAATCCGATATCAAACTGGAGTTCCTCAGGCTATCTTAATGGTATTTAAATTTGACACAGTACTTAGGCATATGCTCTATCTAATCTCACCAAAACATCTCATTAACATTTAACATGATGCTTGAAGAAAATAAAATAACATATTCGAGCTAAACTCTAGAATATTGCACCAAGTTATATCATTTGCCTTATCTAATTTATTAAAAGCATTAATGTCAAATTCGGTATCTCAAAGTAAAAGGATTAGACGTAGGAGTAGTAAATACATTTTGTACCCTTACGTTGTGAATAAAATATTTAAGTTCATTTTTCAGTCATTATAGCAAGCAGATAAAATGGATTAGACATAATTCATCTGAATATAAATGCATTCATACAATATGCAAGATGAATTATTAATATTGTCATACATATTTAAAATTAAAATAAATTTGTTAACCACATAATATAATAAATCTCAATCGAACAAGAGATCATTATCATTATTGGTGAACAATCCCTTTTAATTAATGCAGGTCCCTCAACTCTGTAGCATAATAAATCAACCAATCAATATGTCAATAACTTATCCTGTTGGAGGAGTTCATTATTACTATTGCTGAGATTCATTTGCTATTAGGCGAGCACTTCCATTAAAATAGTATGTGGATCCCTTAACCACTGCATGAAAATCGGATAACCAATACGCCAATAATTTATTCGGTTGGCGAAGTTCATTATTGCTATTGGCGGGCAAATCCCATCATCTCCATATCTCTTAAGACAATGCCTTATCTATCTATATGAAATGATTCCCGATTTTGTTTAGCCTTTCTAAAATCACCTAGTGTAGACCACTCCGTTGGGGAGTTAACATTATTGATTTTAGATTGAGTGTATAACGTTATTAAAGTTCTAATGAAAAAAAAAATTAAATAAATAAATATCTTGTCATTATAATCTAGATTCTTTAAATCATGCGTAGGGCATTATTTTTAAGGATCTAATTACAATGAACATTTAATATTTTTATTTTCATGAGACAACCATTCTTGTAATTTTAAGACTCTTCAGATCATGCGTGGGGCCTTATTTTTGAAGATCTAATTACAATGGTTTTAATAACGAAGGCCATGGGGTAATGTATAAAAATTCCCACTCCCACTCAATTTTTAATTATACATAATTAAGGTTTTAAATTTATTCATTTACATGATATGATTCATGAAAAACGTCTTGATTTTAATTCAATTAAATTTAGAAAATAACTAGACTTTTAAATGATTCACTAATATTTAATTATAGGCACACTTTAAAAATAATTTACAAAAATAATTTTTCGTTTTCCAATAAGTGCCCCCAAATTAATTAGTAATCAAATCTAATTAATTTTCATAATTTAATTAATATAAATCAAGTCATTTAAATAAATATCATGGATCCAATGCATGAATAATAATAATAAACAATTAATTATTCCATGCATCAGATAAATAAATAAATAAATAACAGATAAAGCAAATTAAAAGGCCAATGGATTTAGCTTTTAACATTTAATTGCTCTAAGTATTGCGCGAGGGTCTTCCAACGGCTTGCAAACACTCGTAGGAGGTTTATACGTGCCTGAAGAGATAAAACAATGCATGGAAACTGCCCGGAGAGTAAACAACAAGCCCCCACGCGTTGGGGTGATCAAGTGGCACGTGGCACGCGCCCTCACGCGCTGGCACGCTCCTGGAAGGCGCTACCGGCGTGGCGCGCGTGTGGACACGCCTCCACTGGCGTGCACTCGCGCGTGGAGGTTGAAGCCTTGCCTGGCACGTGTTATTCACACGCCAGCAAGGTGCTAAGGTCCGGCGCGTGCTCCTCACCCGTCGGAGTGATTCTATGGTGCTCTGCATCACTTGGCGCGTGAATTCACGCGCATTCTCATTGGGTTGCACCTTTGCATGCGCCTCATGGGATCCTAGCCTCCTTCCTTGATTTGATCAGCAGTAAAAGATCAGGTTGCATGGTATGGCTGTGTACCGCATCACACCTGATCCATTGTCATCTTCCGGCAATACCTCTTGCCGCCAGCGAGCCTCCGGTCATCGAAAAATCGTCGAAAAATACCAAAAATTAAATAAAAAATTCCAGAAATTAAATTAGGCCTTAAAAAATTGCAGAAAAATTCCGAAAAATTTCTAAAAAATCCCAGAAAATTTCTGAAGCCTAATTTAACCCTCTTGGACCTTCTTGAAGCTTCATAGTACTCTTTGATGAATATTACATGACTTTAAATAAATTTACAATTTGAAATACAATGAAAAAAAATTAAATTACATCACTTTCAAACGGCTAAATCAAATCCTTAATTACATTCATCCAAAGATAAAATTATATTCAATAAACCTATAAGTTTCATCCATGTCCCAAACACACATCATCATTCATTCACAAATTATACATACATCATCATGTATCAATGTATATCAATATATTAATTCATACATCAAAATACATCAATAAATAAATATATGCATATCAAAATTGGATCCATGAATGATGAATTTTGATAAAAACATGATCTCTAGTAATGAATCAAACCATGCTCTGATATCACTATTGGGAAATGTGCTAATTTTAAAAACTTTCCGAGGGATTTTCATACATAGATCTTGATTCATCACATAGAGACAAGGTTTATGCAAAAATAAAATATGATGTATCATTCAATTAACAGATTGAATACTTATATCAAAGGTCTGAGTAAACCTTTAATTCTTTCTTCTAAAGTGAATGTTCTCACTTATTGTAGATCCCTTAGCAAGATGCCTTTTCTTTTGATCTACATCTTCTTGGTAATTGTTTGGCCTTTAGGAATCACTCATAAGCCTCCATGAATGACCTTAGAAAATTAGGCTTGTGGGAGCCTCCATTAAATGAGAACATAAACCATAATTTTCTAGAGAGAGAAAATATATTCCTTTTTCCTTCTCATAAAAATCACCCCTAAAATATATATAGATCATGTATATTTATAGGCAACATAAAGATAAAGAAAAGGAAATAACAAATCATTCTCAATCTCTAATTCACATGTCTCAAATCTAATAGGATTCCAATATCAAGTTGGGCTATGAGTGAGAATCCTTTGGACTTATTATTTTATTGGCTATAATGAATTAATAATTGGCCCGATCCATGGACCCAATTCAATTAATTCATAAATTAATTTTTACTCCACTAAAAGAAATATATTGAACTCCAATTAAATAATAAATAACCTCTAAGTCAATATTGCACTTTGACCCCTCTATGCATAATTAGTTAACGGATAAATAAAGCCATCAATCCGACTACTTAATTAATATATTTATTTTGGTACCATTGATTATTTCTGGCTTGATCACAATAAAACATTTTTTGACAAAAATAATAATTTAAATAAATAAATATATAATAAATCATTTTGTCTAAAAACACACGAAGGCATTCGAATTTATTTTGTGATCAACCATAATCAATACAAAATAAATACAAGTAGCAATGATGCAAATATTGAAAGTATAACCCTCTAACTATTAATTACATAACTATCCAAAGTGTCGGTTTAAGGATCCTGAAGAATTCGCCGAACAAATCAAAGTAATTATTAATTAATAAAAGAGTCTATACTTTTCTCATGCTTAAGAGTCAAATGCCATGACAGTGATAGGGAGCAATTGCATACGACGGCTCTCGCAATATATCTTAGCCAAACGCAGATCCAATTCAAGCCTTAATTGATTATGAGTCCATCCATAATTACCGACTATGAACCATTTATGATTACTATTTATATTCATGTATTGATCGCCATCACATACATATATAAATATATTTTGTAATCAAGTGAACACTATCAATTCTATAATGAATCAAAACATAATACATTGAATTCACCAATTGTATAAAGCATAAATATTTCAGAAACGTCAGAAACTTATGTCACTATAATCCAAATGGGAATTTGCTATACCAGGGCATATAAATCCTAACACTTTATACTCAAAGAGTTCTACTCATATAGAAAATGACACTTTTGAGCAAAGTATGAGACACGCAAGCTATGAAATCCTCATTATATTCGACGCAAATAGTAGTAGTAGGATGTGCCTTGGGACCATACAATGTAACGTTCCTGGTTCTAGGTTTGCTTCGTCACGCTGGTCTTCGTACGTGATTGAATATCCAAGTTCAATTCTTACATAAATAAAAATATATAAATGTAACAGTAACTATTAAATAAATAAAAAGTGACATCAAAATAGAGTGCAGAAATCAACACAACAACTTGTTAGATCGGATTGTAAATGGTTGGGGGAGAGGTTTTGTATACTGATAGAGTGATGATGGTTCTTGGGTAGGTGTCCTGAGATATGTAGAAGGTTGTTTGTTGGTTGTTTTATGTTTTGCAAGTTCTGCAGGTGTGTACTTGTGTAGGGCCTCAATGCTTACTGTTGATGTATATCCATGTGAGTGTTTTAAATTTCCTGTCCCAAAGTTGCAAACCATATTTCTTATCAGATGATTCTAGGAGCTGCCAAAGACATATTCTGTATGCATGTTATTTTATCTCCTAGCTTTGTGTATCTGAGCATTTTTTGTGTAGTAAATATCAACTACTTTGGCTGGTCTATTTTTTTTTTTTTTTTTTTTTTTATAGCTTTCAAGGAAGAAAAAAAAAAAAAAAAAATTGATAGTAATCATATTTGGAGAAATAAAGGAAATGAAACTAGTTTAATGAATTAGCTATCATATCCTGTTTTTATAGGTTTTATTTTCTATAAAAATAAGGACAAAATTAGTATTAATAAAATTTCATTAAAAATTATTTTTTTCTTTCCCTTTCCTCTCACTTTTGGAAGAATCGCGAAACCAACCGAAGATCCCTCCATTTCCTTTATTTTCCTTTAATGATGCATGGCAAAACATGATATTTCATTTCCTTCTATTACCTTTTCATTTGTGATCATGTGATTTTTTTTACTTGTACTATCTTTCTTATGATATTTCTTGTAATTAGAAATTTAAAATTTATGAAATTTACAAACAAAGTTCTTTATTTTTAGACCCCTTTTACTAACCAAAGATAAAAATAAATAAAAAGTAAATTAGTAATACTTTTTTACTTTCTAAAATAGAATTTTTCTTATTTTTTATTTTTTGGTTTTGTTATCTTTTATCTCATTTTTTTATTTCATTTTTCATTTTCTTTCTCTTTATTTTTTCTTTTAAAATACAAGTATTTAACCCGACATAGAAATAAAAATGATGCTAATTGTAAAATGAACATATAAAAAAGAAAAAGAAAAAAACCTATGAAGTTGTTATTGGTCAGTATTGAGTTTAAACTGTATATATGAACCTAAAACATAAATACTTATTTGCAGTTTTGAGACATTTTTAGCAATTGGCAAGGAATAGAAGGAATTAACGGCATTTAACAACCACGACAATACAATAAAAAAATTAGGTTAATTTCATTGATACCTCTTCAGGTTTGGTTAAATATCACCATCAAATATCTTTTAAAAATAATATTATTTACATTATAAACTTTTGTTCCGTTTTTCAGTCATACCCCAATCATTAGTTGAACAGTTCAAACACGATATAAATTGACTTACATACCTTTTAACTTTATCAAACAACTCTTTTGCCTAAACCATTGAATTAAAAGACTAAAATATTCTTAAAATGTTGTAAATTTACAAATTAGATATATATATATACACACATACATATATATATTCACGTGTGTGTATCTATATATATATATATTACTAAGACATATACACTCCTCTCTCTCTCCACCACCAACACCAATTATCTCTCTCCACCACCACAACCCCCACCACCATCACTGTTCCTCTCTCTCCACCACAACCACCACCACCATCAGTGTTCCTCTCTCTCCGCTGCAACCACCCCACCAACACAAACATTATTGAAAACAACTTTGTGGTAGTACTGTTTGGAGTAATATCAGCATACCCAATTGTACACATTGTCATGATACAAAAATACAAAGCATCAACCACTGGGTGTGTGTCGGTTGCACTAAAATCATCCTGATTAAACCAATATATAATCACACCAAGAGTCAAACAAATTACCAAAAGGACAAAAGACTGACGAACGATTGATGAAGAAGTGAATTGAGGCGGTTTCGGCACCGAAGCGCAGATGACATCGTTAATTGCCGCCATAGCTGGGGCAGTTATCGACCGATGGAGGTTGCTTTTGGTCCATGAATAAAAGGGGTCAATCAACCAAGACTGTTGATTTGGTGGGTCAGGGTTTGTGGGATTTGAAGAAGAGGTGGAGGATTGGGGGAATTTAGGGTTGGGATTAGGAGAGCATCAACAAGTGGAGATGGGTCTTTGGGGGATGATGATGAGGAGGGTCCAAAGATTAGGCGGTCTTTGAGTTCTGATGGGGTTAGAGGGAGAGGAATAGAGATTTCATCGTTCTCTGGGAGGGGACAGAGTAGTGGCGGTGGTGGTAGTTGTGGCCTTCTGGGGTTGATGATATGTGGAAGAAGTGGTTCTTTCTCCATCTGGGTTCCCTGGAAAACTGCTATTCGGTCAAGAAGATAAAGTGTAAAGCTTCATCTGATGTAAAAAATGGGGACAAGGAATTGGTATTTATATGTGCAATTAATGGAATTATCAGTGCAATTTTGTTTCGGATGATTCCAATGTGATATGGTGAGCTCTGTTCGTCGCCATTGGTGGTGGTCCTTGTGGAGGCGGGATGACAATGGTGGTTGTGGAGGTGGAGATGGAGATGAGGGGTCTAATGGTAATATGATATTTGGTGATAAATGAGATTAAAAAATTAAGGACAAAATTGTTTTTTTATATTTTTTTTATGGCTATTGTAACGAAAATATAAAAATAGACCCAAGTAATATTTATTTTTTATAAATATTTGAGGGTGATATTTGGTCTAAGAGTATGTTACTAAATTAATTCTAAAAAATTACTAATATAAGATTTCACAATAACTCACAACATCCATGAACCTCGTCATCTTCTCTAAAACGCATTCAACCATTTTGCCTCCCAAAACATATATATATATATATATATATATATATATAATTAATCCTAAAAAATTACTAATATAAAATTTCACAATAACTCACAACATCCATGAACTTCGTCATCTTCTCTAAATCGCATTCAACCATTTGCCTCCCAAAACATATATATCTATATATATATAAATGCAAAAGCAAAACAAGAAAGAAGAAGCCAAATTTAATTACTAGTAGAAAAGCTCCAATTTTCCAAATCAAACCATTGAAAAATCAACGAGAAAATATGAATTAGTTCACTTACCCTGTCATTATAATAGCACAATTGACGTAAACGTCCTAGGCTCTATCTAAATTTGAGCATAAATGTTGCATTGGTTCATTTACTCTGATATATAAAATTACGTAGCATTTCGAGATAATAAATGCATTATGACATCCTTTGTCATGTAATATTCCGAGATAATACATCTTTATTAACAAAATATATCAGTCAAAAGCTACTCTTAGCATTTTCAAAGTATGTTGTTGGATAACTCAATTTAACGTTTAATTATTAAAAAATTTAAATATTTTAGTAATATATTAAATGACATTTTCATTAAAATCTTAACTAGAGAGACTTGACTAATAATTTAATATATATTTAAAATTCAAATAAATATTAAAAAAAATTATGTTTATATTTAACAAGAACATTTATTTATGCGGCTTGTAAATTAAGTTCATCAACATTTTATTTGCCACCCTTAGATGCCCTTCATACAAGGACAAAATGCGAATATATACCATATCATTTCCCATGTCACCTATATCATTTTCTTATCTCACCAGCTATGTTTGGGCATAAGGATTAAATGTAGAAGCATGAGGAGGTCTGCATCATTTGGGTGTAACTTAGATAGAATAAGAAACTTTGTACTTGAAGAAATAATGATGGGTTTTTGATTTGGCGTGTGGGGATGTGTGTCAGCGTATCATTGTGAGAGGTGAGTTACAGTGCATCAAAATTAATTATAGTCTATTATGTGTATGTATGCGTATAGAAAAATGACGTGTGAGTGAGTTGTGCTTGTGTTCGAAGTGGGTAGTAAGTATAAATAAGTTATGCTGTAGGGTGGTAAGTATCAATGGGTTATGCTATGGTGTGCCCAAGTGTACCGTGGTGTAATGGTGTGAGTGTGTGGAAGGTAATATTTGAGTGTTTGTGTGATAGAGAGTGATGTGCTGGTGGGTTGTAAGTGTAATGGCCCAATAGGGTATTTTAGGGTGTGGCTGAGTGTATGTGATCTTAGGTAAACTAACAATGTGCAAGTAATATCATGATCCCAACTTCTTTTTCCCGTTGTTTGGTTGTTGGCTCAAGGGAGTCCAAAACTAGTATTTCAGGCATTACCTACTGAGCTGTTGAGCTCACCCCTTATCTTAATATTTTCAGGAAACTAGAGGAGTATGGATGTATGACTTGCATTCACAGACTTAGACGACGCTAGAATTCCCCATAATGTTATGATGTTGTATTTACGGCCATGGCAACCTCATTTATGTATTTAAATTCCTTATAATCATTTAAAGACAAATTTGTATGTTTGTGGCCTTGTATCTTTAATTATGCTTCTCGAACATGTATAAGTGTATTTGAGAGATATATGCTATGGGAAGAAATTCATTTTTATTATTAAGGTTATGTAGGTAAAGAACTATGTTGCTATTTAGAATAGATGAGATGGTCGTGAGCTACTTTGAATGCTCATTTTTAATGTTGCTAATTAGGGGACCTTATATTATATTTTAGTGCGTTGGGATAGGTTATGACAGCTTCAAGGCCCAAATGAGGCCTATGCATTTCATTGTTCTTTTACCAGTCCATCAGCAGGATTGTTTCAGTAGAGTCATTCCGGTCGACCGAAATGGCATTTTGATCGACCGGTATCTATTTTGACTATTTCCAGTGGCAAACCATGTTTCAGCCTCACAACCGACAACCTAGTAGAGCTGTTTTGGTCGACTGGTATAGGGCCATTTCGAACGACTGAAATGCCACTTCGGTCGACCAGTTTGTTGCCCTTCCTTGGTTCTTGTTTCTTCTTATGTTATGGCCATTCCTAAGTCAAAGGAAGTTACCCTGGATCACAATGGACGTTAGAATGATGTAATATTGATGTATTGACCTTGGATATGATGGTATTGCCTTATATAACCTCGGGTTCAGGTAAGCACCCGGTTAGCGATTCGGACCCTCGAGTTTGGGTCTTTACAATTGCATTGTCATTATGACACCGTTTGTCGCATAGTATTTCGAGATAATACACCTTTGTTAACAAAATATGTCAGTCAAAAGCTACCCCTAGCATTTTTAAAACATGTATTTGGATAACTCAATTTAACGTTTAATTATTATTATTATTATTATTATTATATATATATATATATATATATATATATATTAGTAATATATTAAATGACATTATCATTAAAATTTTAAATAGGGAGACCTAACTAATAATTAAAAATATATTTAAAATTCAAATTAATATTAAAAAAAATATATTTATAGTTAGCAAGAAAATTTATTTATGTGGCTTGTTAACAAAGTTCATTAACATTTTATTTGTCACCCTTGGATGCCCCTTCAGACAATGATAAAATGTGGATATACTATATCATTCCCCATGTCACCTATATAATTTCCCTATTTCACTAGCTATGTTTGGGCATAAGGGTTAAATGTATTCCCTATCTCACCAACTATGTTTGAGCATAAGGGTTAAATGATGGGTTTTTGATTTGGCCTGTGGGGATGTGTGACTGTGTATCATTATGAGAGGTACAGTGCATTAAGATTAATTGGAGTCTATTGTGTGTATATATACGTATAGAAAAATGACGTGTGAGTGGGTTGTGCTTGTGTTCGAAATGGGGTGGTAAATATCAATAGGTTATGCTATGGTGTGCCCAAATGTACCGTGGTATAATTGTGTGAGTGTGTGGGAGGTAATATTTGAGTGTTTAGGTGGTGGAGAGTGACGTGCTGGTGGGTTGCAGGTGTAATGGCTGAATGGGGTATGTTAGGGTGTAGCTAAGTGTATGTGATCTTAGGTAAACTAACAATGTGCAAGTAATATTATGATCCCAACTTCTTTTTCCCGTTCTTTGGTTGTTAGCTCAAGGGAGTCCAAAACCGGTGTTTTAGGCATTACTTACTGAGTTGTTGAGCTCACTCCTTATCTAAATATTTTCAAGAAACCAGAGGAGTATGGATGTATGACTTGCATTCATGGACTTAAACAACGCTATAATTCCCCATAATGTTATGATGTTGTATTTACGGCCATGGCGGCCTCATTTATGTATTTTAAATTCCTTATAATCAATTAAAGACAAATTTGTATGTTTGTAGCCTTGTATCTTTAATTATGCTCCTCGGACATGTATAAGTGTATTTGAGAGATGTATGTTATGGGTAGAACTTCATTTTTGTTTTAAGGTTATGTAGGTAAAGAATTATGTTGATATTTAGAATAGATGAGATGGACGTGAGCTACTTTGAATGCTCATTTTTAATGATGATGATTAGGGGACCTTATATTATATTGTAGTGTGTTGGGACAAGTCATAACAGTTTTAAGGCCCAAATGAGGCCTATGCATTTCCCTTATTCTTTTACCAGTCCAACAACAGGATTGTTTCAGCAGTGTCATTCCGGCACCGAAATGCCATTTCGGTCTATCGGTATCTATTTTGACCATTTCCAATGGCCAACCATGTTTCAGCCTCACAACCGACAGACCAGTAGGGCTATTTCGGTTGGCTGGTATAGGGCCATTCCGAATGACCGAAGTGCCACTTCAGTCGACCGGTTTGGTGCCCCTCCTAGGTTCTTGTTTCTTCTTCTGGTATGACCATTCCTAAGTCAAATAAAGTTACCCCAGATCAGTATGGACCTTAGAATGACGTAATATTGGTGTATTGAACTTGGATATGATGGTATTGCCTTAGATGACCTCGGGTTCGGGTAAGGATCCGATTAGCGATTCGGACCATCGGTTTCGGATTGTTACAAATGTATTGTCATTATGACACCCTTTGTCACGTAGTATTTTGAGATAATAGATCTTTATTAACAAAATATATCGATTAAAAGTTACCCCTAGCATTTTCAAAACATGTAGTTGGATAACTCAATTTAACGTTTAATTATTAAAAAAAATTAAATATTTTAGTAATATATTAAATGACATTATCATTAAAATTTTTAAATAGAGAGACTTGACTAATAATTAAAAATATATTTAAAATTCAAATTAATATTCAAAATATATATATTTATAGTTAACAAAAAAATTTATTTATATGGCTTGTTAACTAAGTTCATCAACATTTTATTTGTCACCTTTGGATGCCCCTTCATACAAGGACAAAATTGGGATATGTACCACATCATTCTCCATGTCACCTATATCTTTTCCCTATCTCACCAGCTATATTCGGGTATAAGGGTTAAATGATAGGTTTTTGATTTGGCCTATGGGGATGTGTGTCAGTGTTTCATTGTAAGAAGTGAGTTATAGTGCATCAAGATTAATTGGAGTCTATTGTGTGTATGTATGCATGAGTAGGTTTTAGTGTTACAAATGAACCGAGCCGAGCCGAGCTTTGGGTTGTTCGGGCTCGGCTCGTCATCTCCAGGGAAGTGCTCGGGCTCGGCTCGTGTTCAGGTGAGCTTGGGCTACCCGAGCTCGAGCTCGAGCTCGAGCTCAGTAGAATTGTGAAAAGCTCGGGCTCAGCTCTGCTCGGCTCGATTACATACCCTACAATCACAATCCAAGAAACATCACATTTCTTTCATGAAATTTGATCGGAGATGGTCTATTCAATGAAATCCGATCTCCACCTCCAGCAGAAATGACGAAGAAGAAAAAGAAGTCTCCACCTCTAATTAGGGCTGCAAATGAACCGAGTCGAGCCGAGCTTTGGGTTGTTCAGGCTCGGTTTGTCATCTCTTGGGAAGTGCTCGGGCGAGCTTGGGCTATCTGAGCTCGAGCTTGGGCTTGGTAGAATTACAAAAAGCTCAGGCTCGGCTCAGCTCGGTTACATACATAATCCAAGATACATCACATTTCTTTCATGAAATCTGATCGGATATGCTATCTTCTATGAAATCCGATCTCCACCTACAACAGAAACGACGACGAAGAAGAAGAAGAAGTCTCTACCTCCAACAGAGAAGAAGAAGAAGAAATACAAACAAAATTTTAAGATCTAAATCAAACCTTACAAGAGTTTGACGTTGAGATCCGTTTGAAAGAGAGAGAATGATGGTGTTGTCGTTATTTGTTGGAGTATCTGAAGATCCCTTAGCACTGCTGCTGGAGACTTCTTATTTTTAGGGTTATACTTATCTTTTAACTTAAAGCAAATCAACGGTTGAGAAGATAAACTAATATTTAATGGTTGAGATGTAGTTTTATTTGAATGTGGGCTAAAGTCTTATAATTCTTTGGGCCATTATGTGAATTGGGCCAAAACTTATATTCATATGAACCAAACCTTTTAAATGTAAAATTGTAATACAAATGGGCTTTCTTAACGAGCTTGTTCAAGAGCCTAACGAGCCGAGCTTAAAGTTGCTCAAGCTCGGCTCGTTTACTAAATGTGCTTGAAAATCAAGCTCGAGCTCGGCTCGTTTACTAAATGAACGAACCTGAGCCGAGCTTTTAACGAGCCGAGCCCGAGCTGTTCATGAACTCGGTTCATTTATAGCCCTTCCTCCAACAGAGAAGAAGAAGAAATATAAACAAAATTTCAAGATCTAAATAAAGCCTTACAAGAGTTTAGGGACTCGATCTAGAGATATATTCCACTACCTGAACTTAAAGGTGCATTTGAGAAAGACGTTGAGATCCGTTTGAAGGAGAGAGAATGATGGTAATGCCGTTGTTTGTGGGAGTATCTAAAGATCCCTTGCCACTGCTGCTGGAGACTTCTTATTTTTAGGGTTATACTTATCTTTTAACTTAAAGCAAATCAATGGCTAAGAAGATGAACCAATATTTAATGGCTGAGATGTAGTCTTATTTGAATGTGGGCTAAAGTCTTATAATTCTTTGGGCCATTATGTGAATTGGGCCAAAACTTATATTCATATGGACCAAACCTTTTAAATGTAAAATTGTAATACAAATAGGCTTTCTTAACGAGCTTGTTCACGAGCCTAACGAGCCGAGCTCAAGGTTACTCAAGCTTGTCTCGTTTACTAATCAAGCTTGGCTACTAAATGAACGAGCCTGAGCCGAGCTTTTAACGAGCCAAGCCTGAGTTGTTCATGAACAGCTCGGTTCATTTGCAGCCCTACCTCCAACAGAGAAGAAGAAGAAGAAATACAAACAAAATTTCAAGATCTAAATCAAACCTTACAAGAGTTTAGGGACTCAATCTAGAGATATATTCCACTGCCTGAACTTAAAGGTGCGTTTGAGAGAGACTTTGAGATCCGTTTAAAGGAGAGAGAATGATGGTGCTGCCATTGTTTATGGGAGTATCTGAAGATCCCTTGCCATTGTTGCTAGAGACTTCTTATTTTTAGGGTTATACTTATCTTTTAACTTAAAACAAATCAACGGTTGAGAAGATGAACCAATATTTAATGGCTGATATGTAGTTTTATTTGAATGTGGGCTAAAGTCTTATAATTCTTTGGGCCATTATGTGAATTGGACCAAAACTTATATTCATATGGACCAAACCTTTTAATTGTAAAATTGTAATACAAATGGGCTTTCTTAACGAGCTTGTTCACGAGCCTAACGAGCCGAGCTCAAGGTTGCTCAAGCTTGGTTCGTTTACTAAATGAACGAGCCCGAGCCGAGCTTTTAACGAGCCGAGCCCGAGCTGTTCATGAACAGCTCGGTTCATTTGCAGCCCTAGTGGGTTGTGCTTGTGTTTGAAGTGGGGTGGTAAGTATCAATGGGTTATGCTATGGTATGCCCAAGTGTACCGTGGTGTAATGGTGTGAGTGTGTGGGAGGTAATATTTGAGTGTATATGTAATGGAGAGTGACGTGCTGGTGGGTTGCAAGTGTAATGGCCCAATGGGGTATGTTAGGTTGTGGCTGAGTGTTTGTGATCTTAGGTAAACTAACAATGTGCAAGTAATATCATGATCCCAACTTCTTTTTCCCTTTTTTTGGTTGTTGGCTCAAAAAAGTCCAAAACCGGTGTTTTAGGCATTACCTACTGAGCTGTTCAGCTCACCCCTTATCTTAATTATTCTCCTCGGACATGTATAAATGTATTTGAGAGATGTATGCTATGGGTAGAAATTCATTTTTGTTCTAAAGTTATGTAGGTAATGAACTATGTTGATATTTAGAATAGATGAGATGGTCTTGAGCTACTTTGACTGCTCTGTTTTAATGATGATGATTAAGGAACCTTATATTATATTGTAGTGCGTTGGGATAGATTATGATAGCTTTAAGCCCAAATAAGGCCTATGCATTTCCCTTGTTCTTTTACCAGTCCAACAACATGATTGTTTAAGTAGAGTTATTCCAGCAGACCGAAATGGCATTTCGATCGACCGGTGTCTATTTTGACCATTTTCAACGGCCAACCATGTTTCAGCCTCACAACCTACAAACCAGTAGAGTTGTTTCGGTCGACTGGTATAGGGTCATTTCGGACAACCAAAGTGCCATTTCGGTCGACCAGTTTGTTACCCCCCCCCTGGTTCTTGTTTCTTCTTCTGGTATGACCATTCTTAATTCAAAGGAAGTTACCCCGGATCACTATGGACCTTAGAATGATGTAATATTGGTGTATTGACCTTGGATATGATGGTATTGCCTTAGATAAACTCGTGTTCGGGTAAGGACTTGATTAGCTATTCGGACCCTCGAGTTCGGGTCGTTACAAATGCATTGTTATTATAACACCCGTTGTCACGTAGTATTTTGAGATAATACATCTTTATTAACAAAATATGTCGGTCAAAAGCTATCCCTAGCATTTTCAAAACATGTAGTTGGATAACTTAATTTAACGTTTAATTATTAAAAAAAATTATATATTTTAGTAATATATTAAATGACATTTTCATTAAAATTTTAAATAGAGAGACTGGACTAATAATTAAATATACATTTTAAATTCAAATTAATATTAAAAAAAATTATATTTATAGTTAGCAAGAACATTTATTTATGTGGCTTGTTATCTAAGTTCATCAACATTTTATTTGTTACTCTTTGATGCCCCTTCATACAAGGATAAAATGCTTATGTATACCATATCTTTCCCCATGTCACCTATATCATTTCCCTATCTCACCAGCTATGTTTGGGCATAAAGGTTAAATGTGTTCCCTATCTCACCAGCTATGTTTGGGCATAAGGGTTAAATGATGGGTTTTCTATTTGGCCTGTAGGGATGTGTGTCAGTGTATCATTGTGAGAGGTGAGTTACAGTGCATCAAGATTAATTGGAGTCTATTGTGTCTATGTATGCAAATAGAAAAATGACGTGTGAGTGGGTTATGCTTGTGTTCGAAGTGGGGTGGTAAGTATCAATTGGTTATGCTATGGTGTGCCCAAGTGTACCATGGTGTTATGGTGTGAGTGTGTGGGAGGTAATATTTGAGTGTTTGTGTGGTGGAGAGTGACGTGCTGGTGGGTTGCAAGTGTAATGGCCCAATGGGGTATGTCAGGTATGTCAAGGTGTGGTTAAGTGTATGTGGTCTTAGGTAAACTAACAATATGCAAGTAATATAATGATACCAACTTCTTTTTCCTGTTCTTTGGTTGTTAGCTCAAATGAGTCCAAAACTGGTGTTTTAGGCATTACCTACTGAGCTGTTGAGCTCACCCCTTATTTTAATATTTTCATGAAACTAGAGGAGTTTGGATGTATAACTTGCAATCACGGACTTAGACAACGCTAGAATTCCCCATAATATTATGATGTTGTATTTCTGGCCATGTCGGCCTCATTTATGCATTCAAATTCTTTATAATCATTTAAAACACATTTATATGTTTGTGGCCTTGTATCTTTAATTATACTCCTCGGAAATGTATAAGTGTATTTAATAGATACTTGCTATGGGTAGAAATTCATTTTTGTTCGAAGGTTATGTAAGTAAAGAACTATGTTGATATTTAGAATAGATGAGAGCTCAGTTGTAATGATGATGGTTAAGGGACCTTATATTATATTGTAGTTCGTTGGGACAGGTTATGACAACTTTAAGGCCCAAATGAGGCCTATGCATTTTCCTTGTTCTTTTACCAATCCAGCAGCAGGATTGTTTCAGCAGAGTCATTCCGGCTGACCAAAATAGCATTTCGATCGACCAGTATCTATTTTGACTATTTCCAATGGCCAACCATGTTTTAGCCTCACAATTGACAGACCAGTAAAGCTATTTCGGTTGACTGGTATAGGGTCATTTCGGACGACTGAAGTGCCACTTCAGTCGATCGGTTTGTTGCCCTTCCTTGGTTCTTATTTCTTCTTGTGGTTGGACCATTCCTAAGTCAAATGAAGTTACCCCAGATCACTATGGACCTTAGAATGACGTAATATTGGTGTATTGACCTTGGATATGATGGTATTGCCTTAGATGACCTCGGGTTCGAGTATGGACCCGGTTAACGATTCGGACCCTCGGGTTTGGGTCGTTACAAATGCATTGTTATTTTGACACCCTTTATCACGTAGTATTTCAAGATAATACATCTTTATTAACAAAATATGTCAGTCAAAAGCTACCCCTAGCATTTTCAAAACATATAGTTAGATAACTCAATTTAACGTTTAATTATTAAAAAAATTAAATATTTTAGTAATATAGTAAATAACATTTTCATTAAAATTTTAAATAGAGAGATTTGACTAATGATTAAATATATATTTAAAATTCAAATAAATATTAAAAAAATTATATTTATAGTTAGCAAGAATATTAATCTATGTGGCTTGTTAACTAAGTTCATCAACATTTTATTTGCCACCCTTGGATGCCCCTTTATACAAGGACAAAATGCGGATATATACCATATCATTCCCCATGTCACCTATATTATTTCCCTATCTCACCAGCTATGTTTTGGCATAAGGGTTAAATGATGGGTTTTTGATTTAGCCTATGGGGATGTGTATCAGTGTATCATTCTGAGAGGTGAGTGACAGTGCATCAAGATTAATTGGAGTCTATTGTGTGTATGTATGCGTATACAAAAATGACGTGTGAGTGGGTTGTGCTTGTGTTCGAAGTGAGGTGGTAAATATCAATGGGTTATGCTATGGTGTGCCCAAGTGTACCATGGTGTAATAGTGTGAGTGTGTGGGGGGTAATATTTGAGTGTTTGTGTGGTGGAGAGTGACATGCTGGTGGGTTGCCAATGTAATGGCTCAATAGGGTATGTTAGGGTGTGGCTGAGTGTATGTGATCTTAGGTAAACTAACAATGTGCAAGTAATATCACGTGTATTAGCACTTATATGTAATAGTACTAGCATGTATGTCTTCTATTGCATTTATATATTCCCATTGTACCTCAACAAAGACTCTTTCAAGCCATTAACTCAACTAACAAATAGGGAAGTATAAATAAGACTCACTCTACACTATTCAAACAAAAGAGGTGAGCCATAGGAATCCAAAGCTAAGACCATCACTCTAAAAGTTTTATTGTTCAAAATGGAGTGTATAAAATCAATTTTCATATCATTTTTATTATTAAATTTTTTTCAAAAAATAAAAATTAGCTAAGGTAATATAGTATTTATTAAAGAAGATTAAAAAGAAATAATATATTCTTTTATTTAACTATAATTAAATTAGATAAATGTCTTTAATGAGGTAAAAAGTAAGGAAGCTATTTGTGCAAATCTCAGGGACACCAGTGTAATTTATCTTTATAAAAAAAATAAAAATAAATAAATAAATAAATTATTTATAACTCTCGAGTTATATATACAGGTGGCCTTTTTTTCATTTCTGAACATTGACCACTTTGACTTAAAATCACACATATTACACAAAAGAGTACTTACCATTTCCTCTTCAATGCACACACACAGCCTCCTATCTTCTTCTTCATTGTGGAAAAAGGATCACACCAGAACAAATTTTGCACATTTCATCCATCGAGAGAGTTGTTGATTCGGTTCAGAAATGAAAAAAGTCAATCCTTTCCACAATGAAGAAGAAGAAAGGAGATTGTTTGCATGTACTCAAGAGGAAATGGTAAGTATTTTTCTGTGTAATATATGTGATTTTACGTCTGAAAAAATTCACGAGATTATAGATCATCAAGAGAGGGTTCACAAAAAGTCGCCCCAATGCAAAAAATGTAAACTCCTGCTCCCGACGTCTGCAGTCGCACTGTGAAGAATATCACTAACTGTTAGTGATTTTTTTTTTTTTTTTTTTTTTTTTTTTTTTTTTTTTTTTTGTGTGTGTTTCAATTTCTTGTTCGGTATCATTATGGGATTTCTTGTTTCTTTTATTTCGGTATTAGGGTTTTGTTTTATTGCTTTAATTTTTTTGGTTTGTTATGAGATTTTTCCTTGGTGTCAAGATTTGCCATGGTATGTATTAACTGGTAATTTAGTAACACTGAAGACAGTATGTTGTTTGAAGAAACAGGAAGTAATCTGCACAGTTAACTAAAGACGGGAAAGGCTTGCTTCGTCACCATCCATGGCTGGGCCTGCCTTGGAAGATAATATTATTCTTGATGTTAGTAATGAATGTTTATGATGTACAGTTATGCATTTACTAGTAGTTTTAATTCTAAGAAATTGTGTGTGTTTTTTTTTTTTTTTTTTTTTAATTAAGGCCGGCATTGGTGCAATGCTTATTTTCGTGGTGAAGAACCCATTATTACCCAATGAAGAATTGGCAATTTAATTAGAAAGATGATTCATGTTTCAACATTCCAATTTGAGTTTGGTTTTGGTGAGTGAATGCATATTAGAAGGTTGACATATCCTCTACAGTGAATTGCTTATTCTTTCTGTCAAATTCCTTTTCAGATATGTAAAGAAAAAGAGTACTTGGAGGTGTAGTTTGGCCCCTCCTATAGCCTAAATTTTAAACTGTCTTTAGTATAATCAAAACACGACAACGACCTGATGTGTTATATGATATGAAAATGTGTTGTATGAGATTATATGGACATTGTAACATGGGCATTTAAGTTGTAAATTGTTGTTTCTGCCTTAGTGCCTTTGTGAAGCTGTAAGATGCACCAGTTAGAATAAGAGGAGCTGCAGGCTCTACGAGAGCTGCTGCAAGAGGTGGAGTCAGCTCTGTAAGTTCAACTTTCACAAAAAGAAGGATTTAATTTGATTTCTTTTATTTGTGTATACATGTGATAAGTCCATACCTTTTTTACAATATTGTCTAATGAAATATTGTAAGATATCCAAGAAAACCTTTCATGTTGCATGTGTTTGCTGGGACATTGTTTATTAGATACTTGCAACGAAGTCTTATCTACAAAGTTAGAAACATGGAGAAAGATTTTAAAAACAAAAGGCATAAAAATTAGTAAATTTAAAATAAATATAGCAAATCTGAAAAGTAGTAGAAGATCAATGCATTTATGTTATGGAAATGAGGGCGCTATGATGGATGATAGGAGTGACCAAACGAGATAGAAATGAACAAGTGAGGAAAACTAGGTATAGTGTCTACTAATAATAAAATTAGAGAAAGTGGACCTGGTATATGGCCATATACAATTTAGATCCGAAGAAGCACCGGTTAGAATATGAAGAGGTGTTTAACCGACAAAAAGGCTATCAAAATTTACAAGGGATGAAGTAATTAAAAATTAGCAAGCGTTTCACATTGTCCTGTTTCACAATCATTTTTTTTCTTTTTTTACTGATGTTTGATGGAAGTTCTTAGAACTCAATATGCGGTGCTCTGTTAGGTTGAATTGAAATATCCTTGTTGATACATTGATGCATGGTTGAATTAGTAAAAAATATGCTTGTGAGTTGCCCCTCTTCATAACCCAAAATTTTCAATCCTCGCTGAATAACATAAGCTGCCTATTCATTAGCTGAAATATTTCATTGTTCCAAACAAAGCTGTTGTAGGCTTGTAGCATGGTGATTAATTGCTAGCTTAACATCTAAAAGGGCTGGGTGGTTCGATTGTTCTCGTTGATCCAAGAAAATATCAGACGTGACATAAAAAATACACATTTTCTTTTATCATTAGAAGTACATACTATATTCTTACATTTATAGATTGGTAAAACATTCACGTGCCATCATTTCAGCTAATCAATTTCTTGCTTACATCTCGATAGAGCGTTTAGAAATTGCCGAATTTGGTATGTTTAATTAGTTATAATAGAAAACGATTATTTTAATGATGTTGATAATTTCTCTTTGGCCTGTATTGTATTGCAAATTTTGGTGTCTTGTTTTGTGAAAGCCTCACATTTTGAGGAGTACCTGTGTGTCAAGGTAAGAGTTGTTTTTTTTTAAATTGGATATTAATGGATGAGTAGTCCCTACAGCTGATAGCTAAGATACAACACTAATAAAAACTTAGACACTAAAGAAATTAAATTTAAAATTTAAGATAACTGCATATCCAATAACATCATATCTTTGAAAGTATGATTGCAAGTGAATAGTTATGATGTACAGTTATGAATGTTTATGGTGTACAGTTATGAATATACTAGTTTAACCCTGTGCAGAAATACAAGAAATGTTTTTTTTTTTTTTTTTTAAGGCTGGCATTGGTGCAATATAAATTTTAAGAACTCATGATTGCAAGTGATTTTTGAATTCAAAATTTGTCGGTCAATGGAGAATTATTAATTTAATTAGAAAGATGATTCATGTTTCAACATTCCAATTTGAGTTTGGTTTTGGTTAGTGAATGCATATTAAAAGGTTAACAAATCCTCCTCTACAGGGATTTGCTTGTGCTTCCTGTCAAATTTCTTTCAGATATGTAAAAAAAGAGTACTTGGAGGTGTTGTTTGGCCCCTCAATTTTAAACCCTAAAAACTACTGTCTTTAGTATAATCACCTGATGTGTTTGTATGAGATGAATATGTGTTGTATGAGATTATATAGACATTGTAATATGGGCGTTTAAGTTGAAAACTGTTGTTTCTATCTTAGTGCCTTTGAATATATAATGGTATACATCATCGCTTTTAATCACAGAGAAAGGCAATCTTTATTAGATCCTTTAACTTATGAGAAATTATTACATGGTTCTGGTCCGAAGCAAATAGACATGTAACATTGACATTTAAGTTGAAAATTGTTGATTCTACCTTAGTGCCTTTGAATATATAACAATAACATTAATATGAAATTAAGGGTATACATCATCACTTTTCAACACAAAGAAAGGCAACCTTTATTAGATCCGTTGACCTATAAGAAATTGTTACATGGTTCTGGTCCGAAGTGAGTAGGCCCCTCCTTCAAGTTCCAGTTTATTCCTTTTTTCCCGCGAAGCTATAGAACTCTTGCGCTCCAGACTGTGTGCATCGCTTCTAGATGTGCTTCTTCCTTCTTCCCCAGCTTTTAACCATACCATTGGAATTCTATTGACCTGTTCATCCCCAAAATGTCAACAAGTCAAATCAAGCAAAAAGATTCATATGATCTCATTATTGCATGTATTATGTCAAGTTTCATATTATATAAGCACTAGTAAGTACTACCTCCGTTCCACAAAAGATGTCGCGTTGCGCGACATCTTTTGTGGAACGGAGGTAGTACTTACTAGTGCTTATATAATATGAAACTTGACATAATACATGCAATACTCACGTTTCCCCAAACGTAACATCTTTTGTGGGACGGAGATAGTAAATCCCTGGAAAGGGTACTACCAGAGAAGAATAAATACTGTAACCCAAAACAACTAAACACCTAATTAACCACACAATTGTGCCATATAACAAGAGATGCAACTTTAACAGTCAAGAAAGTCCACTGAAGTAAACCATAAAGAAATTACCTCAAGTTGATGTCTCTTCGATGTTAATGAGCTGAAACAAATCCCAGTATTCCAAATGGTAGAGATTCATCTTTAGCTTAATTCTACACCACCTTACGGACAATGCCATCAGTAGTAAAGTTTCTTGGACAGTTCTCCACAAGTACTTTCTCCGCTTTTACTAAAAGAGTTGGATGTCCATAGAAATACACAAAATAGTAAAGGGATGTTGCATCATCAAGTACACAGTGACAATAGCAGGTGCAAAGAGATGAGCTATAAATTTTGGTTATGCCTTCCAATGTGCTTATGCTTTTGTATGAGAGACTAGTCAAATACAATATGTTACATTGTCAAATACAGTATGAGAGACTAGTATGCATTGCTTTTGTATGATATTTCTGCAAATCAGCATCAAGATCTTCTGCAGATACCTTCTCACCACGGCCCCTTAATAAATCCAGAGCCCGGACTGCCACCACCATGACTCCTTCCCTTCTTTGACCACTGTCCCATAACCATATTACAAAGAAATTGATCTGGAATACTGCATTATTATTTTATAGTTACCGAAATGAAACATCCATTTTAATACAAAAGGATTGTTACGTTTGACCTCAAAAAATTCTGAAAGTACAGAATGCCAAATTAACAAATGAACATGAAACAAAGCATAGACTACAGAGTGCTCCACTACCATGTACAGAAATATACAATTTTACAACAATAAGCATCATGCGAGTTCAAACAATAGAACGTTTCAGGAAGAATATCGCACAAAACACTGAAACCGAAGGTGTGCCTGTGATAGGCTCAGAAATGAGCATCATGCCTTGTCTAAATCGGATAGGATAGATATCTCTCTTCTTCTTCTTTTTTCCTTTGGGATGGGTGGGGGGAATACATGTGGTTGTGAACTTGTGGTGGTTAGGTTTCTCGTATAAATGCATTATTTATTAAATGACAATGTAACATATTGTATTTGACAAAGCTTAAACTCCAAATCTCATCTTTAAACTACATATACTATTCACCTCCCAAACATCTGATTTTAGTAGAAGATTACCTTGAAGAAGGAAGTCAATAACATCAACCATTTCCAGCATCTTCTCTTTCATTTTCATTTTCATGCCTGCCTCTATTGGGATTTGTTGTACGAGTTCTTTCCAATGTGCTTATGTTCGAGGCTTAAAAGTCTCTCATACTTTGTTGTCATCATTTCTCTCTCCATCACAAACCATACCACAAACATCATCTCTTTATCCACCACGTTTTATCATCATCAACACAGCCTGGTAATTTTTTTGGGGGGGGTAATGGAGAATCAATCCACCGGCTACCCACTTTGTACTCTTAAATGATTTGCAAATTTCGGATTCATGCAATTGTCCGCAAACCACATGCATCATGTAAAGAAGTCCCCCCAGAGGCCTTACCAGCTGATAATTTGAGTCCATAGCTTGGTCATGTTGCAGAAGTTTGCCTTGATGATTTCTCTTTGCGTAGGTAATTTGATTTGTTAATGTTAATTTGCTCTGCAATCTTCTAATTTTCAACAGTATTTGAACCATATGAATAGAAAACTAGTCGGGCATAACCACATACTTAGATATGGTTTTCAACAATTTAAAAATGTTTCAATGTTTCAATTGAATATTAAATTAATTATAAGGAAAGATCACAAATATAAATGTTACAACTCATCAATAGATCTCATCAAACAGTATAAGTAGTCATTAGATGAAATATATCGTATATTTTTTGCAAATATTGACTAGTCATCAATAGAATGTGAGCCCCTCTTAATATTTTCATGACCTAAACAATACAAGTATTATTTTTTTTTTTTTTTAATTTTTTTTTGCAACATAATCAATTTAAATGAAACTCAATAGAGCAATATCGGACCAAATGGAAATTTTGAACTTAGAATATGATTTTGTAAAATATAAGCACACTGAGACATCCATTTTTTTACAAATCAACATAAAAAAAAAATAATAATAATAATAAATAAGTGCTTACTACAAGCTACTACAATGCCAAATGCACTTAGTAGATGACAAATAAGCTCTATCAAAGCATCTATGGTTTTGTTTGCTTTGACAAAGTAAAGCTACTGCAGTTCCTATTTAGGGTAAGAATCCTACTAAAGATAAATTTGTACAACTAGAATACCATATTCTCGTCCAACTTCAGTTCCAAGACAAATCATATGGACCAACAAATTAATCTTGAGAAATAAATGTTGAAGCAGTTGTTGCATTTCTTTCTCACCGCTGTGTGGTATTTTTATTTACATTACATTCTGCTTTTCTTTTTTGTCCACATTTCAAATTTCAGAAAGATAGCAGAAGTCTTAGCCATGAGAGCGCGAGAGGTGGGGAAATCTACATCTGCCGGGAAGTCCATTTGCAGATGCAGCCCAGGCGGCCGGATACATAGGATATACTGGTGGCAAGCTTGATGATATATGTGACTGTTATCGTGTGTTTGGTCCAAAATAGTCTATTAGGTCTCGAGTAGAGTAATTTCAGCTTTTATCTTGTGTTCTTTGTTTCTCTTTGTAAACACCAGAAAGTGTCCCCAATCTCTTAAGATTGTTGACTGCATTTCCTGTGCTCATGCATTCTTCTGATGTTAGTTTTGGTAATATATTCTAAAGCTAGTTTATCCCTAATTCATCCATGCCAGCACTAGGCTGCATCCACAAGATTCTCTCTCTCACACAATTTTTTATAACTGCACATACAATAAATAGATTCTTATTTGAGAATGTTCCAAATCTGTACAAGAAACAAGATTGATCTAGCGGAATCCAAACAATTGAAAACCGCTCGGATTAACTCAATCCAGTAATTAATTTACATAACTCCCATCTACTAGGTTTCATTGAATATACAGGAGTTAATCCAACTGACAAAAATAAAATAAACCCAGCCATATTCAACAAATGCACCTTAAAGTTTCACAACCAACCCTTCAGCTAATTCTTTCTAGTAGCAGCGTTATAAGGTGTTTAAGGTCACTCACCTCCACATCCTCCTTCCTTCCTCTTACATGGTATGTGATGGAGACACGTTGAGTTGATCAACAGAAGGCTTCAGCTTGACTAATTTTAGAATAATCTAAGTTTTGCTCAAATGCAGCTTCACCAAAATAGACAGTCGTGCCCTTTAAACTACTCCCAACATAACTTTCTTCAATCTGCACGTATCAAACCAGCTTCAACATGTAAAGGAGATTAAACAAGTTCAGATATTAGCCATCGCATGCAGATGTATAAACTAATACCTCAACATTTAGAGGAGGGGAAGACAGCCAAGAAAGTTCTTCCACTTGGTGTATGTTCACATTTCGAGGTAAGAACATAATGATGTTAGATGTTATATTTTGTGCAACTTGAAACAATGAATACCTGCACATATAGCGCGATTAGATTTCTGAAAAATAAAGAAAAATCTTTAACTGTACATAAATGCATTGGTGCTAACCACATGACATCAAATGCACAATGCAAGTTGTTGAGGAAGGACTCAAGTAGTACCCGAATGATGCCATCAAATGCACACCACAATGATAATCATACATAAAATAGGACAGCAGATGAGCTGAGCCAAGTTTTTCGGGGCCTAGCTCACCACCCAGCTACCAAGGTCAAGCTGAGGTCAAACTGGTCTAGAGGTCAACCAACCTTGTCCAAACTCAGCTCTGTTGGTTTAAGACAAGCTCAGACTTGACTTGGCTAAAACCAAATTCCTAATTTTCTTTCAAGACTGGGATGAGAGAAAAGAAAATAACTTTTTTGAATCTTACTGAGATCAAGAGGAGAAAGAATAACCTCAATTTGAATTTGGAACCAACAACATTCTTTAGAAAGCTTGAATTACTGCAAACGTTAGAAAATGCATAACAGCAAAATAAGATGAATTACACCCACATCTTCACCCTTGTGGATAAGAGAGAAAGTTCTATTACTTGTTTGAATACCATTTAGTTTTAGGTACTGAAAGGATCTCTCCTTTGAGTTTGTGTAGATCAATGTATTTAGCTTGCTATAACATCTGAAATAACACATTTTCTCTCAACTCAAATAATGAATGGATAAACAAAAGCATCTTCACATACCCATCTATTGGCTTCAGTAAATCGAGGGTATAATTGCCAAATGATTTATATGAGGGACCCCCCCACGGTGGTGAGAGAAATGCTACATCTCCCTACCAAAACAAAACAAAATTAAATTCCAAATATATATATATATATATATATAAAGAATATATAAAATAAAATAAACATAAAAACAAAAGAATAGTTGTAAAATCAGTCACTGTCTTCTAATGTAACCTCTGCCCATCTTTATTCTAAATACTTGGAAGAAAAATCAGGAAGCCCTTTGAATTTAGAGGTCAAAGTGCCTGGCGTAATGAAGAGAAAAACGTATCTTGAGGTAGATTCCCAAGTTTTATAAAAATCTAACTTTAACATGCTGAGTAAGATCCAAGGGAAAGCAACAACTTAATGCTTAACATCATTGAGTGCAGAGAGCAATTTGGTAACATCACCGGAGGTTAGATCTTTTCATTTAATCTCATAATCTTCATCGTCTGTCAAAAAATGTTCTTGCTTCACATCATGTAGGAAATACCCAAAATAACTTTTTAATTGATATTGAATAAAACAGGGAAGCAATTAGTACTAGTTTTTACAACAGTTTAGATTCCCAACACGTTGATATTATAAAGTCAGCTAATCCTTCATTTCTTGTCTTCTTTCTTCCTTTCCTTTTTCCTGTTGTTTATTCTTCATTAGTCCTCCTTTAATTGTCTTTTCATAATTTAGTTTGAGAAATTTATGTGATAGCAGGACATTTGAGTAACGAGGACTTTCAATATCATCGAGACATCGATTCATATTATTTGTCAAGAAGATCCCAATTAAATAAATTATACCGCTACATATCATAAATGAAACCAACACTGAGGCAATTAAAATTATCCCAAATTTAACCCATAATATAACACTCATTAAGGTCCTAATACTCATGGCAACACATTATCAGCTTTTATAATAATTCAAATATATGCACACCTTATGATTGTAGAACTCCCAAACAATAACAGGCCCCAGGCCCCCAACCAATAAATTGACCGCATGCCCATTAAATGGCAATGTGGATTAGAAACTACAGAGGTAGATACAGCCTCAAGCGAATTACTATTCCAAAATTTATGGCATCTACAAAAAGAAAAGCATTACCTTCAGGGAAGGTGCAAGTTGGAAAAAGTCTCCGACAATGAAATCAATATAATCTTCCACACCATATATCTTTGCATTGTTAACTGCAAGTTCAATCTTTCGAGGATCAATGTCGATAGCAACAACATGACAACACCTAAGAGTACACGGAGATCAGTGAGACAACACTATCAATTCTCCATGTACATGAGTAAATTAAAAAGAGTGAAAAGATTGACTGAAAGTCAGAAAGGATCACCTACATACATATATATAAGCAATTTTACTGCCACCACCAAAAGCCCGGTATGTCATCCACCTTTCCAAAGGAGAGCTTGAGGGTTCACAGTGGGGGGAATGAGTTTGTGAGTATACTTACCTTCTAGAAACTATTTTTTCCCGCCTACTTAAGGTGCTGAAACAAGAATGGACTAAAGACAGACTAACTTCACATTATTTTGGACAAAATGACAACTCCTATACTTGAAAATGCATTACCATGTTTGCTAATCCGAATTGCTAATCTTTCAACAAGCAATGGACCCTATATACTACACACGCACACACATCTCTTTTGTATTATATCACATTACATCACATTCATGGAAATCTCCTTTTATGTAAAGCACTATGTCTGACGCATATTGTGAGAAATATAAGAATTTACAATTAAGCTAATAAATTTAGGGGTTCATGGAGTGTTTATCTCACGTTGAATAATTGAATCAGAATTATGCATTATTATTTTCTTCTTTTGCAATAACAAGATGTCGTCCTATGGCTCATCCCATGGTAAATATGGCCCAAATAAGGTTACATAATACATGATGCTAATGATTCTAGTTTTGTTAAACATGCAGAGACATGCGAAATCACATAAAAGAAAAGTTCAAAATGAACAAAAGAATCAACTATAAAAACACAACTAATCTGACTATTTTTTGGTACCTTGGAGTTAGAATTAGAATAGTAATTCATATTTCAAACAAATTTTTCTCCATCTTTGTTCAAATGCCTTCAATTTGGTGCTACGAAACACATTGTGAGCATATAATTAGTACATAACTACTCACCAATAGGTCACTCTCATATCATTTCCTTACAAATCCAATGATCCATTGATCCTAAATGATCATAAACATACATTATAGCACTCAATTTCTCTCTAAAATAAACAAATAAACAAATAAATAAAGCTCATTTCCTGAAACTCACCCAATTTGATTCGGCATAGAATTCTTTTGAATTAAAAATGCATTTTTGCAAACAATACCGAATGGACCGAAACATAGAACTTACTACTTACATTTTAGCGAATTGAATGGCGTTGCCACCGACGCCGGCGAAGCAATCTATGACGACGCCGCCCCCACTCCGGTGGGCGTGCCCGACGGCAATCTCTTCAGGCGTAACGGAAAACCATCCCTCTTCGTCCATTTTGATTCCCTCATCGTACCTCGAGAACAAATCGTTACGTTGAAGCCAGTACTTCTCAACCAGTGCACTCACACTCGCCCCTAGACAGAGACAACATTATATTTATATATATAAATATATACTTATACATCTATACATATAGGGAGAGGGTGAATTGCAGAGTACCACGCCGTTTTGAGAGGCTCCGTCGTCGTCGTTTCTTTGATCGACGACTTCTGCGTGAAACTGGAACTTTGGAGCCGGTGGTAGGAACTCTTTTCATCTCTCTGTGTACAGACAGTAAATACCGAGCAGTACACACACTCGCTAACCACAAGGCTTAAATTTTGGTCAGATGTGTGCGACTGTGACTACACTTAGACCAACACAGGCCTGGACCCAATTACCCATTTATCCCAGCCCAATTTGAAAGCCCAGTATATCTATCTCACTAAAATGCACAAATACGTAATTCAGCTTGGTAAAAAGAAAAACAAAAAACCCAACATACATGTAACTATGTATTTATTATCGTCATACTCGTACCAAATATTTGCAGTGAATTATCTAACTGAATAATTTTTAATTAGTTATTTATTTCAAATACAACTAAGTGGAGGACTCTATTTTCTTATTTGTTATATAATTAACCAATTAAAAGAGTAAGTCTAGTAATTCACTATAACTATTCGGTGCAAGAATCATTTTCCTTGTTATATATACCGAGGGAGATATGTGAAATAGTTACGTTGATTTTTTACTTTTTTTTTTCAAATTTATTTTACTTGCATTTTTTTAATTATTTTTCTAGGTAAAGTATTACTTTACTATAATAGAACATGTTTTCTATGAACACTTTTTTACTCGCATTAGAGCAGCCTTACCATTCCTCTTTACTTATTTTGAATTCTTGATCTATATGTCAATCCCCACCAATGGAGCTACGCCATGCAGGCGACACTTATGCGCGAAGTAGAATGTTGCATAATGCCTTTATGTCAAGAGGAGATTCTAGAGTCTTTCGGAGCAGGTAGAATTTTGTGGAGGATTCTAATTAAACAAGTGTAAAGTATGTATATTGTTATAGAAGTGTATAGAGTGTAGTAGAAGGTGGGAGAATTCTAATTAAACATGTTTACAGTATGTATATTGTTACAGAAGTGTATTGAGTGTAGTAGAAAGTGGGAGATGATTTCGGAGAATTCATCTTCACATGATGGGAACATCTATAAATAAAGAGTGGCTAGGAGTTATTTGTAACTATTAACATGATGTCTTCATGGCAAGAGGAAATTCTAGTGTCTTTTGGAGCAGATAGAATTTTATGAAGGGTTCTAATTAAATATGTGTAAAGTATGTATATGGTTATAGAAGTGTACTAAAAGGTGGGAGGATTCTAATTAAACATGTATAAAGTATGTATATTGTTATAGAAGTGTATTGAGTGTAGTAGAAGGTGGTAGATGATTTTAGAGAATTGATCTTCACAGGATGGGAATGTCTATACATAAAGAGTAGCTAGGAGTCATTTGTATCCATTAGGGCCTGTTTGGTATACGTTGTGTTTTGTAGTGCTTTGTTTTAGTCTAAAACAGAACAAGTGTTTTGTCATATTTTGTTCTAAGATAAAAACAAAACATGTTTGGCGATGAAAATTTGCAGTGAGAATTTTGGACCAAAAACATGGTAGAACATGTTTGGTAAGGTATTTCGTTTCAAAAAATATATGAACAAAACATGTTTGTCAAAGTGAAAGTGTAATCAAAATCACTAAAACAAAAACATGAAATATGTTTGGTAAAGAGTGTTTATTAAATTATGTTTCATCAATACATTATTTATAACTTAATTAAATATAAAGTAAAATTTAATTATTGTATAATTTTAGTATATAAATATAGATATATTTTTTTGTTTATGTCAGTTTATTAATTAATCTATAAAAACCAATAAAATATATTCTAAATTATAAAACTTATGAATGCTACATATTGTTTTGACAATTGTAGAAGACATTGTTTCAATATCGAACTAAAATAAACTTTCAACATATTGCACATTACATGAGTTTGAAGATATTACAGACATGAGTTTCATAAATATTACATCATTTGTCAACAGGCACAATAAAAGTTCATGAAGTAAAATTGAACTAATATATTACATCATTTATCAACAGCTACAATAACCAACAACAACAACATGAGCAATAACATAAATAATATAGTTATAGTAAGACAACAACAGCCACCATCTGTAATGTAGTTTTGCCTATTTTGTTGAGCTTGCATAACAGCAACTACATCCTCCAACTCTTGCTCCACATGACCACCTACTTGTAGACATTGGTGCATGTCATCCAACCATATAAATGCACAAGTATGTGACTAAAACATCAAAGACTTGTATATTATTATAATGCCCCTGTGACAATAAGATGTAATTATTAATGCAAAGGAAATTGTATACCCCCCCCCCCCCCCCCCAAGTTGGACATATATAGAATGAACGTCCATAATTCTTTGAAGTTCCAGCCGTATAAAGATTCATTCGACCCCTTCCACATGCACAAGATGGCCCGACACCCTGTATCTCATACATGACTGTATATACAAGTTATTACAGTTATCCAAATCATAAAATAAATAAATAAATAATTTAAAATAAAAAGGTTAAAATATAGTTACCACAAGTAATTACATTTATTGAAATCGTAAAAGAGAGTTAATATAGAGTAGTTATTATAGTTTTCCAAATCCTAACAAATAGTTAAAAAAAAAAAAAAGGTAGTTATTACAATTATCCAAATACTAACAAATAGTTAAAATAAAGTAGTTATTACAATTATCCAAACATGATAAACATCTAAATGCAATTTTAAGGGTGCTGAATTATATTCCATATATTATTAGCAATATGATCACGGTAAATATCCATTGGTCGCGAGCGAGACTGCAACACATTAACCTGAACATCATCATTATCATCTTCAAATAATTCATCTATCAGCGCCTACACAGTTGCAACCTGAGCTTCAAACTTATATGGGGGCATTTGCTTAAAGATGGAGAATCTCATCTTAAGCATCCCAAAATAACGCTCAATGATATTTTGCAAAGATGAGTGCCTGTGATTGTATGTTTCCTCTTTACCTCGAGGTAGCTGAGAAGCTCTATAGTACTCTTGGAAGTGATACCGTAGGGAGCCAAGAAGCCCGGTTGATTTGCATACCCGGAGTCCACTAAATAATATTTTTCTGTCATTTTACAAACTATAAACAATTGTACCATTATATTTAAAATAACTATTGCAAAATTGTAGGAAGTATGACATCTGCCTGACATTTGCCCTCTGGAGGGTGTGGGAAATGCATATCCTCATTATTAATGGTCTCGTTCAATATCTTAGAATCATTAGCAGACCCCTCCTATCCTGCTACAACGTACGTGAACATCATATCAAAATCACAAACAGCCATTACTTTTTGTATGGTATCCCCCTTTCTACCACGAAATGGTATTTGCTGGTCCGCAGGCACATTCACATGGATATGAGTTCCATCAATTTTCCTTACGCAATTCCTAAAAAAAGGGTAGTACTTTTTTTACTTCTTTATATGGTTAGGAACTTTGGTTAAATCTGGGGGGATAATAATATTTTTCCCTAAATCACACACTTTTTGTAAAACCGAATGGAAATGTTTTGAAATTGTATAGGTAGAGTGTTGAAATATTTTTGCTACCACACGATTCCTTTCATTGTGAGCTAAAGTAAGCAAGAATATGCCAACTTGTTCATAAACATTTACACCTTTAGAGTCTTTCAACCCTAATGACCCAAGCTCCCCACACAACTTTAAAAAAATAGGGGTGGACATCGTAAAGTTTTCAAAACATCTATTTCCATGCCTGTTCAAGATCTCCATTATATATGTTTCCCCACTTAAAAGTGAATCCCTATAAGGTTGTTAATCCAACATGCATGCCATTATGATAACACATTCATTCTCGTCATTATCATCAACATATAACTCAATTATTGTCCTAATATCCATCTGTATAATATAAAATGTAAGAAACGACATCAATTACAATCATCCTAAGCCAAATACCAAATAAGAAATAAAAGCAAGACAACAAATAAAATCATCCCAAACCAAATACTGATATTGTCATCACAATCATCCCAATAACATAAATACTAGTGTACTTAATATTACAATCATCCAAAGTCATAACAAACCAAATAAGAAATTAAAGCAACACACTAAATAAAGTATACTTAATAGTACAGTTATCCAAAGTCATAATAAAAACAACACACCAAATCAAAGATTCATGATCTAACCAACCCTCTTATCATCAAGAAGGTCATTAAAAAAGAAATCTCTCCAAACTTCATCATTACGTAATATCTAGGTGACCTTAGCATATTGTTTCATATCAACGCCTTTCAACTGATTCAAAATACTACAACAAAACTTAAAATCACCTTTTGTCTTGCCTGGAGAATTTACTTCAACCTGACATTTATTCATGGACTGTTTTCATATCAGATGATGAATCTTCTTTTATGGCCTTTTCAATTCAATCACATTTTTCTTTAGCATTGTCTTTCATTTGCAACATGACATTGCTCATTGTGGAGGCAAAACTCTCTTTTTTTGGTTTCTTACCACGAGGTTCAGGAGAGGAACTGATCTCATGACTGACTGACTCAGCTAAATCATTAATTTCAAATGAGCTATGTATGGCTGCATAGTGTGCGGGGGCTTGGTTGATAATGGGTGGATTAGTTGAAGTATGGACATGTGCACCTGTAGCGTGTGTGCCTTTAAATATGGTGGTGAGCTTGTCAAAATGCTTGCATCCTTTCTTTCGAAACTTACCATAATGGTTATTCACCTACAAATTATTAAAGTACTATTAATATTAAGTTAAGTATACATTTGTAAAATCAACATACATTTATTTGAATAACTAACCTTCATCAATTTAGGTCATCTTTCGTTTTCAACTATAACCATGACCGTCTCAGCATTGTATCCCACGCCTGTTTTTGCTAACAAACTCACAAAGGCTTTGTACTCTACCCTCACGTGGTTGAATTTGCTCTTAAGTTGTTTCGGTGCATATTCTTCCCTGTATGGACCCTCATGCCTTTTACTATATTCTTCCAACTTGTTGGAATAAAAGTTCTGCTAGTCCGATTACCAACCTTCACTTCTTCCTCCATACAGATGATGAAACCTTCGAGCTAAGAATCATTCCATGATGAGTGCTAAAAAGTGCGTATTTAAACCCCTTAAGTTTAGGTATTCTAGGACCTTTATCTATCTTATTTTTTCGTTTTAAACTATTTTCGTGTTATTGCCTTTTTCAGGCACTTATCCTAAAAATAAGTTAATTCAGCCAAATAAGAGCTTAAAAGAAGCAATCTCAAACTGAATGGAAGAAAGGAGCAAAGTGGAAGCAAAGTGTGGAAAATAGCAAGTTCGATCAATCTCAACATTCCTTCGATTGATCAGAGAAAGATCGATCTTGCCTTATCAAGATAGATCAAAGCAATTGTCCATATCCAGAAGATCTCACCATCTTCGATCGATCCAACCTTTCTCAGATCGATCGAAATTATTCGATCTTATCCACACCTATCACCCTACCTACCACTTTTGTCTTTTTCCCAAAATATCTCAAAGATTTGTTTTTATTCAAAAAGGCGCCGTTAAGGATGATCGATTTTTGTAGCATTCGATGGATCTTATCAATGTTCGGTCGATCTCAACATAGTTCGATCGATTGAACCTCCTCAAATCTGATATAAAACAAACTCCAGTTCATTAAAAGTTGGCTCATGGTGCAATCATTGCAAGGGCCCTAGTGTACGAATCCAGACCATTGGGTGTGACACTTGAGCCTCCTATATAAGGATTTGGAGCCATTTTAAGAGCATTATTGAAGATTCATCATAACTTACACCTCTCATATCTTGGAAAGGAGGCTAGAGACTAGAGAGATTTACACATCTTTGGGAGTTCTTACATTCTTCTAGGGTTTTCATCAAGAAGGAGGTCATTCCTACTATGGAGATATCCCTTGAGGGGTGGATGACTACTTCAATGAGTGGCTAGACATCTACTTGGGGCTAGAGTAGCCCCTAAGTTTGCTTCCTAGACTTAATGCTTTGTATATTTTTAGGGATTTGCTTGTAATAAATGTTTTGATCTTGGATTTATATATATATCTTGTGGTTTCTACTTGATGTGTATGGATTAATGCTTTCAATTGATTATCTATTTCTAACCATATGTCTATGTATGCTAGAATGGATGATTCATGTGTTTTTCTCTAGATTTAGTGGAGTTTATGCATGTCTATGTGTATGGATGAAGTTAATCTAGAGATGGTCAAAACATAGTGCTTAATTAAACACTCTTGTAATTTATTTGATGGTTTACACTTGTTTCTTGATGGATTGTGTCACACCTTTAGCTTACTTAGTTTAATTTTCATGTCTTTAGTGTAGATGTAGTGTAGTTGCTTTAGATTCATAGATACGTGGACAATCTATTCTTGTTCCTTGGTGTTCCATACTTATAAATGCAAATAGTGTATGCTTCTAGATAGTTGTGTGTGCATAAATTGTGGTTTCATTGAATGGACTTTGGTTTCATTTGATAGTTTGTACTTTCCATTTGAATTTGTTAGACAATCTATACTTATTTGCCATCCATGCCTAGTTTCAATTAATGTCACACACACACACACAAGTTACAATTCAATTTCCCCATTGATATATAATTGTTAGTGTCTGGTGAAGTCAAGCTTAATGGTGAGCTCTAGTACCCCCAAGTCCTCTCCTCTATATCTTTTTCCCTACTTTCTAAATTGTTACCTTTTACTTGCTTTAATTTCAATTGCATTGTAATTTAATTAACCAAACAAATCATCTTTTGATCACTTGACCTATTAACCCTATATATTGTTTCCATTGTAAACACGTCCACAATCCCTTGGGACGATCCCTACTCATCCTAGCTATATTCTTATTTAGAGGTAGTAGTGCCTTTTATAAATTTAAAACTTGGCCACATTGCACACTCACATTTTTAGCACATTTTTAGACGTTGGTGCCACGACAGCAACATTCCATACTAGTTTTGCATCATCAGTATTATCTGTAAGGTCCTCTATTTCTTCTCCCACCATATTGTCACCATTGATTTCCATCTAATTACATAGTTTTAATAAGAATGGGTTAAAAGGGTCATTAACAAAGCCCTAATTTTTATTTTAGCTAGCTAAGACCAATGAGCTTATACACAGCAAACCCAAAGATTTCTCTAAATTAAGAAAGTTTGGTGGCAACAAAATCACTCAATTTAAGCAATTAATTCCATGAATCATCAACTAGACAAATCAAACTAACAAAAATCAGTATAAGCTATATCGTACTTAAGAACAATTCAAAACTAACCAACGAATTAAATCTGAGATCGAAGAATAAGCAAATTCCATTTTAACAAAACTCAGTATGCTTCGAATTTTAACAAATGAACACAGTATCAACATTAAAAATTTAAACAAATGAACACAACATCAACATTGCAAAGAATTCAAATACAAGAAAGTGGCCGAAGAAATAAATGAACACAGCATCAACATTAATTCCCACAAATTTAAAAAGATAAAGATTCAATTATTTATACAGAGGTCTACTATCAACATTGGTGGTTGTTATTTGAGGTATTCTATGGAGAGATTCTACAATAATGAGGCTGAAGAAGTAAATAAACATTCTGATAAGCTTAATTTTTTGATGTTGTGATCATATAAAAATTTCTGAAGTGAATGGAATTGATCTTAGGATGATTCTCTATTGCATGTCCTTATGATATAATTTAGATAAAATTATTTTTGACATGAAATTTTCATTTAAATAATGGGTTTGTGATTTTAATAGTCACTATGGTTTTATCCCATAGTTATTATATGTATATATGTTTATTTATTTAAGTCTTATTATTTTGCTTACAATGAGTATTTTTTATTTTTATTATTTTTTTTGGTGGTGATCTGTTCTTTGGTATGAACTTATGGTTTTCTGTTTCTCTCCTTTTGTGATTTTTCCCCTTTATCTATTGTTTTCTCAAACTCAAGTGTCTGTGTATGTGTGAGTTTTTACTATGTTTTATTTGCAACTTCTTGTTGCTTAGGTATCATTCTTAAATCTTAACAAATTACCAAATTATTCTTTTTGTGAGTTTCAATTTCATGTCCTTCCAAGGATGCACATCTCTGTTTACAATCTATGGATGGATTGGGTTTTTTTATTTTTATTTTTTTTCCCTATTAGATTTGGTTTTGCACTGAGATTTTGTTTGTATCAATTGAAGCTGTAAATCTTGTTGGTGTAATAAAACCTGAGGCCAAAGCTTAATATCATTTTTTATGGCACCAGATTATTTATGGTAGTTCCACACAATGCTGTTCAATATGATTCAATGATTTGTCATCCTAAGCATGGCCAGAACTGGCTCTAATTAATTAATTGTTTCTCTGTAATTACCTTACTATCTCCTTACACTGCTAATTCATTAACAGTTGTGGAATCAAAAATAGATAAAAGTTCCACAATGCAAACAGAGATGAATACACACACTGACATACAAACACCACATGTTCTTGACTCTAGGTTACTCCAGCAGCTATGAAAAAAATTATATTCAAAGATAATCGACTCTAGATTTGATCTTAGCTGCATGTACAAGAAAAGTGGATGGGTATATATAGTCGCAGATGAATCATCTTTGATTCTGTACATTACAAAATTCAATATATTCATCTTGATTCTTTAGATTACAAAATTAAATACTAAGAATGATGCGTGATATATACGAAGAATGATTAATGTGCGAAGCATACAAGTCACATGAAGATAAGGATTAGCTTTTATATCACGCACCATTCTTCGTATGGATTATAGAGAAGACCCATAAGTCCATAACTACAAATTTACTCGGAAAAAAGAGTATAAGTATAAAAAATTACCAAACATGCAGCAACATACTCATGTATTTTATTATTATTTTTTTAACAACCACTTATGTCTCAACCTTGTTATAAAATAAAATAAAAACTCGTGTGATTAAAGACAGTGAAAATTAATTGTAAAAAAGTGGATGAGATTGAAAAAATGAATAATTATAGGGTGTACTCTACATAAATGGATTTTATTAACTTGACTTTGTATAATCGGAATTAATGTATTGTTTTCATTAATTAATGGTATAAAAGTTAGATATGGATATTGGGCTACACATATAAAGAGCGAATAGTTATTACTGGGTTCTAAATTTTGATAAGTAAAGATTAAAGATTTTACAGCCAAGTTCTTGATTTAGGTGGCTGAAACTTTGAGTACATTTAAGCATACAAAGGGTAGTGTGTGAAGAATTTTGTTTTTTTTTTTTTCATACCCAACAAATTTTTTTTCAACATCAGTTAAGATTTTACAGCCAAGAATACAAAACAAAGAGACTGGTGGTAATAATAGAGAATAGCACGAGCACATTCATAGCCGAAGAACACAGATCTTTCTATAAAAAACTGAGTTTGTATCATCTTTCAAATAAAATAAAAAATTTTAAACAAAATTCTAACAAAACTCAACATACCGAGATGAGAGAGATGAGGAAATAGAGAGAGAGCTTGGGGAGATTCTGGACAGAGAGAAGAGAATCCGAGAGTGGAGAGAGACGCGGTGAAGAGAGAGCTCTGCCCCTTCGCAAAGAACTCGTCGGAGTGACAGAAGGTAATGGCGAAGCTTGGGTTTGCCGGAAAACGCAGAGGTGAGACAGAGGGAGTTTCTCTTCAGATCTTCATACACAGTGGTCGATTTGAAACCCGATCTTCAAATAGTGTCAAAATTTTAGACAGAGGACAAGGATAACTATGTTAAGAAGAAGAAGCAGAGGAGCTCACAAGTGAGAAGAAGACGACTCTCAAGGAAAGCTTTAGATCTATTTCGTTGTGGTCGATTTCAAGCCCATAGCAGTGACAAAAAGACGACTGTGTAGGAAAGCTTCATCAATTTCAAGCCCAGTTTGGTTTTTGTCGATTTGAAGCCCAACGTTGTGCACTGTGTAGGAAAGCGTCGTCGATTTGAAGCACAAACAGTGGAATCGCCTCCGGAATCGCCACACAAGAGCACAGAACAAACCCTACCATTTGTTGCAACTTTCATTTTATACCTGTGCTGGGTTAGGCCAATGTGTTCCTTCCGCTACAGTGACTTGTGTAGCCCAAAAAAAGTCGAAACAAATGAGAGCACCAAAATGGTGTTTCAACTTTGGGCCTGAAATCCTGGAGTGTTATGGTACTGTTGAAAACAAAATAAGGCGGGCCAAACATGTTTTGGACTAAAAATGGGCTACTGTAGCGGGCCGGGAATACTACAAAACAAAACACAACACTTCCCAAACAGGGCCTTAGCTCATAGAGTGAGCTTCAGAGAGCTAGCCTCGTTCAACACATTCTTTGAATGGCAAAAGTTGCAAACTATACTATTATATGAGTCTTGTTTTGAATTTTTTTTTGATATTTTAGATTCTTATACTTTAAACTCTTAATTTGCAATCTGTAAACCAAAGTTACATAATTGCTTAGCAGAAGTTATTGAAAAAGTTGCTTATAAATTGGAAGCAATGATGCTAATAAATTTAAATTAAGTTATTGGTGTGGTCGTCGCACCAACGTTTAAAGATGTGCAAAATAGTGTGGCCAAGTTTTAAATTTATAAATACCACTACTACCTCTAACTAAAAATATAGTTAGCGTGAGTAGGGATCGTCCCAAGGGATTTTAGACACTAGCAATGGAAACAATGTATAGGGTTAGTAGGTCGAGTGATCAAGAGATGGTGTGTTTGGTTGATTAGACTACAAACTAAACTAAACAAGTTCAATGTAAAATAAGCAATTTAAATGAAATTTAGAGAAAACAAGAGAGTGAGGTCTTGGGGTCTAGAAGTCACCACTAAACATCACCATTCTAGACATTCAATGTATAATTAATGAGGGGAAACATGTGTTGCAATTTGAGAGTGTGTGATTGATTGTTTCAACAAGCATGGATGACCAATTAAGTATATATTGTCTAAGCAACCTAGTGAGTAGCACAATATATCAAACTAAGCCATTAATCCTTCCTTTAAGCTCACAATCCAAACACATCACATGGTTAGAGAATAATACTACTTGTATTCATAAGCATGGAACATCAAACAACAAGCATGGATTGTCCTCTCATCTAACCATTAAGGCAACTACATTACAACTAAGTTAAGGGCATGAAAATTAAACTAAAGAAACTAAGGGAGAGACACAATCCATTAAGACATGAGTATGAACCATCAAATAAACAACAATAGTATTCTATTAAACACTATGCCTTGACAATCTCTAGATCAATAGCATCAACACACATAGACATACATCAATAACACAAAAACTAGAGATAAACACATGAACATCTATTCTAGCATACATAGACATATGGATAGAATGAAATGATCAATTGGAAGTATTAAACCACACAAATCATTAAATAAACAAGATTCATATATAAAATAAATGTCAAGACAAGATTACAACACAAATCCCCTCAAAATACAAAGCATTAGAGTCTAGAAAGCATGCTTAGGGCTAACTCTAGCCCCAAGAAGATGTTTAGCCACTCATTGAAGTAGTCATCCAACTGTTGATCAGGCCCAGGCCCAAACCCGAGGGAAATATCAGACAATTAAAGTATTTTAAAGCGAACACAGAATACAAAGATTTAAATAAAATAATAAAGAGAATAAAACTAACAAAAAGATCCATTATCAAATCCTCCAAACGGTAATGAATAAAGTGAATCCAAACATCCAAAACCTCCAAGAGTATAACTCGGGAATCCATCTAGTGGACCCCTAAAAAAATCCCAACTGAATTGAAATAACTGAAAGTAAATAAAACTGAAACATCGAGAGAAGTCCTACGAAATCTGATGAATGAGGAACTGTCCTCGAATAGCACAATCAAGCTCTAAGGCTGGAACTGTCTTGTACCTGAAAAGATTAAAAGAGTGGGTTAGGCCCACGAACAAGTTCTAATCTAACTACAATCCATACAGTGACCCGATACGCAGATACACCCTAGATACCCTCATAATAGCTATCTAATCCATACATATATATATCCACACTAAGGGACATTCACTGGACTATAATAGGGGTCTCAACCTGAATAGAAGGCAACATGCGAAAACGCACCTAAAGGTGGGCATGAGTACCTAGACCTAACAGGGTACACTGACCTACTATTTCCAGCTACGCATCCACTGCATATACGCACCCTAACCAACGAGCCTGAGACTCAAGCTCATCTCATGGTACCATAACCATATATCTAAAGTCCGTCCGAATCCAGAGTATATCATTCAATTATTCATTAAGGATACATACAAAACGCAGTCCAAATAGTCACTCAACTTATTCAGCTGATATGACTTAACTACAACCAACTAATCCAGGAAGTCACTCAACTTAGTCAGTTGATCTGACTTAAACATAATTTAGGATTCATTAGTTTACAATTCATTCCGTTAATCCGATAGATTAGGTCTTAGCGTTTTGAAGCTAAACTGTCCCTAGTATGCTACCGTCCCATACTGGTGTATATAATCCTCCATATCCATGTAAATTACAATATATAATTCATAATTTAGTAATTTACAGTCCAAACCATTGTCCAAATAGTTGCAGAAAATGTTTCATTATTCTAGCAATTACAATCCAACAGTAATCCATGTAATTGCAAAAAAGGTTTAATATTTCGACAATTAGCATCCCAAAGCATGTATAGATCAAAAAAAATACATAGATGACCCTATCATTCATTTAAAATAAGTTTTATATACATCCTAAATCCCATTAAATTGCTAAAATTTAGTTAAGCAATTAATTCGTCTTTCATCCGTTAACAGTATAGAAAGTTTACTAATTTAATACTTTTTATCCTATTCACCTAGAGGTCATCCTAAATTAATTTAAGATCATAAAAACACCCAAAACCAACTTTCTAGTCCCTCTGTGAAATCTCAAAACCATTAGAACAGTTTAATCCTCGCACAATTCAAAACAGTGCATCAAAAACAACATAAGGAAGCAAATTTGAGAGAGAGCCTGCTCCAAAACTTTGGGAGTAGGCTCTAATCAGCCTGGTGCCAGCTCCAAGGACCTTGGAGCTGGCTCTACATGTGTGGGAGCCGGCTCCCACTTCTATGGAGCCGGCTCTCACCTCCTCTGAGAGCCGTCTTCAACCTCTGCAACTTCTACGACCTTCTATTTCGTCTCCGGTCGCTCCCAACTTGTCTATTTGGTTTTAAACTGTTCCTAAGGGTCCTACTTGTGCCTAGTATAATCCCCATGGTGTGTTTATAGTATTTGAAATTAAATACAAAAACTACAAGTTCTACAGACTAAGCATGCTTTAAGAATACAACTGAAATTAGACATGCACGAATTATAATTTAACAGATTTCAACACACATATAACATCAATATAGCATCTAATATACATGTAAAACTCCGTTAATGATTAATTTAAGCCTAGAGACTATCCAGGTGCACAGAACACAAGCCAGAGGGAAGGAGGAAGAAAAGAACTTGCCTGTGATTTCAGTTTTGAAATCTCGGCGTCGTGTCCACTGTTCCGGCAACACTGAACTATTGTCTATCCTCCTCTTACTTCTGCTCTTCCCTTCTCCTAGGTTTGACCTTGAAGCCTCAGTCAAATCCCACACCGAACGTGCTCTGTTATCTCAAAACCTCACTTTGAATCTCTCTGTAGCTTTGATACGTGAATTATGCTTATGTTTTCTAAAACCCTAAACCACCGTAATGTGTATATTTATAGGCTTATAACAATAACCCTAGTTCATGTATACTTAGAGATTAAGCCCCAATTCCAGTCCCAGTCGGCCCATAAAGTAACATAAGTCTACGACGGCTAATGTGAATCATAAAAATAAAATCCTAACTTACGATAGGTAAAACAATTCAATAATTAAATATCCACCTAAGTATATAAAATAGACAAATAATTAAATTAAGACAGTTAATTCAAATAAGTCAATTAAATAAACAATTCCATTAAATTAAAACAATTCACTTAAATAAGATAATTCATCAATTAATAAAATTTAACTTCCATAATTAAATAACTAAATCACAACTAAATCAATTAAAGAAGTAAAACAATTAAACACTTAATCAAATAAACAAATAGGCATACAAAATATAAGAAAACAATAATTAAAATACCGAGACTATCCTTTTAAAATTAGGGGTATTACATTATTCCCCCCTAATAAAAGGAATTCCGTCCTCGAAATTCGCTCTTACCTTCTTCCAATATTTCAGGAAACTGCGAGCGAATAACATCCTCCTGTTCCCAAGTAGACTCAGCCTCATTATGATGACTCCACTGAACACGCACCAAAGGAATAACCTTATTACGAAGGATTTGATCCCGACGGTCGATAATACGACATGGTGGCTCTAAATAAGTTGAATCCGGCTGCAACTCAATCTCCCCAACATCGATATGTTGATACCGATCCTTATCTCGCAGAAATTTCCGCAACATAGAAACATGGAATACGTTGTGTATGCGATCCAAATTATTCGAAAGTGCCAACCGATAAGCAACAGCTCCATTTTGATCCGTAATCATAAATGGACCGGCAAACTGCGGAGACAACTTCCCTTTCTTACCAAAGCACGTTACACCCTTCATAGGCGACACCTTGAGTAGAACCTGATCCCCAACCTGAAACTCTAAAGCACGTGTGCGACAATCGGCATAACTCTTCTACCGACTCTGCGCAGTGCGCATGTGATCCCTAATAAGAGCAATCTTCTCAAAAGTATCCTTGATGAACTCAGGACCAAAGAATCTTCTCTCACCAGTCTCCATCCAACAAACAGGCCATCGACACGGTCGACCGTACAATACCTCAAATGGTGCCATCCCAATAGTCTTCTGGAAACTATTGTTATATGCAAACTCCACAAGTGGCAAATAGTCCTCCCAGTGGCCCTTAAAATCAAGAACACATGACCGAAGCATATCTTCCATGATTAGATTAACCCTCTCAGTCTGTCCATCAGTCTGAGGATGATAAGCAGTACCAAGGTGTAATTCAGTACCCAAAGCCTGCTGAAAACTCTTTCAAAATCCTGACACAAAGCTCGAATCCCTGTCCGATATAATAGACAACGGAATTCCAAGCAACTTCACAATCTCTGTAATGTAAAGTCTCGCCAACTGCTCCGAAGTGAAGTCAGTGCGAATAGGCAAGAAATGAGTTGATTTCGTCAATCTGTCCACGATGACCCAAATAGAATTGTGATCCTTAAAGGAATTAGGCAATCCCTCCACGAAATCCAAAGAAATGCTCTCCCATTTCCACTCCGGTATCGGCAGTGGTTGTAGAGCTCCTGACGGCCTCTGATGATCAATCTTGACCATTTGACAAGTACTACACTGCGAAACAAAAAGAGCAATGTCCTTCTTCATACCTGCCCATTAAAACTGCCGCTTCATATCCTGATACAATTTGTCGCCTTCGGGATGAACAGAAAACTCAGAGTGGTAAGTCTCAGTCATCACATCATTCCTCAACCCATCAGCAGAAGGTACCACTAACCGACCCTTGCACCGCAAACCTCTATCAGTCCCAACATAATAAAATGGAACCTCATCGGAAGCTATCTCTACAACTTTGTCAATGCACTGCTGATCCGTGAGTTGTGTCTTCAAAACCTTGTAAATAATAGAAGGTGTAACTACCATGCAAGCCATGAAAGCATCCGACAACTCATCCACTGACTTCAAAGCATTCTACTCAGAAGTGAATAGAGCAGAAAGACTACCAACAGGTCGGCGACTGAGTGCATCCGCCACCACATTCGCTTTCCCTGGATGGTATTGCATAGAAAAGTGATAGTCTTTCACAAACTCCAACTATCTGTGCTGTCTCATATTCAGCTCCTACTGAGTAAACAAATACTGCAGACTCTTATGATCGCTGAACAATCTAAAGGACTCACCTAACAGATAATGCCTCCAAATGCGTAAGGCAAATACCACAGCTGCTAATTCCAAATCATGTGTTGGATAATTAAGCTCATAAGGCTTAAGCTTCCGAGATCCATACGAAATCGGTCGCTCCTCCTGCATCAAAACACATCCAAGGCCCTACAAAGAAGCATCCGTGTAGACAAGATACTCTATTCCGCTCTGTGGGGTAGACAAAACCAGTGTAGAAGTCAACTTAGTCTTCAGCTCATCAAAAACTTTTTGACAATGTTTATCCCACACAAACCGTACACCTTTCTTAGTTAAATAAGTGAGTGGTCCCGTGATGAGCACTGAAAAGTGCGTATTTAAACCCCTTAAGCTTAGGCATTCTAATACCTTTATCTATCTTACTTTACCATTTTAGATTGATTTCGTATTATTTTCATTTTCAGGCACTTATCCCGAAATAAGCTAACTCAGCCAAATCAGAGCTTAATTAAAGCAATTCTGGGATTGAACAAAGAAAGGAGCAAAGTAGAGGAAGAAAGAAGCAAAATAAAGCAAAGCAGCAAGTTCGATCGATCCAAGTCCAAGGTTCGATCGATCGAATATTGATCGATCTCAGCACTTCAAGATAGATCCAAGCCTTGACCTAAAGCACTTAAGTCCAAAAGTTCGATCGATCCAACATCATTCTTCGATCGATCGAACACCTTTGTCCTTATCCAAATGATTGATCCTATCCACGGCTGTACCACCCACCAACCACTTTTGTCCTTTTCCCATAAATATCTCCCATAAATATCTCGGATTTGTCTTTTTCCAAAAAGCTCAGCCAGTTGGATCGATCCAGCCTAAGTTCAATCGATCTCACTTATTTTCGATCGATCTCACTTCCTTTCTATCGATCAAACTTCCTCCAGTGCAAAAAAGTTAAAATTCCATCCCATTGAAAGTTGTCCTTTATCTAATCATTAGGGAATATTGTGTGCACGACCCCAGCTCATTTTGGGTGTCATTTTGACCTACCTATATAAGGATAAGGATTGCTTTTTCAAAGGAGAGCCAACATTATTTTTGATATCATCTCTTGGAGAGGAAGTTGAGAGGAAGGAGAAGGCTAGAGATACCATTAGAGATCTTCATCAACAAGGAGCAAACCTCTTCCATGGAGTTAGCCCTTGAGGGTTGGAGCATCCTCACCATGAGTGGCTAGACATCCTCTTGGGGCTAGAGTTAGCCCCAAGCATGCTTTCTATATCTTAATCTAGTGTATTATTGAGGGATTAGTGTTGTAATTAATGTTTTGACACTTTGATATATATAGATCTTGTTTAATCAATGATTTATGTGGTTTAATGCTTCTAATTGATCATTTCATTTTATCCATATGTCTATGTATGTTAGAATATATGTTCATGTGCTTATTTTAGATTTTGTGTTGTTGATGCATGTCTTTGTGTATTGATGCCATAAATTTAGAGGTTGTCAAAACATAGTGCTTAAAGGAATGTTCTTGTGATCCTCTAGATGGTTCATGCTCATATCTTGATGGATTGTGTCTCCTTCTTAGCTAAATTAGTTTAATTTCAATGGCTTAATTGTAGTTTAGTGATAATATAATATTATATGGGAAGACAATCCATGCTAGTTGTCTAATGCTCCATACTTTTGAATGCAAGTAGCATATGTCTCTAATCTTGTGTTGTATTTGGATTGTGAGCCTAATGAAAAGGACCAATGATTTGCTAGATATGTTATGTATCTCACATGCTATTTAGACAATATATACTTAATTGCTAGATATATTGTGCTTTTCACATGTTGGTTAGACAATGTATACTTAATTAGTCATCCTTGCTTGTTGAATCAACCAAATACCCACACACCATTATTACAACACCCTAATTGCCCTCATTAATCACTTGTCAATAATATAGAAATGCATTACTTGGTGGTGATCTCTAAACCCCAAGACTCTTCTCTCTCTCTTACTTAATCTCCATTGCATTCAATTACTTAGTTTAATTTTGTTGCTCTTTAATCAACCTACCAACCAATTGTTTGATCACTTGACCTACTAACCCTAATAGCGATTCCACAATCAACTCTGACTCCAATCCCTTGGGACGATCCCTACTCGCCCTAGCTATATTTATAGTGAAAGGTAGTAGTGGCTTTTACAAATGTAAAACTTAGCCCTCGCCTAAATTGCATGCTTCTCCAAGCTTGTGGTCACCGTAACCTACAATATAAGGACCAACATCCCACTATCTTTGAGAATCCCTGGATGAACCTCCTGTAATATCCTGCCAAACCGAGAAAACTTCGAATCTCGGTAGGTGATGTAGGCTGTCCCCACTCAACCACTGCTGAAACCTTGGCTGGATCCACCGCTATTCCCCTTTCTGACACCACGTGACCCAGAAATTTCACTTCCTGCTGCCAAAATTCACATTTCTCAAACTTGGCATACAACTGGTGCTCACGAAACGTCTGTAAGACTATCCGAAGAAGTCTAGCATGATCGTCCTCTGACCTTGAGTAAACCAAAATATCATCTATGAAGATAATGACAAATTGATCCAAGTAAGCCTTGAAGACTCTGTTCATTAAATCCATGAAAACCGCGGGTGCATTAGTCAACCCGAACAGCATCACACGAAACTCATAAGATCCATATCTAATGAGAAACGTTGTCCTCTGAACATCCTGCTCCCGAACCCGAAGCTGATGATATACCGCAGATCAATTTTAGAGAAGTACGTAACTCCCTTCAACTGATCAAAAAGATCATCAATCCTGGGTAACGAATACTTGTTACGAATAGTAAACTTGTTCAACTCCCTGTAATTTATACACAGGCGGAGTGAACCATCCTTCTTCTTTACAAATAACACCGGTGTTCCCCAGGGTGAAGTACTCCTACGAATAAAACCCTGACTGAGTAGCTGCTGAATCTGATCCCTCAGCTCTCACATCTCCACTGGTGCCATTCTATATGGTGCCCTAGCAATAGGCGTAGTTCCTGGAGCTAATTCTATCACAAAATCGATCTCTTGACTAGGTGGCAACCCTAGAATCTCCTGAAATACATCTGGGAAATCCTGTAAAATTGGTGTGTTATCCAAAGATATAGTAACCCCCTCATCCATTTCCTCCTTCACCTGGAACAAATAGGTGCTAGTGACCCCATTAGAACGCGGCATAACGACGACTAACCTATCAAAACAATCAACTTAGGCATGGTAATGCGATAACCAATCCATCCCAAGTATCACATCATAAGTGTGTATGTCAAAGACCAAAAGATTAGTTAGAAATCTGAGTCTACCAATATCTAGTGTCATAAGCCCATCACTTTCATGAAGAATGGCTGTATTGCCTAACAGTGTAGAAATACCCTATGGTCTACTGCATACCCGAGTCGTCATCCCAGACAAAGCAACAAAAATCTTGCTACAAATGAGTGTGTAACACCCGTATCAAATAAAAAACGTCCATGTAAACCTTAAATAGGAAACTTACCCTCAACAGCCTGAGGTGCCTGCATATCTTGTGGCATGGGGTTGTACACCCTGCCATAATGTAGCTGCTACGGTGCCTGTCCCTGAGGCTATGGCGGCACTGGTAAAGCCGGATATGTTTGTCCCTGAATCCGTGGAACCTGTGGAGCCGGTAGAGGCACTAGCGCCCTCTGCCCCTGCTGCACATGCTGTCCCTGTCCTGCTTTAGGACACTACCTGGAGGTATGACCATACTCTCCACAAGTGTAACAACTATCCTAGAAAGTACCAAATGGCCTCCTCTGTCGGTTAGCCTGTAGCTGACCCTGTCCTGCCTGTGGTCCCTCATTCTGCTGTCGCTGAATAGGTGCCACATCCCTGTGAGCATCTAAACCACCCTTGTGCTTCTTCCAAGGCTGCTGTCCCTGGAATTTGCCTTTGTCATTACATCGGTGTCCGATCTCATTCCCTTTCTCAGCTGACTGATTAGTAGAGTCTCTGTCACCCCGCTTCTCACCCTTGGCCTATCTGAAATCCACGGTTAATTGATACTGCTGTAGAGTGGCATCTATCACCTGAGCATAGGTAGTATAGGTAATACCTCTCTTGATAGACCACATCAGTCCCTTAACGAAACTGTTGCGCTTCTTCTCCTCTGTCTCCACCTCCTTTGGTGTAAAAAGAGATAAGCACATGAAGAGCTGTTTTCGCATCGGTGGAATGATGAGCACTGAAAAGTGCGTATTTAAACTCCTTAAGCTTAGGCATTCTAGTACCTTTATCTATCTTACTTTGCTATTTTAGATTGATTTCGTATTATTTCCATTTTCAAGCACTTATCCCGAAAATAAGCTAACTCAACCAAATAAGAGCTTAATTGAAACAATTCTGAGATTAATCAAAGAAAGGAGCAAAGTGGAGAAAGAAGGAAGCAAATGAAGCCAAAGGTGGCAAGCAGCAAAGTTTGATTGATCCAAGTTCAAGGTTCGATCGATCGAACAATGATCGATCTCAGCACTTTAAGATAGATCCAAGCCTTGACCCAAAAGCATAAAGTTTCAAAAGTTTGATCGATCCAACACCATCCTTCTATCGATCGAACACTTTTGTCCTTATTCAAATGATTGATCCTATCCACAGCTGTACCACCCACTAACTACTTTTGTCCTTTTCCTATTTATATCTCCCATAAATATCTCGAATTTGTTATTTTCCAAAAAGCTCAGCTAGTTGGATCGATCCAGCCTAAGTTCGATCGATCACACTTATTTTCGATCGATCCAAGTTCAAGGTTCGATCGATCGAACTTCCTCCAGTACGAAAAAGTTAAATTTCCATCTCATTGAAAGTTGTCCTTTATCCAATCATTAGGGAATATTGTGTGCACGACCCTAGCTCATTTTGGGTGTCATTTTGACCTACCTATATAAGGATAAGGATTGCTTTCACAAGGGAGAGCCAATTTTAATTTCATATCATCTCTTGGAGAGGAGGCTGGAGACACCATTGGAGACTCTTCATCAACAAGGAGTAGATTTCAACCATGGAATTAGCCCTTGAAGGTTGGAGCATCATCACCATGAGTGGCTAGACATCCTCTTGGGGTTAGAGTTAGCCCCAAGCATGCTTTCTATATCTTAATCTTGTGTATTATTAAGGGATTAGTGTTGTAATTAATGTTTTGACACTTTTGTACATATAGATCTTGTTTATTCAATGATTTATGTGGTTTAATGCTTCTAATCAATCATTTCATTCTATCCATATGTCTATGTATGCTAGAATAGATGTTCATGTGTTTCCCTCTATTTCTTGTGTAATTGATGCATGTCTATGTGTATTAATGCTATGGATTTAGGGATTGTCAAACATTGTGCTTAAAAGAATGCTCTTGTGATTTTCTAGATGGTCCATGCTTACTCCTTGATGGATTATGCCTCTCCCTTAGCTTAGTTAGTTTAATTTCATGCCACTAGTTTAATTATAGTGTAGTGATAGCATAATTGTTAGATGAGAGGACAATCCATGCTAGTTGTTTGATGTTCCATACTTTTGAATGCAAGTAGCATATGTCTCTAACCTTGTGGTGTGTTTGGCTTGTGAGCTTAATGAACGGATTAATGACTTGCTAGATATGTTATGCTTCTCACATGCTATTTAAATAATATATAATTAATTGCTAGATATATTGTGCTTTTTACATGTTGATTAGACAATGTATGCTTGAATTGGTCACCCTTGCTAATTGAATCAACCAAGCACGCACACACAAAATATTTCAACACACTTTTCCCTTATTAGTCACTAGTTGGAAGTGTAGAAAAGCATTGCTTGGTGGTGACCTCTAAACCCTAAGATCTCTCTCTCTCTTGCTTACTCTTGTTACATTCAATCACTTAGTTTAATTTAGTTGCTCTCTAGTTTACTTAACCAACCAACCATTTGTTGATCACTCGACCTACTAACCCTAATTGCGATTCCACATTCAAGTACGACTCCAATCCCTTGGGACGATCCCTACTCACTCTTGCTACTTTTGTAATAGTGTTGGTAGTGGTTTTTAAATTCAAACTTAACCCAAAAGGCTTTTCTTGAACCGCACATTCACTACATTATTTTGGCATATAGGAATGGCTTACATCGTCAAATTTTGGCGCCGTTGCCGGGGATTAGGCAACATTGTATTTGTGGAGTCAATTAGGAATTAGTACTCTTTTGATCGTTTCTTTACTTTGTTTTTCCTTTAGATTACTTATTGTGTTTGTTCATCTTTGACAAGGAGTATTGAGCTAGGAGGCAAGCAAGGAAAAGTGCTAAAATTAAAAAAAAAATTTGCTAAGCTAAGCTTTAAATTTGGAGTTGAAGTGCTAAAGGACTTTTGTGAGACTTTCTTACTCAATCCCATAGTTAAATCGTCGGCCCGCTGATAAGCGCCGAATATTATATATTCAAGCGCCCTAAATTGCATTAGTTAAGTCCATCGTTTGATTATTTAAGTAGATTATCTTCATTTGTGTGTATGTATATATTTTCAGGTCCATTTGCCAAAAAAGGAGCAAAATCAAGGCTTTGTGGAGTTTTGGCCATCAAAAGGCACAAAGCTGAATTTCTGGCAGCAGTGGATCCTGAACTTTGCTCGCCATTTTTACCTTGAAAACTTGAGAACTGGACTTCCATCATAACATGACATATTTAGATCTCTGAATCAGCTTTCCAAATCTTCAAGTGGTTCGTCATTCGGAGTTCAGAGCAGAGAGTTATGATCTTCTTATCATAGGTGCTCAGAACTGCCTGGCAGCAATGAATTTCTGCTTTGCTCTTGAATTTCGACCAACCAGACTTGAGAATTGGATCTCCACAAAAACATAAAGTTTTTAGATCTCTGAATTAGCTTTCCAAATCTTCAAACGGTTCATCATTCGGAGTTAGAAACGCAAAGTTATTGCCATTTTACCAAAGTAGGTCAGGGCAGAGCAAGGCAAGAATGGAGCATTCTGCTCCAATTTCGAGTGCTCAAAATTAAGGCAGAATTGCATCCGGAAATGGCCCATTTTCAGCCACTTCCATCTTGGGTTCCTCAATTCTAATTTCCCTCTTTAATGGTTGGTTGGAGATGTTGGTTGGTGGGGTTTTTTAGAGGCTTATCTCTAGAAGATAAGGGAGGGAGACCACACAATTGAAGAAATCCTTCATTCTTACAAGATTAGAGGAGGGAGAAGAGAGCAAGGAAGAGAGTGTTCTTGAGTGCGACAGTAGAGCTCGAAAATGAAGTTGTATTCTTCTTCTTCTTCTTCCATTTTTGTATCAATGGAGAGCTAAACCTCCATCTAGGGAGGTGATGAAGCCTCCTCTTTTAATCATATTCTAGATTAGGCTATACTTTTGGGGACTATAATGTATAATGTATGGTAGTTTCATAGTCTAAGAGCATATTCCTTCTTGTAATGAATTTTAATGTGTAAATGGTTGATGTAAGTTCATTGTCATATCTTTGATGATTCTTGGATCAATCTTATTGCTTTTATTTTCATAGTGACAATGAAAATATAGACTATGAATGTTTTTCAAGGCATGTTGATTTTGAAACTTGATATTCCATTGCTTAGGTACCTCCTTTGATGGTTTATATTTGATTCCTACCTTCATGTGCTTCACCATTTGATTGAAAGCTTGATGGTCTTTTGCTTGAGATAGTGTATTTGATTCTACACCTTAGTTTAAGTAGTTCAACTAAAAGCGATTCCACTCTTTTCCTAAAATCCTAACCTACAGGAGCATAAGTACCTGAATATGATAAGCAACCGTCAGAGAAAACAGTGAGTGAAATAAGACGGCGATCAAAAAAATGAAATCAAAGACGATTTTGAGCCCCAACGACAAAGGAACCTACGGGCGGGGCATTTTCGGTCTTGTTTTGATTAAGTGAACTTCTTGATGATTATTAAGCAACAGAGTTGCTTCATATTTCTTGACCATTGCATATATGCTATTTATCCCCAAATTTAGACCTAATCTAGCATGTACTTAGGGTGTAGTGTGGATTCATCTCCCTAGTCTTTTCTACTTGTATCTCACTTCTTCAATTTCATTGCAATCTATTGTTTTATGCATTTTAATTTCTTAGTTTAGTGACAAACACACAAACCCTTTATAAACCACTCATCACTCTAAAATGACTTTAGATACTTAGGTTGCCTTAAGACTAGCGCAGTCCCAGTGGTTCGACTTACCCGTCCAATAGCCCTATTTTACAATGATTCGTGCTATTGCGAAGAGGGTTGATTTATAATTGATTTCGACCGTCAATCACCCGCTTGAAGGCTTATTTTTGAATTTTTAGATAAATCGTGAGCCCGCGTGGAGGCTATTTACTTTACTTTGCATTGTTATCAAAGCATGGGAGAATAGGAACATTGTATGTGGAGGAATTTTGTTGATTGTTGATTGTTGATTTGTTGCGAAGGAGGAGTGCTTGCTTGTTTTGTGGTGATTTGTGTGTCATTTGTAGCCTTGTATAGACCTTGTCCTATCATACATTCTAGGCATTCACATGGAAAGTCTAAAGGGTAATCTTGGCTACTTAGACCCACGTTTCATGCATAACCTACCTCTTAATCAACATGACCCCAGATTCCAAGCTCTAATTCCTCCAATGGTCCTTCGTGATCATTATAATCTTCATACATACCATACACCTACTTGCATTGTGTTGCCTAATTTTGAGGCTAATCAATATGAAATCAAGCCTGAGACCATTCAAATGTATCTACTCTTTTATGGCTTAGATGAAGAGGAACCATATAGGCATCTTAATGAATTTCTGAAACTATGTTCCACCGTGAGGTACATTAATATCCTGGAGGAAGTTCTTAAATTACTCCTCTTCCCTTTCACACTTAAAAACAAAGCAAAGTATTGGTTCAATACTTTAAGGGTAAATTCAATAACATCTTGGGCGCAAATGCAAAATGATTTTTTGAAAAAATTTTACCCCGTAAGTTTGATTAATGTAATGTGTGCTTCAATTAGAGGATTTTCTCAAAGGGAAGGAGAGTTGTTGCATGAGGTGTGGGAGAGATTGAATGACTTGCTAAGAAAGTGTCCACACCATGGTATCCTAAAATGGCAAGTTGTCCAATACTTCTATGAAAGCCTATCCGATATGCAAAAGGACATTGTTGATACCTCATGTGGAGGCTCATATTTTGGGAAACATGAAGATGACATTTGGCACCACTTTGAGAAAATGAGTGAGAATTCTTTGCACAAACATTACATTTCTCGGTTTGATCATCATTCTAAAGAGGAAAGTGAAAAAGTTTTCCAAATTGAAAGTTCAAGGGAAATTGTAGCCGAAGTTAAAACCCTTTCTCAAAAACTTGATCAATTCTTGTTAAGTCAAAGACCGACTACCAATTCATCCCCTCTTCATCATTTTTCTCAATCTTGTGAGCCTTGCATGACATGTTCAAGTGTTCTACATACTACTTCCAATTGTCCCCATGGACATGTGTTTAATGAACATTTTGAACAAGTCAATGCTACATTTGCTCGACCTTATTCAAGTGCATATGTTCCAAAGTGGAATGAGAATCCCAGTCCTTACTTAATCAAAAATTTTCAAAGCAAATACATTCCACCTCATAAGAGGAATGGAGGGTCCCAAGGAATTATTTCTTTTTCTCATCACCAAAGAATGAACCACTTTTCACATCCTCAAATGTATAACTCCTAAGTTGATACTCATTATCCTCATGCATTCTCTAGTAACTCAACCTTTGAAGATAAGGTTTCGGTAGCTTTGGATAGCTTAGAAATGAATACCAACTTGTTGCATTCCCATTCTCAATCAATTTCAAAGCTTGAATCCCAAATCGGGACCATAGCTAATGCATTGAATGCAAGAGAGGTTGGGAAATTACCCAATCAATCCGAGAGGAATCCAAAGCCCCAATTTTGTGTGGAAGCAAACCCTACATCGGGGTATTTTTCCCAAGCTCAAGCGCAAGCCATCACCACTTTGAGAAGTGGCAAGCAAGTGGATAATAGGGTTGAACTACCAAAGGAAGATAGTGAATCGGTGCAACCTAAAGTTATCACCCATCCAATTCCCAATCTCAGTCCTACTTCCTTGAATGAAAGTGTTCCTAACCGGAATTCTCAATCTTCTCCATCATCCTCTCAAATTACCAAGTCTTGTGAGCCAAAAGCTCCATTCCCTTATGCTTTAAAAGAAACTTCACCTTTAGGGAGGCAAGAAGGGAAAACATATGATATGATGGAAGTTTTTAAGCAAGTCAATATCCATCTTCCTCTTTTAGATGCCATTAAGCAAATCCCACCTTATGCAAAATTCTTGAAAGATCTTTGCACACAAAAGAGGAAGAGCAAGGGTCCAAGCCCTAAAAAAGTGTTCCTCACGGAGCAAGTGAGCTCCATTCTTCAACAAAACACTCCACTTAAGTTCAAAAATCCCGGTGCTCCGACCATTTCTTGTGTAATTGGAACACATGAAATTCGTAGAGCTCTTCTTGACTTAGGTGCAAATGTCATCTTGATTCCTTACTCCGTATATGTCTAATTAGGGTTGAATGATTTGAAGCCAACCTCGGTGGTACTTCAAATGGCCAATAGATCCGTCAAAACACCTAAGGGCATGGTAGAGGACATCCTTGTAAAAGTGGATAAATTCTACTTTCCGGTTAATTTTGTAGTTCTTGATACCGAGCCGGTTGCCAATCCTTCCACCCATATCCCAATCATCTTGGGAAGACCATTCCTTGCCACCGCAAATGCAACAATTAATTGTAGATCCGAGATCATGGACCTTTCTTTTGGTAATATGATGGTCAAACTCAATGTTTTCCATGCAAGCCGACATCCCACAGATGAAGAAGAGTGTTGCCTTATTGATGTGTTAGATGAGGTTGTTGAGGAAGCAATTCCAACAATGGTAATGAAACAACCAATTAAGGATAGTCTTTCATCTCTTTTATTCGATGATCCTCTAGCCTCTTGCCTTCTTAAAATGTATGGAAGTTGTGGATTTGATAATGAAAATTCAATGAATGAGGTAAGCAATCTCATGGAATCTGTTGCAAGCTTAGATTTTCCATCTTGGAAAACTAAAATAGAACATCTTCCTCCACTCTCTAGCACTCCACCGGTCTCATCTTTAGTCTCTTCACCAACTCTTGAGCTTAAAACTCTCCCTTCCAATCTCAAGTATGCATTCTTAGGACCAAAAGAAACTCTTCCGGTTATCATTTCTTCAAGTCTTGAAAAGATCAAGAAGATGCTCTCTTAAGTGTGCTTAAAGAAAATAAGGAAGCCATAGGATGGAGTGTGGCGGATCTTAAGGGAATTGACCCTTCTATTTGTATGCATCGCATACTTATGGAAGATGAGTCAAAACCCTTTAGGGACGCCCAAAGGTGACTTAATCCAAACATGAAGGAGGTAGTCAAGAAGGAAGTAGTCAAACTCTTAGATGCCGGAATCATTTATCCAATCTCCGATAGCAAGTGGGTGAGTCCAACTCAAGTAGTTCCTAAAAAATCAGGGATTACGGTGGTTGAGAATGCAAAGGGTGAGGAAATCTCTAAGCGTATCACTAATTCATGGCGTGTATGCATTGATTACCGCAAATTAAATGCCACTACTAGAAAGGATCATTTCCCTTTGCCATTCATTGATCAAATTCTAGAGAGATTGGCTGGGCAACAATATTATTGCTTCCTTGATGGCTATTCGGGGTACAATCAAGTAGCCCTCGACCCATTAGACCAAGAGAAAACCACTTTTACATGTCCATCCGGCACATTTGCTTATAGACGGATGCCTTTTGGTTTGTGCAATGCACCCGCCACATTCCAAAGGTGTATGATGTCAATTTTCTTGGATATGGTGGAAGAGTATCTAGAAGTCTTCATGGATGATTTTTCTGTTTTTGGATCTTCATTTGATGCATGCCTCAAAAACTTAGATCTAATGCTTAAGAGATGTCGTGAAACCAACCTTGTACTTAGCTGGGAAAAGAGCCATTTCATGGTTCAAGAAGGTATTGTTTTGGGTCACGTTGTCTCAAGGAGAGGAATAGAGGTAGATAAAGCGAAGGTCAAGCTTATTTCTGAATTGCCTTCACCTTCAACGGTGAGAGAGGTTCGCTCCTTTCTAGGTCATGCTGGCTTTTACCGCCGTTTTATCAAAGACTTTAGCAAAATTGCTCGACCCTTATGCAATCTTCTTGCCAAGGAAACTTCTTTCATCTTTGATCAAGCATGCCTAGACGCTTTTCATAAATTGCGTGAATTATTGTCATCAGCTCCTATCATGCAACCTCCCAATTGGTCATTATCATTTGAAATCATGTGTGATACTTCTGATTATGCCATGGGGGTAGTTTTGGGACAAAGATTGGGTAAGCTTCCTTGTGCCATATATTATGCAAGTAAAACTTTCTCGGGAGCTCAATTGAATTACTCCACTACCGAGAAGGAATTACTTGCTGTAGTATATGCTCTTGATAAATTTCGTTCCTATCTCTTAGGGTCCAAGGTTATCGTTTATTCTGATCATGCCGCTTTGAGGCATCTATTGACAAAAAAGGAAACAAAACCTAGGCTAATTAGATGGATTTTGCTTCTTCAGGAATTTAATTTTGAAATCAAGGACAAGAAAGGCTCCGAAAATGTGGTTGCCGATCATCTTTCTAGGTTATCGATTGAGCCTTTCCCAGTCTACCGATCTGTGACTCTTTTCCGGATGAACAACTCTTCCAAATTTCTAATGGAAAAATGCCTTGGTTTGCCGACATTGTGAATTATTTGGCAGTAGGCTACCAACTTCTTGGTCGAAGAACGAAAAGAATCGTTTCTTTGCCAATATCCGGAATTACTATTGGGAAGACCCTGTCTTATACCGATATTGTCCGGATCAAATTGTGAGAAGATGCATTCCAGAGAGTGAGATTCCAAGTGTCCTAGTGTTTTGTCACACTCTTGCATGTGGTGGGCATTTTAGTGCAAAGAAGACCGCCTTGAAAGTTCTTCAAAGTGGGCTCTTTTGGCCCACTATTCATAAAGATGCCTACAATTTTTGCAAATCATGCGAGAGATGTCAAAAGATGGGAACAATGTCTAGAAGCGATATGATGCCCTTGACCAATATACTTGTTGTTAAGATCTTTGATATATGGGGCATTGATTTTATGGGTCCATTTCCTATGTCCTATGGTTTTCAATACATTCTTCTTGCCGTTGATTATGTTTCTAAGTGGGTGGAAGCATGTGCTACCAAAACGAATGACCACTCTGTGGTCATTCAATTCATCAAATCCAATATCTTTGCTCGTTTTGGTATGCCAAGGGCTTTAATAAGTGATGGAGGAAAACATTTTTGTAATTAATTCTTGAGGCACTTATGTCTTAAGCACACCGTCACTCATAAGGTAGCCACTCCCTACCATCCTTAAACAAGCGGGCAAGTTAAAGTGTCTAACCGGGAAATTAAGTATATTCTTGAGAAAACGGTTAACACCACCCGAAAGGATTAGTCAAGAAAGCTAAATGATGCTTTGTGGGCTTATCGGACGGCATACAAGACTCCCATTGGCATGTCTCCTTATAGACTTGTATATGGAAAGCCTTGCCATCTTCTGGTTGAGCTAGAGCATAAAGCCTTCTGAGTAGTTAAAAAGCTCAATTTTGACCTTAACAAAGCCTGAGAGAATAGGTTACTCCAATTGAGTGAGTTAGAAGAGTTGACACACGATGCTTATGATAATGCCAAAATCTACAAAGAATGAACCAAAGCCTTTCATGATAAGCATATTGTGAAAAAGTCTTTGGAACCCGATCAAAAAGCTTGGCTTTTCAACTCTAGGCTAACACTCTTTCCTAGGAAATTGAGAACCAAATGGGAAGGCCCTTATGAAATCATCTCCGTTGCACCTCATGGGGTAGTTGAAATCAAAAACTTGAAGAAGGGCAACATTTTCAAAGTTAATGGTCAAAGATTGAAACCTTACATAGAGGGTCAAGTCTTTCAAAGACATTTTGAAACTACACATCTAATTGACCCGGTGTATAAGCACATAGAAGATTGCATTGACAAGGAACCAAGAGTCCCTTTTGAGCTTAAACCAACAAGTTCTTCAAAGAACCATTTGTTTGGAAAAGTTCAAAGAACCATTCATCACCCCAATAAGGAGGGGATGCATAACAAGATCTTTGATCCGAGCTAAAAGAGTCCAACGTCTTGCTAGAGACGTTAAAGACTAGCAAAGGCATTCGTAGGGTGTCAAAACCCTATTCCTCCCTCATTTCTATCTTTTATTTCCTTTCATGCAAAGTCTAGATACTTGTTTTTGGTTTTCATATGCATTTCAAGGAACTTTGGTGAGGATTGCATAAGCTTTCATGTCATTATTGAGCATTCTGCAAAGTTCGATCGATCTCAAACTTGAGTTCGATCGATCGAACTCTTTTCTGCATCCAACACTTAGAAAATTTTTCATCCTGTAGAAACCTGCATCCAAATCACCTCTCTGTCCCATCATTCGAACCAACTCCAAGATCGATCAAGAGACCTTTGATCGATCCAACTTTCAAGTTCGATCGATCTCATGACTCAACACTTAGAAAAATTTTGAGCGTACATCAACCTGCATATTTTAGCTCTCTGTCTGATCGTTCGAAAAATTCCAAGATCGATCTGAAAGTTCTTCGATCAATCCAACTTACCAGTTCGATCGATCTCATGTTCCAACACTTAGCCAAATTTTTTTAAAAAAAACCTGCATATTTTTTGCTCTCTGTCTGATCGATCGAACTCTTGTTCTGATCAATCTCAATTCTCCATTTCCTTGTTTGACTTTGTTTTGACTTTTCAATTTCCAAAAATCCAAAAATATTTTCATTTTTATTTGTATTTTATTTTCTTGTTTATTCAAAAAAAAAAAAATGGGTTTTCAATGTAGCATTCCGTCTTGTTAGAGACGTTAAACTTAGCACCCACATGACACATTGTGTCATTTATCTCTTGTTTCATACATGTTCATTTTCATTTTTATTTCTTTATTTCTTTGCATTTTGTTTCATTGTACATACTTTTCTAAAAAAATAAAAAATAATAATAATAATAATAATAAATTGCATCCCTTATTTCCTTGCATTTTCATTCCTTGCATGTTTATTTGTTTTCTTTTTGTGTGTGTGTACATACTTGTTATGTCATAAAAAAATAAAAAATAAAAATAAAAAGCAGTTTCGATCGATCTAAAATTCTAGTTCGATCGATCGAACTCTTGTGCGACAGTTTTAAATAGAGGATAAGATCCCATTGTCCCCCATTTCTAAACCCTAGTTCCTACGTCACCGTATCCTCGCCCATCTCCTCCATCTCCGGCGAGATCTCCATAGTGAGCCAGGTGTCGATCTCTCCCAACTCAGATCTTCTTCCTCTTCACATTTCATTTCATCTCTCCTTTCTTTGCCTCAAGGTAAGATCCAACACCTTATTATTGATTTCACACCATAATTTGTTAACAGTATGCTTTGAATGTTTGATCCACTCCCATATTCATGATGGTTGTTGGCCATGGATGAAGTTTCAAGCTTTTCATGTTTATATGTCCATTTTCATCTTTATGCCATATCCATTGTAATGAGTTGTTTTGATTTTTGGGAGTCAACTAGGCTACAAATCAAAATAACCTCCATCTAATCATTTCCCACTTCTCACCTTTTGGGAGAAGTCCTCACTTTTTTATTACTTTTGCAACTTTTTCTTTTTTCTTTTTCTTTTTTTGTTTTTGAATAAAGTTCAATTATTAACCTAGAGTTTAGGCCCTCCACCTTTCGGCGCGAGAAATTCAGTGCTTGATGAGGCTAGAATCTCGACTACTCAATGAAAAGGGATTGTTATCCACCTTTATCAAGAACAAAAGCTTTCAATGCAGTACTAGTCCAATTGGGATATAACCAATTCAATAATCAACAAAGCATGTACCTCACAAATGAATGCTAGTGTGCGCCTGTGCTAGTGTAGAATCCTAGAGTGAGTCTCAAAACAATCACAAAATCAGGATGATGTGGACCACTAATGCAAGTAAGATATCAATCTTTCGAAAAATTTACTCCTAAATGGCATCCACAAGGCATACAAGGAGTATCGGACTCTTAAGTCAAGCAATTTTTAAAATTTAAGCAATATTGTCCTCAAAAGATCAAAATCATAGCTAGTTATGGACCAATCATAGAAAATCCCTCAAATACACAAGTCATGCTTAAAATTTTGAATTGAAAGCAAATACTGCAATTAACACCATTACCCCCAAACTTAAATGGCACAATGTCCTCAATGTGCAAAGAGAACAAAAGAAAGTATATACCAGTGCAGCTAAGACAAAGAGTGGCCGGGATACAAGTATCCAAAATGGGTTGTATAACCCCCCCCCCCCAAACTCGAGATTAACTGTAGTCCTGAAAAGATGGCACTTGGATAAAACTCATCAAATAACAAAAGGGATAATAACAGTGCGCAGTGGACATGCAAGTATAAATGGGATAAGAAATGAACTAAGGAGAGAGGAAAAATGATGGTCCTGAAAAATTTTGGGCAGCACTCTCTCACTAAAATCACTGGAATGCACCTGATAAATGGAGTCAATCACAGACAGCTATATCAATATAAAATCCAGACATCCAAAAATATTATGCATAAAAAGAAATAATGTACAGCACATCACAGTATCAGGGCCAATAGACTGGCCGCAAAAATATCAAAACAGTAGCAATGTAACAATAATATACATATATATAAATGAAAGTAGAGAGATAGAGAGATCAAGCAAAGGAGGTCAGGCGAGTAGGGCGTGATCCCCGAATCTCTCTGGATATATCTCACAGCGCAGCCATGACATCTGAGCGCGGAGAGATGCCACATCAATACTGATGGAGACCACATCGGATCGAAGAGAGACAACGGCGTCCTCCAAGGTTTGTATACACTCTCCTAGGTCGGGTGTTTGTGCTGGATTGTCAGGTATGACTGGGTCAGGAGAAGGATGTTCATCCTGACTAGGCCCCGGGACATGTAATGGCGACCCTGCCTGAGAGTGATGTGGTGACTCCTGTGCTGGCTCTCGTTCTAGATCAATATCCATATGCATGTCCACAGCCACCGGTGGGTTTGCTAGATCATGCTCTGTTGGCACTGCTGCTGCTACTGCAGCCTCTATCTCTGCAAGTTCCGCCTCCTCAGCTGCGAAGGTAACATCATCCTCCAGGCTCTTAATAAGAGCATTGTAGCTCTTTTTCCAGTCCTTCTTGATGAAGCTACAAGCCCCTGTCTCAAGACTTTCCTGTGAATAGAAAAGGAAGCATTGGTCCTGCAGGATCTGGGTAATAAGATGAGCGAATGGAAGGTACTTAGCCCGTTTGGGCTTCGCCTTGCTGATGTAGTCTGTATAGAGCTTCATCATGACACTCCAGTAGAGTGCTGGAAAAGATACCCAGTGGCCTGTATAGAATACGTATAAAGCAGCCAAGAAGTTTGAACGCCTCTAGATCTTATGGCCCGCCATAAATACATTTTGGTACAAGACCGAATCGTAGAACCAAAGATTATCAGGCAAATAAGTCCGTGTGGTGAATGTCTTGCCAGCTGCATAGTGGCCTGTCAGTGCAATGGCCATATCTACATCAGAAGGCCTCCTCAAGATAGGATAATGAAGGTCAGGAGGGTAGACATGAGGGCATCGAGAAGCTCCGGCTAATGTGTCAACTGTGATCCAGATGGGGTAGCTATCAATGGTGGTCTGCAGCTTTAATAGATTACCCGGGGCCAGCCGGAGGTTCCGGAAGAACTACCGAACTAGCTGCGGGAAGATAGGATAAGTAACTGGCACTAAAATGGCTGAAATGTCACGCCGCTCGATGTTGTCAAAGGTTGCCCGAGTCAAGACTGACCGAGAGAAGAAGGTAATGTAAAACACCGACTCATGCGCCACCTAAAGGCATGAGTATCGCGGGAGAGGTCTATTTTCATCCTGGCAATGTTATGCCGGTGGTGGCAAAAGAGAAGGTACATGCTCAGCCTCATCTGAATGGGATGAAGATGCAGTAACTGAAGACTGTAGTCTAGAATCAGTTGATGAGGACTAAGCTGGAGCTGGCTCAGGATACCCCTCTAACTGCTCAGGCTACTCAGCCTGATCAACCTACTCAACATGCTCAGCATGCTCCACATGCTCTAAAGATGGATGTAGAACTAGATCCTGAGTATGTGAAGGTCCTGCCTAGTCCTCTATATGCTGTCATACACTCCTCAGATACTGTCGACGAGCAACTGTCTTAACCTGTGCCATAGCCGGCAAAAGAACGAAACACTTGTAAAGTCAGCAATCAGATAATAAAGAATTAAAACACAATATATAGAAACATGTATGTCAAATAAGATAGATAACTCAGAATAATTGACATGAATCTATGCAAGCGATGATGCAGCCAAATAAATAGTGACTAAGTGAAGCATGCTAAACAGTGTAAGTATGGAATGCATCCAATATGGAAAACACAGGCATTGGGCATCAAGAAACTAGCATGAACACTATAGATGGTGTGTGAAGTGTACATATGCAAATTTGTGAAGTTTGATCGATCAGGGAAAATATGAGATCGATCTCTCTCAGATCGATCCGGACTAAGTTCGATCGATCTTTCTCAGATCGATATGAGAAAACTTCGATCGATCGAACTGCTGTGGAAAATTTGAGAAGTCATAAATTTGTGACGTGGATGACACGGGGGGTACCCAAGCAAGCTTGTGGGTCCCCCTGCATAACAACACATTATTGATCACTTATATAGGCACGTAACCCCCAAAATCAAATCAAAATCAAAATATATATACAAAAATATATATACATATATAAACATGTGTTCAAAGCTCATATATGGCAAGAAATCAATCATTGAAACTTAGATCTAGCATGGAAAGCATCTAAAACATGAAGATTGAAACTTAAAATCCAAAAATACAACTCACTTACCAAAACTCAATGAGAGAAGTGGTCCGAGAGAGAGAGATGAGATCTAAGATGGGAGATGAAGTTTCAAAGCTTGTGGAAGGTCGCCGGAGGCTCGTTAGAGGTTGGGAAGGTGGGTTGCAGCGGTGGGAGGCAATGAGGGTCTAGATTGATGGCTAAATCGATCAAATGACCCTAGGGTTTCTATTTTTAAAAACTGCCTCCGACATGTTCGATCGATCTGGGAATATCTTCGATTGATCGAACATAGACCGATCTGAAAAGAACTCAGATCGATCTAACCTTGTAAAACATATTTTTGGAATTTTTTTAAAAAAAATTTTAAATATTTAAAAATTCAAAATTCAATTTTTTTTTTTTTTTTTTTTTTTTTTTTTTTTTTTTGGATTTTTGGAAAAATAAAATAAAAATCTTTTTGGAGTTTTTTTTTTTTTTTTTTGAAAATAAGAATAAAATAAAAAATCAAAATACAGTCAAAGTCAACAAAGGGACACAGATCGATCAATCCAAGATCGATCTGGAAGATGCTTCGATCGATCGAATAAGTGAAAGCCTGCAGACAAGTTCGAATGATCAGATAGAGAGCTGTTTTATGCAAGGTTCAAAAAATTTCTAAGTGTTAGAATTGAAGATTGATCCAAGAAGAATTTGGATCGATCTTGGAATTTCAGATCGATCACAAAACATTTCGCACAATGGGACAGAGAGGTGAAATATGCAGGCTTGATGCAGGAATGAAGTTCGATCGATCGAATCTATTTTGAGATCGATCGAACATACATAAGATGCCTGTTTCGGAACTGAAAGTGCAGATATTTTCAACCAAAATCCCCAACAATGCGTATGAACCCAGAATATATCTAGACGACGCAAGAAATTAAAGGTAAAAATATAAATGAGGGAAGAATAGGGTTGTAAACCCTACAAAACATTTGCTAATCTTTAACATCTCTAGCAAGACGCTGGCCTCTTTTAGCCCAGATCAAATATCTTGTTATGCATCCCTCCTTGGCAGGGTGAAAAACACTTTGAACCCTATTCAACAAATGGTTTTTTAAGGAACTTGTTAGATTTGGATCAAAAGACACTGATGGTCCTTGGTCAAAACAACTCTTGGGCTTCCATGCCCTTTCAAACTTTGCTTTTGAAACTACAATTCTTGAATTCAAGTTTAAAGATGAACTCTTAGAACTTCCAAGCGAAAACTCATGTTTTTCAAGTTCATTGTCAATGCACTTTTCTACAACACACACTTCTTAATGCTTGTCTATGGAATTCAGGGTCGGATTAAAGATGTTCAACTTCACTTTCATGTAATGAGATTTTCATTTTCCCCATCCTACAATTGATGTTGGCATTTGCGCTTTCAAAGAAGGGACGGCCAAGGATAACAAGAATTTGGCTCTTGGGGTTCAGAACCTGTTCCGTGTCTATAACAACGAAATCAACGGGGAAGAAGAACTTATTAATCTTAATCAAAACATCCTCAATGATACCCCGGGGCTTTTTAATGGATCGGCCAGCAAGTTGCAAAACTACCGACGCCGGTTTCAAGTCTCCTAAGCCCAATTTGACATATACCGAATATGGAAGAAGGTTGACACTTGCTCTTGAGTCTAGAAGAGCCCGATTAATGACATGATCACCAATGATGCAAGAAGTAGTAGGTGAACTGGGGTCCTTAAACTTTGGGAGTGTGTTATGTTGCAAAATGGAGCTCACTTGCTCGGTTAAGACCATTTTTCTTGGTGTTTGGCTTTTGTTCTTCCTCTTTTGGGTGCAAAGATCTTTCAAAAATTTGGCATAAGCCAGAATTTGCTTAATTGCATCCAAAAGTGGAAGATTAATCTTCACTTGCCTAAACATTTCAATGATTTTATTAATCTTGGTCTTTTGTTTGTCAAGAGAAATGGATCCTTTCAAGGCATCCGAAAATGGAGCTTTAGACTCAAAAGCTTTTTCAGAATTTTTCTTTGAAGAATTTTTAACACAAGAATTTTTCAAACTATCACAAGAATTTTTCAAATCATCTTTCAAAACTTTGTTCAAATCATTTTCCATTACTTTTTCAACAAAGGGGTCATGCACATGCAATGAAGGAGGAATAGGATGTGAAACGGGACGGGTGTCAGCTTTTGATTGCACCGGTTCACTCTCTTCATTGGACATACTCACTTGGTTATACACAATTCTCCCACTTTTCAAGGTTGTCACCGCATTGACATGTTCGATTGTGTGACCTTTCGATGAAGAATGAGTCTCCACAACACATTGTTGCTTTGGTGGTGCATTCAAAGGCATCTTCCCTTTTTCTCTAGCATTCAAAGTACTAGCTATTTACCTGACTTGGGTTTCTAGCTTAGCAATGGATTGGAAATGGGAATTAAGCAATTGAGTGTTCGCCTCTAGAGTGCTTAGAGTGGTCAACACTTTCTCCTCAAAAGCGGAACTCCTAGAATTTCCTTGAGAATATGATGACTGGTTAGGAAAATGAGAATTAGAGAATTGATTTTCATGTGATGATTGAAAAGAAGATCTAAAACCTTGGGAACCTTGGCCTTGCATTGGAGGTGGAACATACTTGTTTTGAAAACCACCTTAGGGAGGGTTTGAGCCTCCCCCTTGGCTTTTCCAAGAGAAGTTTGGATGGTTCCTCCAACTTAAATTGTAATGAGTGCCATAGCGATTATTCTCTTGGTTGACAAATGTAGCATTGACTTGCTCATAGTTTTCATTTGGCACATGTCCATGGGGACAATTGGAAGTAGAATGTAAAACACTTGAACAAGTCATGCAAGATTCATTGGATGCACGATAATAAACATGATTAGGGGAGGAAGACATTTGATTCGCTGAAGTTTGGTTAATAAAAAATTGATCAAACCTTTAAGATAAGGATTTCATCTCGGCAGCTATGTCATTGGAATTGTCAACTTGATATAAGCCAACATTATTCCTTCCACCTAGATTTCTACCATTTTTAGAAGATAAGGATCTATGCATTAAATTTTCACTCATACTTTTATACAATTGACATACATCATCCTCATGCTTATCAATGTAAAACCCACCCATAGATGCATCAACCATACCCTTATGACTATCCGGTAAACTTTCAAAGAAATATTGGACTAGTTGCCACTTAGGTATGTCATGATGTAGGCGCTTCCTAAGCAAGTCATTAAACCTTTCCCATGCCTCATGAAACATTTCCCCATCCCCTTGAGAAAATTCACGAAAGGAAGTCCTCATGGCATTGGTCTTTGAAACCGGGTAGTACTTCTTCAAGAACTCTTATTGCATTTCTGCCCAAGAAGTTATCGAAAAAGGCCTAAGATTGTTAAACCAATATTTTGCCTTGTCCTTAAGGGTGAAAGGAAAAAGTTTGAGTCTTAACACTTCTTCTAGCATGTCCGTGTATTTCACGGTGGAACACACTTTAAGAAACTCATCCAAATGCTTATAAGGTTCTTCACTTGGAAGTCCATGATAGTTAAGAAGCATTTGAATGGTTTGTAGTTTAATCTCATAGTGATGTGCTCTAAATGGGGGCAATTGAATACAAGTGGGTGCATTGTATTCAGTAGACACATAATGGTCTCTTAAAGCAATGGAAGGATTTACAACCGGCGGCGCTACTCGAACACCTTGATTACCTTGCATAATGGAAGGTTGTGGAGTAAAAATTGGCCGAGGCATTCCCAATGGAACTTGGCATTGTTGTTGTGGTAAAATGAATGGTCTAGGCATGCCTAATGATACTTGAATATTTTTATGATACACATTAGGGTGAAGGATGCCTTGTTGGTCTATGTGACCAAGGTCCTCCACATGGTCGTCATTCAATTCCTCCATTGGTAAAATGGACTGATGAGAACTACCTCTTCCCCTAGGATTACGAACAACCGATTCAAGATGTAAATTAGGAGGGACAAGAGTAGGATTTAATGACCTACGACCATGCATACACTAGCTAAACAAATAACAATCACTTCGCCCCCATGAAAAATCAATCAACAAATCTCCACATACAATGATCCCATACTCCCATACTTGAACAACATGCAAAGAAAAGTAAATTGCCTCCACGCAGGCTCACGATTTATCTAAGAATTAAAAAACTTGCCACCACGCGGGCGGACAATTTAACTAGAGATTGAGTTAGAAAGATCTCACAAAGGGTCCTTAAGCAACTTCAATTTATTTTTAATTTTCAAGCCTTACTATGCTTTGCAATTTTTTTAGATTTTAGCTTCTTTTTACTTTTGCTTAGCCTCACTTGGCTTCCTTGCTTTCAATTCTCTTTTGCTTAACTTACTTGCTCAATTCACCTAATCAAATAAAAATAAATACAATAAGTAACAAAAATAAAATAAAGTAAAGACACGATCAAAAGAGTACTAATTCCTACTTGTTTCCAAAACACAGCGTTGCCAATTCAATCCCCGGCAACGGCACCAAAAACTTGGTGTAGTCATCGCACCAACGTTTAAAGATGTGCAAAATAGTGTGGCCAAGTTTTAAATTTATAAATGCCACTACTACCTCTAACTAAAAATATAACTAGGGTAAGTAGGGATCATCCCAAGGGATTTTAGGCACTAGCAATGGAAACAATGTATAGGGTTAGTAGGTCTAGTGATCAAGAGATAGTGTGTTTAGTTGATTAGACTACAAACTAAACTAAACAAGTTCAATGTAAAATAAGCAATTTAAATGAAATTTAGAGAAAACAAGAGAGTGAGGTCTTGGGGTCTAGAGGTCAACACTAAACATCACCATTCTAGACATTAATGTATAATTAATGATGGGAAACATGTGTTGCAATTTGAGAGTGTGTGATTGATTGTTTCAACAAGCATGGATGACCAATTAAGCATATACTATCTAAGCAACCTAGTGAATAACACAATACATTAAACTAAGCCATTAATCCTTCCTTGACGCTCACAATCCAAACACATCACATGGTTAGAGAATAATACTACTTGTATTTATAAGCATAGAACATCAAACAACAAGCATGAATTGTCCTCTCATCTAACCACTAAGGCAACTACACTACAACTAAGTTAAGGGCACGAAAATTAAACTAAGGGAGAGGTACAATCCATCAAGACATGATTATGAACCATCAGATAAACAACAATAGTATTCTATTAAACACTATGCCTTGACAATCTCTAGATCCATAGCATCAACACACATAGACATGCATCAATAATACAAAAACGAGAGATAAACACATGAACATCTATTCTAACATACATAGACATATGGATATAATGAAATGATCAATTGGAAGTATTAAAGCACACAAATCATTGAATAAATAAGATTCATACATAAAATAAATGTCAAGACAAAATTACAACACAAATCCCCTCAAAATACAAAGCATTAGAGTCTAGAAAGCATGCTTAGGGCTAACTTTAGCCCCAAGAAGATGTTTAGCCACTCATTGAAATAGTCATCCAACCCTCAAGGGCTATCTTCATGGTAGGAATGACCTCTTTCTTGATGCAAACCCTAGAAGAATGGAAGAACTCCCAAAGATGTGTTTCTAGCCTCTCCTCCTCTCTTTTCTTCCTCTCTAAGAATGTTTTTCTATGTATATGCGTAAGCATATGTGATGATAAATATGTAAAAAGTAGCTCAAAATCCTTATATAGGTAGGTCAAGTGTCACACCCAATGGTCTGGATTCGTGCACTAAGGTCCTTCCAATGATTGCACTATGAGCCAACTTTTAATGAGCTGGAACTTTTTTTTTTTCGCACTTGAGAGGGTTCGATCGATCGAACTATGTAGAGATCGATCGAACTGAGGTGAGATCCATCGAATGCTACAGAGATCGATCCATCCTTGGCGGTGCCGTTTTGAATAAAGACAAATCTCTGAGATATTTTGGGATATTTTGGGAAAGAGACAAAGTGGTAGGTGGGGTGGTAGGTGTGGATAAGATCGAATATTTTCGATCGATCAAAGAGAAGTTGGATCGATTGAACATGGTGGATTCTTTTGGATAAGAACAAAGGCTTGGATCCATCTTGATGTGTCCAGATCGATGTTGCTTCGATCGATCGAAGGATTTTTTAGATCAATCGAACATGCTGATTTTCACACTTTGCTTCATTCTACTTCCACTTTGCTCCTTTCTTCCATCTAGCTTAAGTTAGCTTATATAATACTCTTATTTGGCTAAATTAACTTATTTTTGGGATAAGTGCCTGAAAAGGGCAATAACCTGAAATTAGTCTAAAATGGAAAAGTAAGATAGATAAAGGTCCTAGAATACCCTCGCTTAAGGGATTTAATTGCGCACTTTTCAGCGCTCATCAGTTATTAAATGTGATACCCCTCGATTCTAGAGCCACAGGTGATCAAGTCCGAGCACAGATCCGAGGGATACCAAATAATTAAAGAACAAAAATAAAATCCAAAGCTAAAATATGAAAGGAAATCTTACGTAGTCGGAGGAGTGAGTAACTGTTTCTGCTCAGTACGAACAAGCTCTAAGCCTGAAACTGATGAACACCTAAAAAATAAGAGTGGGTTAAGTGCACGAGCAAGTTCTATTCTACTACAATCCAAACAGACACCCGATACGCATGTACATCCTAAACAACTCAACAATAACTACATAATCCATAAATATATATATCCATACTAAGGGACTCTCACTGTACTACTAGGCGATCTCAACCTGACTAGTAGGCATCATGCAAAATGCACTTGAGGTGGGCATGAGTACCTAGACCTAACAGGGTACACCACAACTGTCATATCTATTTATGCATCCCACTGCATATACGCTTCCTAACCGTCGATCCTTAGACTCAAGCTCATATCGAGGTAACATAATTTTATATTTAAAATCCATCCAAACCAAAGTAGTGCCGCTCAACTCTTCGTTGCCTTGACACGATGGTGGTTGCCGTCGCGTTGCACCAAAAGTTCGCAAAAAGATGAACTAAGAGTGTGAGTGTGCCATGTGGCCAAGTTTTAAATTTATAAAAGCCACTTCTACCTCTAACTAAAAATATAGCTAGGGTGAGTAGGGATTGTGGGTGCCTTTGTAATGGAAACAATATATAGGGTTAATAGGTCGAGTAATCAAAGATTGGTTGGATTAATTGATTAAGTTATTATGCAAATGAAATTAAAGTAAACAAAATTCAATGATTAATAAAATAGAGAAAGATGTAGAGGGGATGAGGACTTGGGGTACTAGAGCTCACCACTAAGCTTGACTTCACTAGACACTAGCAATTGTATATTAATGGTGAGATTGACTTGTAACTTGTGTATGTGTGTGACATTAATTGAAACTAGGCATGGATGGCAAATAAGCATAGATTGTCAACCCAAATCAAATGGAAAGCACAACCTATGAAATGAGACCAAAATCCATTCAATGAAACCATAATTTATGCACACACAACTATCTAGAAACATACACCTAATGCATTCATAAGTATGGAACACCAAGGAACAAGAGTAGATTATCCACCTATCTATGAATTTAAAGCAACTACACTACTTCTACACTAAAGACAAGAAATTAAACTAAGTAAGCTAAAGGATTGGTACAATCCATCAAGAAACAAGTGTGAACCATCAAATAAATTACAAGAGTATTCAATTAAGTTCTATGTTTTGACCATCTCTAGATTAACTTCATCCATACACATAGACATGCATTAGCTCCGCTAAATCTAGAGAAAAGCACATAAATCATCCATTCTAGCATACATAGACATATGGTTAAAAATAGATAATCAATTGAAAGCATTAATCCATACACATCAAGTAGAAACCACAAGATATTTATATAAATCCAAGATCAAAACATTTGTTACAAATGAATCCCCAAAAATATACAAAGAACTAAGTCTTAGAAGTAAACTTAGGGGCTACTCTAGTCCCAAGTAGATGTCTAGCCACTCATTAAAGTAGTCATCCAACCCTTAAGGGCTACCTCCATGGTAGGAATGACATCCTTCTTGTTGGAAACCCTAGAAGAATGGAAGAACTCCCAAAATGTGTAAAGCTCTCTAATCTCTAGCTTCCTCTTCAAGATATGAGATATGATGAATTATGAATAACATATGCTCTAAAAGTGGCTTTTAATACTTATATAGGTAGGTCAAATGTCACACCAATGGTCTAGATTCGTGCATCAAGGTCCCACCAATGATTGCACCATGAGCCAACTTTTAATAAGCTGGAATTTGTCTTTTTTCAGACTTGAGGAAGTTCGATCGATCGAACTGTGTTGAGATCGATCGAACTTGGCTGAGATCCATCGAATGCTGCAGAGATTGATCATCCTTGGCGGTGCCTTTTTGAATAAAGACAAATCTCTGAGATATTTTAGAATATTTTTGGGAAGAAGACAAAAGTGGGTGTTTGGTGTGGATAAGATTGAATCATTTTGATCGACCTGGGAAATGTTGGATCGATCAAACTTGTTGGATTCTTTTGGATAAAGACAAAGGCTTGGATCCATCTTGAACTGTTTAGATCGATGAACTTTTGATCGATCGAAGAAATGCTGAGATCGATCGAACATGCTGAATTTCCACACTTTGCTTCATTTTGCTCCCACTTTGCTCCTTTTCTTCCATTCAGCTTGAGTTAACTTCTTTAATGCTCTTATTTGGTTTAATTGACTTATTTTTGGGATAAGCAAATGAAAAGGGCAATAACACGAAATTAGAATAAAACGGGGAAATAAGATAGATAAAGGTCCTAGAATGCTCAAGCTTGAGGGGTTTAAACGCGCACTTTTCAGTGCTCGTCACACCCCAAAACTTAAATATTGCTAGTCCCTAGCAATTAACTACAAAGTAAAGGAATTAAATGAACAACTATACAACTATGATCTAGAAAGCAATAAATGGATAACGCCACTTTCGTAAGGAACACGATTGCATTCAGCATATGCAACAAGCCTTTTAAACCCCTAGGTTACCCCTAGTAGATGAGTGAAGTCTCGTGAGGGTTTCCAGAAATGATACCCACAAACATTAAGCTCATTCTCACAAAAGAGGTATCAATATTGCAAACAAGCATTGGGAGAAAACTACCTCAAGTATGCAATTTTTCAACCATTTCCAAGCAATCTCCCAAAATCTCAACATCAAGCAAGCAAGTATGGTCCTCTACACATCAAGACAATGATCATGTAAATTAAAACAACTCTAGAATCCTTTTTAAATGGACCGGCATCAAATATGTTGTTATCTTAGCCAACTAAAGAAATGATCACATCATTACCCTCAAACTAGCACACAAATCTAGTATCGATCATCAAGACAAAAAGTGGAACTTTTATTAAAGCTTTATTTGTTCTAGGTATGCTTATTCTTTTCACTTAATTATTTTTTTATTATTATTATATTTTTTTATCCTAGTGGATCAAAGATGGAAGCATAGTGCAATGTGTTAATCTATTAAGCTTTCTACCGATCTATGAGGTCGAGCGTTAGGTCAATGACTCTCAAACCGGACGGTTTTAGGGCACTAGGTGTTCAAACACCCCTAAGGACTTACAAGCTCAAATCAACTAGGCTACAAATCAAAACGACCTTCATCTAATCATTTCCCACTTCTCACCATTTGGGAGAAGTCCTCACTTTTTTATTGTTTTTGCAACCTTTTTTTTTTTTTTCCCCTTTAATCAAGTTCAATTATTAACCTAGAGTTTGGGCCCTCTACCTTTCGGCGCAAGAAATTCAGTGCTTAATGAGGCTAGAATTCCGGCTACTCAATGAAAAGGGTTTGTTATCCACTTTTATCAAGAATGAAAGTTTTCAATGCACTACTAGCCCAATTGGGATATAATCAATTCAATAATCAACAAAGCATGTACCCCACAAATAAATGCTAGTGTGCGCCTATGCTAGTGTAAAATCCTAGATTGAATCTCAAAATAATCACAAGATCAGGATGATGTGGACCACAAGTGCAAGCAAGATATCAATCATTTAAAAAATTTACTCCTAAATGGCATCCACAAGGCATATAAGGAGTATTGGACTCTCAAGTCAAGCAATATTTAAATTTTAAGCAATATAGTCCTCAGAAGATCAAAATCATAGCTAGTTATGGACCAATCATAGAAAATTCCTCAAATACATAAGTCATGCTCAAAATTTTGAATTGAACGCAAATACTGTAAACAATACCCATTACCCCCAAACTTAATGGCACAGTGTCCTCGATGTGCAAAGAGAACAAAGGAAAGAGTATACCAGTGCAACTATGGCAAGGAATGGCCGGGACAGAAATATCCAAAGTGGGAGGTATAACCCCCCCAAACTTGGGATTAACTGTGGTCCTGAAAAGATGGCATTGGGAGAAAAGCTAATCAAATAACAAAGGGGATAATAATGGTGCACAGTGGACATGCAAGTGTAAATGAGATAATAAATGAACTAAGGAAAGAGGAAAAGGGTGGTCCTAAAAAATTCGGGTAGCACTCTCTCACTGAAGTCATTGGGATGCACCAGAGTCAGTCACCGAAAGATATATCAATAGAAGAATATTACATCCAAAAGATCATGCATAAAATAGGAAAATAAAAACAGTATATGGTACATCACAGTAATAAGGCTGACAGACTGGCCACAACAATATCACAACAGTATCAAAAAAGTAGTAATGTATCACAGATATAATGGAATAATGAAAAAGAGGAATAGAGATCAGGCAGATGAGGTAGGGCGAGTGGAGCGTGATCCCCTGATATCTCTAGATATGCCCTGCAGCGCAGCTAAGACATCAAAGCGGAGAGTAGTCACGTCCGTACTAAGAGATGCCATATCTGACTGAAGAGAAACAACTGCGTCCTCCAAGGTCTAGATACGCTCTCCTAGGCCAGGTGTCTAAACTGGAGCCTCAGGCATGACTGGATCATGAAACTGTGGTACATCCTGAGCCTGCTCCAGAGAATGAACTGTCGACCTTGCTGAAGAATGATGCGGTAACTCCTCTGCTAGAGGCTTTCGCTCTAAGTTTATATCCATATGTACTGCAGCCATCAATTCGTCTGCTAGATCGTCTGCTGCTACTGCTGCGGCTGCTACTGCCATCTCCTCCTCCTTAAGCTCCTCAGCTGCTAGAACAGCGTCCTCCACCAAACTCTTGATAATAACATTGTAGCTCTTACTCCAATCCTTCTTGCCATAGTGGCAAGCTCTTGTCTTTGGATGTTCATCTGGATAGAAAGGATAGCGCTGATCTCGGAGGATCTAAGTGATAAGATGGCCAAATGGGAGGAAAGTGGGCCGCCTGGGCTTGGCCTTGCTAATGTAAGTCGAATATAATCTCATCATGACACTCTAGTAGAGTACCGGCATAGATACCCAGTGGCCTGTATAGAATGCATATAAAGTAACCAAAAAGTCTGAACGCCTCTGGATCTTACGGCCAAATGGGAGGAAAGTGGCCAAACATAAATATGTTTCGGAATAGTACCGAATCATAGAACCAAAGGTCATCAGGCAGATAAGTCCGGGTAGCAAAGGTCTCGCCAGCTACGTAGTGGCCAATCAGTGCCACGGCTATGTCTGCGTAAGAAGGCCTCTACTCCAAGATAGGATAATGAACATCAGGAGGGCAGACATGCGGGTATCGAGAATGTAATGACCCGATCATTTCCTTTCCTTTTTCCGTCTCTTAGATTTTCACGAATATTTTTTTTTTTCCGTTAATCTTTTCCTTTCTGAGTTCAGTTTCTCATCACTTAGTGTCATCTTGAGTGCTCGGGGATGGTTTTCGAGACTCTTTTCTTTGGATTGACAGCTTCTTTTGAGAACTGAGTCATTTCCATGTTTTCATTTTTCGGACACTATTCACTTTTTCGTCATTTTCCTTATTTTGTCTTTTCCCCGTTTGTCACTTTGTTGGCATAACCTCACTTTTTGTGTTCGGAGTTGGTTTTTGACTTCATGTATCTTCATTCTAAGTGGTTTCTATGAAATACGTATCTTTACTTTTACAGAAAAGTACTCTGGTTGCTCTCGGTGTCCATAGGGGTAGGGATGCACAATTTTTCAGAAACATTTCCATTTCTTGGGGTATTTTTCGTAAATATCTTTTGAAGATATTTTATTTTAGGGGTTTTTAAGAAAATATTTTTGGATGATATTTTCATTTTGGGCTATTAGTGCTGCTTTCACTTTTTGGAAGGGCCATTGTGTAATTAATGAAAATTATTGCTAAATATCTTGTTTTGAGCCTGTATCCTCATATGAGATTCATTTTCACTTTTCGTCGAGTCGGGTGCTCATGGAATTCCCTTTTGGTTGTTTTTCTCCAGTTTCAGGGTTTTTGAACCCGGTTTGCGCCGAACTTGTTTGGTGCATATCTTTCTGCTCGGGACTTGGTTTTCGATACCATTTTTTTCGTTGTTCATATTTTCTCATTCTGCTTCTTTTTTAGTCATGGAGTTTTGTTGTTTGAGTGCGTCTGCTCAAATTTCACTTTTCCGGACCCGGCGGAGCCCGTTCGGGACACTTTTAGGGTTTTTCTATAAATAGGAGGTCTTAAGAAGAAAAATCAGATTTTTCTCTCTCTTTCCTCTCTCTTGGCCGGCAGCCATGGCAGCCAAGGGGCTGCCACCCTCCTCTTTTCTTTTTCGGCCACTTCCCTTAGGTAAAAAGGTGTAGTGCCTTAGTGTTTTATGCTCTCCTCGCCGTGCTCTACCTTTCCCCCTTATTAGAATCCGTTTTTGGCGATTTCTTAAGTTCAGGTTTGAGGTCAAGTTGTGATTTTGATGGGGCTTCCTTGGTATTCTTATTCACCATGTTTTCCCCGACAAAACCTAGAAGTTTCGTCAGATTCGGAGCGATTTTATCTTGGTGGGGATTTGAGATTTCATCTCAAATGGAGGTAGGGGGTGTTATAATTTCATATTTTTGTTGTCTTGCATGTTTTTGATGCTTATATAACTTGTTTGCATACTTTTGTTAAGAATCTAGAATTTAATTTAATTATTTTCTATGGTTAAGATTTAATTCTTATGATAGTATTCAACTTAGAATTAAATTATGGCATGCTAGGAAATTAAGTTTTGATGTGTTTGTTAACATATATTAAATTGGGATTATTTGAATAAGAAATGCACTTTTTATTTAATAATTATCTTTGGTGAGAGTTTAATTCCTATGGACGTACCTTGTATGAAAATAACTTGTAATATGCTTTTAAATTAAGTCTTGACATGTTCTTTAACATCCTTTAATTTGAGAGCATTTGGATGAGTTTGAAAATCTAGAGATTGTAATTAAATGGGTTAATTAAAATCTAATTAGTGGTTCCATTGGCTTAATTAAGTTTTTAACTTGATATTTGTGATGACTAGGACTTGTGTACTAGCATATATTGATTTGGGATCATTTAGAGTTGATTTGGAAATTAGAGATTTAATTATCATGATTTAATTAAATTCTATCTCATTGTTCCATGGATTTTAATTATGTTGTAGAAGTTGTTTCTATATTTAAATCATGGATTTGGACTTGTTGTGTAGTCAGTTGGTTATGTTTTAAGCATTGAGTACATTGTTGTTAAAATTAGATTCATGAGAACTTGTTCCCAATATTGAATATATGATTGACTTGTGTAATGAATTGTACACTTTGTGTTTGACATTATATATGCCATTTTAGAATTTAAACTCTAAGGCATGAATTGTGTGGTTTCAACCTACTTGCGCATGGAAGGTGTTTTCATGCATTATATAAATTATGTATAAGTTGTGAACTTATTTGGTTTATTTTGGAGTCTTAGGACATTGTTGTTACAAGTGACATGGCTAGAGTTTGGCTCTAATGCGGGAGGTATGGGTTCTCCCCAATTGAGATAGTGCACACTAGGGTGGTCTTCCCAGAGGATTAATGCCCGGAATAACCATTTTGTTCTTGGTTTAATCTGAGATGTGATGTCTAAGTCTTCCACTATTTAATTTCACATTCAATTCCAAGTTGACAATCATGTTTAATTGTGACTTGTGGTTTTGGCTATTGGCGATTTGATGTTGTTAAGTACATCCATACTAAATTGTTATATTTAGTTATTTTCACACTTTTAGATTTTAAGTTGATAACTTAGAGAATCTATGTATTGATGTGTAGTTTTAGAAACTCTAATTGTACTAAATTGTTATATTTAGTTGTTATTGCATTTTAGATTTCAAGTTAATGACTTTGAGAATCTACATCTTGTTGCTTTGTATAGCATGCCCTTATGTTGTTTGGGATTATATACATGATATGAGCTGTGCTAAAAATGTTCTAAGGTAGCTTAGGATGCTCCCTGAGTCTAACCTTTGACATAGACGTTAGGTGGCATGACCCTTTTGAATTGTTTCATGTTGTTATAAAAATCTATAAAGAAATCGAGTCATGCATGCTCATTCTCTACGAGTAAACTTGTTTACTCACCCCGAAGTTACTGGGAGATTTGTTCAGGTACAAGATTCAAGATTGGAGATTTGCACTTACCTTGGGTGATTCGTAGATTTGAAGCTTCTTTTAAAGTATTCTTGTTCACATGCAAGTGTTAGCATGTTTAAGTTTTGCTTACAAAGATGTAATACTTAGTTAGGTTCAATTATATCATTTTTGCCTTATAACATGTAAAGTGTACTTGGATAAATTATTTGGAGCCTATTTGATATGTATGACATGAGGCCAAGGGCCACAAACCTTTAAGTTCAAGTGTATGTATTTAAACTTCAAGTTTTGCCTTTGAAATATAACTTTTCTAACTTTGGATGGTTGGCATGTCAAATTTTGTAAATGAAATGTAATGAGGCAGTAGGCCATTGTAACATTTTCAAAATGTCATATTACACTTGCGTGTATGTTCACATCATCACACCCTTGCATATAATGCAATTCGATCATACCATGGGGGATTCAAATGAGACTTAAAGTCTCTTTTTCAGTGTTGGTGCATAGCAGGTTCATTTTCACATTTTTAACCTGTTTCGGTTGACCGATGGCTTGTTTCGGTCGACCGATGCTCTTTGGTTTTCAATTGAACAGTAAAACATGCATTCCAGTAGCCAAATTCGAGTTTCAGGTCTATTTCGGTCGACCGATGGTTCATTTCGGTCAACCGAAGTGATTTTTCTTCACCTTCATGATTTCAAGACAATTTTTGGTTATTTCAGTCAACCGAAATGGCTATTTCGGTCGACCTAAATAGCTTCCACACCCCAGCTTCTTCAGTTCTGTTTCAGCACTATTGTTCCGACTTCAAACGATCATATCTTCTTCATTTCTAATCCAAATAGGGTGATTTTTGAGCCTAAACTCAAGAATTTTGAGTCAGCTTTCCAATGGTACCTATGCAATTCTCAGATTCTAATAATAGTGGGAGTTATTCATGTTTTAGTGAAGTAGTGTTGGGATTTGGTTTGAACCGGGAAAGGGCATTTTGTGGGATTCTTGTCCAATGTTCTTGAAACCTCTTGGAATGTGGTGAAATGACTAGATTAGGTTGTATTCACCTTGTTTAACTTGTTTAGGGTGACGTTTCTCTTCTTAATTGTGAATTCACCATTTTGCCCCTTGGTTAATGGATTTTGCCCGTTTTGACCTTTGTTTCCGCTTTCATTTCATTTGAGTTCCGTGACTTTATGGAAGGTCACATTGGTGTCTTGAGGATGATTTATATCTCTATAGACTTTGGTTTTATCTTTTGCTTCTGCATTTCGAATCCGTTATCAGATCAACTCTCGATTCATCACTAATGCACCGGGTTGAAAAACTTGGGCCGTCACAGAGAAGATCTAGCTAGAATATCAACTGTGATCCGGATAGGGTGGCCGTCAATTGTAGTGTGCAACTCTAACAGGTTACTCGGGGTCAGCTGGAGGTTCTGGTAGAACAACCGAACAAGCCGCGGGTAAACGACATAGGTGACTAAGGCTATAATAGTTGAAATGCCCCTCCGGTCAATATCATCGTAAGCTAACTAGGTTAGGAGATATTGAGAGAAGAAGGTGATATCAAATACTGACTCATGCACCACCTGAAAGTGTGAGTATCTCCTGTTAGGTCTGTCATGGACCTAGCCTGGCTATGTCGGTGGTGGTGAAGGAGAATGTACATACTCAGTCTCAGCTGAAGAAGATGACGCAGAAGCTGAAGACTATAGTCTAGAGTCGGCTGAAGGGGACTGAGCTAGATCTGCCTCTAACTGCTCAGCCTCATCAACCTGCTCTGTAGCTGGCTCTAGAATGGGGTCCTGACCATGAGATGGTCCTGCCTGCTCCTTTACTCTCTGCCTCACTTGGTGTGTATAATCCTTACGGGTAACAGTCTTTACCCTAGCCATGGCCTGCAAAACAGAAAGAAAAACACTTGCAGAATAAGTTAGTACCGGCATAAAGAATTGAAACACAGTCATATATGTCAAATAAGATAGACAACTCAGAATAATAATCATGAATCTATGCAAGTGATGATGCAGCCAAATAAACAGTGACTTAAGTGAAACATGCTAAACAGGATAAGTAGAGAATGCATCCAATATGGAAAACATAGGCATTGGGCATAAATAAGATAACATGGAACACAAAAGATGGTGTATGAAGTGTATAAGCAAATATGTGAGGTTCGATCAATCAAGAAAAGATGAGATCGATCCAAGTTGGATCGATCTGGACTTAAGTGAGATCGATCTTTCTCAAATCGATCTGAGAAAAACAGAGATCGATCAAACTCTACAAAAAATACAAACAGTCACAGATCTGTGATGTGGATGGCACGGGGGCACCCGAGCAAGCTCGTGGGTCCCACAATTCCTCAATAACACACAAATGGTCACTTGTTTGGGCACGTGACCCCCAAAATCGAAATCAAAATCAAAATATAAACAAAATTATATACACACACACATATATATATAGACACATGCTTAAAGCTTCAGATATGGAACGAAATCAAGCATGACATCTCAGATCTAAGATGGAAACATCAAAATCATGTAGATTGAAGCTCGAAAATGGAAATGAAACACAAACTTACCAAATCTAGCGAGAGAAGTGGTTCGAGGGAGAGATAGATGAGACCTGAGGTGAGGGAGAGAGATTTGAGGCTCAGGAAGCTCGCCGGAGACACGCCAGAGGTTGGGAAGATGGGGTTTGTAGCGGCGAGAGAGATAAGGGTCTGAGATCGATGTACAAATCGATCAAAATGACCCTAGGGTTTTATTTTAAAAACTGGTCCCGACAAGTTCGATCGATCTGGAAAAATCAAAGATCGATCGAACATAAATCGATCTTGGAAGAACGCAGATCGATCTATGCTTCGAAATGGTAAAGTATTTTTTGAAATTTTTAGATTTTTGAAAACTGAAAATATTTTATGGATTTTTAGAAAATTTAAAATAAAATGGAATTAAAAAGAAAATATTTTTTTGGATTTTTGGATATTAAAATTAATAAAAATCTTTTGGAATTTTTGAAAATATTTTTAAAATAAAAATAAAATAAAAAATAAAAATAAGATAAAATGAAAATATTTTTAGATTTTTGAAAAATTTCCTAAAATTAAAAATATTTTTGAAATTTTTTAGAATAAAATGAAATAAACTAAAAATTCAAAATATTTTTGGATTTTTATTAAATTAAAGTTCAAAATTCAAAAGAGTAGTCAAATCCAAGTCAACAAAAGGGGTACAAATCGATCAATCCAAGATCGATCTGGAAGAATCTTCGATCGATCGAACAGGTGAAAACCTGCAGACAAGTTCGAACGATGCACAGAGAGGCCTTTTTCATGGATCTCAAAAAAAAAATTTAGTGTGGAGTGAAGATCGATCCAAGAAAAAGTTGGATCGATCTAGGAACTTTCAAATCGATCCAAGGAAATTTTTGATTGATACACAGAGGGCTGATTTATGCAGGAAAATTTCGATCGATGGAACAGAGAAATGATTGGATGCAGGAAGGGATGTTCAATCGATCGAACCTCTTTTTGAGATCGATCGAACAGGAACAAAATGCCTAATTTCATAATGGAAGTGCATACATACTCAATTATAGCTCCCATCAATGTGTATAAGCCCCAAAACATATCTAGACAACGCAAGAAATGAAATGCAAAATAGAAATAAGGGAGGAATAAGGTTATAAACCCTACGAAGCATTTACTAGTCTTTAACGTCTTTAGCAAGACGTTGGGCTCTTTTAACCCGGATCAAATATCTTGTTATGCATCCCCTCCTTAACGGGGTGAATGGATTTTTGAACCCCACCCAACAAATTGCTCCCTAAGGAACCTATTGGATTTGATTCAAACGACATTGACGGTCCTTGGTCAAAACAACTCTTGGGCTTCCATGCCCTTGGTACACTTGACTTCAATGCAACTTTCTTTGCTTTTAACTTGGTAGATAAACCATGGGAATGTTCAACATTAAGAAAAGACTCAACTTCATCAAATTTATGGTTTACACACTCCTCTACAACATACACTTCTTCATATTGGTCCATTGAATTCGGGGTTGGATTAAAAATGTTCAACTTCACTTTCATATGCCCAAATGAGATTTTCATTATCCCCGTCCTACAATTAATGTTGGCATTTGAAGTTGCCAAGAAACGACGGCCAAGGATAACCGAAATTTAGCTTTTGGGATTTGGAACCGGTTCCGTGTCTATGACAACGAAATCGACTGGAAAGAAGAACTTATCAATTCTAATCAAAACATCCTCAATGATACCCCGGGGCTTATTGATTGTTCGGTCGACAAGTTATAAAACTACCGACGTCGGTTTCAAGTGTCCTAAGCCCAATTTGACATACACTGAGTATGGAAGAAGGTTAACACTTACTCCTAAGTCTAAGAAAGCCCGATTGATGACATGGTCACCAATGATGCAAGAAGTAGTAGGTGAACCGGGGTCTTTGAACTTTGGGAGAGTGTTATGTTGAAAAATAAAGCTCACTTGCTCGATCAAGACCACTTTTCTTGGTGCTTGTCTTTTGTTCTTCCTCTTTTGGGTGCAAAGATCTTTTAAGAACTTGGCATAAGCCGGAATTTACTTAATTGCATCCAAAAGTGGGAGATTAATCTTCACTTACCTAAACATTTCAATGATTTCATTGGTCTTGGTCTTTTATTTATCAAGATAAATGGATCCTTTTAAGGCATCCAGAAATGGAGCTCTTGGCTCAAAAGCTTTTTCATAATCTTTCTTTGAAACATCATCAGCATAAGAATTTTTCAAGTCCCTTTTCAAATCATGCTTTGATTCATCTTTCAAATCATTTTTCAATGCTTTCTCAACATGATGATCATGCACATGCAATGAAGGAGGAATAAAATATGAAACGGGATGGGTGTCAACTTTTGGTTGCACCGGTTCACTCTCTTCATTGGACATACCTACTTTGTTATCTACAATCTTCCCACTCCTTAAGATTGTCACCGCATTAACATGCTCAATTGTGGGACCTTTCGATGAGGAATGAGTCTCCACAACACATTGTTGCTTTGGTGGGGCATTCAAAAGCATTTCCCTTTTCTCTCTAGCATTTAAAGTACTAGCTATTTGTCCTACTTGGGTTTCTAGCTTAGCAATGGATTGAGAGTGAGAATGAAGCAATTGAGTGTTCGCCTCTAGAGTGCCTAAAGCGGTCAAAACTTTCTCTTCAAAAGCGGGACTCCTAGAATTTCCTTGAGAATAATATAGTTGATTAGGGAAATGAGAATTTGAAAATTGATTGCCATGTGATTGCAATGATGATGATCTAAAACCTTAGGAACCTTGGCTTTGCATTGGAGGCGGAACATACTTTCCTTGAAAACCACTTTGGGGGGGGTTTGAGCCTTCCCCTTGGCTTTTCCAAGAAAAGTTCGGATGGTTCCTCCATCCTGGATTATAATGATTGCCTTAGGGATTATTCCCTTGATTGACAAATGTAGCATTGACTTGCTCATGGTTGTCACTTGGCACTTGTCCATGGAGACAATTGGAAGTAGAATGCAAGACACTTGAACAAGTCATACATGATTCATTAGATGCACAATGATGAACATAATTAGGGGATGAAGGCATTTGATTCGCCGAAGTTTGGTTGATCAAAAATTTATCAAACCTTTGAGATAAGGATTTCATCTCGGTGGCTATATCATTGGAGTTGTCAACTTGATATAAGCCAACATTCTTTCTTTTACCTAGATTTCTACCATTTTTAGAAAACAAAGATCTATGCATGGAATTTTCACTCATACTTTCATACAATTGCCACACATCATTTTCATGCTTATCAAGATAAGAACCACCCATAGATGCATCAACCATACCCTTGTGATTATTCGGTAAACTTTCAAAGAAATATTGAACTAATTGTCACTTAGGTATGTCATGATGTGGGCACTTCCTAAGCAAGTCATTGAATCTTTCCTATGCCTCATGAAACATTTCCCCATCCCCTTGAGAAAATTCACGAATGGAAGTTCTCGTGGCATTGGTCTTTGAAACCAGATAGTACTTCTTTAAGAACTCTTGTTGCATTTTTGCCCAAGAAGTTATCAAAAAAGGTCTAAGATTGTTGAACCAATATTTTGCCTTGTCCTTTAGGGTAAAAGGAAAAAGTTTGAGTCTTAACACTTTTTCTGGCATGTCCGTGTATTTCACGGTGGAACACACTTCAAAAAACTCATCCAAATGCTTATAAGGTTCTTCACTTTGAATAAAGACAAATCACTGAGATATTTTGGGATATTTTTGGGAAGAAAACAAAAGTGGTAAGTGGGTGGTAGGTATGGATAAGATCGAATCATTTCGATCGATCTGGGAAATGTTAGATCGATCGAACTTGTTGGATTCTTTTGGATAAGGACAAAGGCTTGGATCCATCTTGAACTGTTTTGATCGATGAACTTTCGATCGATCGAAGAAATGCTGAGATCGATCGAACATGCTGAATTTTCACACTTTGCTTCATTTTGCTCCCACTTTGCTCCTTTATTCCATTCAACTTAAGTTAACTTCTCTAATGCTCTTATTTGACTGAATTGACTTATTTTTGGGATAAACACCTGAAAAGGGCAATAACACGAAATTAGAATAAAATGGGGAAATAAGATAGATAAAGGTTTTAGAATGCTCAAGCTTAAGGGGTTTAAACGCGCACTTTTCAGTGCTCATCACACGACATATATAAGTAGGATTTAGTACTATAGTTAATTCATTCCCTTATTCCAAAGTAGGTAGGATTTAGCGTTTTTGAGCTAATCAATCCCTAGTATGCCACCGTCCCATTCCGGTGCATAAAATCCATAAATCCAATAGTTGATAATACAGATAATAAATGTAATTATCAACTAATCTATAACAAGCATAATAAGAATATGTAAATTAACATGCTTGTCTTATACCACTGATTCATAATTATCCAACAATTTATAATGCAGAGAATAGGTGTAACCATCCTTTAATCCATGATAAGCATAATAATAATATATAAATTAACATGCTTATTTGATACCACTGATATATGATTAAGTTGTATAACCATTCACAGGAAATTGCTAAAATAATGATAAGCAATTTACAACATCCAAATCCAATAACAATATGAAATTTATTTAAGAATTACATACTGTCAAAGCTATTAGCACTATGTGGTTTATTATGCATTAACCTGCCCTCTGGAGTTTTCATATAACCATAGACATCATTTAAATCCCCCATTACAGCTCCCAAATTAAACCTAGAACATCAAAAACCCATCCTAATAGCCAAAACTTCGCCAAAAATCAACAAAAAAGGAATGAGCCGCCTCCCCCTTGAGTGGAGCCGGCTCCCCCACTAAGGGAGCTACCTCCTTGCCTAGTAGAGCCGGCTTCCCCTTGTGGGGAGCCGCCTTTTTTAGAGGGGAGCCACCTCCCTTGAAAAGGGAGCCGGCTCTCCTTCTGTTTTCATCCACCTCGTCTTCTCTGGCGACTTCCAGCTCCTCTGTCCTCCATTACTAGGGTTCCCACGTGTCTGAACTAGGTCCCAGAGTATTCCAGCACTTATTTAAAACCATTATGCATTTGTTTAAACCAATCAAAGCAAGAATTCATGCCGAAAAACTTAAAGTCAAGCGATTAACAATTCGTTAATATTCCTACTGCTTTACTCTAATTCAACATGTATAACAGATTAGTTTAAAGTTTAATTATTCCTGGAATTGAATTAGACATGTAAAAAACACAAGTCAAAGGGAGAGAGTTAGATATAGAACTTGCCTTTAGGTCTCAGTTTGAAACCTTGCACCGTCGTCTTCCTAAACTTTTCCAGCAATTTCTACTATTCTCTACTCCCCTGTTGCCCTTGGTTCCACCCACGAACAACACTCCTTCCTTGTCTCCTTGATTCAACCTTAGTCTTAGCCAAACCCTAGTTTTTCTCTCTCTGTTTTCTCTTAGACCTCTCTGTATCTCTTCGCCACTATGTTTGGTGAAAAGGGTTCTAAAACCCTCGGCAGACATAAACAAGTATATTTATAGGCCAATTAATTTTACCCTAATTCTAATCTTGTCAGGAGACGGAAAAGAAAAAGAACAAAAATAAAATAAAATAAAGTCGGCAATTTCATACATATAAAACCCTAAATAAAAACATTTAACTTAACACTTAATTTAAACAAATAAAACAATTTTAAACCTATAATTCAACTAAACAAAAAAAGCAATTTACACAATTAATACACTGCCACATAAGCATATAATTCCAATTAAAACAAATAAATCAATTTAACAATTAACCAATTAAACAAAAAACCAAATAAACACATGAAGAATTTAAAATTGCAATAAAACCATAAAAGAAATACCGAGACTACCCTTTTAAAATTAGGGGTATTACATTAAATACATTAAATTTCGTATCAGCATTTGTCAAAGTTTAAAATTCACCAATTGTAGAAACAACACACTAACTTCTAAAGATAAATTATTATATTGTTGCATGTTCATAAACACTTGGTGGAATAATTCATTTCAGACTTTTCGATTAATATATTACAAAGAAATTTTAACAAAGATACGAATTTAATTGGTCCGTCACGTGTCAAATGAACCTAGATCATATAGTAATTTCTCCATTTCTGACCAAGCGTCGAATAATCCAATGCATTACCAACTAGTTACAAAATATGGATTGCAGATTCAAAGAAAAACACTATATTGAAATAGATGAAACATTCTAATTCGAAAACCTTATTTATGACGAAAATTTATAAATGCACCGCAGGATCTAAATTCCAAGATTGTACATAAGGTGAATGGAAAAGTACAAGGCAAAATATGTTCCACATACAGAAAGTACATATCCTTCTTAAAGTAGGTAATAAGAAGCTTCACTTTCTGCCTCTAGTTCCAATTGTTGGTTTGCCCTTAACCTCAGACTCCTGCATCATATAAAGACCAAATATATTGTTCTTGTTATCAAACAAAAACTTACACTGATGTTCCCAAGAATAAAATAATAATAAAAAAAAAAAGAAAAAAAAGAAAATTTCCAAAAGAATTAATGCTTAAGATTGATACACACAGACATATCTGGGGCAAGTGCAAGTAAGGCTTTGTTTGTTTCGACGAAAAATATTTTTCTATTTTCCTATTTTTTAAGTAAAATTATTTTTTATTTGTACTTTTTCGTATTTGGAAAAAGTTTAGGTTGAGGTCAATGAGTTTGGCATGTAAAATAATCTGCCAAAAATTGATGGGTAAGTTTATTTTGTTAGGTTTTAATATTTTTTTTTTCGTAAGTACTTTACGACAACCAACACTAAAAAAATAAAATATATTTTTTGAAAAATATTTGACATCCAAACACACGGATAAGTCTTTGCAATTGATAGATTATGATTTTTTGCATCCTTACTCCAATAATAACAAACCTATAAACAAGTTATATTACGCATTTCAATACAATTATATTACGCGCTTCAATACGGCAAGTAACACTATGTATACACACCAAGCAGAGATGATCATAATAAGAAAGCTACGTGCTTCGCCAGGATAACGTATGTGATAAGAATTCGCTAAAACATGCTAAAATTAATGCCCGAGTGTTCCCAAATCCCAGATGGCATGTGGGAAAAGAATTCTACATTACCCTGTCTCTCTTACTACTGCAACTAATAATGCTCTTTCTGGCACGATGCAAAAGAACATAATTCATTTGTGCTCAGAAATACTTACAACTTTAATGCACTCTAAATTTCTGCACATAGTTATGATGCACCAAAAACATTCACCCCAGCATTCACAAGGAGAAGACTAGATTTGTGCCGAAGGTACCTTAATTAAAAGGTTGCTTTAATAAAAATGTACTCATTTGCTTTTCTTTTTTAAGCACAAATTAGTCACTTATGCCTAAAAAAGCAAATAAAAACTTGATATAAGTGCAACTAAAGGTACTAGGTGGTTCAACATTGAGAACTTCAAATTTTACCCTATACATATTATATACTAGATTACCTCCCCATGCACATGACTACTTTTGTGTGTGTATGTTTGTCAGTGTGTACACACACGTAGAAAGAGAGAGAGAGCAGTGAGCAGAGGAAAGAAACAAGACAATGTGCTGCCATCGTTGTTAAAAGTAGTACAACGTATGGGTTGACTGTTAGAAATTGTGAATGAAAATTGGTTGATTAGTCATCAACAGATGTGTTGGACTGAACATATGTGATCAATAGTTAGTTGTAGGATGAAAAGATGCAACTCAAAACCAACAGACATAACTTATTCAATGTGAACCATTGCAACCTATTGCAGTGGGTGTGTCTGGTGATAAACAGATACATATAAATGCTTGTGTCTAGTGATGAAGAGACACATATAAATAGTTGTGTCCAGTAATGAAGAAACGCACCCAATCCGAAATGGCACTTCTATTTCTATAAATATCCCATTTGGCTACCATAATTCAAGCGTTCAATTCTTTGATTTCTTTTCTCCCTCCCTAGACTTAAACCCAATCTAAGTGAGTTCAAACCATAGGTTAAATGGTCCAAGCCACTGAGACCATAATATAATTTCACCGAGTCATTTTAAAATTGGTCATAGTCATTTGGTTCAAGTTACACCAATTTCATCATTTTTATAATATAGTTGCATGTTTTTTAGTCAGAGAGAGTATTACACAGAGGAGATTCGCCGTATCCACGAGTTTTATAGTGGTGCTACTGGTGGATGTAGACCGTTGTATCCTGGGAGATAAACGCCATAGAGTCCGTCAGCACCATGCGGGACATAAATTGTCTTAAGGACATAATATCCAATACTAGCCTCGGTCTAGGTTTTTATTTATTTATTATTATTATATTTTATTACTTATATTTGCATGTTTAATTAAATATCAAGTTGAATATTTAATTAATTATTTTTTAGCATATTATTAATTATTTCATGGCATATTAGTATAAGGCTAGTTATATCTTAAATGTCATTTGAAGCATATATTTTCCAACAATCTTAAGACAATTTATTACTTGCGTATATTTTATTATATGCTTCTATTTAAAATATAAACAAATAGATAGTTCTTAGATTAATTATGTGATATAATTAATCATGTGATATAATATTAAAATATATTGTTATATTTATTTATGCGAGTTCAATATTTTTTTTATAAATGTTTACTATAATATTGAGTTATGTAGTTGAATTACTTAGTGTACATAGTAATTCAATTTAACAATAGAGTTTATTTAATGTGTAAAATTATTAAATTTGTATGAGTTCATGACTGATTTGTGTATGTAATACAACAAACAAAAATTGACTAGTCTGGTTATGTCAATTCTCCCGATAGTCAAGGGAAAAGATCTATACTAATATCCAAGACACGTATAGTTATGAATGGGCTAAATAAGAGAGAACTTTCAGACAATTCTAAGGAGTTTATTGAATAAAATTATTGATACACTAAACTAGTGCACTGAGACAAGTTAAATCAAGCTAGTTAGTTATAATGTACAATTTAACTAAAAGCTAAAATGTTACTGAGCTGAAAACTAGTTAGCTTAGCTATAAGCTAAAGTGATCATTGAGGTGCATAAAACCTTAGAGACGTTAGTTGGTTCTAGCTCTCAACTTGGTAGTAACAAACACGAGGGTGATGAGTAGCCGTTTTAGCTATAAGTTATTTGAGCTATACATCATATTTGCTCATATAGGAGGGAATAACACTACTTGTAAAATAGTAGTTTTTGAAGAATATTCTTTAAAAAAAATTACTCTACTACGAAGGTAGACGACTTAGATAAGTGTGTACTAAAGTTAAGGGCTACTAGAATTGATAAATGAGAAAACTTAACTTCAAGCTAGTGGTAATAGCAGAGAAGTGGGTGCTCATTATAACCTAGTAGTGAGATATGAGAAAAGTGTTGGTGGTTTGTTGTCATCGCTGGACCACAAGCTTAGAGAGTGTGCATTAAGGCGAGGGCCAAGTTTTACATTTATAGAAACCACTACTACTTTTCACTATAAATATAGCTAGGGCGAGTAGGGATCGTCCCAAGGGATTGTGAGGGTCGAACAAGGTTGTGGAATCGCTATTAGGGCTAGTAGGTCGAGTGATCAAAAAATTGATTGGTTGGTTGATTAGACTAGAGAGCAACTAAATTAAACTAAGTGATAACAAAAGAATGCAACAAAGAGCAAATAAGATAGAGAAGAGTCTTGGGGTATAGAGATCACCACCAAGCAATGCATTTCTATACCATTGACAAGTGACTAATGAGGGCAAATGGTGTGTTGCAATATTGGTATGTGTGTGTGTTTGGTTGATTCAACAAGCAAGGATGACTAGTTAAGCATGTATTGTCTAAGCATCATGTGAAAGGCACAATATATCTAAGCAATGAAGCATATATTGTCTAAACAACATGTGAAATGCACAATAGATCAAAACAAGTCATTAATCCTTTCATTAAGCTCACAATCCAAATACAACACAAGGTTAGAGACATATGCTACTTGCATTCAAAAGCATGGATCATCAAACAACAAGCATGGATTGTCCTCCCATTTAACACTATACTACAACTACACTACATCTACACTGCTAGCATGAAAATAAACTAAGGAAGAGGCACAATCCATCAAGGAATAAGTATGAACCATCAAGAAAATCACAAAAGCATTCCATTAAGCACTATGTTTTAACAATCTCTAAATCTATAGCATCAATACACATAGACATGCATCAATAACATAAAATCTAGAGACAAGCACATGAACAATTATTCTAACATACATAGACATATGGATAGAATGAAATGATCAATTGAAAGTATTTAACCTTGAAAGTATTTAACCACATAAATCATTGAACAATCAAGATCTATATATATCAAAGTGTCGAAACATTAATTACAACACTAATCCCTCAATAATACACAAGATGAAGATATAGAAAGCATGCTTGGGGCTAACTCTAGCCCCAAGAGGATGTCTAGCCACTCATGGTGATGTTACTCCAACCCTCAAGGGCTAACTCCATGGAAGAAATCTGCTCCTTGTTGATGAAGAACTCCCCCCTTTGTGTCTCTAGCCTCCTCCTCCTCTAAGCTTGCTCTCCAAAAGATGATATGATATGATATTGGCTCTCCCTTTGTAAAAAGTAATCCTTATCCTTATATAGGTAGGTCAAATGACACCCAAAATGAGCTGGGGTCGTGCACACAATATTCCCCAATGATTGGATAAAGGACAACTTTAAATGAGCTGGAAATTTAACTTTTTCGCATTGGAGGAAGTTCAATCGATCGAACCTTGGACTTAGATCGATCGAACTTGGCTGAGATCTATCGAACTTAGGCTGGATCGATCTTCAATGGTAGCGCTTTTTGGATAAAGACAAATCTGAGATATTTTGAAGATATTTTTGGGAAAAGGACAAAAGTGGTTGGTAGGGTGGTACAACTAGATAAGATCAATCATTTGGATAAGGACAAAGCAGTTCGATCGATCGAAGAATAATGTTGGATCAATCGAACTTTTGAGATCTCTGAAAATGTCATCATGGCTCTAATCCATCTTGGAGTGCTGAGATCGATCATATTGGATCGATCGAACGTTGATCTGAGATCGATCGAAGATGTTGATTTCCACATTTTTCTTCCTTTTGCTTCCACTTGGCTTCTTTCTTTGATTCATCCCAGAATTGCTTCAATTAAGCTCTTATTTGGCTGAGTTAGCTTATTTTCGGGATAAGTGCCTGAAAATGAAAATAATATGAAATCAATCTAAAACGGTAAAGTAAGATAGATAAAAGTACTAGAATGCCTAAGCTTAAGGGGTTTAAATACGCATTTTTCAGCGCTCATCACACCCACAAACTTAAATATTGCTAGTCCCTAGCAATGAACTAGAAAGTAAAGGAATGAAATGAACAACTATACAAGTATGAATCTAGAAAACAATAAATGGATAACGCCACTTTCGTGGGGAACACGATTGCATTTAGCATATGCAAAAAGCCTTTTAAACCCTTAGGTTATGATAAGCGCCGAATATTGCATAATCAAGCGCCCTTAATTGCATTATTTAAGTCCATTGTTTGTTTAATTATGTAGATTACCTTCATATGCACGTTTTTGCATATTTTCAGGTTCATTGTCCAAAAAGAAGCAAGAAGGATGCTTTGTGGAGTTTTGAACATCAAAGGTCACAATGCTGAATTTCTGGCAGCAGTGGAACCTAGACTTTGCTCACCATTTTGACCTTGAAAACTTGGGAACTGGACTTCCCTCATAACATGAAAGATTTAGAGCTCTGAATCAGCTTTCCAAATCTTGAAACGGTTTGTCATTCGGAGCTCGGAGCAGAGGGTTATGGCCGTTTAACCAAAGTAGGTCTGGGCGGAGCAAGTGAAGCATGGAGCTTTTTACACTAAATTCGAGTGCCCGAGGCCTTGCTTAGAGTGCTCGAATTTTGGGCAGAATGCCCTTCGGAAATGGCTCATTTTAGCCCACTTGCACCTTGGTTTCTTCATTTTGCTTTCCTCTTTAATGAAGTGGTTGGAGATGTTGGTTGGTGGCCTTTTGGTGGTAGATAAGAGGGATAAGAGCCACACAATATCATTAAGCTTCATTTTGGCAAGTTAGAGGAGAGAGAAGGGAGCAAGAAGGAGGAGTTCTTGAAGCTTCAAGGAGGGTGCACGAAAATGGAGATGAGGATCAAGCTTCTTCTTCCTTCTTCTAACTCACTCATGGGTAACTAAACTCCATCTAGGGAGGTGATGAAGCCTCCCTTTTTGTTCATGTTCTAGATTAGGTTCTATTTTGGGGATTATAATGTATAAACTTTGGTCTTTTCATAGTTTAAGAGCTTATTACTTCTTGTAATGAATATTCATGTTTAAATGATTGATGTGAGTTCTTTAGCTTGTCTTGATGATTCTTACATTAGTCTTATTGCTTTTATTTTCATAGTGACAATGAAGATATTAACTATGAATGGTTTTCAAGGCATGTTGATTTTGAAACTTGATATTCCATTGCTTAGATACCTCCTTTGATGGACTATGCTTGATTCTTACCTTCATGTGCTTCATCATTTGATTGAATGCTTGATGGTTTTTTGCTTAAGTTAATGTATTTGATACTACACCCTAGTCTAGGTAGTCCAAATGTGTTGTCTTTTGATAGACCATTCTTGTTTTAATTTCATGAACTTTTTATTGGTTATGAAGCAACTATGTGTTGCTACATAATTCTTGATCATTACTTATATAGTGTTTATCCCCAATTTAGTCTTGATTTAGCATGTATTTAGGGCGTAGGTGGATTCACTTCCCTAGTCTCTTTTACCGACATTTTATCTCTTTTTTAAATTATTGCAAGTTCTATTTTATGCATCTTAATTTCATAAATTTAGTGACCATCAAACAAACCCTTATTACCCCTTATCATTCTAAGAACAATTTTAGACACTTAGGTTGCCATAAACTAGCGCAGTCCCAGTGGTTCGACTTACCCGACCAATAGCCCTATTTTACAATGATTCGTGCTATTGCGAAGGTTGATGTATAGTTGATCAACCGATCAATTTTTGGCGCCGTTGCCGGGGACTTGCAAACGGTTTAGCAACCAAAGTTTAGGGTTAAATTTAGTTTGATTGTGCATATTGTGTCTTGTGAATATTCCTTGTATGTTTTGATCATCTTCGTGTTGTAAGATTCTAGGGACTCGAAGCTCGCCGTGGGATTGCTAGCAAATTGTAAGTCTAGAGGACCCCAGGTAAGTCTCGTGACTTCTAGTTTCGAGTTGTGAATATTGTGCATGTGTTAAATTTAGTTTTAGTTTAGTTGTGAAGCCCTTGTTGAGGCTCTTATCCTGTTTAAATTTCGTGTTCAAGCATCGGTCCTTGTCGTGGCCAATTTAATTTTTGTCTTGATAATTGAGGAGAAAGGGAATATCATATGTGGAGGTTATGGTGATAAAGTGTTGTGCTGATTGCTTTGTGTGTTGTTGAATTACTCCTAGATGGAGAATAATTGTCTCCCAATTCAATTCTACACACCACATGCGTTTTGTGCTTTTTGCTCTAGTAATACACATCATATAAGAGATTATCTTCCAACGAGACAATTCTCAGATTTTTATCTAGAGCAACCAAATGCAAATTTCTCTGAACCGGGTAGTGATCCATACTTCAATGGTTATGACTCGGGTAGGGGAGATCACCAAAATTTCTTGTGGCATGACATGGAAAATTCAGCCCCACAATCTCATGGGCAACATTTTCAAGCCAATTTTCAACCCAATAATCATTATTTCCAGCCCTCTTCTCCTTTTCCACCGTCTCCATTGGATGAGCTAATTGTTGCTAACAAACAAATGATGGAGTCTATGCACACGCAAATGATGGACTCCAACAATCAACTATTGGCCTCCCTTGCTAGCATGCAATCCACAGTAGAGTCTATCAATCAAGTGGTACCATATCACCAGTCCCAAGTTAGTGCAATGATAGATGACCAAATATCTCAAATTCAACAAAGGATTAATGCTAAAAATCATGAAGAGGAGGAAACATTTTCATTTGAATTTATGGCCAATCCAAAAGAAAATTTTATGAATGATGAGATCACTCTAAAATTTTATGAATGATGAGATTACTCCTAGTAACTTTCATCATGAGAATGATCAAGTGGTTATTACATGTGAAAATGATGAAATGGTGGTTGAAGATCAAATTGTTGCCCCACATCAAAATGAAGCAATTGTGGCTCAAAATGGGAAAAATAATGATGTAGAGATTGTCTACCCTACTCCAAAACAGCCCCTACATAATCCTTTGCTTGATGCACCTCCTTTAATGGAGGATCCTCTAAAAGCTTGCTTAGCTCATTTCAATTATGAGGATTTTGATGTTGACAATTCTATTTTGGAGGTAAATTCTTTGTTTGATATTCCTCCACCTATTCTATCTCTTCCTTGGGCAACATCAAATGTATCCATCTCTTGGGAGCTTGCATCTCATCCCATTCCCTCTCTTGAGTTGTCTCAAACTGTTGAGCCTGAACCACCGGATAAGTGTGGGGAGGATGTTGAAAGTTTGAAGGACAATTCTCCGGGCATTCCCGTGCTAAATATGATTTTTCAAAACCCTTTGCTAGGTGTGCCCTCACTTGATCCATCTTCCCATAATCCAAATCAACCCCATTATCCAAAGTTCTTCATTGAGGATGAAGAGTGCAGTGAGGTCTTTCCATTACCTCTTTCCAACTTTTGTCTTCAAGCTCTTTTCCTTCCGCTTCCAAAAGAACTTTCTTACTTCGGGAAGCTTGAATCTCTTGAGAGACATGGTATAGGGTGATGAGGACTAACCTGATCTCGGTGCGTCTAGCTATCGACGTTAAATTTAGCACTAATGGGAAGCAATTCTTTCAATTTCTAAGCTTCCCTTCTTTCAATTGCCTGAGCCTTGAAATTTTTCGGGAAATGGTTTCGAAAAGCCAAAAATTTGATTTTTCTGGAATGCTCTTCAATTGTGTTTCACAATTTTAGACCGGCTTATTAGACCTTCTCAACTCCTGTTTTCATTCCCGCAAGTTTCCGGCTCTATCAGACAATTTTCTCGGACTTTCAACATGGCACTCACATGCATAGCCTCTCATCTTCAATGCATTATTGGATCATGGTTCCTCAAAATCATCCATGCATTTGTGTGATGTTGCGAAAGTTTGAAAAGTTTCTTAAATTCATTCATGCAGTAGAGAGTAGTTGCAAGGTCTCAAAATTTTCCCAAATTTCATCCATGCATTTGAGATGAAGTGCAAAGTTTAAATTTTTCCATGCATTGAATTAAAATGGAGTTGCTAAGTTTTAAAAAAAAATTCCATGCATTTGAGATGATGTGCAATTTCAATTTTTTTTTCTTTTCTCCTAAATTCATCCAAGCATTGGAGAAAAATTGCTCAGTCTGAAAAAATTTCAAAATTTTCCATGCATTGCATTGAAGCTTAGAGCTTGGCAAATTTTCCATCCCTGCAATTGCAAAGCTTTTGAAATTTTTTTTTCCACAAGTCCATCCATGCATTGCATTAGAATAATGTGCCAAGTTTCATAATTTTCCATGCCAAGTTTCACTTTCTATCCATGTATGCAAGGTGAAACTATTCTATCCATGCATTGATTTGGAAGCATATTGCAAGGTTTTATCAATTCTTCAGCTCTCAGTTGATCATTTTCACATTCACAATGCATAAGAATGAAGCACATAATGTTACAATGCATGCAAAAATTCATCTCTCAACCTCAATGCTCACTGCCGAGTGCTCCAAGGCTTTAACCAAGATTCCATGAGCCTACTGCCTTCATTTAGAGCACTCTAGCTCCCATTTGGAGTGCTCTAAATGTGAACCATCAATCCCAAGCTCACTGCCTTCATTTAGAGCACTCTAGCTTCTATTTAGAGTGCTCTAAATTTTCAGCCCAACATCCCGCAGCCACTGTCTCCAATTCGAGCGCTCGAAGGCCAAGCTTCGAGTGCTCGAAGCTTCACCAATTCCTTAGTATGCTCGCTGCCTAATTGTCGAGCACTCTAGCTCCCTTGTGGAGTGCTCGAAAATTCCCTGCATTACTCTCTCTCTCAACCACCATCAACCCTCACCATGCCATGCACAACATCAACAACACACCAACACCATTTACCACTCCACCCCCCTCTCTCTCCCACGCAACCCACTTCCAATAATCAACCCCATCACACCAACCATGAACAACCATGCAACCCTCATGCATCCACACATCATGTATGCCAACTCTCGGCTTCCCACTTCTCAAAACCAACCTCATCTTAAACCCACAACCCTGCATGCCCATGCATGAAAACCCACGCAGCCAACCTCCACTACTCGGCCACCTCAAAACCTCTCCACCAACCCACCATGCCGAGTGCACCATGCATAGACCACAAACCCCAACCTTCCAACCCTCACCACAACTCACCATGCAAACCCAACACAGCACCATGCTCGAACACCTCATGCCAACGCCCCGAGCCTACTGGTCCCAATTCGAGCACTCCAACCTCCCCTGCCGAGTGCTCGAAACACCAACACCACCATCTTCTCTCTTCTCCACCCCACCACCTCCTCTAACAGCATGCATGCCATCCCTCTCAACCATCCCTCTCCCCACTAAGCCATACAACCATGCCCCCTCATCTCGGCACCTCCTCAACCAACCCAACACCATCCATCCCTCACCCACATCAACACAAACCCACCAACCTTTCCCCATGCATGCAATCATGCCACCATCCCCACAACCCAACTCTAGGCATCTCCCTCTCCTTCCGCAGCCACTGCCAGTTTTTCAAGCACTCGAAGTCAACTTCGAGTGCTCGAACCCCCTCTCAACCTCACCCAAGCTCTCTCACTCAACAGCCGAGCCCTCTGCCAAAATTTCGAGCACCCCAAGCTCTTATTTGGAGTGCTCGAGATTGCTCAACCTCACCCAAGCTCTCTCACTCAACAGCCGAGCCCTCTGCCAAAATTTCGAGCACCCCAAGCTCTTATTTAGAGTGCTCGAGATTGCTCAACCTCACCACCAAACTCCCTCTCTCTTGGCAACATACCACACCACCCCTCTCGGCAAATCATCAACCCAACCTCACTTCTATCCATGCACCAACCCACAAACAAACCCCTTGGCATCACTTTCCACCTCTAAACCACCATGCCGAGTGCTCGCACCAACTTCCCTCTCCACCATGCAATCCTTAGGCAACCTAAGCAACCCACACCTCATTTCCCTCAACTTCCACCACCTCAACCCACAAACTAACCTCTCGGCAACCCCTCATCATCCTCAACCATGCATGTCTTCCACGGCCACCCTCCCAACACAATCCCAACCATTCACATCAACACCATGCACACACCAACCAAACCGACCACCACCCCGACCTTCACCCTTCTCTCATTCACCAACCAACCCTCACACCAGCCTTCTCTCTCTCGGCACCTTCACTCCCTAACCACCCACCACCCTTCACACTCAATCAACCCCATCCTCAATTCCTCCACAACACCCTCATGCATGTCTTAAAAAAAATAAAAATAAAAAAAATAAATAAATTGGCACACTTTTGGCATTCTTTTGCTATCCATTTTACACTTGTGGCTAATGTCTGCATTTGTGTTTTGTTTGGATTTTTATCTTGCACTACAATTCAGGTTAGTGTTTTTAATTTTGTTTTAATTTTTCTTAAGAGCCTATGCTTTTACCTGTGTATATTCGTTGTATTTTGATAGGTCTTCATGTCCAAGTTTGGGGGACGCAGTTGCGTACTCACATAGCTGAACATCTTCGCTTTTGTCACTCCACTTGGTATTATTGTTCCTTTCCCCCCTTTTTGCTCTTATTTTGATTTACTTGTCTTCTCACATTGAGGACAATGTGACATTCAAGTTTGGGGGTGCATTTATGCATTTTTGGTTTCATAATTTTTGCTAAGCAATGATAGTATAACTTGACACTTGTCGGAGATGAAGCATATGTTTAATACCTTGTGTATAGAAGCAATTGACATTTTTGAAAATAAAGAAAAATTTGAGTTGAAATGATCATGTAGATTCAAATTAGTCCGTATAAATGTCTCAATTAGATTCTTGCTGGATTTACACTCTTATAAGCTTCACAACGCACAGATGCACATTGGAAACTTAACTGTGAGGCATGCAACTTGATTGACCTTGACCTTGGCCTAGTTAATCTGATTTGATGAACCTAATAGATGGATACCTTTGGCATGTATCTATTTTAAAAAAAAAAAAAATGAGAAAGAAAGAAAAAAATGACCAGTTGACGTTCGTAGCCTTTCCAACTCGAGCTATTAAGCCCTAGGAGTGTCTCTACACTTAGCACCCTAAAGCCGTCTGGTTTGGGAGTTGTTGGCCTAACGCTTGCTACAAGGGTTGGTTAGAAAGCTTAAGGGACTTAAACATTGCACGGTCATTCAAAAAAATAAACTAGTAATAAACATGGTTCGTTGGAGTTCGTAGCCTTTCCAACTTGAGCTATTAAGCCCTATGGAGTGTCTCTACACTTAGCACCCTAAAGCCATCTGGTTTAGGAGTTGTTGGCCTAACGCTTGCTACAAGGGTTGGTTAGAAAGCTTAAGGGACTTCAGCATTGCACAACCATTCTATGTTTCGCTTATGAGTTGCAATAAATTGTCAACAAGCAATAAAAGTTGTCTTGTAAATAAAATCATGCCTTAGGGACCTCATTTAAAGGGGAATTCAATGATTTGAAAACTTATGCTTTGGAATTGGAAAAGAAAGTAAAAGCCGCATGTTGAGAATCCAATTCACTTTCACTGAAGCTATAGTTGATTTCCATTCAAGAGATGATAATTGAGTTATTTATATAGACTTTGATGTTGATGCATGTATGTGGAAATGTATTTAGCCAATTTTTGTATCAATGCTTCATATATGCAAGGTAGTTTTCCCAATGACCCCATCTCCAGTTTTTGTCTGTTTCAAGTTGTATTTGAGCTATGTATCTATCTCATTTTACCATGGATGATATTTTTGTAGTAGCATGCCCATGGTTGTCTTTTCATTGAAGTATTCATTTTGGTTTTGCTAAGGGACTAGCAAAATGTAAGTTTGGGGGTGTGATAAGCGCCGAATATTGCATATTCAAGCGCCCTTAATTGCATTATTTAAGTCCATTGTTTGTTTAATTATGTAGATTACCTTCATATGCACGTTTTTGCATATTTTCAGGTTCATTGGCCAAAAAGAAGCAAGAAGGATGCTTTGTGGAGTTTTGAACATCAAAGGTCACAATGCTGAATTTCTGGCAGCAGTGGAACCTGGACTTTGCTCGCCATTTTGACCTTGAAAACTTGGGAACTGGACTTCCCTCATAACATGAAAGATTTAGAGCTCTGAATCAGCTTTCCAAATCTTGAAACGGTTTGTCATTCGGAGCTCGGAGCAGAGAGTTATTGCGGTTTAACCAAAGTAGGTCTGGGCGGAGCAAGTGAAGCATGGAGCTTTTTACACTAAATTCGAGTGCCCGAGGCCTTGCTTAGAGTGCTCGAATTTTGGGCAGAATGCCCTTCGGAAATGGCTCATTTCAGCCCACTTGCACCTTGGTTTCTTCATTTTGCTTTCCTCTTTAATGAAGTGGTTGGAGATGTTGGTTGGTGGCCTTTTGGTGGTAGATAAGAGGGATAAGAGCCACACAATATCATTAAGCTTCATTTTGGCAAGTTAGAGGAGAGAGAAGGGAGCAAGAAGGAAGAGTTCTTGAAGCTTCAAGGAGGGTGCACGAAAATGGAGATGAGGATCAAGCTTCTTCTTCCTTCTTCTAACTCACTCATGGGTAACTAAACTCCATCTAGGGAGGTGATGAAGCCTCCCTTTTTGTTCATGTTCTAGATTAGGTTCTATTTTGGGGATTATAATGTATAAACTTTGGTCTTTTCATAGTTTAAGAGCTTATTACTTCTTGTAATGAATATTCATGTTTAAATGATTGATGTGAGTTCTTTAGCTTGTCTTGATGATTCTTACATTAGTCTTATTGCTTTTATTTTCATAGTGACAATGAAGATATTAACTATGAATGGTTTTCAAGGCATGTTGATTTTGAAACTTGATATTCCATTGCTTAGGTACCTCCTTTGATGGACTATGCTTGATTCTTACCTTCATGTGCTTCATCATTTGATTGAATGCTTGATGGTTTTTTGCTTAAGTTAATGTATTTGATACTTTATCTTTTGATAAACCATTCTTGTTTTAATTTCATGAACTTTTTATTGGTTATGAAGCAACTATGTGTTGCTACATAATTCTTGATCATTACTTATATAGTGTTTATCCCCAATTTAGTCTTGATTTAGCATGTATTTAGGGCGTAGGTGGATTCACTTCCCTAGTCACTTTTACCGACATTTTATCTCTTTTTTAAATTATTGCAAGTTCTATTTTATGCATCTTAATTTCATAAATTTAGTGACCATCAAACAAACCCTTATTACCCCTTATCATTCTAAGAACAATTCTAGACACTTAGGTTGCCATAAACTAGCGCAGTCCCAGTGGTTCGACTTACCCGACCAATAGCCCTATTTTACAATGATTCGTGCTATTGCGAAGGTTGATGTATAGTTGATCAACCGATCAGGTTACCCCTAGTGGACAAGCGAAGTCTCGTGAGGGTTTCCAGAAATGATACCCATAAACATTAAGCTCATTCTTTCAAAAGAGATACCAATATTGCAAACAAGTATTGGGAGAAAACTACCTCAAGTATGCAATTTTTCAAACATTTCCAAGCAATCTCCCAAAATCTCAACATCAAGCAAGCAAGTATGGTCCTCCACACATCAAGAAAATGATCATGCAAATCAAAACAACTCTAGAATCCTTTTTGAGTGGACCGGCATCAAATATGTTGCTATCTAAGCCAACTAAAGAATTAATCACATCCTCACCCTCAAACTAGTATACAAATCTAGTACCGATCATCAAGACAAAAAGTGGACCTTTTATTAAAACTTTATTGTTCTAGGTGCGCTTATTCTTTTCACTCAATTTTTTTTTTTATTTTTTATTTTTAGGATCAAAGATGGAAGCATGGTGCAATGTGTTGATCTATTAAGCTTTCTAGTGATTCAAGAGGTCGAGCGTTAAGTCAATGACTCCCAAACCAGACGGCTTTAGGGCATTAGGCATTCAAATACCCCTACGGACTTATAAGCTCAAATCAACTAGGCTACAAATTAAGACAACCTCCATCTAATCATTTCCCACTTCTCACCTTTTGGGAGAAATCCTCACTTTTTTTATTACTCTTGCAACTTTTTCTTCTTCTTTTTCCTTTTTTTCTTTTTTTCTTTTTTTAATCATTGAACAATCAATTATTAACCTAGAGTTTGGGGCCTCCACCTTTCGGCCTGAGAAATTCAATGCTTGATGAGGCTAGAATCCCGGCTACTTAGTGAAAAGGGGTTATTATCCACCTTTATCAAGAATGAAAGCTTTCAATGCACTACTAGCTCAATTGGGATATAACCAATTCAATAATCAACAAAGCATATACCCCACAAATGAATACTAATGTGCGCCGGTGCTAGTGTAGAATATTCGAGTGAATCTCAAAATAATCACAAAATCAAGATGATGTGGACCACAAGTGCAAGTAAGATATCAATCTTTCGAAAAATTTACTCCTAAATGGCATCCATAAGGCATACAAGGACTATTGGACTCTCAAGTCAAGTAATTTTTAAATTTTAAGCAATATAGTCCTCAAAAGATAAAAATCATAGCTAGATATGGACCAATCATAGAAATATCCCTCAAATACACAAGTCATGCCCAAATTTTTGAATTTAAACTAACATTGCAAAGCACCATTCCCCCAAACTTAAATGGCACAATGTCTTCAATGTACAAAGAGAACAAAGGAAAGAGTATACCAGTGCAACTAAGTAAGAATGATCAGGACTGAAGTATCCAAAGTGGGTGGCATGGCCCCCCCAAACTTGGGATTAACTGTAGTCCTAAAAAGATAGCAGTTGGATAAATTCATCAGATAACAAAATGGGATAATTAATGCACAGTAGACATGCAAGTGTAAATGTGATAAATATATAAAGAGATGAGAGAGGTATAAGGGTGATCCTGAAAATCGGGTAGCACTCTTTCACTGAAGTCACTGTGATGCACCTGATGGAGTCAAACATACAGATATGAGAATATAATATATGACATCCATAATAAAAGCATGCATAAATAGAAAATAAAGTACTGGAACATCAAAAGATCTAAGCCGACAGACCGGCTGTAAAAATAATAGTACTATACAGTGACAAAAGTAAAGTATCAATAGTAGAGAAGGATCATGAAAAGATGGAAGAAACTGAAATCTCAGGAAGATGAGGCAGGACGGGCAGGTCGGGCTCCGTGGATATCTCTGGATAGATCTCGGAACATAGTCGCGCCATCCGTACGGAAGGTAGCAAAATCAGCCCTATGGGCCGTAAGATAAGCTCGTATAGCGACAACAGCATCCTCAAGAGTCTATAGGCGTACTCCAAAGCCGGGGGTCTAATCTGGAGCCTCAGGTATAGAAGAGTCAGAAGAATGAAAATCCTGAGTCTGCTCCTGCTCGTGAATGGGCGACCCAGCTGGAGAGTGCTGCTCTGTGTCATCACTCTAAGTTCAGTGAAGTTTCTACAATCAATGAATCCAGCATGTCTAATATGGTCCTATGCCCAATGAGGTTTTTAACCATCGAGCACCAATGATGGTCTCTTCTATCAGGAACCAAGCTTGGTCACATGCACTTCAAATCTGACGAGTCACTACCACTATAACACAAAACGGGGCAAGCATAAAGGATAAGTCCACAAAAGTGAAAAACTTTGACTCCCTTATTAAAGGGCAAGTTTACTGAACTAATAAAAAAAATGCCTATTCCTTTATTAAAGGGCAAGCTTATAAAGCTTGTGCAAAACATCCCCTTATTAAAGGGGCGAGCTGGGTGAAGCTTGTAAAAATTAATCTTTTATTAAAAGGGCAGGTTGAGTGAAGCTCGAAATCATTATTTCCCTTATCAATGAGGTAAGCTGAGTGAAGCTTAAACATATTACAAACCCCTTACCAAAGGAGTAAAAACTACTACTTCCTTTATTAAAGGGTCGAGACATCAATGTTTAAATAGATCTAAACGACTCTAAAAAGAGAAAACGGTTCCAACACCAAAAGTTAAATCATAAAGGTACAACCCCTGGTTATGATAAACGAAGGCTTGGTCATCAGGAACTAAGGCCTAGTCAACCAAAACTAAGGATTGATTGCTTAAAGTCTACAAAGGCTTGGTCATCCAATACCAGTGCCTGGTCACCTTAAGTTTAGTCACCCTAAGTCTGGTCGCAAAGACTAAAACCAGGGCTTAACCGACGAAAGTATGGTCATCGGAGACCAAGGACAGGGCCTAACCTACAAAGGTCTGATCATCCAAGATCAAGGCATTAAAAATAAATAAATAAATAAATTCTTAACTCGGGAATAGTACATCTCGGGAATAGTAACCCGAGGTGGAAAAAAAACACCTCGGGAATAGTACCCCCGGGTACTGTTCACTTGGGGAATAGTAACTCAAGGTGAAAAAAAAAATCACCTTGGGAATAGTAACCCGAGATGAAAAAAAAAATTCAACTTGGGAACAATAACCACGGGTAAATATATATATATATATATATATATATATATATATATATATATATATTATACTCGTATTTCCTAGTCCGCTTCGAACTAGGAAATATGGGGCAACTGATGGGGAAAAAAGTAACCCTAGGGTTGACTCGCCGCCATTCCTCTCTCCAACTTGAGTATATAGAGATATTGTCATTCAACAGACTAAGGGGATAAGGTAAACCCCAATTTCCCAACCAACTTCATCAACTCAACAGATCCCGTTATTGATGAAAAGGGAGATCTTAACCATCGACATCGGCTGAACCAATTTGATTCGAATCGACAATCATAAATAGGGCATCGAACCATTAAAGAAAGTATGAGAAAAATCCCCTAAACATTGAATACATAATTATTTTGTGATACGAGTACAAATTCTAACTTGATCGTCAAAGGGTCCTCGGTTGGCACCTTATCGGTGCCATTCAAGGTGACGTCCCTTTGTTTTGCAGGTAAACGCCGCCGTTTCGGGTTGCGATGATTTTCGCATCAACAAAAACCAAGAGACATAACCTACTCAATGTGAACCATTGTAACCTATTACAGTGGGCGTGTCTAGTGATAAACAGACACATATAAATGGTTGTGTCCACTGATGAAGAGACACATATAAATGGTTGTGTCCACTGATGAAGAGATACACCCAATCCGAAAAGGCACGTTTATTTCTATAAATACCCCATTGGGCTGCCATAATTCAACCATTCAATTATCTGATTTCTTCTCTCCCTCCCTAGACTTGAACCCAACCCAAGTGGATTCAAGCCATAGGTTAAGTGGTCCGAGTGTGACGGCCCAAGTTTTATAACCCCGGTGTGTCAGTGATGACCATAAGATGACCTGATAACGGATCCGAAATGCGGAAGCAAAAAAAAAAAGAAAAGTCTGGAGGCATGGACGAGCGATTGTCTAAAGCCAAAGCACTGAGCACTCGTTCGACACTCATCAGTGCCGAGCGCTCGTTCGGCACTCACCAAGGCCGAGCACCTATTCAGCACTCATCAAGGCCAAACACCTATTCGGCACTCATTAAGGTCAAGCACCAGTTCGGCACTCATCAAGGCCAAGCACCTGTTCGGCACTCATCAAGGCCGAGCATCGGTTCGACACTCATCAAGGCCGATCATTCTGACCTACATGGTCAGGCGTTTAGACTTGCATGGTCAGGCGTTCTGACGGAAGGGTCAAGCGTTTTGACCTATGGCCAAGCGTTCGGACCTATGGCCAAGCGTTCGGACTTGTATGGTCAGGCGCTCTGACCTACATGGTCAGGCGTTCTGACTGTCGAACGACAAAATAGAAGGCAAATAAAACAGCCGAACGACAACACAAAATGCATAAATCAATTGAACGATAAAACAGAATGTAAGTCTAAGGCAACCTTAAGGCTATGCATGCATTCCCAATGATCCCAACAAGTTTAAAACATTCTTGTAAACTTTAAAAATTAATAGCCCTTGGCCTCATGTTATACATACACATAAAATGAATGCCAAAAGGTGTGCTTATGCACACATTACATGTTTAAAACCAAATATACACCTTTGACAAATAAAGGCTATAAGAGGCATTTCAAGCCAACCTTCACAAAAATGGAACATTCAAGTCCACTAATCATCCAAGCATAATGAGAATCTCAACCTTGATTCTTGTACCTGAAAAATGTCCCCGGTAACTTTAGGGTGAGTAACATAAAGCTACTCATAGGAAATGAGCATACAAGGACCTAACATTTTACAAAATTATCACATTAAAGTGAAACAATTCAAAAGGTTATGCCACCTAACGTCTATGTCAAAGGTGAGACTCAGGGAACATCCTAAGCTACCTTAGAACATTTCTAGCATAAAACACATCATTCATGCTATTTCAACAACATAGGAGAATGCTATACAAGCAACAAGATATAGATTCTCAAGGCCATCAACTTGAAATCTAAAATACGAAAACGACAAAAGTGGGTCATGCCACCTAACGTCTATGTTCCAAATGAATCTATAGGATCTTTCCTAAGTTATATTTGAACAATATAGCATAAATGTACTTAACAACATTAAAACATGCGATGATTCCTTACATGCAATGATTCCTTACAAATCATAATACATAAATGTACTTAACAACATTAAAAACATGCGATGATTCCTTATAAATCATAATGCATAAATGTACTTAACAACATTAAAACATGCGATGATTCCTTACAAATCATAATATATAAATGTACTTGACAACATTAAATCGCCAATGACCAAAACCACAAGTCACAATTAAACATTGGTTGTCAACTTGGAATTGAATGCGAAAACAAACAGTGGAAGACTTGGACATCAAATCTTGGATAAAGCCAAGACCTAAACAGTTATTTCGGGCAATAACCAGTTGGGAATACCACCCTAGTGCGCACTATAAAATAGGGAGAACTCATACCTCCTGTACCAGAGCCAAACTCTAGCTATCTTAACGTAACAATGTCCCAAGTGACTCCAAAACAAATAAGTTAACAACTTATACACGAATTTGAATAACGCACGAAACTACCTTCCATGCACAAGTAGGTTGTAACCACACAACTCATGCTCTAAATCCATAACTACTATAGGATGACAAATGTCGAATCTTCAGAGTGCGATTCGTTACATGCTATAACAACATCACATGTCGAATCTTCAGTGTGCGATTCGTTACACGTTATAATAATATAATTCAATATTGAAAACATAAACTCATGAATCCAATACAAGCCTAAAATCATAATTTTAAACATACTACCAATGTCAAATACATGATTAAATCAGTAATGCAATAGAAACGAGAATTAATTAAAAAACTAATTAATTTCACTAGGTTTCAAATCTCAATCAAATGATTCCCAATTAATATATGTAAAACAACATAGCATGGTCATTACATATATTCATTCAAAATCTTAATTAGGCCAATGGAACCATTAAATAGATTTTAATTAATTCTTTTAATTAAGATTTCTAGATTTTTAAACTCATCTAAATGCTCTCAAATTAAAGTATGTTAAAGAACATGCCAAGACTTAATTTAATAGCATATCACAAGTTAATTCCATACAAGGTACAACCATGAGAATTAAACTTTCATAAAAGAAAATTATTAAATAAAAGTTACAATTCTTATTCAAATAATCCTAATTTAATATATGTTAACAAACATACCAAAGCCTAATTTACTAGCATGCCACAATTCAATTCTAAGTTGTATATCACCATGAGAATTAAATCTTAACCATAGAAAATAATTAAATTAAATTCTAGAACTTAAACCAAAGTATGCATACAAGTTGTATAAACTTCTAAAATCATCAATACAACATTAATATAAACTGAAGACACCCCGTACCTCAATTTGAAATGAAAATCTCAGAAGCCACCAAAATGAAACCGCTCCGAATCCGATGATACTTCGAGGTTTTGTCGGGGACAACACCGTGAACAATAAACCCCAAGGAAGCCATACCAAAAACACAACTTGACTTCAAACTCGAACTCAAAAAAATGGCCAAAACGAGATTCCAATCGGTGGAATCGAAGGCCTCGCCAAGGCGAACATAAAACACTAAGGCACTACAGCGTTTCACTAAGGGAAGGAAGCTCAAAAGAGGAGAGAGAAAGTGGCAACCCATGGCTGCCATGGAATCTGGCCAAGAGAGAGGAGAAAGAGAGAGAAAAATCTGATTTTTCTTTCTAAGACCTCCTATTTATAGATTAACTCAAAAAGTGCCCCGAACAGGCCCCGCCGGGTCCGGAAAAGTGGAATTTGCGCAGACGCGCTCAAACGGCAAAACTCCATAAATGAAAAAGAATCGAAATGAGAAAAGATGAACAACAGAAGAAACAACATCGAAAACTGAGTCCTGAGTAAAAAGATATGCCCCAAACAAGTTCAGCGGCAATCGGGGCCAAAAACCCTAAAACTGGAGAAAAACAACTAAAAGAAAATTATAAGAGTACGCGACTCAATGAAAAATAAAAATGAATCCTGTATGAGGATCCAAGCTCAAAATAAGGCATTTTTGCAATAACTTTTATTAATTATACAATAACCCCTCCAAAAAGTGATAATTGCACTAATGACCCAAAATGAAAATATCTTTCAAAAATGTTTTCTTAAAAACCCTTAAAATAAAATATCTTTAAAAGATATTTATGAAAAACACTCAAGAAAAGAAAATGTTTCTGAAAAACTATGTATCCATGCCTCTATGGACACTGGGAATAACTAGAGACCTTTTCCACAAAAGTAAAGATACATATTTCGTGGAAACCATGTAGAATAAAGATACATGAAGTCAAAAACCAACTCTGAACACAAAAAGTGAGGCTATGCCAACAAAGTGACAAACGGGGAAATGACAAAATAGGGAAAAAGACGAAAAGTGAATAGTGTTCAAAAAGTGAAAATATTAAAATGACTCGGTCCTTAAAGGAAGTTGTCAATCCAAAGAAAAGAGTCTCAAAAACCATCCCTGAGCACTCAAGATGACACTAAGTGACGAAAAACCGAACTCAGAAAAGAAAAGATCAACGAAAAAAAAAATATCCGTAAAAATTTGAGAAAATGAAAGGAAGGAAAATGACCGGGTCATTATACCGAGCCACTTAGACCATAATATAGTTTCACTGAGTCATTTTAAAATTGGTCAGAGCCATTTGGTTCGAGTTGTACCAGTTTCATCATTTTTATAGCATAGTTGTATTTTTTTGAGTCAGACAGAGTATTATACACAAGGGCGGAGCCATGAATGGGCTAACCTGGGCTATAGCCCAGGTCCAATTTAAAAAAATTATTTAGTACTACTAAGCCCATGTACTAGTATTCATTTTCCTATCAGTCATTCAGCCCAGTCCAATCCATAATAAAATATTCAGCCCAGCCCAATCCAAACACATTGTTGCAAACCCAAACACATTGTTACCTTGAACTCTCTTTTTCTCAATCTGCAGAAGAACCGTGTGAACAATTTGAATGTTAAAACTTATAAACAATTAAAGCTTGCTCAAATTATACGGCAAAACTTAACTTGGTATCAAGTAACTTAGACACTTAAGCTTTACTTTTTTTAACACAATTTTAAAGTGAAAAAGTAACTTTGTATGTTTTTAATCAAAACCGTTCACTGCTTGAATTTTTTTTTTCTTCTGCTTGAAATTTTTCTTTAGCCCTCCCTACTTTCAAATCCTGGCTCCGACCCTGATTATACAGAGGAGGTTCGCTGTATCCACGAGTTTGTAGTGCTACTACTAGTGGATATAAACCGTTATATCCTGTGAGACAAGTACTATAGAGTCCGTCAACACCATGCGGGGCATAAATTGTCTTAAGGACATAGTATCCAATACTAGTCTCGGTCTAGGTTTTATTTATTTATTATTATTTTATTGCTTTAATTTGCATGCTTAATTAAATATCGAGTTGAATATTTAATTAATTATTTTTTAGCATATTATTAATTATCTCATAACATATTAGTATAAGATTAGTTATATCTTAAATGCCATTTGAATAGGGGTGGCAAACGGGCAGGTTGGGTTGGGTTTGAGCAAGGTCAAATATGGGTGGGTTATATATAGGTTGTGACCCATATTCTGTGACGGCCCAAGTTTTTCAACCCGGTGCGTCAGTGATGAACCGAAAGAGGACCCGATAACGGATCCGAAATGCGGAAGCAAAAGACAAAACAATGGTCTCTAGAGATACCATGCATCTCTAAGACACCAATGTGACACTCAATGAGGTCACGGAACCCAAAGGAAACAAATACGGAAGCAACATTTCAAAAATGGACAAGAATGCACCTAGGGGAAAAATCATCATTTCTAGCTTAAAAGTGGGTGTCACTGAGCACACCATTGAAAAAACAATGAAAAATTAATGAATTTAGACTCAAGAATCACTTTATTCGGAGTCCGGATGAAGAAGATATGACTAACGGAAGAAGAAGGGGCAAAACGGTCAAAAAGTGCAAACCCTAGATCATCTAACCGGTTAGGAGGCCAAAAATCATGAGAAATACACTGTCCACACTCATTTAACCGGTTACGAAACCCTTCGTAACCGTTTAGATGTGAAGGCGGCAAAATGGGTAGCAAGAAACCCTGGCAGCAGGGGTTTTTCCGAAAAAAATGGAAATTTGAGGGCCTAGATGATATTTTCTGAAAAAACACAAAGAATAAACCCCCCTCAAACTCGAGTTTTATACGTGAATTTTTAGAAAAATCGAAAAATACTCACTGTGAAATGCCCAAAATTCCCTCCCAAGAAAACTGGTCCAGAGGGTCCAAAAAGCTGCTAAATTTAAAAACTGAGAGCTGAACTTCGGAAGTGATTTCCGATGTCAAGACGACATTTTCTGAAAAATCACAAAAAAGAAACCCTCCCTAAAATCATGTTTTCTATTCAACCATATAAAGAACGGAATTTATTTCCCAAAGGAAATTCCCAAAATACCCTTAGGTCAGAATATGCAATAAAAGTGTAAAATGAGTCCGTAGGAGGCTCATTTCACCAAAGAAGAAGCTTTGCCCGGAAACGACCATGCACGCAAATGTAACTTACCTAGTAAGATGTGCTACAATGGTCCATGACCCAAAAATATGGCCGATACAAAATATGACCCCCCAACGGCCAAAATGCCAAAAACGAAGTTTGGAACGAAAACTTGGAATTTAAAAACATGAGATGGTTTCAAAATACCACTTGGCCCTTGGCCACACTTCATACATGGTGAAAGAATGCTAATGAAAGAATCAAAATGGAATTCCCACACCCAATACAAACATGGTGAAGCAAAAACTCAATATTTTTCAATACTTTCATAATATTCCATGAAGTCAAAATTTATATAGGATACAAATTACATGTCATTGGCCTCCGGCCTCATCTTATACATGTCAAATACATTGTAAAGAGTGTACTCATGTACACATTACATATGTGGAATCAAATGTACACATGTTGCAATATAAGACTACAATTGGCATTCCGAGCCAACCTTCACAAAATGGAAGTCTCAAGGTCCACAAACCATCTAAGCATAATGAAGACCTCAACTTTGATTATTGTACCTGAAATATGCCCCAGTATCGTAGGGGTGAGTAATATAAAGCTACTCGTAGGAATTGAGCATGCATCGACCTACGTTTTACAAGTTTGCATGATTTAATTATTGTGGTTCATTCCACCTAACGTCTATGTCAAAGATGAAACTCAAGGAGCATCCTAGCTACCTAAGATCATTTTTAGCATCAATCACCTCATTCATGCAATTTTAGCAGCATAGGGTCATGCTTACACAAAGCAACAACATAGGAGCATGCTTACACAAAGCAGCAACATAGGAGCATGCTTACACAAAGTAACAATATATAGATTCTCAAGGTTATCAACTTGAAGTCTAAAATGCAACATTAACTAAATATAACAATTTAGCATAATAAGAATATCTAATACCACACATCACGACATAGATTCTCTAGGTTATCAACTAGAAATCTAAAAGTGTGAAATCAACTAAATATAGCAATTTAGTATGGATGAACTTAACAATATCAAAATCGCCAATAGCCAAAACCACAAGTCAATAAGGTAAACATGATTGTCAACTTGGAATTGAATGCGAAAACAAAAGTGGAAAACTTAGACATCACACTCGGAATTCTGCCGAGACCTCAATGGTTATTCCGGGCACTAACCCGCAGGGAAGACCACCCTAAGTGCACACTATCTCAATGACTTAGAGGACTCACGTCCCCGTACTAGAGCCAAACCCTAGGCATCTCAACTCAACAATGTTCAAAGATTCCAAAATAAGCCAAATAAGTTCATAACTTATACATATTACTACTACATAGTAATAAGTTAGCAATATAACTCTCAATTGTGCATAATAAGCATTTCATATCCATAATGCTACGAAATCACAAGCCAACAATATATTCATATAGAAACATACTCTCATGAATATAAATTTAACAACAATACCCTTCAGTGCATATAATACAATCAAGTGAATACTTCACAAGTTTAAATCCATGATCTTAAAATAAAAGCACATTCTAAAACATGATTAAATCCATGGATAAATAAGATAGAATCTAATTACATCAAAATAATTAAACTCTCTAGATTTCAAATCATTGCCAATTGGCCCCAATATAATATATGCTAAAAGACATATCATGGACATTACATATATTCCCACAAAAGCTTAATTAGGCCCATGAAACCACAAAATTAGATTTTAATTAATTCTCTTAATTAAAGTCTCTAAATTTTCAAACTCAACCAAATGCTCTCAAATTAAAGTATGTTAACAAACATGCCAAAACTTAATTTAGAAGCATAATACAACTTAATTTCATACAAGGTACGGCCATGAATTTTAATCTTTCACAAAAGATAAATATTAATTAAAAAGAACAATTCTTATTTAATTAATCCAAATTTAATATATTTTAACTAACATGTTAAAACAAGATTTTCTACCATGCCACAATTCAAATCAAAATTATATATCATCATGAATTTTAAATCTTATACAAAGAATTAAAAATTACTAACTTTCTAAATTTGATACAAGGCACATATATAAGTTGTATAATCATGTTAAACACTTAATACAACACACACAAAAGCCTAAAACATTCCCTATCTCCATTTGAGATGAAATCTCAAATCCCCACCAAAATAAATCGGCTCCGAATCCGACGAAACTCCTAGGTTTTGTCGGGGACAACACCACGAACATGAATCCCAAGGAAGCCCCATCAAAAACACAAGTTGACTTCAAACACGAACTCAAGAAATGGCCAAAATGAGATTCCAATCGGTTGGAATCGAAGGCCGCGCCGAGGCGAACAATAAACATTAAGGCATTAAGGTATTTCATTGAAGGGAAGAAGCTCAAAAGAAGAGAGAGAAGATGGCAGCCATGGCTGCCTCTAGATCGGGCCAAGAGAGAGGAGAGAGAGAGTAAAAATTTGATTTTTCACTTAAAGGCCCCCTATTTATAGAAAAACTCAAAAAGTGTCCTGAACGGGCCCTGCCTGGTCTGAAAAGTGAAATATGAGCAGACGTGCTCAAACGGCAAAAATCTGTGAACAAAAAAGATTTCAGATGAGAAAATATGAATAACGGAAGCAACGGCGTTGAAAATTGAGTCCCGAGCAGATAGTTATGCCCAAAACAAGTTTAGCACAAACCGGGGCCAGAAACCCTGAAACTGGAAAATATCGTCCAGGAGGAAATTCTAAGAATCCACGACTCGACGAAATATGAAAATGAATCCCATACGAGGATCCAGGCTCAAAATAAGGCATTGAGCAATAACTTTCATTAATTGCACAATGACCCCTCCAAAAAGTGAAAACTGCGAAACTGCCCCAGAATGAAAATATCTTCCAAAATATATTTTCTTAGATACCCCTGAAATAAAATATCTTCAAAAGATATTTATGAAAAATACCCCAAGAAAGGAAAAAGTTTCCAAAGAACTTTGCATTTATGCCCCTATGGACACCGGGAGTAACCAGAGTACTTTCTCACGAAAGTAAAGATACGTATCTCATAGAAATCATTGGGAATGAAGATACGTGAAGTCAGAAACCAACTCTGAACACAAGAAGTGTGGTTACGCAAACAGAGTGACAAATGAGGAAAAGACGGAATAGGGAAAAAGACAAAAAGTGAATAGTGTCGAAAAACGAAAAATGTGAGAATGACTCAGTCCTCAAAGGAAGTTGTCAATCCACAGAAAAGAGTCTCGGAAATCACTCCAAAGCACTCGAGACAACACTAATCGACAACAAACCAAACTCAGAAGGGAAAAGACAAAGGAAAAAATTTATCCGAAAAATCCAGGTCATTACATATTCACCCCGCTTGTAACGGGTTAAGTATGGGTTGTATGAAAATGGTTCGGGTCAACCCGTTATGATCCGTCAATCCGTTTTAGGGAAGAAAAAAATTTATTATTTTGAATAATCTCATTATTATAATTTTTTTTTTTTAATTTATATTTTAGATAGATAAAAGCTTGTAAAAATATGCATGGATAATTGTAAATCCTCTAATTTATTTGGAAAATTCTTTAAATTTATATTATATTATTTTTTTACTAGATATACATGAAGGTAAGATATTATATATATATATATATATTATGAAATCACCTGTTAAGCTTTTTATAAAATAAATAATTAAATAAATAAATTAGGTCGTCCTACTTTGAAATACAGATGTAAACATTGGATTCTTTCGAACCGTAGTATTACATACACGAAAAATCTATGATGCAGAGAGAGGGAATTTGGGATTGTGTGAGAGAATTTTAGAAAGGAAGAGGTGAATTTAAGTCAAATAGAGGTTGTGAAACTGGGTTTCTTATATAATTGGTGAAATATGGGTCAAAATGGGTGACCCATATTCAACCCATTTAACCCTCTATAAAAATGGGTTAAATATGGATCATCCAATTTGACCCATATCCATTTTAAAGCGGACGAATATGGACGTATTGGTGGGTCATACATTTGAAACATATATTTTCTAATATTGACTCCACCTTAACATGCATCCAAAGATAAATTACACAAATAAATAATACATCTAAAGAAAACCACTGCAATTTCCTAGTTTGATATGGATGAACATAGGGGTGGCAAAATAGGTCACAACCCATCAACCAGTTCATATCTGCCTGCTTTTTAATAGTTTTGGTTAAACCATATTTAAGATGGGTCAAAAATGGGTTGGGTAATTTTTAATCACTTAATTTGAGAGTCAAGATGGGTTGAATATGGGCATGGTTACCCATATTTAACCCATATTTCACCAATCACATAATAAACACACAACATACATCTATTCTATATTACACTCAACTTATTTATCTCTCTAAAATTTTATTTTTTAAACATCAATATTTTGGGCGGGTCGGTCTAGTTTCATGGGTCAATTTATTTATTTTTTTTTACAAATATACAAATTACATTTTTCTTTTCCATGTTTGTAAACATCAAAATTTTAAAGAAAATTTTATTTTTAAACATCAATATTTTGGGTGGGTCGGGCGGGTTTCACGGGTAATATATATATATATATAATATACAAATTACATTTTCCTTTTCCATGTTTGTAAATATCAAAATTTTTAAGAAAATTTTATTTTTAAATATATCTTGGTTTCACGTCTTCCCCCCCCCCCCCACCCCCAAATATGCAAATTACATTTTACTTTTCCATGTTTGTAAGTATCAAAATTTTTAAGAAAATTTTATTTTTTAAACATCAATATTTTGGGCAGATCGGTCGGGTTTCACGGGTTAATTTTTTTATTTTTATTTATTTTTTTCAAATATGCAAATTACATTTTCCTTTTCCTTGTTTGTAAACATCAAAATTTTTAAGACAATTTTATTTTTTAAACATCAATATTTTGGGCGGGTCGGCCGGGTTTCACAGGTCAAATTTTTTTTTAATTTTTTTTTTTTAAATATGCAAATTACATTTTCTTTTCAATGTTTGTAAATATCAAAATTTTTAAGAAAATTTTATTTTTTAAATATCAATATTTTGGGCGGGTTTCATGGGTCACCCTTTTTTTTTTTTTTTTTTTTTTTTTTTCCATGTTAGTTTTTTTTATTTGTTATTAAATAAAATTTTCTAAAAAAGAAAAATTAAGAATAAAAATAATAATAATTAATGGATCCATAGGTTAGGTTGACTCTATTCATTTTCAACCGGTCATATTCACCCAAACCCAAACTCAAACTTGCCCATTTTAAACCCAACCCAGACCCTAACTAACCCGTCCATTTACCACCCATAGATGAACATAATTAAATACCATTGGGGGCAAGTCCGAGTCGGCACACGAAAAAGCCGAGGCGCTGCAGAGGTGCGCCCCAATTCTGATACTCGCGTTTGGAAACCTGCTTAATCAAGTTGCCAAACTAGACCTTAGCGTCATAATAACGCTAAAAAAGCCTTTTTCTAACGCATTTGCAAAGAAGATAAACCCTATAGACCTCGTCTGTTTGAATCTCTCTCTCGCGCTTATAGGATTTTGCGAAGAACATAAACCCTATATGCCTCTTCTTTTGATTGAATCTCTCTCTCACTCACGCTTTTATAATTTGGGTTAGGGTTTATTACTTCAATGGCTGCTTTTGGCGCTGCAAATCAGAATCCGAACAAATCGTTTGAGGTGATTTTTCACTCAATTTTTCACTCATTCATATGCGGGTGTTGTTTCTTTTTGTTTATTCTGCGTTGGTAATTTTTATTGTATACACATGTAGGTGATACAACCTCCAAGTGATTCTGTTTCGAGCCTTAGTTTCAGTCCCAAGGCCAATCATCTGGTTGCGACTTCATGGGATAATCAGGTTCGTTTCCTTGAATTTTTTTTTTTCTTTGTTATAATGTTAACCTTCTTGAATATTTATTGATACGATTTCCATTTTAATCTGTACATGATCTTAAGCCGATTTGTTTGGCTTCTTAAAGAATGTGGGAATAGAAACAAGATTGAAAACTTTGAGTTTCTTAATTCTCTGTTGTATGGGGCATGAGAAAACTGAATCCTCTGTCAAGTAGATCTTAAGAGTTGTATGCTTTAAGTTTTTCAGTTTTTAGAGAAACTTAAACGGCTGAGTCCCAAGAATTTTTGTTGTCTTTGTTGCAATCAACCGTATGGTTCTTGTTAGAATTTGTAGTGCATAACAGGGACTTTTTTTTACTTTGTTATCTCTAAAGAAAATGCTATAACCTTTTCATTTATTTCTTTCTGTCTATTTTTGCTACAATGTATTCTAGGTTTTGTTTGAATTAATAAACTAATATCCAATTCCTGCTTGTGTTAAATCTCCATAGGTACGATGTTGGGAGATAATGCGGAGTGGGACTACTGTTAGCAGTGTACCCAAAGCATCAATGTCACATGACCAACCGGTAATACATATCAAATTTTCATTAAGTTAGGAATAGACTTTTTGATGTCGAGAAAATTGTTTTTGATCATTAATCTTTTTGAAGGTTTTGTGCTCAACTTGGAAGGATGACGGGACAACTGTTTTCTCTGGAGGATGTGACAAGCAAGTGAAGATGTGGCCGTTGTTATCTGGTGGCCAACCAGTGACCGTAGGCATGCATGATGCACCCGTAAAGGATATAGCATGGCTCCCAGATATCAACGTCTTAGTTACAGGAAGTTGGGATAAGACTCTGAGGCAAGAAAATTTTACTTTTCCTTTTTAAAATTGTTTTGAGAGATAAGTAATGCAGTAGGTATGTCGTAACGGTAATGGTTATGGTGATATGAACAGAGTGTAATGGAAATGAGATTGACGGACTGGCTATCAGAGTCTCTCTCTATCTCTATTTCTGTCCAGAAGGTCTCAAAAATGATGCACCTTTTTTTAGTCCCAGAAGCATATGAATTTGGGTTTTTATTGATTTCTGTTGAATTTTATGAAGATAATTTATATTGATGATGATTATATATTTAATTAAGTCGTGTGGATGTTAGAGATTTTTACTTTACATTACTTCTATGACAAAAAATGCATGCAGAACATGAAAAACAATTGGAAGTTATATTAATTAGGCTTATCAAATAAGTTGTTTAAGAATATGAAATTAAATAGTTGAGGCCATGTCATGATACCTTTTTATAAGTCTCACACTAATCAGTTGTAGTGTTAGTATGCTGTACATACTCATGTACTCGAACATTTTTTTGGTCATGATTTTTGAGTACCCATGTTTTAATCTGTCATTTTTGTGTCTGTTATCCTTTGTTTTCCAATATATTTCACTTGCATTTACTGGCGAATCATCATGAAATATCATGCCGTCATCAACTGTTCACATTTTGTTTATTTTTTGGTGAATTGTTTTGTTTATGATGTAGCATAATTGGATGCAATCTAGGTAAAGAACCTGTGTAGTTCAAGACAGTTTTGGTTAGTGAATAGGTTCTCGTTTGGGGACCTTGTGTGTAGGACAACATGTCATGCATGCTTCAGGCACAATAAGTTAAGCATGTGTTTATGTGAATCATTTTTTGGAACAATTTGATGGTGTTAGGATTCAGTAAAATAAGTGAAATTTTGTAGACTAGGTGCCTCTATAATCATGCAAAGTGACTTGAGTGAGATTTGCACTCTCTTCACCTTTTCCCACCCCTCTTGTTAGAGGCCCTCTTTGGGCCATTTTTAATTTATTCTTGATGAACTCTCAAAGAAGCGTGGTGGAGCTTGGGAGAGGCTCTCAACATACCTACTATTTTATGGTTATCCTCATGTATTATATTATTTGTGACTTCTAATTAACCTTGGCACCTGTGATCTTAATTCTATGTCTATTATCTATTTTTTCTTGTTACCTGTTCACCCCATGTTTTAAATATATACTCCATTCACACACTGTAATTTCCCCTGCTCCTGATTCCTTATTTGTATGGCATATTGTACTCACACATCTGGGTGCTGAGATTTTATGTGCTACCATTTTTTAGGTACTGGGATTTGAGACAGTCGAATCCAGCTCATGTTCAACAACTTCCCGAGCGCTGCTATGCACTTACAGTGAAACACCCTCTGATGGTTGTTGGCACCGCAGACAGAAATATTATAGTTTTCAACTTGAATAACCCTCAGGTATTGTTTTTATTCTGTCTCATAAATGATTGAAGTCATTTTACAATGTCTCAAGGTAGTTCTAGACTTGCCAAATCATCAGACATTGCAGTAGCATAAATATCAGCTTATCTAGTGGGTCGCAATATTCAACATGAACTTTCGTACGAGAATTTGGACTTAATATCCAATTTGAATGATCTGGGATCTAGTATGTGATCTTGAATTCGTGAGAATTTTGAATGATGTGGGATCTAGGATGTGAGCTTGAAGTCATAATAATCTGGTCGAACTTTAGACTTAAAATTTTCTAGTTTGTATCATTATCTCGTTGTTACTATCAAATGATGTGGGATCTAGGATGTGAGCAAGGCATAATAATCTGGTCGAACTTTAGAGTCAAAATGTTCTAGTTTGTGTCATTATCTCGTTTTTACTATCCTTTAGTTTCTGCCAATAGCGATTCACTGAATGTTCGTGGTCTCAAGACTAAAAAATTTATACATAGACAGGATCTCAAAATTTTATTTTATTATATATATATATATATATATATATATATATATATATATATTGCATATTCGATGATTCCAGTCATTTAAACTGATTTGCGTGTCAAGTTATTATCCGAACAACTTCTTTTAAGTCAGTTTAATATATGAGCTCTAGAGATTGTGTGCAGGAAGTTAACCTAGATAATGAAAAATTTACAGACACAGCAGTGAGTAGTCTTGAAATTTATTTTGACCAGACAAGAGCTATAGAAAAGTGAGGCAAAACCACTTATGAGTTTTGACCTTTTTCTTGAATGCTATTCATATTAAGCAAAATTTCAAACTGGACATTCTTTTTGGGTAAGATTAGAACTTCAAATAGGACCAATAATGATTGAAAGAGTCATCCTTTGATATATCTCTTCTTTTATTAGGCAGATATAAACTTCCATAAAAGTAACACTTCTTTAATAGACAGGAAAACACACCCGTTGTTTCACAGCTTAGTTAGCTTAAAGCTCCAGTATGCTAAAACAAATGGGAAATGAGTTGATAGAAGCTCTTTAAACGCAAGTTAGTTTTGCACATGATGCATTGGTTTGGAATTAACTTCTAGTAATCAAAATAGTGGTGGTTAAAGCACAAGATGTGCTAGTTAATTGACTTCTATAAATTAAACATCGTAATTGCAGTTGTACCTAAGGCTTCCAGTATATGCACACAAAATTTTAATGAAGGCAGCCTCGATCTCAATAATAAGCTGTCTTAGTTGTTTGCTTTAAGACTGCGAGGGAGGATTTAGTCCAACCATAAGATAATAGAAGAGAATCGAATTAAAATTCTATTTGGTCTCAACGAAACTCATAAGCATCACGATTCTCAAGTAATTCATTCATCAATTCTGATGCCAGTCCGTGATGCAGAGTCCTTTTAGCTGCTGTAACCAATCATAACTGTGAAGGGGCAACTGGTAGAACTTACAATTATCAAAGAAGTGTAAGCTCTTATGGAAAACAAATTAAATTTGGATTTATTATTATTATTATTATTTTTTATGAGAAATTCTTTAGATGCTTCTCCACCTTTTAGTTTATTGACTATGATGTATGATATTATAAATGGCTAGATAAGAATGTGGTCTATTTGATTGGTGTTAACATTTATAGTGGGTATATTTTTTTTATGTCTGAATTATATGAGATGGCAAGTCCCTTATCTTCTGTATTCATTTTGAATATTTAAGTCTCAGCATCTTTGGTTGTTGTAACTTGCAAGTTGTTGCATTAGTCTATTTTCTTGCAAATCTCTCTCCACCAACCACACAATTGTGAGTTGTTTGTGTCAGCATGACCGACTCTGCTTTTAGGTTACTCCTTATGTCTGTGGTTAGGCTTGCAACTTAAATGGTTGAAACAGGAGTCAGCGTCTCGGACACATCTGGCCGTTTCATGATGATTCCATGATATTTGGTGGAAATTTGAAAACTAGATGAGTAAGTGGGAGCTGCTGGGGGAAAAGGAGTTGTCTTAATGACCATAGGCTTCTCGCTTTCTCCAAGCTTGAAGGCTTGGGAACGGCGGGCTTGCGTGCCTTCAATATCAATAGATTCCTTGTCAGTGGCTAACTGCTCTGACACTGTGGTCTCCGATTGACGTCTTCGGTTGACCCTTCGTTCGTCCACTTAGAAGCTTCCATTCCGAGCACACTTGACGGGGATGGGGCAACGGGGTAAGACCATATTAGTCCTATGGCACTTTAGTAGGGAAATCTTCAGTCTTGGAGCATTACTACATGACTATGATCAAAATGAAAGACTAGAAAGAATCTATCAGTCAGTAAAGTCATATGATTTGAAAAGAAATGCAGCCTAGACTATCTAGTACTTGCCATCGAGTTGAAAGATAGCTCCTATTAGTAAGATGATAGTGTAAGAGTGAAATACTGCTTCTCTACATCTCGTGTCACAATTTTTTTTTATATTTTTTATTATTATTATTTTTAAAAAAATTTCACGGTTCAAATGTGAACATATGTAGCAATTTTAGGTAGAATTTTATGTATCTATGTTTCTTATCTGCAGTTTTTAATTATTTGAACAAGGTTAATTATTTTTTGAATGCAACAGACTGAGTACAAGAGAATCGTTTCACCCCTAAAGTATCAGACAAGGTGTGTTGCAGCCTTTCCCGATCAGCAAGGATTTTTGGTAAGTTTTCAGTTACTAACATCATTATTATTGTTGTATTTCTATTGATTTTGTTCCAATTTCTGGCTTTATGCTTTTCTATGACTCTAGCTGGATGACGAGTGAACTCGTAGCTGCATTCTACCTGGAAAGTTTAACCTATTTATCATGGCAAACTGCTTGATTGTAGATAATAGCATAGATGAAGTGGTATTGAATTGCTGGATAGGGAACTTAGTGATTGTGCTTTCAACACTGTTTTGGACTGGGGACTGATTTTGCTGCTACAGAAATGAGAGATCAAGTACTTTTAGTTTTTTTGAATTCTCACGGTATGTATGCTATATTGCTATGTTTGGTTTGAAGGAAGAATTGAGGAAGGATGGAAAAGAGGAGGGATAGAAGGAGATTCCCTTGTTTGGTTGGAAGGAAGGGAAGAGAAGGACGAAGTTAGGAGGGATGAAGCATCCCTTCTAGCCCATGTTTTTTTTGGGTCCAAAATTGGGCAGAAGAGAGGAGGGAAAGAAAAACTATCTTACAAGCGTGTAATACCAATTTTAACCTTCAATTATTTGCAAAATCACTTGTTAAGCCCCACTGAAATTCTCTCACACATAAACAACAATAATGAGGCTACATTGGTTTAAAAAAACATAAAAATCTTCATCCTTTCCTTCCAACCAAACAAAAAAAAGGTGTCACCCCATCTATCTTTTCTACCATCCCATCCGTTCAACCAAACAAAAAGTGAGGGAGACATCTTTCCTTTCCTAGGATGCCTTACCCGTCCTTCCCGCTCTCCCTTCCATCCATTTTTGCATCCCTCCAACCAAATGGAGCATTAGTTTTATTTTTGCATATCCTATTTGTTCCTTCGATCCTCAGCAGTAGGGAAAATTTTTCCTTGGGAAGATGGTGCATTCTGCATATAATTGTGGCTTTGGTTTCGTTCACTGCTTATAGGTGGCCTTGCCAGTGCTTTGGTCTTTACAGATGATGTGAAATCAATTTATGACCTTTAGGACTCGGCAATTCCATAATCTTATAAAATATCTAATACATTTTGGGAATTTAATTTTAGATATGTGAATTTGTAAAGTTGCAATTGATAAATGGATTTCCTACTGTGTCTCTAATGCAAAATTTATACCCGAGTGTTCTTCATTGTGGCTTCTATCTCCCTTCTCCCCCCTCCCACAACAAAAAATAGGAAATCATATTAGCCAAATAATAATTAGCAAATTGGTGCTGACCAAATGGTTGTAAGTTTCTGTAGATGCATTAACATGTCACATAAAATAGTGTATAAAACGCCAAGGTGTACACTAGTATGCATTGAGTGCTTTAGTATTATAATAAATTAAATTGCGGCGCAAACTTAGATAACTTGAACAGCTCATGATGTAGCTGTGGACCCAGCAGAAAGTTCAGAAAGTTTCCTAAAACATAGGGAGCATCAAAAAAAGGAAAGAAGTGGAGCGAAGACAAGGGTAACCAGAAATTTATAGAAAGTTTTAATTTGTTTCTAATATTTTTCAGCAACTTTCCTATTTGATTTTGACTTATATATGGTAATTAGCTAGTCTTAGGGTTATATAAAGCTTTGTAATTTCTAGGGGATCAGTTTTTTGAGTTGCAGAGAATTATTTTACAGCAAATAAAGTTTGCCTTGCAATTCTCCCTTCTCTTGCTTTTGTTCTTTATTTTGTTTCAACATTGCTGTGAAGACGATTTAATCGTATCCTCTTGGTAAGGCGGCATCAACTCATAAGGTATTTGGGATACTTTTATAGAGCTAATAATAAGACAATGGGTGAATTACTCTGGCCTCCCCTCAGGTTTGTCATAATTACTCTCATATTAAACTAGTGGAAAAAAATTGGTCGGCCTTGACTTTACTCTTACCACCCTTGGGTTAGTTGACTATTAATCAAGGTTGAAGTTAGTTAAAGAAGTAAATTAAAATACCAAGAATGCCCTTATATGATGCAAAATGGCAAAAGTAACATTATTAACCATAGAAATGACCACTTATACCATGATGTTTTGAACACAAATATCATTTTCTTGTAATCACTGTAATTATAAATAACTAATAATTTATATAATTAATAATTTTAAAATTAGATGGACTAATTTAATACTAAGGATGTTTAATTTATCAATTATATAAAAAATAGGGATTTTACATATAAGTGGGCTTATGGACTCATATTCACACTATGATGGAGTCAAAGTCTCATAGTTCCGAAAAAATTAGGTTGACCTAATTGCTGAGGTGGACATGAAGTTTTACTCTTTATTTGGAACCAAATTACCTTACTGCCCCTATTTTTTTTATTCATCCACACATATCTCATAACCCCCTTTCTTCCCCAAACATCCCCAACATACTCTCTCTCTCTCTAACCAGCGACTCATAGTTGCCGCCAATGACTCCAGGAGCTTGTCGTTCAGTTGTCGCAGTTCTGTCCTTGCTTCTTGTCGGCGTCGACCTTGGTCCTTGCCGGTAAATACAACCTCACCCAGTGACGTTTGATTTGTTCCTTCTGGGCTTTGATCCTCCATCGTCACCACCATTCCGCCACCGCTGACCCATTTTCTATTACCAGTTCAGTCCATGTTCGCCGTGAAGCCATCACTGGTTCAGTTAGCGTCTCCGGTGCTGGAACTCTGCCTGAAGATCTAACGCGCTTCACGCGCACACGATCCTACGGGTCTGACGCAACCTCCTCCTTCAACGTCAGCGTTCATTCCTTCACCGTCGGGACATGGATCAAATTGTCGCCGGAGACCTCCATGGTTTGTGATCAAATTAGGCTGCAAACCATTCTGATTGGGAGGCACTTTGAGAGACTTCTATGGTGGTTAAACTTCGCTCAAACAATTACCCAACACACTTAAAGGCATCGGCAGAAAAGAACACTGCAATTTTCATGCCCTGCTATTGATCTCATAAAAATAAATTGAGCTCCAAAGAATATGGTATATCGCTTAAAATTGTTCACAAAGTTCTAAGTTATTTTTATAAATGTTGTTTTAGGGCAGTAATCAATGGACACAAACTCTAAAGTACGAAGAAAAAATTAAGAAACTATGAAGCTAAAAAGCTCATTAAGCTCGCAAACATAAAAATTAGTTGTATAAATTGTTTCGCTGTTTAGAGAGAGAGTGTGTTGGGGATGTCTGGGGGCAGAAGGGGGGTTATGAGATTTGTGTGGGTGAATAAATAAAATAGGGGCAGTAAGGTAATTTGGTTCAAAATGAATAGTAAAACGTCATGTCCACCTCAACAATTGGGTCAACTTCATTTTTTCGAAACTATGAGTCTGACTCCGTCATAGTGTGAATATGAGTCCATAAGCCCGCTTATATGTAAAAATCCCTAAAAAATAAGTAACAAAAATTATTCTAATAAAAACATAATTTGAAATTAATATATATATAGTTAATTAATAAATTGGTACATAATAAAAATTAAACACAAATATTCAGTTTCCTGATGTATTAGTATACAATAGAAGTTTAATCACAATTATTACACATATATACTAATTCTAGCACCACCAACAAATCAAGTAAATAAACCACCAATAAAAACAGACACAGTCGCGTCCGAAACCTACATCAAAGACAGCTTACCACCTTATGGGTTCTTTTAAGATGACCCAATCGGCGACCATGCCGACCACCATAATTGCCAAATCACCGTCTAAGCTCAAGTACAAGGTGTTGGGATTGGGATTGTGTGGGTGATTTTGGGCTTGATTTGTGACGGCGACATGTTATGCGAAGCATAATCTGGAGTTTTCTTGTGGAGGGTGTGGATGATTTTGGGGGCTTGGGTGTGTGGAGACGAAATGCCCTCATGTACACTACATTCTCTATCCCTACTTGGCCTCTCATTAATGCATTCCAAAGCTTCGAAAGGGTCAACATTCACTCGAACCCATTTGACAGTGCCACCAATCTCTGTGTAAAATTACATGCGTATATAATACAGTTACGTGTGTATATCAAAGCCCCAAAAGTTTGTGTACATAGAAATCGTGAGTGTGTGAGGGTGGGGAGTGGGGTGGTGTCGTGGTGGTGGTTCAATGCACAGAGATGGTTTTGTACACCAAGGCCTTGTGACCTAGTGGTATCTCTACCTACCAAAATGGAGTGCGACGGTTCGAATCCCCAAAAGGACAAAGTGCATGAGTAGTGTGTGAGTTGGTGTGTGAGTTTCTTGCCAATGAAAAAAAAATGGTTTTGTACATTGGGTTGCTTACATCATGTTGTGCATAATTATAGTTTTTTACAGATGTGGGCAGTTTGGTAATTTTATAGCTACGGTTAGCCACGTTAACTGGGGTTAACTCTGACAGAGTGTCAGTTATTTTTGTAAAAGTTTAATATGATAGTAATAAAGCCAAACCTCAAGGGAGGTCAAGGTAATTTACCCTAAGAAAATCGGTCTGCCAAAGCATCCTAAACACCTTGTGAGGTGTCCTTCATTCCAAAATTTAACTTTCAATGTCGTGAAATTATTTTTACTTCCCATTTGACAGTAATATCTTTGTTATTCTAATTTCTTATGTGTGCGTGTATGTATATATATATATATATATGTATGTATGTATTGGTTTGTAATTCCATTTGATTTTCCTGTTTCCTGGCACAAAAAAAGCATTACTGAATTCTTACTTTGCTTTACTTATTTTACGTGTAAAAAAATATTATTTACTTTTTTGCACGTGTTGGAATATTTGATTTGTGAAGAGTTGTCACCAGTTCCTTTTTCTTTGTTTTTCTTATAGTTATTATTATTCTGGTTTGGATCAATTTATTAATATTGTTGAATTTTGGTATGTTTCTCTCTAGGTTGGCTCAATTGAGGGAAGGGTTGGTGTACATCATCTTGAAGATTCACAACAGAGTAAAAACTTTACTTTCAAATGTCATAGAGAGGGCAATGAGATTTACTCAGTCAACTCATTGAACTTCCATCCTGTAAGATTCTATATTAGTACTGTGTCTTTTCTGTTTGAGTGAGTGATTGATATTGCTAATTTGATTGTAAGACTACTGTGTCATAAAATTATTTATAGTTTTCTTCTTCTGGAAGGTTGCCTCTATTTATATCAACTTTAAAGCTTCAACTATAAATGATCAAGGCACATCATAAATGACTGGAAAGTTCACTTTATATATATATATATATATATATATATATATATATATATTTAGCTATAACTATGAGTACATGGTTTCTCTATTAATTTTAGTCTTAGTTTATATCATTGTTTGCAATGTCAGTTGTGTCGGGTTCTTGGAAATTTGAAAATTATTTCAGCATTGTAAGAGTGCATGCATAAGTTCATGCCCTGTCTAATTTGTAATTTCCCTTTCATCACCCATCCATGAGAATCTCCAGATCCTCGGCATTTTGCACTGCTTGAGCGATTTCCCATCACTCATTATTTGAAATCATCTAACTAAATAAATAAATTGGTTGTACATAAATGGTCCGGCCATTAATGTCATACCTTTGTCATTTTTATTTCTTACCTGGATGTGCAATTTTTGGTTCCGTTGTAGGATGTCAGCCAATTTGACTACAGCTGACATATTTGAACCTAACCAAATTAATGAGTTGGTTCAACTTAGGATATGTCTTAATTATTTCCTTATATTAATTTACTTATCAAAAAAATTTCCTTGTGTTAATTCATTTATATACTTCTTGCTATTTAACGCTTCTCCTGAATTTCATCATTTATAAGTTGTGTTTATTCGTTGTGCACCGGGCTGCCCTTTTTTAAGTGTGAGTTGTGTCAATTAGTGATTCCTCATGAATTCTTAACCTGATATATATTGTTTAGCTAATATTGTAGATTAGTAATGGGTAAAAAGTTATCAAGAGCTTTAGGCTGTATGTTAGACGCGTGTGTTTTTTTTTTTTTTTTAATGGTAAGAAGTTGTAAGATGAGAGATTCATTTTTGATATTCTACTGAATGGATGTTCATTTTTAAATTAATCTTATTCCAGTAATCAAGGGTATGCTAGACGCCGTGTGTTTATATTGGTTTTTTTTTTTTGATTAATAATGTGTTTATCTAGTTTTTTTTTACCAAGAGCAAGCTCATGGAACTCTTGGGTTTTTCATGCAAAAGCCAATCCATCCAGTGTGCGGTTTTCCATATATTTTGTGGGACTAATAAATGATGAACTTGCCCTCTCTGTTTCAACTGCATTATTCTTTATGAATTGAATCACATATTACTGCGTTAAATCTCTCCAGAACCCGGGTCAAAGTTTGAATATATTTGAATAACGTCCTTCGTAAACCAAGGTAGTGGATTTTGTCTAGCAATTGGCAAATTCTCACTCGCCTGTATCTTATCGGTTTAGCAATTTATAATCTCCTACAAATTGGAGGTTTTTAGGCTCCGTAACCAGACTACTGGAACCCACATATCCATGCCTGCTTGGACTTTTGCGGGAGGATCATTTCAAAGAATTCTTGTTAACTCTAGATGATTGTTTATGAAACTATATGTCCAGTGTTTTGGATTTGGTACTTCCTAAATTTTAATCTGTGAGACATCTAGTATATTCAGTACTTTGGTGGTAAACATTTTGTTCATATATATATATATATATATTGTTATAGTGTTGTTTAAGATCTTACAATGGTTCCTTGTCTCAGGTACATCAGACGTTTGCAACTGCAGGATCTGATGGTGCTTTTAACTTCTGGGATAAAGATAGCAAACAGAGACTCAAGGTGAAAAGATTACTAGTTTTCTGTACAAGTGTTCATGATTATGCTACTCTATTATGAAAATATTTAGGGAGTGATTTGGATATTTATGATTTAAAATGAATTTTTTTATGTGTGTTCCAACTTCCAAAGCATAAAGATGTTCACTTTTGTTTCAGTGGGATTTAGTTCCGATCAAAAATCGATTTTTGATTTATATCACTCCATGAAGTCCCATACTTGTTCCTATATCAGGGGAAAGTTATTTGAAGAGGCACTGAAAGCAATGAGAATTCTTATGAATTGTAACGTGAATCTCATGGAAGAAAGAGAGGATAACGCTGCTCCAATCTAGTAATATTGGAAAGACAATTAATATTTATAACGCAATGTTTACATGAGTAGCAGTATGATATTTTGGTTTGCAATCTTTTTTTGCCCTTTCCCCCTTGTTCAGTGTTCCTGTTCTTGTTCTTGTTTGATGACATTTCGTGCTTTTCCCTTCCACTGAAATTCTGTTTATTAGACACCGAGTCTTATTTGTTATCATTTTCTTGGACCTTGTAGAGATATACACTGTGTTTCCAACCCTGCAGACATGAAGAATATGATTTTCCTTTTCCCTTGGCTAAAATTATATTGAATATTTGACATGTTTTGAATGTTAGGATGGTTGGTAGCCCTGCAGTAAATTGGTTTGGGTGCATGTTGACTTGTTGGAAATACTTTGAAAATCTGCAATTTACCTTTGTTTCTAGCCAAGTGCTGTGCATAGTATTTCATTATGTTCATCCATATCAAACTAAGAAATTGCTGTGGTTTTCTTTAGATATATTATTTATCAAACTAAGAAATTTATCTTTGAATGATTCAGGCCATGTCAAGGTGCAGTCAACCCATACCTTGCAGTGCTTTTAACTATGATGGCAGCGTATATGCATATGCGGTATGTCTTGGTTAATAAAAGTACATTGTCTTGTTTCTTTCCTCTGCTGTGTGTGTGTGTGTGTGTGTGTGTCTCTCTCTCTCTCTCTCTGAACATGTGTGCTTACTGACAAAAATACACACAAAAGCAGGCACGCGCATGGGGAGGGGTAACTAGTCTAGTAATCTATATGGTAAATTTTGAAGTTCTCCAAGTGTTGACCCAACTAGTACATTTAGTTGCACTTATATGAAGTTTTTATTTGCTTTTTTATGCAGAAGCAACTAATTTTTTTATTAAAGCAACCTTATAAGGTATTATAGTAGCTTCGGCATGAATCCAGTCTTCTCCTTGTGAATGCTGGGGTGAATGCTTATGGTGCATCATAACTACATGCAGAAATTTAGAGTGCATGAAAATTGTAAATATTTCTGAGCACAAATGAATTATGTTTTTTTTCGCATTGTGTGGGAAGGAGATTATTAGTTGCATCAGTGGGAGAAACAGTGTAGTTCAGAATTCTTTTCACATATGCCATCCATCCTGGAGTTTGGAGCACTCAGGCATGTTTTTGGCCAATTATCATGCATATGCTATCCTGGCAAAAGGACGCAGCTTTCCTTTTATTATTTGCTTGGTGTGTCTTCATAGTACTTGCCGTACCGAAGCTTGTAATATAATTTTTGTTTATTATAGGTTTGCTATGATTGGAGTAAGGGTGCAGAAAATCATAATCCATCCACTGCAAAGACTTACATTTACTTGCACTTGACCCAGGTAAAATGTCCATGTGTATATTTAGAATCACAAGCATTAATTCTTCTGAAATTTTTCTTTTTTCTTTTTCCTTGGGAACATCAGTGTAAGTATTTGTTTGCTAATGAGAACAATATATGATGCAGGAGTCTGAGGTTAAGGGCAAACCAAGACTTGGAACCGGTGGTAGAAAGTGAAGCTGCTGCTTATAGCATGCCGTCTTCAAGAAGGATATGTACTTCTGTACATGGAATATATTTTGCCTTTACTTTTCCATTCACCCTATGTACAAACTGGAACTGAGATATTGCGGTGGTGCATTTAGAAGTCTTAGGTCAGAAATGAGGTTTTCCGAATTAGAATGTTTGATCCCCCTTTCAGGATAGTGTTTTTCTTTGAATATGCCTGCAGTCCATATTTTGTAACTTGATATGCATTGGATTATTCTCTTCTTCTTTTGAAAGGTTATGCATTGGATTATTAGTTGCTTGGTCAGAAGTGGGGGTATTGTTTCTATACTTGGTGAATTTTTAAACTTTGTTTGCAATCCAGAAATTTGTGTTCAACAATAAACAAGTGACTGGAAGACCAACTAGTTGAGCAGCAAGAGTTCTTCAAAGAGTGGTCACTCAGATAATGCTTATTTTTTCAAAGTGTCCTTTGCTAATTTTAATAGTATATTACTGGTGAGTGCTTGCTTATTTATTTAAAAGCTCAAGTTGGGAAGTTGGATAGTGCTGCATATCTATCTATTTATAGTCAATCACTTATTCGGATTCAATGTGGGACAAATGATCTTTGTTACATTTTTTTCTACCGAAACTGTGGCTCGGGCTATTCTGCTTACCCGGGTTACAAATTCGGACACCATCTGAACTGGGTGTTTGACGTGACACCGGATTAAGATCGAGTTTGGCTTTAATACCAATTGTAACGGGTGATCGTTTATTCATTTACTCAAAAATTAAAGTTGTAGAGTAGTATTGCATACTCATCTATTTATATTTATTCACTTTCCTATTTGAATTTAATATAAAACAGATGATCTTTGTTACACAACCCTTGTTAAAATAGAGATGCCAATGCCAAGAATTTGAAATATTCTTGATTTTAAAAGCATTTGAAAATATAAAATAATGATCACCAAAACCACTAGAAAATTCGTGACACAACCAGACAAGTTCACAACTATGGCGAACTTAAAAAAACATAATATGGCGAACTAACATTAGAAAACACAAACATATCACGGGGATGATAAATTATTATCCAATCAAGCAACTTCACATCGTCATCCCTGGCAAACCGAGCAAGATCAAATGCCCTCTGCCCAGTGATAAGCTCAACCCTGTATCCAAATACATCAGTTTATTTCTCAAGTCTTTCAGTGGATAAGTGTAAGGGATAGGCGATTATCTATTTACTTAAAAACTCAGGTTGTTAAACAGTGTTGTATTCCCACCCATTTATACCCATATCACTTCTCATTTGAATCTGATGTGGGATAAATCTCCCCTTATAATATTCTCCCCCACCCGAATCCATGCAACATCTTCGTTGCGGTTGGACCTCCTTACCTACTCGGTGTGAAGACCCGGACGTCCTCCGGGCCAGGCACTTGGTGTGACACCGGATCAAGGACTTGGTCTGGGTTTGACTTTGGTACTAACGGTAACGGTGGACGCTTGTCCATTTACCTAAAAACTCAAGTTATTGGGTAGTGTTACATACCCACCCATTTATATCCATGTCACTTCTCAACCGGATACGATGTGGGACAAGTCTCCCCATATAACAATAGGTTATATGACCAATTGTGCCATGTACAGCAGTGGTAACCATGCGTGTCCTTGTAGGTAATATATACCAAAATTTCTTATAATTTCAAGAAGATTGTAATTTAGTGGTATTTTCTCTCTTAAGATAGAAGGTTAAAATTCAATTATTTGTATAAAAAGAGTGGGTGTGAGTAATATATCCCAAAAAAAAAAAAAATAAATAACCTACTTGTTATTAGTAGTATTTTTTTTTTTTACCAAGAAGTTAAAAATTGACCAAGTATTTTTATTGGTAAAATAATTTAGGTATTTAATTTTTGTAAATGCTTATACACTCTACCTTGAACGCACCTTCAGTGTTACATTAAAAGGGATTTATTGATTCAAATACTGTAATCGCAAATATCTTTTTATTAAATTTATTTTATTTATCACGTGATATCTGAGAGGACCTTTATAATTATTCGAGCTCATATCAATAAAATGCCCATTCATATTCTCTCATGTTTTGTGATGTAGTAAATAAAATAGGTACATTATGCTTGAAATAAAATAAAAAAATAAATAAAATAGGTACATTATGCTACAAGCAGACTCAATATAATTAAAGGCCTTAGTTGGAAACTAAAATTAGACCTTTTAAAATCATCGACTCTATGAGATTAACCATTGAATTATAATATTCACGTGTCATTCTTAGCATTTTAAAAATAACACAACTTCATAGAATATATTAACAATTATTTTATTGTATCCCACCAAGAAACTCACATCCCACTTTGATAAGTCATGTAGTCACATTTATTATAAGGGTTTATAGTTCATTTTTTTCGTTAGCAATGAAAAAAATATTACTGCACTAGAAAAAAAATATAAACAATAAAAGTATAAGGATAATGTGGGTTTATATATTTATTTATGAAAAGGTTCATTTCAAAAGAAGAAAGCCGAAGAAAAGAAAAGAAATTAAATTGTATTATACATGTATATTTATATACACATATTTTAATATTTTTCTTAAAAAAATAGAATACTTTACCAACTTAGCCACCGAATAATACCCTATTTAAATAGTTTTGTACCATTTGTTGCAAGCCCACCACTGTCCTCTTTGTGAGTCAACTCTCACAAGAGACTACGCATTCTGACTGTGTTAATTCACTCTTAGCATACATTATGGAGGTCTGGACTTCGAATAGTTTTGGAGGCACTTCAATAATTTTTTGAGCACTTGTCTAGCACATGTGATATAGAATAGTTTTGGAGGCACTTCAATAATTTTTTGAGTACTTGTCTAGCACATGTGATATAAAAATGCTTGGACTCAATGGTAAATTATGAGGTATTATAAAGTATTATAAGAGATCCCGATCCACCATTGTCCAAAGAGTATTGATACAAGGCTCAACAATCGTTGCACAATGAGTCCTACACTAGGAAGCATGGATACGAATACGAATACGAAATATATGGGTACAACATGATTTAGACACGACGATATGACAAAAAAAAAAAAAATAAAAAAAAAAAAAAATAGTACACAAATGGAAAAACAATTATTTTTATTTGCTTTGTCCACATAATCATAAATGTAAGCACCAATTTGAAATTTAAAACTAAATGTTTGTTTTTTTAAATTTTAGATTATTTTTCGTATTAGTCCATAATATATTTATAATTATTTTGAATTTCATTCTTTTTTAAATAAATAATTACAAAATCACTCCGCCGTGTGTCTAAAATATGTATTTGCTATGTTTTACTCTCAACCAAAAATAAGAAGTTTAAATTTCAGAATACTTCTAACTATATTCAATACGTGTCCAAGCGTTCGACACTGTCCTATCACCTATTGTTCTTATTTTGGAGATATCATTTTCTATTATTATTATTATTGGATGGTGACTTTTTGGGAAAAAACAAGTGTGTTGTTATTAATTCGACTTGCAGCAGAATAAATCCCGGGACCATTGGTGCCCTTTCTGATTTTTTTGATAGTCGTCAATTAAAAGGAACCATTTTTGCAATTTTTGTTATAGCTATTGCAGCCGCTGAAGCAGCTATTGGACTGGCTATTGTTTCGTCAATTTATCGTAATCGAAAATCAACTCGTATCAACCAATCGAATTTGTTGAATAAGTAAAGGTAGTATTAATTATATAAATTCTAATAATCGTTGATTAATTTAGCATGTCTGCTACGTAAGATATAATCGTGCTTGCAAAAAGGTAGGAAATTAAAGTATCTTGGTGTTCTCTTTCATAAGTCAATCCAGAAGTAAACTAATTAAAAAAATTCTGATAAATCATTGATTCGTCTGGTATCAAAATATATGATTCGTTTATAAGTTTACTAAATCAAAATTTTGTGATGTTCAAAAATGTATAGATCCCATGTCACATTCAGTAAAGATTTAACTTGCCTTATCTTTGGAGATATGTCTCTCTATTATTATTATTATTATTGGATAGTGACATTTTCAGCAAAAACTCATGTGTTAATCCAATTTTAAAATTATCTATTACATGAGAAACAACATATGTAAATTGCATAGTTTAAACTTGGACTGCAGCTTGACAAGTGACATTTTAACACAACAAATTAATATATATATATATATATATATATATATATATATATTATATTGGTAAAGAAAATGGTTAGTGATAGAATTTGGTTTGAGTTAATACTAATGTGTGCTCGAAAGACAATTTTGAACATTAAAAGCACATGGGCCCTTTTTGTTTCACATTTTGTTAGTTTCGAAGGTGCTATATATCAATCTCAAATTAAGAGCACATGCCCGATAATTCAAATGGATTAGTGTTTCTAATAAATTTTGGAGTGCCAAACTTTAACTCTCTATATCTACTAATCTACTTCTAACATTTTTTGCTTTATAAATTTTTTTTTCTCAAATTACACATTAAAAGAAAATAAATAATTTTACTTTCAACTTCACCTTCTCAAAGCAGGGGCAGCTCCATTCAAATTCAGGGCCCAAAACCATGACTTTAAATGATGCTGGACAAAATTTCAGTTAGCTCAATACTCAGTTTTCCGATCAGAAATGAGTGGTTTTTTTTTTTTTTTTTGGGTGGAGACAATCCACTAAGAAACCTTATTAGCTTTAATTGTGGGCCATGTTGTTCTTCGGCTGAAAATCTTTATTTGAGGTTCAAATCGGAAATCGTATTTTCTTGTCTTATAAGACATGTTTATTAAGATTTTTGTTCAAGGCCTAAATAAAATCGGATTCATCTCAAATTTTATATTCACTAATTTTTAGTGATTAGGTTTCTTATTTTTTTTTTTTTCAGACACTAATTATTTTTAGGGTTAATTTTTTTTAGAAGTTTTTTTAGTTTCATTTGCTGATAAGTTTCTTTATAGTATTAGGTTTCTCAATTATGAACATATTTTATTGAACAACGGAAGCAACTGACACAAACAACAATCATCTTTACCGTTTAGCTTTTAAATTTTATTGTCATTGCTAAAAGAAGATAAAAAGAATAAAAATAGGTTTCGTATTCTTTGTTAAAGAAATCAAAAACTAAGAAAAGAGGGAGAGATTGGAAGAAGAAAAATAGGAGGGGAAAATATTAAAAAAAAAATAGAGATAATTTTGGCGTTAAATGAAAAAGAGGAATTTACGGCTTTTAATAGAGGAGGAGAAATAAATTTAGGACTTGTAATAATAGACTATCATATTATTGTACACATTGATCTAACGGTATATAATTTATATATATTCACACAGATACATATATGATATATACAATATGCTATATATTGCATCATTTATATATTATAAATAATAATTTATACATTAATATTATATTTAAATCGGATTGGATTAACCTTAATCCATATCCGATTTATTAATATAACAGATGTCAGATTCGAATCATTATCGAATTATCAGATTACAGACTTAAATCATATTCAATTTATCAAATCCAATTTGGATTGAAATCCGATCCATTGACAAGTCTTGTTATTACCACTAAACCAATAAGTTTTTTCCTTCAATTACTTCGACCCGAAAGAGTTTAAATTCCAATTACTTATACGCTTAAACAAAGTAGTTCTCACTTAAGTCTAGCCAAACCATGTACACTAATACATAACTGTAACACCTATGTACAGACAATTAAACTACCACAAATTATATACCACACTCATTCAAAATCAATATTATTATTTTTAACCAAAAAAAAAAAAAATCAATATTATTATTATTATTATTACTATTGTTTACATTTGTAATGATAAGGAGATGTATTTGAAATTATCAACAATAACCAGTATCAATCTATAAAAGCTAGTTTATGTGTGGAAGAAATAGCAAAGACCATTTCTAAAAAATTAATAATAATAATTTAAGATACATTAATATATAAGTAGTTACTTGGAGAGGGGGAGGAGAAGAAGAATTAGAAGTTAGATTAAGGCTCCAGCTGCCCATATCTCAAAGAATACACTTACAAAGTCTGCTCGAGCAGACCGGAGTTGGGACCAAAACATCATGGTTCATCGTATCGACTGACACGTGAAGTTTCGATACGTGTTCGCGATTTGTAGACTTTATCTGAGTCTGTTACACCGCGACCGTAATCGATAGTGTGAAACATACACAACATATGTAATCAAATTATACAGAGCTAGAAATTTTGTTTGAGAGGCCCCATTGAATAAAAATAAAATAAAATAATTTGAAAATAATTATTTTTAAACAAAATAATAAATATATAAAATCATATCTTGATTGATAATATTTTCATTTGTGTAAAATTGTTTTTAATGACCTTTATATTAAGCAAGATTTTCATGGAAAGTTGAATAAAACATTATGTATATTTAAGTAAAATTATGCAAAATAAAATAAATTCAAATGTGTGTTTTTATTCTATTGTTCTTATTCACTCTTACTGTGTATACTATTAAGCATGGTTCGCAGTATCGGTCACGGTCATGGTCGCGGTTATGGTATAATGGACTCAGACAAAATCAGTGTAAACTGATCGATACAGATAGCCTATCAAACTTAAAAAATGATCGCAAATGATACGGCAAAGCATGCAATTAAGAATTTTCTAATAAGTCAAATTAGTTATGACACAACAATCAAGAAACTCTTTGGTTACGATAATTTAAAATTTAATAAACGAAACTTCTTTTTGTATGGAAAACTTGGACTATTTTCAGTTAGGTTCTCCAATAAAAAAATAATTTATATAAGGATTATAATACGGGTCTTCACATAAGACCCATTTTTATACTGGTTTTATGTGTGTATGATTTTCAAATATCATATACAATAAGAGAGTCTAAAGATAAGTGGGCAAATTTTTTTAATTTTTTGGTTTTATTTTTAATTTTTATTTTTATACCCGGACAAATTTTTTATTCAGGTTATTTTATTTTATTTTTATTTTTTTATTTCTTCTTAAAAATTGTGATAATTCATTGAAAAATAAAATAGCTGAAAGAGAGTCCAGCCAGGGAGATGGATGAGATGACTCGAGAATGAGAGAGAGAGAGAAAAATAATGATAAAAGAAAAATATTGGACTCTTGGGTAAAGATAAGAAATGACAGTAAAAAAAAGAAAAAAGAAAAAAGAAAAAAAGAAACTTAATAATTATCACTTTACATATTGGGACATGGTATATTCACATAGACAATTACATGGAGTAGGTCAGAAAAATTGATTTATCTCTTCGGTGCAAATATTGTTTTACTTTTATTTTTTTTATTTTTTCCTGGCTACAAATATAGATCGGAATTGAAGATGGGAGATATGGAGTGTGACGAGTTTCCAATTATGAGGAAGAGAGAGGGAGAGAGATTAAATTTGGAGCTAAAAACTAGAAGTATTTGACAATTTTAAAATTTATAGAATTCTATATATACAAAAAATAATAATAATAATAATAATAATAATAATAATAATTGAGCGGGTAATTTTAAAATTTTATTTCTTATACTCTTAAAATTTCTTTTAAAAAAATTTAAATTTCTCTACATTAATCAAACTCTATTTCTTTTTTCTTTCAAAGTTCTCTCATTGTCTTTCTTTTTCCTTCTTCATTTTTTTTTTCCTACTGCTTAATTATTATTATTATTTTTGCACATTATATAAGATATATGTGTTATGCAACTTTCTTTTCTCTTCTAGTTTATTAATTTGACTTTGGAATTCTTCTTATGCTTTTTTATTTCTCTTTCTCTTATTTAAATTTATTATTATAATTTTATAAATTCAATGGGTATAATCGTTTTCAAAATACAAAGACCTGTATTGAATAAAAATATTGTCAATCAATATTTAGTTCTTATACTTATCAAACATTTATCTTTCTTATATTATTCATTGATTAGCATAGTATTGTACAATTTATATTTATTAATGTTAGTTGAATTATTTTATATTTTATTTTTTTACAAAGTGGACTTCACTGAATTTAAATTATGTCTCCGTTCCTGACTACAGTCATCAACCAATAGATTGGTGCTTTAACTCAAAGAAAAATTAATAACTAATTAATCCAAACACAAAATTTTTTTTATATAATAGTATTAGTCTTCCTATTGAAATTCCAAGGACCTCAGCATTCCAATTCATAATTAACTAGGGACAAAAGGAAAGTAGTCGTTGTGTCATTTAGGGCACGTTTGTTTTGATGAACTTTCCTCCCCCACAAAATAATATATAAAAAAGGAAATCGTTAATGTTTCCATTGGCAAAAAAAGGAAATCTCCCTTTTATTTCACGAACAACCCTTCCTTCTCTTCCTAGTAGCTGACAGCATCTGAGACCTTTCCCCTCTCTTCATTATTGGTATGCTTGAGTGTTTTCGATTTTTTAACTATTTACATTTATAACCTTTTTGTTTTTGTTTTTTGGTTTAATAAATATAGCTATAACCTTTTTCTTTTCTATTTTTCTTTTATTTTTCTCTGTTAATCCTCAAAAAGTTACATATTTTTGGTTAAATAAATATAACCATTGATGATTAAGGGTCTCTTTGACAATTGAAAATGTTTTTTAATTCTGTTTTCATTCTGAAATAATTTTTTTTTTTTTTTTTTTTGGTAGTGGAGCAAGTTTATTAGTGATTGGAGGAATGTTTAATAACGTAAAATTTGTTACAAGATTTTTGCAAGTAAAAAACAAAAAGATATGTTCAATAAAAAATGTTGGAAGTTTGAAAAATAAAATAGCTACTTTAGAAAAGTCATTTAAGAGTTATTTTTAAAATTTTTTTGGGTACTTTTTCATCGCTACAATCTTGTTGCTACTATGTAGAAACAACCGAAAACACCAATTTGACTTCTTTTTTTTTTTTTTTTTAATTTTTAATTTTCGCCTCTTTTTTGAAAACAAACACAGATTACTATCCAAATCTAAATAAAAATTACCAATTTCTTTAGATCTTCTGTTGAATTATGGAACTAGAATATATACTAGCAACTATATCCTCTTAAAGGTCGAGTTCTAGTTGAATACTCTCATTATTCTACAATAATTCACTATATCTAATAGGTTTATCCTTATCCAAAACTTTAGTTGAATTCTAGTCCACTGCTAACTCGTTAACCAATTAGAATACCTTTTATTTAAAGGTCAAGTGTAAAAAACACCCTCTTTAGATACAAAAGGTGCAATAAACCCCTACTATTTTTTTTTGGTACAAATTATTCCCTAATCAACCATTTTGACTAATTCATTTTTTAAAAGAATCCCAAAATGCCCTCCTAATATGGTGAACACCATTTCCGACCAGGGGTGAATCCTTTCCATGGCACCTCTCACTAGAGGGTGTCCATGGCAGATCCAAGGGCTGGGATGAAGCCAAGTCAGCCCAGCTTGCCATGTCATTGCCTTGTCAGCGATGATGAAGCGCCAAGTTAGCAGTAACTTTTGAAACTTACTTTTTTTTTACCATATACGAATACTGCAGACAAAATACATACTTACCATATACGAATACGATATACAAAAATTATACATGGACCTAAATACATACTTACTTACCTTTTTTACTTTTACTTTTACTTCTTCTCTTCTCTTCGTATTCTTCTTCTTCGAGCTGCTGTACTGTTCATCTTCCTAAAATCCTCTGCTTTCCCATCCGAACCGTGCGCCAGCGGCTTCCCTTTGGTCATTCAGTTTTTAGTTTACTTCCTCAGCTTCTGTTATCTTCTTCTTGCTTCACCTTCTCTTCTCTCCTTCTTCCTTCATCCTTCCTCCTCTGGTTTGTCTCGTTTTCCCTCAGAGGCGGTATTGTGTTTTCGTTTCTCCATCTTCCCTTTGGTTTGTTTAATAGCAGTTGTTGTTGTTCAGTTGCTGTTGTTGTTCAGTTGCTGTTGTTGTTGCATCTTATTCCTTAAACGAAGAAATCCTGTGATTTTGCGAAGGTTTTATACTGTGATTTTGCGAGGGTTTTATACATTTGGGGAAATATAATGGCAAGGAAAAAAACCATAGCAAAGAACAAAGTGGAAAAGAAATTGGTCTCTAAAACCATGAACAAAGAAGATATTGCAGATGGTGAGCAAAAATTGGTGAAAGCGCCTGCCTCAGTCTTCATCATGTATAGGTAAATATTCCTTAAGCTGTTGAAATTAATTTATATCCACAATTGCTTTTATTTTAGTATTTAGGTTTTACAAAAACTGATTGATTATGTAATGACTCGGACATTTCCTTCCTTTTTTTTTTTCCTCAGAATTTCACGGATAAATTTTTTTCGTTGAAATTTCCTTTCTGAGTTTAGTTTCTCGTCGCTTAGTGTCGTCTCAAATGCTCGAAAATGATTTTTGAGACTCTTGCCTTTGGATTGACAACTTCCTTTGAGGATCGAGTCATTTCCACATTTTTCATTTTTTGACACTATTCACTTTTCGTCCTTTTCCCCGTTTTGTCCATTTCCCTATATTGTCTTTTCCCCGTTTGTCACTTGGTTGGCATAACCTCACTCCTTGTGTTCGGAGTTAGTTTTTGACTTCACGTATCTTCATTCTAAGTGGTTTCCACAAAATACGTATCTTTACTTTTGCAGAAAAGTACTTTGGTTGCTCCCGATGTCCATAGGGGCATGGATGTATAATTTTTCAGATTTTTTTTCTTTTCTTGGGGTGTTTTTCGTAAATATATTTTGAAGATATTTTATTTCAGGGGTTTTTAAGAAAATATTTTTGGAAGATATTTTCATTCTGGGGCATTAGTGTAATTAACCCTTTTTGGAGGGGTGATTTTGCAATTAATGAAAGTTATTGTAAAATACTTCGTCTGGAGCCTGGATCTTCATATGGGATTCATTTTCAATTTTCATCGACTTGTAAATTCTTGGAATTTCCTTCTGGTCGTTTTTCTTCAGTTTTAGGGTTTCTGGCCCAAGTTGCCGCCGAACTTGTTCGAGGCATATCTCTCTACTCGGAACTCAGTTTTTGACGTCATTTCTTCCGTTGTTCATATTTTCTCATTTTGAATATTTTTTGTTCATGGAGTTTTTCCATTTGAGCGCATTTGCTCAAATTCCACTTTTCCGGACCCGGCGGGACCCGTGTGGGGCACTTTTTGAGATTTTCTATAAATAGGGGGACTTAAAATTAAAAAGTCATCTTCTCCCCTCTCCATGCACGACTGGAACCTGCTATGGCAGCCTAAGGGGGCTGCCACCCTTCTTCTTTCATTTGAACTTTCTTCCCTTTGTTAAAAAGTCGAAGTGCCTTCGCGTTTTGTATTTGTCTTGACCACGCGTATCTTTCCCCCTTATTAGAACCCGCTTTTGGCCAATTTTTGAGTTCGGGTTTGATGTCAAGTTATGATTTTGATGGGGCTTATTGTGGATTCATGTAGATCGTGTTATCCTAGACAAAACTTTGAAGTTTCGTCGGATTCGAAGTGATTTCATTTCGGTGGGGATTTGTGATTTCATCACAAAATGAGGTAGGGGATGTTTTAGGGTTATATTAATGTTGTATTGATTGTTATATGAGCATATACAGCTTGTGAGCATGCCTTGTTCAAGTTATAGAATTTAATTTAATTATTTTCCTTATTTAAGATTTAATTCTCATGATGCTAGGCAATTTAGAATTAAATTGTGGCATGCTAGAAATTTAGGCCTTGGTATGGTGGTTGATATATATTAAATTGGGATTATTTGAATAAGAATTGTAAATTTTATTTAATATTTATCTTTTGTGACAGTTTAATTCACCTAGTTGTATCAAGTATGGAATCAATTTGTAATGTGATATTAAAGTAGGCCTTGTGAGTTCTTTAACATATATTAAATTGAGGACATTTGGATATGTTTGAAAATCTAGAGAAAAATTAATTAATGAGCTTAATTAATTTTATTTTAAGTGTGTTGGTCACTTAAATTGATATCGGAGGTAATAGGTTATTAATCACTTGAAACGTAGTCCGTTTAATCACCTTGTGAGCATATTACAAATTTGATGTAGAATTAGTACTTGAGGCATCTTGAAATGGTAATTGGACTTAGCATGATATAGAATATCATTGACTTGCATAACTTGTTTAGATATATCTTGTGTGGGTGTATAGCTTGTTAGAATATTACAGTTGTTTACCTTAGAAGTTAGTTACTAAATTGGGACTAATTTAGTACTTGTGGCTTAGTGTGGTAATGTGGTTCAATTGTTGTAAAATATTCTTGTTTTGGTGTATAAATTGCATATTGGAGGCTTGACATGTCATATGCTATCTAGACTTGAATTCTAGGACATGGTTGGTATAGATTCAACCTTATTTGTGCATGGAAGATGGCTTTATGCATTAGTAAATTTGGTATAAGTTTGGTCTAACTTATTGATTTTGGAAAGCTTGTAAGGACATATTTCACGTGATGGCTAGGGTTTGGCTCTAGTACGGAGACAAAAATCTTCTAAGTCATAAGTGTGCACTAGGTAGTACCTTGTGGGTCGTAATTGCCCGGAATAACTTATGCATGTGCGCACTAGGTAGTGCCTTGTGGGTCGTAATTACCAGGAAACACTTGCTTGGTCTAGTGACCACATGTCCTAGTCTTTCTACTTTGATTTCGCATTTAATTTCAAGTTGTTAATCATGTATTACTTGTAACTCGAGAATTAATGCTTGCTTTGGATATTTGAATCTTACTTAGTATACTTGAAACTGTATACTTGTTTTGTGCATTTAGATCTCATATAGTGTACTTAAACTTGTATGCTTGCTCTGTGAGTTTAGATTTCATTTAGTATGCTTGTGCCGTGTATACTTGTTTTAGGCGTATCTCTTTTAGCTTAGTATACTTGTGTTCGTATACTTGATTTACGAGATTTTCATATAAAATGCATACTTGTGTAAATATGCTTAGACATTGCATGACTTGTCTTAATGTGGTTTAGTATACTTGGAAATGTAGGCTTGTATGTTGTATAACGTGTTTAACATTGTTTAGTATACTTGAGCATGTATATTTGTATGCCGTTGTTCACTTTAAATTGCATGAAGTAGCTTAGGATACTTCCTGAGTCTCATTTTGATATAGACGTTAGGTGACATGAGCCCCTTTGACATGTTTCACCTTAAGGTAATATAATTGTAAAATGTTAGGTCAATGCATGCTCATCTCTTACAAGTAGCTTTATGTTACTCACCCACGTAGTGGGGACATTTTTTAGGTACCGGGATCAAGATTTGGGATTCACATCATGCTTGGATGATTTGTAGACTTGAAGTTCTCATTTCATGTAAATGTTGGGTTGAAATGCCATTTATAGCTTTATATATCAAAATGTGTAAATTTGATTCTATTTTTGTAATGTGTACATAAGTACACTCTTTACAATGTATTTGACATGTATGAGATGAGGCCATAGGCCAATGACATCTAATTTGTATCCTATGTAACTTTTAACTTCATGAAATATTATAAAAATATTGAAAAACGTCAAGTCATTGTTTCACCATGGTTGCATCGGGTGTGGGAATTCCATTTTCATTCTTTCATAGGGTCTTATAAATCATGTTTGAAGTGTGGCCAAGGGCTAAACGGTCATTTGACCCTGTTTTGTATTTTTGGATTCCGAGTTTTCATTCAAAGTTCTATTTTTGCCTTTTTGCCCGTTGGGGGGTTGAATTTTGTATCGGTGGTATTTTTAAGTCATGGACCATTGTAGCACGTCCAAATAGGTAAGTTACGTTTGCGTGCATGGTTATTTCTGGGCAAACCTTCTTCTTTGGTGAAATGAGTCTCCTACGGACTCATGTTGAAATTTTGTTGCATAATCTGATTTAGGGGCATTCTAGACCTTTCACATCAGTTTTAATTTCTTCTTTCGACATGACCAAATAAAAAATGTGATTTTAGGGGGGGTTTCTTCGTCGTGTTTTTTCAAAAAATGTCGTCTTGGTACCGGAAATCCCTCGTGAAGTTTCAGCTTCCAGTTTGCATTTTAGCAGCTTTTTGCCTCTCTTGACCAGTTCTGATTTAGGGGCATTTTGGGCATTTTACAGTGAGTTTTTTTTGAATTCACTAGCGAGTCACGTAGAAAACTGGATTTTAGGGGGGATTTCTTCTTCGTGTTTTTCCAGAAAAACTTGTCTTGACCTCCGTTTCAAGCCTCAGTTCTAGTAGCTCATTTTTTTTTCTCTTGTTGTCAGCATGTGCATGCCATCGGGTGCCGACATGGGCGCCGGTGGGCTCGTGCATGGGCGCCGTGTGCGCTATGGCCTTTGTCGGGCCGCCGCGACGTCTCAACTTCAAACCATCGTTTCTCCCTCGTCCAGACTCCAAATCGAGTGAACTTTTTTTTGAACTTGACTAATTTTTCGCTGTCTTTCCAACGGTGTGCTCAGTTGAACCTGGATCTTCCTGGATAATTATCAGCTTACCCTTTTAGCCTTAAGTGCTCGTTTTTCTTCGTCAGGCCGTTTCTCCTTCGTCCGGACTCCGAATCATGTGATTCTTGAGTCCATCCTGATTATTTTTTTGTTGTCTTTCCAGCGGTGTGCCCGGTGGTACCCGAATCCACATTTTTCAAAAATGACTATTTTGCCCCTGAGGGCTTATTTGTCATATTTTTGATCTTTTGCTTCCACATCAGTTCTCATTGAGTTGCATGACCTCATGGAAGGTCACTTTGACTTCTTAGAGTCTTATTTTTTGTTTTCGCTTCCGCAATTCGGATCCATTATCGGGTCAATTTTCGGTTCATCACAGGACGCACTGGCTTGAAAAACCAGGGCCATCACAGATTATATAAAATTTGACTGATTAAATTCACATTGTGTTAATTTTAGTTGTAGAATTGTAAATTCACATTGTGTTAATTTTAGTTGTATAACTGTAAATACACATGTTAGTATGGTATGCAATTCATAATACACAGATGTTGAAAGAATTTGTGGTTGTTATTTTTATAGAAATATGAAATAAAAAATGAAGTGTATCTTATTTACTGAAATAAGAAGTACAATACACATACACATGTTAGGAAGGTTTGTTGATGTAATGTGCTATTCATAATACACAGATGTTGTAAGAATTTGTGATCGTTATTTTTATAGAAATATGAAATGAAAAATGAAGCTGTCAAATGGAAAGTAATGGTGGTCTTGAAATTTTCATGGGCATTAGGTAGAAGGTTTTAAGGTTATAAATGCTAACCAAATTTGCAGTCTACCAGGTGAAAGGGTTTTTGAAAAAAAAAAAACACTATTAGTTTTGTTTCATAATTGTGGTTGTATATAAAAAAGAAAAAAAATATTTACAGGTGCACAGAGGGCATTCCCTCAGATAAATGAACATGAAAACCAAAAAAGAAAATGGATACAAGCATCTAAAAGTTCCAAAAGAAAAGTAAAATAACAAACTAATGAATCCAAAATAACAACTCCAAAAACAGAAAATACAGACCTTTGTAATTAGTTCATGGTAACAAAATAATAGCAAAAAATAGGGTCCCCTAGAATCCCACTTCAGCAAAACACAAACAAAAGACAGCAACAAAAAATCACAATTTATATACTAATATCTTGTAAGCTAGCATTCTGCACTGTGAGAACATAAAAAAAGATGTGTCTGGCCACTGAATTAGAAAGAGTGCAAACATCTAAATGTAATGTAGCATTTCTTTCCTTCCAAATAGCCTACAAAGATGCTGCAAATAAAGTTTTCAGAACCGTCGAATTCTAGTACTAAGAATTAAAGCAGAGAAAAAGCTCCTAAACTGTGTTAATAGTTGCAAACAATTCCATATTCTAATGTAGGACTTCAGCAATCCATTTCCAATAAATATGAGAAAAGGCACAATTTATGAATATATGATCCATAGTATCCAAACCTTGAAGACATAATGAGTATCTTGAAGCCAAAGACAGCTTTATTCTCTATAAATTCAACATAGTAGGGAGTTTATTCTGCAACACAAGCACTGCAATTAGAGACCACCTAGGCCTACCCTTACCCCAAATCAGTTTATACCATTGTACTTCAACATTTGGAACTCTGCAACATTCCTATGCTCTCTTAAAAGAAAATAAACCACCATTCCATATCAGTTTATGTGATTTACACTGAATGCTGATAGTGTCAAGATAAGCCTTGAAAGGAAGAAGCAAATCATCTTGCAACAGAGTAAAATTCCAGCCTCCATTCAGCATAATACTCTAGATTAAAACATCCCTATGTAAACATAACGTTCGAGCCAGTGTATGACCAAATTTTTATGTAATTGTTAACCCCTCACACCAAGGGTCAAGAAATAATTTAATTTCCTGGCCACTTCCAACTTGATAAGAAACAAAAGAAACATATGATTCACCACTGTTTTAATCAACTCCAACTTACCAGCAAGATACAACAGCTTAGTATTCCAATGAGAAATCTTTTTAATAACCTTATCAACCAGATCTTTACAATTATTCCTTTTAAGACCTGAAGAACACAGAGGTAGGCGTAAAACATAATTAGTATACAATTTGTATTGCATATTATCTTGTGTTGTTGGACATGGTAGGAAAGTTAGTTTGTTGATACAATATACATTCATTTAATAACTATTGAGTTCTCTAAAAAGTTGATAATAATTTCTTAATTATGATTACAGGTCTGACTATATAGCCAAGTATTGAAAAGCTAATAACAAACTGGGAATGATGTCGAAGGCTCTAATAATTCAGTGCACAATGCTTACAGAATGACATGGAATGGTATGTCAGCTAGTGAGAAAGAATCGTGGGTAAGGGAAAGAAAAAGATTAATGGAAGAGTATGACAAGCTCGCTCCAAAAAAAAGAGCTCCCATAAAAGAAAAGGTAATTATATTTAGTTGTAATGATTTAATTTTATGGCTAAGTTCTTTGTAAAAGATTATATGCATGATGTTTGTTTTTTAATGGTATGGCTTTGTCATGAGCACTGAAAAGTGCACATTTAAACCCCTTAAGCTTAGGTATTCTAGGACCTTTATCTATCTTATTTTCCCGCTTTAGATTGATTTTGTATTATTTCCATTTTCAGGTACTTATTCCCAAAATAAGCTAACTCAGCTAAATAAGAGTATAATTGAAGCAATCTTGAGATAAATCAAAGAAAGGAGCAAAGTGGGAGCAAAAGGAAGCAAGTGGTGGAAATTCAGCAAGTTCAATCGATCTCAGAAAATATTCGATCGATCGAAAGTTCATCGATCTCAGCATTTCAAGATGGATCCAAGCTCTTTTGTCCTTCTCCAAAGATCCCACAAAGTTCAATCGATCCAACTTTCTTCCGATCGATTGAAAAGATTCCATTTTATCCACTTGTGCCACCCTACCTACCACATTTGTCTCTTTCCCAAAAATATCTTCAAAATATCTCAAATTTGTCTTTATCCAAAAAGGCGCCTCCATAGAGGATCGATCCAGCTTAAATTTGATAGATCTCAGCCATGTTCGATCGATCTCACCACAAGTTCGATCGATCGAACTTCCCAAAGCCCGAGAAAATCAAATTTCTAGCTCATTAAAAGTTGTCTCATATCCAATCATTGGAAGAAATATTGGTGTACGAGCCCAGCTCATTGGGGGTGATTTTTAACCTACCTATATAAGAAATATGAGCCATTCTTGAAAGAGAGTAGATAGATACACTAGAGACACAATTTCCATATTCTTAGTGAGGAAGAAAAGAAAGGAGGAGGCTAGAGACACAAGCTTGGAGTTCTTCCATCAACCAAGAAGATGAGCAGTCTCTACCATGGAGTTAGCCCTTGACGGTTGGAAGACACCATCCATGAGTGGCTAGATTATCCTCTTGGGGCTAGAGTTAGACCTAAGCATGCTTTTTACATCTTGATTTATGTATTTTTGAGGGGATTTGTATTGTGATACATGTTTTGACACTTTTATATATATAGATCTTGTTTATTCAATGATTTGTGTGGTTTAATGCTTCCAATTGATCATTTCATTCTATTCATATGTCTATGTATGCTAGAATAGATGTTCATGTGTTTATCTCTATTTTTTGTGTTATTGATTCATGTTTATGTGTATTAATGCTATAGATCTGGAGATTGTCAAGACATAGTGCTTAATGGAATGCTGTTGTGGTTTATTTGATGGTTCATACTCATTTCTTGATGGATTGTGCCTCTCCCTTAGTTTAATTTCATGTCATTAGCTTAATTGTAGTGTAGTTGTAGTTTAGATGTTAAATGGGAGGACAATCCATGCTTGTTGTTTGATGTTCCATACTTATGAAAGCAAGTAGCATATATCTCTAACCTTGTGATGTGTTTGGATGGTGAGCTTAAAGAAATGATTAATGGCTTAGTTTGATATATTGTGCTATCCACCATATTGCTTAGACAATATATGCTTAATTTGTCATCTATGCTTATTGAAACAACCACACACACACACACACTAAGTTGCAATACATGTTTTTCCCCTCATAATCATTCATTAAGGGTGTAGAAAAGCTATGCTTAGTGGTGATCTCTAAATCCCGAGATCTCTCTCTTATTTTCTCTCCACTATATTTAATTGCCTACTTTAGTTTAACTTGCATCTTAGTGAAATTCAACCACTAACCAATCTTTTGATCACTCGACCTACTAACCCTAATCTCGATTCCACAACCTAATACGACCCACCAATCCCTTGGGACGATCCCTACTCGCCCTAACTATTTTTTTAGTGAAAGGTAGTAGTGGCAATTTCTAAATGTAAAACTTGGCCACATTCATCATAGCCCTACACCACTATTTTTTGGTGCACGAACTTTGGATTGGGGACGACACTAACACCAAGTTTTTGGTGCCGTTGCCGAGGATTGACTGAAGGCAATGTCATATTTGTGGAATCAATTAGGAATTAGTACTCTTTTGATCATGTCTTTACTTTGTTTCCATTTTCATTTTGGTTACTTATTGTGTTGGTTCTTGTTTGACAAGGTGCATTGAGCTAGAGGTGAGCAAATGAGCATTCCAAGCAAAGAGCTAAGCAAAAGTAAGGAAAAAGCTGAAATCTAAAAATTTGTAAGGCTAAAATTGAAAATTAAATTGAAGTGCTAAAGGACCCTTTATGAGCTCTTTCTTAACTCAATCTCTAGTTAAATCGTCAGCCCGCGTGGAGGCTTGCATTTTAATTTTTAGATAAATCGTGAGCCCACGTGGAGGCAATTTACTTTTCTTTGCATATTGTTGATAGCATGGGAGTATGTGATCATTGTATGTGGAGGAAGTTTGTTGATTGTTGATTTGTTGCGAAGGTGAAGTGTTTGTTCATTGTATGTTGCTTATTGTGTTTTGTTATGCATGCATAATTGTAGATCATTGAAACCTACTCTTGTCCCTCTAAATTTTCATCTTGAATCTGTTGTTCGAAACCCTAGGGGAAGAGGAAGTTCTAGTCAATCCATTTCATCAATGGAAGGACATAATGAGGACCATGTGGAGGACCTTGGTCACATAGACCAACAAGGTATCCTCCACCCCAATGTGCATCATGATAACATGCAAGTACCATTAGGCATGCCGAGGCCATTCATTCACCCACCACAACAACAAGGCCAAGTTCCATTGGGAATGCCAAGGCCAATCTATGCTCCACCACCTCCCATCATTCAAGGCAATCAAGGTGCCCATGTTGCACCTCTAATTGTTAATCCTCCCCTTACTTTAAGAGATCACTATGTGCCTAATGAATATAATGCACCCATATGCATTCAATTGCCACCATTTAAAGCGCACCACTATGAGGTCAAACCACAAACCATTCAAATGCTTCCTAATTATCATGGACTTCCAAGTGAAGAACCTTACAAGCATTTGGATGAGTTTCTTGAAGTATGTTCCACCGTGAGATACACGGACATGCCGGAAGATGTCTTAAGGCTTAAACTTTTTCCATTCACCCTTAAAGACAAGGCAAAATATTGGTTTAACAATCTTAGGCCTTTTTCAATAACTTCTTGGGCAGAAATGCAACAAGAGTTCTTAAAGCAGTATTATCCAGTTTCTAAGACCAATGCCATGAGAACCTCAATTCGAGAGTTTTCACACGGGGATGGGGAAACATTCCATGAGGCATGGGAAAGATTCAATGAATTGCTTAGGAAGTGTCCACATCATGACATGCCCAAATGGCAATTAGTTCAATATTTCTTCGAGAGCTTATCCGACATTTATAAAGGCATGGTTGATGCTTCCATGGGTGACTCTTACATTGATAGGCATGAGGATGACGTGTGGCATCTTTATGAGACCATGAGTGAAAAATCTTTGCATCGAACTTTATCTTCTAAGAATGGTAGGAATTCAAGTGGAAGGAAAAGTGTTGGCTTACATCAAGTTGACCATTCCAATGAAATAGCCGCTGAGATGAAATCCTTATCTTAAAGGTTTGATCAATTCTTGATCAACCAAAACTTGGCAAATCAAGTATCTTCCGTCCCTAACTATTCCCATCATGCATCCAATGAGACATGTATGACTTGTTCAAGTGTTTTACATTTTATTTCCAATTGTCCCCATGGACATGTGCAAAGTGAGCATCATGAACAAGTTAATGCAACTTTTGTTAATCAAGGGAACAATCTTTATGGCAATCATTATAATCCTAGATGGAGGAATCACCCGAATTTTTCTTAGAGAAACCAAGGGGAAGGCTCAAACCCTCCCCAAGGTGGTTTCCAAGGGAAGTATGTTCCACCTCCGATGCAAAGCCTAGGTTCCCAAGGTTTTAAATCATCATTTCAATCACAAGGAAATCAATTTTCTAATTCTCATTTTCCTAATCAGCCATCATATTCTCAAGGAAATGCTAGGAGTCCCGCTTTTGAAGAGAAAGTTTTGACCACTCTAGGCACTTTAGAGGCGAACACTCAATTGTTTCATTCTCATTCTCAATCTATTGCTAAGCTAGAAACACAAGTAGGGCAAATAGCTAGTACTTTAAATGCTAGAGAGAAAGGGAAAATGCCTTTAAATGCCCCACAAAAGTAACAATGTGTTGTGGAGACTCATTCCTCATCAGAAGGTCATACAATAGAGCATGTCAACGCTGTGACTATCTTGAGAAGTGGGAAGATTGTGGACAACCAAGTGGGTATGTCCAATGAAAAGAGTGAACCGGTGCAACCACAAGTTGACACCCGTCCCGTTTCACATCCTATTCCTCCTTCATTGCATATGCATGATCTTTCAAATGAGAATATCATGAAAAGTGATTTGAAAGGTGATTTTGAAAAGAAAAATTCGCAAAATGATTTCAAAACTTCTTGTGTTGAAGAGACTTCAAAGAAAATTTCTAAAAAGGTTTTTGAGCCAAGAGCTCCATTTCTGGATGCTTTAAAATGATCCATTTCAATTGACAAGCAAAAGGCCAAAACAAATGAAATTATGGATGTGTTTAGGCAAGTAAAAGTCAATCTTCCACTTTTGGATGCAATCAAGCAAATTCCAGCTTATGCCAAGTTTTTAAAAGACTTATGCTCCCAAAAGAGGAAGAACAAGAGCCAAGCACCTAGGAAAGTGGTCTTAATCGAGCAAGTAAGCTCAAATTTGCAGCATAACACTCTTCTAAAGTTTAAGGACCCCAGTTTAACTACCACTTCATGCATCATTAGAGATTATATCATTAATCGGGCTCTTTTAGACTTAGGAGCAAGTGTTAACCTTCTTCCATACTCGGTATATGTCAAATTAGGCTTAAGAGACTTGAAACTGACGTCGGTGGTTTTGCAACTTGCCGACCGATCCATCAAAAAGATTAGGGGTATCATTGAGGACATATTGATTAAGATTGATAAATTCTTCTTCCCCGTTGATTTCATTGTCATTGACATAGAACCGGTCCCGAATCCTAAGAGCCAAATTCCCGTTATCCTTGGCCGTCCTTTCTTGGCAACCGCGAATGCCAACATTAATTATAGGACGGGGATAATGAAGATCTCATTTGGCCACATGAAGGTGAAGTTGAATATCTTCAATCCGATTCCCAATTCATTTGACAAGCATGAAGAAGTGAATGTTGTAGAGAAATATCATGACCATGAATGTAAAAGAATAGAGTCGTTGCTTGAAACCAACATTCCAAAAAGTTTATCTTCAACCCTGAATTCCAAGAAAGTTGTTTCAAAATCTTGTTTTGAAAGGGCATGGAAGCCCAAAGATCATTGTGACCAAGAACCAAAAATTTCTTTTGAGCTTAATCCAACAAGTTCTCTAGGGAACCATTTGTTTGGTGGAGTTCAAAACACTTATCACCCCATCAAGGAGGGGATGCACTACAAGATGTTTGATTCGGGCTAAAAGAGCCCAACGTCTTGCTAGAGACGTTAAAGACTAGTACATTTCGTAGGGTGTCATAACCCTATTCCTCCCTCATTTCTGTTTTAAATTTCATTTATTGCGAAGTTTAGATATTTAGTTTAGGTTCATTTGCATTGCTAGGAACTGTGATTAGGATTGCATGCACTTTTATGTTGAAAATGAACATTTTGCATAAGTTCGATCGATCTCCAAGGAGGTTCGATCGATCGAACTCCATACCTACATCCACCTGCATCCAATCACCTCTCTATCCAATTGTTCGAAGAAAACCTGCATATTTCAGCTCTATGTCCCATCGTTCGAACTTGTTCCTAGATCGATCTTTAGTTCTTCGATCGATCTAACTTCATCTTGGATCGATCTGCAGTCTTAACACTTAGAAAATTTTTGAACCTGCATCCAACCTGCATCAAAAAGCTCTTTGTCCCATCGATCGAACATGTCTGAAAGTTTTTGCATGTTCGATCGATTGGAGTTATTCTTCGACCGATCTTGGAGAGATCGATCTCTATTCTTTGATTTACTGTTTTAAGTTTGATTTTTTTTTTTTGTTTTGAATTTTAAATTTAAAATAATAAATTATATATATTTTATTTTGTTTTATAATCCAAAAAAATATTTTTCATTTTTATTTTTGATTTTTTTAAAAAAAAAAATTTCAAAAGCTTCAAAACAATTTTGTCTTTTAGTGAGGAGAGATCGATCACAGTTCGATCGATCTGAGATTTCAGTTCGATCGATCGTACTGGTAACGGAATGTTTTTAAAAATCAAACCTAGGGTTGTTAGATCGATACCACATATCGATCTAACACCCTTACCTTCGTCCCTCGCCACTGCAACTCACTTCCCCACCTCCGGCGAACCCTCCGGCGAGTTCACCTCATCTCGAATCTCTCTCCCTTATCTCAGTTCTCAGATCTCATCTCCCTTTCATCCCATCTCTCGGTTTGAGGTAAGATCCGAACCCCCCCCCCTCCTTTGATTTCAAGCTTATTCTCCATGAATCCATACTTTATATGTTAGATCTAAGGTGTTTTGATGATGAATCTTGCCATTGATGAAGCTTGAAGCTATGTATATATGTGTATATATATGTATATATAGGTTTTATATTTTTTTATTTTAATTCTTGATTTTGGGGGTCACGGGCCATGGAAAGTGACCAAATATGTTGATTTGTTGTGTATAAGGGCCCACAAGCTTGTTTGTGAGGCTCCCGTGCCATCCACGTCACAGATCTGTTACTTTTCAAATTTCACCTCATAGTTCGATCGATCGAACTTTTTCTCAGATCGATCTGTAACAGATCGATCTTTCTTATTCACGATCGATCGAACTTACATCGATCTCACATTTTTGTGATCGATTGAAGTTCACAGATATACATCACACATTGCACACACCATCTCTTGTGTTTCATGCTATCTCATACACGCCCAATGCCTGTGTTTTCCACATTGGATGCATTCCATACTTAAACTGTCTAGCATGCTTCACATCATGTCACTCATTCCTTGTCACTTGCATAGATTCATGTTCCTTATCTGTTTTGTCTATCTTATTTGACATACATGATTCTATCAACTGTGCTTTAATTCTTTATACCAGCACTGACTTCCTTTTTTTGCAAGTTTTTCTTTTATTTTACAGGCCATGGCTAGGGTAAAAACTATTGTTCGCGGACATTATGACCGCAGGGCCAGGCGGAGATTGGACGACGAGACAGGTCCATCTCACGCCCAGGACCGCATTCATGAGTCCGAGCCAGAGCTCTCTCATATTCAGGAAGAGCCAGCAGAGCCCATTCCACCTCAATCTCCATCCGATAGTAGACTACAGTCTTTGGCTGAGGCATCTTCTTCATAGGCTGACGCTGAGGCTGAACACATACCATCTCCATCACCACTACTAGCTCAGCCAGCCCAGGCCTTAGACCGGCCATTGCCGAGATACTCACTCCTTCGAGTGGCGCATGAGCCGGTCTTTGATATAGACTACTTCTCTCGGTCTGTTCTTACCAAAGCAGCATATGACAATATAGACCGGAGGGGTATCTCAGCCATACTAGCCCCTATTACATGCCTAGTGTACCCAAGGTTGGTCCGGCTGTTCTTCTAGAACCTCCGACCTACCCCGAGTAACCTGGCGGAGCTGCGGACTACCATTGATGGCTACCCTATCAGTATCACGGTGGACACTCTTTCCAGATCTTGCCGTTGTCCACACGTCTGCCCTCCTGATCTCCAGGATACCTATCCTACTCTATGGAGACCCTCATATGCAAACATAGCCGTTGCACTCACAGGTCACTATGCAGGTGGCGAGACTTTCGCCACCTGGACTTATCTGCCAGACGACCTGTGGTTCTTCAATTCGGTGCTATACCAAAATGTTTTCATGGCCGGCCACAAGATACAGAGGCACGGAGACTTTTTGATAGCCTTATACGCCTTCTATACAGGGCACTGGATATCCATTCCTGCGCTCACCTGGAGTGTTATGATGAAGCTGTATGTTGACCATATCAGCAAGGCCAAGCCCAAATGAGCTAAGTATCTCCCATTCAGCCATCTCATCACACAGATTCTGAGAGACCAGCGCTATCCCTTCCAGCCACGGGAGCGTATTGAGTCTGGGGCCTGCTCATTTAAGAAGAAGGATTGGGATAAGAGCTACTAGGCTCTTATCAAGAGTCTACAGGACGATGCTGTAGAGGCAACTGAGGAGCTAGAGAGAGAGGAGTTGGAATAGGCAGCGGCAGCAGCAGTAGAGCAGGCGACAGACGATATACCAGTCGATCCGCCTGCCATGCACATGGATATTGACTTAGAGTAGCCCGTAGAGGACTTAGAGCATCACTCTCCGGTTGGGTCGCCCATTCATGATGAGGAGCAGGCTCAGGATCATCATTCTCCCGCTCCAGCAGCACCTGAGGCTCTAGTTCAGATACCCAGTTTTGGAGAACGTCTTCAGACACTGGAGGATGGCATAGTTTCCATCCGAGCTGATATTGCTTCACTCCACACGGATGTTATAGCTGCATTACGTGATCTATCTAGAGACATCCGCGGAACACACCCTGCTCGTCCTACCTCCTCTTCATGATTTCTATATTTTCTTCTGCTATTATATATCTATCATATCTGTCATATTTTTGCTACTATTATATACTTGCGGCCAATCTGTTGGCCCAGACACTGGATGTACTATACTATTCTTTATTTTTCTTTTATACATACTTTGTTTATGGATGTCATATATGCGTATTGATATATCTATTTGTGATTGACTTCATCAGGTGCATCCCAGTGACTTCAGTGAGAGAGAGTACTGTCGAATTTTTCAGGACCACCATTTTTCCTCTCTCTTTACTTCAATTTCTTATCCCATTTACACTTGCATGTCCACAGTGCACTGTTATTATCCTCTTTGTTGTCTAATGAAGTTTTATCCAGTGCCATCTTTTCAGGACCACAGTTAATCCCAAGTTTGGGGGGGCTATGCCACCTATTTTGGATACTTGTGTCCCGGCCATTCTTTGCTTAGCTGCACTGGTATACTCTTTCCTTTGTTCTCTTTGCACATTGAGGACACTGTGCCATTTAAGTTTGGGGGGTAATGGTGTTAATTGCAGTATTTGCTTTCAATTCAAAAAATTTAGCATGACTTGTGTATTTGAGGAATTTTCTATGATTGGTCCATAATTAGTTATGATTTTGATCTTTTGAGGACTATATTACTTAAAATTTAAAAATTGATTGACTTGAGAGTCCACTACTCCTTGTATGCCTTGTGGATGCCATTTAGGAGTAAATTTTTTCGAAAGATTGATATCATGCTTGCACTTGTGGTCCACATCATCCTGATTTTGTGATTGTTTTGAGATTCACTCTAGTTTTCTACACTAGCACAGGCGCATACTAGCATTCATTTATGGGGTACATGCTTTGTTGGTTATTGAATTGGTTATATCACAATTGGGCTAGTAGTGCATTGAAAGCTTTCATTCTTGATAAAGGTGGATAACAACCCCTTTTCACCAAGTAGCCGGGATTCTAGCCTTATCAAGCACTGAACTTCTCGCGCCAAAAGGTGGAGGGCCCAAACTTTAGGTTAATAATTGAACTTGAAAAAAAAGAAAAAAGAAGAAGAAGTTGCAAAAGCAATAAAAAAGTGAGGACTTCTCCCAAAAGGTGAGAAATGGGAAATGATTAGAAGGAGGTTGTTTTGATTTGTAGCTTAGTTGATTTGAGCTTGCAAGTCCTTAGGGGTGTTTGAACACCTAGTACCCTAAAGCCGTTTGGTTTGGGAGTCATTGACCTAACGCTCGACCTCATGGATCGCTAGAAAGCTTAATAGATCAACACATTGCACCATGTTTCCATCTTTGATCCTATAAAAAAAATAAAAAATATCGAGTGAAAAGAATAAGCGCACCTAGAATAATAAAGCTTTAATAAAAGGTCAACTTTTTGTCTTGATGATCGGTACTAGATTTGTGTGCTAGTTTGAGGATAAGGATGTGATCATTTCTTTAGTTGGCTTAGATAGCAACACACTTGATGCCGGTCCACTCAGAAAGGATTCTAATATTTTTTTGATTTGCATGATCATCTTTTTGATGTGTGGAGGACCATATTTGCTTGCTTGATGTTGAGATTTTGGGAGATTGCTTAAAAATGTTTGAAACATTGCATACTTGAGGTAGTTTTCTCCCAATGCTTGTTTGCAATATTGGTGCCTCTTTTGAAAGAATGAGCTTAATTTTTGTGGGTATCATTTCTGGAAACCCTCACGAGACTTCACTCGTCCACTAAGGGTAACCTAGGGTTTAAAAGGCTTGTTTCATATGCTAAATGTAATCGTGTTCCCTACAAAAGTGGCGTTATTCATTTATTGCTTTCTAGTTCATAGTTGTATAGTTGTTCATTTCATTCCTTTACTTTATAGTTCATTGCTAGGGACTAGCAATATTTAAGTTTGAGGGTGTGATGAGCGCTGAAAAGTGCGTATTTAAACCCCTTAAGCTTAGGTATTCTAGGACCTTTATCTATCTTATTTTCCCGCTTTAGATTAATTTTACATTATTTCCATTTTCAGGTACTTATTCCCAAAATAAGCTAACTAAGCTAAATAAGAGCATAATTGAAGCAATCTTGAGATGAATCAAAGAAAAGAGCAAAGTGGGAGCAAAAGGAAGCAAGTGGTGGAAATTTGGCAAGTTCAATCGATCTCAGAAAATATTCGATCGATCGAAAATTCATCGATCTTAGCATTTCAAGATGGATCCAAGCTCTTTTGTCCTTATCCAAAGATCCCACAAAGTTCGATCGATCCAACTTTCTTCCGATCGATCGAAAAGATTCCATCTTATCCACTTGTACCATCCTACCTACCACATTTGTCTCTTTCCCAAAAATATCTTCAAAATATCTCAGATTTGCCTTTATCCAAGAAGGTGCCGCCATAGAGAATCGATCTAGCTTAAATTCGATAGATCTCAGCCATGTTCGATCGATCTTACCACAAGTTCGATCGATCGAACTTCCCAAAGCCCGAGAAAATCCAATTTCTAGCTCATTAAAAGTTGTCTCATATCCAATCATTGGAAGGAATATTGGTGTACGAGCCCAGCTCATTAGGGGTGATTTTTAACCTACCTATATAAGGAATATGAGCCATTCTTGAAAGAGAGTAGATAGATACTCTAGAGACACAATTTCTATATTCTTAGTGAGGAAGAAAAGAAAGGAGGAGGCTAGAGACATAAGCTTGGAGTTCTTCCATTAACCAAGAAGAGGAGCAATCTCTACCATGGAGTTAGCCCTTGACGGTTAGAAGACACCATCCATGAGTGGCTAGACATCCTCTTGGGGCTAGAGTTAGCACTAAGCATGCTTTCTACATCTTGATTTATGTATTTTTGAGGGGATTTGTATTATGATACATGTTTTAACACTTATATATATATAGATCTTGTTTATTCAATGATTTGTGTGGTTTAATGCTTCCAATTGATCATTTCATTCTATCCATATGTTTATGTATACTAGAATAGATGTTCATGTGTTTATCTCTATTTTTTATGTTATTGATGCATGTCTATGTATATTAATGCTATAGATCTAGAGATTGTCAAGACATAGTGCTTAATGGAATGCTCTTGTGGTTTAGTTGATGGTTCATACTCATTTTTTGATGGATTGTGCCTCTCCCTTAGTTTAATTTTATGTCATTAGCTTAATTGTAGTGTAGTTGTAGTTTAGATGTTAAATGGGAGGACAATCCATGCTTGTTGTTTACTGTTCCATACTTATGAAAGCAAGTAACATATATCTCTAACCTTGTGATGTGTTTAGATGGTGAGCTTAAAGAAATGATTAATGGCTTAGTTTGATATATTGTGCTATCCACCATGTTGCTTAGACAATATATACTTAATTTGTCATCTATGCTTGTTGAAACAACCACACACACACACACACACTATGTTGCAATACATGTTTTTCCCCTCATTAATCATTCATTAAGGGTGTAGAAAAGTTATACTTAGTGGTGATCTCTAAACCCCAAGATCTCTCTCTTATTTTCTCTCCAATACATTTAATTTGTTACTTTAGTTTAAATTGCATCTTAGTGTATGTCAACCACCAACCAATCTTTTGATCACTTGACCTACTAACCCTAATCTCGATTCCACAACCTAATACGACCCACCAATCCCTTGGGACGATCCCTACTCGCCCTAACTATATTTTTAGTAAAAGGTAATAGTGGCAATTTCTAAATATAAAACTTGGCCACATTCATCATAGCCCTACACCACTATCTTTTGGTGCACAAACTTTGGATTATGGACGACACTAACACCACTTTGAAGCAGAAAAGAAAGGCCAAAAAAATTGCTCATCCAGGTGCATGGCATAGATGCGTCGTTTCGAAGTTTGTTCAAGTTGTTGCACAGCTTGATGATGATAAGAGAAAAGTTGTAGAGGACATTGGATTCTGAAATTTATTGAAGCTGAAATGTACATATATGTCTCGGGACTTATGCATGTACTTACTAAAGAATTATAGCCCTGATAATTCTCGCATAAGACTTGAGGACGGAGATTTTATGTCGATACATTCAGTCGATGTGCACTCGATTCTTGGGATACCATTTGGAGTTCCAAATGTTCCCACAAATGTCCACTTCTACGATGCGGAGTGGATAGACAAAGGTAGTTACTTCAATACAGGTGGAATTCATGATGAGTTCTTGTTTAACCAGGTTTTAAACTTAAAGGCAAGTGATGAATTCAAGAGAGCATTTATCCTTTTTGTTTGCTCCACTTTACTAATTCCTACTGGCAGAAATACATGCCACTGGGGCTCGTTGAAAAGTGTGGATGATGTTAATGGTATCAATACTTAAAAATGGTGTGGCTATGTCCACGATTGTTTGTTGAGAACTATGAAACCACGTACAAATGGGAAGCTAAAAAATTCCTATGGTGGTTGTTTGATGTTTTTGCAGGTATCATTGCTTTCATTGCTTTTAACATTTGCTTTTCTTTTCTTTAGATTTCCTTTTTCTTTTCTTTAGATTTCCTTTTTATTTACTTTGTTTGTTGTAATTGAAAATAGCTGCTTTATATGATGCGCTATGAGACACAATATGGAGGTTACTTAGAGGGAGATATTAAAGCCCTTGATTTTTGGACCACATAAATTTTTCGGTCTCGTGTAAGATGTGAATTGGGTAATGGAGGTTTTGGTCGTGGACAGGTAATTTATTTTTTTATATGATAATGTAATGACTGACTTATATATTTTCATATGAAATTTGAATAGTTGGTGCCTCTTAAGGCAAAGACATGTAAAAGAAGCAGAGGCGATGATGGTGCAGCTAAAGATGGCTCGGCCCCTTCTCCGTCTAATTCATTGAGCTTTGAAATTGATGATTATGAATGTTCTGACTTAGAGGTGGAGGTAATCATTTAGTTAGTGAAATACATTTCATGTATGCAGAATATTTGTTTTAAAATTTACGGATGTCATTAAACTGTATATACGTAGGTTTGCATTAAAAAAGTGAAGATGGACATTGCTTTAGCATAATATAATCTAAGACATTCAAAGAGGAGTCTAGAAAAATTGTTGACTTCATTAAAAAAGTGAGGAATTCAGAAAAAAGCAAAACTGTCTGGGGACAGCAATGGCAAAGGCAGCAGTGTAGGTGGGGAATATGAAGATGATAACAGAGGTGGTAAGGATGGGGATGTTGAACCGGTTGAGAAATCAGGTGAAGATGATAGCAGAGGTAGTAAGGATTGTGCAATGAATGATGAAAATGATGATGAAGACTCTAGTGGTGATGATAAAATAGTGGGCGAGGGAAGTGGTTTAGATAATAGTGAGGATGAATCGCATGGGAGTGAGGAAAGTAATGGAAGAAGTGACCACGAGTGCAGTGATGCGGAGGGTGAAAAAAATGAGGGTTGTTCTAGTCTTAGGCAGGAGGTGTTGGTAACTGCAGAGCAAAAAAATGATTTAAATGAGGTTATTGATTTAAGAAATGTTTAAGAGGAAACCAATGATATAAAATAAAATCAAGGAAAGGGGAAGAGTAAATTAAAAGGTGAAAAATATTTTTTCTGTCCATATTTATACAAAGGCAGCAAAATGGTTAGTTTGACTACGGAGCAAAACATGTTGTTGACATATGTGGCAAATGCTGAGGCGGATAAATCGTAAGTTTTCCAATGCACCGACTTTTATTAGGTTGGTTATTTAATTTGAATGCTTAGTATATATTAAAGGTACATTTAGTTATAACTGAGTTAATATTGCCTTAATATATTTTTATTTGTGGATCATATATATAGCAAAATATTTGTTCAAAATGGATTGAATGAGTATGATACTAAATTGTTAAGCTTTTATTGTGGTTGGTGGCAGATTGGTTTGTTTACAACTTTCTTCTTCTTTTCACTTCAGTAGAAACTTAGCTGAGAAGGATATATATTGCAAGTTAAGCAAACCACATGAACACAAGATGTACAAAGCCTTACTACCATTTACAAAGAGGTGTCACAACACCAAGTTGAAAACATATGAACCTTGAGCAACTATAAGTTCTCACAGCTTCAAATAATCATAATAAACTTGCACAATGTTCTCAATAAGCACAGCAAGATAATCACACTTCAGCACAAAATCAGTAACAAAACAACTAGGCTTAGGTCAGTTTTGTAGGTACTATGATCCCTGTCAATCTAAGGTAAAAAAGGTATTCTGTAGGGTGTCAGGCCTGGAAAATATTCTCCTATACTTGGTTTATCTTTTCAAATAAAACTTAGAGGTCGAGCACTTCTGTATGAATTAAATTTCAGCCCCAAAATCTGTTCCAAACCAGTTTCTGCAGAAACTCTACAACTAGGGACTGAAATGTAAACTCACACTGCACTGTCTTATACTCGAGACCCATAGTCATATTTCAGGTTAATACACATGATCAAATAGAAATCTCATCAATGATAGCAAGGTATAATGTCTTCTCAGTTCAAATCACAGTAAACAGGCCTAAAACCCTGTGTAATGTGAGGTTTAATAGGTCAACCACAAAGATAATCAGTTTTCTGGTAAATCTTGAATTTCAATAGCCTTTAATCAGTAATGCAAACTTGCTAAGATGAATAACATGCAACTCATAGCAAGATACAAACAATATAAGCTCAGATTAAGTGACAAAACTAGAAAAATAGCTGTAATGAAGGTGTGAGATGTAAAATCTGACTTCAGCTCACTTTGGTACAAGAGAGCACCTTCTGTAGATGTAAAAACCACAACCATGCATGCTTGAACCTTGTTTTAACACCAGAGGTACCCATAACTTGATTTCACCTTCAGCAGCCTCAGATTTACACCAAAAAATTAACTTCACAGGTTCATTTTGGACTTCCGTGGATCAGTGCACTCTTCATGGTAATTTCAGAGATTAAAAACAGGATTGTTCATGAAGTTCTAGAATTCTCATTGTACAGTCTTGTAAATAGAATTGTTCATGAACTTCCAGAAATGCCCTTCAATTGTCACTTGTAGTGCATAGAGGAGAAATACTAATTTTTAGCATAATTAACACAATGCACCTTCATACAAGTGATTTAAATTAGCTCTGCTAACTGAAATACCTTTGATACCCTTGAGGTTGTAGGCAAAATAACTGAAATACCCTTGTTAAGACAACATATTACTTAGATCAAAATAGGTTGCAACAACTTCTTCTAAATTCAGACTTTTATTGTGCTTGACTGTGGATATCTGAACCACCACTTCTCTATCACCTAGTTGACTTGCTGAGACAACATATAGAGAGTTTTGAATATTCTCCACTACTTGTCGTTCCTTTTCAATACTATTTGTATCTTCTTGCCTAGACACCATTGACAAAAGCTCTTCCTTGTTGTGAAGCAGTCTCTCCTCTTCCTTTTGTAGCTCTGCTATGTATTTTATCACACGTGACACTGTTTGTGGAATGCTTAATTTTTTATGCAATAAAACATAAAGAAGATTTCGAGACTGGTATCTAAGGAGATTAATCAGGTTAGCAACATATTTTCATCATCACAAACTGAATTGATGATTGCATTTTGGACAGGAATGACAACAATCTCTATAGAATGAGTTTCCCATTCAGTGTTTGGTTGTAGCATACAAATTGTGTTTTAATTTCAATGGTTTACTTTTATGTTTCTTCATCAAGTGAATTGAGCTAATACTGGCTTAATATATTTAGATTTCTAGATTGAATATATAGTAGAATATTTATTGAAAATGAAACTGAATTCTTAAGTTTTGTTGTTCATTGTGTCTGTGAAACAATTCTTTCCATGTATGGTATTATCGTATCTCGCCATGAGATTCATACTGTCTTCGCTGATAACTAGGTGTTCGATTATGTGAGTTAAATTAACTTTCTACATTGTTTATACATATATATTAATGTTAATTGAATTACTTTAACATGTATGTTAAAAATCTGTAATTTTTATAGGTAATTAATTACTTTGGGAATATGTTAAATAACAACCAATGATCCAAGGGGGATATGTACTACTTTAGTAGTAGAGCCATCCAGTTAATGACTGAATTGAAGGTAAGGGAATTAAAGAAAAAATCTGAACGCATCAATCACCTTAAAGAAGTGTGGGAAAAATTCAAGAAGCATGGTGAGTACTACTTTCTACCTGATGCGGACACAGTAAATCTAGTTAGTGTGTTTTTGTATTGTTTACTCCATAATCTTGTAAACCTTACTTTAACTATTCATTTACTCTGTATGCTTACCTTGTTGCGGTTATTTTTCCCTGCATGCATAGAAGGACATTGGTTAGTGTTTGTTGTTAACCGTCCGAAGAAGACGTTTGATTACCTTTGTTCATTGGGAAGGGCCCATAAATATATGGATTATGTTAAAGTGTTGGTATGTATATTTACATTGTCTTGATGTAATTGATTATGAGTGAACATTTATCATTTACAAAATATTGGTATGTACAACAGAAAGAGTTTCTTGGGATTGTGTTTCAGCAAGATTTTACAGAATTTGTGCCTAACACACCAAGGGCAATACCCAGAAAACAAGATAGGTAAGAATTATATTATTATGTATTTAATTACAAAACTATCCTATACATTTGTACAGGTAAAGGTTTTCAATTAAAAAACGTTTGCATTGCAGTGCATCATGTGGAGTATTTGTGATGAGGTTTATGGAGCTGTGGAATGGGAAATGTTTATCTCCCAATTTGGAACATGTAAGTAAAAAATGTGATAACTTATTCGTATAATATAATGCATATAATTAAATTAATGGTTAGATTTCACTTTTACTTTATCATGAATTAACTAAAAGTGTTATACTTTTCATAATGTTGCAGACATACGCGAAGGCAATGCGTTATGAAATACTCCTCCAGCTCTTGGATGATGATAGGAATGAAAAAAAAGTAGATTTGTACATCCTGTCATTTATTCGATGATCCCAAAAGAACAACATAATTTGTGTTTATGTGGTACAATTAATTTGTGTTAATTTGGTACAATTGATGGTAGTCAAATTTTCTGAAATGTTGTAGGACTTTTATACAAATTTTATTAATTAGACATCAGAATGTTTGAGTACTATGTGTTACAACATATTTGTATATAATATAACATTTATCTTAACATACATCACAACTTTTATTTAAGATGTTCAATGCAAGTAAACACTTGATAGAACCAGTAATGAAGGAACCAATTCAAAACACCCCATTTACCTGACACTTGGTTTGAGTAAATATATGTATTATGACCAATTTAGAGTGAAGTAAGTTAAAAGGATCGTAGAAGGAATCATTAAATACGCATCATAATTTTGATGTAATATGTTACAACATAATTGTATATAGTATATGAATTCTTTGTTAACATCATTAGAATATTTAATTATGAAGTTGAAGGTAAATGTGAAATATGCATCATAATTTTTAACTAATATGTGTTAGAACATAATTGTATATAATATAAGATTTATCTTAACATACATCACAGCTTTTATTTAAGATGTTCAATGCAAGTAAATGATGAGCGCTGAATATATGCATATTCGAGCCCCTAAATACGTATATGTTAAGGTCTAAAGTGATACTTCTATCCATAGTTAGACTAATTTATGCTTAATGTGTATTTGTAGGTATTTTCCCAAAGAAATGGTTAAAACTGGGACTTTATGATGATATCGAAGCTTACAGAGTCGTTGCCAGTCATTCAGAGCAAGTCGAGAGCTTAAATGATGAAGTTTGAAGAAATTCAAGCCTTAGAGCTCGAGCCCAAGTGTGGAGGCTCGAGTATCACAGTAAAGAAAAGAAGAAAAGTCAACAAGACCCACAAGCTCGAGCCTCGTACCTTGAAGCTTGAGCCTTACAATAAGGTGCTTGAGCCTTACCTAAGGGTGCTCGAGCATTGACCCTCAAGCTCAAGCATGAGGCGTCAGAAATTCAAGAGTTGATTTAATTGTAAGGCTATGCTCCTAGGTCTCATGCCTTACCTCCAGGATCGAGCACTAACAACTGAAGCTCGAGTCTGGTGTACTGAAGCTCGAGCCTGGTGTATTAATGCTTGAGCCTGGTACCTAGTGCTCGAGCCCATGAAGCTTGGATCAGCAATGTTAAAAGAGATGAGTCCAAGAAATATTCTAAGTGTTGAAGAAAAAGACGCTTCGAAAAATAGTTGAAGAAATTTGGCAAAGTGTCAAAGTGAAGATCGAGCACCATTTATGGAAGCTCGAGCATCAATCCTGTGAAGCTCAAGCCTTGTTCCTGAAACTCGAGCCTGAACCTTAAAGCTCGAGCCTTTGTCCTTGAAGCTCGAGCCTTCAATGACATGTCATATTAATATTATGGGATTGTTTTCTTTATCAGCCGTATCTCATCCCAGTTAGACCAGAAGACCTAAAAACCCACCAAATATTATTTTCTTCTATAAAAGAACACGTAAGCCTTGATAGAAGGGGTCTGAAATTTCAATCTCTTTTACGGTGCTATTCAGAAGGCTAAAGGTATGGTGGCTTTTAGGGTTCCTACAACCCTAGAAGTGAAGATCCTGAGAAGAGAAGTGTTGTCCGTGACGAAGGAGATGAACTCAACACAGATGACATCCAACCTTGTCATGAGTAGCTAATTCCCCTCTTAGGGCACTGATGTAACCCAACCTAATACTATGGTGTGATTGTTTTAACTTTGGGATTATTTTTAATATATGTTTTTTTCTTGATTATATGACTATGAGCACTTGAGACAACTCAAGTGGTTTTCATGCTTTAATAGCTTATAAACTGTTACTACCTTGTCTTAGATGTAATAGTCTATTTGCTATTCTCAACCTACCTTATTGGACGGTATCTGGCGGAGCCTTGCCGGCCATAAGAATAGAGGTCATATAATGGTGTTCCAATGTATTTTGTAAAAGAATATTTTCATATTCTATGCTTAGGAAAGGTGGATTATTTGCAACATAGTTAAAGTAGTTAGAGTAGGTAGGCGGACAGTCCACGCTAACCGCAGATAGGTTATAGTTAGCTAAATTTGTAAAACATCTTTCTTTAAAACCTAAATTGAACGAATGTTATTGAGTTCAATTCATTTTAAAATATCATTGTTAAATTCCCAGAGTTAGTATAATTAATTGTAGTATGATGGTTGTGGTGAAGTCTAAGCCCTAAGATTCCTCTTTCTCTGATCACTCAATTTATTTACTTTGTTTTTATTTAATATTTTGTTTTAATTCTAGTTTGTTAAACTGTGACAACCAACAAACTCTCCAACCAAGTTATCTATAAACCATGAAATTAATTTAAAGACTAATACAAATTCCATCTCCCTGTGGGTTCGAAATCCTCTTTACATAGAGCTATCCTTTACGATATCGTGCTATTGCGAGAGAACAATCAACAATTTTTAGCACCGTTGCTGGGGAGATTAGATTTTGTTTAGTTTTTAATTAGTTATTTTGGTTTACCAGTCTTCGGACTTTCTGATATCTCACTTTAATTCTTTTTCTTTTCAGGTACAAATTAGCAGTGAGGACAAAAACGCTTAAGGGAGAAAAAGCTTCGGTTTATTAAACCTTTTTGTGAGTTCTTATTGTTTTCTGTTACTTGGAATCTTTTATTTTTATTATTATAGGATTAGTGGAATTAATGCATGTTAATTCGCCATAACTGGTCAAAACCTTTAGTACATGATCCTGAAATAGAGAGAATTTTGAGTCAATTAAGAAAACTTAAAAGACATCTGAATTCTATAGATAGTTTCTCTGATAACTTGGCTGAACAACGTAATGCACTGGGTAATAATAGTAATGATAATGGGAATGGAGGACAGGTTCCGCCTGTCCCTCCACAACCACAATTGAGGGACCATTTTATTCCTACCACATACACTTCCCCTTCATACTTTGTTTTTCCAGATGCTAATGCGACCCATTTTGAGATCAAGCCTACTATAATCCAAATGCTTCCTACCTTCCATGGGTTTGCAATAGAGGATCCCTATAAACATCTGGATGTGTTCTTGGAATTGTGTTCAACTACCAAGTTAACCACTCTAACCAATGATTCATTCAGAATGCGACTTTTCCAGTTCTTTCTCAAAGACAAAGTAAGAACTTGGTTGCAGTCCTTTCCAAAAAATTCCATATCTACATGGGACATGTTGCAATAGGAGTTCTTGAAGAAAAACTACACTGTGGGTAAAACCACACAAATGAGAAGAGAAATCATGACATTTTCCCAAATCCCAGGAGAATAACTCCATGATGCATGGGAGAGATATAACGATCTTCTAAGAAAGTGCCCACACTATGATATTGCTCAATGGCACTTAATACAGATCTTCTATGACAGTCTTACAGATTCGTATAGAAACATGGTTGATGCTTCCAGTAATGGAGCTTTTCTGTGTAAGAGTTCAGCTGATGCTTGGGAACTGTTTGAAAACTCAGTATAACACGCTTCTTCCTCTAGGTCTAGGTCTTCACCTAGATTGCATAAGGTTGAAAACCTTTATGAGGTAGATAAATCTAGTGAATTAGCCGCTCAAATAGAAGCCTTGAACCATAGGTTCGATCAAATTTTATCATCTGGTTTTGTTCTTGTCGCTAATCCACAAACTGCCTTGCCAATGGAAGTTTGTTCTATTTGTGTTAATCCTAACCATTTTGCTGATGCTTGCCCTAAGCTGGGACAATCATCTGAGATCCCATAGGAGCAAGTGAATGCTGCATTCTGTAGGCCAGCTTACAATCCATATTCTTCTACATATTATCCTGGCTGGAGAGATCATCCCAATCTGTTATGGCGTAATCAAAATCAAGAAAACACTATTTCCCAATCTCAGAAGTAGTATCAAAATTCATCCAATCCTATGCTACAAAATAATTCTTTCAACCAATCTGGTGTTTACTATCCACCTCAGTTTAGGAATCAACCCACTTAAGCTCCTAATCTTTCACCTCCTCCTAGAAATTATGTGTTTGAGGAACAAGTACTCAATGCTCTTGTTAATCTTAAAGCCAATACCCAACTTCTGAATTCTCATTCTCAAGCTATAGCAAAGCTAGAGGCACAAGTTGGGCAAATAGCGAGTACTCTATCTCGAAGAAAGGATGGAAAGCTGCCTAGTCTGCTAATAGCCAACCCGAAAGGGCAGACTTACATGATTGATGAAATCAATTCCTTAGGTATTCATCATGAGCAAGTTTAGGCATCACAACATTGAGGAGTAATAGAATGGTTGATAACCAAGTTGAAAAGGACAGGAGGAAAAAGAAAGGCTTAGGATTCCCATTATTCCTATCATTCACAATTCACATCCCAAGGATGTTTCCTCAAGTGCTATTCCACAATCCACAAGAGGAGTTGAAGGTGAAGTCACTTCTTCATCTACTCCTAACCCTGAGATAGCTTATGAGCCAAAAGCGCCTTATCCTAAACGTCTCAAGAAACCCTCCCACTTTGGTAAACAAGGGGAGAAAATTTAAGATATGATGGAGGTCTTTAAACAGGTCAAAATCAATCTTCCTTTACTTGATGCTATAAAGCAAATTCCAGCCTATTCCAAAATTTTGAAGGACTTGTGCACTCTTAAGAGAAAATCAAAAAGCTAAGTTCCTAAGAAAGTTTGTCTCATCGAGCAAGTCGGTGTTATTCTTAAGTACAACATTCCTCTAAAGGTTAAAGATCCTGATGCTCCTATAATTTCTTGCATCATTGGAAACAATGTGATAGAGCGAGCGTTTCTTGACCTTGGAGCAAGTGTCAATCTTATTCCTTGCTTGGTGTATGAAAAGTTAGGTTTGGGAGAGTTAAAACCTACGTCGATTGTTCTACAGCTTGTTGACCGTTCTGTCAGACAACCACAAGGTATTGTTGAAGATGTACTCATAAAAGTGGATAAGTTCTATTTTCCGGTCGATTTTCTAGTCCTTGATACAGAACCGGTCCACGATTCAAAAAAGTATATTCCAGTCATTCTTGGGCGACCTTTTCTAGCCACAACAAATGCTTGCATTAACTATAGGACTGGAGCCATGGATTTATCTTTTGGGAATATGAAAGTCAAGTCAAACATCTTCAATACCATTCACTATCCCCACGATAATAGTGAATGCTTTTTCCTTGATGTTATTGATGAGTTGGTTGAGGAATCACTCCCAACTATTTTATCCAATGATCCTTTAGAAGCTTGTCTGAATCACTTCAATTATGAAGATTTCGATATCGATGCTTCGATAGCTGAAGTGAATTCTTTGCTCAATTCCACTCCTATCACAGATTTTCCTCTACGGAAATCTAGGTTAGAGCCTCTTCCACCACTTTTTAGTACTCTGCCTATTCCTTCTTTAGAGTTTCCACCTAAGCTTGAGCTTAAGCCACTACCAAAAAAGCTTAAGTATGTTTTCTTGGGTTTAAATGACACCCTTCCGGTGATCATTGCTTCCAATCTTACAAGTTCCCAATAAGGTAGTCTCTTAAAAATGCTTGAGCGAAATAAAAAGGCTATTGGGTGGAGTGTGGCTGATTTGAAAGGAATTAGCCCCACAATTTGCATGCATCAGATTCATTTGGAGGAGGATTCTCGAACATCTCAGTAGCTCCAACGAAGATTGAATCCTAATATGAAGGAGGTGGTATTGAAGGAAGTTGTGAAGTTGTTAGATGCGGGAATAATCTACCCCATCTCAGATAGCAAGTGGGTGAGTCCTACTCAAGTAATACCTAAAAAGACAGGTATTACAGTAGTTGAGAATTTTAAGGGAGAATTAGTTCCACAACGCACTACCACTGGATGGCATATGTGTATTGATTACCGGAAACCCAACTCCGCTACTAGAAAAGATCATTTCCCACTTCCATTCCTTAATCAGATTCTAAAGCGATTGGCTGGTCAGAGCTATTATTGTTTTTTAGACGGATATTTCGGCTATAATCAAGTGGCCATTGATCCTAAGGATCAAGAGAAAACTACTTTTACTTGTCCATTCGGTATGTTTGCTTATAGACGGATGTCTTTCGGTTTATGTAATGCGCTAGCAACATTCCAGAGGTGTATGATGTCTATCTTTTCGGATATGGTTGAGAAGTTTTTCGAAGTCTTTATGGATGACTTCTCTATTTTCGGGTCCACATTCAAAAATTGTCTCCAAAATCTTTCCCTAGTGCTTCAGCGTTGTAGGGAAACTAATCTTATTCTTAGTTGGAAGAAGAGCCATTTTATGGTTCAAGAGGGTATTGTTTTAGGACATATCATTTTAGAGAGAGGGATTGAAGTTGATAGAGCTAAAGTAGACTTGATCTCCAAACTGCCTCCTCTACCTCCGTAAGGGGAGTGCGATCATTTCTTGGGCACGCCGGGTTCTATCGACGCTTTATTAAAGATTTCAGCAAAATTTCCCATCCGTTGTGTAATCTACTTGCAAAGGATGCTCCATTTTTCTTTGATGAGTCATGCCTTGAAGCTTTCCAAAAGCTTCGCTCTCTTCTTTCTTCAGCTCCTATCATGAATTCTCTGGACTGGGCTCTTCCATTTGAGATTATGTGTGACACATCTGATTATGCTATGGGTGCTGTCTTGGGACAACGAGTGGATAAGCTTCCTTATGTTATCTACTATGCTAGTAAAACTCTTTTAGATGCATAGTTGAATTATACCACTACTGAAAAAGAGTTGCTTGCAGTTGTCTTCGCTTTGGATAAATTCAGATCATATCTATTAGGTTACAAAGTTGTAGTCTATTCCGATCATTTTGCTTTGAAACATCTTCTTTCTAAAAAGGAAACCAAGCCCCGATTGATTCGATAGATCATCTTGCTTCAAGAGTTTGATTATGAAATCCGGGATAAGAAAAGGGTCAGAGAATGTTGTAGCTGACCATCTTTCTAGAATTCTGATTAAGGGTACCTCAACTTCACTTCCAATTTGTGATTCCTTCCCGGATGAACAACTGTTTGAGGTTTCTCAGAAGGATTTGCCTTGGTTTGCTGATATTGTGAATTACCTTGTAATAGGCAGAATTCCTGTGTCTTGGTCAAAGCAAGAAAATGATCGATTCTTCTCCCAAATAAGGGTGTACTATTGGGAAGATCCTCAGTTATTTAAATATTGTGCTGATCAAATCATTCGTACCTTGTGTTGATTTCGTCCGTTTTTCTTATAATTTGGCATTGCCTTTTTAAGTTGTAATTTTTTTATTTCAATTTTGGTGAACGGTTTATAACATGTTCATTTGTAGCCTTAGGGTATCCTTTAGCTTCCCTTTTGAACATAGACGTTAGGTGGAATGAACCACATGGATTGATTTATATCAACTTGTGAAACTTGTAAAACTTAGGTTATACGCATGTACATTCCCTACGAGTAATGTAATTTACTCACCCCCGCTAAATGCGATTTGTTTCAGGTAAGAAGATGTGGTTTCGGGACGTATAACATCCCTAAGTTGTTTTGTTAATTTGGAGTACTTCTAATGTATTTTTGCTCACATGCAAGTGTTAGCATGTTTAAGTTTTACTTATAAAGTTGTAATGTTTAGCTAGGTTCAATATGTTACTTTTGCCTTGTATTATGTAAAGTGTACTTAGATACACTATTTGAAATTTATTTGACATGTACGTAAAGAGGCCAAGGGCCATTTACTTTTAAGTTGTTTCTTTTAAGTACTTTGGTTTCATGTTTAATTATAGGAAAATGAAGAAATATGATGTTTTAACATATCATTTTCATTACGGGATGTGTAAAGTGTGCATAAGCACACCCTTTAGGTCTCTTTGTATATGCATGAAGTGTGGTCAAAGGCCAAACAGTTTTTTGAATGCATCTATGTAAGTGGGTTTCAAGTTTTTCTTTTAAAAGTTATCTTAGGCAAATTTGAGGTTTGATAGGTCATTTTATGCATTGGACATATTTGGGGGCCATGAACCATTCCCGTGCACTTTAAATCACTTATTACGTTTGCGTGTACAATTGTTTCAACACACAACTTGATATTCGACCAAATGAACACTTGAATCAAAATTGCATTTTTAAGTTTTATGTAAAACTGAGCAGAGGGGCATTTTGAGGATTTCACATCAAAAATAAATTTTTCTTTTAACATGGTCAGCTAGAAAATATTATTTTAAGGGGGGTTTCTTCTTTGAGTTTTTCCAAAAAAATTCATTTAGTATCCGAATTAGCTCTCAGTTCTCTCAATTCTGGAATATCAGCAAAATGAGGCTTGCTACTGTCAGCAGCAGTGCCGCGTGAATAGCGCGCGTGGGGGCTGCCTTTGGTGCCTTCTTGGCCGCGTCTACACCGATTTTTTTTTTTATTTTTTTTTTTGCGTTCGGACTCAAAATCAAGTGATTTTTGAAGCTAATTTTATTAATTTTTCATCTTCTATCCAATGGTGTGCTCGATGACACCTAAATCTTCCTAGAAATGACCATTTTGCCCCTAGGGCTAAAATGTCACTTTCGCATTTGTTTTTCTTGTGGTTCCCGTGACTCATGGGAGGTCATATTGGTGCCTTAGGGGATAACGTATATCTCTAGCAACTTGGTTTCTATTTTCCTCTTCCGCATTCGGGATCTGTTATCGGGTCAAACTTTGGGTCAGAACAGAACAGATGGCTTATAAAACTAGGACTGTCACAACCAACAATAGCCAAGCTGGTACTAATAGATCTTCCCAAAGGATAAGTAGTCTTGGTGAAGGTACGAGTGTGTGAGTATGCTTAACCTTTAAAGAAAAAAAAATATGGAAAGTTAGGTGATTATAGAAAGATACTTTCTCGCTTAATTTTTGTTTTCTTTTTCTTTCATGTTATTTGGATTTAACCAAATTTGAACACTTACCTATATCACTTATGACAGCGATAAAAATTTCACCTTATTTGAGGTAAATTAAGGATGGATTAATTATTGAGAAAAAACAAATAGAGTAAAAAAGGAAGATAATTAAATTCCATTTAAATCTATAATCTTGCTTCTATAAGAATAAAGTCCATTATTTCCCTTCCCATAAATTCCATTTATATATATAATCTTGTTTCTATTAGAAGAAAGTCCATTATTTCCCTACTCATATGATTCCTAAAGATATATATATATGGCCAATTTTGTGTAAAAACAATTACTACATCATATACACGAGAATTAGAATGGTCAACAGCTACACCCATCCCACGCACGTCACTCGACCCACCTTTATTTGGCAAATTGCTAATGTTCAATTTCATTTCGTCTTATAGTGATAAAATTTCATTTATAAGCACTCGGTTTATTTTGATATAAAATATCTTTCTTTAAAATTATTTTTTATTTAAAAAGTTGTGTAAATTTTTTTTTTTTTTCAAGTGTTTAACAAAGGTTTTGAAAATTTTACAAAGTCATTTTTGCTAAGTTTTGAAAAAATATTTTACTCAATAAATATTTTACTTAAATTTTGGACAATTAAACATTAAAAAATAATATATATATATATATATATATATATATATATATATATTTCATTAACAATAAAACACACACTCGCATTGCTCCTCTAAAGACTTGCACCCACCCTCCTGATAATTTTGATTTGTTAATTTCAGTCATATGGTGACTTCAAATTTTATGATGAGTTTCATTCCTTTGATTTACATTTATTTGATGGATGGGTTTCTTACTGGATCACGTATCTTATATGAAACCGTGAGATTTTTGTTTATTTTTAATTTAAAGCTGAGATTGAATAGTTGCACATTTATATTTGTACAAAATATTCCTATTTTAAATATATATATATATATATATATATATATATATATATATATATAAAATTTAAAAGAAGGTTAGACAAAAAAAAGATCAACAAGTTTTTCTTGAAGAAAATATTGAGTTCGTTCAGCACATCAAACATCGGACTCATTCAAAGCCTACGCACCTACAATTTGAATGAATCGATGCATTGTTAAATTTGAATGGAAGGCCCAGTTGCACTCAGATGTCTCTATCTCATCTGGATCACATTTTTTTTTTTTTTTTTCTTGTTTCCATATATCTTTTTGTAATCTAGTTTTGGGGGGTATGGCCCAAAACCCATTTTGGTTGCCTATCTTTCCTCTCTTTGTCGCCTAGTTTTGGGGTATGGTCCAAACAGGTTGTTGCTTTGTCTTATTGATCATTTTTGGGATCTGCGATTCATTTCTCTCCCATTATACATTATGGATTATTTGTATAATAAAATAACCAAAATTCAGAAAATAATAATAATAATAATAATAAATAAATAAATAAATAATGCATCTAATAAAGAAAGTAACAATGAACATGAAGAAAAGAAACTTTTGTATTCTCTTTCTGTGGTTGGAGTTGAATATCAATCATGAAATGACTCTTTACCTGGAAAAATCTACATGACCTTTGCTATATGAACCCACAAAGCAAATTGAATTTCAAACTAGAAAATAATACTAATAACAATAATAACACCACATTTTAAATGTAATACTAATTTGGCTTTGCAAGTGGACTATTATACTTTATTTTTTTATTTATCTTTAGATACGAACAGGAAAAAAAAACAAAAAAAAATGTAGAGAACTTCAAAACCTTTTTCTTTTTTGACACCAGAGAACAACTGAGGAGGCCCTGGATGACATGGGCCAGGTCCGACTCGCAAAACACAACCTTCAGTCCGAACAGCTGGGTCAGCCCATAGAAAGACACTGCCATATGGGCCGGGCGGGAGTAAGCCCATCAAGGGTGACCAGGGCTTACAGAGGAATAGGCCCAGGTCCAGCAATTAGTAAATATCTTGTAAATATCTTGTAAGTATCTATAAATAGGAGTTGGAATGAAGGGGAGGGGGATCTTTTTCGGGTTGAGGTGTAAGAATTCTAGAGAGAGAAAGAATAGAAGGAGTTTCTTGCATCTTCAATTGGCGCCGTCTGTGGGAAACGCATGAAAGTTTGGTTGATCAATGAGGAGTATCGAATGGATTCAAACCAATTCAGTTGATCGAGACTCGATCTTGCGGATTTGAATCCAGATCTGAGCGATTGTGACCTACTCTGGAGGAATTATGGTTCTTGAAGCTTTGGCAGGAGTGACTTCAGATCTACGCAACCACGAGTTGCTCGATTGTGGCAGGATCTGACGGATTTAGAGTTCAGACAATTCAGATCTTGTAAACAGTGAGCATAATTCGGAGAATTAGAAGCCAGATCTAAAAATTCCTACTCACGAAGCTCAGATCTACTCGCGAACTTGAGATTAATGCCTTTACTCCGTTCGGGAATAATGATAGGTGAAAGCTCCAATCCGATGGAGGCTGTCCAGCAAACAAAGCTTGAAGAGTTGATGAACTTGATTGAAGCTCTCAGAAAAGAAAATGCAGAATTGAAAGCTGGACTGCAGCATCGGCAGATACCCGCAGTTTCGCATCCGCTTCCGGTCGGAGAAGGAGGTGTTCCATCTAGTATCGCGCATCAAGGCGATCAGAACGAGAACAATCAGTCAGCTCACCACCGTGATGAAAGGATGATGGACAATTTGCCGCCAAATGTTCGTCGAGTTGAAGATCACGAAGGCTCGACTCACGTTGATCCGCAGCGGGAAAGGTTTGACCGAGAGGAAGTGATGGAGGTAGATCGCCGTCGAGTAGCGTCGCCTTGGCAGAGAGAGTTCATAGAGGAACGGTCGTTCGATCCGTCTTACCGGCCCTCCATGGTTACTGTCACTCATCACGGTTCGGAGGGCAGAACCGTAACTCACAGAGCTACCGCTGGACTCCAGAGAGAGAATGAAGCTCTCCGATCCGCAGCTCGGACGGTGGATTCACCATTCACCGACGAGATCTTGAATGCGCCGCATCCAAGGAAGTTTGCTATGCCAGTCTTTATTCTGTTTGACGGAACAACCGATCCGATCGATCATGTGTATCATATCCAGTTGAAAATGGCCCTGAATACGGAAAACGACTCTTTAATGTGCAAATGCTTCCCTACAAGCCTGGCCGGACCGGTGCTCAGCTGGTTCAAAAACTTGCCTAGGAGCTCCATTGGCAGTTTCAGGGACCTGTGCGATCGGTTCATAAGCCAGTACTATGGGAACAAACGCCCGCCGAAGGACATCTCGAGCCTGTTCATGATGCGGCAACACAAGGATGAACGGCTCCAGGCCTTTCTTACCAAGTTTAATCTCACTAAGAGTATGGTAATCGAATGCCATCCTTCTACGGCAGTTCAAGCCTTCAAGTTAGCCATGACACGCGGAACTCCGTTTCACACCAGTCTGGTAGTGAATACGCCAGCTACCATGGATGAACTCAATGAGAGAGCCGATGGCTTTGTGCGCCTCGAAGAAGAGGAGTCAGCTAATGCTCGGACAACGTCGCTTGTGTCGACCGAGGAAAAGTCCAAGGCAAAGATCAGGCAGAAGCAGGCTCAGCCGCAACGTCAGACCACTTGGAAGGCCGAAAAAAGGTCCAGGGAGGAAGAGTTGATTACTCCGCTGAAGGTCACTCTGGCGAGGTTGTATCAGGAGAACAAGGACAAGTTTCATCCACCACTGCCAATTAGACAACCCCTCGAACAGAGGGATCAAACTAAACATTGTGCTTTTCATTCTGATTTCGGACATCAGACTAACGAATGCAGGAACCTGAGGAGGCAAGTGGAGATGTTGATAGCTAGAGGGGAGTTTGCGAGTTATGTTCAAGGCTCGGCGATGGAGCAGAATCGACCAGTGGAACAAATAAAAAGGAGTCATAAACAAAGCTCCCACAATTCGCAACCAGTTCGTATAATCAATACTATCCATGGTCGACCCGAGCCTAGTGAAGAGTCAGATGAGCTGCTACGGGTGCGCCTGCGGCAGGCGCAGATGAAGAAAAGGGTCGGCAATGTGACCACTCTACACCAACAGAGCCCGTCAATGCAGATAAAGTTCGACTGGACAGACCTGCAGCGTGTTCAACTGCCTCATGACGACCCGTTGGTAGTCAGTTTGACAGTGGCAGATTGCTTGGTGCGCAGAGTTCTGATCGATCCTGGGAGCAGTGCGAATGTTATGCCGAGGGACACATTTGACAGGCTCGACATTAAACCAGAGAGGCTCAAGCCCACCGGAAATCCCTTATTAGGGTTCGATGGGAAGAGGGTGGAACCCGTCGGGATGGTGGAAGTAGAAGTTCAAGCTGCAGAGCGAGCTCTTATGGAAACTTTTGTGGTTGTGGAAATTCACCCCTCGTATAATCTCCTGATGGGAAGAGGATGGATTCACAGAGTCCGAGGTGTACCCTCAACTCTGCATCAGGTCATGAGGTGCCTCGGGCCCGATGGAGATAAAGTGATAGACATTCGGGGGGATCAGGTCGCAGCCAAAGAGTGTTATTCCGTCACACTAAAGCATGCAGGGAAAGGAAAGGCGCCCGTCCGGTCGACAAGCCCCAGATAGCAATTACAGGAACCTCCACTCGAGCAGAATAGGGTGGAGGAGTCAGCCGACTTGACCGAGGAGCCCCTTCTGGATGTGCAGATCGATCAGTCCAGGCCAGAACGAACTACCAGAGTGGGTATAAGACTGACCAGAGAAGAGCAGCAAGAGCTAGTGGATTTCTTGTCCCACAATGTCGACGTATTTGCATGGAGTCACCTCGACATGCCTGGAATTAGTCCTTCCGTCTCCTGTCATTCCCTGAATGTCAATCCTAATTTCAAACCAGTGAAACAGAAGCAGCGAAGATTTGCTCCAGAACGTAATCAGATCATAACGGAAGAAGTTGATAGGCTGCTTGATGCGGGATTTATCAGAGAGGTGCACTACCCTGAGTGGTTGTCCAACGTCGTTGTGGTGCAGAAGAAAAATGGGAAATGGCGCGTATGCATTGATTTCACCAATTTAAACAAAGCCTGTCCGAAGGACAGCTTCCTGTTGCCTAAGATTGATCAAATGGTGGATGCCACCACGGGGTATGAGCGTTTAACCTTTCTGGACGCATATTCAGGTTATAATCAGATTCCTATGGACCCCGCAGATGAAGAAAAAACTTCTTTTGTCACCGAGCGAGGAACATACTGCTACAAAGTTATGCCTTTTGGATTAAAGAATGCGGGAGCAACTTATCAACGACTTGTCAGCAAAGTTTTTAAGAATCAAATGGGTAAGACTGTCGAAGCCTATATTGATGATATGGTGGTAAAGAGTAGGAAAAAGGATGATCATCTGAAGCATCTGCAAGAGGTATTTGATGTACTAAAGCGATATGGGATAAGGCTTAATCCAACCAAGTGCTCGTTCGGTGTGAGTTCCGGGCAGTTTCTGGGACACGTGGTCAACCGTAGGGGCATCGAAGTTAGCCCCGCTCAAGCAGAGGCTTTGATTAAGAATGCCGAGCCAAAGACGATCAGAGAGGTGCAAGCCCTAACAGGACGAATAGCTGCATTAAGTCGATTTATTTCAAAGTTGTCAGACCACTGCAAACCATTCTTTGACACGATTCGGAGCCATGGAAGGCAGGTCTGGGGGGATGAGCAACGACAGGCATTGACTCATTTGAAGCAATATATGCAGAATCCACCAGTCCTGTCAGCCCCAGAACCGGAAGAAAAGTTATTTCTATATCTTGGAGTATCTGGTGTCGCGACGAGTGCCGTTCTGATTCGTTGCAAGGAAGGGGTGCAATACCCGGTATTTTATGTAAGCAAAACACTGATGGAGGCAGAAAGAAGATACTCAAAGGCCGAACGGGTGGTACTTGCACTTGTAAATGCAAAGAGAAAGTTAAGGCATTATTTTGAATCCCACCCCATAGCTGTTCTAACAACTTTCCCAATCAGAACGCTCATGCACAAGCCAGAGCTCTCGGGCAGAATGACAAAGTGGGCCATAGAGTTGAGTTCATTTGACATAATGTACGAGCCGAGAACAGCTATTAAAGGGCAAGCGGTGGCCGATTTCCTACTAGAATGTGATGCCGAAGATACGGAAGAGGACCTTAGAAGCGGCTCTTGGAAACTTTTTGTGGATGGCTCCTCTAACCAGATGGGGGCTGGGATTGGGATCAAACTGCAAACCCCAGAGGGTACTTCCTTGAGCCAAGCACTCAGACTTGAGTTCCGAGCCACCAATAATGAAGCGGAATACGAGGCGTTGCTAAATGGATTAAAGTTGGCCAGAGAGCTACAGATCAAAAGTTTGACAGTGTATAGTGACTCGCAGCTGATTGTTCGGCAGGTAAATGGTGAGTACGCAACCAAGGATTACATGATGGGGGCATATCGTTCTGCCGTTCTGCGTAGAGCCAAGGACTTTGCAAAGATTGAATTCATACAGTTGCCGAGGGAACAGAATGCAGATGCAGACCGTTTAGCATGCAGTGCTTCGAGTTGCGGTGAAACATTGGCGAGGGTGATTCCAGTGGGAATAGTGACCCAGCCGTCCATTTTCGAAGAACCGATGGACTCGAACCCTTAGCAAGTCAACGTCATACCGTATGAACCGAGTTGGATTGACCCAATCATTACCTATATTCGAGATGGCGTTTTGCCTATGCAAAGGGATGAAGCTAGGAAACTCAAAAAGAATGCTGCCAAGTACGCCATCGTGCGGAACCAGCTGTACAGAAGGTCCTATTCTGGCCCGTACTTGAAATGTGTCACCCCGCGGAGTCGCAGCAGGTATTGCGAGCTATTCATGAGGGTGTGTGTGGCAATCATTCTGGGGGAAGATCGTTAGCGCATAAAGCAATGACACAAGGGTATTTCTGGCCAAACATGTTAAGAGATGCGGAGGAGTTCTCTCGAAGGTGCGATAAGTGCCAACGATATGGACCAATGATCCACCAACCACCTGAGGAATTGCACGTAATGGCCTCGCCGTGGCCTTTCGCGCAATGGGGGATGGATGTGGTCGGTCCTCTGCCAACTGCAAGAGCTCAGAACAAGTATGTGTTACTGGCCACGGATTATTTCACTAAATGGGTGGAGGCAGAACCGTATCCTAGCGTGACTCAGACTCAGGTGAGACGATTTATCTGGAACAACATTATCTGCCGCTTCGGTGTTCCCAGAACAATAGTCATGGACAATGGCACAAACCTCGACAGCAGGCAAGTAAGAAAGCTACTGGAGGAGTATGGAATCAACCAGAAGTTGGCTACAGTAAGTCATCCTCAGGCTAACGGACAAGCAGAAATCACAAACAGAACCATTTTCGCCTGCATTAAGAAGAAGCTGGATGATCATAAGGGGAAGTGGTTGGATGAACTCCCGAACGTTCTATGGGCTTACAGAACCACCCCAAGGAGGCCGACTGGGGAGAGCCCGTTCGTAATGGCGTATGGTACCGAAGCAGTTATACCGGTTGAGCATTTAGTCCCCACTATCAGAAGCTTAGCATGGAGTCGGGATCAGAACGACAAGATGTTAAGATTGAACCTCGACATGATAGACGAAAGGAGGGACGCAGCGGCTATAAGGCTAGCATCGTATCAGCAAGTGCTGGCGAATAGTCACAATAAGAGAGTAAAACACAGGGATTTTGCCCCGGGCGATCTGGTTCTGAAAAGAAAGGTGGGGATGGTCAAAAAAATGATGCCACCCTGGGAAGGCCCATACAGAATTGCAGAAGTCATTGGCAAAGGGGCATATGCGTTGGAAACCATGGCGGGAAAGTTGGTCAGCAAGCCCTGGAACGCCACGTCTCTGAAGAGGTACTACCAATAGAAGCTAAGTTCTGGCTTTAATTGGATGTTATTTGTTGTCAATCAAATACGTATGAATGAGCAAGTTACTGGAATTTACAAAAAAAAAAAAGAATTTTCTTTTCCAATGGTCTACTATAAAAATTTAAAGACAAGTGGCAAGTGGCATTCTAGCCGAGCGCCAGGCACTTAAGCAAGATAAGTGGCAGCTGGCACTATAAGCCGAACGCCAGACACTTGCTAAAAATTTAAAGCCAAGTGGCAAGTGGCATTCTAGCCGAGCGCCAGGCACTTAAGCAAGATAAGTGGCAGCTGGCACTATAAGCCGAACGCCAGACACTTGCTAAAAATTTAAAGCCAAGTGGCAAGTGGCATTCTAGCCGAGCGCCAGACACTTAAGCAAGATAAGTGGCAGCTGGCACTATAAGCCGAACGCCAGACACTTGCTAAAAATTTAAAGCCAAGTGGCAAGTGGCATTCTAGCCGAGCGCCAGGCACTTAAGCAAGATAAGTGGCAGCTGGCACTATAAGCCGAACGCCAGACACTTGCTAAAAATTTAAAGCCAAGTGGCAAGTGGCATTCTAGCCGAGCGCCAGGCACTTAAGCGAGATAAGTGGCAGCTGGCACTATAAGCCGAACGCCAGACACTTGCTAAAAATTTAAAGCCAAGTGGCAAGTGGCATTCTAGCCGAGCGCCAGGCACTTAAGCAAGATAAGTGGCAGCTGGCACTATAAGCCGAACGCCAAACACTTGCTAAAAATTTAAAGCCAAGTGGCAAGTGGCATTCTAGCCGAGCGCCAGGCACTTGCCGTACAAACACACAGCGAAGCTAATATAAAAAGAAAAAGAGAGAAAAGATATATATGTACTGAAGATAAGTTGAACAGAGCACAACACATAGAGAAAAAGAATTCGGCCATTTCATTAATATTGAACATTTAGTTTACAAAAGAGAGATGTCCATCATTACAAGAAGATATGAACTGGAAGAATTCAAAGGAGCCCTAGCTAGACGCCTCAGTACCAACAGCATCCTGGTCTTGCCGACTCGCCTCCTCGGCCCCATCAGCCGCCTCACCTTCATGAGGTGGGGAATCCAGGTGAATAACTGAGTCGTTCGGCTGGGGTTCAGCGTCAGCAGTGGCTACAGAGGGAGCCACGGTTGACGATTGGGGAGCGGTCAGTGGCAGAGCGGTAGGAGGAGCTGTGATGATCCTTGAGGATGCGATGTCCTGGCACTCATCAAATATACGTTCCGCTTCGGTGGGTTCTGGGTCGACATAGACCCCCAGGGGTTCGATCCCCAGATCCTTGTCTACCTCATCCGGAGTGGAGCTGGTCTGTCCCTCATCCGGAACCCGGTCGGCGAAACCTTCCCGGAATCCTTGAGCATACCGAAGAGCACCGACCCTGGAGAACCGAGCGTGAAGGGCCAGCATCCCACCACCCACTCTGCTGATAGCGTCGATCAGAGCGGTACGCTCGTCCAGAGCTCTTTTTTCAAAAGCCATCCGAGCAGACTGTTCATCAGCTAGAAGGCGTTGGAGTTCTGCCTTCTCTTCTCTGAGTGATTCCTGCTCAGTCTGCCAGACGCTCTTCTCAAGCTGGAGGGCGTCCTTCTCATCCTGAAGGGAATCATTCTCCTTTTTCAGGACATCTCTCTCTTGCTCGGCTTTGTCAAGCCGAACCAGCACCTCGGTATTCTTCACGGCAAGGAGGTCGTTTTCTTTATTAGCCACCTCCAGGCTGTCAGAATACTTTCGGGCCCTGGCGTTCCCCATTTCCACCTGCTTCTGCATGGCCATCATCCCGAACAATGTCTGCATAGGTGCACAATAAGAACGGTTAAACCAATAGTCAGAACGGGCGAAGGCAAGACCAAGTAATATAAGAGAATTCATGAGTTAGAAAATAAAAGTCACCTCCATAGCAGATTGGGGAAAGCGACTGAACACGTCCTTCTGGGAAAGGCCCTTTGCCGCCTCAATGTCCTTCGGAGTCCACATGCTCCTGTAGTAGGCCATAGCGGTCTGGCCATCCTTCAGCATGGTCTCGTTCGGTTTCACGAACGTCCCATCCGTTCGAGTGTACCGAGGGGCCCATGGCGGTAAGCTGGGGATAGAAGGGGGGCCTGAAGCAGAAGCAGAGCCACCAGCTGCAGGAGGCCCAGAGGGAGAAGGAGCTCTGATCGCTCGGTGCAAGAGAGTACCCGGCCCAGAGACTCGGGTCCTTCTAATAAGAGGCTCCTCCTCAGGATCGATTTCACTGTCAGGATGAGGCCTTTTGCCTCGCTCTTTGTCCCGACCGCCCCCCGCAGCAGCAGGAGCTATGGTAGCTGGGGAGGGCGCGTTCTGGTTGGCAGCAGGGGCGCTGGCAACAGGGTTAGTAGCCACTGCGCTCGGGACAGTGTCAGATATGGTGGCTGAAGAAGAAGCCGACGCTGGAGAGGAGGTCGCCCCAGCAGCAGGAATGGCTGGGGGAGTATTTTTCCTCCTGCCAAAAGAGGGAATCTGCAGTCTGCTCATATTGTAGCCGAGTGATGAGAGCGCAAAGAGGTTGTCTGAAGTGAGGAGATCTGAGCAGGAAGGAATATCGTTCAGAACGTATCTCTTCAAGTAGTTACTCCTATCCCTGCAAACACTGTAGCTCAAGTCATCACAAGGAATTCCCAAGGAGCGGCATAAGTAAGTGCAAAAACGAGGAACGCATGTTTCACAGGGGCAGTCATGTTTATGGGATTTGAATTTTTTATAGGAGGAGACAGAGCAGACACCAAAGGCGCTCGGGATTGGGTAATCCTCTGCAGCCGGCGAAGACCAAGCCCCACTAATACCCACTATGCTATCCCTCCAACCCTTTTCAGATTTTATTGTGTCAGTGCATATGGACATCTTCTCGAACGGGTAGAGGTGGTAGAAGGGCTCGTTAGTACGGATCTTACTGACCTTATAGCACAGAAGGAGGTCTATGAGGTCAAGGTCCAGATTTCTGTCACGCATCAATAATAGCATAACAGATATGATCCTAAAGAAGTTGGGGTTGACCTGCAGAGGGGATATCCCCAATCTGTTGAAGACGTAACTAAAGAAAGGGTGCAGAGGGAACCTAACAACATTCAGTTGAAGGTTCGTGAATAAGACTTCGCCGGGCAGGAGGCCGGCGCCGGTCGTAATATTAACGTCTTGGGGGCAAACCCTAACTTCGATGTTGTCAGGAAGTCTAAGTCTCATACGAAGAACACCCAGATCTACAACCATGGTGGAAGTGCAAGAAGAATCTAAAAGAGGGAAAATGGAAGCCTGCCGAAAGTAAAAAGAACGAAACTAACCTCGGAGGACTGCAAGATCGCTGGGAGAATGACTCTCGAAGGATTTCACCGGAAAAGGCTTAGCACAGTTCTAGAAAGAGGGAGATTTGGCTGATGATGGAGACGGTAAAGGGAAGTGAAGTGGAATTCTAGAGCATTATAAAGGCAAAGGGGCCCGAGGGCCGAAGCGTCGGGAAGGCAAGAAATCCCTCGAACCCCGGAACATTGATTCTGGATCTGACCGTTCGCTCCCCCACGTGGTTATCTCGAGCCGTCAGCGTCATGATGAGACGCCATCAATAATTACCCCTTATTAAATAAGGGGCAATTATGGGGGCAGTTGAGGAGGCCCTGGATGACATGGGCCAGGTCCGACTCGCAAAACACAACCTTCAGTCCGAACAGCTGGGTCAGCCCATAGAAAGACACTGCCATATGGGCCGGGCGGGAGTAAGCCCATCAAGGGTGACCAGGGCTTACAGAGGAATAGGCCCAGGTCCAGCAATTAGTAAATATCTTGTAAATATCTTGTAAGTATCTATAAATAGGAGTTGGAATGAAGGGGAGGGGGATCTTTTTCGGGTTGAGGTGTAAGAATTCTAGAGAGAGAAAGAATAGAAGGAGTTTCTTGCATCTTCAACAACAAAACTGAACCATCTGAAATTCACAGGTTGGCACGTTTTTTTTTTTTTTCTTTTCTTTTGTTTTTTTCTTTAATTTTTTTTTTTCTCTTTGAATTTTACAAGTTTTTGTTTGACGTGCATTATCGGATTACGCATGGTTGAATTTTCAGTAAATTATTTAATTGAATATTTCTTTTATTAATTATTTATGTTAGATATAAGTAAGTATGGGATCCACTCCTCCATATTTAATATTTTAAAAAATGATGATCCTATGATATAATAAATATTTTGCATCAAAATCCATCCCGTTAGATGGAACCAAAATTTTATGTTATCTTTATTTTGACCTATAATATCATATTTAAATGTCTCCAGTAATTTTATTTCAAAGCAATTTTGGACAATTCAAAGATGAAAAAGAAATTATATAATAAGAACAGTAGGGCAGTGATATTCTGACTCCAAAAAGTTTCTCTTATGCTTCAAGTCATGTCCTAATAAAGTGGAGGGACAATTCTACCCTCTTAATTCTTACAAACCTATGTCAAATCATCTAGCTAGCTAGAATTCATAATATAAGGGATCATCTTGTCGTTTTTTTAAAATACAATACAGTTTAAAAGGTTAATCTCATCATTTTTTATAATATAATAGTGGTACAATTTAAAGCGCAAGAGAAATATTTTAGAGCTCGAATATCCCTTCCAAAAAACGAATGTTGGACAATTCATAATGAAAAAAAGTGGAGTTACGTGTTTATGACAAACATTTCTTGACTAGCATCAATCGTAGAGTATACAAAATATCATGTCCCATTGACCTCTCCCACTCTCTGTCTATGAATACCACTACCTTTACACGACCATCTTTACACATATATGAATATAACTATATATATACCTGTTTGGTGCTTCCAAAACATCATCGCACAGAATTGATAAAGCTCATTTCCATTTCCATTTCCATTTCCAGTCTCATTCTCTCTATCAATCAACCTTTTTGCAATAATATAATAGTCAAAAGCATCACTGTAAGCCGTTCAAAACTAATGGCTTCGTCTTCTCTGCCTTCCTCTCCTCTTCAACTCCAATTCCCTTCCCAAACACCGTCAAAGCGTTCGTCCAAGGCGTCAACTCGTACACTCGCTGTCTATCCCATCTCCGCTTCCATATCTGAGAAACCAAATGTGCCGGCACCACCACCTCCGGCTAGGGTGAAGCCGACGGAGGCCACCAAAAAGCTTCCTATCCGGCCAATCCCAGGAAACTACGGCCTTCCATTTGTGGGTCCCATCAAAGACCGACTGGATTACTTTTACAATCAAGGCCAAGACGAGTTCTTCAAGTCCCGAGTTGAGAAGTACGAATCAACCGTGTACCGAGTGAACATGCCACCTGGTCCGTTCATTTCCTCCAACTCAAACGTCGTCACCGTCCTCGACGGCAAGAGCTTTCCGGTTCTTTTCGACGTGACTAAGGTCGAGAAGAAGGACCTCTTCACTGGGACCTACATGCCCTCCACTGAACTCACCGGTGGTTACCGAGTCCTCTCCTATCTCGACCCGTCCGAGCCGAAACACGACAAGCTCAAGCGGCTCCTATTCTTCCTCTTGAAATCTAGTCGCGCCAAGGTCATACCGGAGTTTCACAACAGCTTCACCGAGCTATTCGAGACCCTTGAGAGTGGGCTAGCCACTGATGGCAAAGCCGACTTCGGCGGACCCAATGATCAGGCCTCGTTTAACTTCCTGGGTCGGTCTCTCTTCGGGACCAACCCGGCCGATACCAAACTCGGAACCGACGGACCCAATATAATCGCCATATGGGTGGTGTTCCAAATCGGTCCTATACTCGTTGCCGGCTTGCCGAAGCTTCTAGAAGAACTTCTCCTCCACACCTTTCCTTTACCACCATTCCTCATCAAAAAGGACTACCAGAGACTCTACGACTTCTTCTACGAGTCATCGACAACAATTCTAGACGAGGCCGAGAGGCTCGGCATCTCGAGAGAAGAAGCTTGTCACAACCTGTTATTCGCCGCCTGCTTTAATTCCTTCGGTGGCATGAAAGTCTTCTTCCCCAGCATGGTGAATTGGATCGGCCAAGCAGGTGTCAAACTGCACACACAACTGGCCGAGGAGATCCGATCAGCCGTCAAATCCAACGGCGGGAATGTGACGATGGCAGCCATGGAACAGATGCCATTGATGCAGTCCGTTGTGTTCGAATCGTTCCGGATCGAACCACCCGTACCATTTCAGTACGGCCGGGCCAAACGTGACCTGGTGATAGAGTCTCACGACGCGGCGTTTGAGGTCAAAAAAGGGGAAATGATATTCGGGTACCAACCGTTTGCGACAAAGGATCCGAAGATATTCGACAGACCCGAAGAGTTCGTGCCGGATCGGTTTGTGGGTGAGGAAGGAGAGAGTCTTTTGAAGCACGTGCTATGGTCAAACGGGCCCGAAACCGAGTCTCCTACGGCCGGCAACAAACAGTGCGCCGGAAAAGATTTCGTGGTCTTGATGTCGAGATTGTTGGTGGTGGAATTGTTCCTCCGTTACGATTCGTTCGAGATCGAGGTGGGTAGCGCTTCCGTTACGTTCACCTCCGTAAAGAGAGCCAGTTTCTGACTAAAGCAACTTTTAAAAGTAACACATAAAAGTAACACACTCAAAGAAAATAGCAGATTTAAGGGAAAACAATAATAATAGTGCAAATACTGTGTATCTTTTGATAACCCTGCCTTATTTATACAAATGTATTCAGATTGCCCTGCTTGTCTTCCAAGTTCCAAATTTTTTTTATTTTTTTATTTTAATGGAGGAATTTTATAAATATAAACAATATGTTACAAGGGAAACATAGGGCATACCCCCACACCAAACACAGCCTAACATAAGAAATCAAGTGCAAACTCTTAGAAACAAACTAGTGTAAAAAAGAAAATCACATCTTGGAGGCATCCCTCAAGATATCCACTACTTCCCACAAAATACATTTAGCCAATTCAGTTGGAGAAGAAAATTTGTCATTGGGCAATCTGTCAGTCCTTTCCTTCCAAAGGAAATATAATGTTGTAGTGAATAACATCCTATATAGCTTTGTCCTCATTGACTTTACAGTGAATTTATGGGAAAATCTAAAGCCATTGCATGAATTGAAGTATAAGGTTGAATGTTCTAGTGGCAAATAGTTGCCAGAGTCAACCATACCTTCCAAGTAAAATCACAGCAACAGTAAATGCGGTCAATATCCTCTATACTCTTGCAGCAGAGTAGCATCTAGAGACCAATGAAATACCCCTTTGCTGCAAATAGGTAGTAGTGATAACAACCTTCAACATAACTAATACAGAATGAGTGGACCACCTAGGTCTTCCTCCATTCCAGCAAAGATCAAATTAGAAAACCTCCTGTCTTGGAATCCTGCAGGCATTCCAAGCAGATTTGAAAGTGAGTTGAATGGATTGCCAAGAAAATTTGTCATCCCCCCCATGAATTTGTTGGTGAAGGAGAAACTGGTGCAACTCCATAGGAATGTTGTCAAATATAGACTCATCCCACTGACCTACTGTAATAAAATCCCCCACACACCTCTGTTTGTCTCTACTGAGATGATGCAATAACCTGTGGCTATACAAATCTGAAAGAAATTTTCCATGACACCGAGGATCAAGAAATATCTTGATCTTTCCCATTGCCAATAGTGTATCCGTGGTTGGTTTTAATGATATCTCTAACTGACACAATACTCTTCCATATTCAAGAATATGAGTCCCTCGCAATCAGCTACCAGAAGGATGCATTCCCTAGATAACAATGTTTAAACCAAGCAACGTCCTATCCTTTGATAATAAAAAATCTCAAGCAAGAACACACTTCGAAGCTAAATCAATATCCAGAATTCTTCTCAAGGTCATATCTTCTTCTTCTTTTGGAGCTAACAGCTAGTTTCTTCCGATTCAACCCATGATGCTTCATGTTATTTTCATTACATTAGCGCTATTTGAATTGTTGACTTTCTCTTCTTTTTACTTTTGGTACCTGCAATCACAAATAAAATGTCATTTCTTTCCACAATGGAAACATGGTACTGGAGGATATTTATTCTTATAAGGATGATCCCTTTCGAAAGTCCTTTTATTTTGTAACTTGAGACTTTTCTGATATTTATTTGATTTGCCTCCATCCACATAATTCACTTTGGAAGAATCTTTAACATGATATTTCTTATCACAAATTCGAGTTTCTTTTTCAATTCGCAAATGCTTCTATATTTCTTCCAAAGTAAATTCTTCTGTCTTATGCTGAAGTTTCTTTCTATAATCATTCCAACTTGGAGGTAACTTTGAAATCATAGCCCCCACTTGGAAGGATTCTGGAAGTACAATTTTTACTTTAAGAAGCTTTGTGACTAGAACTTGCAATTCATGAACTTGATCTAAAACTGACAAATTATCAACCATTGAGAATTTAAAGTACTTAAATATTAAAAATTTATCCTTACCTAGTTTCTCAGTTTTGTACTTGAATTCTAGTGCATTCCAAATTTCCCGAGGAGACTTCATAGGAGTATAGAGATCGTAGAATCGGTCTGAAAGTGTGTTCAGAATGTGACTTCTGCAGACTAATTCATCTTCCTCTCGTTTCTTCCTATCTTCAATCATTTTCTTTGTATCTTTATCTATTGGTTCTGGGAATGGTTGGAGATTTGGATCCAGAACATATGAGATTTTAAGAATAGTGAGTAGGAACATTAATTTATCCTTCCAACGAGTAAAGTTAGATCCATCAAATCGATCTAACTTCACAAAGCCTTGATTCGTAACCTTAAACGTAGTGTTATCTGATATAGTCTCCATGCAGATAACACTTTAAGATTGTTGAAACAATTGACCCAGAAACTAATGTCGAATACGTTGTTGGAGATAACCAGACCTTCTTAAGCGTGATGATAATGAAACATTGATGTTAACTTCTTCAACGTGATAACCCAAACAAAGTACAGACTTTGAGACGTGTATTCACTTTCCTTAAAGTGTTATTTGCCCCTACTCAAATTGAGTTTGCTACGGGGTTCAGTAGCAAAACACTCCCAAGATACAATAAAGTCTGAATTCCTGTAGTTAGTAATACTGAAGGAATTCCCTAAACACTCTTTGAAACTGTTATAACTAGATACAAAAAAGAGAACAGAAAAAAAAAGTGAATCTAGAATGTGTAACACCCATCGCTATTTATATACTTCCAAAAGAGGCAAATCAAAATTCATGTATCATCTGAATGGTTGCCACCTATTCAGAAGTTGCAAACCAAAAGTCACGTACCATCTACAACAACCACCTTCTGGAACATGATAGTTATACTATTCAGATCAAATTTAATAGACACATTTTAGAAGCATGTATGGTGTATTACCGTTGTTTTTGTATCTCACATATATCACGTGTATATATGTAAGATACATATATATATATATATATATATATTACAATATATTCAATAGTGCTCCTATTTGAAAATCGTGACCATAAGCTTGTAGCCCTTGAGGTGCTCATAAACTTTCCTAACTAGAGCTTTCCCAAAATCCAAATGGAAGTAGTTGAAATCCAATGTTTTCTCTTGCAACAATAATGACAAGAAAAGAGGTGAAGAAGAAGGGGAAAAAAGGGCTGGGCATGGCTGATATGGTGGGGAAATAATGGGTCTAAATTGCTCCTTCTCTCTCTTACATATGCTAGTCACATGTGGGTGCTAAGGTGGACCCTTCCATTATAGCTCTACAATGACATAAATTTCCCTAAAATTACTAACAAGTATACTTAGACAAATAATGTTACATCAAAATAGAATAAAGTGTTCTAACACAAACTAACATAAAATAAATGGAGTCGAAAAAATTGCCAAGCACGAAACTCGACCCCGAATTCACACGGGATTTTTCGGGCCCACAAAATTCAAAATGACTCCAAATACATTTTTAAGAGTCTTAGACTAAAAAAAAAAAGGTTGAAATAAATATTGGGAACCATATGACACGCATTCCCACACATATAAATATGAAATACACGAAATTCGAAAAATATCGAAAAAATGAAAAATGGAACCGAACCTCACATAATCTCTCAAAAACTTTCTAGATAAATATAAATATTCAAGCACTTAAAATTTTTGGGGAGATAGAGAGTTTATATATACTTAGAGAGTCATAAAATATGTAAAAATATCTTTTATAATAATGATCACTATCCAATTTGAAACGATTAATATGTTAATTATTGGATTGAGATGTGATGAACGCTGAAAAGTGCGTAATTAAACTCCTTAAGTTCAGGTATTCTAGGACCCTTATCTATCTTATTTTTTCGTCTTAGACTAATTTCATGTTATTGCCCTTTTTAGGTACTTATCCCAAAAATAAGTTAATTCAGCCAAATAAGAGCATTAAAGAAGTTATCTCAAGCTGAATGGAAGAAAGGAGCAAAGTGGAAGCAAAATGAAGCAAAGTGTGGAAAATCAGCAAGTTCGATTGATCTCAACATTCCTTCAATCGATCTGGACACTTCAAGATGGATCTAAGCCTTTGTACTTATCCAAAAGATTCCACCATGTTTGATCGATCCAACTTATCTTCGATCGATCAAAATTATCGATCTTATCCACACCTACCATCCCACCTACCACTTTTGTTTCTTTCCCAAAATATCCCAAAATATCTCAGAGATTTGTTTTTATTCAAAAAGGCGCTGCCAAGGATGATCGATTTCTGCAGCAATCGATGGATCTCACCAATCTTCAATCGATCTCAACACAGTTCGATCGATCGAACTTCTTCAAGTCTGAATTAAAACAAAGTCCAGCTTATTAAAAGTTGGCTTATAGTGCAATTATTGCAAAGACCCTAGTGCACGAATCCAGACCATTGGGTGTGACACTTGAGCCTCCTATATAAGGATTTTGAGCTATTTTAAGAGAAGGGGGGATTAAACATAGTTGAATATAGCACATACATCTCATATCTTGGAGAGGAGGCTAGAGACTAAAGAGCTTTTACACATCTTTGGGAGTTTTTCCATTCTTCTAGGGTTTCCATCAAGAAGGAGGTCATGGCTACCATGGAGATAGCCCTTGAGGGTTGGATGACTACTTCAATGAGTGGTTAGACATCTACTTGGGGCTAGAGTAGCCCTTAAGTTTGCTTCCTAGACTTAGTGCTTTGTATATTTTTGGGGATTTGCTTGTAATATGTTTTGATCTTGGATTTATATATATCTCGTGGTTTCTACTTGATGTGTATGGATTAATGCTTTAAATTGATTATCTATTTCTAACCATATGTCTATGAATGCTAGAATGGATGATTCATGTGCTTTTCTCTAGATTTAGTGGAGTTTATGCATTTCTATGTGTATGGATGAAGTTAATCTAGAGATGGTCAAAACATAATGCTTAATTAAACACTCTTGTAATTTATTTGATGGTTCACACTTGTTTCTTGATGGATTGTGCCACACCTTTAGCTTACTTAGTTTAATTTCCATATCTTTAGTGTAGATGTAGTGTAGTTGCTTTAGATTCATAGATAGGTGGACAATCTTTTCTTGTTCTTTGGTGTTCTATACTTATAAATGCAAATGGTGTATATTTTTAGATAGTTGTGTGTGCATAAATTGTGGTTTCATTGAATGGATTTTGGTCTCATTTGATAGGTTGTGTTTTCCATTTGAATTGGCTAGACAATCTATACTTATTTGCCATCCATGCCTAGTTTCACTTAATGACCCACAAACACAAGTTACAATTCAATTTCCCCATTGATATATAATTGTTAGTGTCTAGTGAAGTCAAACTTAGTGGTGAGCTCTAGTACCCCAAGTCCTCTCCTCTATATCTTTTTTCCTACATTCTAAATTGTTACCTTTTACTTGCTTTAATTTCAATTGCATTGTACTTTAATCAACCAATCAAATTATCTTTTGATCACTTGACCTACTAACCCTATACATTGTTTCCATTGCAAGCACGCCTACAATCCCTTGGGACGATCCCTACTCACCTTAGCTATATTTTTAGTTAGAGGTAGTAGTGGCATTTATAAATTTAAAACTTAGCTGCATTGCACACTCACACTCTTAGTGCATCTTTAAACGTTGGTGCCCGCGATAACCACCAAGATGCATAGGGAGGCTTTTCCTTATATAAAGTGAGTGTTTCACATAGTTGAAATGGTGTATGATCAAACATGTTTTAACTCAATTCTTGAAGTGAAGTTAAAATTAAGGGGGAAAAAAAATGTTAACCTTAAGAGCAACAACTTGAATGAATCTGTCATTATTGTAGAAAGTTAGTATTTCACATTTTCTACTTTTTTTCCCCCTTTATTTTCGTATGAGTTTTTCCATACATAATCCGCATTTATAATCAACCCACCTAATTTGGTGCTATTGGACCTTTTTATTGTGTGGCAAGTCTTTCTTAAATACTTGCTGCAGGTGCAAAAATTCGTCAATTATAATAAATTGAAGAATAAAAGTAAAACACTCAATAAAATAATAAACAATAAACAATAAATGTTCGGAGAATTTTTCGATGATCTTTATTGAAAACTTATGCCTCTATTTATACAAAATTTAATGATAAAATACGATAAGAATTGTCTTGCAAAAATTCGTCAATTATAATAAGTTGAAGAATAAAAGTAAAACACTCAATAAAATAATAAACAATAAACAATAAATGTTCGGAGAATTTTTCGATGATCTTTATTGAAAACTTATGCCTCTATTTATACAAAATTTAATGATAAAATACGATAAGAATTGTCTTGCTTGTCCATCACGTTTTATTCACCATTATCCTTCGTCATTATATTCCATGTAAGGCGTTTCTTCTATATAAGATTCTTCCTTCGTATAAATTCTTCCATGTACAGCTTTTCTTTTATGCAAGGTACTTGCTTCATATAAATTCTTCCTTGTGAGGTTCCCTTGATAACGTAATTGACTTGATCCGAATCATAGATAATCTTTATCCTAGCTGCACATTTGATTGAGGATGGATCGAGTTAATTCGGTGTTGGGCTAATGATAGTTCTTTTGGGCATTGTCAGGCTGGGTTTAAAGATCGTGTGGCCCATGAGAAATAGGTTATGCCTTATTTAATGATGCGGCTGATTTTTCTTCGCAGGGGGATTTTTCTCTCCACAGTTTGCCCCCAATTCCCTCAAAATTTGAGCAACAGTTCCTAATTAGAAGGAAATTGAATTTGCTCGGTTTCCAAAAGTGTAAGAGGCGGTTTTGGAAGTGACTATTGACATTTTAACCACAAAACTTCTCTAAAGCTTACATTTGTCTTCCTTATGTTCGCAGCCTCGTCAATTTCTCAGGTCAATTTATACTTTACTTGTTGCTTTTATATCATGAACACTTCACCCAATTATGGATTTTGAAACTACCCCTTCAGAATCTCCTGTTCTTCTTAGAATTCCACCACCTAGGGTTTCTAACCCTATTGAGGTTACAAGCGATTCTACTGAGAGGGAGGATAATTCTTCATCTCAAGCGGAGGAATCCATTTCTGGATCTACCAACATCTTTACCCAACAAGAAAAAGAAACAGTCTTGTTAATTCGATGCCTTAAGTTCAACATTGATTTCGTAATGGAAGAGTTTAAGATCCCCGAGGGAGTAGAAATAGCTGAATACCCCACTAGCACCGATTTCAATTCTGGTGAAGGGGTAGGTGAGAATGAGCTGCTTTTATCTGTAGGACATCTTAACGCCCTTCGTTTTCCCCTTCATCCCTTTTATCACTTAGTCTTCAATAAATTAGGTATTGCCCCTCTCCAAGTAAATCCTAATTTTTTTATAATAGTGTCGACTCTTCTTGTTCGCTGAAGATTAGAAACTATTGACCCGAATCTCGCTGACTTATTGTTCAGCTGTACCACTTATTGTTCAGCTATACTATTTCTAGACACTAAACCGAGCTTGGCTGCTACTATTTTACTTCTTCTCTTCAACAAAAGATATGCACAAACCTTCCTAATTCTGAGAAGAGATGGAAAGAAAGAATGATCATTGTTAAGGGAAAGTGGTCGGTGCCTCAGTCAGAGAAACTTCCTATTTCTCGAAAATTTGGGATTTTAGGTATAGAAAACTTTTATTCCTTTCATCTAGAGTGTTCTGGTTTTTTTATTTTATTTATTTATTTTTCCTAGTTATGACTCACACACACTGCCTCCACTGAGGTTCGATCCCCTAACCTCCCTTTGGAAATAGGAGCCTTGTACCATTGACCACAGGCCTGTTGGTTGTTTTCCTTGTCAGGTTTTGCTATTTCGCAGTATTTATGAATTTCTTGGTGTTTTTTCAGCATCATTTCCATCTTCGGTGGGTAAAACGAGGCTTGCTTTCCTTAGGAATGAGTTTAGAACAAACCTCCTTCTGCGGTGGACCTCTTTTCTTCCTCCAACCTCAAGGAGATTGCACTTAGTGCTTCAGTAGCTGATCTTATGGACCTGTCACTTCCATCCTTTGACTCCTTCCCGTTGACCGAGGATGAAAAGAAAAGAGCCGAAGCTCTTAAGGAAAAGGCTGCGGAGGATACACCTCTGCTGGTTATACGTTCTACTGAGCAGGAGAAGGAGGCTAAAGATGCCCCTTTAAAGAAGAAAGCTAAAAAGAATCCTTCCTCTTCTGCCAAAGGCAAAGGCATTAGTCTTGGCAAGAACAAAAACGAGGAAGTAGAACCTGAAGAAGAAGTTCGGGCTTTTATTTTGGCAGACAAAAGGGAGCCCTAGAGACCAACTTTTTCTAGGGCTGATAAATCGGTTCTACACTCTGGAGATTCTATAGTCACAGATCCTTTTACTGCACTAGCAGTTGCCCGAGGGATGTGGTTACCTAAGGATAAGGAGCTGATGGGAAATAAGGGCCTAGATCAGCTTCTGCCTTCTTCCCTTGTGCGTGCTGTGGAGGTTTGTTATACTTTTTTTTATTTTTATTTATTTTATTTTATTTTTGGTGTCTTCATACCTTCTTTGTTTGTAGAATTTGTACCATACCATGGCTTTGTGCGCAACCGCTGAAGCTTAATCTCTTTCCATTAAGAAAATGGAAAAGGATCTTGCTGATGTGTAAAAGAAGCTCTCCAATGCGCAACTGAACATAAAAATTTGTTCAAACACAAGAGACATATACAAAGGCCAGCTTGCTGCTGCTGATGTAAAAATAAATGAGTTGGAGACTGAGAATCAGCGTTGGAGGGAGTCGGTCTTTACTTGCATAACAGCTGGGAAGCAAATGCAGGACCGTTATTCTTCCCTTGTGCGCTTATCCAGTGGTAGAGCTTTTAGATTCAGCTTCAGCCAAGGCTTGGGTGACAAACAGAAGGATCTGGAGGCATTTGATAAGCATATGGAGGTATTTTTTCCTTATTCTGAGGGTCCCAAGGATCAAGAGGCAGAGGTACTATTTGCAAAGATGGTGAAGAGTCACCAAGTGGGTCCTTAAGCTCCCAGCTCTTTGAATGTTACTTCACTCAAGCCTCAGGCCAGAATGTGGTAGATGCCTTTGCTCCTACTCCTTTTGATCCTAAAAGGAAATGAACTTTGTAATCTTATCTGAAGCAAGTATATTTTTTTTGTTTTTGAACAATGTAAGGTCTTTTTTTTTAAAAAAAAGTTTCTATGTTTTTGATAACTTTTCGTACTTTCTATGGATTAAGAATAATTGTTTTGTCTTGGCACATAATTGTGTCAGAGGGTTTTGCCCCTTTTAGGGCCGAAGGTATTTTCTCGGTTCTTACGCCTTATAAGAAATTTTTACTTTCTGAAGGCCTTCAGTTTTTATAATCCGAAGGTAACCAAAAAATGAGGGGTAAGAAAGAGGTTCCCGTGATAGCTAGGTCATTGATTGGAGACTGTTACACCACTTAGTGATCTATATCAAGGGACCCCTTCTTGTTATTCAAGAGTTTGTGTAGTACGATTATATCAATATCGTCTTTTTCTTATATTTTTTCAATGTGGGACAAATTATTTAATGGATATAGCTTCGCTGGGCCAATACTTTGGGCCTGAGAGTAGGATATCCATAAGGATTATTTGCCCCCATTTGGGCTTGGACCCACATCTTGTAAGGCCGCACACCTTTATGTTAGCCCAAGAATTAACTCTAGAGAGGGGGTGAATAGAGTCAATGGCCAATTTTTGCAAATTATAGAAATACAATTTCTAATCAACAATATAACCTATTGTGCAATAATCATCATGTGAAATCAGGATATGAAAGTAAACAATTTATAGCATAATTGTAAAAGAGATAAGGGAAGAGAAATTGTAAACTATAACACGGCGATTTTTGCGAGGTTCGGAAACTCCTACTCCTCGGCTCAAGATCCCTCTTGAGACTTCCCAATCCAATATATCTTCTCCTTACGGGTGTAGAGCAAACCTTTACATGAAGCAAGACCTTGCTTCTTTTCCTTACTAAGAGAACACCCTTCTCCTAGGCTTCTTTTGGGTCACACCAACCCTTACAAGTTTGTAGAAAAGATTGTAATTGAAGTACAAGATTGAATCTCTCTCAAGATAGATATACAAGTGCAAGCTCATAAGAAATATCTCTCAAAGATTGATGTACAAACTTTTAGCTCTCAACAAGAGTATATATGAATATAAGTGAAGCTCAAACTCTATAAATGATATGAATGAGAGAAGATGATATAAGTGAAGAACAAAAGCTCTAATGAACTCAATAAGATCTCTCAAGTGAAGAATAGAACAAAAGCTCTATGAAGATTCGAATTAGATCAAAAGCCCTTTGAATCCTTAGTTAAATCTCTCAAGATTTGTATATGAGTGAATGAGAGAGATGAAGAGAAGATTTGAGAACAAAAGCTCTCTTTAATGCAATATGAAGTCTTTCAAATGATGTCTCTTAGTTATTCAGACTTTCCCCACTCTATTTATAGAGTTTGCAAGCTTAATATAGCTGTTAGGAGTTGAATGCACGAGGGTCGAGAAAAAAAGAGCCGTTGCAATTTGAAATCAGCAGATCTGCGACCAAACCGGTCGACATGTGGCTAAACCGGTTGACATCTTGGCTTGAACCGGTTGATGCGTATTGCAAACTAGTCGACATCTCTTGAAATCAGTCGACATCTCTTGCAAACCAGTCAACATTTACTCAGCTCCATTTGGACATTTGCTACTGCCTAGATACCGGTCGACATGTGTGAGCTCCAGGTTAGATTTTTACCACTGCCTAGATACCGGTCGACATGTGCATCAAACCAGTCGACATTTTCTGGTGCATTGACAGTTTTAATTTATATGTCCATTTACTTTAAGTTTACAATGTAAATAAGAAAGTACCCCCCATTTGGATTTAATAAAAAATACTAAAAAATTGAAATCCAACTAAATCAAAATGTAGAAATTCAGTTTTAGTACAAATTTGGATTTCTAACAGTTTTCGTAAAAATGAATCCTTGTGTAGACCAATGTAGAATTGATGAAAAAATCCCATAAAATTAGTTTAGGCTATTTGAAGTATAAAGAGTTATTACCGGAAAAAATTATTTTGAAATAATCATTATTTCAAAAATTCATTTTTCACACTTGGCCATTTTTCATACTTAGCCAAAAAAGTAGTTTTTCATCCGGCAGATGTTGGGTCCTAAAGTCCGTTACCAAGTCATTGAAATGAAGGCTTTATAGATGAGCAAATATGTTCTAAGCCTTAGACTCTACTTTCTATAGACCAAAGTGAATGATGTAATTGATGTGCGTGGTCCTAGCATTTTAACTCAAGTGTTGAGTTCTTTCAAAGCTTATGCAAGCTCGAACTAACTCACTCTTTAGCAAAGACTTCATATGACAATTATATATGAATGAAGTGCATAGTCTATTGCTAATGGACATAGGAACTTATAAATGATGTAATAACATGCATGGTCCTATAGAGATGAGCTTCAAATGGATTCATAGATACTTTGACATTGAATCCTAAACACTCACCATCCTATCTACCCTTTTTTTCAAGCTTTGTCCATGATCTTTAGGCTTTGAGGTAGTCTCGCTTTCTTCCTTCCTTTGAGTTGCTTTCTTGCTCATTATAGTCCAAGCTATCTTTCTTTGCAACTTCAACTCTTCTTTGTATCCATTTCTTTCCTTGATGTGATCTTGAATAATGGAATACTTAGAATGGTCTTTATGATCTTCATTGAGGTTCTTCTTTGAATATAAGTCATCTATAACACTCAATGTGAACATTAGTATTTAAACACCATTAATGGTTTGTTATCATCAAAACAACTAGATTGTCATTGGATGAAATCCTTAAGGTCAACACTTTAGACTCTCAAGGTCCAAGGATTTAAGGTTCTTTGGCATTCTTTTATGACTTAGAGGAATTTATTGGTGCCTTCGGACTCTTGAGGTTCAAGGTTTTAGTATTCCTCGGCATTCTTTTCTGCCTTAGAGGAATTTATTGGTGCCTTCGGACTCTTGAGATCCGAGGCTGTAACATTCCTCGGCATTATTTTATGCCTTAGAGGAATTTATTGATACCTTCGGACTTTTTAGGTCAGAGGTATTAGTATCCTTCGGCATTCTTTTATACCTTAAAGGAATTTATTGCAGCCTTCGAACTCTCTTGAGGTCTGAGGTTTTTTATATTCCTGGGCATTATTTTCTGCCTTAGAGGAATTTATTGGTGCCTTCAGACTCTTGAGATCCGAGGTAGCAACATTCCTCGGCATTATTTTTTGCCTTAAAGGAATTTATTAATCTTTTTGGACTCTGGAGGTCCGAGGCTTTAAAAAGAGGAAGAGGCCAAGAAAAAGAGTCACAGAGACTGTGTAGCCCTCCCTACATGTGATTGGGAGTCGTCTCTGAGACTTGTTTTTTGGTATCTATTTACAATGAGGTATGATTTTATAAATCATATTCTCTATTTATTTCTAGTCGATGTGGGACAAAAATATAATAGATTTTACATATAAGACGTAAAACATGGGGGGGGGGGGGTATTGTAAAGAGTGTCCTCTAGACACAGGGCCTAATAATGACTCGTAGGCCCCACCCAATGTCCAAGGGACCTTCTTTGCAACCAGATTATATGTTGGAGTGTTTTCCTATATAAAATGAACTATTAGGTTATATTTTACTGATGTGGGACAACATAAAACACACTGCGTTCTGACTTGTTGTAAGAGAAAGTATTTTCGAAATATCTTGTTTAGAGAAAATATGTTCGAAATATCTATTTAGGGTACTAACAATTGAGAGGAACAGTATCCCACATCGAACCAACAAATATGAAACAACAAATAGAAAGTTTGTTTGTGTTTGTGTATTTTTATTTTTATTTTTTATGAGGAACTTATTCATAATGAAATTTGGAGATCTCTATAGAGTGTAATGACCCCCTATTATGAATAATGTTCCTTCCATAACCAAAAGAGAGATTAAAATAATTGTTCTCCATTTGTGTTTGGCTAATTATTATTGATCATTCTAATTTTTGTACTCGCACACACAAGGATATGAAAGTATAACAAATTGAATTAACTCTTTGTAAAAGATTTTATTATAATGATCAGAAATGACCTTATTTAATAGAAAACAAAAAGGAACTATCCTACTAGATCTTACTTAGTAGTAGTACCTTGTCAAATGTATTGCATTTCATGGTTGTGCAATTGTTCAGCCATCTTCTTCGGCCAACCTGTAGGCCCCTTTCCTTACCACTTCGGTAACACTATAAGGTCCGGTACAATTGGGCTATAGCTTTTTAACGTACGCTGTTTCCTGCTTCATCACCCAATCTCCCACAGTAAAACTTCTCAGTTTGACTCACTTATTGTAGCTATTCCATAGCTGTTGCTGGTACGAAGTGAGTCTTATTACTGCAACATCTCTTTTTTCTTTTAGAAGATCAAGACTATATTCCAATTGCTGATCATTCCCTCCTTCCATCAGCATGTGGGTCCGCAGGGTCGACACTTCTGTCTCTGTTGGATTTACGACCTCAGACTCGTACGCCATTGCGAAGGGACTCTCCCCAGTTGGCCTTCTTAGAGTGGTTCGGTAAGCCCAGAGTACCATGGAGAGATTTTCATACCACTTGCTTTTCCAACTTCTTCTTCAGACAGTCAAATATGGTTCGGTTAGTTATCTCGGCCTGCCCATTTCCTTATGGATGGCTTACTGCAGCCAACTTCTAGTGGATTCCATGTTCATCAAAGAATTTCCTGGTATGCTTGTTATCCAAATTCTTATCGTTGTCTATTATGATAACCCTCGGCACTCCGAATCGACATATTATGTTGTTCTACAAGAAGCTTTTTACCTGATTACAAGTCACGCTGGAATATTCTTCGGTCTCTACCCATTTTATGAAGCAATCAGTGGCCAATAACACGTACTCCTTCTATTCAAAAGATTTGGGTAGTGGGCCAACTACGTCAATCCCTTATTGAGCGAATGGCCAAGGATTTGCTATTGCATGTAAGTCTTCAGCCGGCTAATGTTTTATGGGGCTGTAGCGTTGACACTTATCGCATCTACTGGTGTACTCTTCAGCATTCTTGGTCATATATAGCCAGAAATAGCCTTGAGTCAAGATCTTATGGATGAGGGATCTTCCACCTAAATGGTTACCGTAATCCCCCTCATGTACCTGTTTCATCATTTTGAGAGCCTCATCAGGGGTCAAACACTTCAAGTATGGGCCCGAGAAGGATCTTCGGTAGAGGTGATTATTGATAATTGAGTACTTGGCCGCTGTAGACCTTACTTTCTTAGCTTCTGCTTTCTAATCTGGGAGGATTCCACGTTTAAGGTAATCCTCTAATGGATCCATCCAACTGGGCTCTCTTGGGACTTTAGGAATTGCCATCACTTCTAAACGAGGCTTCAAACTAGGTTCTTCTATAATGTCAATTGGGACTATTCGGATCAAATCCTCAGCTATTGATGAGGCAACAAAAGCCAATTTATTTGCTTCAGAGTTTTCTTCTCTCGGTATTTAGTGAAATTCAACTCGATTGAATTCACTAGAAGTAGCCTCTACGGCCTCTTTGTAAGCCTTCATCCTTTCCTCTTTTGGCTGGTATTTCCCTATCACCTGGTTCACAATAAGCTATGAGTCGCTAAAAACTTTAAGATACTTTACCTAAAGTTGCTTCCCCAACCGAAGTCCAGCTAGCAAAGATTCATATTCGGCTTCGTTATTAGTAGCAAGGAAACTCAGTTGATTTGACTGCTAAAGCATAGTTCCTTCGGGAGTAGTAATGACAACCCCTGCCCTTGTGCCAGTTAGATTTGAGGAGCCATCAACATAAAGCTCCTAATGTGGTTCTAGGGGTTCTGGTTCTTCAGGCTTATCCTTGTACTCCAAGAGAAAATCAGCCACAACTTGTCCTTTGTGTGAGGCCTTCGGCTTATAAGAAATATCAAAAGAGCTGAGTTCAATGGCCCATTTTGTGATTCTTCCGGATAGATCTGGTTTGGACAAAATAACCCGTATTGGATAATTTGTAAGAACTACAATGCGATACGACTTGAAATAATGTCTAAGCTTTCTTTTGGCATACACCAAGGCAAGTATGATCTTTTCTGCTTTGCTGTACCGTGTTTCGGCATCTGTTATTGTTTTGCTTGTGCAAAAGACTGGGTATTGTTTTCCTTCTTCCTCCCGAATCAATGCCGCGGTTGTAACTATGGTAGAAATTGCTAGGTACATGGTGAGAACTTCGTCAGACTTTGGTGCAGATAGAATAGGAGGTAGACATGTAGAGCTTCAGCTTTATGACAGCCTCTTGCTGTTGTGGCCCCCAAATACTTTTATCTTTTGATCGTATTGCATTATAATAAGGCTTGCACTTGTCCGATAATCAGGATATGAAGCACTGTTATCCTACCTGTCAAGACCTGTACGTCTCTATGGGTCTTAGGCTCTTGTTTCTGTACCAAGGCTTGGGCCTGAGCTGGACTTGCTTCAATTCCCCCTTTATTAACAATATGACCGAGAAATTATCCTGATGACACCGCAAAGGAGCATTTAGAGGGGTTCAGCATCATTTTATATCTTTTCAAAGTGTTAAACACCTCCTGAAGATGTTTAGAATGATTTCCCTTTTTCTTACTCTTGACCACCATGTCATCAATGTATGCCTCTACTGTTTTGCCCAACATCTGACCGAAGATTTTATCGACTAGGTGCTGGTAAGTGGCCCTGGCATTTTTAAGTCCAAAGGGCATAACTTTGTAGCAAAAAGTTCCCTTCTCTTTAATGAAGGACGTTTTCTCCTCATCCTCAGGATCCATGCGGATCTGATTATGTCCGGAGTATGCATCAAGGAATGTAAGTCGCTCATAGCCTGTCGTAGCATCTACTATTTGGTCAATCTTCGACAATGGAAAGCTATCTTTAGGACAAGCTTTGTTAAGGTTAGTGAAGTCGATACACACTCTCCACTTTCTATTCTTTTTCTGTACCACCACTGCATTTGAGAAACAGTGGGGGTACTGCACCTCTCTGATGAAGCCTGCTTAAAGTAACTTGTCCACCTTGTCGGCAATATCCAGTTTCTTTCGGGGGCAAATCTCCTATGCTTCTGTCTGACTAGTTTTAATGAAGGATCGACTCTGAGACTGTGGCACGAGATCGAAGGATCAATCCCTAGCATATCCATATGACCCCAAGCGAATACGTCTGCATTCTTCTGAATGACACTGATCAATATTTCTTTTTCCTCGGGTGAGAATGAAGATCATACATAAGTAATTTTCTGTGTATCACCTGGGACAACTTCGATGGCTTCAAGTGATTCCTCAGTGGACTTTCGTGCCTCGGCCTCTGCTAACAAGCATCTGAGCAGTGGGCTCTGTAATTGCTATTTAGCTGTGACTTTGGAAACCACGTTTAACTTATGTGCTTCTTTTAATGTGATCATATAGCATTCCTTAGCCATGGCTTGATCTCCCCACAGGTTGATGACTTCTTTACCTTCTGGAGATAAACATTGCATCACTTGATGTAAAGTAGATGGAACTACATTCATTCGGTAAATCCATCCTCTTCCCATGATCAGGTTGTAAGAAGGATGAATTTCCATTAGAACGAAGTTATCCTTTAGCATTCTCTTCGCTACAGTGACTGATAGATCTATCACCCCTATGGGGTCCACTTTAGTTCCATCGAATCCCATAAGTGGGCTGAATGAGGTCCTGATAGATGATGATGGGATCTCCAGTCTATCCAAGGAAGCCTTTGTGATGATGTTGGTGCCTGCCAAGGTCTATTAGGATTCGTTTGATAAGGCAATTTGCTACTAGGAGACTGGTGATAAGCGCCGAATATTGTATATTCAAGCGCCCTAAAGTACATTAACAAAGTCCATTAACTGATTATTTTATGTAGATTAACTCCATTTGCATGTTTTTATGCATTTTCAGGTTAAAGTGCAAAAAGGAAGCAAAAATGATGCCTTGTGGAATTTTGAACAAAAAGGATGCCATTTCTGAATTTCTGGCAGCAGTGATCCCGACTTTTGTCGCCATTTTCGACCTAGAAAACTCAAGAACTGGACTTCCCTCATAACATGAAAGATTTAGAGCTCTGAATCAGCTTTCCAAATCTTCAAACGGTTTGTCATTCGGAGCTTGGAGCAGAGAGTTATGGCCTTGTTACCAGAGGTGCGCAGAACTGCCTGGCAGCAATGCAATTCTGCCTTGATCTTCATTTTCGACCAACCATACTTGAGAATTGGGTCTTCATCAAAACATGAAGTTTTTAAAGCACTGAATCAGCTCTCCAAATCTTCAAACAGATCATCATTCAGAGTTCGGGGTACAAAGTTATAGCAGTTTTCCCAAAATAGGTCAGCGCTGAGCAAGAGGAGCATGTTGCACATTGCACTAAGTTAGAGTGCTCGAGATCACTTTTTGAGTGCTCGAAAATCAGGCAGATTGCACTCGGAAATGGCTCAATTTCAGCCACTTGCACATTGGTTTCCTCAATGCCATCTTCCTTCTTTATGAAGTGGTTGGAGGTGTTCCTTGGAGGAGAGAGAGAGGGTGTTGTTGGAGAATAAAAAGCTACCAAAGGCCACACATTTGCTATCTTTGATCTTTAGCAAGATAGAGGAGAGAGAAGAGAGCAAGGAGGAGGGTGTTCTTGAGTGCTACAGTAGGAGCTCGAAAATGGAAATGGAGTCTTCTTCTTCCTCTTCCATTTTTGTATCCATGGATAACTAAACCTCCATCTAGGGAGGTGATGAAACTCCTCATTGTAAGCATGTCTAGTTTTTGATTTATTTTGGGGAATGAAATGTGTATTTGACTAGTTCCATAATCTAGAGCATGTTACATAATGTAATGGATGTTTTAATGTTCTAAAGATCATGTTGCATTAAATACTCTTGTCTTAGATGATTTAATCTCATGGTTGTATGGCTTGTAGTTTCATAGTGACAATGGAGCTAAGACTATGGAATGGTTTTAATGGCATGATTTTGAGTAGCTTGTTAATTCATTGCTTAAGAATTTATTTTGATGGATTAACCTTGTGACTTGTTATCATGTGCTCTCATCAATTGGTTACTTGTTTGACAATCTCTAGCTTAGTGAGCATGTTGAGGATTGCACCATAGTTTAGGTAATTTAAGCATGTGGAGCTTTGATAGGTTGTTCTTACATTTTAATAAATTGAATTTCTTGAAGATGATATAGTAGTCATGAATTGCTATTCATCAAGGTCATTTCTACATTAATTCCCCAAATCAATCATATAATTAGCTTGTGTAGAGGTTTGGAATGGATTCACTTCCCTAGACTTCCTTCTCTAAATCGTCTCTTTTAATCTCCTTCAATTTATTGTTGTATGCATTCTGAATTTGTAGTTAAGTGACAACAAACACAACCTCTATGAACACCCCTTCATCATCCTAAGAATGACTCTAAACACTTAGGTTGCCTTAGACTAGCGCAGTCCCAGTGGTTCGACTTACCCGACCAATAGCCCTATTTTACAATGATTCGTGCTATTGCGAAGGTTGATGTATAGTTGATCAACCGATCAACTGGTGACTAGTGGATCTTCATGGGGGAGTTGCACCCTGGCCAAATCTTCATCTCCAAATCCAATTCTGATATTATCCGAGGAGATTGAATTATCTGAGGATAATTTCCTCAACTTGTGGACTACTCTAAGTCTGGAACGATAAACTTCTTCCGGTTCCTGATCTTCCTCAGACTTTTCATATATCGCATGGATGACTTTCACTTGATTGCCCTCGGCCCTACTGAGATTGACCTCTTTTGGCCTCGGTTGATCCTTCGGTGCAATGTATTCTGCTAGATCTCCTTTAGCTATCATAGATTCCACTTGTCTCCGAAGAGTCCTGCAATCATTAGTATTGCCCATAATCTCTATTATAAGCACAATGCTTACTTCTGTCTCTCTGTTCTAGAGGTTGTCTGATTAGCTGAGGGGCCATGAACCTCACCTTATTCTCCTGAAATAATCGTGCCAAGGTTGTTCAGAGAGGGGTTTATTTCTCATCAACTCTTTGCTTCTTCTCTAGTGGTTGGACTGCTGACGTCGAGGATTGTTGACTCCTCTGACTCTTGGAGCCTGAAGCTTTCTCTCGGGGTTTATTTTCCACTATAACGAGGGTTGCATGTTGAGATCTATTGGCTACGTCCTCCTCAAGTCGGACGTAGGTTTGTGTTATGGCATTGAGAGTTTGCATATCTTTGGGAGAGTACTTGACCAAGGAAGTTTGAAACTTAGACCCTTGAATCATAGCAATCTTGAATGCCTCCACTGCTATTGTAGGATGACAATCAAGTATTTCTGAGACTTCTATGTTATACCTGGACAGGAAATCCTGAAGGGGTTTTCCCCTCTTCTGTCTGATGGTGAATAAACTAGAAATAGTTTTCTTCTGTTTCTTGTTGCTGCAGTATTGTGCTAAGAACACAGTGCACAGAGTTTCGTAGTTCGGGATTGAACTGTAAGGCCTGTTTTTGAATCACTCTTGTGCTGCTCCCGTCAGACTGGTTAGGAACACCTTGCACATGAATGGATCATTGTGGTTATCCATCGCCATCTTTTAGGAGTAGTGATCAAGATGCCTGGATGGATCCCCAGTACCATTAAACTATATAAAGACGGGCATGGTAAATTTTTTTGGCCTCTCAACATAGTTTATTTTGTTGGTGAACAGAGTTTTCGTCAAAAAAATCCTTGTATTCTTTAGCCATCTCTGCTGGTGTCCGAATCCTCAGGAGCTTTCTTTCATTGAATACTCTTGGAGCTTCGTTTAGCAACACCGTTGGCCTTTGTGTGGATTTGACCTGTTCATCTTGCGACTGCTGAAGCGGATGGTTCTCTGAGGCTCCCACTTCGTTCCCTATCTTCGACCCTCACTCATTGTCATTGGCCTGGGCTTCATCTTCTGGTGGCATTGTACGATGAGGAGGAATTCCTTCGTCTTCGGCCTCCAGAAGTACAACATGGTTGGGAAGGACTTCCTGGGCTTCATTTGGTAAGGTAGTGTTGCCTGGTGGTGCTCTGGCGGTGATTTGCTCCATGGCTGTCTGGAGGAGATCATTGCATTGTTGGAGCAAAGTGATCCGAGCTGTGCTGGCTTCGTTCGCCTGTCTGAGCATTTTGAACTGCTGCAGGAACTCTTCCTTCATCTTCTGCATCAATTCCATTTGTTGATTGGTTGTGTTACCTCCAGTTGACATCTCAGAATGTAGTCGCGAAAAAACAAGTTACTAATAACTCGTGGGGGTATATTTCTATACGTTTCCCACTGACAGCGCCAAAGTGTAGGTGCAAAAATTCGTCAATTATAATAAATTGAAGAATAAAAGCAAAACACTCAACAAAATAATAAACAATAAACAATAGATGTTCAGAGAATTTTTCGATGATCTTTATTGAAAACTCATGCCTCTATTTACACAAAATTTAATGATAAAATATGATAAGAATCGTCTTACTTGTCCGTCATGTTTTATTCACCATTATTCTTCGTCATTATATTCCATGTAAGGTGTTTCTTCTATATAAGATTCTTTCTTCGTATAAAATTCTTCCATGTACAGCTTTTCTTCTATGCAGGGTACTTGCTTCATATAAATTCTTCCTTGTAAGGTTCCCTTGAGAACGTAATTGACTTGATCCGAATCATTGATAATCTTTATCCTAGCTGCACATTTGACTGAAGATGGATTGAGTTAATTCGGTGTTAGGCTGATGATAGTTCTTTTAGGCTTCGTTAGGCTAGGCTTAAAGATTATGTGGCCCATGAGAAATAGGTTGTGACTTATTTAATGACGTGGCTGATTTTTATTGGCAGGGGGTTTTTTTCCTCCACACTTGCTTAATACAAGTTGGTGAGATAAATTAATTAATGTCATGAGCATTGAATCAGTGTCTCGGAATTGAATTTCATCCAATTTCAATTTTGATACTCCCAAATGCAACATAAGTTCATTCACAATTTTAAAACTCAATTAATTTATTGAACTTAACTTAAGCTTTTTAAACTATATAATAAACAAATTGAGCTTGGATCAATCATATAAAATTGTATCTAATATCAAGAACTCGAGAGATCAAGTCCCGATATAAACAAATCAGCCAAATAATAACTTTATAAAATTTACCTTAATTAACTTGATTAATTTTACTATTTTTTACCTTGCCAAAAGATCATACACCATTTGTCTTTAACGTGTTTGGTTGGATGAAAATTGATAATAGAAAGTGAAAATGAAGTAAAATTTTCTTCATGTGTTTGATTAGCATGATTTTTTTTTTTTTTTTTTTTAAAAAAAATTTATCAAAAATTATCATTTTACGATTTATATAGTATGAAACTTATCATTTTCTTTTTTATTATTATTTTTTTATGAATAGTGCTCGATCGATCGAAAGGGGGCTCGATCGATCGAAAAGCTTTTAGAATGATGCCCTGGGAACAAAAATTCCCGACGCAATTATGATTGATCGAAATTATTTTTAATCAATTGAGACCATCTTTGATCAATCGGAATAAGCGTTGATCGATCGAGAAAGTACGTCTTCAATCGATCGAACTGCCTGGGCACAAATTGCTGAATTTTGAAAAATTTTCTAAGGCAGAAATTTTTCTATGGCCCCAAAATGCATGGATATGGTCTAAGATTCTGATTTTTGATAATGAAGTGCAATAGAACATATCTAGATGACGCAAAAAGTAAAAAAAAATTTAAAAAAATGGGAGAGGAATAGAGTTGAAAATTCTACGAATGCTAGTGTTTAATGTCTCTAGCAAGACGTTGGCTCAACTCACTAGTCGAAAGTATCAAAGACCGGATATGAAATATCCTTTTTAACTCTCATTTTCATTTTCTCATTTAATGCCTCACTTACAACAACACAAACATCCTCCAAAAAATAACTTGAAAAGAAATTAAGAAAGATGCAATTTATTTCCTTTCATCTACGGTCTTGAAAATAAAATCAATGATGAGCGGCCTTGCACTTGGCAAGGTAAAGTTTTTCAAAGACTCAATTGGATTAATAGGAATTGCACTCTCTTCATTCATTTCCTCTTCCTCAATAATCACCATCTCCTCACCTTCCAAGTTAGCTAACGAGTCCATTAGAGAGTTTATTTCATTTTTGGAGCTTTCAAGGTCAAAACCACAATTTTTATACATTTCAAAAAGGTATGTCTCAAGTGGGTCTTTGGAGATAATAGAAGGAAGGTTCTCTTCAACAAGTTCCTCCTCCTCCTCTCCTACCTTTATAGTGGTCAACATCTTCTCACTCACTAAAGTATTAAAGGCCGGAATAAAATCATGATCAAAACAAGAAAAGTCCTCATTAATCATATTATGCTCTATTGGATTAGCCACCAACTCACTTGCCACTTCCACCTCTTCTCTCTCATCATCCTCATCTATATAAATTGAAGTTCTTGCCATTTTTTCATTTGCCTCTTCCTCCTCCTCTTAACGAGAAAGAATACTTGCAATTTGCTCAACTTAAGCTTCAAGCTTGGCTAAAATTTGAGAATGTGGAAGGATAAGTTGAGTTTGTGAATTAAGCCCATCAAGTAGAGTAAATTTTTTTTTCTTAAAACTCGGGTGAATAAGGTAATAAAGGTGGTTCTTCAAAAAATGGTGGGGGAGGGTACTAGTCACAAGGAGGATTAAAAGATTGATCAAGTCCATAATAAAATGATGCATGTTGAACATTGAACTCAATCTCATAAGGATTAAAATATGATGGAGGAGCATAAGGTGAAGGGATATAATTTCCCCCCAAACTTAGATCAAACAATTCCTCCATTCACAATTAAAAATCCAAATGCAAGAAAATATTAGCCTCTACACGGGCCGATGCTTGGACAAAAATTTAAGCAATATAATGAGCCTAAAAAAGGGCTACCACAAGCATGCAAAGAAATGCAAAATTAAAATACAAGAGTTCGAAGAATTACTCACAAAGGTCCTTAAGCAACTTCAAATTTTAATGTTAGCTTTATGCTCCAATGATTGCTTCAAGTTCCAAAGTTTTCCTTTCTTGTAGTCAAGTACCTAATTGACAAATAATATCAAGAATGAGAAATGAATATACAATGAAAAATAAAATAAAAATAGAAGCAATCCAATGAACACTATTGTCTAGTTTAATTCCAACAAAACCGTTAATCCCTGACAACGGCGCTAAAATTTGACGAGTCTCGCCCCTTCCTCTAAGTGATTAAGAAAACGGACTTTTTAATACGAGAGGTCGCTTCGCAAGGTCAAAATATGAATGTGGTTTTGGAAGCCTTTTTAGTTAAATTTACATTTATAAAAACCACTACTACAACTAATGAAGCATAGTGAGTAGGGATCGTCCGCAGGGATTATACGTGTTGGAATTTAACTTCGATTCTAGTGGATCACAAGATTACAAAAGAGAGATTGATTTTTGAATTAAACTAAAATTCAATTAATTAAAATGAAATTAAAATAAACTAAGTTGAGTTAGGGATTTAAGAGATGAGAAGTGAGGTCTTGGGATCCATTGGAATTGCCACCAAGCTTGTTCACCAAACCACACACATTCAACTAATTTGGGGAAAATATTCTTGTGAACAAAATGCGACTACCAATTGCAATATTAAACATGGACCATCAAATTCAATAGTGTATTATCTACCTAACCAACAAATAAACTAAGTGTAGAACAACCCATCAATTCTAAGTATGACCCATCAAACTAGTCACAATTGTAGCACACATCAATCTAGAGAATCATGGAATTTGCAATAATAAGCCATGGAATATCAAATGAAGTTAAGATTTCTACCTACCTATAAGCATGAATTAAATTGTAGAACAACCCATCAAGCATAAGTATAATCCATCAAATTAATTGACAAACCTATCTAATAAAAACCATGTCTAGCCATCACTAGATTCTCAATCAACCACACATAGACATGCAATCAATATAGAAAAACTAGTGTAGAGATTAATTCCCAAATAATCACATAAAAGACAACATGTAATCATATTAAGAATCAATAGAAAGAATTAATCCATAGAAATCAAAGGAGAACCCAAGATTTATTAAATTCACAAGGCTAAAACACTAATCACAAGATATTATTCCCTAAAAAGTATGAAAGAGATAGAGGTTTAGATTACAAACTTGGGGCTTAACCAAGCCCCAAGGAGAAGTCTAGCTAATCATGGAGGAGGTGGGTGTGATCTTGGAACCCTCAAGGGCAATCCCCAAACATGGCTCCATCTTCTTCCTCTTCTTCTTTGATGAATTCTAGAGAGAGAGTGTGTGTAGATCTTGAGATGTGTTCTTGGTGCCTCCACTCCTCTCTTTTCTTCTAACCATAATCTCTAACTTTTCTAGAGAGAGAAACTAAAAATTACAATGAAAATAAAATTGAAGACAAAAAATATATTACAAAATGGTTCAATTCCCCCTTTATAAAAGGTCCTTGGAGTAGTGAACAAGTCAGAAAATAAACCCTCAAAATATCTAATCCCGCAACTATGTGGTAGGTAGAGTTCGGGCGCGTGGGAATAAGATTGCTCACTGCCAGTGTATTTTCAATTGATTGAAGAAATCTTTGATCGATCGAAAAAATATTCGATCCATCTAAAAATTTAGCATTTTTGACCTATTTCCGGATTTTTCTAAAATCTTCTTGGAACTTTTGTTTGACTCCAAAAAGTGTGTAATAGACCATTTTTAGCCCGTTTGAACCTTATTGACCTGAAATAGACAAAAATACAAATAAGTACTAAAATAGAAAAATAAAGATAGTTGAATGGATTAAAATACCATCGCTTAGGTGCTAAAATGCGTCGCATTTGAGCACTCATCATTATATATATTTCTAAAAAAAAACAAAATTTTGGTGTTTTTTTTTATTTTTTTATTTTTTTTATAAACATTTTGTGGGAAGTTACCAACAATAGCTGTAATGACCCGGTCATTTTCTTCCTTTCATTTTTCCTCAAATTTTACGATTAAATTTTTTTTATTGTCTTTTCCTTTCGGTGTTTGGTTTCTCATCACTTAGTATTGTCTCGAGTGTTCAGAAATGGTTTCTGAGACTCTTTCCTTTGGATTGACAACTCCCTTTGAGGACCAAGTTATTCCCATATTTTTTGTTTTTTGACACTATTCACTTTTCGTCCTTTTCCCTATTTTGTCTTTTACCTGTTTGTCACTTTGTTGGCATAACCTCACTTTTTGTGTTCGGAGTTAGTTTTTGACTTCATGTATCTTCATTCTAAGTGGTTTCCACGAAATATGTATCTTTATTTTTGCAATAAAGTACTCTAGTTGCTCCTGGTGTCTGACCGGTCTATCGCACTACCATTAAGTTTGAGAGTGTGAATTTTAGGCGACGGCCAAAAGTTTTACATTTATAAAAACCACTACTACCTTTCACTATAAATATAGCTAGGGCGAGTAGGAATCGTGCCAAGGGATTGTAAGGGTCGAACAAAGTTGTGGAATCGCTATTAGGGCTAGTAGGTCGAGTGATCAAACAATTGGTTGGTTGGTTGATTAGACTAGAGAGCAACTAAATTAAACTAAGTGATAACAAAAGAATGCTACTAAGAATAAATAAGAGAGAGAAGAGTCTTGGGGTTTAGAGATCACCACCAAGTAATGCATTTCTAAACCATTAACAAGTGACTAATGAGGGCAAATAGTGTGTTGCAATATTGGTGTATGTGTGTTTGGTTGATTCAACAAGCAAAGATGGCTAGTCAAGCATGTATTGTCTAAACATCATGTGAAAGGCACAATATATCTAAGCAATGAAGTATATATTGTCTAAACAACATGTGAAAGACACAATAGATCAAAACAAGTCATTAATCCTTTTATTAAGCTCACAACCCAAATACAACACAAGGTTAGAGACATATGCTACTTGCATTGAAAAGTATGGATCATCAAGCAACAAGCATGGATTGTCCTCCCATTTAACACTACACTACACTACAACTACACTACATCTACACTACTAGCATGAAAATAAACTAGGAGAGAGTCACAATCCATCAGGGAATAAGTATGAACCATCAAAAAAATCACAAGAGCATTCCTTTAAGTACTATGTTTTGACAATCTCTAAATCTATAACATCAATACACATAGACATGCATCAATAACACAAAATCTAGAGACAAACACATGAACATCTATTCTAATATACATAGACATATGGATAGAATGAAATGATCAATTGAAAGCATTTAACCACATAAATCATTGAACAATCAAGATCTATATATATGAAAGTGTCAAAACATTAATTACAACACTAATCCCTCAATAATACACAAGATTAAGATATAGAAAGCATGCTTAGGGCTAACTCTAGCCCCAAGAAGATGTCTAGCCACTCATGGTGATATTGCTCCAACCCTCAAGGGCTAACTCCATAGAAGAAATCTGCTCCTTGTTGATGAAGAACTCCAATGGTGTCTCTAGCCTCCTCCTCCTCTTCTTCATCCCTAAAGCTTGCCTCCTCTGAGAATATTCCCTAGAATTGTATATATCTCAAAAAGTGCATCATATTCCTTTTATAGGTAGGTCAAGTGACACACCAAATGAGCTGGGGTCATGCAAAAAATATTCTCTAATGATTGGATAGAGGACGGATTAAACAAACTGGCTTTTTAACTTTTTCGCACTAGAGGAAGTTCAATTGATCGAATCTTGGACTTGGATCGATCGAACTTGGCTGAGATCTATCGAACTGAGGCTGGATCGATCCAACTGGTTGACCTTGTTGGGAAAAGACAAATCCGAGATATTTTAGGAGATATTTTTGGGAAAAGGATAAAAGTGGTTAGTGGGTGGTACAGCTGTGGATAAGATCAATTATTTGAATAAGGACAAAAGTGTTCGATCGATCGAAGGGTAGTGTTGGATCGATCGAACTTTGGACTTTCTGCTTTGGGTCAAGGTTTGGATTTATCTTAAAGTACTGAGATCGATCAGTATTCGATCGATCGAACCTTGAAGTTGGATCGATCGAACTTTGCTGCTTCCCACCTTTGGCTTCATTTGCTTCTTTCTTTCTCCACTTTCCTCCTTTCTTTGTTTAATCCCAGAATTGCTTAAATTAAGCTCTTATTTGGCTGAGTTAGTTTATTTTCTGGATAAGTGCCTGAAAATGGAAATAATACGAAATCAATCTAAAACGGTAAAGTGAGATAGATAAAGGTACTAGAATGCCTAAGATTAAGGGGTTTAAATACGCACTTTTCAGTGCTCATCACACCCCCAAACTTAAATATTGATAGTCCCTATCAATGAACTAGAAAGTAAAGGAATGAAATGAACAACTATACAAGTATGAATCTAGAAAACAATAAATGGATAACGCCACTTTCGTAGGGAACACGATTGCACTTAGCACATGCAACAAGCCTTTTAAACCCCTAGGTTACCCTTAGTGGACGAGTGAAGTCTCGTGAGGGTTTCCAGAAATGGTACCCACAAACATTAAGCTCATTCTTTCAAAAGAGGTACCAATATTGCAAACAAGCATTGGGAGAAAACTACCTTAAGTATGCAATTTTTCAACCCTTTCTGAGCAATCTCTCAAAATTTCAACATCAAGCTAGCAAGTATGGTCCTCCACACATCAAGAAAATGATCATGCAAATCAAAACAACTCTAGAATCCTTTTTGAGTGGACCGACATCAAATGTGTTGCTATCTTAGCCAACTAGAGGAATGATCATATCCTTACCCTCAAACTAGCACACAAATCTAGTACCGATCATCAAGACAAAAAGTGGACCTTTTATTAAAGTTTTATTCATCTAGGTGTGCTTATTCTTTTTTATTTTTTTTTTATATTTTTTTTTATAGGATCAAAGATGGAAGCATGGTGCAATATGTTGATCTATTAAGCTTTCTAGCGATTCATGAGGTCGAGCGTTAGGTTAATGGCTCCCAAACCAGACGGCTTTAGGGCATTAGGCATTCAAATACCCCCACGGACTTACAAGCTCAAATCAACTAGGCTAGAAATCAAGACAACCTCCATCTAATCATTTCCCACTTCTCACTTTTTGGGAGAAGTCCTTACTTTTTATTACTTTTGCTTTAGCTTTTTTTTTTTTTTTTTTTCATTGAACAATCAAGTTCAATTATTAACCTAGAGTTTGAGCCCTCCACCTTTCGGTGCGAGAAGTTCAGTGCTTGATGAGGCTAGAATCCTGGCTACTTAGTGAAAAGGGGTTGTTATCTACCTTTATCAAGAATGAAATCTTTCAATGCACTACTAGCTCAATTGGAAAATAACCAATTCAATAATCAACAAAGCATGTACCCTATAAATGAATGCTAGTGTGCGCCAGTGCTAGTGTAGAATAGTAGAATGAATCTCAAAACAATCACAAAATAAAGATGATGTGGACCACAAGTGCAATCAAAATATCAATTTTGCAAAAAATTTACTCCTAAATGGTATCCATAAGGCATACAAGGAGTATTGGACTCTCAAGTCAAGCAATTTTTAAATTTTAAGCAATATAGTCCTCAAAAGATCAAAATCATAGCTAGATATGGACCAATCATAGAAATATCCCCCAAATACACAAGTTATGCTCAAAATCTTGAAATTTAAAGCTAACACTGCAAAGCACCATTCCCTCCAAACTTAAATGGTACAATGTCCTCAATGTGTAAGAGAACAAGGGAAAGAGTATACTAATGCAACTAAATAAGAATGATCGGGACTGAAGTATCCAAAGTGGGTGGCATGGCCCCCCTAAACTTGGGATTAACTGTGGTCCTGAAAAGATGGCACTTGGATAAACTCATCAGATAACAAAATGGGATAATTAGTGCACAGTGGATATACAAGTGTAAATGGGATAAATAGATAAAGAAATGAGAGAGGTATAAGGGTGGTCCTGAAAATTGGGTAGCACTCTCTCACTAAAGTCACTATGATGCACCTGATGGAGTCAAACGTACAGATATAAGAATATAATATATGACATCCATAGCAAAAACAGATATATAAAACAGATAAAGTGTAGGTACAATAGAAATATCAAAGCTGACAGACCGGCTGTAAAAATAATAGTACTGTACAGTGACAAAAATAGAGATCAGAGATTAGAGAGGGATCAAAAGATAGAAGGAACTTGGAACTCAGGATGATGAGGTTGGACGAGCACGTCGGGCTCCGCGGATATCTCTGGATAGATCTCAGAACATAGTCTCGACATCCGTACGGAAGGTAGCAAAATCAGCTATGTGGTCCGTAAGATCAGCTCGTATAGCAACAACAGTATCCTCAAGAGTCTGCAGGCGTACTCCAAAGTCGGGGGTCAGATCTAGAGCCTCAGGTATAGATGAATCAAAAGAAAACTCCTGAGTCTTCTCCTGGTCATGAATGGGCGACCCAGCTGGAGAGTGCTGCTCTGTAGCATCTGCAGGGCACTCTAGCTCAGCCGCTGCGGGATCTGCTGCTACTGCCTCAGCCTCTAGCTCCTCTGCCTACTGCGTGGTCTTGCAGCCTAGTAATGATGGCATTGTAGCTCTTGGTCCAGTCTTTCTTCAAGAAGTGACAAGAACCTCTCTCAGGGTGCTCCCGAGGATGAATAGGGTAGCGCTGGTCGATAAGAATCTGGGTGATGAGGAGGCCGAATGGGAGAGACTTAGCCCGTCCAGGCATCTCCTTGCTAATATACTCGTCAAATAGCTTCCTCATCACGCTCTAGATGAGTACGGGAATAGATACCCAGTGGCCCGTGTAGAAAGCGTAGAGGGCTGTCAGATAGTCTCCTCTCCGCTGGATCTTGTGCCCGGCCATATATATATTCTGAAAGAGAACAGAATCGAAGAACCATATGTCATCTGGAAGGAATGTGCGGGTGGTAAAAGTCTCGCCATCGGCATGGTGACCTGTAAGAAAGACTGCCATGTTGGTATAAGAAGGCCTGTATAGCCTCGGATATAGCTCCTAGAGTGGACAATGGCAAGAGCGGGCTAGCGACTCCACAGTGATAGTGATCTGATGGCCATCTATAGAAGTGACCAGCTCTGTTGTGGTACGCGGGGATGGTCAGAGGTTCTGGAAGAATAACTGTACCAGCCGCAGGTAGACTGGCTCTGTAACTGGGGCAAGAATAGCTGCAAGGCCCCTCTGAATGATATCATGGTAAGCTGATCGGGTCAGCACCGATCTGGAGAAAAGGGCTGTGTCGAATACCGACTCATGGTCTACTGCCATATGCGCATATCTAGGCGCGGGCCTATCACGCTCCTGAGCTGGCTGGCGTGGTGGAGATGGTACTGGTGAATGCTCAACTCCAGCATGTGGTAGAGATGGTGATAGTGTAAATGCAGGCGGAGATGTACATTAAATCTCAAGCAAGCATGATCCATCAAGGGTGAACATGTTTAGACTACCTAACTAAGGTGTAGCTTAACCACATTTACTTGAATGAAAGATTATCAAGCCCTAGATAAAATGATGAAGCCCATGAAGGTAAGAAATAAGCATAAACCATCAAAGGCATCGCCTAAGCAATGATCTATCAAAGTACTTATCAACATGTCATTAAACAATTTCATAACCTTGTCTCCATTCTCACTATGGAAACTCAAGCAATATGATTAAAATAAGACATCATCTAAAACAAGGTAATCAAGTTAAAGAAATCATCCATACAAATATCAACATTCATTACAACAAATGAAGTGCTCTTGGTTATGAAGAGACCATAAAAAATATATTATAATCCCCAAAATAGAGCTATACTAGATCATGCTTACAAGGGAGGGGCTTCATCACCTCCCTAGAGGAAGAATTAGTTACCCATGGAAGCCCTAGAAGAAGGAAGAAGCTTGGAAGATCCCTCCATTTTTGAGCTCCCTCTTTGTAGCCACAAGAACTCTATCCTCTTCTTCTCTCTCTCTCCAAAAATCTTGCAAAACGATATATGATATGTTATGTGTGGTTCCCCACACCTTGTAGACATCTTGTCCACCAAACCCTACCAAACAAGGCCCTTCTTTTCCTACCAAAAGACATCTCCAACCAATTCATAAAGATGGAAATCAGAATTGAGGGAATCAAGGTGCAAGTGGGCTGAAATGATGGTTCCCGGAGAGCATTCTGCCTAATTTTTGAGCGCTTGGAGTAAGCCCTTCGAGCGCTCGAAGTTTCATCAGCTTGCACTCTTCCACTTGATCTACTTTGCACTACTTTGGTAAAATAATCATAACTTTCTATTCCAAACTCCAAATGACGAACTGTTTAATGATTTAGGAAGCTAATTAAAAGCTCTAAATACGCCATGTTTTAATGGAAGTCCAGTTCTCAATTTTTCTGGGTCAAAAATGACGATCAAAGTTGAACTCCACTGCTGCCAAGCTATAAACTTCAGCATTGCACACTTTGATATTCAAGAACTCATCAAAACATCATTTTTATTCCTTTTTGGGAAACAAACCTGAAAATATATAAAAGCATGCAAATGAAGATAATCTATATAAAATAATTAAATAATGGACTTAACTAATGCAACTAAGGGCGCTTGAATATGCAATATTCGGCGCTTATCACACCCCCAAACTTACATTTTGCTAGTCCCTTAGCAAAACCAAAATGAAATACATACATAGCTCAAATACAACTTGAAACAAACAATGGACTAGAGACAGGGTCATTAAGCAGACTACCATGCATATATGAAGCATTGATACAAAAGTTTGCTAAACACATTTTAACATACATGCATCAGCATCCAAGTCTATAAAAATAACTCAATTGTCATCTCTTGAATGGAAATCAACTCTAACTTCAGTGAAAGTGGATTGGATTCTCAACATGCGGCTTTTACTTTCTTTTCCAATTCCAAGACACAAGTCTTCAAATAATTGAATTCCCCTTTAAATGAAGTCACTAAGGCATGAATTTATTTACAAAACAACTTTTGTTGCTTGCTGAAAATTTATTAGAACCCAAAAATAAAACAAAAAATGGTTGTGTAATGCTGAAGTCCTTTAAGCTTTCTAACCAACCCATTTAGCAGGCGTTAGGCCAACAGCTCCCAAACCAGATGGTTTTAGGGTGGTAAGTGTAGAGACACTCCTAGGGCTTAATAGCTTGAATTGGCAAGGCTACGAACTTCAACGGACCATATTTATTTATTGATTTTTTTATATTATTTTTTTTGAATGACCGTGCAATGCCTAAAATGCCTAAGTTCCTTAAGCTTTCTAACTAACCCATGTAGCAAGCGTTAGGCCAGCAACTCCCAAATAGAACGGATTTAGGGTGCTAAGTGTAAAGACACTCCTAGGGCTTAATAACTCGAGTCAGTCAGGCTACGAACTTAAGCTAGTCATTATCTTCTTCTTCTTTTTCTTTTTCTTTTTTTTTTCTTTTTTTTTTTTTTTTTTTTAGAAGTCAGATTCATGCCAAAGGTATCCATCCATTAGGTTCATCAATTCGGATTAACTAGGTCAAAATCAAGGTTAATTCAGTTGCATGCCTCACAGGTGAGTTTCCGATGTGCATATGTGCATTATGAAGCATAAAAGAGTATAAAATCCAATGAGAATCTAATTGAAATATTTATACAGACTAAATTGCATCCACATGTTCATTTCAAATTTTCTTTATTTTCAAAACTCAACAATTGCTTCTATACACAAGGTATTCAACATGAGCATCAGCTCCGACAAGTTTCAAATTGCACAAAAATGTGATTTACTGAAATGCAATATTGCACCCCCAAACTTGAATGACACATTGTCCTCAATGTGGGACAATAAGTAAATCAAAATAAGAGCAAAGGGGTTAAAGAACAATAATACCAAGTGGAGTGCCGAATGCAAAGGTTTCCATCTATGTGAATACGCAAATGTTTCCCCCAAACTTGGACATGAAGACCTATCAAAATATAACTAATATACACATGTAAAAGCATAGTTCTCTTAAGAAAAACCAAAACAGAGATAATAACACGAATTTTATTGAAAGATAAAAATCCATACAAAACACAAATATGCACACATTAGCCACAAGTTTAAAATGGATAACAAAATAATGCCAAAAACGGTGCCATTTAGAGTGATGAAGTTGGTTCAGGAATTTTGTCGAGCAGGTGGTGTGCACTTTGCAAAAATTAGAGGTAAAGACAGTGAATGGTTCTTGAAAACCTAAAATTTTTTTACTTGCAATTGACAATATACAAGCCCCAAACACATACTACACCTCTACACAATCAATCCCATCCTCCATTTATACAAAAAACGTGAAAGAGAAAGAGAAAGAAGAAACTCACCCAAAAATGGAGAACCAAAGGCCCCTTGTGCTTGGTGGTAAGTGGTGGTGATGTGGATGAGAGAGTGATGGAGATGGGAGAAGGTTGGAGATGAAGAAGTGAGGAAGAGGAAGGAGTGGAGAAGTTAGGAGAGGGTGCATGCATGGGGGGTTGTGGGGATGAAGGGAGTGAATGAGGTAACTGAAACAAATGGGATAGGGAAAGGCAGGTTTAAAAAGGTGGGGGTCAGTTCGAGCCCTCGAAGATGAGGCAGTGGGCTTTAGGGCCATGGGATACAAGCTTCGAGCGCTCGAAGGTCCTTCTTCGAGCGCTCGAAAAATGGGCAGTTAGCATTTTGCAACCTTCGAGCGCTCGAAGGAAGGTTTCGAGCTCTCGAAAACCAGGCAGTATGTTTTCTAGTGCTTTAACTACAGTGCAACAATCTTTCTAGGTCCTATGAGTGCTTGGATTGAAATCTTTGCTGCATGGTATTGACAACGAGGTCAGAGAGTTTGCCAATGTAGGACTTAAATGCTCAGATGGACTTAGGAAACTTCGAACAACCATTGCATTGAAAGAAGGAGGTTATGCACAAGAGTACCATGTCGAAAGACCGATGAAATTGCCGGATAGAGCTGAAAATTTCTAGGAATGAAAACAAGGGTTGCAGAAGGCCTAAGAAAACCAGTCTGAATTTTGGACAACAATTTAAGATAGTTCCAGATAAGGTTAAATTTTGGCTTTCCTTAGCAATTTCCCAGAAAATTTCAAGGCCCAAGCAATTGAAAATTAGGGAAGCGTGGAAATAGAAAGAATTTCTTCCCTTGGATGCTAAATTTAACGTCGATAGCTAGACGCAAAAGATCAGGTTAGCCCTCATTACCCTATACCATGTCTCTCTAGAGAGTCACACTTCCCTAAATAAGAAAGTTCTATTAGAAGCGGAAGAAAAAGAGCTTGAAGAAAAAAATTGAAAAGGGGTAAAGGAAAGACCTCAACCCACTCTTCTTCCTTAATGAAGAACTTTGGATTATGGGCAGATGGATAAAGTGAGGGCACACCTAGCAAGGGTTTGTGAAAGATTATATTTAGCACGGGAATGCCCGAAAAATTATCCTTCAAACTTTCAACATCCTCCTCACACTTATTCAGTGGTTCGAGCTCAACAGTTTGAGACAACTCAAGTGAGGGAATGGGAGCAGATGTATGCTCCCAAGAAAGAGATACATTTGAGGTTTCCCAATGAGGAGAATGAATGAGTGGAGGAATATCAAGCAAAGAATTTACCTTCCAAATAGAATTATCAACATCAAAATCCTCACAATTGAAATGAGCCAAGCAAGCTTTTAGAGGATCCTCCATTGAAGGAGGTGCATCAAGTGAAGGATTCTTTAGGGGCTGTTGTGGAATTTCAAGGGAGACAATCTATTCATCCTTATTTTCCTCATTTTGAACCATAAATTCTTCAATTTTTTGTATGGCAACAATTTGTTCCTCAACCACAATTTCTTCATTTTCACTAGGAGTAAGCTCATCGTTCATAGAATTCTCATTTGGATTGGCCATAAATTCAAATGAACATGTTTCCTCCTCCTCATGATTTTTAGCATTAATCCTTTGTTGAATTTGAGATATTTGGTCATCTATCATTGCACTAACTTGGGACTTGTGGTATGGTACCACTTGATTGATAGACTCTATTGTGGATTGAATGCTAGCAAGGGTAGCCAATATTTGCTTGTTGGGGTCCATCATGGACTCCATCATTTCTTTGTTGTTATTGGCAATCACTTCTTCAAATTGAGAGGGTGTTTGAGATGAAGGCTGGAAATAATGATCATGTGGCTGAAAACTGGCTTGAAAATGTTGCCCATGAGATTGTGGGGCTGAATTTCCTATGTCATGCCACAAGAAGTTTTGATGATCTCCCCAACCCAAGTCATAACCATTGAAGTATGGATCATTACCCGGTTCAAAGAAATTTTCGGTTGGTTGCTGTAGATAAAAATCTGAAAATTGTCTCGGTGGAGGACAATCTCTTGTATGATGTGTATGACTAGAGCATAATGCACAAAACTCATGTGGTGTGTAAAATTGAGTTGAAGGAAAATTACCCTCTATTTAGGACTAATCCAACCTTTTGTTGAGATACATAAAAAAAAATATTTCACACGTAACATATATACAACACAAATAAGATACACAACAGCCCTTCACCAAAACATCTATATGCAATGATCCCTTTCTCCTCAATTATCAAGACAAATTAAATGGCCACGCTAAGGACCAATGCTTTGTAATTGAAAATAAACAAGACAATAGCCTCAACAAGGGCTTCACAACTTAACTATCGCTAAATTTAACACATGCACGATATTAACAAACTTGAAATTAGAGAGCTGAAAAACTTACCGGGAGTCCTCTAGACTTACCAATTTGCTAGCATTCCCTCAGCGAGCCTTAAGTCCCTAGAATCTCACAATAACTTACAACACAACAATGGTCAAAACCATAGAAGGAAATATTTACAAAACACAATATTAACAATCAAACCAAAGTTAACTCTAGAACTTCGGTTGCTAAACCGTTTGCAATCCCCGGCAACGGCGCCAAAAATTGATCGGTTGAGAATTCGATCTATAATAAATCAACCTTCGCAATAGCACGAATCGTTGTAAAATAGGGCTATTGGTCAGGTAAGTCGAACCACTGGGACCGCGCTAATCTATGGCAACCTAAGTGTCTAGAGTCTTTTTAGAATGCTACGGGGTGTTCATAGAGGATTTGTTGGTTGTCACTTGAGCTATGAAATTAAGATGCATAAAATAAAAGCTTGCAAGAATTTAAAGGAGATGAAATACAAGTAAAGAATACTAGGGAAGTGAATCCGCCTCCATCCCTATACACGTGCTAGATTAGAGCTAAATTGGGGAAAAAACAATATATGATGGTCAAGAAATATATAGCAACACATAGTTGCCATATAATCAACAAGATATACATTAAATCTCAAGCAAGCATGATCCATCAAGGGTGAACATGTTTAGACTACCTAACTAAGGTGTAGCTTAACCACATTTACTTGAATGAAAGATTATCAAGCCCTAGATAAAATGATGAAGCACATGAAGGTAAGAAATAATTATAAACCATCAAAGGCATCGCTTAAGCAATGATCTATCAAAGCACTTATCAACATGCCATTAAACCATTTCATAACCTTGTCTCCATTCTCACCATGAAAACTCAAGCAATATGATTAAAATAAAACATCATCTAAAACAAGGTAATCAAGTTAAAGAAATCATCCATACAAATATCAACATTCATTACAACAAATGAAGTGCTCTTGGTTATGAAACGACCATAGAAAATACATTGTAATCCCCAAAATAGAGCTATACTAGATCATGCTTACAAGGGAGGGGCTTCATCACCTCCCTAGAGGAAGAATTAGTTACCCATGGAAGCCCTAGAAGAAGGAAGAAGCTTGGAAGATCCCTCCATTTTCGAGCTCCCTCTTTGTAGCCACAAGAACTCTATCCTCTTCTTCTCTCTCTCTCCAAAAATCTTGCAAAATGATATATGATATGTTATGTGTGGTTCCCCCCACCTTGTAGACATCTTGTCCACCAAACCCTACCAAACAAGGCCCTTCTTTTCCTACCAAAAGACATTCCAACCAATTCATAAAGATGGAAATCAGAATTGAGGGAATCAAGGTGCAAGTGGGCTAAAATGATGGTTCCCGGAGAGCATTCTGCCCAATTTTTGAGCGCTCGAAGTAAGCCCTTCGAGCGCTCGAAGTTTCATCAGCTTGCACTCTTTCACTTGATATGCTTTGCACTATATTGGTAAAACAGCCATAACTTTCTGCTCTAAACTCCAAATGACAAACTGTTTGATGATTTGGGAAGATAATTCAAAGCTCTAAATATACCATGTTTTAATAGAAGTCCAGTTCTCAAGTTTTCTGGGTCAAAAATGACGATTAAAGTCGAACTCCACTACTGCCAGGCTGTAAACTTCAGCATTGCACACTTTGATATTCAAGAACTCATCAAAACATCATTTTTATTCCTTTTTGGGAAAAAAACCTGAAAATATATAAAAATATGCAAATAAAGGTAATCTATATAAAATAATTAAATAATGGACTTAATTAATGCAACTAAGGGCGCTTGAATATGCAATATTCGGCGCTTATCAAGATTCGACATGTGATGTTTTTATAACGCGTAACGAATCGCGTTCTGAAGATTCAACATTTGTCATCCTATAGTAGTTGTGGATTTAGAGCATGACCTGTGTGGTTACAGCCTACTTGTGCATGGAATGTAGTTTCGTGCTTTATATATATTTTGTATATAAGTTGTTAACTTATTTATTTTGGAGTCACTTGGGACATTGTTACAAAGACATGGCTAGAGTTTGGCTCTAGTGCAGGAGGTATGAGTTCTCCCCATTTATAGTGCACACTTAGGGTAGTATTCCCAACGGGTTAATGCCCGGAATAACCATAGGTCTTGGCTTTATTCAAGATTTGATGTCCAAGTCTTCCACTACTTGATTTCACATTCAATTCCAAGTTGGCAACCAATGTTTAATTGTGATTTGTGGTTTTGGTTATTGGCGATTTAATATTGTTAAGTATATTCAGACATTATGATTTCTAATGAATCATTGCAGGTTTTGATATTGTTAAGTACATTCAAGCATTATGATTTCTAATGAATCATTGCAGGTTTTTAATGTTGTTAAGTACATCTATGTTATATTGTTCAAATGCAACTTAGGAATGATCCTATAGATTCATTTGGAATATAGACGTTAGGTGGCATGACCCACTTTAGTTGTTTTCACATTTTAGGTTTCAAGTCAATGGCTTTGAAGATCTATATCTTGTTGATTTGTATAGCATGTTTCTATATTGTTTGAATTGCATGAATGATGTGATTTATGCTAGAAATGTTTTAAGGTAGCTTAGGATGCTCCCTGAGTCTCACCTTTGACATAGACGTTAGGTGGCATGACCCTTTTGAATTGTTTTAAGTTAATGTAATAACTTTGTAAAACATTAGGTCGATGCATGCTCATTTCCTACGAGTAGCTTTATGTTACTCACCCACGTAGTAGGGACATTTTTCAGGTACAAGAATCAAGGTTGAGATTATCATTATGCTTGGATGATTTGTGGACTTGAAGGTTCCATTTTTATAAAGGTTGGCTTGAAAAGCCATTTGTAACCTTATTTGTCAAATGTGTATATTTGGTTCTAAACTTGTAATGTGTGCCTAAGCACACTTTTTGATTCTCATTTAATGTTTATGATATGAGGCCAATGGCTAAACTATATTTGAAGTTCATGTATATTCATAAATGTTGAAGTCTTGCCTTTAATGAGAATATATATCAGAAATTAGGGTTTTAGCATGACATTTTTGCACTGGAATGTGCATCGGGTATGAAATTCATTATCTAGCATTCATTTAATATGTATGAGGTGTGGCCAATGGCCAATCACCATTTTGTTTTTATTTTTGCATTTTAGTTTCATACTTTGCATTTTGGGCTAAAATAGTAAAATCTAAACCTTTAAGGGTTCATTTGAAAATCGGGTGATGCAAAGTGTGCACGAGCACATTCATCAGGACCTACTTAATATGCATGAAGTGTGGCTAAGGGCCAAACGGTAATTTGAAACCATTTCATAATTTTGGTTTTCAAATTTTCCTTTTTATGTTTATTTTTGCTTTTTTGGCCGTTGGGGGATTGAATTTTGCATCGGCGATATTTTAAACCGTAGACCATTATAGCACGTCCTAATGGGTAAGTTACGTTTGCGAGCATAATCGTTTTCAAGAAAAATCTCATCCTTGGTGATTTGAGCCTCTTATGAACTCATTTTATATTTTTATTGCATAATCTGATTTTAGGGCATTTTGGGTTTTTCCTTCAAGAAATAAATTCCGGTCTTCACATGGTCACTTAGAAAACGTGATTTTGGTGGTGGTTTCTTCTTTGTATTTTTTCAGAAAATGACATCTTGGTACCGGAAATCCCTCGCAAAGTTCAGCTTTCAGTTTTGTATTTTTAGTAACTTTTTAACCCTCATGACCAGATTTCATGGATGGGCATTTTGGGCATTTTACAGCGAGTTTTTTTTTTTCATTTTCTCTCACACTGCTGGGTAGAAAATTTGATTTCGGGAGGGGTTTCTTCTTCGTGTTTTTCTAGAAAAATTCGTTTGATAGCCCGTTTTTGCTCTCAAATCAGGACAGTTATTGTAGCAACTTTTGCCCTCTTGTCTAGTTCTGATCTAACGGCATTTTGGGGATTTTGCTGTATGTTTTTTTTTTTGTTTCCTTCCGCTTTGTCGGGTATAAAACTCGATTTTAGGGGGGGTTTCTTCTTCATATTTTTCCAGAAAATGTCATCTCAGACCCGAAAACCCTGCGTCAAATCTGATTTCCTGCGCATCTGCACTATTTGAAAAAGTCTGTTGTAAGAACATTTTGAGAATTTCACGTCAAAAATAAAATTTTCCTTCAGCATGGTCAGCTTGGAAAAATTATTTTGAGGGGGGTTTCTTCTTTGTGTTTTTCCAAAAAACGTTGTTTAGTGCCTCAAAACGGCACACGAATTTCAGCATTTTGCCTAGGTACTATTCACGGCTGCGGCGACGTCAAAACTTTGTTTTGACTTTTCTCTTCCATCCGAATTCCAAATCATGTGATTCTTGAGTCTAACTTAATTAATTTTTCGCTGTCTTCCCAATGGTGTGATCGGCAGCATCTGATTTTATATTTTTCAGAAATGACCATTTTGCCCTGGGGGCTATTTTTGTTCGATTTTCTTGTAATTCGCTTCCGCTACTTTCTTTTGAGTTATATGACTTCACGAGAAGTCATGGATATGTCTCGGGAATAATATACATTCTAGGGATGTCATTTCTATGTAAAATGACTATTTTACCCCTGTGGGCTTATTTGTCATATTTCCGATCTTTTACTTTCGCGTCAGTTCTCATTGAGTTCCACGACTTCATAGACGGTCATCAAAGTGTATTAGAGGTGTGTTGTGCTTTGGGAGACCGTTGTCTTGTTTCTTCCTTCCGCATTCTAGATTCGTTATCGGATCTACGTTCGGTTCATCATAGGACGTACTGGCCTAAAAACCAGAGCCGTTACAATAGCCAAGCTGGTAGAAATCGATCTCTCCAAAGGATAAGTCGAGATTTCAGTCTTGATGAAGGTATGAGTGTGTGTGTTTGCTTAACCTTTAAATATATATATATATATATATATATATATATATATATATATAATAAAAATAAATATAAAATTGTGAAAGCTAGCTAGTTATAGAAAGTAAGTTACTTTCTGGCTTAATTTTTCTTTTCTTTTTCTTTCGTGTTATTTGGATTTAACCAAATTTGAGCACTTACCCATATCACTTATTACAGGCTTTACAGCCATGAAAATTTCACGTTATTTGAAGTAAATTAAGGGTCGATTAATTATTGTGAAAAAATAAATAGAATAAAAAAGGAAGAGAATTAAATTCCATTTGCATCTATGATCTTGCTTCTATAAGAAGAAAGTCCATTATTTCCCTACTCAGATGATATATATATATATATATATATATGGCCAATTTTGTGTAAAAAAACAATTAGTACATCATATACACGTGAACATGATCAACATTGGAAGAATGGTCACAGCAACACCCATCCCACGCATATATATATATATATATATATATATATATATATGGCCAATTTTGTGTAAAAAAAACAATTAGTACATCATATACACGTGAACATGAATGGTCACAGCAACACCCATCCCACGCATATATATATATATATATATATATATATATATATATATATGTGGCCAATTTTGTGTAAAAAAAACAATTAGTACATCATATACACGTGAACATGATCAACATTGGAAGAATGGTCACAGCAACACCCATCCCACGCACGTCGCTGCGTGAGTCGACCCTCTTATGTCCTCTAAAATTTCATTTCTTCTTATGGTGATAAAATTGTCTCTATCTGATCTGGATCGCATATTTTATTCTTGTTTCCATATATCTTTTTTGTAATCTAGTTTTGGGGGTATGGCCGAAACCCATTTTGGTTGCCTCTCTCTTTGTCGCCTAGTTTTGGGGTATGCCCCCAAACACGTTGTTGCTTTGTCTTTTTGTTCATTTTTGTGATCTGCTATTCATCACTCTCTCCCATTATACATTATTGATTATTTGTATAATAAAATAACCAAATTCAGAATAAAAAAAATAATAGTAATAATAATAAAATAATAGTAATAATAATAATAGTTCCCATTATATATATATATATTTTCCTTTTGTTTTTTCTTTAAAATATTCTTTTTCTCTTTAAATTTTACAAGAATTTTTTTTTTTTTTTTTTTTTTTTTTTTTTTTTTTTTTTTTTTTTGACATGCATTACCGGATGGTTTGAATTTTGGCCGGTTAAGACTAATGATTGGTGCACTTGGTAATATATTATTAAGATGAGTAATGAATCTTGCACATTCAAAATTTACAGTAAATTACCTAATTAAATAATTTTTTATTAATTATTTATGTTAGATACAAGTAAGTGAACGACCCCACTCCTGCATATCTAACCTTTTTAAACAATGATCATATGATACAATAAATATTTTGCATCAAAATTCATTCTATTAGATCGAACCAAAATTTTATGTTATCTTAATTTTGACATAAAATATCATATTTAACTGTGTTTAGTAATTTTATTTCAAAGCAATTTTGGACAATTTAAAGATGAAAAAGAGATTACATAAAAAGAAAGGTAGACTAGGGATATTTGCACTCCAAAAAGTTACTCTTAAGCTTCTAGTCATGTGATAATAAAGTGGAATGACAATTCTACCCTCTTAATTCTTACCAACTTTTTATTTGGATGACAAAATTTCCAAATTCGGCCAGGTCCATCCAATCCTATTTAGTGTGAGTTTGGAGACCTTTTATATAAATAGGGATGGGGTAGATTTTGAAACCCTGACAGGTGGGAATAGGGTAAACCCGCCCCACCCTGCCCTGCCAGTTAAGGATGTATATTTACTAAAATATTCTTATATATTCTGATATATTATTAAATTAGATTAAATATAGATAAACACATTTAAGAAAAATAATAACTTGTACTGAATCTTTTATACTTGAGAATAAGAAAAAAAAAATATAGTGTGCATTAATAGGTTATGGGGGGCAGGTATGGGTAGGGTACTGACTGTCCAAAAAGTTATTCTTGCGCTCCAAGTCATGTTGTAATAAAGTGGAGTGACAATTATACCCTTTTAATTCCTAGGAACCGTATCTCTATTCTCTTTCTTCAACAAATCATCTAGCTATAATCTTGTGATTCATGTATTTCATTGAAAATCCGAATCAAAATATGGCCATATTAAATATTTTGAACGTCACAGAGACAGAGATGCATAGGTGAACTGCAATCTGTCCACGCAAGGAATATTTTAAAAGATCATCTTGTTATTTCTCAAAATACAATACATATTAAAAGGCTAATTCTGTCATTTTCTATAATACAATTTGAAGCACTAGAGTAATTTTTTTTTCGAATGCGAATATCACTTAGCAAAAAAAAAAAAAAAAAAAAAAAAGAGAAGGAATGTTGGACAACTCATAATGAAAAAAAGTGGAGCTACAAGTGTGTAATACTGTAATAACTGATTTAACTGCAAACCTTTCATGACTCGCATTAATCATAAAATATACAAAATCTCACGTACCACTCCCACTGACCACTCCCATTCTGTCTATGAATAGGACCTTTACACAACGACCATCTTTACAGATATATGAATATAACTATATATAGAGCTGTTTGGTGCTTCCAAAACATCATCACACAGAATAAAGCTCATTTCCATTTCCATTCCCATTTCCAGTCTCATTCTCTCTATCAATCAACCTTTTTGCAATAATATAATAGTCAAAAGCATCGTTCAAAACAAATGGCTTCCTCTCCTCTTCAACTCCAATTCCCTTCACAAACACCGTCAAAGCGTTCGTCCAAAGCCTCAACTCGTACACTCGCTGTCCATCCCATCTCCGCTTCCATATCGGAGAAATCCAATGTGCCGGCACCACCACCTCCGGCTACGGTGAATCCGACGGAACCCATCAAAAAGCTTCCTATCCGGACAATCCCAGGAAACTACGGCCTTCCCTTTGTGGGTCCCATCAAAGACCGACTCGATTTCTTCTACAATCAAGGCCGAGACGAGTTCTTCAACTCCCGAGTTCAGAAGTACGAATCAACCGTGTACCGAGTGAACATGCCACCTGGTCCATTCATTTCCTCTAACTCAAACGTTGTCGTCCTCCTCGACGGCAAGAGCTTTTCGGTTCTCTTCGACGTGACCAAGGTCGAGAAGAAGGACCTCTTCACTGGGACCTACATGCCCTCCACTGAACTCACCGGCGGTTACCGAGTTCTCTCCTATCTCGACCCGTCCGAGCCGAAACACGACAAACTCAAGCGACTCCTATTCTTCCTCTTGAAATCTAGTCGCGACAAGGTCATACCGGAGTTTCACACCACCTTCTCCGAGCTATTCGAGACCCTTGAGAGTGGGCTTGCCACTGATGGCAAAGCCGACTTCGGCGGTCCCAATGATCAGGCGTCGTTTAACTTCCTGGGTCGCTCTCTCTTCGGGACCAACCCGAACGATACCAAACTCGGAACCGACGGACCAAATTTGATCGCCAAATGGGTGTTGTTCCAACTCGGTCCTATACTCGTCGTCGGCTTGCCGAAGCTTCTAGAAGAACTTCTCCTCCACACCTTCCCTTTACCACCATTCCTCATCAAAAAGGACTACCAGAGACTCTACGACTTCTTCTACGAGTCATCGACAACGATTCTCGATGAGGCCGAGAGGCTCGGCATCTCGAGAGACGAAGCTTGCCACAACCTGTTGTTCGCCGCCTGCTTTAATTCCTTCGGTGGCATGAAAGTCTTCTTCCCCAGCGTAGTGAAATGGATCGGCCAAGCAGGTGTCAAACTGCACACACAACTGGCCGAGGAGATCCGATCGGGGGTCAAATCCAACGGCGGGAATGTGACGATGGTAGCCATGGAACAGATGCCGTTGATGCAGTCCGTCGTGTTCGAATCGTTCCGGATCGAACCACCCGTACCATTTCAGTACGGCCGGGCCAAACGCGACCTGGTGATAGAGTCTCACGACGCCGCGTTTGAGATCAAAAAAGGGGAAATGATATTCGGGTACCAACCGTTTGCGACAAAGGATCCGAAGATATTCGACAGACCCGACGAGTTCGTGCCGGATCGGTTCATGGGTGAGGAAGGAGGGAGTCTTTTGAAGCACGTGCTATGGTCAAACGGCCCCGAAACCGAGTCTCCTACGGCCGGCAACAAACAGTGCGCCGGAAAAGATTTCGTGGTCTTGATGTCTAGATTGTTGGTGGTGGAATTGTTCCTCCGTTACGATTCGTTCGAGATCGAGGTGGGTACGTCGGCATTAGGCGCTTCCGTTACGTTCACCTCTGTGAAGAGAGCCAGTTTCTGATTAGCGGTGGCTGTTCGTGAACGATGGTTATATTTGGAGGCATAGTTTGGTAAAGTGGGGGATGGGATATTGTTTGAAAGAACAATGCTCAAGTAGGAATAACACATGGACTAACAAAAATACCATATGTGTTAAAAAGAAATTTAAAAATAATTAATAAAAATTATTTGGATATTTTTGCCGATCATTAAAAAAAAAAGATATATATATATATATATATATATTTTGCCTCATGCATTTGAGATTTTTTCTATTACAAACCTTTCGTATTACAATTAGTTATAGAAGAAACTAAACAATTAGTCCAAACATGACAAATTAACCACAATTGTAAGACTCCAATTATCAATGGAGTTTTAGGAAATCAATTTGGTTTCAAATTGCAACAGGTGGTGATAAATCTCAAAATTTTGGATGTGAGTTATGCGTATTTATTAAATGGCCGACTTCTTTAGTCATTTTGGAGATGAGTTGCAACAGAGATGGCAGACAACTAATGTTGCGGTTTGAATCATCTCTAAAGATTGAATGTAAAAGATTAAGGTTTGAAAATGGAGAAGGTGGTAAGCAGTGGAGGTGTTGGACGACAGAAAAGAGGATTAATATTAGGGTTTGAGATTTCAAAATTGGAGAGATGGTGGATATTAATGGGGATTGGTGGAAAGAGAACGAATCATGAGTTAAAGAGAGGGAGAGCCCACTACCAGATCTCACACATGTGTGAGAGAAAATTCTCTTCCTTTTTGGATGACCCGTGAAAAGATCCGAATGATTTGGGTTTAATTTTTAAATATATTTTTTTAATACATATCATATTATTGTTGGTCCATATCAACATCAGAAGGAAAGCATTGTTTATGTGACCTAAGACAAGCTTTTTCCTTATAAGAAATGGGCTTTTTCAGATGTAAATTAATATTGGGTGCTTGTTAGCCAAATCTGGAAAAATAAAGAGAATAAGAGGGATGGTGTATTGTGTGGATGGGGTGAGCCCACACAATGATTTAGAGTTTGTAACTTTTTGAAATAAGGAAAAAAAAAAAAAAACCTTGTGAAATGAGATACGCAAATAGTGATAAAAGTATTGGCTTCAACGGCTTAAAGTAGTATACTTACTTTTAATTGTGGTCTTAGAATCTAATCTTACAATAATTACCATTATATATTATTAACAAAAAATGACAAAACTAGACATTGTTAATAACTAAAATTGGCTAGGCTTTTCTTCTAAAAAAAAAAAATAAAATAAAAAATTTGAGAAACAAACTTTTGTATACCAACTAATTAAAAAAATTCTCAACACATAAAAAAATCCTTTCCCAAGGAATTCGCAAAGCATACGAAAGGAAAAAATAACAATAAATTTATTTCCAATCCGTTCAACTATAGAAGGCTGAAATATAGAAGGAAGGCAGTGGTCCGACCAAGCATAGGAGACGATGGCGTCTCAAAAAAATAAAATAAAAAACAGCAGCAGTAGGTTTTAAGAAAAAAAATTCCTACCAAATAAATTTTCCACCCACCTATAAAGAAATTATTTCAGAAGTCTTGAATTGATTTAGGAGCAATCCAACTTGCATTGTAAACTTCTATATTCACTAGGTGTTCATCAAGTAGTCGAGATGTACTGAAAAAGTTGTGGACATTATCCCAAAACAAAAGAACCTTCTCATGTCAATAGCCAAGAACTCTCGTTATTTAATCACATGATTGAGATAGTTGACGGTGGCCGTTCCTATACGCCAAAATAATGTATTGAATGTACGGTTTAAGAAAGCCTTTTGGGTCAAGTTTAAATTTATAAAAATCACTACTACCACTACTACTAACGTAGCAAGGGTGAGTAGGGATCGCCCCAAGAGTTTAGAGGGCTACTAGTAATGGAAACAATACTTAGGGTTAGTAGGTCGAGTGATCAAAGGTAGATTGTTTGGTTGATTATACTACAATTAAGATTAAACAAGCTCAATATAAAACAAGTAATTAAATGATAGAGAAAACAAGAGAGAGAGGTCTTAGGACTTAGAGATCACCACCAAGCATCACCTTTCTATACACACAATTCATAATTAATGAGGGGGAAAACATATGTTGCAACAATAGTGAGTGTGTGTTGTTGTTTCAATAAGCATGGATGACCAACTAAGTATATATATCAAACTAAGCCATTAATCCTTCTTTAAGCTCACAATCCAAACACATCACATAATTAGATAAATATACTACTTGCATTCGTAAGTATGGAACATCAAACAACAAGCATGGATTGTCCTCCCATTTAACAACTAAGGTAACTACACTACATCTAAGCTAATGACATGAAAATTAAACTAATTAAACTAAGGGAGATGCACAATCCATCAAGAAATGTGTATGAACCATCAAATAAATCACAAGAGCATTCTATTAAGCACTATGTCTTGACAATCTCTAGATCTATAGTATTAACACACATACACATGCATCAACAACACAAGAGATAGAGATAAACACATGAACATCTATTCTAGCATACATAGACATCTGGATAGAATGAAATGATCAATTAGAAGAATTAAACCATACAAATCATTGAATAAACAAGATCTATGTATATAAAGATGTCAAAACATGTATTACAACACAAATCCACTCAAAAATACATAAATCAAGGTAAAGAAAGCATGGTTAGGGCTAACTCTAGCCCCAAGAGGATGTCTAGCCACTCATGGATGGTGTTCTTCAACCCTCAAGGGCTATCTCTATAGTAGAAATGCTCTTCTTCTTGAGTTAGATGGAAGACCTCCCAAGAATGTGTCTCTAGCCTCCTCTTCTCTTTTCTTCCTCTCTAAGAATAATAAAAAATTGTATCTATCAACTCCTAAAAGCATATGTGTAAAAGTGGCTCATAATCCTTATATAGGTAGCTCAAATGTCACACCCAATGGTCTAGGCTCGTACACAAGGGCTCCTCCAATGATTGCACCATGAGACAACTTTTAATGAGTTAGAAATTGATTTAATTAGCACTTGAGAGGGTTCGATCGATCGAACCTATGCTGAGATCGATCGAACTTAGCTGAGATCTATCAAACTTTGGCTAGATCGATCCTCCTATGGTGGCACCTTTTTGGATAAGGACAGATCTGAGATATTTTGGGGAAAGAGACAAAAGTGGTAGGTGGGGTGATACAACAGGATAAGATGTAATCTTTTCAATCGATCTGAGAATTGTTGGATCGATTGAACTTTGTGGGATCTTTGGATAAGGACAAAAAAGCTTGGATCCATCTTGGAGAGTCTAGATCGATGAACTTTCGATCGATCGAAGTATTCTTGAGATCAAACGAACATGCTGATTTGCACACTTTGCTTCATTCTGCTTCCACTTTGCTTCTTTTTTCCATCCAGCTTGAGTTAGCTTCTTTTAAGCTCTTATTTGGCTGAATTAGCTTATTTTAGGGATAAGTACCTAAAAAGGACAATAACACGAAACTAGTCTAAAACGGGAAAGTAAGATAGATAAAGGTTCTAAAATACTTAAGCTTAAGGGGTTTAAATGCGCACTTTTTAACGCTTATCACACCCCCAAACTTAAATATTACTAGTCCTAGCAATGAACTACAAAGTAAAGGAATGAAATGAACAACTATACAAGTATGAATCTAGAAAGCAATAAATGGATAACGCCACTTTCGTAAGGAACATGATTGCATCTAGTTTATGCAACAAGCCTTTTAAACCCCTAGGTTACCCCTAGTGGACGAGTGAACTCTCGTGAGGGTTTCCAGAAATGATACCCACAAACATTAAACTCATTCTCACTAAAGAGGCACTAATATTGCAAACAAGTATTGGGAGAAAACTATCTCAAGTATGTAATTTTTCAACCCTTTCCAAGCAATCTCCCAAAATTTCAACATCAAACAAGCATATATGGTCCTCCACACATCAAGAAAATGATCATGCAAATCAAAACAACACTAGAATCTTTTTTTGAGTGAACCGGCGTCAAATATGTTGCTATCGTAGTCAACTAAAGAAATGATCACATCCTTACCCTCAAACTAGCACATAAATCTAGTACCGATTATCAAGACAAAGAGTGGACCTTTTATTAAAGCTTTATTGTTCTAGGTGCGCTTATTCTTTTCACTTGAATTTTTTTTTTTTTTTTTTTTTTTTTTTTTTTTTTGTAATAATCAATTATTAACCTAGAGTTTGGGCCCTCTACCTTTCGGCGCGAGAAATTCAGTGCTTGATGAGGCTAAAATCCTGGCTACTCAATGAAAAGGATTTGTTATCCACCTTTATCAAGAATAAAAGCTTTCAATGCACTACTAGCCCAATTGAGATATAACAAATTCAATAATCAACAAAGCATGTACCCTACAAATGAATGCTAGTGTGCGGCTGTGCTAGTGTAGAATATTAGAGCGAATCTCAAAACAATCACAAAATCAGGATGATGTAGACCACAAGTGCAAGCAAGATATCAATCTTTCAAAAAATTTACTCCTAAATGGCATCCATAAGGCATACAAGGAGTATTGGACTCTCAAGTCAAATAATATTTTTTATTTTAAGCAATATAGTCCTCAAAAGATCAAAATCATAGTTAGTTATGAACCAATCATAGAAATCCCTCAAATACACAAGTCATACTAAAAATTTTGCATTAAAAACAAATACTGTAAACAACACCCCATTACCCCCAAACTTAAATGGCACAGTGTCCTCAATGTGCAAAGAGAACAAAGGAAAGAGTGCACCAGTGCGGCTATGGCAAAGAAGGGCTGGGACAGAAGTATCCAAAGTGGGAGGTATAACCCCCCCAAACTTGGGATTAACTGTGGTCCTGAAAAGATGGCACTAAGAAAAAAGCTGATTAGATAACAAAGGGGATAATAATGGTGTACAGTGGACATGCAAGTATAAATGGGATAATAAATGAATTAATGAGAGAGGAAAAGGGTGGTCCTGAAAATTTCGGGCAGCACTCTCTCACTGAAGTCACTAGGATGCACCTGATACTGGAGTCAGTCATAGACAGATATATCAATAGTAGAATATGACATCTAAAAGATCATGCATAAAATAGGAAAATAAGAATAGTATATGGTACATCACAGTAATAGGGCCGATAGACTGGCCGCAAAAATAATATAACTATATCAAAATAGCAGGAATGTATCACAGATATATAACATGATAAAAGAGAGGAATAGAGATCAGACAAATGAGGTAAGACGAGTGGGGCGTGATCCCTTGATATCTCGAGATATGCCCTGCAGTGCAGCTAAGACATCGGAGCGGAGAGATGCCACATCTGACCGAAGAGAGACAACTGCATCCTCCAAGGCCTGGATACGCTCTCCAAAGCCGAGTGTCGGTGCTGGAGCCTCGGGTACCACTGGATCAGGAAAATGATGTGCATCCTGAACCTGCTCAGGGAAATGTAATGGTGACCCCGCTGGAGAGTGATGTGGGATCTTCTCTACTGGAGGCTCCTGCTCCAAGTCAATAGCCATATGTACTGCAGTCGCCGGTGCGACTGCTGGATCATCTGCTGCTGGCTGTGCTGCTGCTACTGCTGCCATCTCCTCTTCTTCCAGCTTCTCAGCTGCTAGAACAACGTCCTCCACCAGACTCATGATAAGAGCATTGTAGCTCTTATTCCACTCCTTCTTGCCATAATGGCAAGCTCCTGTCTCTGGATACTCATTTGGGTGGAAGGAATAGCGCTGGCTAAATGGTAAGAAGGTGGCCCGCTTGGGCTTGGCCTTGCTGATGTAAGTCGAATACAGCCTCATCATGATACTCTAGTAGAGTGCCAACATGGATACCCAGTGGCCTGTATAGAATGCATATAAAGCCACTAGAAATTCTGAACACCTCTGGATCTTATGGCTCGCCATAAATACGTTTCGGAAGAGTATCGAATTGTAAAACCAAAGGTCATCGGGCAGATAAGTCCGGGTGGCGAAAGTCTCGCCATCGGCATAATGGCCAGTCAGTGCCATGGCTATGACTGCATAAGAAGGCCTCCATTCCAAGAGAGGATAATGAACATCGGGAGGGCAGACATGCAGGCATCGAGAAACTCTAGGAAGAATATCAATCGTGATCTAGATGGGGTGCCCATCAATAATAGTGTGCAGCTCTGACAGGTTACTCGGGGCGGCCGAAGGTTCTGGTAGAACAACCGAACAAGTCGTGGGTAAACTGGATATGTGACTGGGGAAAAAATAGCTAAAATTCCCCTCCGGTCAATATCATCATAGGCGGACCGAGTCAGGAGATATCGGGAGAAGAAGACAGTGTCAAATACTGACTTATGCGCCACCTCAAGGCGTGAGTACCTCCTGGTAGGTCTGTCGCGGTCCTGGCCTGGCTGTGGGGGAGAAGGTATATGTGTAGCCTCAGCTAAAGAAGATGATGTAGAGGCTGAAGACTGTAGTCTAAAGTCGGCTGATGGGGATTGAGCTGGATTTGCCTCTAGCTGCTCTAACTGCTCAGCCTCATCAACCTGCTCTGGAGTTGGCTCTGGAATAGGGACCTGAACATGAGATGGTCCTGCCTGCTCCTTTACTCGCTGCCTCACTTGGCGTGGATAATGCCTACGGGCAATAGTTTTTACCTTAGCTATGGTCTACAAGATAGAAAGAAAAACACTTGCAGAATAAGTTAGTACCGGCATAAAGAAGTGAATCACAATATAGAGAAACATGTATGTCAAATAAGATAGACAATTTAGAATAATAATCATAAATCTATGCAAGTGATGACGTAGCCAAATAAACAGTGATCAAGTGAAATATGCTAAACAAGATAAGTATAGAATGCATCCAATGTGGAAAACACAGGCATTGGGCATAAATGAGATAGCATGGAACATAAAAGATGGTGTGTGAAGTGAAAATGCAAATCTGTGATGTTCGATCAATCTGGAAAATATGAGATCGATTCAAGTTGGATCGATCTGGACTTAAGTGAGATCGATCTTTACCAGATCAATCTGAGAAAAACAGAGATCGATCAAACTCTGTAACGAATGCAAACAGTCACAGATCTGTAACGTAGATGGCACGGGGGCACCCAAGCAAGCTTGTGGGGCCCTCTCACATAACAACAACACAATATTTGTCACTTGTTTTAGCATGTGACCCTCAAAATTGAAATCAAAATCAAGATATATACGAAATTATATACACATACTTTGTAAACTCAAAGATGGCAAGAATTAAACATGGGAAGCTCAGATCTAGTATGGAAACATCACAAGCATGTAAGTTGAACCTCGAAAATGGAAATTAGAACACAAACTTACCTAATCCGAGGGGAGAAGTGGATCGGAAGAGAGATAGACGGGATCTGAGACGAGGGAGAGAGACTCGAGGCTCAGGAAGTTCGCCGGAGAGTTCGACGGAGCTAAGAGGGATGGGTGTTGCAGCGGCGAGGGTTGAGGGTCTAAGATCGATTTATAAATCGATCAAAATGACCCTAGGGTTTTATTTTAAAAACTAGTCTCAGCAAGTTCGATCGATCTGAAAAAATCTCAGATCGATCGAACATAAATCGATCTTGAAAGAATACAGATCGATTTATGCTTCGAAATGATTAAGTATTTTTGGATTTTTTTTTTTTTTGACAATATTTTTTTTAATATAAAAATAAAAATAAAAATAAGATAAAATGAAAATATTTTTGAAATTTTTAAGAATAAAATGAAATAAACTAAAAATTCAAAATATTTTTGTGTTTTTATTAAATTAAAGTTCAAAAGTCAAATCAAAGTCAACAAAGGGGGGTATAGATCGATTAATGCAAGATCGATCTGAAAGATACTTCGATCGATCGAAAAGGTGAAAACCTGTAGAAAAGTTCGAACGATGTACAGAGAGACCTTTTTCATGGATCTCAAAATTTTTTCTAAGTCTGGAGTGAAGATTTATCTGAGAAAAAGTTGGATCGATCTAGGAACTTTTAGATCGATCCAAAGAAATTTTCGATCAATATGTAGAGAGCTGATTTATGTAGAAAATTTCGATCGATGGAACAGAGGGATGATTGGATGCAGGAAGGGATGTTCGATCGATCGAACTTCTTTTAAGATCGATCGAATAGGAGCAAAATGCCTATTTTCAGAATGAAAGTGCATGTATTCTGAATCATAGTTCCTATCAATGTGTATAAACCCCAAAACATATCTAGACGACGCAAGAAATGAAAGGTAAAATAGAAATGAGGGAGGAATAGGGTTGTAAACCCTATGAAGCAGTTACTAGTCTTTAATGTCTCTAGCAAGATGTTGACTCTTTTAGTTCGGATCAAATATCTTGTTATGTAACCCCTCCTTGACGGGGTGAATGGATTTTTGAATCACACCCAACAAATTGCTCCTTAAGGAACTCATTGGATTTGATTCAAATGACACTGACGGTCCCTGGTCAACATAACTCTTGGGCTCCCATGCCCTTGGAATACTTGACTTCAATGCAACTTTCTTTGCTTTCAAGTTGGTAGACAAACCATGGAAATGTTCAACATCAAGTAAAGACTTAACTTCATTAAATTCATGGTTGACACATTCCTCTACAACACACACTTCTTCATATTGGTCTATTGAATTCGGGGTTGGATTAAAAATGTTCAACTTCACTTTCATATGCCCAAATGAGATTTTCATTATCCCCGTCCTATAATTGATGTTGGCATTTGAAGTTGCCAAGAAAGGATGGCCAAGGATGGGAATTTGGCTTTTGGGATTTGGAACCGGTTCTGTGTCAATGACAACGAAATTGACCGAGAAAAAGAACTTATCAATTTTAATCAAAACATCCTCAATGATACCCCTAGGCTTTTTGATTGATCGGTCAGCAAGTTGTAAAACTACCGAAGTCGGTTTTAAGTCTCCTAAGCCTAATTTGACATATACCGAGTATGGAAGAAGATTGACACTTGTTCCTAAGTCTAAAAGAGCCCGATTGATGACATGGTCACCAATGATACAAGAAGTAGTAGGTGAACCGGGGTCTTTGAACTGTAGGAGAGTGCTATGTTGCAAGATTGAGCTCACTTGCTTGGTCAAGACCACTTTTCTTGGTGCTTGGCTCTTGTTCTTCTTCTTTTGGGTACAAAGATCTTTTAAGAACTTAGCATAAGCTGGAATTTGCTTAATTGCATCCAAAAGTGGGAGATTAATCTTCACTTGCCTAAAAATTTCAATGATTTCATTGGTCTTGGTCTTTTGTTTATCAAGATAAATGGATCCTTTTAAGGCATCCGGAAATGGAGCTCTTGGTTTAAAAGTTTTTAAAAAAATTTTCTTTGAAGAATCTTCAATACAAGAATTTTTAAAATCTTTTTTCAAAGCTTTGTTCAATTCATCTTTCAAATCAATTTTAGACTCACTTTTCAAATCACTTTCTAACACTTCCTTATTTGAATGATCATGCATATACAATGAAGGAGGAATAGGATGTGAAACGGGACGGGTGTCAACTTTTGGTTGCACCGGTTCACTCTCTTCATTGGACATGCCTACTTTGTTGTCCACAATCTTCCCACTCCTCAAGGTTGTCACCGCATTGACATATTCAATTGTGGGACCTTCCGATGAGGAATGAGTCTCCACAACACATTGTTGCTTTGGTGGTGCATTCAACGGCATTTTCCCTTTCTCTCTAGCATTTTAGGTACTAGCTATTTGCCCTACTTGGGTTTCTAGCTTAGCAATGGATTGAGAGTGAGAATGAAGTAATTAAGTGTTCGCCTCTAGAGTGCCTAAAGCGGTCAAAACTTTTTCTTCAAAAGCGGGACTCCTAGAATTTCCTTGAGAATAAGATTGATTTGGGAAATGAGAATTAGAGAATTGGTTTCCATGTGATTGAAATGATGATGATCTAAAACCTTGGGAACCTTGGCTTTGCATTGGAGGTGGAACATACTTCCCTTGAAAACCACCTGGGGGAGGGTTTGAGCCTTCCCCTTGGATTTTTCAAGAAAAGTTTGGATGGGTCCTCCAACTTGAATTGTAATGAGTGCCATAGGGATTATTCCTTTGATTAACAAATGTAGCATTGACTTGCTCATGGGGCTCACTTTGCATATATCTATGGGGACAATTAGAAGTAGAATGCAAGACACTTGAACAAGTCATGTAAGATATTAGATACACGATGATGAATATCAGGAGGGGAGGATGATACTTGATTCGCCGAATTTTGGTTAATCAAAAATTGATCAAACCTTTGAAAAAAGGATTTCATCTTGGTGGCTATGTCATTGGAGTTGTCAACTTGATATAAGCCGATATTCTTCTTTCCACCTAGGTTTCTCCCATTTTTAGAAGATAAGGACCTATGCATTGAATTCTCATTTATGCTTTCATACAATTGCCACACATCATTTTCATGCTTATCAAGATAAGAACCACCCATGGATGTATCAACCATACCCTTGTGATTATCCCGTAAACTTTCAAAGAAATATTGAACTAATTGCCACTTAGGTATGTCATGATGTGGGCACTTTCTAAGCAAGTCATTGAATCTTTCCCATGCCTTATGAAACATTTCCCCATCCTCTTAAGAAAATTCTTTAATTGAAGTTCTCATGGCATTGGTCTTAGAAACCGGATAGTACTTTTTCAAGAACTCTTGTTACATTTCCGCCCAAGAGGTTATCGAAAAAGGCTTAAGATTGTTGAACCAATATTTTACCTTGTCTTTAAGGGTGAAAGGAAAAAGTTTAAGTCTTAAAACTTCTTCCGGCATGTCCATGTATTTCACGGTGGAACACACTTCAAGGAACTCATCCAAATGCTTATAAGGTTCTTCACTTGGAAGTCCATGATAGTTAGGAAGCATTTGAATAGTTTGTGGTTTGATTTCATAGTGATGTGCTCTAAATGGAGGCAAGTGAATGCAAGTGGGTGCATTATATTCATTATGCACATAATGGTCTCTTAAAGCAAGAGGGGGATTTACAACCAGTAGTGCTACTCAAACACCGTGGTTAGCTTGAACCATGGGAGGTTGTGGAGCAAATATTGGTTGAGGCATTCCCAATGGAATTTGGCTTTGTTGTTGTGGTGGAATAAATGGTCTAGGTATGGCTAATGGTACTTGGATGTTTTCATGATGCATATTAGGGTGGAGGATGCCTTGTTGGTCTATGTGACCAAGGTCCTCCACATGGTCGTCATTCAAATTCTCAATTGGTGAAATGGAGTGATGAGAACTACCTCTTCTCTTAGGATTACGAATAACCGATTCAAGATGAAAATTAAGAGGGACAAGAGTAGGATTTAACGACCTATGACCATGCAGCAACTAGCAAAGACAAATAACAAGCAAATAAGCAAGTAACAAACACTTCGCCCCCACAACAAGTCAATCAATAAATCTTCACATACAATGATCCCATGCTCCCATGCTTGAACAATATGCAAGGAAAAGTAAATTGCCTCTACGCGGGCTCACAATTTATCTAAGAAATGAAAAACAAGCCTCCACACGGGCCGACGATTTGACTAGAGCTTGAGTTAGAAAGATCTCACATGGGGTCCTTAAGCAACTTCAATTCATTTTCAACTTCTAAGCTTTGCTATGCTTTACAATTTTTTTATTATAGATTTTTAGTCCTTTTTGTGCTTAGCGTAACTCCTTGCTTTGAATTCTCCTTTGCACAACTTCCTTCACTCAATTCACCTAGCCAAATAAGAACAAACATAATAAGTAACGAAAAATAAAAATAAAGTAAAGACACGATCAAAAGAATACTAATTCCTAAATGTTTCCAAAACACGACGTTGCCAATTCAATCCCCGACAACGGTGCCAAAATTTGATGGTGGAAGTTCTTATACACCAAAATAATGTAGTGAAGTACGTTCTAGAAAAGTCATTTGGGTCAAGTTTAAATTTATAAAAACTACTACTACCACTACTACTAACGTAGTAAGGGTGAGTAGGGATCGTCCCAAGATATTAGAGGGCTACTAGTAATGGAAACAATGTACACTTAATTCATAATTAATGAGGGGGAAAACATATGTTGCAACAATAGTGAGTGTGTGTGGTTGTTTCAATAAGCATGGATGACCAATTAAGTATATATTGTCTAAACAACTCAATGAATAGCACAATATATCAAACTGAGCCATTAATCCTTCTTTAAGCTCACAATCCAAACACACAACATAATTAGAGAAATATATTACTTACATTCATAAGTATAGAACATCAAATAACAAGCATGGATTGTCTTCCTATTTAACAACTAAGGTAACTACACTACATCTAAGCTAATGACATGAATTTTAAACTAATTAAACTAAGGGAGAGGAACAATTCATCAAGAAATGAGTATGAACAATCAAATAAACCACAAGAGCATTCTATTAAGCATTATGTTTTGACAATCTTTAGATGTATAGCATCAACACACATAGACATGCATCAACAACACAAGAGATAGAGATAAACACATAAACATCTATTCTAGCATACATAGACATATGGATAGAATGAAATGATCAATTGGAAGAATTAAACTACACAAATCATTGAATAAATAAGATCTATGTATATAAAGATGTCAAAACATATATTACAACACAAATCCCCTAAAAAATACATAAACAAGATCTATGTATATAAAGTTGTCAAATCATTGAATAAACAAAATCTATGTATATAAAGATGTCAAAACAAGTATTACAACACAAATCCCCTAAAAAATACATAAAACAAGGTAAAGAAAACATGCTTAGGGCTAACTTTAGCCCCAAAAAGATGTTTAGCCACTCATGGATGGTGTCCTCCAACCCTTAAGGGCTATCTTCATGGTAGAAATGCTCTTCTTCTTGAGTTAGATGGAAGACCTCCCAAGAATGTGTCTCTAGCCTCCTCTTCTCTTTTCTTCCCCTCTAAGAATAATAAAAAATTATATCTATCAACTCCTAAAAGCATATGTGCAAAAGTGGCTCATAATCCTTATATAGGTAGCTTAAATGTTACACCCAATGGTCTAGGCTCGTACACAAGGGCTCCTCCAATGATTGCACCATAAGATAACTTTTAATGAGCTGGAAATTGATTTAATTCGCACTTGAGAGGGTTCGATCAATCGAACCTATTCTGAGATCGATCGAACTTGGCTGAGATCTATCAAACTTTGGCTGGATCGATCCTCCCATGGCTGCACCTTTTTGGATAAGGACAGATCTGAGATATTTTGGGAAAAGAGACAAAAGTGGTAGGTGGGGTGGTACAACAGGATAAGATGGAATCTTTTCGATCGATCTGAGAATTGTTGGATCGATCGAATTTTGTGGGATCTTTGGATAAGGACAAAAGAGCTTGGATCCATCTTGGAGAGTCTAGATCGATGAACTTTTGATTGATTGAAGTGTTCTTGAGATCGATCGAACATGCTGATTTCCACACTTTGCTTCATTCTGCTTCTACTTTGCTCCTTTCTTCCATCCAGCTTGAGTTAGCTTATTTTAAGCTCTTATTTGGCTGAATTAGCTTATTTTGGGGATAAGCACCTAAAAAGATTAATAACACAAAATTAGTCTAAAACGGGAAAGTAAAATAGATAAAGGTTCTAGAATATCTAAGCTTAAGGGGTTTAAATGCGCACTTTTCAGCGCTCATCAATAGTTTTTTTTTTTTTTTTTTTTTTTTTTTTTTTTTTTTTTGAGAGATATGAAAAGTTAAATGAATCATTTAACAAATCTTTCAATCCCAATAGTTAAGTAAGGAGAACTCACTATTCTTGTCATGAGAAGTTCTCTTGATAGTATTACTCATATTGTATTTAAATTGTAAACTAGTATTGGCTATTCATGATGATTTCTATTTATTGTTCTTTGCTCTCTCTAGCTATTTGAAGGTATTTGACCGTGGTCCTCTGTGAGGGTCGCCGCACCACCGTCAAGCTTGAGAGTGTGTGGATTCTAAGGCGAGGGCCAAGAGTTTTACATTTATAGAAGCCACTACTACCTTTCACTATAAATATAGCTAGGGCGAGTAGGGATCGTCCCAAGGGATTGTGAGGATCGAACAATGTCGTGGAATTGTTATTAGGGCTAGTAGGTCGAGTGATCAAACAATTAGTTAGTTGGTTGATTAGAGAACAACTAAATTAAACTAAGTTATAACGAAGAATGCAATTAAGAGTAAGTAAGAAAGAGAGAGAGATCTTGGGGTTTAGAGATCACCACCAAGTAATGCATTTCTATATCATTGACAAGTGATTAATGAGGGCAAATGGTGTGTTGCAATATTGGTGTGTGTGTGTTTGGTTGATTCAACAAGCAAGGATGACTAGTTAAGCATGTATTGTCTAAACATCTTGTGAAAGACACAATATATCTAAGCAATGAAGCTTATATTGTCTAAACAACATGTGAAAGGCACAATGGATCAAAACAAGTCATTAATCCTTTCATTAAGCTCACAATCTAAATACAACACAAGGATAGAGACATATGCTACTTGCATTTAAAAGCTTGGATCATCAAACAGCAAACATTGATTGTCCTCCCATTTAACACTACACTACAACTACACTACATTTATACTACTAGCATGAAAATAAACTAGGGGAGAGGCACAATCCATCAAGGAATAAGTATGAACCATCAAGAGAATCACAAGAGCATTCCTTTAAGCACTATGTTTTGACAATCTCCAAATCTATAGCATTAATACATATAGACATGCATCAATAACACAAAATCTAGAGACAAGCACATGAACATCTATTCTAGCATACATAGACATATGGATAGAATGAAATGATCAATTGGAAGCATTAAACCACATAAATCATTGAATAAACAAGATCTATATATATCAAAGTGTCAAAACATTAATTATAACACTAATCCCTCAATAATACACAAGATTAAGATATAGAAAATATGCTTGGGGCTAACTCTAGCCCCAAAAGGATGTCTAGCCACTCATGGTGATGTTGCTCCAACCCTCAAGGGCTAACTCCATGGTGGAAATCTGCTCTTTGGTTGATGAAGAGTCTCCAATGGTGTCTCTAGTCTCCTCCTCTATGCTTCCTCTCCAAGAGATGATATGAAAATGATATATCACTCCATTTGTAAAAAACAATCCTTATCCTTATAGGTAGGTCAAAATGATACCCAAAATGAGCTGGGGTCGTGCACACAATATTCCTTAATGATTGGATAAAGGACAACTTTCAATGAGATGGAATTTTAACTTTTTCGCACTGGAGGAAGTTCGATCGATCGAACCTTGGACTTGGATCGATCGAACTGGCTGAGATCTATCGAACTTAGGCTGGATTGATCCAACTGGTTGAGCTTTTTGGGAAAAGACAAATTCGAGATATTTTTGGGAGTTATTTTTGGGAAAAGGACAAAAGTGGTTAGTGGGTGGTACAGCTGTGGATATGATCAATCATATGAATAAGGACAAAAGTGTTTGATCGATTGAAGGGTGGTGTTAGATCGATCGAACTTTTGGGACTTTATGCTTTTGGGCCAAGGCTTGGATCTATCTTGAAGTGCTGAGATCGATCATTGTTTGATTGATCGAACCTTGAACTTGGATCGATCGAACTTTGCTGCTTACCACCTTTGGCTTCATTTGCTTCCTTCTTTCTCCACTTTGCTCCTTTCTTTGTTTAATCCCAGAATTGCTTCAATTAAGCTCTTATTTGGCTGAGTTAGCTTATTTTCGGGATAAGTTACTGAAAATGGAAATAATACGAAATCAATCTAAAACGGTAAAGTAAGATAGATAAAGGTACTAGAATGCCTAAGCTTAAGGGGTTTAAATACACACTTTTCTGTGCTTATCACACCCCCAAACTTAAATATTGCTAGTCTCTAGCAATGAACTAGAAAGTAAAGGAATGAAATGAACAACTATATAAGTATGAGTCTAGAAAACAATAAATGGATAACGCCACTTTCGTAAGGAACACGATTGCACTTAGCATATGCAACAAGCCTTTTAAACCCCTATGCTACCCCTAGTGGACGAGTGAAGTCTCGTGAGGGTTTTCAGAAATGATACCCATAAACATTAAGCTCATTCTTTTAAAAGAGGCACCAATATTACAAACAGGCATTGGGAGAAAACTACCTCAAGTATGCAATTTTTCAAACATTTCCAAGCAATCTCCCAAAATCTCAACATCAAGCCAATAAATATGGTCCTCCACACATCAAGAAAATGATCATGCAAAACAAAACAACTCTAGAATCCTTTTTGAGTGGATTGGCATCAAATGTGTTGCTATCTTAGCCAACTAAAGAATTAATCACATCCTTACCTGAAAACTAGTACACAAATCTAGTACCGATCATCAAGACAAAAAGTTGACCATTTATTAAAGCTTCATTGTTCTAGGTGTGCTTATTCTTGTCACTCGATTTTTTTTTTTTTTTTTTTTTTTTTTTTTTTTTTTTTTTAGGATCAAAGATGGAAGCATGGTGCAATGTGTTGATCTATTAAGCTTTCTAGCGATTCGTGAGGTCGAGCGTTAGGTCAATGACTCTCAAACCAGACGACTTTAGGGCATTAGGCGTTCAAACACCCCTACGGACTTATAATCTCAAATCAATTAGGCTACAAATCAAGACAACAACCATCTAATCATTTCCTACTTCTTACCATTTGGGAGAAGTCCTCACTTTTTTATTATTTTTACAACTTCTTTATTTATTTATTTATTTATTTTTATTATTATTTTTTTTTATTTGAATTCAATTATTAACCTAGAGTTTGGGCCCTCCACCTTTCGGCGCGAGAAGTTCAGTGTTTGATGAGGCTAGAATCCCGGCTACTCAGTGAAAAAGGGGTTGTTATCCACCTTTATCAAGAATGAAAGCTTACAATGCACTACTAGCTCAATTGGGATATAACCAATTCAATAATCAACAAAGCATGTACCCCACAAATGAATGCTAGTGTGCGCCGGTGCTAGTGTAGAAGACTAAAGTGAATCTCAAAATAATCACAAAATCAAGATGATGTGGACCACAAAGGCAAGCAAGATATCAATCTTTCGAAAAATTTACTCCTAAATGGCATTCACAAAGCATACAAGGAGTATTGGACTCTCAAGTCAAGCAATTTTTAAATTTTAGGCAATATAGTCCTCAAAAGATCAAAATCATAGCTAGATATGGACCATTCACAGAAATATCCCTCAAATACACAAGTCATGCTCAAAATTTTGAATTTAAAGCCAACACTGTAAAGCACCATTTCCCCCAAACTCAAATGGAACAATATCCTCAATGTGCAAGAGAACAAGGGAAAGAGTATACCAGTGCAACTAAACAAGAATGATTGGGACTGAAGTATCCGAAGTGGGTTGCATAGCCCCCCCACACTTGGGTTGAACTGTGGTCCTAAAAATTGGCACTTGGATAGACTTATTAGATAACAAAATGGGATAATCAGTGCACAGTGGACATGCAAGTGTAAATGGAATAAACAGATAAAGAAATGAGAGAGGTATAAGGGTGGTCTTGAAATTTGGGTAGCACTCTCTCACTGAAGTCACTGTGACGCACCTGATAGAGTCAAACATACAGATATGAGAATATAAAATATGACATCCATAACAAAAACAGATATATAAAATAGATAAAGTGCAGGTATAACAAAAATATCAAAGCCGACAGACCGGCTATAAAAATAATAATGTACAGTGACAATAGTAAAGTATCAATAGGAGAGAGGGATCATGAGATAGAAAGGACTAGGAGCTCAGGAGGATGAGGTAGGACGGGCAGGTCGGGCTCTGTGGATATCTCTGGATAGATCTCGGAACATGGTCATTACATCTGTGTGGAAGGCAGCAAAATCAGCTCTGTAGGCTGTGAGATCAGCTTGGATGGCAATAATAGCATCCACAAGCGTCTATAAACGTACTCTAAACCCGGGGTCAGATCTGGAGCCTCAGGTATAGATGAATCAGAAGAAAGCTCCTGAGTCTGCTCCTGCTCATGAATAGGCGACCTAGCTGGAGAGTCCTGCTCTGCGTCGTCTGTAGGGCGCTCTAAGTCTATATCTAAATGTTCGGCAGCTGGATCGACTGGTGTGTCGTCTGCTGCAGGATCTGCTGCTGCTACCTCTGCCTCTGCCTGGGCCTTTGCCTGGGCCTCTGCTTGGGCCTCCTCCTCCTCTAACTCTGCTGTAGCCACTACCGCATGGTCCTGTAATCTGGTAATAATGGATCAGTAGCTCTTGTCCCAGTCCTTCTTCAGGAAGTGACAGGAACCTCTCTCGGGGTGCTCCCGAGGATGGATGGGGTAGCGCTGATCTATGAGAATCTGGGTGATGAGGTGGCTGAAAGGAAGAGATTTAGCCCATCTGGGCGTCTCCTTGCTGATGTATTCATCATATAACTTCCTCATCACGCTCCAGATGAGCACGGGAATGGACACCCAGTGCCTGGTGTAGAAGGAGTAGAGGGCTGTCAGATAATCGCCCCTCCTCTGAATCTTAGGCCCGGCCATGTATATGTTCTGGTAGAGAACGGAATCGGTGAACCAAAGGTCATCTAAAAGGAATGTCAGGGTGGCGAAGGTCTCGCCACCGGCATGGTGACTTGTAAGAAAAACTGCCATGTTGACATATGAAGGCTTGAATAGCCTTGGATATGTGTCCTGAAGCTCTAGAGGACATCTGTGTGGGTAGCGGCAAGAGCAGGCAAAAGAGTCCACTGTGATGGTGATCGAATGGCCATCGACAGAAGTGACCAGCTCGGCTGTGGTACGCAGGGATGGTCGGAGGTTCTGGTAGAATAACCGTACTAGCCGCGGGTAGACCGGCTCTGTTACGGGGGCAAGAATAGCGGCCAGGCCCCTCTGAATGATATCATGGTAGGCAGATTGGGTCAGCACCGATCTAGAAAAGAAGGCCATGTCGAACACTGACTCATGGTCGATCGTCATATGTGCATATCGAGGCATGGGCCTATCACGCTCCAGATGAGCTGGCTGAGCAGGCTGAGCTGGTATAGGTGAATGCTCAGCTCTAGGATGCGGTAGAGATGGTGATGGATTGAATGCAGGATAAACCGCAGAGGTGGATGGTATATGGTCATCCTCGGCCTCATGAGATGATAACTGAGTTGGGGTAGCCTGTACTGGCTCCCCCCGTGTATAAGAGGGCTCTGCTGGTTCCTCTGTCCGTGGCCTAATATGTCGGGTGGGCTCGTGTTGTCTGTTGGCAACGGTCTTCCTCTTAACCATGGCCTGCAAAAAGAAAAAGCTTACAATGGGAGTTAGTGCCAGAATAAGAAATTTTAAGCACGATATAGAAATATGTATGTCAAGTAAAAATAGAGAAAACAAATATGACATGAATCTATGCAAGTACCAGGATATGAAACATGCTAAACAATGTAAGTATGAAATGCATCTAATGTGGAATATCATAGACATTGGGCATATATGAGATAGCATGAATATAAGATATGATGAATGAAGTGTGTGTGTGAGATCTGTGAAGTTCGATCGATCATAAAAAGAAGTGAGATCGATCAAAAAAGTTGGATCGATCGAAAATAAGTGAGATCAATCTCACAACTTCGATCGATCGGAGATATGAGTTCGATTGATCTCTCAAGATCGATCTGAGATACAAGTTCGTTCGATCGAACTGTGCAACAATGAAAACTCAAAGGTCACAGATCTATGACTTTGGAAGCACGGGGCCCACATGAACGTGTTCGTGGGCCCTTCAACACAACAAATCATCCAATCCCATCACCCAATCATGGCCCATCCTCCCAAATCGAAACAAATCATCAAAAATATAGACACATATATATATATATATAGACACGAATGCTTCAAGCTTCAACAATGGCGGATTTTGTCATGTATATAGCATGTATTCAACATATAAAGCATGTATGCACAAGATGGAAGCTTAAATCATGAGGGATATTCTCGGATCTTACCTCAAACGATGAGAGAAGTGGAGATGTGGAAGAGTGAAGATGAATCCGAGAAGGGAGAGAGATTGATGCTTAGATGCTCACTGGAAGGTTCACCGGAGGTAGGAGAGGTGATGGTGATGATGCACAGTGATGGCGATGAGAGAAGTGGGTTAGGGTTTGTAGAGAGGGTGAGATCGATCTAAGGTATCGATCTTGAAAACCCTCAGTTCTATTTTTTTTAAAAATTCTCGACAGAGTTCGATCGATCGAACTTCAACTGAGATCGATTGAACTTTGATGAACTCTCTTCAAAGTATTTTTGGATTTTTTTGAAATTTTTGAAAATTGCAAAATTAAGAATTAGAAATGAAAATTAAAATTAAAAATTGGAAAATAAAGAAAAATAAAATAAAATATTTTTGGTTTTTTTTTTTTAAATTTTAATTAAATTTAATTAAATAAACACTAATAATTAAAAATTAATTGAAATATTTTTGAATTTTTGAAAACTTTTTGAAAAAAATAACATAAAATAAAATAAAATAAAAATGAAAATATTTTTGGATTTTTGAAAATTTGAAAATTCAAAACAAAGTCAAAATAATGAAATGAAGAACTGAGATCGATCGAAACAAGAGTTCGATCGATCAGACAGAGAGTAAAAATATGCAGGTTTTTGGCTCAGAAAATTGGCTAAGTGTTGGAACTTGAAGATCGATCGAACTTGGAGGTTGGATCGATCGAAGAACTTTCAAATTGATCTCGAAATGTTTCGATCGATTAGACTAAGAGGTGAAATATGCAGGTTAATGCAGGCTCAAAATTTTTCTAAGTGTTGAATCATGAGATCGATCGAACTCTGAAATTGGATCGATCGAAGGTCTCCTGATCGATCTAAGAGCTAGTTCGAACGATGGGACAGAGAGGTGATTTGGATGCAGGTTTTTGCAGGTCAAATTTTTTTCTAAGTGTTAGATGCAAAATGGAGTTCGATCGACCGAACTCAGGTTTGAGATCGATCGAACTATGCAGAATGCTCAATAATGACATGAAAGCTCATGCAATCCTTACCAAAGTTCCTTTCAATGCATATGAACCAAAAACAAGTATCTAGAGTCCGCAAGAAATGAAATGAAGATAGAAATGGGGTAGGAATAGGGTTTTGACACCCTACAAAATGTCTTTGCTAATCTTTAACGTCTCTAGCGAGACATTGGGCTCTTTTAGCCCAGATCAAAGATCTTACAATGCATCCCCTCCTTGTTGGGGTGATAGATGCTTTGAACTCCACCCAACAAATAGTTCTTTGAAGAACTTGTTGGATTAAGCTTAAAAGAAAACTTTGGTCCCTTGTCTATGCAATTACAACCTTTGGGCTTCCATGCCCTTTTAAAGCAAGAATTTGAAATAAGATTTTGAGAATGCAAGGTTAAAGGTGATTCTTTGGAAGTTTTGGTCTTACACAAAAGCTCATTTCCTTGACATTGAAGATCATGACATTTATCTACAACATTAACCTCTCCTTCATATTTGTCAAATGAATTAGGTATGGGATTAAAGATATTCAACTTCACCGTTATGTGGCCAAATGAGATCTTCATTATCCCCGTCCTAAAATTGATGTTGGCATTAGCGGTTGCCAAGAAAGGACGGCCAAGGATAGCGGGAATTTGGCTTTTAGGACTGGGGACCGGTTCCGTGTCTATGACAACGAAATCAACCGGGAAGAAGAATTTGTCAATTTTAATCAAAACATCCTCAATTATACCCCTAGGCTTCTTAATGGATCAGTCAGTAAGTTGCAAAACTACCGACGTCGGTTTTAATTCACCTAGGCCTAATTTGACATAAACCGAGTATGGAAGAAGGTTAACACTTGCTCCTAAGTCAAGAAGCGCCCGATTAATAATATGATAACCAATAATGCATGATGTGGTGGGTGAACCGGGGTCCTTAAACTTTGGAAGGGTGTTATGTTGCAAAATTGAGCTTACTTGCTCGGTCAAAACCACTTTTCTTGGTGCTTGGCTCTTGTTCTTCCGCTTGGTGCACAAGTCTTTCAAGAATTTGGCATAAGCCGGAATTTGCTTGATTGCATCCAATAGTGGAAGATTAACTTTCACTTGCCTAAACATTTCCATAATTTCATTGGTTTTTGCCTTTTGCTTGTCTTTTGAAATGGATCCTTTTAAGGCATCCGAAAATGGAACCTTTGGTTCAAACACTTTTTCAGAATTTTCTTTTGAACTCTCTTCAACATAAGAATTTTTCAAATCATTGTGTTCCAAATCATTTTTCAACAAAACCTTTTCAACATCATTTTTCAAAACTTCTTTTTCAAACACATTTTTCAAAACTTCCTCATTCACAAGATCATGTATATGTAATGAAGGAGGAATGGGATGTGAAACGGGACGGGTGACAACTTGAGGTTGTACCGGTTCACTCTTTTCATTGGACATTCTAACTTGATTGTCCACAATCCTACTACTCCGCAAGGTAGTCACCGCATTAGCATGTTCAATGGTGTGGCCTTCCGATGAGGAATGGGTTTCCACAACACATTGTTGCTTAGGTGGGGCATTTATAAGCATCTTTCCCTTCTCTCTTGCATTGAAAGTGCTTGCTATTTGCCGTACTTGGGTTTCTAGCTTCGCAATAGATTGAGAGTGAGAATGAAACAATTGAGTGTTAGCCTCTAAAGTGCCCAAAGCATTCAAAACTTTTTCTTCAAAGGTGGGACTTCTAGTATTACCTTGGGAATAAAATTGGTTGGGCAAATGAGAATTAGCAAATTGATTCCCTTGTGATTGATAAGGTCTATAACCTTGGGATCCTTGGTTTTGAAGTGAAGGTGGAATGTACTTCCCTTGAAAACCGCCTTGGGAGGGATTTGAGCCCTCTCCTTGGTTTTTCCAAGAGAAATTCGGATGATTCCTCCAACTTGGATTATAGTGAGTACCATAAGAATTGTTCCCTTGGTTCACAAAAGCTGTATTGACTTGTTCATTAGGTTCATTTTGCACTTGTCTGTGAGGACAATGAGAAGTAGAATGAAGAACACTAGAACAAGTCATACATGTTTCATTTGATGCACGATGAGAATGGTTAGGGAAGGAAGATACTTGGTTCACCGAGTTTTGGTTAATCAAAAATTGATCAAACCTTTGAGATAAAGACTTCATTTCGGCAGCTATTTCATTTGAATGGTCGACTTGATGTAAGCCAACACTCTTCCTACCATGTGAATTCCTACCATTCTTGGATGATAGTGTTCTATGCAAAGAATTTTCACTCATGCTCTCATAAAGACGCCACACGTCATCCTCATGCCTATCAATGTATGAGCCACCCATGGAAGCATCAACCGTACCCTTATAGTTGTCCGATAAGCTCTCAAAGAAATATTGAACTAATTGCCATTTGGGCATGTCATGATGTGGACACTTCCTAAGCAATTCATTGAAGTGTTCCCATGCCTCATGAAACGTTTCTCCATCCCCATGTGAAAATTCTCGAATTGAGGTTCTCATGGCATTGGTCTTAGAAACCGAATAGTACTTCTTCAAGAACTCTTGTTGCATTTCTGCCCAAGAAGTGATTGAAAAAGGCCTAAGATTGTTAAACAATTACTTTGCCTTGTCTTTTAAGGTGAATGGAAAAAGTTTGAGTCTTAAAACCTCTTCCGGCATGTCCGTATATTTTACAGTAGAGCATACTTCAAGAAACTCATCCAAATGCTTGTAAGGTTCTTCACTTGGAAGTCCATGATAGTTAGGAAGCATTTGAATGGTTTGTGGCTTAATTTCATAATGATGTGCTCTAAATGGAGGCAATTTGATGCATGTAGGTGCATTATACTCGTTAGGCACATAATGGTCTCTTAAAACAAGAGGTGGATTAACTACTTGAGGTGCAACATGAACACCTTGGTTTTGAATTCCTTAATTGATGATGGGAGGTTGTGGAGCATACATTGGCCTTGGCATTCCATATGGAACTTGGCCTTGTTGTTGTGGTGGTTGGTGAATGAATGGCCTAGGCATGCCTAATGGTACTTGTATGTTCTCATTGTGTACATTGGGATGAAGGATACCTTGTTGGTCTATGTGACCGAGGTCCTCAACATGATTGTCATTATGGTCATCCATTGATAGATTGGCTCTATTTGAACTTCCTCTTCCCCTAGGATTTCTAACGATAGATTCAAGATATAAATCAAGAGGGACAAGAGTTGGTCTTAATGAACGACGTCCATGCATGCACAATGCAAAACACAATAAACACAAAGAATGACAAACACTATGCCTTAACAACAATGCAATTAGACTTCTTCCACAAACACTTAATTTATACTCCTATGCTTTAACAACAATAATGCAAGAACAATTAAAAATAAGCCTCCACGTGGGCCGATGATTTAACTAAGGGATTGAGTAAAGAAAGTCTTACAAATGTCCTTTAGCACTTCAACTCCAAATTTATAGCTTAGCTTAGCAAATTTTAGAATTTTTCAGCACTTTTCCTTGCTTACTTAGCTTGAATGCTCCTTTGCTTGCTTCCTCTCCAACAATGCATCGTGTTAAGTAAGAACAACACAATATGTAACCAAAAAGAAAAATAAAAATAAAGTAAAGACACGATCAAAAGGGTACTAATCCTAATCAATTCCACAAATCCGACGTTGCCTAATCAAATCAATCAAATCCCCGGCAACGGCGCCAAAAACTGACCGTGGTCCTCATAGTCGCCGCACCACCGTCAAGCTTGAGAGTGTGTGGATTTTAAGGCGAGGGCCAAGAGTTTTACATTTATAGAAGCCACTACTACCTTTCACTATAAATATAGCTAGGGCGAGTAGGGATCGTCCTAAGGGATTGTGAGGATCGAACAATGTCGTGGAATTGTTATTAGGGCTAGTAGGTCGAGTGATCAAACAATTGGTTTGTTGGTTGATTAGAGAACAACTAAATTAAACTAAGTTATAACAAAGAATGCAATTAAGAGTAAGTAAGAGAGAGAGAGATCTTGGGGTTTAGAGATCACCACCAAGCAATGCATTTCTATATCATTGACAAGTGATTAATGAGGGCAAATGGTGTGTTGCAATATTGGTGTGTATGTGTTTGGTTGATTCAACAAGCAAGGATGACTAGTTAAGCATGTATTGTCTAAACATCATGTGAAAGGCACAATATATCTAAGCAATGAAGCATATATTGTCTAAACAACATGTGAAAGGCACAATAGATCAAGATCGAACTTTTTGGACTTTATGCTTTTGGGCTAAGGCTTGGATCTATCTTAAAGTGCTGAGATCGATCATTGTTCAATCGATCAAACCTTGAACTTGGATCGATCGAACTTTGCTGCTTGCCACCTTTGGCTTCATTTGCTTCCTTCTTTCTCCACTTTGCTCCTTTCTTTGTTTAATCCCAGAATTGCTTCAATTAAGCTCTTATTTGGCTGAGTTAGCTTATTTTCGGGATAAGTACCTGAAAATGGAAATAATACGAAATTAATCTAAAACGGTAAAGTAAGATTGATAAAGGTACTAGAATGCCTAAACTTAAGGGGTTTAAATAAGCACTTTTCAGCGCTCATTAGTATTAAGAGAATTATTTTTTTTCTTCATGTTAAATAGATTTTGAAAAGGAGATTAGAGTAAAACAGTGTTCAAAGGACCAGGCTTGATTGCCAACATTGGACCATTTTTGTCGGTCTTTTTAACTACCTAGAGGCATGGGTGGAGCTACGATTTTAATTTAGAACGGGCGCATTATATATATATATATATATATATAATTATATAATTTTTAAAAATATAGGATTAGATTCTAAGGTCAGGATTAAAAGTGAGTGTACTATTCCCTGCTTGATCACCAGGGAGTAGTTGAACGCCGTTGTGTGTGTGTGTGTGTCTATATATATATATATATATATGGAGTAAAGTGCAATATTCAACAATGGCACAAGTGCAACTAACCCCTTCGAACTACGAATAACCCCCTCGAACTATGAATTTGGTTTAGTTTTAGGACCAAGAAGGGTATTCAGTCCCCTTCCATCACCGAAAAATGGTGAAGACCTTTTAACCCTCAACAAAACGTGGTCATTGAACTATGATTGTAAAATTGACTAAATGATGTGGAATATTATAATCTAAAGAACCACTAAAAATTTAACATGTTACCAACCTTATCATAATAATTAGTTATATGCTGACGGCTCACCCAGTTTAAGAGAAGACACAAAAAAATTAATATATTATGTGTATACTGATGAACCAAGAGGAGAGGGGGGGTTGAATTGGTTCTTTTACAAAAACCCTTCCAAAACTTAGTCAAGTTCAAATGTAAATAGGCTCACACATTGAATCACAAGTGATCAATGATTTTACAATAAAAATCTTTCTCAACTAGAGATAAAAAAACCTTGGTTCTTGGTCACAACCAATGGAATCTTCTACTAGTTGTAATACAAGTATGGTCACAACTAATGTAATCATACACAACTATTTCTCACTCTGCACACACCATAGCTCACAGCAATGCACACAGGCATTCCTCTTGTCCTAAGTAACCCTACTTGGACCCTTTGAACTCTTACAGCTCACAAATACATTTAAAAGGATGTATATCAATAATACTCAAGCTATTACACACGATAAGAATAATTAAACAACTTAAAGTATCAAACAACAGCTCAAAACTGTCATTCTGTTGAAACTGTGACAGAAGGAAAAATCTGAAATTTTGTATTGTTACAGACCTGAAGATGATACCCTCAACCTTATACTAACATTATACACCTGGCCAGATGATAATTTCAATGGTTCAAGTAAGGTATATCATAATCACTACTCAATAGGGCTTATATCTACAGAAAACAACCCTAAAACCTAGGGTTTCAGAGATCAAAACACTAAATGACCTTTTCTCTGGGCAAAAATCAACTTGTACAGCCTTGAATCAACTATAGAAACTTGCTCAAATGAAAAGAGTTTAACTCATAGCAAGATAACATGCATATATACTCATGACGGAAGGCTAAACTAGAAAAACAAGGCACAATGATTCAATAGATGTTAAATAGTAAAACAAACTCACATCAACCTCTGGACACCTTTGAAATGGCCTTAAGCATGGAATGAATATCTGAACCAGCCCTTTGCACCAGAAAAATAACGACACACGGTCTTGTCTATGATCTTCAAATACACACTCATACTATATGGATTACTAGATGAATTAGGTTACAAATTAGTCTCACAACTCAATAGAAGGTCATTGTTGTGACGGCCTTGGGTTTTACAAACCTGGTGCGTCCTGTGATGAACCGAAAGGTGACCCGATAATGGATCCGGAATACAAAAGTGAAAAAGAGAACAAGGTCTCTAGAGACGTACATCGTTCCTAAGACGCCAAAGTGGCCTCCCGAGGAGTCCCGTGATTCAATGGAAGCAAGAAAGAAGTTATAGTTTCAAAACCTTTTAAGAAATGGACAAAAGGTAAAATGGTCATTTCAACAGAAATGGGTGTCACTGTGCACACCATTGGATAGACAAAAAAAAAAGGTTTCGACTAAAAAATCACATGATTTGGACTCAAAATGGATGAGTTATGGACGAAACAAAATCAAGGTTCAAAGCTGCCATTGCAGGACTTGAAGGCAGGCGGACGCCAAGAGCTGCGGGCACCCACCAAGGCCCACACTATGGGCGAACGCCAAAACCTGCCGGCGCCCGCCAAATTGTAGAGTTGCTGCCAAACAGTTAGAAATGAGGCTTAGGATGGTTTTTAAAACACCTAAATTAAATATGTAACCTTAAAATATGTCCACAAGGCTTATAGAAGTTTCAGAACGGTTAACATGGTTTTCAAATAAATTCATTGAATAGTACCCATACCCTAAGTTCAAAAATGAGGGTTTTTGGTTCAATTCGGAACAACGATGATTTAAAGGCCAAAGATGAACTTTTCCGGAAAAAGTTCGTGAAGAAAGCCCCCTTAAAATTATATTTTCTAAGTGACCCTGTCAAGAGAAATTCTTATTTTTCAAGTGAAGAGCCCAAAATGCCCCTATGCACATATTTTGCAAAAATATCAAAATGCAAGAGCTAAGAGTGTGCATTTCATACAAAAAGGTGTTGTATGCAAAAGTGAACATGCACGCAAACGTAATATGCATATTTACATGCACCATAATGGCCCGCGGCCTTAATATACGCCAAATACAAAATATCACATGTCAAACCTCCAAAATCCGTAAAGTTATTTTCATAAGCAACATATGAAGCCAAGAGCATACATGTAAGCTAAAAGGTGTTTGGCCCTTGGCCACATATTATATATATAAAAAGTGTCCTAAAGAGTGTACTTAGGTACACATTACATATTCCAAAGCAAAAATGACACATCAAACCTAGTTATGCGTTACAACTTCAAAAGTAAAAGTTAAACATGCTAATACTTGCATGTGAGTAAAATACATCAAAAATACTCCAAGCAACCAAACAAACCTAGGGATGTTATGCATCCTAAAATAAGGTCCCTTTTACTTGAAAATATCCTAAACAACGAAGGTGAGCAACTAAAGTTACTCGTAGCAAGAACCATATGCCTATACCCTAAAGTTTCAACGAACCTTTGTAACGTAATATAAACCATTACATGTGTTTCATGCTACCTAAAGTCTATGTTCTATGGGAGAGCTAAAGGATCATCCTAAGATATGGTCGAAGAAATTTAAAAGCAATCCACAATAGATAGACAATCTATTCCAATGGTAATATTCCATAACCAACAACAAGTCACAAACCCTAGGTTATATCATCTTATAAAGTCATATAAACGAGCACATGTGTTGCATGCCACCTAATTTCTATGTTCAAAGTGGTACTAAGGAATCATCCTAAGCTGCTTTAGAACATTTTAAACACGAACCACAAATAGTGAAGTAATTAAACGACATTGGACATAGCCAAAACAAAACAGTAAGTTATAAAGACTTAGTTTAAACAACATTGGAATAACCAATACGAAACAACAAGTTACAACGACTTCACGTTATCAACTTGAAATGAAATATGAAATCCAACAAAGTAGATATACTTGGACATCACACAACCTATGCCCTAAGTCCTCAACTATAATGGCACACAAAAATGTCGAATCTTCATTATGCAATTCGTTACACATACAATGGCATAAGCAAAATTGAATCTTCATTGTGCGATTTGTTACACATACAATGACATAAGCAAAATCAAATCTTCATTGTGCGATTTGTTACACTTAACAACTATATAATCAATACTTAAAACTTATTCATGTGAATATACAACAAGTCCTAAATCCATGATTTAAACATCAATATGATCTCAAATGCACAATTGAATCAATGGAAACAATTATATAGAATTACCAAAATCACATACTTAAAATCTCTAGATTTCAAAATACTGCCAAATGGATTCAAGTTCATATATGCTAAAGATCAAGTCAAGGCCTTTACCAATATCAAGTTCTAAGTGAATTTCAAGCAAGGTATAACTATATACAAGTCTTAAGAATTAATTGAGGACATGCATACAACTTACATTCACATCAAGAACACTTAAAACACTAAGGTTATAAACATAGTGATTTTTGTCATGCTAACATGGTGTTCATTAAAACATAACAATGACATAGTTAAATATCACAATACAATTAGGAATAATAATTGTACACGAATATCATAGTCACAACTTCAGGACTATACATGAAATTCTAATTTCTATTATGTATAGTAACAATAATACAAGTGAATAATCACATATAAACCTTGAGTAAAATGACATCCTAGGTTAGATATAATCAAAATATATCTAATACAACCCTAGAACATCAATTTACATGCATACAATGTATATTAACAACAAAGGAACAAGAACCCTAACCTCACTAGAGGATTGTCCCTCTAGAATCCAAGGCAAACAAACTTAAAATACAAAACAGAGAAACAATCATCTAGATCAAGAAGAGAGGAAGCTATGATCTTCAATGTTGGAGACCAAATTCCTAAAGCAAGGGGGTCGAATTTTAGAAATGGCAAAACAAGTTCCAAAATTCCCTAAACTGCCTACTCAAGATTCACCACAAACAAGGTCAAAATGAAAAACTAGAAAAAGATGTTCTAGATCAAGAAGAGAGGAAGATATGATCTTTAAGGCCCAAGATCAAATTCCCAAGGCAAGGGGTTCAAAATCTAAAAATGGAAAAGAGGGTTCTGTTTGGCTGCAAGGTGGTTAAGTGAGGGTTCAACAAATTTCTTTAACCTTTCCACCCACAATGGTTATGTAAGCCAAACACACACACACCAACACTACCTCTCTCATACACAAACACATCCACACCCTCCACTCGTCACAATCCTAGGGCTCCACACATGGCTTAATCTCAAGCCTACACTTGTCACTAATCTAAGCCAATAAGTGTGCCAACCAAAAGTCTACAAGTGGGTGAATCTTCACCCTCCACATGTCATCATCCAAAGCACTCTTACAAGGCTTAATCTCAAGCCTACACTTGTCATTATCCCATACCTCCAAGTGTCCCAACTAAAGGGTGGCAAGTGGGTGAACCTACACCCAACACTTGTCATAAAGACAAGCTTCCAAGTCACACCACCAACATGTCTACAAGTGGCCTAATGAGGGTATGACACTTACCACACTTTTCAAAAATTACAAAATGCTCCTTCCCCAAAATATCTTGCAAAATAATTTGCAAAGTGGTCCCTAAGACAAAATAATTACAAAAATGTAATTACACAAAGTATCACAAAAGCGTAAATGTTTCCAAAGAAACTATGTATCCATACCCCTTCGGGAAAAAGTAAACAAATAGCATACTTATCTATAAAAGTAAGACTACGCATTTCATGAAAATAAAATAACGTGAAGTTGGAAGTCAAATTCGAACTCCAAACCGAACTCAAAGCCTTAAGGTCACAAGAGAAGAATAAATCAAAAAATTAAATAATTAATTTAATAATTAAATAATAAAAAAATAAGGATGGAAAATCGGAAGAGGAAGAAAAGACAGGGTTATTACAATTGTTCTTAGTGTCTCAGGTGTTTATCACAATGTAGCTTAAGGGTGCCCACTCACAAGGCATAAAGAGGCACAATTCTATAACCAGATATATATAGGGTATATTGATATGTAATCATCCCTAAAGAGTAAATCCACATGGTATTATTCTCCCATCATTGGCCAGAATGTCCTGACATTCCGTGAGTAAAACTGCATTCTCTATCTTTATCATTGGAAAACTAGTTGGGTATTTTAAGAGTACTAAAGATTTAAGGTAGGGGGATCCCATCTCTCCATTCCTTTTTGTCATTGTGATGGATGTAAACAGGGGCAGCTCGAGCCTTAGACGACTTAGGTGGCCGCCTAAGGCCCTAGCTAATAAGAATGCCCTAAAATATTATAGTTCCCTTATATAAGTTATATTGTAATTATTTCCTAACATTATTAAACACTAATTCTAAAGAATTTATCTCTTAAAATAACTTTTTTTTTTGTTTTCTCTCTCCTCATCATCATTTACGTTTTTTAATTAAACTTCAACCAAGTTTATCTCCTAAAATAACTCATTTTTCCTCTCAATTTCTCTCTCTTCTTCCTCATTCATCGTTGTTTAGTAAACCTGTAGGAGCAAAAATTTGAAGACTAAGAATATTCAATAAAATCTATGAAATTACTACAACCAAAATAGTAATGGAGAAAAAAACAAAGAACTGGAGAAACTGTGTAGAGATGAGTGGGGTTTTTTGATGATATGACCGAACCTAGGATTAGCTAGATTGCCTTCGTATCCTGCTTCATGGAGCGTGTGGGAATAAGGTCGGAACATATTTCTGACAATGAGAATAATATCTCATTTCTTTTTGGGGCTTTGCCCCTCGTTTCTCTATCCCTTTTGTAGAGAGTCTTAAGCCCTTTATATATGGGAAAAACCTTAATTGAGTATCTTGGACTTTTCTTCTTGTTCATGTCTTTCTTTCCTTCTCTATCTCTTTTCTTCTCTTACTAAATCCTTTATTTGCTAGGAAAAGATCTTATGGGACCTAATGCCTTGTTTAGCTCACCTATTCGGGTTAAACCCACGTTGTGAGGTGGAATGACCTATTCCTTAGCACAGGTCAAACTTATAATTCATACTTGGGCTTTTAACCTAGAAACATGTTGGTTTATTATTGATACTTCATTATACACGTTTCATACTTTGATTGGTGAGGATTTTTTGCCCCCATATATACTTTGCCCTTAATTCCCTTTTGTTTGATGTGACATTCATAACTAGAGGGAATTAATTGTACCTGATGTTCTGAATTGTATTCATTATCTGTAGTGAACCAAAAGGTCATGTCACTTGAAAAGTTGGGACAATATGCCTTTATGGTGGCGAAGTATGTCTATCTTCTTGACAATTACGAGGACCGAAAACTAAGGTCTTTGATGAGGTTGCTATTACAACTCCTTTTATCATTGAGGTGCCCCTTTATGATGAGGTGGCGCTTTATGTGAGCCTTCTTCTACTCAAGCATTTGGTGCCGAGTTTTCATCTTCTCAGGCCATCGGTCATCAATCTTGGCAATTAACTATAATGTTCTTACTACTTTTATAGTCAATTGACACTTTATGCCTCCATTTTTATTTTTATTTTTTTTGGTTGTAAAATTTTGGTGTTCGAATTTTCTTCCGAGTCGATGTATTTTGCTTCGGCATTCTTCTATGTCTTAGGCAATTTTTTATAAAATTTATACTTCGGCTCTAGTGAGTCTGAGGTAATTTTTCTGTAACTTTCGCTCTTTGGCATTCTCTTATGCCTTAGAGGATTTATAAAAATTTAACCTTCGACTCTTATGAGTCTGAGGTAATTTTTATGTTACTTTTGCTTTTCGGTGCTTTTTTATGCCATAGAGGATTTTTGTGAAAATTTAGCCTTCGGCTTCTTTGAGTCCGTGGTAATTTTCATGTAAGTTTGTTCCTCGACACTCTTTTATGCCTTAGAGGATTTTATATGAAAATTTTAACCTTCGATTTCTTTGAGTTCGAGGTAATTTTCATGTAATTTTATTCCTCGGCATTCTTTTGTGCCTTAGAGGATTTTATATAAAAATTTTAGGGTTAATTTCACTCACACCCCCTCAATTTGGCTATTTTTCACCTTCAAACATCTTTTCAAAATAACTATCACTTAAGTCCATGTTCACTTATTCGTTATAGTTTCCATTAAAAATACGTAAAAAGATAATTTTACCCTTAATTTTTTTTAATCTCATTTATTCCTAAATTTTATATTATGTAAATAACTAATATACCTCTTATGATTATTACACCTACCAACCACCACAACCCCACACCCGATATTAGAAACACCAACCACTACTCTCCACCAAGCCAAGATTGTCATCATCAACCATCGTTTTCTCATTTCTGTACCTTCGCAGAAATTTATGGTAGCTAATGCACGGTACCTTCGCAGGGCTTTCATGGTCACTAAAACCCTGTTAGATCGTTGTTCACCCGATCTGTGAAGCTATCTATATTTTTGGTGTTTGGTCGTCTGCTAGGTTTAGAGATGAAGCTTGCACCGAGTGAATTGGTTCAATTGGTTTATAGGAGGGCATATATATTTGCTATTGAATGATTTCAGGCTTCATTAATTTGTAATTGAACCTAATTGAATTGATATGTGAATTTTGATTTTGATCTGTTATAGTTATATATATATATATATACGTATATGTAATATTATAAATTACAGAAATGAAAAAGGAGAGAGGGTGGGAAGGAGCTGATGAGCGCTGAATATTACATATTCGAGCCCCTAAATATACGTATGTTAAGACTTTAAGTAATACTTCTATCTAATTTTATACTGATTTATGTTTATTTCATGTTTGTAGGTACTTTCCTAAAGAAACGGTTAAAACCGTGATTTTAAGATGAAAAGACTGATATTGAAGTTTACAGAGCCATTGTCGGTCATTTGAAGCAAGCTTGGAGTCAAAATGATGAGAATTCTGGACCTACATCAGTATTTTGGGCATAACTTTTCACTCGAAACTCCAAATTAAGCAAACTCAATGCTAGAAAGAAGACTTGAAGCCCGATGTTTTTATCTTTAATAGCCATCTCGAGATTTGCACTCTAAATGGGTCAAAATCGCGTGGGCTCCAGCCCTGTACCTAAAGCTAGAGTTTTTGCTCCAAAAAGCTCGAGCCGAGACCAAAAAGTCAAGGATCGAGCACCATGAAAGGAGGATCGAGCACTATTAAAAGGAAAAACCCAAAAATATTCTAAGTGTTGATGGAAAAGATGCTTCGGAAAATATTAGAAGAAATTTGGCTAAGTATAGAAGTAGGGATCGAGCACCTTTCCTGAAAGCTCATGCCCTGTACCCAAAGCTCGAGCCCTGTACCTAAAGCTCGAGCTTTTGCTCCAAAAAGCTCAAGCCTTATACCCAAAAAGATCGAGCATCCTACCCAAAGCTCAGGCGTTGCTGTTAAGTAATAATTTTGAAGTTGCGGGATTTGTTCTAATTCAGTTATAATTCATCCTAGATGGGCCCAAATTACCCCAGGAGACCTAAAAGCCCATCCAACCCTTATTAGATGTTAAATTTTCTATAAAAGGAGGCACAAGGCCATTATATCAGGGGTCTCTCATATATCTCTCTCTCACGGCGGCTTTTAGGGTTTTGAAGAAGAAGATCCAAAAAGAGTTTTGGCAGTCCATGACAATGAAGACCACAACAACACAGATGATATTTTGCATTGTCATAAGTAGCTAATTCCTCTCTTAGGGCATTGATGTAGCTCGAATCCGAATACTATGGTTTGATTGTTCCATACTTTAGGAATTTAATATATTATGTATTTTTATTGCATGATTATGGACAATTGACTTAATTCAATTGGTTTTTAATGATTACATAGTTTTTGAATGATTAATACCTTGTCTAGATTTAATTATTCTTAAATTATATTCAACCCATTCTTATTGGACGGTATTTCGTGGAGGCCTATCGGATATAAGAATGGAGATCATGCAATGGTGTTTAAACGTTTTTCATGAATGAATGTTTTCAGAGTCTATGCCGAGGGAAGACGATTTATATTTAAAAATTAGTCAGAAATAGGTAGGTAGATAATTCGTGCCAACCGAAGATAGGTTATAGTTAATTGAAATTCATGAAACATCTTCTTTAAATATGAATTAAACGAATGTTATTGAGTTTAATTCCATATGATACATGTGACGACCCTAGATTTTTCAACCCAGTATATCCTGTGATGAACCAAAAGAATGACCCGATAATGGATCCGAAATGCGGAAACGAAGGAAAATAAGTGGCCACTAGAGATGTACGTCATCCCTAAGGCATCAAAATGACTCCCCATGGCATGATCAAATTGCAATATATGCTATTGTGTGATGATGTAAACATACACGCAAGTGTAAAATGGTATTTTAAACATGCTACAATGGCCCATGGCCTTATTACAACTCATTTACAACATTTGACATGTCAGACCTCCAAGTTAGAAAAATTACATTTCATAGACAAATCATGAACATGCTAACACTTGCATGTTAACAAGAATGCTTCTAAAAAAGCTCAATTTAGCAAATCACCCAAGCAATTGCAATCTCCAATCTTGTATCCTGTACCTGAAATATGCCCCAGTATCGCAAGGGCAAGTAACATAAAGCTACTCGTAGGAAATGAGCATGCATTGACCTATGTTTTACAAGTGTACATAATTTAATCATTGTGGTTCATTCCACCTAATGTCTATGTCAAAAGTGAGACTCAAGGAGCATCCTAGCTACCTAAGATCATTTCTAGCATAAAACACATCCTTTATGCAATTTCAACAACACAAGAGGATGCTACACATAGCAACAAGGTATAACATGCTTACATAAAGCAACTAGTTAGAAACATGCTTACACAAAGCAACCAGATAGAAACATGCTTTCACAAAGCAACTAGATATAGATTCTCAAAGTTATCAACTTGAAATCTAAATGCTAAATCAACTAAATATAGCAATTTAGTATGGATGTACTTAACCACATCAAATCGCCAATAGCGAAAACCACAGTCACAATATAAACATGATTGATAACTTGGAATTGAATACGAAAACAAATAGTGAAAGACTTGGACATCTAGACTCGGAATTCTGCCGAGATCAATGGTTGTTCTGGGCACTAACCCGCAGCGAAAACCACCTTAAGTGCGCACTATCTCAATTAGGGAGAACCCATACCTCCCGCACTAAAGCCGAACTTTAGACATATCATAGTAACCATGTCCTAAGTGACTCCAAAATAAATAAGTTAACAACTTATATATACACGAAACCACATCCCATGCACAAGTAGTTCGTAACCACACAATACATGCTCTAAATCCACAACTACTATAGGATGACAAATGTCGAATCTTCAGAGCGCGATTCGTTACGCGCTATAATAACATCACATGTCGAATCTTTAGTATGCGATTCATTACATGCTATAACAAGTTAATCCAATATTGAAACGTAATCTCATAAATTCATTACAAGTCTAAAATCATGCTTTAGATATACAATCAACGTCAAACACATGATTAAATCCGTAATGCAATAGAAACGGAATTTAATCAAGTAACTAATTAATTCCTCTAAGTTGCAATCCTCAACTAAATGGCCTCAAATTACACATGTTAGCAACATAGCATGGTCATTGCATATATCAATTCCAAAACATGATTAGGCTAATTGAATAACAAAATAAAATTTAATTAAATCATGATAATCAAATTCCTAAATTCTAAAACAACATAAAATGTTCCCATATTAACATATACTAGTATACAAGTCCTAGTCATCTCAAATATCAAGTCAAAACTTAATTAAGCAAAAGGAACCATTAAATAGATTTTAATTAATCATTTTAATTAAAGTCTCTAGATTTTCATACTTATCCAAATGTTCTCAAATTTAAGTATGTTAAACAACATGCCTAGACTTAATTTAAAAGCATGCTACAAGTCAATTTCATACAAGGTACATCCATGTAAATTTAATCTTGTACAAAGAATTAAATATTACTAATTTTCTAGATTTGATACAAGTCACGCAATCGAATTGTATAATCATGGAAAACACCTCGTACAACACATACAAAATCCTAAAACATCCCCTACCTCAATTGGAATGAAAATCCCAATTACCACCGAAGTGAAATCGCCCAAAATTTTTGGTCCACAAGATAGATATTTTAGCTTGTTACCTTCAACTTGGGAAATTCATAAAAAATTCAATTCTAATCCAAATTGAATGAATCCAAAGCCCAATGAAAGCTTAAACACTGTAATTTGATAATATCAATTTAGTTTAACAAAATATTTTCCCAATTGAAACAGTTTTGACCCACAACTTTGAAACAAATTCTGCCAGAAAACACATTTTCAGCCTGTAGCTTCTAACTTTGAAAATTCATGAAAAATTCATTTGACATCCAAATTGGGTAAACCTAATTTATTTTGGAAGTAAACATATGAGAGTATAAAACTGAAAATTTAAGCCATGATCCAATGTCAAAAGGTTAGTGAAATAAAGCATCTAAAAATATGTTTTCCAGCTGCAGTAAAAACATGGACAGCAGATAGTCTCAGATTTTAAAAAAAATTTAAAAGTGCTCTAAAATCATGAAAAAATTCTGAGTAGTGTAAAATCTTGGGGGAAAGTACTAGTAAAAATTTCAAGGTAATTGAAGCACCATAGCTCCATATAAAAATTCATTTCCGGACCAGAAAAAAAAAAGATTTAAATTTTCGGCAACTAGCTTACAACTTCAAAAATTCATAACTAATTCATTTTAAATCCAAATTACATGAAGCCAAAACTAAATGGAAGCTAATTGATTATATTTTCTTGTTATATATTTAATTTGACAAGATTTATCTCAAGTTAAAACAGTTTAAAGGCATAATACAAGTCCTTCTCTTCTATGCATGTAAAACACTCAATAATGACATAAAAGTACTTCAAAATAATAGATCAATACCTCACTAGAGAATTGAATCTCTAGATACTAAAGCAAAACTAGGAGTTAGGTTAGATCCTTTAAGGGTTTTGAAGAGGAGGATGAGGGAAATAAAAAGTATTCCAAGCTTTATGGTCTAAAGTAAGTGGAAGGGCCTCAAAGATCAAGGTCAATGCCTAAAGCTTCAAGCTTCATTCACGGAGGCTAGGGTTTTGTGGTGAGGAAGAAAGAGATGAAATATGAAAATGTGTAAGTGGAGGAAATAGAAATCCTCCATTCACTATGTGATCCTACACCATGGTCAACACACAGATCCATGGTTAATTGCACAAAACCCTCCTTTAAAACCATAATCCCAAAGTGGCCCAAAGATATTTGTAAGACTAAATTGTGAACCAACACTTGCCGCCAATCCATGGCTCCTTCCTAGGCTTAATCAGACACCTACACTTATCAACCATCCAAGCCAACAAGTGCACCAATCCTAGGCCAACAAGTGGGTGATCCTCACCCTCCAAATGTCATCATCCAATGCATCAAAGTGTTTCCACACAAATGTCAACAAGTGGACCAATGAGAGTGTGACACTTGTCACACTTTTCAAAAACTGTAAAAAGGTCCTTTTTGAAAATATCTTCCAAATCTAATTGCAAAATGGTCCACAAGATAAAAAATAATTACTTTATTTAATTACACTAAAACCCCACAAGTTAAGAAGAATTACACTAAAGTATGCATTAATGCCCCTTTATGAAGGAAATAAGCAATCAACATGCTTTTCTAGAAAAGTAAAAATACCACTATCATGGAAATCAAATATCATGAATGCATGCAAAACCGGAATCAAATCCGAGCACAAAAAGTGAGGTTGTGAAAGGAAAAAGGATAAATGAGAAAAAGACAAAATGTGAATAGTGTTCGGAAAAATAAAATATGGAAATGGCACAATCCCCAAAGGAAGTTGTCAATCCAAGGAAAAGAGTCTCGGAAATCATTACAGAGCACTCGAGACGATAACAAGTGATGAAAAACCGAACCCAAAAAGGAAAAGACAACGGAAAAAAAATATCCGTTAAAATCTAAGAAAAAGAAAAGGAAGAAAAATGACCGGGTCATTACAACCTTTCCACCTTAAAGAGATTTCGTCCCCGAAATCCAGCCCCACCAAAACAAAAAGCCGAAACCAAGATAACTACGGAGTACATCTCTGAGTATCCCTCACAACATGCTACGAAAGTAATCACAAAACTGAAGACAATGTACAACCCCATGTCATTCGCACCCACATGCTCACGACAGGACAACCTCTCAAAAGAAAAGTGATCACATGGCCACACCACAAGTCAAAACTCACGCACAGAACTTAAGGCCAGACGGGGGAACGGAAGACAACAATCGAAAGCACCCCTCCTGACGAACCATCATAAGAAACCAAAAACAACCACCAACAGAACTCCAAGATATCCATGAATCAAATCAAAGTACTAAACAAAGACGACATGGCAGTACAAATAGTGACCAGAACCCGCCCACGATGTACTCAAATGTGTGGTAGCAAAGACAATTCCTAGTGCCCGCCCACACTTACTCGTCAGTAAGGTAGCATCGATGGCAACTAGCACCCTCCCACAGCACACAACTTATACGGTACCATGACAGTATAAGGCACTAATTCATAACCTGCCCCCACTAGGTCTACCCATGAAACCTCTCGATACAAATGACGTCAATGTCAAAAATGATCATTACCAAAAGCACTACGGAAGCTAACATTTTGTGAGAGTTGAGATATGGTCCAAAGATGTCTGGCCGGACCATCCTGGCTAATCCCAAAACTCTGACAATAATGCCATAGGTACCGCTACGCTTAAGGCCTTAAATCCTCAATACAAAAAGACCAACAATTTTAACATCTCAAAACACTACTATCAACAACATTAATTATGAATCCAAAGTCTGACAAACAAAACAGCATCTCCAAAATCCCAAATGTCATCCTAAAATAGATCAACTATAAGACTACTCACCGTATTCAAACATCAGATCAAAATTCCTATCACGGATAACTAAATCCTCGAAATACGAGTCCATGAAGTGGCACACATACCAAAATCTTGACAACCAAGGTCATAGAACGAGTTTCTCAAAATCGTACTTGACAACACCAAGCTAAATCAAAATTCCTCAATTTCGATCCATCTATAAACAACCACTGGAACTACGATTCCTCAAGGCCATGCCTAGTCATAACTAGGACGACAAAACTCCACAAGCAAGCCATATCCAACAACGATCCTCTAAAACTCGTCCTAAGAGTCAACCACATCCAGGCCTCCAAAACTGAAACAAGTCTCCAAAAGACATTCTCAAAAGAGTATCGAGCTCACCTCAAGAATCAAACAATCCTCAAAGATATGGACATAAGTCTTCGTAAAATGATCTCACACCAATCAACTCACTTTGAGCACCACAACCGTTAACAACCACAGCAGGAACTCCCCAAGGGAAGACACGAAAGAAAGGGTACCACTAGTCCTAAAAAGGACAACACCACGACTCCATCTCTGAAATGAAAGACAACAAGGTCAAAGACTTTACCCCCTACATGGAAGTAAGTCAACCAAAATCTATCAAATCCTTACCAAGGACTCAAGACAATAATGATGATCCTCATAGACCAACCAACCCCAAAACAGTGCATAACGCAACGGAGGGAAGAGACTCACTCCTTGTGAAGTCCCTAATACGAACCAACACAAAACCATTATGGAAACCCGCATACAGACTATGTGCGACCAAGGGAAACAAATGGGAAAACCAAACCTGGAAGTCATGCATATGACAAGGAATGCAACTACCAGAAAGAAAATCTACTCACATAGATGAAAATCAAAAGCACATGCTGCATGTCTCCACATAAACACAAAAACATGTCATTAAAGCGCAGTAACAACATGATATCTCGAAGTATATAAGAAAGGCATGCTATCGCCACACAACAAGAAGGTAAATGTGGATAGACCTCCACCTACTCATGCATCACAATATCATAAATCATACTTACTAACATGGTAGTAAATGAAACTGCAGAAAACAAAAGTGATGCAACAATGAACCCTATGGACATCGTGTCCTAGAGTGCCTAGGTAAAAAGGAAGGACCAGTCCTAGCCATACACTGACTCTAAAAACCAATGCAACAATAACCTGTCTCAAAACAAATGTGAGCCCTTACCACAATGGTAAGACTCTTACAATCCATCTCTGAATCTAAGGGTGACACTACAAGTGACACTAACAATGCAATGCTCTCTCTACTTAAAGCATCTATCAATCGACTTGATCCTAAAAGCGTCATCGCGCAAGGAGAACTCAAAGAAAATGGCAACTATAGCCATACCAACAACAACCAAATCAATCACCATGAATGATCTCCAAAACAACCATCATCATCACTGATCAAAGGACAACACCTATCAAAACAAAACCAACACTGATTCCATCTGAACTGTGCTTGTAGCTAGCTAGCACGGTAGCATGACAGTGCAATGCACCTGCCCACAAACGTACCCGCCCACGAAAAATGCAAGTTCTAGAGGAATATTCCTGGACAATCAAGGATCCTAAGAGGTCCATAACCTCATAATGGCCCAAAACCAACAAATCCACCACTACGGTAACACTAAATGACTCATCTAACAAGAGCCTAAACAAAAGGTGACCATCCACCTACCTCAAAACCAATACTAGGTCGACAACAACCTATACTACCACGAAACTGTGACTACAATCACCATCAACCTCAACTCGTGCCTCAATGACCAATCCCATGTCATGCCAAATATGAAACATAATTATGCATATACAATTCTAATCTAGCATACGTCACAAGTCATGCTCTTTACATTAGAATAAAACAATGCTAAACAAACGACATACAACATGTAGCACGTAAGCACATAAATATGTTATCAACCAAAATATATTATCATAAAGCATATAAACACATAGAGCATGGCAACAAAAACATGATATGCACCCAAAACCCGTCGTCCTAAGGTTTTCGAACCTAGGAGCTCTGATACCACCTGTGACGACTCTAGATTTTCCAACCCAGTGTGTCCTGTAATGAACCAAAAGAATGACCCGATAACGGATCCGAAATGCGGAAATAAAGGAAACTAAGTGGCCACTAGAGATGCACGTCATCCCTAAGGCATCAAAATGACTCCCCATGGCATGATCAAATTGCATTATATGCTATTGTGTGATGATGTGAACATACACGCAAGTGTAAAATGGTATTTTAAACATGCTACAATGGCCCATGGCCTTATTACAACTCATTTACAACATTTGACATGTCAGACCTCCAAGTTAGAAAAATTACATTTCATAGACAAATCATGAACATGCTAACACTTGCATGTTAACAAGAATGCTTCTAAAAAAGCTCAACTCAGCAAATCACCCAAGCAATTGCAATCTCCAATCTTGTATCCTGTACCTGAAATATGCCCAGTATCATAGGGGCGAGTAACATAAAGCTACTCGTAGGAAATGAGTATGCATTGACCTATGTTTTACAAGTGTACATGATTTAATCATTGTGGTTCATTCCACCTAACGTCTATGTCAAAGGTGAGACTCAGGGAGCATCCTAGCTACCTAAGATCATTTCTAGCATAAAACATATCCTTTATGCAATTTCAACAACACAAGAGGATACTACACATAGCAACAAGGTATAACATGCTTACACAAAGCAACTAGTTAGAAACATGCTTACACAAAGCAACCAGATAGAAACATGCTTACACAAAGCAACTAGATATAGATTCTCAAAGTTATCAACTTGAAATCTAAATGTTAAATCAACTAAATATAGGAATTTAGTATGGATGTACTTAACAACATCAAATCGCCAATAGCGAAAACCATAATCATAATATAAACATGATTGATAACTTGGAATTGAATGCGAAAACAAATAGTGGAAGACTTGGACATCTAGACTCGGAATTTTGCCGAGATCAATGGTTGTTCCGGGCACTAACCCGCAGTGAAAACCACCCTAAGTGCGCACTATCTCAATTGGGGAGAACCCATACCTCCCGCACTAAAGCCGAACTTTAGCCATATCATAGTAACCATGTCCCAAGTGACTCCAAAATAAATAAGTTAACAACTTATATATATACGAAACCACATCCCACTCACAAGTAGTTCGTAACCACACAATACATGCTCTAAATTCACAACTACTATAGGATGACAAATGTCGAATCTTCAGAGCGCGATTCGTTACGCGCTATAATAACATCACATGTCAAATCTTCAGTATGCGATTCGTTACATGCTATAACAAGTTAATCCAATATTGAAACGTAATCTCATAAATTCATTACAAGTCTAAAATTATGCTTTAGATATACAATCAACGTCAAACACATGATTTAAATCCATAATGTAATTGAAACGGAATTTAATCAAGTAACTAATTAATTCCTCTAAGTTGCAATCCTCAACCAAATGGCCTCAAATTACACATGTTAGCAACATAGCATGGTCATTGCATATACCAATTCCAAAACATGATTAGGCCAATTGAATAACAAAATGGAATTTAATTAAATCATGATAATCAAATCCCTAAATTCTAAAACAACATAAAATGGTCCCATATTAACATATACTAGTATACAAGTCCTAGTCATCTCAAATATCAAGTCAAAACTTAATTAAGCAAAAGGAACCATTAAATAGATTTTAATTAATCATTTTAATTAAAGTCTCTAGATTTTCATACTTATCCAAATGTTCTCAAATTTAAGTATGTTAAACAACATGCCTAGAATTAATTTAAAAGCATGCTACAAGTCAATTTCATGCAAGGTACATCCATGTAAATTTAATCTCGTACAAAGAATTAAATATTACTAATTTTCTAGATTTGATACAAGTCATGCAATCAAATTGTATAATCTTGGAAAACACCCCGTACAACACATACAAAATCCTAAAACATCCCCTACCTCAATTGGAATGAAAATCCCAATTACCACCGAAGTGAAATCACCCCAAATTTTTGGTTCGTAAGAGAGATATTTTAGCTTGTTACCTTCAACTTAGGAAATTCATAACAAATTTAATTCTAATCCAAATTGAATGAATCCAAAGCCCAATGAAAGCTTAAACACTGTAATTTGATAATATCAATTTAGTTTAACAAAATATTTTCCCAATTGAAACAATTTTGACCCACAACTTTGAAACAAATTCTACCAGAAAACTCATTTTCAGCCTGTAGCTTCCAACTTTGAAAATTCATGAAAAATTCATTTTACTTCCAAATTGGGTAAACCTAATATATTTTGGAAGTAAACATATGAGAGTATAAAACTGGAAATTTAAGCCATGATCCAATGTCAAAAGGTTAGTGAAATAAATCATCTAAAAATATGTTTTCCAGCTGCAGTAAAAACATGGACAGCAGATAGTCTCGGATTTTTAAAAAAATTTGAAAATGCTCTAAAATCGTGAAAAAAATTCTGAGTAGTGTAAAATCCTTGGGGAAAGTTCTAGTAAAAATTTCAAGGTAATTGAAGCACCATAGCTCCATATAAAAATTCATTTCCGGACCAGATAAGAAAAGATTTAAATTTCCAGTAACTAGCTTGCAACTTCAAAAATTCATAACTAATTCATTTTAAATCCAATTTACATGAAACTGAAACTAAATGGAAGCTAATTGTATATGTTTTCATGTTATATATTTAATTTGACAAGATTTATTTCAAGTTAAAACAGTTTAAGGGCAGAATACAAGTCCTTCTCTTCTATGAATGTAAATCACTCAATAATGACATAAAAATACTTCAAAATAATAGATCAATACCTCACTAGAGAATTGAATCTCTAGATACTAAAGCAAAACTAGGAGTTAGGCTAGATCCTTCAAGGGTTTTGAAAAGGAGGATGAGGGGAACAAAACGTATTCCAAGCTTTATGGTTTAAAGTAAGTGGAAGGGCCTCAAAGATCAAGGTCAATGCCTAAAGCTTCAAGCTTCATTCATGGAGGCTAGGGTTTTGTGGTGAGGAAGAAAGAGATGAAATATGAAAATGTGTGAGTGGAGGAAATAGAAATCCTCCACTCACTATGTGATCCTACACCTTGGTCAACACACACTTCTATGGTCAATTGCACAAAAACCCTCCTTTAAAACCATAATCCCAAAGTGGCCCAAAGATATTTGTAAAACTAAATTGTGAACCTACACTTGTCGCCAATCCATGGCTCCTTCCTAGGCTTAATCCCAAACCTACACTTATCAACCATCCAAGCCAACAAGTGCACCAATTTTAGGCTAACAAGTGAGTGAATCCTCACCCTCCAAATGTCATCATCCAATGCATCAAAGTGTTTCCACACAAATGTCAACAAGTGGACCAATGAGAGTGTGACACTTGTCACACTTTTCAAAAATTACAAAAAGGTCCTTTTTGAAAATATCTTTTAAATTTAATTACAAAATGGTCCCCAAGATAAAAAATAATTACTTTATTTAATTACACTAAAACCCGACAAGTTAAGAAGAATTACACTAAAGTATGCATTAATGCCCCTTTATGAAGGAAGTAAGCAATCAACATCCTTTTCTAAAAAAGTAAAAATACCACTATCATGGAAATCAAATATCATGAATGCATGAAAACTGGAATCAAATCCGAGCACAAAAAGTGAGTTGTGAAAGGAAAAAGGATAAATGAGAAAAAGACAAAATGTGAATAGTGTTTAGAAAAATAAAATATGGAAATGACACAATCCGCAAAGGAAGTTGTTAATTGAAGGAAAAGAGTCTCGAAAATCATTCCAGAGCACTCGAGACGACATCAAGTGATAAAAAACCGAACCCAAAAAGGAAAAGACAACGGAAAAAAAATATCCGTTAAAATCTAAGAAAAAGAAAAGGAAGAAAAATGACTGGGTCATTACAATACATAATTATTGACATCCCAAGGTTGAACAGTTGACCATAGTATGAGGTTCGTGATGAAGTCAATCCCTAAGTGTTTCTTCTCTTGATCTCAATCCTTTTATTCTATTTATTTTCTTTTATGTTATTGAATTATATTACAACACAATAAATCAAATCCTCTTTCTAAATTAAAATAGTGATTAATTGAAGACTCGATAAACCACCACAGTCCTTGAGGTTCGACACCCTTAACATCGCCCTATCCTGTAAAGATTCTTTCTATTGTGAGTGGTATTTTATTATTGGTAAATAAAAGCACACATCAGGAGCCACAATGGCAGTGGTCGGCGGGCCTCATTAATTTGCAATTGAACCTTATTGAATTGGTATGCGAATTCTTGTAAAAATCAAAAGGTTTTGATTTTGATTTATTATAGTTGTGTGTGTGTGTGTATATATAATATTTTAAATTAGAAAAAGGAAAAAAGAGAGAGGGTGGGAAGGAGCACAGTGCAGGTGGTCGTCGTGGAAAAAGACAACACATAGAGGTGGTCGCCTCCATCGCTGCCACCTCTACCAGCGTAGCCAAATTCTTGGTTTATGGGGCAGTGATTTGTGAACTGAAGCATTGCATCAAAGGGACAACACCGGTTGATCTCAGAGCTTCGTCAATACGAAAATACTGAAAATGATCTGTTCTCTAATGGGTTTTGATTCAACTCAGAGCAAACCCACTTCAAAGCTCAGTTTCTAGCTCTCACCGGCGTTCATAGAGAGAACAAGGTTGGCATCGAAGCAGACATCCTTGCCGTACATGGGGTATCTGTATGTGTATATATATATATATGCATATATATATATCTCTCTGTTTGTATAAATATATATATAAATTGGTAAATTTACAAAAAAGAAATAAGGGTATTTTTGTCTTTTAATATAATTCATTAGACTAAATAGTTGTTTTAACAAAATTCAAGGGTATTCAAGTCATTTTGCATCATGTTAGAACTATTTAACAAACGATTGGAGTGTGAATGGAAAATGGAGCAAAAGTTTATAATGTGAGTGATAGTTATTTTTGAAAGATGTTTGGGAGTGAGAATTGACCAAACCTGAGGGGGTGTCTCTGAAATTAACCCAAAATTTTAACCTTCGATTTCTTTGAATTCGAGGTAATTTTCATTTAATTTTATTTATCGATATTCTTTTGTGCCTTAGAGGATATTATAAGAAAAATTAACCTTCAACTTCGTTGAGTTTGAGGTGATTTTCATGTAATTTTGTTCATCGGCATTTTTTTGTGATTTAAAGGAATTGGATGAGTGATGTTTGCTTTCGGTACTTCTATCTGAGGCAGACTCCTCAGATTTTCTTTTATCTTCGGCATTCTTTGTGCCTTAGAGGATTTGGAGGTGGGCTGTCTGCCTTTGGTACTTCTACCCTAGGCAGACTTCTTAGATTTTTTTTCCTCGGCACTCTTTTGTGCCTTAGAGGATTTGGATGAGTGATGTCTACCTTTGGTACTTCTACCCATGGCATACTCCTAATATATATATATATATATATATTTATCCTCGGTACTCTTTTGTAACTTAGAGGATTTGGATGAGTGATGTCTGCCTTCGGTACTTCTACGAGCCTTTTTTGTGCCTTAGAGGATTTAGATGAGTGATGTCTACCTTCGGTACTTCTACCCGAGGCAGACTGTGATGACCCTGTGGGCAGGTATGCCGTGGGCGGGTGCGAGATACTGACAGGCTACCACACTGGCGAGCTACGGGTGCACAATCTCACATAGCCTGGGAAAGGGAAAGGTGAAGTGCTTATATGTAGGTGTGTCACTCCAATTAGTATGAAGCCTTTTGGGGTAAAGCCCAAGAGCAAAATCGTGTGGGCTTATGCCCAAAGCGGACAATATCATACCGTATGGTGGAATAGGTCGTTACAAATGGTATCAGAGCCTAACCCAGCCGTAAGTGTACCGACGGGGACGTTGGGCCTCTAAGGGGGTGGATTGTGATGACCCTATAGGCGAGATACTAACTGGCTACCACACTGGTGAGCTAAGGGTGCACAATCCCATATCGCCTGGGTAAGGGAAAGGTGAAGTGCTTATATGTAGATGTGTCACTCCAATTGGTATGAGGCTATTTGGGATAAAGCCTAAGAGCAAAACCGTGCTGGCTCAGGCCAAAGCGGTTAATATCATCCCGTATAGAGGAGTGGGTCGTTACAAATGGTATCAGAACCTGACCCAGCCAGAAGTGTGTTGACGGAGATGTCGGGCCTTCAAGGGGGGTGGATTATAATGACCCTGTGGGCGGTGTGCCGTGGGTGGGTGCAAGACGCTGACAGGCTACCACACTGGCGAGCTACAGGTGCATAATCCCATATTGTTTGGGAAAGGGAAAGGTGAAGTGCTTATATGTAAGTGTGTAACTCCAATTGGTATGAGGCCTTTTGGGGTAAAGCCCAAGAGCAAAACCATGCGGGATCATGCCCAAAGCGGACAATATAATAGCGTATGTTGGAGTGGGTCATTACACCGACGACTCAGATTTTCTTTTATCCTCGACACTCTTTTGTGCCTTAGAGGATTTGGATGAGTGATGTCTACTTTCGGTACTTTTACCCGAGGCAGACCCCTGAGATTTTCTTTTATCCTCGACACTCTTTTGTGCCTTAGAGGATTTTTATAAAAATTTAACCTTCGGCTTCTTGCCACTTTTGGTGTTCGGCCTGCCCCTCCTTTTATTTTTATTTTATTTTTTCCCCCGAAGTTCTGATGCCACATGTAGCATAGCTGTATAGTTAGGCTATTTGCCACTTCACTTGGGGATCAGTCTTCCTTGCAATGCAAATAAACCAAACCCAAATATTATTAATGACAATACGAACATGGACAAAATATAAATGATTGATAAATATAAAACTATATATTGTCATCTATATGGACAAAATTATCAGAAGTATGCAAAAGAACTATACACAATATATACATATTGCTTGAAGGAAAGAATGCCAAGAACTTCATATGTATCAGAATTAAATATAGAATTGGGAATTTCAACTAACAGTAGATTTTTACTCCCTCGACCACATATATGGCATGCCACATCTTTTTATTTATTTATTTATTATTATTGTTATTATTATTTTTTTAAGTCCTAACGATCGGCTCTTAGTGACACTTGCCGGACTTGGACTCTTGATGAGCGCTAAAAGGTGCGCATTTAAACCCCTTAAGCTTAGATATTCTAGGACCTTTATCTATCATACTTTCCCATTTTAGATTAATTTCGTGTTATTGCCCTTTTTAGGTGCTTATCCCCAAAATAAGCTAATTCAGCTAAATAAGAGCTTAAAAGAAGCAAACTCAAGCTGGATGGAAGAAAAGAGCAAAGTGGAAGCAGATTGAAGCAAAGTATGGAATTCAGCAGGTTCAATCGATCTCAGAATATATTCGATCGATCGAAAGTTAATCGACCTAAGCAGTTCAAGAAGGATCTGAGCTTTTGTCCTTATCCAAAAGATTCCACAAAGTTCAATCGATCTCAACAGCTATTCGATCGATCGAAGTGCTCGATCTTATCTACATGTACTACTCCAGCTACCACTTCTGTCTTCTTCCCAAAAATATCTCAAAATATCTCAGAGATTTGTCCTTATTCAAAAAGGCGCCGCCATAGATGATCGATCTCTGCAGTATTCGATGGATCTCAGCCGTGTTTGATCGATCTCACCACGGTTCGATCGATCGAACTTCCTCAAGCCCGAAAAAAAAAGACAAAATCCAGTTCATCAAAGGTTGGCTCATGGTGCAATCATTGGAGGAATATTGATATGTGAGCCTAGACCATTGGGTGTGACATTTGAGCTACCTATATAAGGAATATGAGCCACTTTTACACATATGCTTAGATATATGCTTTTGGGTAGATAGTTTTTAGAGACAATTCTTAGAGAAGAAGAAAAGAGAAGAGGAGGCTAGAGACATTCTTGAGAAGTTTTCCATCTACTTCAAGAAGAGGAGCATTTCTACTATGGAGATAACCCTTGAGGGTTGGAAGACACCATCCATGAGTGGCTAGACATTTTATTGGGGCTAGAGTTAGCCCTAAGCATGCTTTCTTTATCTTGATTCATGTATTTTTGAGAGGATTTGTGTTGTAATACTTGTTTTGACATATTTATATACATAGATCTTGTTTATTCAATGATTCGTGTGGTTTAATTCTTCTATGTGACCATTTCATTCTATCCATATGTCTATGTATGCTAGAATAGATGTTCATGTGTTTATCTCTATTTCTTGTGTTGTTGATGCATGTTTATGTGTATTAATGCTATAGATCTAGAGATTGTCAAGACATAGGGCTTAATAGAATGCTCTTGTGGTTTATTTGATGGTTCATACTCATTACTTGATGGATTGTGCCTTTCTCTTAGTTTAATTAGTTTAATTTTCATGTCATTAGCTTAGATGTAGTGTAGTTACCTTAGTTGTTAAATGGGAGGACAATCCATGCTTGTTGTTTGATGTTCCATACTTATGAATGCAAGTAGTATATTTCTCCAATTTTGTGATGTGTTTGGATTGTGAGCTTAAAGAAGGATTAATGGCTTACTTTGATATATTGTGCTATTCATTGTGTTGTCTAGACAATATACACTTAATTGGTCATCCATGCTTGTTGAAACAACCACACACACTCACTATTGTTGCAATATATGCCTTCCCCTCATTAATTATGAATTGAATGTATAGAAAAGTGATGCTTAGTGGTGATCTCTAAATCCCAAAACCTCTCTCTCTTGTTTTCTCTATCCTTTAATTACTTGCTTGATATTGATCTTGTTTAGTTTTAATTGTAGTTTAATCAACTAAACAACCTACCTTTGATCACTCGACCTACTAACCTTAAGCCTTATTTCCATTACTAGTGCACCCTTAATCCCTTGGGACGATCCCTGCTCACCCTTGCTATATTTTTAGTTAGTGGTAGTAGTGTCATTTATAAATGTAAAACTTGGCCACACTATTTTGCACAAATTTGGTTGCACACCGCGACAGGCACAGTAACTCTTCTTCTTTATTTATTTTGTGTTCACAATGACCTTGTTTTCCCTTATAAAAAAAATATTTATCTCTTTTTGTCATGTATATAATAAAGAAAGGTTACTTTGCTTCACCCAACCCAGATGGCAGAATTAATATTGGCCATGCAACATGGAAAAATAATTTGGCTTACAGAAAGTAGGGTGTACAGTTTGTGGGTCACATGTGAGTACAATCCCATGTTATGGACATTGGAAGCATATTTTATACTTAAAATATTACACCAGAAGTGCTAACTACAAATCAAAATAAAGGAGCGCGTATGGTGGTGAGCCTTGTCCAATGGTAAGGTTGTTTTACCATAAGGTGAGACTATGTACACCTGAGGGTTACAACTCTTTCTAAATTCTTTAATGGTGAGTGTGGAGGGAAAAATCCCCCACCAATAAAAATCAGCCACGTCATTAAAAAAGGTATCATCACATTATTTCTCCACTAGCCCTTCAGAGCCTAGTCTTAATCAAGCCCAAGTAAAGTCATCATCGGCCTAATGTAATCAACATTAACCTCTTGGCCTATTAAAAGATCCATCCAACCCACTCACATTATGGTCCAAGTCTGGTTCAGATCAATCAAGTGCTGTTTAACAAATGATCCTCCATAGAAGGAAACTCTACAAAGGAAAAGTTCTACATGGAAAGAATTATTTAAGGAAATGACCTTATATGTAAGGAATTGTGTATGGAATGAAATTTGTATGGAAGAAATGTGGAGGACAGGCATAGCGAGTCCTACACTTTGGCGTCGTCTGTGGAAAATGTATAGAAATATACCCCCATGAGTGATTAGAGATCTTTTATGCAACTACAATCTGAGATGTCAGTCGGAGGAGCTGTAGCTGATCCACAGATGGAACTAATGTAGAAGATGCGAGAAAAGTTCTTGCAGCAATTTGAAACTCTTCGTTAAGCAAATGAGGCCAGTATGGCTTAGATTGCATTGCTTCAACAAAGGAATGATACTCTCCAAATAGCCGTGGAGAAAATAGCACCACAACCCCCACCAGGCAATGCAACGGGAGTCTCGCTGAACCATAATGTTCCTTCAGCAGATGAAGCTTAGGTCAACGAGAGTTGGCAGGAGAAAAGGACAAGAACTGAGGTGGTAGCTTTAAACAACCACCCCCAGCGTACACAAGACGAAGAAGCCGAATCTAGCCGCAAGCTTACAGTATAAACAAATGGTGTTTAAGATGCTATTCAGGAGGTTTTTAATGAAAAGAAGCTCTTAAGAATCCAAACACCTACTGAGATGGCCAAGGAGTATAAGGCCTCTCTGGTGAAGACCCCATTCATTGATCAAATATATTACCTCAAAAGACCTAAGAAATTCACCATGCCAGCCTTCACTCAGTTTGATGGCATGGGAGATCCATCTTGTCACCTTTATCACTACTCCCAGAAGATGGCTCTGGATAACCACAACGATGCATTCATTTGCAAAGTTTTCCCAACTAGTTTGACAGAAGTCGAAGTCGCACGGGAATGGTTCAAAAACAGGCCACATAAGTCATTCCCGAATTACGAAACTCTATGCGCCATGTTCTTAGCGCAGTACTGTGGTAATAAGAAGCAGAAAAAGACTATCACTAGTCTCTTCATTATAAGGCAGAGGAGAGGAGAAATGCTATAGGATTTCCTGTCCAAGTATAATATGGAAGCTTCAGAGATAGCGGACTATCACCTTGAAACAGCTGTTGAAGTATTCAAAATTGATATGATCCAAGGGACTACATTCTATACCTCAATAGTTAAATATTCCTCTCCGGACATGTAGACTCTCAATGCCAGGGCGTAAGTTTACATTCGACTTGAGGAGAATGTAGCCAACTGATTATAACATGCCACCCTTGTTACGGTAGAAAATAAGCCTCAGGAAAAAGCCTCGAGTTTAAAAAATAAAAAAACCAGTATGCCTCGGTACCAATCATCTAACTACCTGAGAAAAAGTAGAGGACCGAGGAGAGGCTAACCCCTCTCCGTACCATATTGACCCGATTATTCCAGGAGAATAAAGCAAGATTCAACAGCCCCTCAATCAATGCGACAACCTTTGGAGTAGAGGGACAAAAGCAAACACTGCACCTACTATAGGGATTATGGGCATACTACTAATGATTGCAAGTCCCTTCAGCGACAGGTGGAAAACATGATAGCCAGAGGAAACCTAACAGACTATCTCAGACCGAGGGAGCAGACAAGGCCGAAGAAAGTTAATCCTTAGAAAGTGGAAGGTAATCAGGTGAAGGTCATTCATGCAATACATGGGAAATCAGAGGAAGACCAAGTGTTAGAAGAGATGTACTGCTCCAGATTGAGGGTTGTTCATAAGCTAAGGAAGTTATCCTCAGTAAATACCATCACTTCGGGCAGTATCAGTACCGGGTTCGAAGATGACAATCTCTGCAGAGTACAACATCTCCATGAAGATCCATTCGTCATTAGTCTTTTAGTAGCAAATGATCGGTTAAGATTCAATCTATAATAAATCAACCCTTTGCAATAGCACAAATCATTGTAAAATAGGGCTATTGAATGGGTAAGTCAAACCACTTGGACTGCTAGTTTATGGCAACTAAGGTCTTTAAATTCACTTTTAGTTTGATGAAAGGGGTATAGAGTTTTGGTTTGGTTTGTCAATAGAATTGGAAATTAAAATTGCATTAAAACAACAATTTGCAATAAATTTAGAGGAAATAAATCTAGGTAGAGAGGACTAGGGAAGTGAATCCACTACCTACCCTATAAATATGCTAGAGAATGATTTAGTTGGGAGAACAACATATACATATGACCATGGAATGCAACAACACAAAATTGCTACATTACCTTCAAGAGATTCATGAACTCAATAGGCAAGAATAATCTATCAAAGTTTCACATGCTTTTACCACCTAAACTAGGATACAGCCTTAGACATGTCCACTAAGCTAGAGATTATCAAAACCTTAATCACATGATAGAAGCGCATGAAGCTAGAAATAAAGAATAGTCTATCAAAGGAAGGCCCTAAGCTATAGACTATCAAACTTCCTAAATGTCATGCCATTAAAACCATTCCACAATCTCATTTCCATTGTCACTATGAAAAACAAGCCATATAATCATGAGAAATTAAAATCTAAAACAAGACAATAACTTCAACATAATCATTCATAGAGGTTATAATTCATTACATCAAAATGAATGCTCTAGATTGTGAAAAATCATAAATATACATCATTTCCCCCAAAATAAATCAAAAGCTAGATCATGCTTACTAGAGAGGGCTTCATCACCTCCCTAGATGGGGAGTTAGTTACCCATAAGAGCAATGGATGAAGGAGAGATGATCATTATCCCCACCATTTTTGCCCTTTAAGCTCAAGAACACACAAACCCCTCACCTTACAATATTTCTCTCTCTCGAAGCTTGGTAAAAATGAGAGATCCATAAAATATAGCTTCTAAGCCCTTATCTAGCCAAAATAATCTCATTTTCCCTCCATTTTCGTGGCTACACAACCCTAGGATAAATCAGGACCACACAAATGGGTCAAGGGGACAGCCTTGAACCAAACAATGCAGAGCTGTCTGCAAATTGGCGGGCACCCGCAGCCACTGGGCGGGCACTTGCGCCTTGATGTGCGCACTGGCATATTTGGTGGGCGCCTGTGAGGGCTTGGCGGGCACCCGCGATACTTGATAGCTGGGGCCCGTGAGACATGGCGGGGCCCCGCGCTGGAAAGATGCCACTGGAGTCTTTGGCGGGCGCCCGCGAGGGCCTGGCGGGCGCCCGTGCCTTCTTGGTTCTGCTCTGAATATATATATCTTGAACCTCCTTCTGCACGGATTGTTGACGCTACTCTTTTTTTCCTTGGACTTTGTGCATTGAGCGTTATGAGTTCCGTGGATTACTTGACTTGGCCAAAATGACGGTCCCCGGAAACGATATGCTTTGATCTTCAAAAACTTATTAAAGTGTCACTTTTATCTCTCTTAGGGTAACCAACCTAAAAATAGATAAAAGAATGCAATTAAAGCTAATATATACAGTAGAATCAACTAATGGACTTAACTAATGCAAATAAGAGCGCTTGAATATGCAATATTCGGTGCTTATCACACCCCCAAACTTACATTTTGCTAGTCCCATAGCAAAACCAAAAATAAAACTCTTAACAAAATGACAACATTTGAAATGCTATCAACATGCATCAATCATGGTGCAAGAAAATACATACATAGCTCAAATATAACCTGAAACAGACAGAATATTGGAGACGGAATCATTAAGCAGACTACCTTGCATATATGAAGCCTTGATATACAAAATGGTTAAACATATTTTAAATCTCATGCATCAACATTATAGTCTACATAAATACTTCAGTTGTCATCTCTTGAATAGAAATCAACTCTAACTTCAGTGAAAGTGAACCAGATTCCCAATATGTTGCTTTTACCATCTTTTTCAAATTTCAAAACACAAGCTTCAAATCATTGAATTTCCCTTTTAATGAGGTCTCTAAGGCATGAATTTATTAAAAATACAACTTTTTATTTATTTATTTATTATTATTTTTTTTTATGATACATACTATGGTCGTGCAATGCCGAAGTCCCTTAAGCTTTCTCACCAATCCATGTAACAAGTGTTAGGCCAGCAACTCCCAAACCGGATGGCTTTAGTGTGCTAAGTGTAAAGACACTCCTAGGGCTTAATAACTTGAATTGGTAAGGCTACGAACTTTAACAAACCATATTTATTTATTTTTATTTTTGTGAATGACCGTGCAATGCTTAAGTCCCTTAAGCTTTCTAACTAACCCATGTAGCAAGTGTTAGGCCAACAAATCCCAAACCAGACGGCTTTAGGGTGCTAAGTGTAAGGACATTTCAAGGGCTTAGTAACTCGAGTTAGCAAGGCTACGAACTTAAACTAGTCATTATCCTTATTCATTTTTTTATTTTTATGCCAAAGATATCCATTCATTAGGATCATCAATTCAAATCAACTGAGTCAAGGTTAAGGTCAATCAGGTTGCATACCTCACAATTGAATTTTTGATGTGCATCTGTGCAGTGTGAAACATAGAAGAGTATGAAATCCGATGAAAATCTAATTGAAGCATTTATACAAACCAATTTGAATTTACATGATTATTTCAGATTTTTCTTTATTTTCAAAAATTATCATTTGCCTCTATACACAAAGTATTAAACATATGCTTCAATCTCCAACAAGTTCCAAGATCACTCTATTATTGCTTCCCAAAAATGATTTTTATTAACTTATATGAATCAAGTTAAACATGCAAGCAAAAGTATAATACCAAAAAAAATGCAATAATGCACCCTCAAACTTGAATGTCACAGTGTCCTCAATGTGAGAAGATAAAGAATGAAAACGAAATTGAAAAGAGGGTACCTAGAACAATAGTACCAAGTGGAGGAGGAAATTCAGTGGCGGTGCAAAAATAAGCCACATTGCAAATTCCAAGAGCGTGCCCCCAAACTTGAATTCAAAAATCTGTCAAAAGACATCTATACACCACAAGCATCAAATGAATCCAACAAAAATGAATATAAATAACTGCAAATTTATTTAGCTAAAAACCAATTATCCCTGCAAAGCAATAAAAGTATTGCAGTTAAAAGTTCAAAATAGGAACTGAAAAGTAAATGCCAAACGCGGCCCAAAATAAAGTCTAACAAGTACTACTAGAAAGCAAGATAGATATGGAAAGCACAAAATCACTCCATTGGGGCGGAGGATGAGCCATCGGCGCCGCCTGGGGCGCGGTCAATCAGGGTCTAGAGCATGGTCTATAATGTCTACTGTCCATCCTGAGTCACCTGAAGCCTCTCCAGAGTCTCCTTACGGAAGTCCGTAAGGATGCCCTCGATGCTCTTGACTCACAGCTAGAGTGTATCAAGACGAGTGCTGAGCAAGTCATAAGCGGCCTCGGGCATAGCATGCGGAGGCGGGGCAATAGGAGCAACAGGTGGTGCCAGAGCAATAGGAGCAGCTGGAGCTCCCCAATCCAACACATCACCTATGCGAGCTTGACGGGAAGTCTTGAGTTAAACTATGCTGGACTTCCAAACCCCAAGTTCAAAATGAAACACATCGGTCTGCTTCTCCTCATTTCAAGGCACTTAAACCCTTTGTTCTTGAGCAACCGGGTGATTAAGTATGGAAAAGGAAATGCCCAGGTGATGGCATTGCTTGACCGCATCACAATTAGGTCATTGTAGAGCTCGAGAATTTTATCCCAGACAAGTTGCAGGATGCAGAAGCACTGTTCCTTCTCAGCGGCATAAAGGGCGTTCAGAAAAGCCCCTTTTCATTCAGAATGCTTCGGTACAGGAAGGACATTTTTGGCCAGGACCGAGTCCAGGAACCAGAGCCGGCACGGGAGAAGTGACTTATTGGTACTGGTTGTTCGATTACTGGTATACTGGTTGTGGCAAATTTCTTCTATAACGTCTGCCACTTTTAGATTATTCGGAGGCGCAACATATAGAGGTAGACCCGCTTCATCAACTGGAGATGCCAATGGGCAGAGCAAAGCCACGGCAAGGTCTCGAAGTTTGAACTTGAAAGCGACGCCATCAATAGTGGTCTTAATGACATCCGGGTTGTCGCATGAATGGAACATGTTCGTGTAACAAGCAGACCACACGCGGATAGTAACCACTAACGTGTGGCTTGAAAAGAGAGGTGAGGCCACGCTCCGTCAATTCACGGACCGCCCACGCGATTTCCGGATTGTTTTTGAAGCCTTCTTGGATGTCAAATTTGGCCTCGGTTTCGATGGGCCAATCCGCCCAATTTGGTATGGGGCCTCCCCAGAAGGTCCTTTGGAAGAATGAGCGCTCTTAGAAGAGGTTTTGGGGGCTATTTGAGTGAAAAAATTGGTTAGGGCAATTTATCGAACACCTGGCATGCACAAAAATTGGGAAGAGAGACAAATGGTAGTTAGAGATGTAAAAACCCAAAAAATTTGAACCCTGTAATTAACAATACAAGCCTAAAACACCAATTACACTTCAACTCGATCAATCCCATCCTCCACATAATCAAAAATTGAAAGAAGAAAAAGGTTAGACACTTACCCAACAATGGGGAACACAAGTTCCCTTTTCCTTTGTTAATGGAGATGAGGATGAGGGGTTGAGGAAGGAGGAAGAAGGTTGGGGATGGAAGAAGAGGATATGATGAAAGAGGAGGAGATGGAAGGTTTGAAGGGTGAAGGAGAAGCTTAGAGGCTGAAAGAGAGAGAAGAGAGGGGTTTTAAAAGATTTAAAATGGGCTTGGACGCCCATTTTAAAAGCATCAGAGACGGACCGCGGGCGCTGGGCGGGTACCCGCCACAGAAAGAGTGCACTGCCCTTTTCACGGGCGCTCGCGGGACCTGGGCGGGCACCCGCCAAACTTCTGGGCAAAACCTCCAAAGAAATGATGTTTTGTCTAACGAAGGCCGGATCGGGATCAAAAAATCCTAAAATTGGAAACTTAAGCTCTTTTAGACCTGAGACACCATGTAGAACCTTCAAAATGGAATTCGGAGTGCAATTTCAGAAGCGATCACCTTAGAGGCCCGAATTTCTTGTGATGTTTGGATTGGACGAGAAAATTGGAGTAATAACAGTGAAAAATTCCAAAAAAGGTACCGAGACCATAAAATGGCTAAGAAAACCACATGTGACTTTTGGAATGCAGTTTGAGACAATTGTGAAAGAGGTCACATTTTTGGCTATACTTAGCTAATTTCCGGAGAATTCGTGGCCAAGGCAACTTGAAGGAAGGAAGCTAGGAAATTGGAAGAATTGCTTCCTATGAGTGCTAAATTTAATGTCGATAGCTAGACAAACCAAGATTACATGACTCATTAGTCCTCGTAAATTGGGTCCGTCACTAGGACTTTCTCTACTTTGCAAATTGGGACTATGCCATCAACATAAGGCTTAAGCCTTTGGCTATTAACCTTAAAGAGCGACCCATCAGCAGGATCTTGGAGTTCGATTGCACCATGAGGAAAGACGGAAGTGATGACAAAAGGACCATCCCACAGTGAACGGAGTTTACTGGGAAAGAGTCTCATTCTAGAATTGAAAAGCCAAACTTTCTGTCCGGGGGCAAAAGACTTGTTGACAATGTGCTTGTCATGAAATGCTTTAGTCTTTGTCTTATAGATTTTGGTGCTTTTGTTTGCATCATTACGAATTTCCTCAAGCTCATTAAGCTGCAATTTGCGAGTAGAGCCGGCTTGTTTGAAATCAAAGTTGAGCCTTTTTATGGCCCAATAAGCACGGTGCTCTAATTCGACCGGGAGATGACAAGCTTTGCCAAAGACAAGTCGATATGGCGACATGCCAATGGGCGTCTTATACGCTGTTCGGTAAGCCCAAGGCGCATTGTTTAGTCTTAATGACCAATCTTTGCGGTCCGGTCGAACTATTTTTTCCAGAATATGCTTGATTTCCTAATTAGATACTTCTGCTTGAGCATTCGTTTGAGGGTGATAAGGTGTGGCAACCTTATGAATGATGGAGTATTTAGAAAGGACGGATTTAAGATAGTGATTTCAAAAATGAGAGCCACCATCACTGATGAGTGCTTGGGGCATACCAAAATGACTAAAAATATTCGATTGAATGAACTTGACCACAACTTTATGATCATTGGTTTTGGTGGCCTCGGCCTCAACCCATTTAGACACATACTCCACCGCTACAAGAATATACTCATAGCCATAAGAAGATAGAAATGGTCCTATGAAGTCAATCCCCCACACATCAAAAATTTTTATAATTAAGATGGGAGTGAGGGGCATCATGTCTCTTGTAGACATGGAGCCGAGCTTTTGGCAATGCTCACAAGATTTATAGAAGTTGTAAGCATCCCAAAACAAGGAAGGCCAATAAAATCCGCTTTGAAGGACTTTGTCAGCGGTCTTCTTGGCACTGAAGTGACCCCCACAAGCAAAGGTGTGGTAAAAATTTAGGACACTTGTGAATTCAATTTTGGGAATGCATCGCCGGATAATTTGATCTGGGCAATACTTGAATAACTCCGGATCTTCCCAAAAGAAATGCTTGACTTGGGAGAAGAAATGGTCTCTTTCTTGTTTGGACCAATTGGAAGGAATTTTACCTACCACAAGGTAGTTGACAATATCTGCGAACCATGGAAGATTTATGTGAGAAATCTGAAACAGTTGCTCATCCGGGAAGGAATCACGAAGTACAGCAAATTCAGATGATTTCTAGATGAGTTAGCGAGAGAGATGGTCGGCGACAACATTATCTGTCCCCTTTTTATCTTGGATTTCAATGTCAAACTCTTGGAGCAAAAGTATCCATCAAATTAGGCGAGGTTTGGTCTTTTTTTTGGCGAGCAAATGCCTTAGAGCGGCATGGTCTAAAAAGATAATGACCTTGGATCCTAAAAGATAAGAGTGGAATTTATCCAAGGCATACACTACAGCTAGTAATTCTTTTTCAGTGGTGGTGTAATTCAACTGAGCATCAGAGAGAGTCTTGCTAGCGTAATAGATAGCATGCAGAAGCTTGTCCACACACTGGCCCAAAACCGCACCCAATGCATAATCGGATGCATCACACATGATCTCAAATGGAAGAGACCAATTGGGTGGTTTCATGATTGGGGCTGATGAGAGAAGAGAACGGAGCTTCTTGAAAGCTTCCAAACAGGCTTCATCAAAATTGAACAGAACATCCTTGGCAAGAAGATTACACAAGGGCCGAGAGATTTTGCTAAAATCTTTGACGAAGCGGCGATAAAAGTCGGCATGTCCAAGGAATGAACGGATTTGATGGACAGAATTTGGAGGGGGAAGATTAGAGATCAATTCGACTTTGGTTATGTCAACCTCAATTCCTCTTTTAGAAATGACATGTCCCAAGACAATGCCTTCTTGGACCATAAAATGGCTCTTTTCCCAACTTAGAATCAAATTTATCTCCTTGCATCTTTGAAGCACAAGGGATAGATTTTGGAGACAGGAGTCAAAGGAAGATCCAAAGACGGAAAAATCATCCATGAATACTTTCAAGAATTTTTCAACCATATCGGAAAATATGGACATCATGCACTTTTGGAAGGTTACCGGTGTATTGCATAGCCCAAAGGGCATACGCCTATAGGCGAATGTTCCAAAGGGACATGTGAATATGGTCTTCTCTTGATCTTGCGAATCAATTGCCACTTGGTTATAGTCGAAATAACCATCAAGGAAACAATAGTAGCTTTGGCCGACTAACCTCTCTAGGATTTGATCAATGAATGGAAGTTAGAAATGATCCTTCCTAGTGGTAGAATTTAGCTTCCGGAAGACAATACACACACGCCACCAGGTGGTGGTACGTTGTGGCACGAGCTTTCCCGCTGAATTTTCAACAATGGTGAGGCCGGATTTCTTAGGAAAAACTTGAGTGGGGCTTACCCACTTGCTATCAGATATAGGGTAGATGATTCCCGCATCTAGTAGCTTGATCACCTCTTTTATGACCACTTCCTTCATGTTGGCATTCAATCGGCGCTGCACCTCTTTAGAAGGTTTAGCGTCGTCCTCCAAATGAAAGCAGTGCATACAAATAGAAGGGTCGATTCCTTTCAAATCAGCCACTGCCCAGCCAATAGCTTCTTTGTGCTCTTGTAGCACCGCTAAAAGGCTATTTTCTTGATCCTTTAAAAGGTCCGAAGCAATGATGACTGGAAGAGTTTGACTTGCACCAAGAAATATATACTTGAGGTGGGCCGGGAGCGGCTTTAGCTCAAGTTGTGGTGGAGATTTCAAGGAAGGGACTAGAGTAGTAGTGGAAAGTTGAGGAAGTGGTTCTTTTGGCACCTTCCAAGGAGGATAATTCATGATAGCATTAATGTCAAGAGGATCCTTGCTTAGAATGAAGGGGAGAGATTCTTTGACCACTTCATCTACCTAATCGTGGAGAAAACACTTATCCTCTTCGGAAGGATGTTGAGTTGCATGGAAAATGTGGAGTTTTACTTGTATATTTCCAAATGCAATATCCATCACTCTGGTTCGGCAATTAATTGAAGCGTTAGTCGTAGCTAAGAATGGCCTACCGAGGATCACGGGAATATGTTTCTTTGGATCATGGACCGGTTCCGTGTCAAGAACTACAAAGTCTATCGAGAAGTAGAATTTGTCCACTTTGATTATGACTTCTTCAAGAATGCCCCGTGGGTGCTTGACCGATCTATCGGCGAGCTGCAAGACCATGGAGGTTGGCTTTAGATCTCCTAACCCAAGCTGTAAGTAAACTGAATATGGAATCAAATTTACACTAGCTCCTAAGTCAAGGAGGGCCCTTTCTATCTTGTTGTCACCAATGACACACGAGATTGTTGGGGCGCCTGGATCCTTATACTTTGGGGGAGCACTGTGTTGAATGATTTCACTCATATTTTCAGTTAATCTTACCTTCTTTGGCAAATGATTTTAGGAAGTGCGCTTTTGAGTGCACAAATCCTTAAGGAATTTTACATAAGGAGGGATTTGCTTTATAGCATCCAAGAGAGGCAAGTTGATCTTTACTTGCTTGAAAACTTCCCACATGTCTTGAATTTTACAATTTTTGTTCCCAAAATGTGTCAACTCTTGGAGACGTTGGGGAAACAGGGCCTTAGGCTCATAAGAAGTCTCCACATTTGGGTTGACAAGCTTGGAATTTTCAGTGCTAGAATTTGGATTTTCATGAGTGAGCTTTAGATTAGAAGAGATAGGATTTAGATTTTTGGGAGGAAGAACTTTTCTTTCCCTCTATCTACCTTGTTGTCCACAACTCGGCCACTCTGGAGGGTGGTGATTGCTTGGACTTGTTCATGAATAGGCCCACTCGGAGGAGGGGTTTCGTTAATCACATGCATGCCTCTAGGATTCTCAAATGGTTGAGCAGGAAGCTTCCCCTTATCTCTTTGAAGAAGTTGGTTCATTGAAGTAGCTATTTGTCCTACTTGATTTTCAAGTTTAGCAATAGACTGAGTATGAGAATGAACCATTTGGAGAGTGGGCTGCAATGATGTCAACAGTTGCTTGTTAGATTCTATCATTTGCTTGTTTAGAGATTCCATCATTTGCTTATTTGCAGCGAGAATTTCATCAGTTGAAACACAAGAGTTTGATTAGAAACATTTGGATTATAAGGGGGACGGTAGCTTGAAGAGGCCTGAAATTGCCTATGTTGAAATTGAGAAGGGGGCTGATTTTGATGCCCTTGATTCGAAAAATTTGAATTTTGTGGGGCGGGTTGCCTCCACAAAAAATTCGGATGATCTCTCCAGTCCGGATTATAAGTATTAGAATAAGGATTATTTCCGGGCCTGGAAAACATCGCATTTGCTTGTTCTTGATTGGGACTAGGAAATTGCTCCGGTGTGGGGCAATCTTCCAAAAGATGGGAAGGGCTAGTGCATGATGCACACACCGCACTTGCCGAATTTTGAGACAAGGAAGGAGAGAGATGTGGTGCCATCAATTGATAGAATTTATAAGTTATGGCATCCACTTGAGAAAACTCTTCCCTCATTGTCTTCGGTTGACATGGGTTGGTGTTCTTTACGTTGGTTGAGGTTGAAGCACTATGAGAATTATGTTGCAATGAGTTTTCACTCAAATTCTCAAGTAAGGTCCATACCTCATCCAAACTTTTGGACATGAATATGCCTCCACATGAGGAATCAACCATGAATCTATGGGTATTGGTTAAGCCCGCATAGAAAGCTTGCACCAATTGCCATTTTGGAATTAGGTGGTGCGGACATTTCCTAATGAGATCTTGTAATCTTTCCCAAGTCTCATGGAGTTGTTCCCCATCGCTTTGTGAAAAGCTAAGAATAGAACGCCTCATTAGATTGATTTTACTCACTGGATAGTACTTTTTTAGAAATTCTTTTTGCAATTGAGCCCATGTAGTGATGGAATTTACAGCAAGGGAGTTCAACTAGTATTTTGCCCTATCTTTTAAGGCGAATGGGAAGAGATGCAAATAGATAGCATTTTCAGGGAAACCCCTCAGCTTGATGGTAGAACAAAGTTCAAGGAACTCATCAAGGTGCATATAGGGATCCTTATGTTCCAAGCCTTGAAATGAAGGAAGCATTTGAATTGTACTAGATTTGATTTCATATTGGGCTGCATCGATGTTTGGCATCACTATGTAGAAAGGAGAGGCATAAGTTGTAGGGATGAAATGGTCCCTAAGAGTCATAGGGACAACATTTGGAATTTCAGCCCTATTATTATTAATTCCCTCATTCCTGACATTTTCTTCATTATTAGCCATTGGATTAAACTCAAGATCAAGTCCTTTTAAATTTTCAGATTCCTTAAGGTTTCTTCTAAGAGTTCTTTAAAGTGAATTTATATCAATTAGCACTTCAAGAGTAGGCAAGGATAGTGACCTACGGCCCAACATCAACAACACAATTCGTAACAAACATAATATCCCTTCACCATCAAATCCACATACGATGTTCCCTTCTCCTCAATTATCAAAGACAGAAAATAAATGGCCACGACAAGGACCGATGCTTTGCAATAACAAGAAACAACAAATAGCCTCGACAAGGGCTTTACAATTTAACTATCAAAAATTAAACCACATGTAAGATATTCACAACTGTGACACTAGGACTTCGAAAACTTACCGGGAGTCCTTTAGACTTACAAATTTTCTAGCTTTCGCACGGCAAGCCTTAAGTACCTAGAATCTCACTCGAACACTTGAAACACAATTAATCAAAACCAACACGAAAAATATCCACAAGATCACTATATTCACAATCAAACCAAAGTTAATCCTAAAACCTCGTTCACAAGACCGTTTGCAATCCCCGGTAACGGCGCCAAAAATTGATCGGTTAAGATTCAATCTATAATAAATCAACCCTTTGCAATAGCACAAATCATTGTAAAATAGGGCTATTGGACGGGTAAGTCGAACCACTGGGACTGCTGGTTTATGGTAACCAAGGTCTTTAAATTCACTTTTAGTTTGATGAAAGGGGTATAGAGTTTTGGTTTGGTTTGTCAGTAGAATTAGGAATTAAAATTGCATAAAAACAACAATTTGCAAGAAATTTAGAGGAAAGAAATCTAGGTTATAACGACCTGGATTTCTCAACCCGGTGCGTTAGTGATGACCAGAAGTTGACCCGATAACAGACTCGAAATGCGGAAGCGAAAGAAGCCAAATGACCTCAAGAGATGTACGTCATCCCTAGGCCCCAAAATGACTCTCCATAAAGCCACGGAACTCAAATAAGCCAAGCAAATGAAACAAGAATGCCTAACCCGAAAAGAGTTGAACTAAGGGCAAAATAGTCATTTCTCACTGAAAAAGGGTGCCACCATGCACACCATTGGAAGGACAACGAAAAATGAACAAAATTAGACTCAAGAATCGTCTGATTCTGAGTCTAGGCAGAAAAGATATGAAATTCCAACACCTGATGCGAAAGTTATGAAGCAATGACTTAATATTTTCCAATATTTTTATAATAAACTTTGAAAACAAAAGTGCATAGAAAACGAGATACATGTCATTGCCTCTGGCCTCATCTCATACATGTTAAATACATTGAAAAGATTGCACTTAGGTACACTTTACATATACGAACCAACGAATACAAGTTTAAACAAATAAGGCTACAAAGAGGCATCTTATGCTAACACTTGCATAAAATAGAAACTTAGAAACTGTAAGCCATCCAAGGAGCAATGGAATCTTCAAATCCTGAGTCTTGTACCTGAAATATGCCCCAGTATCGTAGGGGTGAGTAACATAAAACTACTCACAGGAGATGAGCATGCATCGACTTAGCATTTTACAATTTTATCACTATATGGTGAAACATGTTAAAGGGGCTCATGCCACCTAACGTCTATATCAAGATGAGACCCAGGGAGCATCCTAAGCTACCTAGATCATTTCTATCATAATCACATTGTTCATGCAATTCAAACAACATGGAAACATGTTATACAAGGCAACAAGTTATAGATTCGCAAAGTCTTCAACTTGAAATCCAAAATACGAAAACAACAAGTGTGGGTCATGCCACCAAACGTCTATGTTCAAAATGAATCTATAAGGTCATTCCTAAACTACATTTGAACATCAAAACACAAATTATGATATCGATGCAATTTAACCAACAATGGAACTTCCAATACAACGCATGAAGCATGCTTTCACAAAGCTACATCTTAAGATCAAAATAGGAAATCAAATAAGGAACAACAAGTTACGATATCATCTAGTTATCAACTTGAAATGAAATACGAAATCAAACAAAGTGGATACTCGGACGTCACGCCGGATCAGACGGACAACATAGTTACTTTAGGGTTACTAGCCCATGGGTAACCTCCTTATGTGCGCACTAGATTGTATAGAGGGACAATCCCCTATACTAGAACCAAGTCCTAGCCGTAGCCAAACAACGACATCGCCAAGTTTCCAAAATCAACAAATTGTGCAACAACGTATATATATCAACATGTATATACAAGATATCAACTATTTACCAAGCACAATCCAAATTTCGGAAACTTATACAATACATGCTCAAAATTCACAACTACTATGGCATGTAAGATGTCAAATACAAAGTGTGCAATTCCTTACACATAACAACAATATATTCAATAAGGAGAAACATATTCTCATGAATATAAAAGTAACAACTATGTTATCCAATGCTCAAAAGTAATCAAGTGAACATACATCAAATCCAAATCCATGATTTAAATACAGAAACAACTTCCAAAATGCAATTAAATCCATGGAGTAATAAAGTAGAATTTAATTAAACATAAATAGTTAAATTCTCTAAATTCCAAGTTAATCCAAATAACCTCAATTTAATATATATTGAAAGACATGTCATGGTCCTCATATATATAACATCACATGACAAGTTAAGTGATTAAAATACTTAAAACAAAATTAATCAAGCTAATTAATTAATTTGCTCTAAATTTTTAAACAATTTCAAATGCCCTCAATTTAATCTATGTTAGAGAACATGCCAAGGTCTATTTAAATACCACATTATAACTTGATTTAATGCTTGATACAACCATGTGAATTAAACTTTCACTAAAGATAAATATTAAATAAAAGTTGCAATTCTTAATCAAATGATCCAAATTTAATATATGTTAACAAATATATCTAAGCATAATTTCCTAGCATGTTACAATTCAAATCAAAGTTATACATCATCATAAATTTTAAATTTTATACAAAGAAATAAAAATTACTAACTTTCTAGATTTGATACAAGGCATACATTTATGTTGTATAATCATGGCAAACACACAATACAACACACAAATAATCCTAAAACATTCCCTACCTCAATTGGAATGAAAATCCCAATTACCACCGAAATGAAATCGCCCCAAATTTTCGGTCCGCAAAACAGATTTTTCAGCTTGCTACCTTCAACTTGTAAAATTCATAAAAAATTCAATTTTAAAAATATGTTTAGTCTTGCAAACTTCCCACATGTCTTGAATTCATAAAAAATTCATCTAAAAATATGTTTTCCAGCTGCAATAAAAACATGGACAGCAGATAGTTTCGGATTTTTGAAAAATTTTAAAAATGCTCGAAAATCGTGAAAACATTCTGAGTTGTGTAAAACCCATGGGGGAAGTTCTAGTAAAAATTTCAAGGTAATTGAAGCACCACAGCTCTATATAAAAATTCATTTCCGGACCAAAAAGGAAAAGCTTCAAATTTCCAACAACTAGCTTGCAACTTCAAAAATTCATAACTAATTCATTTTAAATCCAAATTAAATGAAACCAAAACTAAATGAAAGCTAATTGAGTATATTTTGATATTCTATATTTAATTTGACAAGATTAATTTCAAGTTAAAACAGTTTAAGGAAAAAATACAAATCCTTCTCTTCCATGCATGTAAAACAGTCAATAATGACATAAAAATACTTTAAAATAATAGATCAGTACCTCACTAGAGAATTGAATCTCTAGATAGCAAAGCAAAACTAGGAGTTAGGCTAGATCCTTCAAGGGTTTTGAAAAGGAGGATGAGGGGAACAAAAAGTATTCCAAACTTTATGGTCTAAAGTAAGTGGAAGGGCCTCAAAGATCAAGGTCAATGCCTAAGGCTTCAAGCTCCATCCATGGAGGCTAGGGTTTTCTTGTAAGGAAGAGAATGAAATAATGTGGTTAAGTGTGAGTGGAGGAAATAGAAATCCTCCACTCACTATGTGCTCTTACACCATGGTCAACACACACATCTATGGTCAATTGCACAAAAACCCTCTTTTAAAACCATAATCCCAAAGTGGCCCAAAGATATTTGCAAGATTAAATTGTGAACCTACACTTGTCACCAATCCATGGCTCCTTCCTAGGCTTAATCGCACACCTACACTTGTCAACCATCCAAGCAAACAAGTGCACCAATCCTAGGCCAACAAGTGGGTGAATCCTCACCCTCCAAATGTCATTATCCAATTCATTAAAGTGTTTCCACACAAATGTCAACAAGTGGACTAATGAGAGTGTGACACTTGTCATACTTTTCAAAAATTTCAAAAAGGTCCTTTCTAAAAATATCTTCCAAATTTAATTACAAAATGGTCCCCAAGATGAAAAATAATTACTTTATTTAATTACAATAAAACCCTACAAGTTAAGAATAATTACACTAAAGTATGCATTAATGCCCCTTTACGAAAGAAGTAAGCAATCAACATACTTTTCTAGAAAAGTAAAAGTACCACTATCATGGAAATCAAATATCATGAATGCATGCAAAACTGGAATCAAATCCGAGCACAAAAAGTGAGGTTATGCAAGGAAAAAGGATAAACACGAAAAAGATAAAATGTGAATAGTATTCGGAAAAATAAAATATGGAAATGACACAATTCCCAAAGGAAGTTGTCAATCCAAGGAAAAGAGTCCCGGAAATCAATCCAGAGCACTCGGGACGACATCAAGTGATGAAAAACCGAACCCAAAAAGGAAAAGACAACGGAAAAAAAATATCCGTTAAAATCTGAGAAAAAGAAAAGGAAGAAAAATGACTGGTTCGTTACAACCTTCCCACCTTAAAGGGATTTCGTCCCCGAAATCCATCCCCAACAAAACAAAAAGGCGAAACTAGGATTACTACGGAGTACACTCTGAGTATCCCTCACAACATGCTACGAAAGTAATCCCAAAACTGAAGACAACGTACAACCCCATGTCATTCGCACCCACGTGCTCATTATAGGACAACCCCTTAAAAGAAAAGTGATCACATGGCCACACCACAAGTCAAAACTCACACACAGAACTTAAGGCCAGACGAAGGAATGGAAGACAATAATCGAAAGCACCCCCTCCTGACGAACCATCATAAGGAACCAAAAAAAACCACCAGCAGAACTCCAAGATATCCATGAATCAAATCAAAGTACTAAACAAAGACGACATGGCTGTACGAATAGCAACCAGAACCTGCCCACGACGTACTCAAATGTGTGGTAGTAATGACAATTCCTAGTGTCCGCCCACACTTACTCGTCAGTAAGGTAGCATCGACGACAACTAGCACTCGCCCACAGCACACAACTTGTACGGTAGCATGAAGTATAAGGCACCAATTCATAAGCTGCCCCCCCTAGGTCTACCCATGAAACCTCTCGATACAAATGACTTCAATGTCAAAAATGATCATTTCCAAAAGCACTACGGAAACCAACATTTTGTGAGAGTTGAGATATGGTCCAAAGATATCCGGCCGGACCATCCTGGCCAATCCCAAAACTCTGACAACAATGCTATAGGTACCGCTACGCTTAAGGACTTAAATCCTTAATACAAAAAGACCAACAATTTTAACATCTCAAAACACTATTATCAACAACATCAATTACAAATCCAAAGTCTGACAAGCAAAACAGCATCTCCAAAATCCCAGATGTCATCCTAAAATAGATCAACTATAAGACTACTCACCGTAATCAAGCATTAGATCAAAATCCCTATCACGGATAACTAGATCCTCGAAATACAAGTCCACGAAATGGCACACACATCAAAATCTTGACAACCAAGGTCATAGAACGAGTCTCTCAAAATTGTACTTGGCAATATCAAGCCAAATCAAAATTCCTCAATTTTGATTAATCTATAAACAACCACTGGAACTACGATTCCTCAAGGCCATGCCTAGTCATAACTAGGACGAGAAAACTCCACAAGCAAGCCATATCCAACAATGATCCTCCAAAACTCCTCTTAAGAGTCAACCATATCCAGGCCTCCAAAACTGAAACAAGTCTCCGAAAGACATTCTCAAAAGAGCATCGAGCTTACCTCACGAATTAAACAATCCTCAAAGATATGGACATAAGTCTCCGTAAAATGATCTCACACCAATCAACTCACTTGAGCACCACAATCGTCAACAACCACGGCAAGAACTCTCCAAGGGAAGACACGAAAGAAAGGGGACCACCAGTCCTAAAAAGGACAACACCACAACTCCATCTCTGAAATGAAAGACAACAAAGTCAATGACATCACCCCCTATATGGAAGTAAGTCGACCAAAATCTATCAAATCCTCACCAAGGACTCAAGACAACAACGATGATCCTCATGGACCAACCAACCCCAAAACAATGCACAACGCAACGGAGGGAAGGGACTCACTCCTTGTGAAGTCCCTGACACGAACGAGCACAAAACAATTGTGGAAACCCGCATACAGACTACGTGCGACCAAGGGAAACGAATGGGAAAACCAAACCTAAAAGTCATGCATATGACAAGGAATGCAAATTACATACTGCACACCTCCACATAAACACAAAAACATGTCATTAAAGCGCAGTAACAACATGGCATCTCGAAGCATATAAGAAAGGCATGCTATTGCCACACAACAAGAAGACAAACGTGGATAGACCTCCACCTACTCATGTATCACAATATCATAAATCATATTACTAACATGGTAGTAAATGAAACTGCAGAAAACAAAAGTGATGCAACAATGAACCCTATGGACATCGTGTCCTAGAGTGCCTAGGTAAAAAAGAAGGACCAGTCCTAGCCATACACTGACTCCAAAAACCAATGCAACAACAACCTATCTCAAAACAAACGTGAGCCCTTACCACAATGGTAAGACTCTTACAATCCATCTCTGAATCTAAGGGTGACACCACAAGTGACACTAACAATGCAATGCTCTTTCTACCCCAAGCATCTATCAATCGACTTAACCCCAAAAGCGTCATCGCGCAAGGAGAACTCAAAGAAAATGGCAACTCTAGCCATACAATCAGACAACCAAATCGATCACTACGACTGATCCCCAAAATAACCATCATCATTATCGATCAAAAGGACTAAACCTGTCGGAATAAAACCCAACGCTAATTCCATCTGAACTACACTCGTAGCTTGCCAATACGGTAGCATGACAGTGCCATGCATCCGCCCAGAATGTACCCGCCCACGAAAATTGCAATCTCAGAGGAACTTTCCAAAATAACCAAGGATCCCAAAAGGTCCAAAACCTAACCATGGCCTAAAATCAACAAATCCAGTACTACGGTTGTGCCTAATGGCTCACCCCACGAGAGCCTAAACAAAAGGTGTCTCTCCACCTACCTCAAAACCAACTCTAGGTCAACAACAACCTAAACTACAATATAACCGTGACTATAATCACCATCAACCTCAACTCGAGCCTCAATGACTAATCTCGTGTCATGCCAAATATGCAACACAGTTATGCATATACAAATCTGAACTAGAATACATCATATGTCATGCTCTTTACATAATAATTAAATCATGTTAAACAAACGGCATACCACATGTAGCACGTAAGCACATAAACATGTTATGAAACCAAAACATGTTATCAAGAAGCATATAAACACATAGAGTATGGCAACATAAGCATGATATGCACCCAAAACCCGTCGTCCAAGGTATTCAAACCTAGGAGCTCTGATACCACCTGTAACGACCCGGATTTCTCAACCTGGTGCGTTAGTGATGAACCGGAAGTTGACCCGATAACGGACTCAAAATGCGGAAGCGAAAGAAGCCAAATGACCTTAAGAGATGTATGTCATCCCTAAGGTCCCAAAATGACTCTCCATGAAGCCACAGAACTCAAATAAGCCAAGCAAATGAAGCAAGAATGCCTAACCCGAAAAGAGATGAACTAAGGGCAAAATGGTCATTTCTCACTGAAAAGGGTGCCACCGTGCACACCATTGGAAGGACAATGAAAAATGAACAAAATTAGACTCAAGAATCGCCTGATTCTGAGTACGGGCAGAAAAGATATGAAATTCCAACACCCGATGCGAAAGTTATGAAGCAATGACTTAATATTTTCCAATATTTTCATAATAAACTTTGAAAACAAAAGTGCATAGAAAACGAGATACATGTCATTGCCTCCGGCCTCATCTCATACATGTTAAATACATTGAAAAGATTGCACTTACGTACACTTTACATATACGAATCAACGAATATAAGTTTAAACAAATAAGGCTACAAAGAGGCATCTTATGCTAACACTTGCATAAAATAGAAACTTAGAAACTGTAAGCCATCCAAGGAGCAATGGAATCTTCAAATCCTGAGTCTTGTACCTGAAATATGCCCCAGTATCGTAGGGGTGAGTAACATAAAACTACTCACAGGAGATGAGCATGCATCGACTTAGCATTTTACAATTTTATCACTATATGGTGAAACATGTTAAAGGGGCTCATGCCACCTAACGTCTATATCAAGATGAGACCCAGGGAGTATCCTAAGCTACCTAGATCATTTCTATCATAATCACATTGTTCATGCAATTCAAACAACATGGAAACATGTTATACAAGGCAACAAGATATAGATTCGCAAAGTCTTCAACTTGAAATCCAAAATACGAAAACAACAAGTGTGGGTCATGCCACCTAACGTCTATGTTCAAAATGAATCTATAAGGTCATTCCTAAACTACATTTGAACATCAAAACACAAATTATGATATCGATGCAATTTAACCAACAATGGAACTTCCAATACAACGCATGAAGCATGCTTTCACAAAGCTACATCTTAAGCTCAAAATAGGAAATCAAATAAGGAACAACAAGTTACGATATCATCTAGTTATCAACTTGAAATGAAATACGAAATCAAACAAAGAGGATACTCGGACGTCACGCCGGATCAGACCGACAAGATAGTTACTTTAGGGTTACTAGCCCATGGGTAACCTCCCTATGTGCGTACTAGACTGTATAGAGGGACAATCCCCCATACTAGAACCAAGTCCTAGCCGTAGCCAAACAACGACATCCCCAAGTTTCCAAAATCAACAAATTGTGCAACAACGTATATATATCAACATGTATATACAAGATATCAACTATTTACCAAGCACAATCCAAATTTTGGAAACTTATACAATACATGCTCAAAATTCACAACTACTATGGCATATAATATGTCAAATACAAAGTGTGCAATTCCTTACACATAGAAACAATATATTCAATAAGGAAAAACATATTCTCATGAATATAAAAGTAACAACTATGTTATCGAATGCTCAAAAGTAATCAAGTGAACATACATCAAATCCAAATCTATGATTTAAATACAGAAACAACTTCCAAAATGCAATTAAATCCATGGAGTAATAAAATAGAATTTAATTAAACATAAATAGTTAAATTCTCTAAATTTCAAGTTAATCCAAATAACCTCAATTTAATATATATTGAAAGACATGTCATGGTCCTCATATATATAACATCAAATGACAAATTAAGTGATTAAAACACTTAAAACAAAATTAATCAAGCTAATTAATTAATTTCCTCTAGATTTTTAAACAATTTCAAATGCCCTCAATTTAATCTATGTTAGAGAACATGCCAAGATCTATTTAAATACCACATTACAACTTGATTTAATGCTTGATACAACCATGTGAATTAAACTTTCACTAAAGATAAATATTAAATAAAAGTTATAATTTTTAATCAAATGATCCAAATTTAATATATGTTAACAAACATGTCTAAGCATAATTTCCTAATATGTTATAATTCAAATCAAAGTTATACATCATCATAAATTTTAAATCTTATACAAAGAAATAAAAATTACTAGCTTTCTAGATTTGATACAAGGCGTACATATATGTTGTATAATCATGGCAAACACACAATACAACGCACAAATAATCCTAAAACATTCCCTACCTCAATTGGAATGAAAATCCCAATTACCACCGAAATGAAATCGCCCCAAATTTTCGGTCCACAAAACAGATTTTTCAGCTTGCTACCTTCAACTTGTAAAATTCATAAAAAATTTAATTCTAACCCAAATTGAATGAATCCAAAGCCCAATAAAAGCTTAAACACTGTAATTTGATAATATTAATTTAGTTTAACAAAATATTTTCCCAACTGAAACAGTTTTGACCCACAACTTTGAAACAAATTTTGCCCAGAAAACACATTTTCAGCCTGTAGCTTCCAACTTTGAAAATTCATGAAAAATTCATTTAACATCCAACTTGGACAAACCTAATTTATTTTGGAAGTAAACATATGAGAGTGTAAAATTGGAAATTTAAGCCATGATCCAATGTCAGAAGGTTAGTGAAATAAATTATCTAAAAATATGTTTTCCAGCTGCAATAAAAACATGGACAGCAGATAGTTTCGGATTTTTGAAAAATTTTAAAAATGCTCGAAAATCTTGAAAAAATTCTGAGTAGTGTAAATCCCATTGGGAAAGTTCCAGTAAAAATTTGAAGGTAATTGAAGTACCACATCTCTATATAAAAATTCATTTCCGGACCGAAAAGGAAAAGCTTCAAATTTCCAACAACTAGCTTGCAACTTCAAAAATTCATAACTAATTCATTTTAAATCCAAATTACATGAAACCAAAACTAAATGAAAGCTAATTGAGTATATTTTCATATTCTATATTTAATTTGACAAGATTAATTTCAAGTTAAAACAGTTTAAGGAAAAAATACAAGTCCTTCTCTTCCATGCATGTAAAACACTCAATAATGACATAAAAATACTTCAAAATAGTAGATCAATACCTCACTAGAGAATTGAATCTCTAGATACCAAAGCAAAACGAGGAGTTAGGCTAGATCCTTCAAGGGTTTTGAAGAGGAGGATGAGGGGAACAAAAAGTATTCCAAACTTTATGGTCTAAAGTAAGTGGAAGGGCCTCAAAGATCAAGGTCAATGCCTAAAGCTTCAAGCTCCATCCATGGAGGCTAGGGTTTTCTTGTAAGGAAGAGAATGAAATAATGTGGTTAAGTGTGAGTGGAGGAAATAGAAATCCTCCACTCACTATGTGCTCTTACACCATGGTCAACACACACATTTATGGTCAATTGCACAAAAACCCTCTTTTAAAACCATAATCCCAAAGTTGCCCAAAGATATTTGCAAGACTAAATTGTGAACCTATACTTGCCACCAATCCATGGCTCCTTCCTAGGCTTAATCCCACACCTACACTTGTCAACCATCCAAGCCAACAAGTGGGTGAATCCTCACCCTCCAAATGTCATTATCCAATGCATTAAAGTGTTTCCACACAAATGTCAACAAGTGGACTAATGAGAGTGTGACACTTGTCACACTTTTCAAAAATTACAAAAAGGTCCTTTTTGAAAATATCTTCCAAATTTAATTGCAAAATGGTCCCCAAGATGAAAAATAATTACTTTATTTAATTACACTAAAATCCCACAAGTTAAGAATAATTACACTAAAGTATGCATTAATGCCCCTTTATGAAGAAGTAAGCAATCAACATGCTTATCTAGAAAAGTAAAAATACCACTATCATGGAAATCAAATATCATGAATGCATGCAAAATTGGAATCAAATCCGAGCACAAAAAGTGAGGTTGTGCAAGGAAAAAGGATAAACGCGAAAAAGGCAAAATGTGAATAGTGTTCGGAAAAATAAAATATGGAAATGACACAATCCCCAAAGGAAGTTGTCAATCCAAGGAAAAGAGTCTCGGAAATCAATCCAAAGCACTCGGGACGACATCAAGTGATGAAAAACCGAACCCAAAAAGGAAAAAACAACGGAAAAAAAATATCCGTTAAAATCTGAGAAAAAGAAAAGGAAGAAAAATGACCGGGTCATTACATAGGTAGAGAGGACTAGGGAAGTGAATCCACTACGTACCCTATAAACATGCTAGAGAACGATTTAGTTGAGAACACAACATGTACATACGACCATGGAATGTAACAACACAAAATTGCTACATTACCTTCAAGAGATTCATGAAATCAATAGGCAAGAATAATCTATCAAAGTTTCACATTCTTTGACAACCTAAACTAGGATGTAGCCTTAGACATGTCCACTAAGCTAGAGATTATCAAGCCCTTAATCACATGATAAAAGCGCATGAAGTTAGAAATCAAGAATAGTCTATCAAAGGAAGACCCTAAGCTATAGACTATCGAACTTCCTAAATGTCATGCCATTAAAACCATTCCACAACCTCATTTCCATTGTCACTATAAAAAACAAGCCATATAATCATGAGAAATTAAAATCTAAAATAAGACAATAACTTCAACATAATCATTCATAGAGGTTACAATTCATTATATTAAAATGAATGCTCTAGATTGTGAAAAATCATAAATATACATCATTTCCCCCTAAATAAATCAAAAGCTAGAACATACTTACTAGAGATGGCTTCATGACCTCCCTAGATGGGGAGTTAGTTACCCATAGGAGTAATGGATGAAGGAGAGGTGATCATTATCCCCACCATTTTCGCCCTTTGAGCTCAAGAACACACAAACCCCTTACCTTACAATATTTTTCTCTCTAAAAGCTTGCTAAAAATGAGAGATCCATAAAACATAGCCTCCAAGCCCTTATCTAGCCAAAATAATCTCATTTTCCCTCCATTTTCGTGGCTACACAACCTTAGGATAAATTAGGACCACACAAATGGGTCAAGGGGACAGCCTTGAACTAAATAATGCAGAGCTGTCTGCAAATTGGCCGGCACCCATAGGCACTGGGCGGGCACCCGCACCTTGATGAGAGCACTGACATATTTGGCAGGCTCCCGCGGTGCTTGATGGCTGGGGCCCGCGAGACATGGTGGGGCCCCGCGCTAGCAAGATTCTACTGGAGTCTTTGGCGGGCGCTTGCGCTTTCTTGGTTTTGCTCTGAATATATATATCTTGAACCTCCTTCTGTATGGACTGTTGACGCTACTCTTTTTTTCCTTGGACTTTGTGCATCGAGCGTCATGAGTTCCGTGGATTACTTGACTTTGCCAAAATGACGGTCCTCGGCAACGGCGTGTTTTGATCTTTAAAAACTTATCAAAGCGTCACTTTTACCTCTCTTAGGGGAACCAACCTGAAAATAGACAAAAGAATGCAATTGAGGCTAATATATATAGTAGAATCAACTAATGGACTTAACTAATGCAAATAAGGGCACTTGAATATGCAATATTCGCTTATCAGCAAACTGCATGATTAAAAGAGTCCTAGTAGACCCTGGCAGCACCGCCAATATTATAACTTAGGTAGTCTTTGAGTAATTGGAGATCCCATCATAATTAATTAGAGCCATTTCTGGCCGTTTGATGGGATTAAATAGAACAAAGGTAGATCCTATTGGGATAATAGATTTATCGGTCACTACTGCAAAAAGGACACTGAAAGAGAACTTTGCTCTAAAAAAAATTCACCCTTCCTACAATCTCATCATGGGGAGAGGGTGGATTCACCGAATGAATGGAGTACCATCTACTCTGCACCAAGTGATGCGATGCTTGTCTCCAGATGGGGAAGAAGTCATCAATTTTTGGGGAGATCAAACTGCTATAAAGGAATGCTTTGTGTTGATATTAAAAGGAGCAAAGAAAGGAACTACAGTACCTGGATCGGATGCATCTTCTAAGGGAATTGCTAAATAGCAATTATAGAACTTTCTGCCTAAGTATTTGGAAGCAAAGGCAAAAGCAGCAAAAACCATCGAAATGTCTCTTGAAGCTGTCGAAGTTATCCTTGGCAATCCATAGAAAGTCACTTATATGGGTTCCTCCCACTTAGCAGAAAAGAGAGAGGTGTTAGTTGATGTCATTCGAAGAAATGCAGATACGTTCGCTTGGATCCATTCGGACATACCGGGGATTAACCTTTTGGTCCCATGCCATAGCCTAAGAGTGGATCCTTCATTTAGACCAGTCAAAGAAAAACATAGGAGGTTCGCTCCTAAAAGAAGTCGAATCATTGCTGAAGAAGTAGACAAGTTGTTTCAAGCGGGCTTCATCAGAGAAGTACATTACCCTTAGTGGCTCTCGAACGTGGTGGTGGTCCAAAAGAAGAATGGAAAATGGAGAGTTTGTATAGATTTCACCAATCTCAATAAGGCTTGTCCTAAAGATAGTTTTCCATTACCGAAGATAGATCAGATGGTGGACGCTACCACAGGCTATGAGAGACTCACATTCCTCGATGCATACTTCAGATACAACCAGATTCCCATGAATCCAGAGGATGAAGAAAAAACATCCTTCATCACAGAGAAGGGAACTTATTGTTACAAAGTTATGCACTTCAGACTTAAGAACGCTGGGGCTACTTACCAGCGCCTTGTTAAAAAAATCTTCGATGAGATGTTGGGTAAGATAGTAGAAGCTTATATCGACAACATGGTTGTCAAAAGTGAGAGGAAGGAAGATCACCCCAGGCACCTCCAAGAAGTCTTCAACACTCTGAGAAAGTATAATATGAGGTTGAACCCCTCTAAATGTTCCTTTACAGTTTCTTAAGGATAATTCCTCGATCGTATTGTCAACAAAAATGGGATAGAAGTAAGTCAAGCTCAGGCCCAGGCCCTAGTACAGAATCAAGAGCCAAAAACTTGCAGAGAAGTGCAGATTCTAATCAGCAGAATATCAACTTTCAGCCACTTCATATCTTGATTGTCTGATAAGTGCAAACCTTTCTTTGATACTATATAATCGAAGAACAAAGACATATGGGGACCTTAGCAGGAAGAAGCTCTTGCTAGACTAAAGTATTACATGAATAAACCCATAATTTTTTCTACCCCGAAGCTTGAAGAAACCCTCACCATGTACTTAGCAATCTCCAACATAGCCACCAGTGCAATTTTAATCCGAGAAGAAGGAGGGAATCAGCATCCAGTCTTCTACATAAGTAAGACAATGACAAATGCCGAAATAAGATATAGCAAAACAGAGAAGATCATACTAGCCTTAGTATATGCAAAGAGAAAGCTTTGACATTACTTTAAGTCTCACCGCATTGTGGTCCTCACAAATTACCCTATGAGAGCTATCCTCTCCAAGCCAGATGTAATGACCTGGCCGATTTCCTTCCTTTCCTTTTCTTAGATTTTCACGGATATTTTTTTTCCGTTGATCTTTTCCTTTTTGAGCTCAGTTTCTCGTTACTTAGTGTCATCTTGAGTGCTCGGGGATGGTTTTCGAGATTCTTTTCCTTGGATTGACGACTTCCTTTGAGGACCGAGTCATTTTCATATTTTCACTTTTGTGACACTATTCACTTTCGTCTTTTTCTCGATTGTCACTTTGTTGGCATAACCTCACTTTTTGTGTTCGGATTCTATTTCGGTTTTGCATGCATCCACGATATTTAAATTCCATACTATGTGTATTTTCACTTTTGTAGAAAAGCATGCTAAGTGCTTACTTTTCTTGTAAAGGGTATAGATGCATGACTTTTTTTATAATTTTCTAAACTTTAGGGGTTTTTGTGTAATTACTGTAAAGTTATTATTTTTCGTCATAGGGACCATTTTGCAATTTAATTTGGAAGATATTTTCAAAAAGGATTTTTTTGTAATTTTTAGAAAGTGTGACAAGTGTCACACTCTCATTGGTCCACTTGTTGACATTTGTGTGGAAACACTTTGAGGCCTTGGATGAGGACATGTGGAGGGTGGAGCTTTAACCACTTGTTGGCCTAGGATTGGTGCACTTGTTGGCTTGGATGGTTGACAAGTGTAGGCTTGAGATTTAGCCTAGGATGGAGCCTTGGATTTGTGACAAGTGTAGGCTCACAATTTGATCTTGCATTAGTGTGTGTGAGAGAGGTAGTGTAAGAGCACATAGTGAGTGGAGGATCTCTATCCCCTCCACTCACATTTCATCTTCATCATTTTTCATTTCCTCCCTCTTTTGTAAAGAAAACCCTAGCCTCCATGGATGGAGCCTAAAGCCTTAAGCTTTGACCTTGATTTTTGAGAGCCTTCCATTGATTTCCAAGCTTGAACTTGGGAATACACTTTGTTCCCCTCATCTTCCTCTTCATAACCCTAGAAGGGTTTGCCATTTTGTGTTGATTTTGCCTTAGATTCTAGAGAGACATTTCTCTACTAAGGTAGGGAATGTTATATGGTTATTTGTTATTATCTTGCATGTTTTTTATGCTTATACAACTTGTATGCATGTAGTGTATTAATTTGAGAAATTATGATTAATGGTAGTTTGCTTATAACTCATTTTAGACTTGGTAAATGGCATGGCCATGAGTTGATCTTTGATATATATTAATTTGGGTTGATTTAGATGAGTTTTCAAATCTAGAGATTAAATGGATTTAATTTGGTTTAAATTCTAGTAAAATGTGTTTTACCTGTAATCCATCTTAGACTTGATATATGGTATGACCATGACTTAGTGCTTGATATAAATTAATTTAAGATCATTTGGACAACTTTTGAAATCTAGAGATTTAATTGATTTAAATTAATTCAATTCTATTTGATGATATCTTACTTATCTTGCACTTTTGATTTGATATATGTAAAGACCATGATATGTTGCTTAACATATATTAATTTGAGGTTATTTAAAATCTAGAGAATTTAATCACCTTGTTTAATTAAATTCTATCTAATGGCTTCATGGATCTATTAGTATTTTAGAGGTTGTTTCTATATTCAAATCATGGACTTGAACTTGTTATGTATTTACTTGGTTGTGTTTTGAGCATTGGACAACTTTGTTGTTATATTTATATTCATGAGAACATGTTTTCTTTATAGAATATATTGATGCCATGTGTAGTGAATTGCACACTTCGTAATTGACATTATGTATGTTATTTTAGAATTGAAACTCTAAGGCATGGATTGTGTGGTTTCAACCTACTTGTGCATGGAAGGTGTTTTCATGCATTATATAAGTTATGTATAAGTTGTGAACTTATTTGGTTTAATTTTGGAATCTTGGAACATTGTTGAGTTAAGATGGCTAGGGTTTGGCTCTAGTACGGGGACGTGAGTCCTCTAAGTCATTGAGATAGTGCGCACTTAGGGTGGTCTTCCCTGCGGGTTAGTGCCCGGAATAACCATTGAGGTCTCGGCAGAATTCCGAGCGTAGATGTCCAAGTCTCCCATTATTTGTTTTCGCATTTAATTCCAAGTTAACAATCATGTTTATACTGTAACTTGTGGTTTTAGTTATTGGCAATTTTAATGTTGTTAAGTACATCCATGAATATGATTTTAATGAATCATTTTGATGTTGTTAAGTACATCCATACTAAATTGATATATTTAGTTGATTTCACACTTTTAGATTTCTAGTTGATAACATAGAGAACCTATGTCTTGATGTGTGGTATTAGATACTCTAATTATGCTAAATTATTATATTTAGTTGATGTTGCATTTTAGACTTCAAGTTGATTACCTTAAGAATCTATATGTTGTTGCTTTGTGTAAGCATGCTCCTATGTTGTTGCTTTGTGTAAGCATGACCCTATGTTGCTAAAATTGCATGAATGAGGTGATTGATGCTAGAAATGATCCTAGGTAGCTAGGATGCTCCTTGAGTCTCACATTTGACATAGACGTTAGGTGGAATGAACCACAATAATTAAATCATGCAAACTTGTAAAACGTAGGTCGATGGATGCTCATTTCCTACGAGTAGCTTTATGTTACTCACCCCTATGATACTCGGGCATATTTCAGGTACAAGAATCAAGGTTGCGATTCTCGTCATGCTTGGATGATTGGTGGACTTGAAGATTTCCATTTCTTGTAAAGGTTGGCTTGAAAAACCACTTGTAGCCTTATATGTCAAAATATGTATATTTGAATTAAACATGCAATGTGTACATGAGTGCACTCCTTACAATATATTTGACATGTATGAGATGAGGCCGGAGGCCAATGACATGTATTTGTATCCTATGTAGTTTTGACTTTATGGTATATTATGAAAATATTGAAAAATGTCAAGTTATTGTCTCACTATGTTTGCATCGGTCATTTCCGGGAGTCGTGGACCATTCCTGCATGCTCAAAATCACTTATTACGTTTGCGTGCATATTCGTTTCAGCCTAGAAGTGTATTTGGAGTCAAAAGTATGTTTGGTGCAAACTTACATTTTTTGCCGTTTTGAGCCTAAATTGAGCATAAAGGCATTTTGGGGTTTTCACTTGAAAAATAAAGTTTTCTTTTGGCATGGTTGGCTAGCAAACATGATTTTGAGGGTAATTTCTTCTTTGTGTTTTTCTCAAAAGGGCCCAGAAAGTCCTCAAAATTGCATTTCAAGTCAGCATTTCAGGAGCAGCCTACAGGAGTTTGAGCGCTCTAAATAGGGAGTTCGAGCGCTCGAACTTTGGGCAGATTTCTTAGGGCAATTTTTGAGTGCTCGAAGTCCTTGTTTGAGCGCTCAAATTACTGTTCATGGGTGTGTGTGTCTTGGTTCAGCACTGCACCTCCGACTTCAAATCATCATAACTTCTTCGTTTTAACTCCGAATTGGTCCGTTCTTGAGTCTAAATTGATCGCGTTGAAATAAGCTTTCCAATGGTACTAATTAGAGCTTCAGATTCTTCTTGTGGCTCAAGTTATTCAAGTTTTAGTAAGGTAGTGTCTGTTTTTGGTTCGAACTGGGATAGGGTTTCCCTTCCTTCGACTTCAGAACTTGATATCTTTGTTGTCCGGACTCCGAATCAAGTGATTATTGAGTCTATCTTTATTAATTTTTCGTTGACTTTCCAATGGTGTGCACGGTGGCACCCATTTCAATGTGGAATGACCATTTTGCCCCTAGGTTCATTCTTTTCCATTTTTGAAATGTTGCTTCCGCATTTTCTTCCTTTGGGTTTCGTGACCTCATTGGGGGTCACATTGGTGTCTTAGAGGAGTGTTGTATCCCTAGAGACAATTTTTCTATCTTTTGTTTCCGCATTTTGAATTCGTTTTGGGTCATCACAAGACACACTGGGTTGAAAAATCCAGGGTCGTCACACCAGATCTGTCAGGGAGAGTTACCAAATGGGCAATCAAACTTAGTTCTTTTGATATAGGTTATGAGCCGAAGGTGTCACACAAAGGACAAGCCATGGTTTACTTCCTCTTGGAATATGAAGACAAGCCCGAAGAGCTAGAACTTCCAGAACCTCAGTAGGAACTTCATATAGATAGTTCTATGAACCTGAATAGCATAGGGGCAGGGATTATTATCACAACTCTAGAAGGAACTAAGTTACAACAATCAATCCGTTTGAATTTTTCAGCCACCGACAATAAGGCCGAATATGAAGCCTTGCTAGTTGGACTTTGATTGGCAAGCCAACTTCAAGTAACGTGTGTAAAAGTTTTTAGTGACTCATAATTCATTATGAATCAAGTGATAGGAAAACATCAACCAAAAGAAGAAAGAATGAAGGCGTACAAGGAGGCTATCGAAAGTGCTACGCGAGGATTCGATCAAATCAAATTTCACCAAGTACTAAGAGAGGAGAATTCCAAAACAGACAAACTAGCTATAATGGTTTCCTTCTCAGATAAAGATCTAATACGGATAGTACCTATCGACACACTGGAAGATCTTAGCTTGAATCATCAGCTGCAGATAATGGTGATCCTAGATGTTCCAGGAAAGCCATGTTGGATGGATCCATTGGAACGCTATCTCAAAAACAGAGCCCTTCCAAATAGAAGGATGAGACTAGAAAAGTAAGGTTTGTAGCAGCCAAGTATTCCATCATTAATAACCGTTTATACCGAAAGTCATTTTTTGGTCCATACTTGAGGTGCTTAACACCCACTAAAGCCCTCGAGGTGTTGAAACAAATACATGATGGGGATTGCAGCAACCACTTCGGCAGGAGGTCCCTTACCCACAAGATCTTAACTCAAGGCTACTTCTACCCGTACCTGGCTCAAAATGCTGAGGAATATGCTAGAAGGTGCGACAAGTGCCAACGCTATGCCCTAATGAAGCACCAACCAACTGAAGATTTATATGCGATGGTAAATCCATGGCCATTTGCTTAATGGGGAATTGATGCTGGGTCTTTTATCCAAAAATCTGGAGCAAAAGGAATATGTATTACTGGCCATTGATTACTTCACAAAATGGGTAGAAGTAGAGGCTTATTAAAGTGTGACTCACGAGCAAGTGAAAAGCTTTCTGTGGGATAATATAATCTGCCGATTCGGAGTACCTAAGGTCAGCATGATGGACAATGGAAAAAAACCTGGACAATAGAAGCACAAGGAAGTTCTTTGCTAAATATGGAATCAGGTAGAAGTTGGCTGCGGTAAGCCATCCACAAGGGAATGGGCAGGCTGAGATAACTAACCGGACCATCTTCAACTGTGTGAAGAAAAAATTGGAAAAGCTCAAGTCTAAATGGTATGAAAATCTTCCCAATGTGCTCTGGGCTTACCGAACCACCCCACGAAGGCCAATAGTGGAAAGTCCCTTTGCAATGGCTTACGGTTCCAAGGCCGTCATCCCACCAGAATCAGTAGTCCCAAATTTTTGAACACCCCTATTACTCAAAGGGGACAATGATCAGCATCTAGAACATAGCCTTGACCTCTTGGAAGAAAAGAGGGATGCTGCGACAATAAGGCTCGCTTCATATTAACAGTAGTTGCGAAATAGTTATAATAAACGGGACAAGTTCAGGAGCTTTGTAGTGGGAGATTGGGTGCTGAAGCAGGAGACTGCACACGTGAAGAAGTTACAACCCAATTGGATTGGACTTTACAGAGTTACAGAAGTAGTGGGAGTTTACAGGCTAGCTGAAGCCGATGGGTGAGTGATTGCATGACCATGGAATGTAATACACCTCAAAAGGTACTACCATTAGAAAAGTAAGACAATTTTTCTATTTTCTTTTCGAATAAGGTTGCTTATGGTGCCACCAAATAAAATTTCTTATTTAACTACATCTTTTTGCATCATTTTTTTTTTTAATAATATGCGATGTAGTGATACTCCAAAAGATGGAGAACGTCAGATACATAAACGGATCAATGGTCCCATGTATTCGACGGTCTCTATTACGATATAAAAGTATTCCACCCACACAAATAGATTGATATTCGTTGGTATTTTTTAATCGATGTGGGATATTGTTTAACTCAATTCACTAACATTTTCTTTTGTAATAAGGGGCAAGACTAGTACCCTAAAAAGATATTACGAAAAGAAAATACACTCTTTAAAAATAGATATGTATGTTGTCCCACATTGGTAAAATATAAACTGAAAAATCCCTTTAAATAAAGAAATACTCAAACATATAAGCACATTGCAAAGAGGGTCCATTGGAAAATGGGGCGGCCTACAAGCCATTTTCAAGGCCCTATGTCCAGAGGACACTCTTTGCAATAGTCCCCCTATTTTTTGGAACCAACACTTAACTCAATTCTATTTTTGTCCCACATCGACAAAAAATAAACATAAAATATGATTAATGTAATCATATCTCATTGAAAGTAAATGCTATGAAATGAGTCTCCGAGATAAATAGACTTCCAATCACATGTATGGAGGACTGCCTGGTCTCGGTGACTCTTTTTCTTGGCCTCTTCCTCTTTTTAAAGCCTCGGACCTCGAGAGTCTGAAGGAATCAATAAATTCCTCTAAGGCATATACTATCACTGAGGAACTTTAAGCTCGGACCTCAAGAGTCCGAAGGTGTCAATAAATTCCTCTAAGGCATATTCCATTGCCGAGGAACTTCAAGCTTCGGACCTCAAGAGTCCGAAGGTGTCAATAAATTCCTCTAAGTCATATTCCATCGCTGAGGATCTTCAAGCCTCGAACCTTAAGAGTCCGAAGGTGTCAACAAATTCCTCTAAGGCATATTCTATTGCCGAGGAACTTCAAGCCTTGAACCTCAAGAGTCCGAAGGTATCAGCCTTTTAAATAGGCCTAAACCCGAATGGGAGCAAGTATTCCTTATGGATATCCTCCTCTCAGGCCCATAATATTGGCCCAACATTGCTAGCTCCTTTAAATAGTTTATCCCACATCAAAAAAATACAGGAACAAGAAAGCATTGATATACTCATATCATAAGTTAATACATAACAAGAAGGGTTCCCTTGATAGGTATATCACCAAGTGATATAACAATCTTCGGTTAGTGACCTAATTATCACGGGAACTCCCTTCTTGTTGCCTATCATTTTTTATATCTTCGGATAATAGTAAGTTCGAAGGCCCCAAGGAGAACAATTTTTCTCTAAGGAATGAAAGACTGCCAAGAAAAAGCATACAACTTTGAAATATTGAAAGACATAGAAATTCCCCAAAATATTTGTATAAATACAGAGAATAAGAAAGTTAAGGCAATCATATAATTTTTTATATATATATATATATAGAAAAAATCCATTGGTTCAGACAAATATTACAGAAGACATTCATTTCCTTTTGGGATCAAAATGAGCTGAAGCAATGGCATCCACCACATTTTGACCCGAAGCATTAGCCGGTGTTGGCCTAAGGATTTTATCTAAAAGTCAATCTAATGTTTTGATGATTACAAACCATTAATTATGTTTCAGTACTAATATTTTTATTAAGTTATATATAGATGATCATATTCAAATCTCAATGATGACCTAAGGTCTATTCCAAACATTTGAAGGAATTGATACAAAGTGATGAGCCAAAGTTTATTTCGAGCATTCCAAGCAATGGATTTAAGGAAGCCTTAAAAGTTGCAAGAAATCAAAGAAAAACTCAGACTTCAAAGATCATTCAAGTATTTTAAAGAAAAAAAGTAAATCTTCATCAAGCCTAAACGATCATGGTCAAGGTATGAAGAAAAGGGTAGATAGGATGGCGAGAGCTTAAGATTTAATGTCAAAGTATATTTGAAAATATTTTGAAGCTCAAAATTATAGGATCATGCATACTCATTCTAATTCAGTTTTTAAATGCCTAAAATTTGCTCATGAACTTCATATATGCATTCTTACTCAAGCTACACATAATAGGAAGTGTATAGGATTTAGTTAAATTCATTTTTAGTCTTACACAGCAATGGAGCCGCCTCCACTCGAGGAAGAGCCTGCTCTTTTCACTCCAGTAGCTTATTTTGGCTTGTAAAACAAGTATTTCAGAAAAGAGCAGCCTCCCATTTTTGGGAGCTACCTCTCTTGAAGTAGAGCCTTCTCCACACTAAATGAAATCGCCTCCACTTGAAGAAGAGCCTACTCCATTCATATTGGAGCCGCCTCCACTTTTACAAAGAGCCGGCTCCTTCTTGGGATTTGAATTCCAACGGCAATTTTTTCATTTAATGTTCTCCAACCACCTCTAAAAGCTATATTGAGCTTCATTTCTCTATAAATATAGATGGTTGGTCTGTTGAATATTTACACCACTTGAAAGAGTATTCAAGAAGAGCATTCAAGAGCATTCAATAGCTATAAATCTTTTCTTCTGAGCTTTTATTCATTTTTCACCACATTCTCTCATCCTAGAACTTGAGCTTCATTTATATTCTTATCTACTCTAGTTGTGAGCTGAAATTATACATCTTTTCTTTGAGAGAGAAATAATCTTGTATTTCACTTCTATTATTTCAAACTTGTAAGGGTTGGTGTGACCCAAAAGAAGCCTAGGAGAAGGGTGTTCTCCTAGCAAGGAAGAGAAGCAAAGTCTTACTTCAAATTGAAGGTTTGCTCTCCACCATTAAGGAGAAGCTTTTGTGAATTTGGGAAATCTCAAGGGGGACCTTGAGCCGAGGAGTAGGAGTTTCCGAACCTCGCTAAATCGCCGAGTCATTGTTTGTAATTTCCTATCTCTATCTCTTTTATACTTGTGTTATATATTGCTTGAATGTTTCAATTGATTATTGCATAATAGTTAGTTGGAAATAATTTTTTATAATTTGTAAAAATTGGCCATTGACTCTATTCACCCCCCTCTAGAGTCAATTAGTGGTTAACAATTGGTATCAGAGCCTAATCTCTAGAAAAAGATTTAATCATCTTAGAGAACGATCATGGCCAACACAAATTTTCATCAAGAAGGTCAATCTAATAATAAACCTCCTTGGTTTGGCAGAAATGACTACAACTATTGGAAAATCAAAATAAAGTATTCCTAAGAGGCCTAGATATAAATGTTTGGAAAGCCACCGAACAAGGAGACCATGTTCCAACCAAAATAGTAATTTTGAAAATGTTCCAACAATCGATATTGAATGGACCCTCAATGACTGAAGGCTTGTACAATGCAATGTCAAGGCTATCACTAATCTCTATTGTGCCTTTAGCAAAGACGAATTCAATAGAATTTCGGATTGCGAAACAGCCAAAGAAATTTGGGATAAACTTGAAGTTACCTATGTAGGTACTAGTCATGTTAAGGAATCCAAAATGAATATGCTCGTCCATAAATATGAACTTTTTTCCATGAACAACAAAGAAACTATTAGTGAAATGTACTCTCGTTTTACTAACATTGTGAATCCTTTGAAGCCTCTTGGAAGATCATATACATTATCGGACAATGTGAGAAAAATTCTTAGGTCTTTGCCTAAAAAATGGGAAGCCAAGAAGACCGCCATCCAAGAGGCCAAAGATCTCAACACACTCCCTATAGATGAACTCATTGGTTCATTGATGGCTTATGAGCTAGAAATGAATGATAGAGATGAAGACAAAGAAATTCAAAAGAAGGATATAGCTCTTCAAGCTATTACCGAAGAAGTTGCAATTGATAAAGCTCCTAATGATGATGAAGAAGAAGAATTTGCTCTAATTACCAAAGCCGTGAGAAGAGTCCTTCAAATGAAGAAGTACCAGAAGAGTAACAACTTCAAAAGAAATGGTTCATCAAGTGAGTAAGGAGAAAGAGAAACACCTACTTGTTTTCATTGTGGAAAATCGGGACATTTCAAATCCGATTGCTATGCTTACAAAAATGAAAAGGAAAGGAAAAAGAAAGGCAAAGCCATGCGAGGTACATGGGAGGATGATGATTCAAATGGATTTTAAAGTGATGATGTACTCAATGAATTGGTCAATCTTTGTCTCATGGCCGACGAAGATGGGGTAAATTCTAATCATGACTCATTTGATTTGGAAACTACTTATGATGAATTGGTTGATGCACATAACTACTTGCTAGATGCTTTTAAAGAATTGCATGATAAATTAGGCAAAATGGTTCAAAAATGTGCTAGTCTTAAAAGAGAAAAGTATATCACTTCTCAAAACCTTGAAAAATCTCAACTTAAAAATGAAGCTTTGAAAAAGGAAAAAGAATTAGCTAAAGAATCAGCCTTAATTGACTTAATTTCTGAAAATGAATCATTGAAAGTTATTATTGAGGATCAAATTGAGATCTTAGCCAAATTCACAAAAGGTAGAGAGAATTTAGGCCTCATACTTGGAAAGTAAAGAAATGCTTATGCTAAGGATGGGCTTAGATATGATCCTCACAAGAAAGATTCTTGTTTATTAAAAAAGAGAAAACCTTTGAACAATTATTTTGTTAAAAATTTCTCTTTTAGTTAAAAATGCAATTATTGGAAAAAGCTAGTACATAAGATCAATCATTGTCCTATTAGGCCATGTACAACAAAAGAAATTTGGGTTATTAAAAGGACATATATACCTCTTCCTAACTCTCATAGACCCAAGAAAATGTGGGTACCAAAAGAAGATTACTCAAATTCCTTTTGTAGGTTTGCTTGAAGTCTCCATATTCATCCAAGGACAAACGGTTCCTTAATAGTGGATGCTCAAGACATATGATGGGAGATCAATCAAAATTTTGCTCCATTAAACCTCATAAAGGAGGAAGTGTTATGTTTGGTGACAATTCAAAAGGCAAGGTCATTGGCATTAGAACTATTGGTATCTCCTCTTCCTTATCTATTGATGACGTTTTACTTATTAAAGGTTTAAAACATAATTTTTTTAGTATTAGCCAACTATGTGATAAATGATATGATGTTTTGTTTAAATCGGATAAATACATTGTCAAAAAGGATAATAATGAAGTATTTCATGCTCTTAGAAATGAAAATGTATATACTTTGCTTTTGTGTGAATTACATGATCAAGATGTCAAGTGCCTTGTATCTTCAAATAAAAATAGTTGGTTGTGGCATAAAATGTTAGGTCATGTTAGCATGGATTTGATTTCAAAACTATCTAAAAATGAATTAGTCAAAGGCATCCTAAAGACTAATTTTTTTAAAGATAAAACTTATAGCGCATGCCAAATAAGCAAGCAAATCAAGTTATCATTTAAAAGGAAAAAGGACATAACGACTACAAGACCACTTGAATTAATTTATATGGACTTATTTGGTCCGGAGAGAATTGCAAGTCTTGAGGAAAACTATATGCATTTGTCATTGTTGATGATTACTCGAGATTCACTTGGGTATTTTTCCTTACACACAAAAATGAGGCTCATACAATCTTTGCTAAATTTTGTAAGAGAGTCGAGAATGAAAAAGAGTGTAAGATTAAGACCATTAGAAGTGATAGAGGAAGAGAGTTTGATAACCAAGATGTAGAAAGATTTTGTGATAAGAATGGATACAATCATAATCTTTCGGCTCTTAGAACTCCTCAACAAAATGGAGTTGTTGAAAGGAAGAATAGGTCTCTCCAAGAAATGGCTAGGACTATGTTGAATGAACATAAATCTCCTATAACTCTATGGGCCGAAGCCGTTAGTACCTCATGCTATGTCATAAATAGGTCATCATTAGAAAACTCTTAAATAGGACTCTTTATGAACTTTGGAATAAAAGGAAGCCAGACATTGGATACTTTAAAGTTTTTGGGTGTAAATTGATAAGCGCCGAATATTGTATATTCAAGCGCCCTAAATTACATTAACAAAGTCCAGTTATTAACTATTTTATGTAGATTAACTCCATTTACATGTTTTTATGCATTTTCAGGTTGAAGTGCAAAAAGGAAGCAAAAATGAGGCCTTGTGGAATTTTGAACAAAAAGGATGCCATTTCTGAATTTCTGGCAGCAGTGATCCTGACTTTTGTCGCCATTTTCGACCTAGCAAACTCAAGAACTAGACTTCCATCATAACATGAAAGATTTAGATCTCTGAATCATATTTCCAAATCTTCAAGTGGTTCATCATTTGGAGTTCGGAGCAGAGAGTTATGATCTTCATAACAGAGGTGCGCAGAACTGCCTGGCAGCACTGATGTACTGCCTTTCTCCCCATTTTCGACCAACCAGACTTGAGAATTGGGTCTTTATCAAAACATGAAATTTTTAAAGCACTGAATCAGCTCTCCAAATCTTCAAACATATCATCATTCAGAGTTCGGGGTACAAAGTTATAGCAGTTTTCCCAAAATAGGTCAGCGCTGAGCAAGAGGAGCATGTTGCACATTGCACTAAGTTAGAGTGCTCGAGATCACCAAGCGAGTGCTCGAAAATCAGGCAGAATGCCCTTCGGAAATGGCTCATTTCAGCCCACTTGCACATTGGTTTCCTCAATGCCATCTTCCTTCTTTATGAAGTGGTTGGAGGTGTTCATTGGAGGAGAGAGGGTGTTGTTGGAGCATAAAAAGCTACCCAAGGGCCACACATTAGGAATCTTGGATCTTTAGCAAGATAGAGGAGAGAGAAGAGAGCAAGAAGAAGAGGGTTCTTGGAGCAAAAGGAAGGGTGCTCGAAAATGGAGGAAAAGGGCAAGCTTCTTCCTTCTCCTAGCTCACTCATGGGTAACTAAACCTCATCTAGGGAGGTGATGAAGCCTCCCCTTTTGTTCATATTCTAGATTAGGTTCTATTTTGGGGATTATAATGTATAAACTTTGGTCTTTTCATAGTTTAAGAGCTTATTACTTCTTGTAATGAATATTCATGTTTAAATGATTGATGTGAGTTATTTAGCTTGTCTTGATGATTCTTACATTAGTCTTATTGCTTTTATTTTCATAGTGACAATGAAGATATTAACTATGAATGGTTTTCAAGGCATGTTGATTTTGAAACTTGATATTCCATTGCTTAGGTACCTCCTTTGATGGATTATGCTTGATTCTTACCTTCATGTGCTTCATCATTTGATTGAATTCTTGATGGTCTTTTGCTTAAGTTAATGTATTTGATACTACACCCTAGTCTAGGTAGTCCAAACGTGTTGTCTTTTGATAGACCATTCTTGTTTTAATCTCATGAACTTTTTATTGGTTATGAAGCAACTATGTGTTGCTACATAATTCTTGATCATTGCTTATATAGTGTTTATCCCCACTTTAGTCTTGATTTAGCATGTATTTAGGGTGTAGGTGGATTCACTTCTCTAGTTTCCCCTTTTATTATCTCTAACTCTCATTTACTAGCACTACTATTTTATGCATTCTAAGTTCTAAGTCTAAGTGACAAACCAACAAAACTCTATATACCCCCTCATCATTCTAAAAGTAATCTAGACTCTTAGGTTGCCATAGACTAGCGCAATCCCAGTGGTTCGACTTACCCGACCAATAGCCCTATTTTACAATGATTCGTGCTATTGCGAAGGTTGATGTTTAGTTGATCAACCGATCAATTTTTGGCGCCGTTGCCGGGGACTGCAAACGGTTTAGCAACCAAAGTTTAGGGTTAATTTTAGTTTGATTGTGAATATTGTGTCTTGTGAATATTCCTTATGTGTTTTGATCATCTTTGTGTTGTAAGTGAGATTCTAGGAACTCAAAGCTCGCCGTGGGAATGCTAGCAAATTGTAAGTCTAGAGGACCCCAGGTAAGTCTCGTGACTTCTAGTTTCAAATTGTGAATATCGTGCATGTGTTAAGCTTAGAAGTAGATAAATTGCAAGCCCTTGTCGAGGCTATTTCAATTATGTATTTTCAATTCCAAGCATCGGTCCTTGTCGTGGCCATTAATTTTCTGTCTTGATAATTGAGGAGAAAGGGAACATCGTATGTGGAGTTGATGATAAAGATTTGTTGTGATGCTGTTGTTGTGAATTGTTGATGTTTGGCCGTAGGTCACTCTCTCTTCCCACACTTGACTCGCCTATTGATATAAATTCACTTGAAAGAACTCTTAGACGGAACCTTAGGGAACCCACTCTTACAAGGGACCTTGAAACTGAATTCAATATCATGGGGGATAACGTAGGAAATCCGGGGAATGAAAGGGCTGAAATTCCTAATGTAGAACCAATGACTCTTAGAGATCATTTCATTCCTACCACCTATGCTTCTCCTTCTTGCATAGTAATGCCAAACATAGATGCAGCTCAATATGAGATCAAATCAAGCACCATCCAAATGCTTCCATCATTTCATGGCTTTGATAATGAAGATCCATATAAGCATCTTGATGAGTTCCTTGAAATCTGTTCGACCATCCGGTTGAGAGGTTTTCCGAACAATGCACTTCATCTCCATCTTTTCCCATTCTCCCTAAAGGATAGGGCAAAATATTGGTTGAACTCCCTCGCTCCCAACTCTATTACTTCTTGGGCTCAATTGCAACAAGAATTTCTTAAGAAGTATTATCCGGTGAGTAAAACCAACCAAATGAGGCGTTCCATTCTAAGCTTTTCTCAAGTTGATGGAGAACAACTCCACGAGACTTGGGAAAGGTTACAAGATCTTCTTCGGAAGTGTCTTCATCATTTGATCCCAAAATGGCAATTAGTGCAAGCTTTCTATGCTGGCTTGACCGAAACCCATAGATTCATGGTTGATTCTTCTTGTGGTGGGATGTTCATGTCCAAGAATGCGGATGAGGCTTGGACCTTACTTGAGAATTTGAGTGAAAATTCACTTCAACACAATTCTCGTAGGGCTCCGACCGCAACCACTCCAAACAACACCAACCCTTGTCAACCAAAGTCAATAAGGGAGGAATCATCTCAAGTGGATGCCATCGCTCATAAATTCTACCAATTGATGGCACCACATCTTCCTCCTTCATTGTCTCAAAATTCGGTAAGTTCAGTTTGTGCTTCATGTACTAGTCCATTCCATCTCTCGGAAGATTGCCCCACACCGGAGCAATTTCCTAGTCCCAACCAAGAGCAAGCTAATGCCATGTTCTCGCGGCCCGGGAACAATCCATATTCCAACACCTACAATCCGGGTTGGCGAGATCATCCGAATTTCTTGTGGCGGCAACAAGCCCCACAGAATTCCCAATTCCAAAACCAAGGGCGGCAAAATCAGCCCTCTTCTCAATATCAAGGTAGACCTTTCCAAGCCTCTTCAAGCTACCGTCCTCCTTACAATCCAAATGTCTCCAATCAACCTCCTGTGTGTCCAACTGACGAGATAGTAGCTGCAAACAAGCAAATGATGGAATCATTAAATAAGCAAATAATGGATGCCAACAAGCAACTCTTGACATCCTTGCAGCCTACTCTCCAAATGGTTCACTCTCATACTCAATCCATAGCTAATCTCAAAAATCAAGTGGGCCAAATAGCTAACTCGGTGAATCAATTGCTTCAAAAGGACAAGGGCAAGCTTCCCTCTCAACCTTTTGAAAATCCTAGAGGAATGCATTTGATTGACGAAACCCCTCCTCCGAGTGGGCCGACTCATGAATAAGTTAAAGCTATCACCACCCTTCGGAGTGGTAGAGTGGTTGACAACAAGGTCGATGGAGACAAAAGTGAGGAAGTTTCTCCTTTGAAAAATCCAAATTCAAGCTCTTCTAATCCAAATTCTTGTCCAAATACCATTCACGGAAATCCCACACATGTCTCCCCAAATGTGGAAACTACTTATAAGCCAAAAGCTCCTTTTCCTCAACGTCTTCAAGAGTCGACACATTTTGGGAACAAGAATTGTAAAATTCAAGACATGTGGGAAGTTTTCAAGCAAGTGAAGATTAACTTGCCCCTCTTGGATGCTATCAAGCAAATCCCTCCCTATGCAAAATTTCTCAAAGATTTGTGCACTCAAAAGCGCACTTCTAGAAATCATTTGCCAAAAAAAGTGAGGTTGACTGAAAATGTTAGTGCTATCATTCAGCACAGCACTCCCCCGAAGTATAAGGATCCGGGTGCCCCCACAATCTCGTGCGTCATTGGTGACAGCAAAATCGAGAGGGCCCTCCTTGACTTAGGAGCTAGTGTGAATTTAATTCCATACTCGGTCTACCTATAACTTGGTTTGGGAGATCTTAAGCCTACTTCCGTGGTTTTGCAACTTGCCGATAGATCGGTCAAGCATCCACGAGGTATTCTCGAGGACGTTATCATCAAAGTGGACAAATTCTACTTCCCGGTAGATTTTGTGGTTCTTGATACGGAACCGGTCCATGACCCAAAAAAGCACATTCCCGTGATCCTTGGTAGGCCATTTTTAGCCACGGCTAATGCATCAATTAATTGCTGAACCGGGGTGATGGACATTGCTTTTGGAAACATGCAAGTCAAACTCCACATCTTTCATGCAACTCAACATCCCTCCAATGAGGATGATTGTTTTCTTGTGGATGTCATCGATGAAGTGGTCGAAGAATCTCTCCCCTTCATCCTAAGCAAAGATCCCCTTGAAACTTGCATGTCCCATTTTGACTTCTCAAACTTTGATGTTGATCAAACCATTCAAGAAGTCAATTCCTTGCTTGATATTAATGCTATCATGGATGTACCTCATTGGAAAATTCCAAAAGAACCACTTCCCCAACTTTCCACCACTCCTCCGGTCCCATCATTGTTATCTCCGCCACAACTTGAGCTTAAGCCGCTCCCGGCCCATCTCAAGTATGTGTTCCTTGGTCCAAAGCAAACCCTTCCGGTCATTATTGCCTCGGACCTTCGAAAAGACCAAGAGACCAACCTTTTAGTGGTGCTCCAAGAGCATAAAGAAGCTATTGGTTGGACAGTGGCAGATTTGAAAGGAATTGACCCCTCCATTTGTATGCACCGCATTCATATGGAGGATGACGCAAAGCTTACTAGAGAGGTCCAGCGCCGGTTAAATCCAAACATGAAGGAAGTGGTCATGAAAGAGGTGATCAAATTGTTAGATGCGGGAATCATCTATCCTATCTCTGATAGCAAGTGGGTGAGCCCCACACAAGTTGTCCCCAAGAAATCCGGGCTCACCGTTGTTGAAAATTCAGCGGGCGAGCTCGTGCCACAACGAACCACCACCGGGTGGCGTGTGTGCATTGACTATCGTAAACTCAACTCATCAACTAGGAAGGATCATTTCCCACTCCCATTTATTGATCAAATCCTAGAAAGGTTAGCCGGCCAAAGCTTCTATTGTTTTCTTGATGGTTATTCCGGCTATAACCAAGTGGCTATCGCCCCCCAAGATCAAGAGAAAACAACTTTCACATGTCCCTTTGGCACTTTTGCCTATCGACGCATGCCTTTTGGTCTATGCAATGCACCGGCAACGTTCCAAAGGTGCATGATGTCCATATTCTCCGATATGGTTGAAAGGTTCTTGGAAGTTTTCATGGATGATTTTTCCGTATTTGGCTCCTCCTTTGACTCGTGTCTCAAAAATTTATCTCTTGTGCTCCAAAGATGCAAAGAGACGAATCTCATTCTAAGTTGGGAGAAAAGCCACTTTATGGTCCAAGAAGGCATTGTTTTAGGACATGTCATTTCTAAGCGGGGAATCGAGGTAGACAAGGCCAAAGTTGAGTTAATCTCTAATCTTCCTCCTCCGAATTCCGTCTGTCAAATCCGTTCTTTTCTTGGCCATGCCGGATTCTATCGTCACTTCATCAAAGATTTTAGCAAAATCTCACGGCCCTTGTGTAATCTCTTAGCCAAGGATGTTCCGTTCAATTTTGATGACGCTTGCATGGAAGCTTTCATCAAACTTCGCATTCTCCTCTCCTCTGCCCCGATCATGAAACCCCTTAATTGGTCTCTTCCCTTTGAGATCATGTGTGATGCATCCGACTATGCATTAGGGGCGGTTTTAGGCCAACGTGTGGATAAACTTCCGCATGTCATTTATTATGCTAGCAAAACTCTCTGCGATGCCCAATTGAACTACACCACCACTGAAAAAGAATTGCTAGCTGTGGTGTATGCCTTGGATAAATTTCGCTCTTATCTTCTTGGCTCCAAGGTCATCGTCTTTTCAGATCATGCCGCTCTTAGGCATTTGTTAGCGAAAAAAGAGACAAAACCCCGCCTAATTCGATGGATCCTCTTACGTCAAGAGTTTGACATTGACATCCGGGACAAAAAAGGGACCGACAATGTTGTCGCCGATCATCTCTCTCGCTTACTTACTGAGAAATCTTCAGAATTTGCAGCCATCCATGATTCCTTTCCGGATGAGCAACTTCTTCAAGTTTCACATTCTACTCTTCCATGGTTTGCGGAAATTGTCAATTATCTTGCGGTTGGCAAAATTCCAGCTCATTGGTCCAAACAAGAGACGGACTGGTTTTTCTCCCAAGTCAAGCATTTCTTTTGGGAAGATCCGGAACTATTCAAGTATTGCCCGGACCAAATCATCCGGCGATGTATTCCTGAAACCGAGGCCACAAGCATTTTAAATTTTTGCCATACTCTTGCTTGTGGAGGCCATTTCAGTGCCAAAAAGACCGCTAACAAAATCCTTCAAAGCGGATTCTTTTGGCCTACCTTGTTCCGGGATGCATACAATTTTTGCAAATCGTGTGAACGATGTCAAAAACTTGGATCCATGTCCCGAAGAGACATGATGCCCCTCACCAACATTTTAATTGTTGAAATTTTTGATGTGTGGGGGATTGACTTCATGGGACCATTTCCATCTTCTTATGGCTATGAGTACATCCTTGTAGCGGTGGATTATGTGTCTAAATGGGTTGAAGCCGCGGCTACCGAAACCGATGATCATAAAGTCGTGATCCACTTCATTCAATCTCACATCTTTAGTCGTTTTGGTACGCCCCGAGCAATCATTAGTGATGGCGGATCTCATTTCCGAAATCGTTATCTCAAATCCGTCCTTGCTAAGTATTCAGTCATTCATAAGGTTGCTACACCTTACCACCCTCAAACGAGTGGTCAAGTAGAGATTTCTAACCGGGAGATTAAGCACATTTTAGAAAAAACGGTTAGACCGGACCGCAAAGATTGGTCATTAAGGCTAAACGATGCACTTTGGGCTTACCGGACAGCTTATAAGACACCCATTGGCATGTCACCATATCGACTTGTCTTTGGCAAAGCATGTCATCTCCCGGTAGAATTAGAGCACCGTGCTTATTGGGCCATAAAAAGGTTCAATTTTGATCTCAAACAAGCCGGCTCTAATCGTGCGTTGCAATTAAATGAACTTGAGGAATTGCGTAATGACGCGTATGAAAACGCAAAAATTTACAAGGCAAAGACTAAAGCTTTTCATGACAAACAAATCGTCAAAAAGTCTTTTGCCCCGGGACAAAAGGTCTGGCTTTTCAATTCCCGCTTGAAACTCTTTCCCGGTAAACTCTGGTCAAGATGGGATGGTCCATACATTGTCACTACCGTCTTTCCTCATGGAGCAATCGAACTTCATGATCCTGCAAGTGGATCACTCTTCAAGGTAAATGGCCAAAGGCTTAAGCCTTGCATTGACGGCACAATTCTAACCCGAAAAGTTGAGGAAGTCCCTTTGACGGATCCAATTTATGAGGATTAGTGCCTGCTCTAGCTTGGTCTAGCTATCGACATTAAATTTAGCAAAGCAAGGGAATAAATTCTTTCGATGTTCCAAGCTTCCTTCTCTTTGAAATTGCTCGTGCCTAAAATTTTTTTTTCTGGGAAATGGTTTAGAAAAGCCAAAAATTTGATTTTTCTTAGACCTTCTCAACTCTAATTTTCATTCTCGGAATTCTCCATCGCTTTCTAGCAATTTCATTAGATTTTTCAAATGCGACTCATGTGCATATTTTCTCATTTTTACTAAAAAGTTTGAAAATTTTCTCAAAATTCTTCATGCATTTGAGATGTTTAAACAGTTGAAAAATTGCAAGGTTTTAAAACAAAACTTTCAAAATTTCCAATGCAATGGAATGGAATGAATTTGCAAGTTTAAAAATTTTCTCCAGAAATTTCATTCATGCATTGTGTGATGTTGCCAAGGTTTGAAAATTTTCTTACATCCACCCATGCTTTGTGTGATGTTCTGAAAGTTGGCATTTTTTTCCATGCATTAGATATTGCAAAGTTTTTTTTTTAAAAAAAAAAATTTCCATGAATTGTGTGATGTTGCATTGAAGAGATATTCACCATTTCCAAAATTTTCAAATTCATTCAAAGTCTGGAAATTTTCCAAAGATGATGCAATTTGAAAATTTTCTTCAGTTCATTCAAGCATTATGAGACAATTTGAAAATTTTCAGAAATTCTTCCATTCCATTCCATTGCATTTCCAAGTCGCCAACTTGCAAAATTCCTGGAATGATGTTGCAAATACATCAACATGCATGAAAATGCATGCAATAGTGCTCACTGTCTCCCATGGAATGAGATTGCAAATGCAAATGCATGGAATTTCCATGCATGGACTCCATTTTGAACAGCTTCCATTTCCATGTTGCTCACATTCCATATTCCTTTGCAACAATTTCAACTTCCATGGTGCTCACTGTCTTGCATGTTGTCCCCTTCACTCCTTGCTTCAGTCCTCCCAGTCGAGCTCACCCCCTAGCATACTGAGCCATTTTCGAGCACTCTAAATTCTAGTTTGAGTGCTCGAATTTCATGCCCCAACACACCCAGCTCACTGCTCTCATTTCGAGCACTCGAGCTCCCTCTTCCGAGTGCTCGAACTCCCCATACAAACCACCCGAGCCTACTGTCTCCATGCAGAGCACTCGACCACCCCCTTGCGAGTGCTCGAAGCACCTCAACCCAACACAGGCACCTCAATCCATGCAGAGCTTTCGAATCACCAACCTCAACCCTCCTGCATGCATGCATGCACGCCCATGCCTACATGCCCCTCAACCAACCCAACCCATCTCCCTCACCATCTCTCTCTCGCCAACACACCCAACACTCACCACCTCACCAACCTCACACAAACCATACAGCCTTGTCTGCATCATAACCAACCCAGCCTCAACCATGCCAACCAACCTCAACCCTCCTGCATGCATGCATGCACGCCCATGCATACATGCCCCCCCCAACCAACCCCCCCCCCCCCCCCCAACCACTTCTCCACTCTCCACTCTCCACCAAACAACCCACCCCTCCCCACCCAAGCATGCAAGCCATGCATGCTCCCCACTACCTATCATTCACCTCCCACGACATCCATGCATGCATGCAAGCTCCATGCATGCATGCAAAACCAAACTCCCTCACCATCCCACCCCCAAGCTCACCACCCTCTCGGCATTTACAACCCACCACAACCATCCCAGCCACCCCCATGCACCAAAACCTCCACCAACTAACCCACCTCCCAACCTCTACCAACTCACACAACCTTCCTCATCTCCTCTCGACATCATGCATGCACACCCCATGCATGCATGCCACCCACAACCCACCTAAGCCTAACCAACTTACCTCTCGGCACCACCTCTCTCAGCCACACCATGCATGCCCCTCAACCAACCCCCCCAACCACTTCTCCACTCTCCACTCTCCACCAAACAACCCACCCCTCCCCACCCAAGCATGCACGCCATGCATGCTCCCCACCACCTTTCTTCCTCCAGCAACCAACCTCCTCTCAACCCCAACCCACACCAACCCACCTCCTCAATGCACACACCACACAAAACATACCCACACACCTTGCAGCCTTGTCTGCACCCAAAACCACCACCTTCCTTCCTCCACACTTAACCACCCCACCATGCAACCCACACCAACTACAAAACCCACACCAACACACACCCAACTCTCTCTGCCAAATTTTCGAGCACTCGAACCCAAGCTTCGAGTGCTCGCAGCTGATTGAGTCCTCTCACCCCTCAGCTCCCAACTCTCTGCCCCATTCTAGAGCACTCGAAGTCCAACTTCGAGTGCTCGAACCAGGCCTTCCTCTTTTAAAACCCACTCCCCCCAACCACACACCAAACACCACCCCACCACCTTCCCCCTCCCGGCACCCAACCTCCTTCTCTCTCTCTCACAAGCACCCATCCTCAACCCAACACCCACACCACTTCTCACTCACCTCAATACCCCACCACCCCATCCTCTCACCTCCCTCTTCCTGCCTTCCTTCTTGCTCTCGGATACCCTGAAATTCAGGTTTGTGTCCTCTTCATTTGTTTTTCTTTTCCTTTGTTCATTCATGGTGTTTTACAAGGAGGATGGGCTTGTAATGTTGGAGTTTGGTTCTGTTGATGCTTTGTTGTTGATTTGTTGATAATAGGGCTTGTTTGTTTGTCAAAAATTTTGGGTTTCCTCCTCCTCCCTACTCATTTTCACCTTCTCCTTTTTGTGGTGCACACCAGGTGTTCGCTGAAATTCCTTAACCAAGTCCACCTCTCTAAATGTCTCGTGCCGGTCCTTCTCGCCCTCCTCGACCCTCTTCAGGTGCCCGTGCTATCACTCGTGAGCGACCACGTGATCCTTGGGATCGCAAACAACTCAACTACGAACTCTCATTTCCGCTCACAGATGCCTTTGACATTCTACCCACAACTTCGTGGGCTGTAGCCGAATTGACTAACCGGCGTCTGCAACACATTTGCGCACCCCTTGCCAGGGTTGCCTACCCCCGTGTAGTGCGCCTCTTCTACCAGAATCTCCAATGCCCTGAAAAGCCACCCATTTCTCTCACTACATCCATTGATGGCACCGCCTATGCTTTCACTATGACCGACATCATTCAGGTTTCTGGTTGCCCCATTGAGTGCCCCGATGACATTGTCAATCGTGAGAATCTCCCTTTATATGAGGAGTCGGATACATTAACTGTGGCGCAGATTGCCGCTGCCATTTGCACTATTGACTATCCTACTCGGCCTCGGTCTTTTATCCGCAAAACCAATCTTCCGGAACGCCTATGGTTCATTGACACTGTCTTCAAGCACAATGTCTGCCCTTTGGTGCATAGCACCCAGCGTCGGGGCCTCCTTCTGCAAGCCTTATATGCCATGGACCAAGGCCAATGGTTCTCCATCCCAGAGCTCATTTGGACCACATTTATGAAGTTTTGGCATGATGCTCATAATACACGGGCTCCGCGAGTTGAAAATCGGAAATTGCCTTTGCCGTTTTTCATCACTCGGCTCCTTCAGCACAAGGGTTTCGTTGTTCCTCCCCATGAACCAAAAGGCGACAAAATTAAAATTTTTACCCAGCGCCGGTGGATCAATGTTCTGAGCCATTCTAGTACCCCTCCGCCTCCTGCCCCCCTGTTCATCCACGCTCCACCTCCTCCTCTTTCTGAGGCGGTTTCCACCGCCGCAGCCACTGCAAGGGTAGAGCCTCCGGTCGACTCTCACCAGGACCAGGCTTTCATCAGGGCTTCTATTGCCGGTATTCATGAGCGACTAGATCGTTTTGAGAATTCTTTCTCCGCGTGCACTCAGACTCTGTATGAGACTTCTTCACGTGCTGAAGAAGATCGTCGTCTTGCTGCTGAAGACCGCCGTGTCGCTGCTGAGGACCGTCGTTTGGCTTCCGCTGAACGGCGTAAGACTCAATCTCTCCTCCATTCCATCCTCGCCCGTTTACCTTCTGGACAGTAGCTTGTTGCGAGTGTGGACCTTCTTTTTTTGTTTCATCTGTAACTATTTCTCTTGTATCTTTTGTTTTCCTTTTAAACTGTAAGAATTTGCTATGTATAGGTTGCTCTGGTCGACATGATCCCTGTACAGCTCTTTTTGTCATCATGTAAACTCTTTTTGCAATGCAAATTCTTTATGTTCTGTTAACTTTCGCTACATTCTTTTTCTGTATTTATGCTTGTGCTATTAATGCTGTTTGTGGTTGTTTCTTTTTGTTCTTCATATTGCTCTCCAGGTTGCGCAGTCCAATTCAAGTTTGGGGGTTTTTGTCTCACAATGCCGTTCCCTCCCCCTGGGTATTGTTGTTCCTTTTTTACTCTTTGTCATTTTTGTCTCTAACTTGCATCCATGTCCCACATTGAGGACACTATGTAGTTTAAGTTTGGGGGTGCATCAAAGCATTCTTGGCATATTTTTGGTTTCATAATTTTTGCTAAGCAATGATAGTATAACTTGACACTTGTCGGAGATGAAACATATGTTTAATACCTTGTGTATAGAAGCAATTGAAATTTTTGAAAATAAAGAAAAATTTGAGTTGAAATGATCATGTAGATTCAAACTAGTCTGTATAAATGTTTCAATTAGATTCTTGCTGGATTTACACTCTTATAAGCTTCACAATGCACAGATGCACATTGGAAACTTCACTGTGAGGCATGCAGCTGATTAACCTTGACCTTGGCCTAGTTAATCTGATTTGATGGACCTGATAGATGAATATCTTTGGCATGATTTAAGTCATTTAAAAAAAAAAAAAATGAAAAATGACCAGTTGACGTTCGTAGCCTTTCCAACTCGAGCTATTAAGCCCTTTGGAGTGTCTCTACACTTAACACCCTAAAGCCGTCTGGTTTGGGAGTTGTTGGCCTAACGCTTGCTACAAGGGTTGGTTAGAAAGCTTAAAGGACTTAAACATTGCACGGTCATTAAAAAAAAAAAAAAAAAAAAAAATTGTAATAAACATGGTTAGCTGAAGTTCGTAGCCTTTCCAACTTGAGCTATTAAGTCCTTTGGAGTGTCTCTACACTTAACACCCTAAAGCCGTCTGGTTTGGGAGTTGTTAGCCTAACGCTTGCTACATAGGTTGGTTAGAAAGCTTAAGGGACTTTAGCATTGCACAACCATTCTATGTTTCGCTTATGTGTTGAAATAAATTGTTAACAAGCAACAAAAGTTGTCTTGAAAATAAAATCATGCCTTAGGGACTTCATGTAAAAGGGAATTCATTGATTTGAAAACTTGTGCCTTGGAATTGGACAAGAAAGTAAAAGCCGCATGTTGAGAATCCAATTCACTTTCACTGGAGTTTGAGTTATTTCCATTTAAGAGATGACAATTGAATTATTTATATGGACTATGATGTTGATGCATGCATGTTGAAATGGTTTTTCACATTTTTTGTATCAATGCTTCATATATGCAAGGTAGTTTTTCCAATGACCCCATCTCCAGTTTTTGTCTGTTTCAAGTTGTATTTGAGCTATGTATCTATCTCATTTTACCATGGATGATATTTTTGTAGTAGCATGCCCATGGTTGTCTTTTCATTATATTTTTCATTGTAGTTTTGCTAAGGGACTAGCAAAATGTAAGTTTGGGGGTGTGATAAGCGCCGAATATTGTATATTCAAGCGCCCTAAATTACATTAACAAAGTCTAGTTATTAACTATTTTATGTAGATTAACTCCATTTGCATGTTTTTATGCATTTTCAGGTTGAAGTGCAAAAAGGAAGCAAAAATGAGGCCTTATGGAATTTTGAACAAAAAGGATGCCATTTCTGAATTTCTGGCAGCAGTGATCCTGACTTTTTTCGCCATTTTCGACCTAGCAAACTCAAGAACTAGACTTCCATCATAACATGAAAGATTTATATCTCTGAATCATCTTTCCAAATCTTCAAGTGGTTCATCATTCGGAGTTCGGAGCAGAGAGTTATGATCTTCATAACAGAGGTGCGCAGAACTGCCTGGCAGCACTGATGTACTGCCTTTCTCCCCATTTTCGACCAACCAGACTTGAGAATTGGGTCTTTATCAAAACATAAAGTTTTTAAAGCACTGAATCAGCTCTCCAAATCTTCAAACAGATCATCATTCGGAGTTCGGGGCACAAAGTTATAGCAGTTTTCCCAAAATAGGTCAGCGCTGAGCAAGAGGAGCATGTTGCACATTGCACTAAGTTAGAGTGCTCGAGATCACCAAGCGAGTGCTCGAAAATCAGGCAGAATGCCCTTCGGAAATGGCTCATTTCAGCCCACTTGCACATTGGTTTCCTCAATGCCATCTTCCTTCTTTATGAAGTGGTTGGAGGTGTTCCTTGGAGGAGAGAGGGTGTTGTTGGAGCATAAAAAGCTACCCAAGGGCCACACATTAGGAATCTTGGATCTTTAGCAAGATAGAGGAGAGAGAAGAGAGCAAGAAGAAGAGGGTTCTTGGAGCAAAAGGAAGGGTGCTCGAAAATGGAGGAAAAGGGCAAGCTTCTTCCTTCTCCTAGCTCACTCATGGGTAACTAAACCTCATCTAGGGAGGTGATGAAGCCTCCCCTTTTGTTCATTTTCTAGATTAGGTTCTATTTTGGGGATTATAATGTATAAACTTTGGTCTTTTCATAGTTTAAGAGCTTATTACTTCTTGTAATGAATATTCATGTTTAAATGATTGATGTGAGTTATTTAGCTTGTCTTGATGATTCTTACATTAGTCTTATTGCTTTTATTTTCATAGTGACAATGAAGATATTAACTATGAATGGTTTTCAAGGCATGTTGATTTTGAAACTTGATATTCCATTGCTTAGGTACCTCCTTTGATGGATTATGCTTGATTCTTACCTTCATGTGCTTCATCATTTGATTGAATGCTTGATGGTCTTTTGCTTAAGTTAATGTATTAGATACTACACCCTAGTCTAGGTAGTCCAAACGTGTTGTCTTTTGATAGACCATTCTTGTTTTAATCTCATGAACTTTTTATTGGTTATGAAGCAACTATGTGTTGCTACATAATTCTTGATCATTGCTTATATAGTGTTTATCCCCAATTTAGTCTTGATTTAGCATGTATTTAGGGCGTAGGTGGATTCACTTCTCTAGTTTCCCCTTTTATTATCTCTAACTCTCATTTACTAGCACTACTATTTTATGCATTCTAAGTTCTAAGTCTAAGTGACAAACCAACAAAACTCTATATACCCCCTCATCATTCTAAAAGTAATCTAGACTCTTAGGTTACCATAGACTAGCGCAGTCCCAGTGGTTCGACTTACCCGACCAATAGCCCTATTTTACAATGATTCGTGCTATTGCGAAGGTTGATGTATAGTTGATCAACCGATCATAAATGCTTCGTGTTGAATGACAAAGATAATCTAGGAAAATTTGAACCTAAATCGGATGAAGGCATTTTCCTAGGATATTCTTATTATAGCAAAGCATTTCGAGTGTTTAACAAAAGAACACTAGTGGTTGTGGAATCTATACATGTTGTATTTGATGAATCATCATTGCCCCCTCGTAGATGTTCATTGGATGATGATGAAGATGTGATTGAGATTGAAAAGAACATTGAAAATCTTAATTTAAATGGTCCATCTCTTGAAGATATTCCCAAAGATGATCCAAAAGAAAGTCACTGTCATAAAGACACACTTCCTAAGGCTTAGAAGCAAGTGCCTAATCATCCAATAACTCAAATTATTAGCGATCCATCTAAAGGAGTAAGCACTAGATCTCAAATGAGTAATATTTGCAATTATGTGGCTTTTGTTTCCCAATTTGAACAAAAAAATATTCATGAAGCTGAAAATGATGAATCTTGGCTCTTGGCTATGCAAGAAGAACTTAACCAATTTGAAAGAAATGAAGTTTGGCAATTGGTTCTAAGACCTAAACATAAAACTATCATTGGCACAAAGTGGGTATTTAGGAATAAAAAGGATGAATCGGGAATAATTGTGAGAAATAACGCAAGGCTTATTGCTCAAGGTTATAATCAAGAAGAAGGAATTGGTTGGAGCTCGGGATTGGGGGGGGGGGGATAGAGAGTAGATTTTGGGTGGATAAGAAGGGAAAAAAGCATGACTTATCAGGCATCACACATTTTAGCAAGTTTTGAGAGAGGAATATTGGGTTTAAGTGGGTTTGTGTGCTAAAGAGCCCTTAGGTACGAAAATGGAGGGTGAGGCCTCTTCTTCTCCTTCATTCCTTGCATCCATGGGTAACTAACTCCCTACCTAGGGAGGTGATGAAGCACTCTCTTGTAAGCATGCTTTAATTTTATTTAATTTGGGAAATGGTTCATGTATATGGTGGTTCTATGATCTAGAACACTTTACATTTTGTATTGGATCTTAATTTATATAAATGATTATGTTAAAGCTATCATCTTGTCTTAGATTATATGTTCACATGATTGTATGGTTTGCATTTTCATAGTGAGAATGGAAATGAGATTATGGAATGGTTTTTATTGGTATGTTGTATGAGAAGCTTGTAGTCCATTTTTTTAGGCTTTCCTTTGATTGATTTTATCTTGATTCTTAGCTCCATATGCTATCACCATAGTGATTGAGAGGTTTGATAGTCCCTAGCTTAGTGAGCATGTCATGGCTACACCCTAATCTAGGTAGTTCTAGCATGTGGCACTTTGAGGGATTATACTTAAGTCTTGATCCTATGAATTTCTGGAGTATAATGTAGCAATCTAGTATTGCTACATATCATTGCCATGTAGTGAAATTATTTCCCAAGTTAATAGCAATTTAGCATGTTTATAGGATTGGTAGTGGATTCACTTCCCTAGCCCTCTCTACTCATTTTCTCTTCCTTAATTTCCTTGCATTAATTATTGTTTTATGCACATTTTAATTCCTAGTTCTAGTGACAATCCAATCAAACTCCATACACCTTTTATCAAACTAAAAGTGAATTAAAAAACCTTAGTTGCCATAAACTAGCAGTCCCAGTGGTTCGACTTACCCGACCAATAGCCCTGTTCTACAATGATTTGTGCTATTGCAAAGGTTGATGTATAATTGACAGACCGATCAGCCCTCGTAGCTAGACTTGAAGCTATAAGAATGCTCCTTGCATTTGCATCCCATAAGAACTTTGAGTTATATCAAATGGATGTAACAAGTGCTTTCTTAAATGGCTTTATTGAAGAAGAAGTGTATGTAGAACAACCACCGGGCTTTGAAAGCTATAATTGTCTAAACCATGTTTTCAAATTGTCAAAAGCATTGTATGGTTTGAAACAAGCTCCAAGAGCTTGGTATGAAAGACTAAGTGGTTTTTTACTTGCTAATGGTTTTATTAGAGGAAAAATTGACAATACTCTTTTAACTAAAACCATTGATAACAACTTGTTGGTCATTCAAATTTACATTGATGATATTATCTTTGGATCAACCAATAGTGTGTTATGTGAAATGTTTGCCTCAAGTATGCAAAATGAATTTGAAATGAGCATGATGGGTGAGCTTACCTTCTTCTTAGGTTTGCAAATCAAACAAACACTTGATAGTATTTTTATTTGCCAATCTAAGTATGTTAAAGATTTGCTAAAGAAATTTGGTTTGGAGGAAGTCAAACATGCCAATACTCCAATGAGCTCATCTTTGAAACTTGACAAAGATAAAAAGGGCATTAATGTGGATATTAAAAAATATAGAGGTATGATTGGTAGTCTCTTATATTTAACTGTAAGTAGACCGGACATCATGTTTAGTGTATGCTTATGTGCTCGTTTTCAATCTTGTCCTAAAGAATCTCATCTATATGCCGTTAAACGCATCTTTCGTTATTTAAGCTATACTACATTCTTGGGACTTTGGTATCCTAGGCATACATCATTTGACCTTGATGGTTACTCGGACACTGATTTTGAAGGATGTAAAGTTGATAGAAAAAGTACTAGCCGGACTTGTCACTTCATTAGACAATCATTAGTATCTTGGTCTTGCAAGAAACAAAATTCCGTAGCTATATTAACTGCGGAAGCCGAGTATATTGCAGCCGGTAGTTGTTGCACTCAAACGCTTTACATTAAGCAACAACTTGAGGATTTTGGACTTTATTTTAATCATGTTCCTATTATGTGTGATAATACAAGTGCAATATGCATTTTTAAATATCCTATTCAGCATTCAAGGAGAAAGCATATAGAAATTAGGTACCATTTTCTTAGGGATCATGTTTCTAAGGGCGACATTGAACTTATATTTGTCAATATGGAAAAACAATTGGCTGATATCTTCACAAAACCACTCCACGAGGATAGATTTTGCTTGCTTAGAAGGGGAATTGGAATGATTACAGAACAGAATGTTATGTGCTGAAGCAAACAACAGCAGAGCCGGCTCCATTCAAAGAAGAGCCGCCTCTATGAAAAGAAAGAGCCGACTCCATATCAAGTAGAGCCGGCTCCACAACTGGTTATACATATTTGTCCTCGGGAGTTCTTCAGCAAAATAAAAGAGCCGGCTCTATAAAAATAAGAGCCGCCTCTATGGAAAATGAGAGCCGACTCCACTTATAAGAAAGCCAGCTCCCCAACCTAGATGCAAACTCCTTGCTCTCGGGATCTCTCTCTGCTCTTGGGATCTCTCTCTGCATACCATCGAGCAGGCTCCACAAAAGGAAGAGCCGGCTCCATGAAAAGTCTCCATGTAATGAAAGAGAGCCGGCTCTATAGATGTTGAGACGCCTCTAGACAAGGAGAGCCGGCTCCATACACAAAAGAGCTAGCTCCATTCACATTTGTTCTCCTTTATTCATTTCAGTTGGGTACCATTTGGAACATATCACTTGAATTTCCAGATAGCAAATCGGCTAGGGCGATTTTTCTTCTTCTTTGGGCATCTTCACAAGTAAGTGTCTTTCCTCCAATCAAATCTAAATTCCATGTGCTCTTGCTCTTTATTTGAAATTTCAGTCATTAATTTTTAAATTCATCACCCCTAATCTATCATTCACTGAATTTCTCTCGAATGAACTGAATATGATTCACCTCCCACAAATGTATGGTTCATCCCCTTTGGTAAGCTTAAATTTCTCATGTTTTTTATTTCGTGCTTCCTCCATGTTCCTAATCTTCACTATTTAAGCACAAATTTTTTTTTTTTTTAACACTCCATATCAAACATTTCTCTATCAAACCCTAATAACCCTAGAAAAATGATGTAATGATTTCAGCATGATTTTAAATCTTTTTTGGGGTTTGCTTTGTGAATCTGTGCACTGAATTATAGATTTTATTAAATTTCCATGTTGGGTTTCCATTTCTAGGCTAGTTTTATCACTTTCACACCCTAGACCTTGTCACATAAAAACTATTTTTGGGGGTTTCAAGCATGAATTTTCTTAGCACTCAAAATCATGGCTGGATGTGAAAATTAAGTTAGGCTTTTTCAACTGCACAATATTTGGGTTTTAGGATTTTCATTATGTTTCCATTTTGGGTTTCCTTTGTGCACCTTTAATCAAAACTCAATTTTCAATCCAAACCCTAGAAATATCCATGGCTTCCTCCTTACATAGAAAGAATCCTCCTCGTGACCAAAATCAGAATACTCAACGTACCCATGATCATGAATATGGCCCTAGTGAAAAAATCCTCCTCCCAAACCAATTCAAATTTCTACAACCATGCTGCATAGAAATCCAACATACAAAAGGTTGTATGAGAAAAATTATACTAATAGGAAAGTGGCCAAAGGTAAAGCTCTTTCACACACAATTTGTGATGACCTCAACCTCAACACATACAAACTCTTTGATGCTATTGGCCTTGGTGCATTTGTTCAGATGGACAACAAGTATTATCCCAGACTTGTGAAATTATTCTACACCCACCTTGAAAAAATGCCTGGTGTAGAGAACTTACAATGCTATGTAGCTGGAGTAGAATTTCATCTTGATGTTAGTAGCATTGCCAGAATTCTTCATCTTATGGATGGAATTTAATTCTACTCACCCCAAAAATGGTACATTGGGAAAGGTTTTGACAAACTAGCTTCAATTCAACAAATGAGCTATGATTCCCGCACTACCAATACAAAAAAGGTCAAATCCAACCAATTAACCATAGAAGTTCGCCTGATCCATAAAATCATTATATACTCCATTCTTCCTAAATCTGACAGTCGCTTAAAAGTCTCTCACATGGAAATCTTTTTAATTTGGTGTGTCTTGAATGGAAAAGTCTTTGATTTGGCATACATCATCTTTCATCACATGTTGGCATGCAATAAAAAGAAATTGGTTCCCCTCTACTATACCATGGTTCTTACTCACATTTTCATAGATAAAAATATTCCACTTGATAATGGCGAATCAACCAAATAAGGCCCAAGAGATATACTCAATGCTTACAATCTTGACCAAATGGGGCTAAAAAGGGACTCAAATGGTGAGTTGTTTTATCCTAGGCAAAGAAGGTTGGAAGAGGCTAGAGCTCGAGGAGAAGAGATTGATGATATTAATGATAGGGATGAAGAAGAACATGAAAGTGATGATGTTGCTAAAGATGAGGAAGTTCCAGCTGAAAATTGCACCAATCGTGATCTTTTGTTAGAAATTCTCAAAGTCTTTTATCAAAACCAATCCACTCTTGAAAGATAACAAGATCAACTTGACGAAATGCAAGTGACAATGGATAATCTTAATGACAATTTTGAAGAAATCTAACGCGCATATGGACCTCCTCCTCCTTAGAACAGTTGCACCCCCATTTAAAAAACTTTTTTTGTGCACTCATTTGCTATATTTGCTTTAGAGAAACATCTTTTTAGCTGTCTTTTATTTATTTATGTTATTTTCTTTTGAAGTCCTTATCTTAAATTATGCTTTTGTCTATTAAATGGCATCTGTGTCAACATTCTCCTTATGTATTGAAATTTGCCATCTATAAAATGAAATATGATGACCTTGGATTTTACAAACCCAGTGTGTCTTGTGATGATCCGAAATGGATCCAAAAATGTGAAAGCTAAAAAGAAACATGGCCTCTAGAGATGTACATCATCCCTAAGACACAAAAGTGGCTTCTTGAGGAGTCCCGAGACTTAACGGAAGCAAGAAGGAAACAAGGGTTCCAAAACCCTACAAGAAATGGACCAAGGGTAAAATGGTCATTTTACCAAGAAATGGGTGCCACCGTGCACACCATTGGAAAGAAAACAAAAAATTAATAAAGTTAGACTCAAGAATCGCTTGATTCAGAGTCTGGACGAAAAAGATACGAAAATAAACAAAACGGTGTCCTCCGATTAAGAGATACCACGACCCTATGTCACTAAAACTATCATAACTCTCACTATGGTTAGATTTTTTATGTGTGGTTGGTACCATTGGAAAGCTAATTTCAAGACCTTAAAGTTAGGCTTAAGAATCACCCAATTTAGTTCAGAAATAAGGGAGATATGACCCTTTAAAGTTAGCTCAAGAAAGTTATCCAAGAAACTAAAAACTAATCAAGCTTCAGGGAGGATCAGCCGACCGATGGCAAGGACTAGCCTACCAAAAGTGCATCATTAGCTGACTGATGGCAAGGATCAGCTAACCAAAATGACCTTTTTCACTAGCAAACTCACTGGAATTGGTCTCAAGAGGCTATCAGCCTGCTGATGGTTCTTGTTAGCTGACCGACACAACAGATAGCAGCAAAAGCTGCTGCTGTAATGTGTGGGGAAGGTGCTCGGTCTAATTCTAATGATATACATGCATCCTATATGTCCTAAAACAAGTTTAAAAATATTCCATGGACTCATATAAGCATTTACAACATGATAAACCAAAAGAGAAGCTTGAATCCAACTCCAATCCATGAATTTTTGCGTAAAAACTCATAAATCACCCTATAAAAGTTCTAAAACTAAAATTCAAGGTTTTTGTGAGATGTGGAAATGCACGCAAATGTAAAAAGATATTTAAGATGCGTCCCAATGGCCCATGGCTTCAAAATAACCCCAATGCAAAATTTGACCTCTTAAACCTCATTTTTTCATAAAATTGCCTAAAATGCAATAAATGAAACCAAAATGCATAACCTAAAACAAAATGGTATTTGGCCCTTGGCCACACCTCGTACATGGTTAATGAGACTCTATGAAAGAATAAAAATGGAATTCCCACACCCGATCCAAACATGGTGAAGCAATGACTTGACATTTTTCATTATTTCCATAATAAACGTTGAAGTGAAAATACATAGAATACAAATTAGATGTCATTGGCCTATGGCCTTATCTCATACATGTCAAATACATTGTAAAGAGTGTACACATGTACACATTACATGTTTAGAATCAAATATACACATTTTGACATATTAGGCCACAAGTGGCATTTCAAGTGGTGTGGTCAGGACCAAAGCACGCAAAAGTGTATAGTATGGCCAAGTTTAAATTTAGAAAATGCCATAACCAGTTCCAACTAAAAATATAGCTATAGTGAGTAAGGATCTTCCCAAGGGAAAAAGAGCAGTATTTGTGCAGAAAGAATGTTAGATTAGTAGGTCGAGTGATTGAAAGATGGGTTATGACGACCCTGGATTTTACAAACCCAATGTGTCCTGTGATGACCCGAAATGGATCCAAAATATGGAAGCTAAAAAGAAACATGGCCTCTAAAGATGAACATCATCCCTAAGATACAAAAAAAATGGCTTCCTAAAGAGTCCCGAGGCTCAACGGAAGCAAGAAGGAAACAAGGATTCTAAAACCCTACAAGAAATAAACCAAGGGTAAAATAGTCATTTCACCGATAAATGGGTGCTACCGTGCACACCATTGGAAAGATAACGAAAAATTAATGAATTTAGACTCAAGAATCGCTTGATTCAGAGTCCGGACGGAAACGATATCAAAATAGAACAAAGAGGCATCCTCTGATTAAGAGATACCACGACCCTATCTCACTAAGACTATCATAACTCTCACTAAAGTTAGAGTTTTTGTGTGTGGTTGGTACCATTGGAAATATAATTTCAAGCTCTTGAAGTTAGGCTTAAGAATAACCTGATTTGGATCAGAAATGAAGGAGATATGACCCTCTGAAGTTGACTTAAGAAAACTTTCCAAGAAAATGAAAAGAAGCCAAGCTTCAGGAAGGATTAGCAAGTTGATGAACAGTACTGGCCAGTTAAAACCCCATCATCAGTTGGCTGATGAATAGCACCAGCCGGCCGAAATGGCTTGTTTCACATGCAAACTCTCTAGAATTCACCTATGAAGGCTATCAGCCGGCTGATGGGCCTCATCAGCCGACCAACGAAGCAGACAGCAGCAAATGCTGCTGCTGCTAAGTGTAGAAAGGGTACTTCATCCACTTCTAATGCTATACATGCATCCCAAGTGTCCTGAAACAAGTTTAAAAAAATTCCATGGCTTCAAATATGTATCTACAACATGATAAACCAAAAGAAAAGCTTGAATCCAACTCCAATGCATGAATTTTGTATAAAAACTCATAAATCCTCAAAAAAATAGTTCAAAAGTCAAAACTTAAGAATTTTATGAAATGTAAACATGCACGCAAATGTGAAAAGGCATTTAAGACGCGTCCCAATGGTCCGTGGCCTCAAAATGACCCCAATGCAAAATATGACCTCTCAACGATCAAATATGACTTAAAATGCAATAAATGACATCAAAATGCAAAATCTAGAATGAAATGGTGTTTGGCCCTTGGTCCCACCTCATACATGATTAATGAGACCCTATGGAAGAAAAAGAATGGAATTCCCACACCCTATGTAAAAATGGCGAAGCAATAACATGACATTTTCCATTATTTCCATAATATACCTTGAAAGCAAAAATGCATTAAATACAAATTAGAAGTCATTAGCCTTTGGCCTCATCTCATATATGTCAAATACATTGTAAGGAACGTACTTATGTACACATTACATGTTTAGAATCAAATATACATATTTTGACATATAAGGCTACTAGTGGCACTTAAAGCTTACCTTTATAAGAATTAGAGCCTTCAAATCCACAATCATCCAAGCATAATGAGTATCCTAAACTTTAATCCCTGTACCTGAAAAATACCCCCGGTAACTTTGGGGTGAGTAACATAAAGCTACTCGTAGGAGATGAGCATGCAATGACCAAACATTCTAGCATCTATGTCATAAATGACACTCAGGGATCATCCTAAGTTACTCATGCAATTGAAATGAACAACGGCATATAAGTATAAATGCTCAAGTACTTGAAATCATGCTAAATAAGATATCAATATCTAACATACATACACAAGTATTTAATATATGTAGAGTACTCATAGATCAAGTAAACAGGCACAAGTATACTAAACTAAACAAAATACACATAAGACAAGTATACACGGCATTAGTGTATTAAGCTAAACGAAATACACATAAGACAAGTATATACGGCACAAGTATACTAAATGAAATTTAAACTCAGGGAGCAAGTATACAAGTTCAAGTATACTAAATAGGATTCAAATACCTAAAGTAAGCATTAATTCTCAAGTTACAAGTAATCCATGATTAACAACTTGAAATTAAATGCGAAATCAAATAGTAGAAAGACTAGGACATGCGGTCGCTAGACCAAGCAAGTATTTTCGGGTAATTACGACCCACAAGGTACTAGAGCTAAATCCTAGTCGTCACTTAATTTATGTCCTCAGAAGCTTTCCAAAACCAATAAGTTCAAAACTTATACAAAATCAAATGCAAGTTACCACATTACATACACAAGTAAGGTTGTGTCCACACAAACTATGTCCTAGAATTCAAGTCTAAATAGCATATGACATGTCATGCCCTCAATAAGCAATTTATACACAAAGCAAGAATATTTTACAACAATTGAACCATACATTACCCTCCTAAGCCACAAGTACTAAATAAGCTTGAATTTAGCAACAAGCTTTCAAGGTAAACAATTGTAATATTCTAACAAGCTATATATAATATCCCTAATTTTAAAAGGATAGTCTCGGTAGTTTATTTTAGGGTTTTATTGTAATATTTGCATTCTTGATGTGTTTGTTTGGTTTTTGTTCTATTTGGCTATTTGTTAATTGGTAAATTGTTTAATTATTTGTTTTATATTTGCTTTGTTTGTTTAATTTTAAAATGATTAATTTGTTGTAATTGAATGCGTGTTTGCTTACGTGGAATTATTGTTTTTCATATATTGTGTATTTAGGTTAAACGGTATAATGGATAACTTTAGGGTTTTATTTTTCTTCTTCACAGTTAGCCGACTTAGTCTCCTCTTAAGATTAGAATTAGGTTTCCTTGAGCCTATATAAATATATCATTAGACGTTGGCTTAGGGTTTAGAATTCAAAAACTTTACTCACGTATAGGCAGAGAGACGTAGCAGTGAGAATTATGAGGAAAACAGAAAGGGACTTGAGAGAAAATAGAGAGAACTGGTTAGTGCTTCGGCCGTGGATTAAAGGTCGGACCAAGGTGAGATAGAAGGAGTGTTGTTCGTGGTTGGAACCAAGGGCAACAGAGGAGTCAAGAACAGTAGGAATCGCCGAAAAACTTAGGAAGACGGCGTAGAGATTTTAATTCAAAATCTCGCAGGCAAGTTCTATTCCTAACTCTCTCTTTTTCACTTGTGTTCTTTATATGCCTAACACAACTCCAGGAGAAAATAAACATTAAAGATTAATCTGGTTCGCCTGTTAGTTTTAATTATTATGGTATGCCTTTACATGAATTGGTGTTGCTTATTTTTTTTTAATTTTTCTGGCATAATTCATGTTTTAATTGATGTTGATTAATGAACAATGAATTTAATTAATTCTGGAACACACGGGACCTAGTTTTAGAAACCTAGGAACTTTAGGAATGGAGGACAGATGATCAAAAAGTTTAAAATTAGCCGGCATCAAAGAAGACGGAGGCTGGGAGGAGTGGGGGCGGCTCCACACCTTATTGGAGGTGGCTCCATATAGGTGGAGGCGGTTCCATGTGGATGGAGGCAGCTCGACATTTTCTTAGAGCATGTTTTACATTTTTGGAGCCGGCTCTACATTTTCTTAGAGCATGCTTTACATTTTTGGAGCCTGCTTTACATTTTCCTGGAGCATGCTCTACATTTTTTGGAGCCTGCTCTACATTTTGAAGTTCCAGTTTAATTAGAAGCTATACAGGAGGTTTCAGAGGTATCTTAAGCTTAGTTAAATCTCCCAAGGGCCTTGTTAGTGCATAATAAACCACTTTGTATTATAGCTTGAACAATATAAAATTTTTACACAAACTAGTATATTGTTTTTAGATGCGGAGGATTTAAATTGTTCAACATTACTTTAACAATTTTCCATGAATGGTTTTTATAATTAAATCATGTTCCAGTGTTATAAAATAAGCATGTGAATTTATATATTCTATTAGGCTTCCTTGAAATTAATTGATGTTTACATGTATGATCTGTATTATCAATTATTGGACTGTGCGAAGTTGTATCAAATAAGCCTGTTAAATTACAGAATTTTATAATCTTTAGTATGGAACAATTGATGTTTATATTTGATGTTTTAATTATCAATTATTGGATGTATGGATTAGTTGATATTTACATTCTTTGTCTGTATTATCAGCTGCTGGATTGATGGATGTATGCACCGGTATGGGACGGTGTCATACTAGGGGGACTAGCTCAAAAACGCTAAGTCCTACCTACTATGGAATTAAGGAGTGGATTAAATAAAAGTTAAATCCTATTGATTTGTATTGTCAAGGCAACGAATGGTTGAGCAGCAGTACTATGGATTCTGGATGGATTTTAAATATATTGTTATGGTACCTCGATACGAGCTTGAGTCTCAGGATCGATGGTTAGGGTGTGTATATGTATTAGGATGCATAGCTGGCTATGATGGTTGGAGGTGTATCCTATTAGGCTTAGGTATACATACCCATTTTAAGTGCGTTTTGCATGTTGCCTCTATTCAGGTTGAGACTGGCCTGTAGTCCAGTGAGAGCCCTTTAGTGTGAATATATATATATATATTTACAGACTATATAGTTATTGTTGAGTTGGTTAAGATGTACATGCGTATCGAGTCTCTACTTGGATTGTAGTAGGATCGAACTTGTTCGTAGGCCTGACCCACTTCTATTTTTTAAGTATTCACCTATTCAAGTTTTAGACCTGATCGTACGGAGCAGAGACTATCACTTACTCTTCCGACGATGTAGGACTTCTCTCCATGGTTTACTTTGGATGTTCTTTTAGTTGTTTCATTTCAGTTTGGACTTTTAATTAGGGGTCCACTAAAGATGGATTCCCGAGTTGTTAATTATTAGAGGTTTTATGGAGGATTAGATTTCTAGATTTTAATTTTATTTATTCAAGGTTTTTTTTAAACTTAGATTTCTTTTAGCTCTTAGTTATTTATTTCTTATTTCATTTTTTGTATTCCGTGTTCGTTTATATATTAATTGTTTGATATTCCCTCGGGTTTGGGCTTGGGCCTGATCAATCCGTGTCTCGAATCCGAGGAGTATCACAGTTGATATCAGAGCACTCCAGGTTCAAGTGTCTCTAGGGTATTTCGTATTAAGACTTTCGTGTAACGTTTTCTCTTGATTAGAGCATAAGTTTAGGATTCATTATATTCCATTACAGTTTTCTTAGAACGTATTGATGTCAATCTTATTCTTTAATTTCAGAATATTTGGCACTAGGAAAAGGATGTGGTCCGCAATGAAAGCAAAGAAGGACCCAAGGAAGAAGAAGGTTACTCCGACGATTCCCCTACGAAGGCCGACCAAGAAGGCGGAATTGGAGACCAAGGAATTGGTTCCAATAGGTGTTGCTTCGGAGTATAAGTCAAGGAAGGTTTCTGGTGTGCGAGATTGGCCACCATACTATGGACCTAACACAACTTTGATGGTACTCAAAGCTGAGCCAAGCGGAGAGGAAGACCCCAAAGAAGATCAGGATGGAGGAGATACCGGAGCATCCAAGATGGAGGGCACCGGTGTTCAAGGATGAATGCTTTTCTAGGAGTAACTTTAATTACTAGTAGTAGTGGAGATATTACTAAAAGCGTAGTATGGATTTAATTATGTACACTAGTATTTTGTTAAGGAATATCTTACGATAATACGTTTGATAGTTTATGGTTTGGAAAAGTTATTAATAAAGTAAACTAGCAATTTGGCTACCTTTATTATGTTTTATAATAGTACTTTTATGATTTATACACATATGGTTTTATTAAACTATATTGGAATGTGTATGTTGTGTTAATAGATGATTATCACAGTAGAGTGATTGGGTTTTAGGAAGGCAAACAAATATTTGCTTGTAAGTACATTGTGTAGAGATGGGACGGTTACTAAGGAGTTTATAATAGAACTTGTGTAAATCAACATGGTTGGTTTATTTTTTTTGAAGGGAGAATTCCCAATATAGGGCGTTATTCTATAACTATGAGTTGATTTCGGAGTATTTTGTATACTTTTCGTGTTTTGCTCTCCGGAGTATTCAACATTCTGGTATGGATAGTTCAGTTGGTGACACTAGATATTTGCAGGCTCAGATTTCTAGCCAATCTAGTGGTCCTAGACATGCACACTTATATTGTGTTACTTGGGATGGACTAGTTATCGCACTACCACGCCCAAGTTAATTGTTATGATAGGTTTATTGTTTTTACCATACTTGGTCAGGATATGTACGTCGTTGCTATGCCATGTTCTAACAGAGTCACTAGCACTAATTTGTTCTATATGGAGGAGGAAACGGAGGAAGTGATTATTGTATCTTTGGTAATTATACCAATTATATAGGAATTTTCGGATGTATTTCAGGAGATTCCAGGGTTGCCACCTAGTCGAGAGATCAACTTTGTGATTGACTTAGCTCAAGGCACTACACTTATTGCTAAGGCACTGAATAGGATGGCATGAGTGGAGATGCCAGAGCTGAGGGATCAGATTCAGTAATTACTCAGCCATGGTTTTATTCGTAGGAGTACTTCACCCTAGGGAGCACCAGCGTTGTTTGTGAAGAAGAAGGATGGTTCGCTTCACCTGTGTATAGGTTACGGGGAGTTGAATAAGGTTATTATTCGTAACAAGTATCCTTTGCCTAGGATTGATAATCTTTTTTATCAATTGAAGGGAGCCATATACTTCTCTAAGATTAATCTTCATTCTGGATATCATCAACTTCGGGTTAGGGAGCAGGATGTTCAAAGGACAACGTTTCTCACTAGATATAGATCTTATGAGTTTCGTGTGATGCCATTCGAGTTAACTAATGCACCGGCAGTCTTCATGGACTTAATGAATAGGGTCTTTAGGGCTTATTTGGATCAATTTGTCATTGTCTTTATTAATGATATCTTGATCTATTCTAAATCCGATAACGATCATGTGAGACATCTTTGCATAGTGTTGCAGACTCTTTGTGAACACCAGTTATATACCAAGTTCGAGAAGTGTGAATTTTGGCAGCAGAAGATAGCTTCCGGTGAGGTCCCATTTTACTATGTTGGGACTGATGGAGGTTTGAGGTACAAGGGACGGTTAGTGGTACCTTCTGCTGATGATTTGAGGAAGGATATGATGACGAAGACTCATCATTTTGAGTTTTCTGTTCATCTAGGAGGGGACAAGATGTATCAGGATATGAAGTAGCAGTTTTGGTGGGCAGGTATGAGAAAGGACATTACTATTTTTGTCTCTCGATGTAGTACTTGTCTGATGGTCAAGATTGATCATCAGAGGCCGCCAGGAGCTCTACAGCCACTGCCAATACAGGAGTGGAAATGAGAGAGCATTTCTAAGGATTTTGTGGAAGGATTGCCTAATTCCTTCAAGGATCACAATTCCATTTGGGTCATCGTGGACAGATTGGCTAAATCAGCTCATTTCTTACCTATTCGCACTGACTTCACATCGGAGTAGTTGGCGGGACTTTACATTACAGGGATAGTAAAGTTACATGGCATTCCGTTGTCTATTATATCGGACAGGGATTTGAGCTTTGTGTCAGGATTCTGGAAGAGTTTTCAGTTAACTTTGGGTATAGAGTTTCATCTTAGCACTGCTTATGATCCTCAGACAGATGGTCAGACCGAGCGCGTTAATCAGATCATAGAAGATATGTTTCGTTCGTGTATTCTTGATTTCAAGGGCTACTGGGAGGATTATTTGCCACTTGTGGAGTTTGTATATAATAATAGTTTCCAGAAGACTATTGGAATGGCATCATTTGAGGCATTGTACGGCCGACCGTGTCGATTGCCTGTTTATTGGATAGAGGTTGGCAAGAGCAGATTCTTGGGTCCTGAGTTCATCAAGGGTACTTTTGAGAAGATCACTCTTATTAGGGATCGCGTGCGTACTGCCCAGATTAGGCAGAAGAGTTATACGGATCGTCGCACACGTGCTTTAGAGTTTCAGGTTGGGGATCAGGTTCTACTTAAAGTGTCTCCTATGAAAGGTGTAATGCGCTTTGGGAAGAAAGGAAAGTTGTCTCCGCGATTTGTCGATCCATTCATGATTACGAACCGAGTTAGAGCTGTAGCTTATAAGTTGGCACTTCCGGATAATTTGGATTGAGTGCATAATGTGTTCCATGTTTCCATGTTATGGAAATTTCTACGCGATGAGGATCGATATCAACATATCAATGTTGGGGAGATTGAGTTGCAGCCGGATGCAACGTATTTGGAGCCACTGTGTAGTATTGTCGACTGTCGGGATCAAATTCTTCACAACAAGGTTATACCTTTGGTGCGTGTTTAGTGGAGTCATCACAATGAGGCTGAGTCTACTTGGGAACGGGAGGATATCATTCGCTCGTAGTTTCCTGAAATATTGGAAGAAGGTAAGAGCAAATTCCGAGGACAGAATTCCTTTTGTTAGGGTGGAAGAATGTAATACCCTTAATTTTAAAAGGATAGTCTCGGTAGTTTATTTTAGGGTTTTATTGTAATTTTTGCATTCTTGATGTGTTCGTTTGGTTTTTGTTCTATTTGGCTATTTGTTAATTGGTAAATTGTCTAATTATTTGTTTTATATTTTCTTTGCTTGTTTTAATTTTAAAATGATTAATTTGTTGGAATTGAATGCGTGTATGCTTACGTGGAATTATTTTTTTTCATATATTGTGTATTTAGGTTAAACGGTATAATGGATAACTTTAGGGTTTTATTTTTCGTCTTCACGGTTAGCCGACTTAGTCTCCTCTTAAGATTGGAATTAGGTTTCTTTGAGCCTATATAAATATATCATTAAACATTGGCCTAGGGTTCAGAAATCAAATACCTTACTCACGTATAGGCAGAGAGACGTAACAGTGAGAGTGTGAGGAAAACAGAAAGGGACTTGAGAGAAAATAGAGAGAACTGGTTAGTGCTTCAGTCATGGATTAAAGGTCAGACCAGGGTGAGATGGAAGGAGTGTTGTTCGTGGTTGAAACCAAGGGCAATAGAGGAGTCAGGAACAGTAGGAATTGCTGGAAAACTTAGGAAGACAGCATAGAGATTTTAATTCAAAATCTCGCAGGCAAGTTCTATTCCTAACTCTCTCTCTTTGACTCATGTACTTTACATGCCTAACACAACTCCAGAAGTAAATAAACGTTAAAGATTAATCTGATTCGCATGTTAGTTTCAATTATTACTGTATACCTTTACATGAATTGGTGTTGCTTATTTTTTTAAAATTTTCATACATAATTCAAGTTTTAATTGATGTCGATTAATGAACAATGAATTTAATTAATTCTGGAACACATGGGATATAGTTTTAGACACATAGGAACTTTAGGAATGGAGGACAGATGATCAGAAATTCTGAAATTAGCTGCCGTCGGAGAAGACGGAGGCTGGGAGGAGTGGAGGCGGTTCCACACCTTATTGGAGGCGGCTCCACATTTTCTTAGAGCATGCTCTACATTTTTGGAGCCTGCTCTACATTTTCTTGGAGCATGCTCTACATTTTTGGAGCCTGCTCTACATTTTCTTGGAGCATGCCCTACATTATTGGAGCATGCTCTACATATTATTGGAGCCTGCTCTACATATTTTTGGAGCATGTTCTACATTTTCTTGGAGCCTGCTCCTTTGCGGATTTTCAATTTTGTTTTAGTTTCAGCGATGGTGTTTGTTTCGATACTTGGATTTTGAAGTTCCAGTTTAATTAGAAGCTATACAGGAGGTTTTATAGGTATCTTAAGCTAATTTAAATCTCCCAAGGGCCTTGTTAGTGCATAATAAACCACTTTGTCTTATAACTTGAACAATATAAAATTCTTACACAAACTGGTATACTATTTTTAGATGCGGGGGATTTAAATTGTTTAACATTACTTTAACAATTTTCCATGAATGGTTTTTATAATTAAATCATGTTCCAGTGTTATAAAATAAGCATGTGAATTTATATATTCTATTATGCTTCCTTGGAATTAATTGATGTTTACATGTATGATCTGTATTATCAATTATTGGACTGTGCGGAGGTGTATCAAATAAGCCTATTAAATTATAGAATTTTATCATGCTTAATATGGAACAATTGATGTTTATATTTGATATTTTAATTATCAATTATTGGATGTATAGATTAGTTGATATTTACATTCCTTGTCTGTATTATCAACTGCTGGATGGATGGATGTATGCACCGGTATGGGACAGTGGCATACTGGGGGATTACCTTAAATATGCTAAGTCCTACCTACTATGGAATTAAGGAATGGATTAAATAAAAGTTAAATCCTATTGATTTGTAGTGTCAAGGCAACAAATGGTTGAGCGGCATTACTATGGATTCTGGATGGATTTTAAATATATTGTTATGGTACCTCGATATAAGCTTAAGTCTCAGGATCAATAGTTAGGGTACGTATATGCATTGGGATGCATAGCTAGCTATGATGGTTGGAGGTGTACCCTGTTAGGCTTAGGTATATATGCCCACTTCAAGTGCGTTTTGCATGTTGCCTCTATTCAGGTTGAGATCGGCTCGTAGTCCAGTGAGAGTTCTTTAGTGTGAATATATATATATTTACGGACTATATAGTTATTGTTGAGTTGGTTAGGATGTATATGCATATCGAGTCTCTACTTGGATTGTAGTAGGATAGAACTTTTTCGTAGGCCCGACCCACTTCTATTTTTCAGGTATTCTTTGTTTTTTTTCTTCCTAAATCTATTTTTCAGGCATTCGCCAGTTCAAGTTTTAGACCTGATCATGCTGAGCAGAGACTATCACTCACTCTTCCGATGACGTAGGACTTCTCTCCATGGTTTACCTTGGATGTTCTTTTAGTTGTTTCATTTCAGTATGGATTTTTAATTAGGGGTCCACTAGATATGGATTCCCGAGTTGTTAATTATTTGAGGTTTTATGGAGGATCGGATTTCTGGATTTTAATTTTATTTATTCATGATTTTTTTTAAACTTAGATTTCTTTCAATTCTTAATTATTTATTTCTTATTTCATTTTTTAAATTCTGTATTCGTTTATATATTAATTGTTTGATATTCCCTCGAGTTTGGGCTTGTGCCTGATCAACTCGTGTCTCGAATTCGAGGGGTATCACACTATATACCTATACAAGATATATTTAAACAAGCTATTGATGACAATGATATCACATATCATGCTAAATCCAATAACCATTTTAAGATGCCCCAAGTACTAATTCTACATCTAATTAGTAATATGCTCACATGGTAATTTATTACACTACATTTCATGAGATTATCACCTTAACATGAAAAGTCTCTAGATTTCAAATAAATCCCAATTAGGCTCAAATTAATATACGTAAAAGGACATAACATGGTCTTCACATATATTATACCCAAAATTAATTTAAGTGACTATAACACTTAAAATAAAATTAATTAAGCTAATTAATTAATTTTCTCTAGATCTTTAAACAACTCCAAATATCTTCAATTTAACATATGTTAAAGAACTCACCAAGTCCTATATGTTAATATCCCATTACAAGTTGATTTCATACTTGATACAACTATGTAAATTAAACTTTCATAAAAGATAAATATTAAATAAAATTTGCAATTCTTATTCAAATGCTCCCAATTTAATATATGTTGATAAACATACCAAGGCGTAATTTACTAGCATGCCACAATTTAATTCCAAGTTATACACAACCATATAAATTAAATCTTAAACATAGAAAATAATTAAATTAAATTCTAAAACTTGAACCAAAGCATGCTCACAAGTTATATATACTTATAAAACAATCAATATAACTCAAATATAAACCTAAGACTTCCCCTACCTCAATTTGAGATGAAAATCTCAAAAGCCACCAAAATGAAACCGCTCCAAATCCAACAAAACTTTGGGGTTTTGTCGGGGACAACACGGTAAAATCCTAACTTGGCCTCAATCCCGAACTCAAAAAATGGCCAAAAACGGATTCTAACAAGGGGGAAAGATGCGCGTCGTCAAGACAAACACAAAGCGCAAAGCCACTATGACTTTTTAACAAAAGGAAGGAGCTCAAAAGAAGGGAAAGAAGGTGGCTGCCCTATGGGCTTCCATGGCTGCCAGCCAAGAGAGGGAGAAGAAGAAAAAAATCTGATTTTTCTTCTTAAGTTGCCGTACTTATAGAAAAACACTAAAAGTGCCCCGCCGGGTTCGAAAAAGTGGAATTTGAGCAGATGCACTCAAAAGGAAAAAATCTGTGAACAAAAAAGAACCATAATGAGAAAATATGAACAATGGAAGAAACGGCGTTAAAAATTGAGTCCCGAGCAGAGAGATATACCCCAAACAAGTTTGGCGGCAACTGGGGCCGAAAACCTTAAAACTGTAGGGTTCGACCGAAAAACAATTCTAAGAGTATATGACTTAACGAAGTGTGAAAATGAATCCTGTACGAGGATTCAGGTTCAAAATGGGACATTTTTGTAATAACTTTCGTTAATTACACAATGGCCCCGCCAAAAAATGATAACTGCATTAATGACCCAGAATGAAAATATCTTCCAAAAATATTTTCTTAAAACCCATGAAATAAAATTTCTCCAAAAGATATTTACGAAAAACACCCCAAGAAACAAAAATATTTCTGAAGAACTTTGCATCCGTGCCCCTATGGACATCGGGAGCAACCAAAGTACTTTCCTACAAAAGTAAAGATACGTATTTCGTGGAAACCACTTTGAATGAAGGTACGTGAAGTCAAAAACTAACTCTGAGCACAAAAGTGAGGCTATGACAACAAAGTGACAAACGGGGAAAAGACATAATAGGGAAAATGACGAAAAGTGAATAGTGTTAAAAAAAGAAAAATATGGAATTGACACAGTCCTTTTAGGAAATTGTCAATATGACGACCCTGAATTTTTTAACTCAGTGTGTCCTGTGATGACCCGAAGCTGATCCAGAATGCGGAAGCAAGAAACAAGAAAACGGTCTCCCAAGGCACAACACACCTCTAAGAACTTAAGATGACCTTCTATGAGGTCACGGAACCCAAAGGAATAAAGTGCAGAAGCAAGATCGAAAAAATAACATTTAAGCCCCTAGGGGCAAAATAGTTATTTCTAAAAATATAGATTCGGACGCCACCAAGCACACTGCTAGAAAGAAAACGAAAAACTAATCAAGATGGACTAAAGAATCGCATAGCACTTAAGGCTAAAAGGGTAAACTGGTAATTATCTCAAAATATCCGAGAGCAACTGAGCATACCGTTGGAAATACAATGAAAAATTAACAAGGATGGACTCAAGAATCACTTGATTCAGAGTCCGGATGGCAAATATATCAAGTCTTGAAGTCAAAGAAAGGGAAACCCCATCCCGGTTAGAACTAAAAACTGACACCCTCTCATAAAAACAAGGATATCTTGAGTTAGTAGAAGAATCTAAATCTAAAATGGGTACCATTGGAAAGCTTATTTTGATGCGGTCAATTTAGACTCAAGAACGGACCAATTCGGAGTTAAAACGAAAGAGTTTCAATAGATTGAAGTTGGATGGCCAAAGCTAAACCTGCTAAACAACTCTGGAAGACTTGAACCGGTTCAACATTCTTGAACCAGTTCAACATGGACAAAATGTCCATGCTGGACCAAAAACTGACTTTTGAACCTGGGAAGAAACAGTAATTTCAGCAGAAACAGTAGAAAATGTAGAACATTGAATTTGGAACGCGATTTTTGAGATCAAGATGACATTTTTCAAAAAAAATATCGTGAAGAAACTCCTCCTAAAATCACATTTTCTATATGATGGAGTCAAGAACAGAATTTATTTTTAAAGGAAATCCCCAAAATGCCCTTGAACAAGATTTTTCAAAAAAAGTGTGAAACGAGTCCACCAGAGGCTCATTTCACAAAGGAAGAGGTTTTTCATGAAAACAATCATGCACATAAATGTAAATTGTGATTTTAAGCGCGCGGGTATGGTTTGGGGCTCCCAGAAATGGCTGAGTCAAAATTCGACCCCCTAATGGCCAAAAAGGTAAAAATGAACTTGAAATGGGAAAAATGAAAACCAAAATTATGAAATGGTTTCAAATGACCATTTGGCCCTTAGCCACACTTCATGCATATAGAATAGGTCCTAGTGGATGTATCGGAACACACTTTACGCCACCCAATTTGAAAATAAACCCTTAAAGGCTCGAATTTTACTATTTAGCCCGAAAATGTAATATGTAAAACAAGAATACAAAAGTGGAAACAAAATGGTGCTTGACCCTTGGCCACACCTCATGCATGGTAAATGAATGGCAAATAATGAATTTCATACACAATGCACACTCTGGTGCAAAAATGACATGTTAAAACCCTAATTTTCATACTTTTTTCATTAAAGGCAAAATTCTACATTTTTTAATATTTTTATAATACTTCATGAAGTTAAAATTTACTTTGGATACAAAATATATGTCATTGGCCTCTGGCCTCATCTCATACATGTCAAATACAATACAAAGGGTGTACACATTACATATATAGAATCAAAGCTACATGTTTTGACATATAAAGCTACAAAATGACATTTTATGCTAACATTTGCATGAAATGGAAACTTAAAAGCTACAAGTCATCCACGAAATGATGAGTATCACGATCCAAGTCTTCGTACCTGAACAAAACCCCCAGTAACTTCGGGGTGAGTAAACAAGTTTACTCGTAGAGAATGAGCATGCATAGACTCGATTTCTGTAAAGATTTTTACATTAACTTGAAACAATTGAAAAGGGACATGCCACTTAACGTCTATGCCAAAGTGAGACTCAGGGATCATGTAATGACCCGGTCATTTTCCTTCCTTTCTTTTTTCGAAAATTCTTTTTTTTTTTTTTTCGTCTTTTTCCTATTTCGTCCTTTAGTCATTTTTTTTTTTTCGTTTTTCCTTGCATAACCTCACTTTTTGTGCTCGGATTTGATTCCGGCTTAGCATACATCCATGATATTTCATTTCCATGATATCTACATTTTTACTTTTGTAGAAAAACATATTAAATGTTTACTTCTCTTGTAAAGGGCTTAAAAACAAGACTTTTTGTAATTATTCTAAACTTGAGGGGTTTTAGTGTAATTAAGAAAAATAATTATTTTTCGTCTTAGGGACCATTTAGCAATTTAATTTGGAAGATATTTTTAAAAAGGACATATTTGTAATTTTCGAAAAATGTGACAAGTGTCACATTCCTAAGGTGCCACTTGTTGGTCTTGTGGTGGGACTACTTGGAGGCTTAATCTCTTGACTCATGGAGGGTGGAGATTAACCCATTTGTTGACCTAGGATGGGACCACTTGTTGGTATAGATGGTTGAGATGTGTAGGTTCAATATTAAGCCTTAGAAGTTTACATATGATGGTGACAAGTGTATGACTCACCTTTAGTCTTGCATTAGTGTGTGTGTGAGAGGTAGTGCAAGAGCACCTAGTGAGTGGAGAAGCCTAACTTTTTAACTTAGGATTATCACAATTTAATTTATTCATCACTTTCCTCTCAAGAACCCTATGGAAACCACCATTGAAGCTAAGCTTGGTTTAAAGCTTTAAGCTTCATTTTGGAGCCCTTTCACTCACCTTAGAACTTTGAGCTTGGAATACAAAAGCTTCCTCTCACTCTCCTCTACATAACCTTAGAAGAAAAACTTGAAATTCCTTTGCTTTCGTAGGATTCAAGAGGAACAATCCTCTTGTGAGGTAGGGGGTGTTATAGTTTATTATTCAAGTCAATTATTGTTTTTCATAATGATGTATAAGTTGTATGCATGATTGTATTAAATAGAGAAACTAATGATTAATGGAAACTTGCCTAAAATTCGCTTTAGACTTGGTATATGGCATAGCCATGACTTGATCTTTGTTGTATGTTAATTTGGCATGATTTAAATTGATTTAAGTTGATTTAAATTCTACTTAATTGCACCATGCTTAAATTCCATTTTTGACTTAATATATGGCATGTCTATGACTTACTACTTGTCTTATATTTAATTGGAATCATTTGGACAACTCTTAAAATTTAGAGAAATTACTTAATTAGTTTAATTAATTTCTATCTTATTGTTCTAATGATTTAGTCATTCAATTCATGGAACTTGTTATGTTTTATCACATATCATGACTAGTTGCTTTACTTGTTGATTTTAAAAACTTGGGATATTATTAAGAACATGACTTGGCTAGGACTTGGTTCTAGTATGGGAGATACAGAGCTCCCTGCATTATAGTGCGCACTAAGGGCAAGGTACCCATGGGTTAATAGCCCTAAAGTGATCTCAAGAGTACGGTTTTAATCCGGACAATATCCAAGTATCCACTTTGGTTTGATTTCGCATTTAAATTCCAAGTTGTTAACTTTGTGAATTTACATCTCATTGTGCTATGTTGAAAGTTTTAATGTCACTTTAATAGCATGGATTAAATTGTGTTGAATTACAAACCTTGTATAAAGATAAACCTATGCATTCCCTACGAGCAAACTTGTTTACTCACCCCGAAGTTACCGGGTGTTTTTCAGGTAAAGAAGCAATATTGTGGGATGCACAACAATCATAGACTTGCTAGACTTCTTGGAGTATTTTTGCTATGCTAGAATATGCACATGTTAGCATTTCTTGTTCCATTTTGCTTAGTATGACAAAATATGTATTTGTTGTCTAAACTATGTAATGTACACTTAAGTGTACCTTTTGATGCTCTATGGATGTGTTATAATGTGGCCAAGAGCCAAACATGTTTCCTTTAGTATTTGTATTCAGTTGGTGTATAAATTTGCCTTAAAAGCGTACTTTAGCTAAATTAGAGGTTTAGCATATAAAAATCTTGTAAATGAAGTGTACGAGGCCATGAGCCAATGTTTTGTATTCATTTAGTCATTTCATGGTTGTTGGCATGTTCACATACTCAAAATCTCATTGAAAATCAGTTTTGCACATTCATTTTGAACTAAATCATCATGGGATTCAAAGTAGAGGTTGAACCTTAGCACCTTGGACTCATAATAGCTTTTTCAGCAGGTTTTCGAGGTGTTTCGATTGACTAAAACTCTATTTCAGTAGACTGATGGTTAATGGTTTTGTATTTGAACAGTAAAACTCGATTCAAGTAGCCAAATCTATTGTTCAAGAGTCATTTCGGTCGACCGAACCTTTATTTCGGTCTACCGAAGCAGCAAGCACCTTTTATTCATGATTTCAGCTCTTAGCTTGTTCATTTCAGTCGTCTGAAACTCCATTTCGGTCAACCGAAATAGCAAGAACCCGAGTATAGCTTTTGTTGAGTTTCAGCACTGATCTTCCAACTTCAAAGGGTCATAACTTCTTCATTTCTAATCCAAATGGGGTGATTCTTGAGCCTAAACTCAAGGATTTTGAGTTATATTTCCAATGGTACCAATTCCATCCTCAGATTCAAAATAAAGTGAGAGATATCCATGTTTTAGTGAGGTAGGGTCAGTTTTCGCTTAAACTGGGAAAGGGCATTTTGTGGGATTCTTGCCCAAAGTTCTTAGAACCTCTTGGAATGTTAGGAAATGGTTAGATTAGGTTATATTCACCTTGTTTGACTTATTTAGAGTCAAATTTCTCCTTTTAATTGTGAATTGACCATTTTGCCCTTGTTTGACGGATTTAACCCGTTCAAACTCTAGTTTCCTCTTTTACTCTCTCTTTAGCTTCTGTGACGTTATGGAATGTCACATTGGTGTCTTAGAGATGAATTATATCTCAAATGACTATAGTTTATCTTCGGCTTCCGCATTCTGGATCCGTTAACGAGTCAATCCTCGGTTCATCACTTACCCACCGGGTTGAAAAAAACCCGGGTCGTTACAGATCATCCTAAGCTACTCATGCAACTGAATTGAGATACATGACATACAAGCATACCTGTTACAAGTGTACTAAATGAAGATGAAAACATACGCAGTAAGTATACAAAACACAGGTATACTAAACGGAATCAGAAACACATAAAGCAAGTATACAAGACACGAGTATGCTAAATGGAATCTAGATACAAAAAGCAAGTGCACAGTTTTGAGTATGCTAAATGAGATATAAATATGTGAAGCAAGCATAATGTCTATGCAATTAAACAAAGTAAGAAATACTCCATATAACATGACAAGGTTCTTAGATCATTAAGAGATAACACTTGAATTCTAAGAGTTTAGAGATTTTGCATGTTGATATAAATCATTACATATGGTCCATGCCACCTAGAATTTAAGTCAAGTTACACGTATAGGATCATTCCTAAGTCATGATGGTATAAAGTAACATGAAACAAGATAACTAAGAACATTAACAAGATTGAAATAATTCAATTAACATGACAAAAACAAGGCGTGAAATCAAGGATAAGGCATAATATCAATGCAATTAAATAAGGTTGGAACATTTCATATAACACGAAAAGGGTTTTAAATCTTCTAGGAATAGTAACTTGAAATTTAAAGAGAGAAATTAAACAATGTGAATACTTGGATATCACCCGGATTAAAACCGTACTCTTTGTGACGGCCCTGGTTTTTAGGCCAGTACGTCTTATGATAAGCCGAACATAAATCCAATGATGAATCTCGAATGCGGAAGCAAAAGGTGAAACTATGGTCTCTATAGATACTACACATTTAAAAGACACCAATGTAACCCTCAATGAAGTCACAAAACCCAAAGAATGCAAATGCAGACACGATGTCTCAAAAATAAACAAGAATGAACCTAGGGGTAAAATGGTCATTTCATAGAGGAATGGATGCTACAAAGGATTCCATTGGAAATACAATGAAAAATAAATAAAAATGGACTAAAAAATGACTTGATTTGGAGTCCAGATGAAGAAGATATCAAGTCTTGAAGTTAAGGAAAGAAAACCCCTTTTCGATTCAAACCAAATCCCAACACTACCTCACTAAAAATTGAATAACTTAAGTTACAAATGGAATCTGAAGCTCTAATTGGTACCATTGGAAAGCTTATTTCGACGTGGTCAGTTTAAACTCAAGAATGAACTAATTTAGAGTTGAAATGAGTGAGATATGGCCCTCTGAAGGAAGGTGTTTGGAGTAGGAACAAGTCCCTACGGCGGCCCGCCCAAATGCTGCGGGGGCCTACCAAATGTGGTAGATCCCCGCAAGCGCCTGCCAAGATGCTGCGGGGGCTCGCCAAATGTAGCATTGGCATGGACTAGAACCATAAAATGTGGAAACTAATTAAGGGGAAACATAGGTGAACCTAATTAATCATTTTTAAGGGTGTGCAACCTACTTAAGAGTGATTTTAATCAACAAAAAGGATTAAGCAAAGGATGGATTTAAGGTCCCATTACATATGATCCAAAGTTATACAAAAGATGAAACTAAGGTGAAAATGACATTGGAACTCAACCAAGAAGATCACAAGTCCCAATTCCATTTTCCCCTTCAAAAGGGATCCAAGTATAACATATTACACTTTTCCAAGGAAATTAAATAAGCTTCGATATACCATATATCCATGGTTTACAAAGAGAATTAAAAGGGGCATGCTAAACAAGTGCATGCATACAAAGTTACACAAAAGATAATCCAATGCAACCAAGCCATGTCTAGGGATGTTGTGCATCCCAAAGTAATGCTTCTTTACCTGAAAAACACCCAATAACTTTGGGGTAAGTAAACAAGTTTACTCGTAGGGAATGAGCATGCATATATTTAACTTATTACAAAGTTTACAATTCAATAGGATTTAGTCCATGCTATTATAATGACATTGGAACTTTTAACATAGCACAATGAGATGCAATATCACAAGGTTATCAAGTTTGGAAGTTAAATGCGAAATCAAACCAAATTGGATACTTGGACACCACGCCGGATCAGGCTGACACCATGATTACTTTAGGGTTACTAGCCTATGGGTAACCTCCCTATGTGCGCACTAGACTTGTAGAGGGACATTCCCTTATACTAGAACCATGCCCTAACCATAGTCATAACAACGATATCCCTAAGTTTCCAAAATCAACATTTTATTCAACAGCATATATGTATAAACATGACATATATATAAACAATGTAAAACCATCTACCATACACAAACCAATTTTGGAAACACAATACATGCTCTAGTTCACAACTACAATGGCATACAAATTGTTGAATAATCATTATGTAACTTATCATACTTCATAACAATATTATTCAATAATGGGGACATAACCTCATAAGTATTACACAAGTTTAAAATCAAGACGTAGACATGTAATCAACATGAAATTCATACTCAACTCATTAACACAACAGGGATAGAAATAAATTTAACAAGACAACCAATTTCTCTAGATTTCATTTCTCATTTAAGCATGCTCAATTTAATATATGTTGAAGAACTTATCATGATCATTACATATATTCCTTCAAAACCTAATTTTATTCATTGAAACATATGAATAAAAATTAATTAAATTAATTTATAAATCCCTTTAGATTTCAAAACAACCCAAAATGATTTCAAACTAACATAGGTTATAAGTCAAGTCATGGTCTTTCCTAAAATCATGTCTTAGCTTAATTTCATGCAAGGTACCATTAATTATTATCTTCAAATCTTAAATCAAAGACATGTAATACATATGAATCATGTTATAAAACATATAAAACATTAAAGAACATAACTTAGAACACCCCCTACCTCACAAGAGGATTGTTCCTCTTGAATCCAAGCGAAACAAAGGAATTTCAAGTTTTCCTTCTAGGGTTATGAAGAGGAAGATGAGGCAAGGCTTTTGTATTCCAAGCTCAAGGATCTAAGGTGAGTGGAAGGTGGTCAAAAATGAAGTCAAAGCCTTAAACCAAGCTTATCTTCAATGGTGGCTAGGTTAGGGTTCTTGAGAGGAAAGAGATGAATGATCTAAAGTGTGAAATAAAATGTGAAAACCCTAAGTTAAAAGTGGTGGGATTCTGCGCTCACTAGGTGCTCTTACACTACCTCTCACACACACACTTGCAAGACTAAAGGTGAGTCCTACACTTGTCATTCATCTAAGGCTCCTTCCTCAGCTAAATCCCTAGCCTACACTTGTCAACCATCCAAGCCAACATGTGGTCCAATCCTAGGCCAACAAATGGGTGAATCTCTACCCTCCATGTGCCACAAGATTATGCTTCCAAGTCTTTTCACCCCAATGCTAACAAGTGGCACAATGAGAATGTGACACTTGTCACATTTTTCAAAAATTACGAAAAGGTTATTTTAGAAAATACCTTCCAAATTCAGTTGTAAAATAGTCCCTAAGACAAAAAATAATTACTTTGTTTAATTAAACAAAAACCTCTCAAGTTATTAAAATTACCAAAAAGTTAAGCATCCATGCCCTTTACAAGAAAATTAAACATTTAACATAGTTTTCTACAAAAGTGAAAATGTAGATATCATGGAAATCAAATATCATGGATGTATGTAAAGTCGGAATTAAATCCGAGCACAAAAAGTGAGGTTATGCAAGGAAAAATGGTAGACGAGAAAAAGATGAAATAGGGAAAAAGCCGAAAAAAGAAATTACCGAAAGAAAGAAAGGGAGGAAAAGGATCGGGTCATTACAACCTACCCTCCTTAAAAGGATTTCATCCCCGAAATCGAGTCGTACCTGAAAGAGAGAACAAATGGGGATACCGAGAGCAAACCTCTTACCCGAGCTCCCAGGTAGCCTCCTCAATGCCATGATGTCTCTACAAGATCTTAACCATTGGAATGGTCTTGGTTCGCAAGACCTGTTCCCATGAATCAAGAATCTGGACCGAACCTTTCTCGTAGGTCACGTCCTCATTAACAACCACATCGGTCCAACGCAGAACATGCGATGGGTCCGGCTCGTACTTCCTTAGCATAGAGACATGAAAGATGTTGTGAACCCTATCCAGGTCTGGCGGCAATGCCAAACGATAAGCAACTTCACCGATGCGCTCCAAAATCTCAAATGGTCCGATGAACCTAGGAGACAACTTGCCCGTATGTCGAAATCTCAAAAGCCCCTTGCGCGGAGAAATCATAAGAAAGACATGGTCCCCTACCTCAAAAGACAAAGATTGTCTCCTCCTGTCAGCGTAACTCTTCTATCTGCTTTGTGTGGTAGCCAACCGTTGCCGAATCAACTTGATTTTCTCTGTAGTCTCAATGACAATGTCAGAACCCAAGGCAACGGTGTCACCAACCTCGATTCAAAAAACTGGAGATCTGCAAGGTCTGCTATATAAAGCCTCAAAAGGTGCCATGCCAATACTGGTCTGGTAACTATTATTGTAGGCAAACTTAACCAAAGGTGCCATGTCATGCTAAAATGAAGCCCCGTGTCAAGAGCCTCTTGAAAACTCAGCCAAAAGTGGGACGTGAACCGCGGATCCCTATCCGAATCAATAGATACTAAAACCCTATGAAGCCTAACAATCTGCCCCACATACAGTCCACTCAATCTCTCTGCACTTTCTGTCACTGCCATGGGCAAGAAGTGAGCCGTCTTAGTTAACCTGTTAACTATGACCCAAACGGCATCATTCCCTGCTTGAGACCTCGGAAGTCCCGTTACGAAGTCTATAGTGATATGCTCCCATTTTCACTCAGCTACTGGTAATGGTTACAAGAATCCTGCCGGTCGCTGATGCTTTGCCTTCACTTGTTGACAAGTAAGGTATTGAACCACAAACTATGAAATATCCCGTTTAATGCCCTACCACCAAAACTGTCACCATAGATTGTGATACATCTTCGTAAGACTGTAAGCCAAGATTTATGAGCTCTTCTAGCATCTTCCATCTGTGAACGGAAATGCTAACAAGAGTCCCTCGTGACTTCCTACTCAATGCATCGGCCACTACATTGGGCTTACCCGGATGGTACTATAACTCAAAGTCATAATCCTCTATGAACTCAACCCATCTGCGCTGTTTCAAGTTCAAATCCTTCTGAGAGAAGAGATACTTGAGACTCTTATGGTTGGAGAAAACCTTAAACTTCTCCCTATACAAACAGTGTCTCCACCCCTTTAGGGCAAAGATAATTGCTGTTAACTCCAAATCATGTGTAAGGTAGTTCAACTAATGAGTCTTCAATTGTCGAGACCCATAAGCAACTACCCGCTCTATCTACATCAAGACACAGCCCAAACCTTCTCGCGAAGCATCACAAAAGATCACATAACCCAAACCACGTTCAGGAATGATCAAAACTGGAGCTGATGTCAACCTGACCTTCAACTCCTGAAAAGCAAACTCACATGCCTCATTCCATACGAACTTGACCCCCTTGCGGGTAAGTCGAGTCATAGGTGCCGCTAAACGAGAGAAATCCCGAACAAATCTCCGGTAGTAGCCGACTAGGCCAAGAAAACTCCGAATCTCAAACAATGTCTTCAGACGCTCTGAATCCATCACCGATTCAATCTTTGTTGGATCCACTGCAACACTGCCCTTTGACACAACATGTCCAAGGAACTTCACTTCCGGTAGCCAAAATTCGTATTTCTTGAACTTGGCGTACAACCGATTATCCCTAAGGATCTGCAACACTGTCCTCAAATGATACTCATACTCCTCCACTGATGCTGAGTATACGAGAATGTCATCAACGAAAACCACAATGAACTGATCAAGATGGTCACTGAATACACAGTTCATCAAGTCCATAAAAGTTGTTGGAGCATTAGTTAAACCAAACAGCATCAATAGAAACTCGTAATAGCAATACCGTGTATGGAAAGCGGTCTTGGATATATCCTCATCCTTAACCTTCAACTGATAGTAACCCAATCTCTGATCAATCTTCAAAAAATAAGTGGCTCCCTTTAACTGATCAAACAAGTCATCAATCCTAGGCAAAGGATACCTGTTCTTGATCGTAGCATGGTTAAGCTTGCGATAATCGATGCAAAGTCTCAAAGACCCAATCCTTCTTTTTCGTAAAAATAACCGGTGCTCCCTAGGGTGAAGCATTAGGACAAATAAAGCCCTTAGCTTTCAAGTCATCCAATTGAGCTTTCAGCTCATCAAGCTCTGCTGGTGCCATACGATACGGTGTCATAGAGATTGGCGCAGTACTGGGAATGACGTCGATGGCAAAGACAACTTCCTGAAGAGGAGGAAGCTCCGTCAACTCCTCAAGAAAGACATCTGGAAACTCGTCTACAGTTGCTCACAAAATATGGCCTGAACTACTATCTTCGTCAGCTAACAGGCTAGCCAAGTAGGACTTGTGGTGACTCCAGTCACCGATATTGAAAATCATCGTCAAGTGGGAATCGCTCCGATCTCACATGAAGTGAAAACAATCTCCCTCAAGAGTATAAACAGTCACTCTCCCATGGAAGCAATCGATCGTAGCATGAAAGAAGGGCAACCAATCCATCCCGAGAATGACGTTAAAGTCCGCCCAGCTATCTCGATAGCACAACCCTAAAGGATACTGGACCCCCAACTAGTGTGTCAACACAAAGGAAACCATCCTGCTGCGTGACGTCCAGACCTAAAGAATATGCAAATGAAGTAGATATTGACAAAATGAAATAATGGAAAAACTTAAACAAAAAGACCAAGCAGAGGAAAGATACCTCGATCAGTCGGAGTCACTATGGAAGCATCCACCTATGGAAGAAAAGGAAACGCCCCTCCCGGAGTTCAAAATCCTGATTGTATAACCAAAGCTTACACCTGCCCCGCCTGTAGACCTAGACCACTGTGTGCCTTATTCTGTAACTTCGGACACACTCTCTAAAGGTGACCTGGTTACTTGCAATAATGATAAGCTCTGCGAACTCCCTTCGTCGAAGCTGCAGGCTGACTAGCCTCAGATTAACTGCCTTAGGACCGTAACTATGGACAGCAAGGTTTAACATACCCCAGCTGCTTGCAATAATGATAAACTGCATGTCCTGTATGAAACCCCTTATCACTACGTGACTTTCCTAACAACCTTGGGCACTCCTCCTTGAAGTGACCCATCTGCTTATAGTAGTTGCAAGCTCCGTGCACCTCATTTATAGCAATGGCAGTGTGCCGAATGATTTGAGCCTGAAGCTGTGGGCAATGAGGCCTAATGTGCCCTGGCTGATGGCAATGGTGACACACTATCTCGCGAACAGACCCCGTAGTCAAAAGAATTGGGGTCGTGGGACGAATATTCTGTGATGGTCCCCGTAAGCAAGTAACACCTCCGACTCTAGCAGTCTTCGCCTGTACCCCAGACGATGAAGCCCATCCTCACAACGCACCCTAGACTTCTTAACCCGTACAGCATCCTGAGCCTGTACTCCGATAAGTATAGCCCTCTGAACTATATCCCCATAAGTCCTGGAGTCGAGAAGTGGAGACCGTGGCTTGACATTAAGCTGTAAGCCATCTCAAAGTCCCCTAAGATACTCTGAAGCCTCGAAAACTGCTGGTGCTGGTGCCGGTGCCGGAATCTGCAACTCCAAAATCTGCTGGCGTACCAACCCCTATAGGGATTCAGCAATCCCTAATGTCACTCCATGCATGATATGCTCCTCTATCATAGAAGCCCGTGGTGGATTTGCATCTACGCCACGAATTGGAATCTTAGGCCTCCTCGGACCCCTCGTAAACTCGGTGTCATCCACATGCTCCTCAACGCCCTGACGTGAAGACTCTCCATGCATGACAACCATGATGCTAAACGTACGTAAGGAAAGAGGTCAACTATAACACAAGTTATTATGATTAAATGCAATTCTCACTATGAATGCACGAAACAAGAAGCATGTCAATGTATGTGACGTACAGTCATGCTAAAGACGGTAAGCATATACAACATGCTAAACAAATACTGAAAACTTCTAAGTACTTAAACACGTAAGCACATTAACATGTTATCCAACTAAGCATATAAACATGTTATAATACTAAAATAGGTTAATGAGTAGCATACAAACATATCAAAGCAAATTAACAAAAGTATGATATGCACCCAAAACCTGTCGTCCAAGGTTTTTGAACCTAGGAGCTCTGATACCACCTGTGACGGCCCTGGTTTTTAGGCCAGTGCGTCCTATGATAAACCGAGCATAAATCCAATGATGAATCATGAATGCGGAAGCAAAAGGTGAAAGTATGGTTTCTAGAGATACTACACATTTAAAAGACACCAATGTGACCCTCAATGAAGTCACGAAACCTAAAGAATGCAAATGCGGAAATGATGTCTCAAAAACAAACAAGAATGAACCTACGGGAAAAATGGTCATTTTATAGAGAAATGGATGCTAAAAAGTATGCCATTGGAAAGAAAACAAAAAATTAATAAAAATGGACTCAAAAATGACTTGATTTGGAGTCCGGACGAAGAAGATATGAAGTCTTGAAGTTAAAGAAAGAAAACCCCTTTCCGGGTCAAACCAAATCCCAACACTACCTCACTAAAACTTGAATAACTTGAGTTAAAAATGGAATCTAAAGCTCTAATTGGTACCAATGGAAAGCTTATTTCGACCCGGTCAGTTTAGACTCAAGAACGGACTAATTCAGATTTAAAACAAGTGCGATATAGCCCTCTGAAGGAAGGTGTCTGGAGTAGGAACAGGTCCCTACAGCAGCCCGCCCAAATGCTGCGGGGGCCCGCCAAATGTGGTAAATCCCCGTGGGCGCCCGCCAAAATGCTTCAGAGGCCTGCCAAATGCAGTAGTGGCATGGACTGGAACCCTAAAATGCGAAAACTAATTAAGGGGAAACATGGATGAACCTAATTAATCATTTTTAAGGGTGTGCAACCTACTTAAGAGTGATTTTAATCAACAAAAAGGATTAAGCAAAGGATGTGTAATACCCTTAGTTTTAAAAGGGATATAATTGGAATTTTATTATTTATTTTATTGTTTTCATTATTTATTTTATTATTTTTAGGTGCTTACGTGGCTATGTGTTTTGATGGTTTCTTATTTTATGTAAATTTGAATTACGTGTTGTGTGAATTGATTCATTGGTTTTAACTTAATTATATGTTTAATTTTACGTAATTGTTTAATGGTAATTTTTAGATAAAGTAAATGTGTATTTTATTTTATTTTATTTTTAGTTTAAAAGGATGGGCTTAGACAGTAGTGGTGGACCAACCGTTTGGGTCTCATGGACTACTCGGATAGGAAGGTAATGGGTACAGTTAATACCCATGGATGATTATACATATATTTTTGGGTATATGTGTATATAAGGTAAATCTAATTAATATGATTTTAGGGTTTTTTTGTAAGTATGAAATCTGTAGCCGACTTATATATTATATTATATATTTTATTTTATTTTATTATTAGTCGACTTAGTTATTGGATTGGAGTTAGGGTTTTATTTAACTTATATAAATATACACGATGGTCTGCAATAGGGTTTTGGAAAACCCTTATAGCAGCAGTTGGGGACGGGAGAATATAGAGAGGTTTTTGAGAGAAACTGAGAGAGAAGAAGCTGGGGTTTTGGCCAATGGTTGAAAGGCCAGACCAAGGAGGAATGTAGAGGGTCTATTTGTAGAGGAGAACCGGAGTTCTTGACGACAATCAAAGGTCGCCGAAAAATCTAGACATAGGATGGTTAAAGGTTTTAATTCGAAACCTAGAGGCAAGTCTCTATTCTATCTCTTTTCCTTAAACCTGTGTTCTGTGCATGCCTAGGTAGACTCCAGGGGTTTATTGAATGTTAAAACAAGTCATTTATGCACGTTTTAACCTTATGTAATTTTGTTAAATTAAACTGGATTGCACGGTCTTATAGTTCGGTTAGTTGCCGCATGTTTTGTTTGAGTTTAAGCTTACTTTAATTAATGTCTTTGATGCATGTCGATGCTTTACAACTATTTTGGGACATTGATTAAACACTGGAACATATATTAAAAGAATTACAGAGGCCTGGGTAAACTGAAATTGCTCTGTTGAATTAAAAAAGTTCTTAAACTGTTTAATTGTATCGTTTTGTATATGTTGTCAAACCTTGTTTAATTGAGTTTGTTGATGCTTGTTGATGTCTTTAAAATAAATTGAGACATTGAATGAACATTAGAACAAGGGTTTGAAAGATTACACAGGGCTTGGGAATCGCCGAAAGCGAGGAAGACGAAGCAGATGGGTGAAACGGCTTCAGGGATGGAGTGAGCAGGCTCCCAAAAGGAGGGAGCCAGCTCCCTCATCAATGGAGCCGGCTCCAAGGGGCATGGAGTTGGCTCCTAGCTGCTTAGAGCCTGCTCCCTAAGTTAGGGAGCTGGCTCTCATTGCAATGGAGTAGGCTCTCAATTGTTTGGAGCCTGCTCTCACTTAGTTTTGCATACAGATGGTTTTAAGGTGTTGTTTGGACTGTGCAGGGTAATTCTAGTTCATTTAAACTGCTTGGAATATTATTTATGATTGTTATAAACCTGTAAAAATATAGGGGAACAATAATTTATAAATAGATTAGGGATTGGACAGTGTAAAATTAGGGAAAAATCCTACACGTTGCATTTTGAATTGCTAATCAGCTTACACATTGGAACTTGGAGAATTGTTTATATGTGATTCAATATTGATTAATCATATTTAATCAGGGTTATGAGTATCATGGATTACTTGAAATTAACCATGCTTGTGTTGGAACAAACTGATATTTACCTTGCATTTAACTATATCAGTTTATGGATGGTTTGGAGAATGTAAATGCTTAGATTTATTTTAGCAGTTTACCTTATTGGAATATGATTTTTAGGCTCTATAATGAGTGTCTAACATTGATATATATATATATATATATATATATATATATATATATATATATATATTAACTTATATTGATGCATATTTTGGTAAATGGTTGAATGAATATATAGTGCTATTTTATAAATTGTGCTAATTGGAGGATGGTATGCACCGGTATGGGATAGTAGCGTACTGGGGATGGATTAGTTAAAAATACTAAGTCCTACCTATCTGGAAATAAGTTGGATTAACTATAAAAGTTAAGTCCTACTTATATATGTGTATATGCACTGGTATGGGATGGTGTCATATCAGGGATGGCTTAGTTCAAAACACTAAGACCTACCTATTCTGGGGATTGATTAGTTCAAGCACTAATTCCTACCTATTCTGGATGGAAGCATGGATTAACCATAAAGGTTAAGTACTACTCATATTAGAATCATGTCAATAAAATAATTGAATGACTTACAGGATGGATTGTTATACATATATCAAGCCACTATACCAGATGGATGATATTTTGTATTAGGAGTATACGGACTTTATATATTTATGTTATGGTGCCATGGTATGAGCTTGAGTCTCAGGACCATGGTTAGGGTGCGTATATCGCCTAGGATGGATAACTGGACATAGGTGTTGTTCCCTGGTAGGTCTAGGTACAAATGACCACATTATGTGTGATTTGCATGGTATCTCTACTCAGGCTGAGACAGACCTATTGGACTAGTTAGCGTCCTATAGTGTGTACTTATACAAATATAGACTACTCTAGATATTGCTGAGCTATCTAGGATGTATCTACGTATCGGGTTTCTGTATAGATCGTAGTAGAATAGGACTTGCATGTGGGCCTGACCTACTCTCCTATTTTTCAGGTGCTCATGCAGAGTAGATACAGGCACTCATTCCTCCAACTACGTAGAACTACTTTCCATGTTTAGCTTGAGATTTTGTTTCAGTTGTTTCAGTTTCGGTTTGGAATATTATTAGGGGTCCATGGGATGGATTCCTGAGTTGTATTTGTATTGGAAGTTTGGATGTACTAGAATGGTTCTTATTTGTAAAATTTATTCTTAGGAGTTCATTATTGGAAAATCGTTTTAGTTTTCTTTCAGCAATTTTATTTATTCATATTTATCTTAATTGTATTATGTGTTTGATTATTACCAAATTGATTTGATATCCTCGGGAAATCGGGCGTGGGCCTAGCCAACCCGCATCCGAAAATCTGGGGGTATCACAGGATGGCTTTAAGGCCTCATTACATATGATCCAAAGTTATACAAAAGATAAAAATAAGGTGAAAATGGCATTAGGACTCTACCAAGAAGATCATAAGTCCCAATTCCATTTCCCCTTCAAAAGGGATCCAAGTGTAACATATTACACTTTTCCAAGGAAATTAAACAGGCTTCAATATACCATACATCCATAGTTTACAAAGAGAATTAAAAGGGGTATGATAAACAAGTGCATGCATATAAAGTTACACAAAAGATAATCCAATGCAACCAAGCCATGTCTAGGGATGTTGTGCATCCCAAAGAAATGCTTCTTTACCTGAAAAACACCCAGTAACTTCAGGGTGAGTAAACAAGTTTACTCGTAGGGAATGAGCATACATACATTTAACTTATTACAAAGTTTGCAATTCAATAGGATTTAGTCCATGCTATTATAATGACATTGGAACTTTTAATATAGCACAATGAGATGCAATATCATAAGGTTATCAAGTTTAGAAGTTAAATGCAAAATCAAACCAAAGTGGATACTTGGACATCACGCTGGATCAGGCTGACACCATGGTTACTTTAGGGTTACTAGCCTATGGGTAACCTCCCTATGTGCGCACTAGACTTGTAGAGGGACATTCCCACGTACCAGAACCATGCCCTAGCCGTAGTCATAAAAAATGACATCCCTAAGTTTTCAAAATCAATATTTTGTGCAATAACATATATGTATAAACATGATATATATATATACAATGTAAAACCATCTACTATACATAAACCAATTTTGGAAACACAATACATGCTCTAGTTCACAACTACAATGGCATGCAAATTGTTGAATAATCATTATGCAACTTATCATACTTTATAACAATATTATTCAATAATAGGGACATAACCTCACAAGTATTACACAAGTTTAAAATCAAGATGTAGACATGTAATCAACATGAAATTCATACTCAACGCATTAACAAAACAAGGATAGAAATAAATTTAACAAGACAACCAATTTCTCTAGATTTCATTTCTCATTTAAGCATGCTCAATTTAATATATGTTGAAGAACTTATCATGATCATTACATATATTCCTTCAAAACCTAATTTTATTCATGGAAATATATGAATAAAAATTAATTAAATTAATTTATAAATCCCTCTAGATTTCAAAAGAACCCAAAATGATTTCAAATTAACAAAGGTTATAAATCAAGTCATGGCTTTTCCTAAAATCATGTCTAAGCTTAATTTCATGCAAGGTACCATTAATTATTATCTTCAAATCTTAAATCAAAGACATGTAATACATATGAATCATATTATTAAACACATAAAATATTAAAGAACATAACTTAGAACACCTCCTACCTCACAAGAGGATTGTTCCTCTTGAATCCAAGGGAAGCAAAGGAATTTCAAGTTTTCCTTCTAAGGTTATGAAGAGGAAGATGAGGCAAGGGTTTTGTATTCCTAGCTCAAGGATCTAAGGTGAGTGGAAGGTGGTCAAAAATGAAGTCAAAGCCTTAAACCAAGCTTGTCTTTAATGGTGGCAAGTTAGGGTTCTTGAGAGGAAAGAGATGAATGATCTAAAGTGTGAAATGAAATGTGAAAACCCTAAGTTAAAAGTGGTGGGATTCTCCGCTCACTAGGTGTTCTTACACTACCTCTCACACACATACTTGCAAGGCTAAAGGTGAGTCCTACACTTGTCATTCATCTAAGGCTTCTTCCTAGGCTAAATCCCTAGCCTACACTTGTCAACCATCCAAGCTAACATGTGGTCCAATCCTAGGCCAACAAATGGGTGAATCTCCACCCTTCATGTGTCACAAGATTATGTTTCCAAGTCTTTTCACCCCAATGCCAACAAGTGGCACCATGAGAATGTGACACTTGTCACATTTTTTGGAAATTGCAAAAAGGTCCTTTTTAAAAATATCTTCCAAATTAAGTTATAAAATGGCCTCTAAGACGAAAAATAATTACTTTATTTAATTACACAAAAACCCCTAAAGTTATGAAAATTACTAAAAAGTTATGCATCCATGCTCTTTATAAGAAAAGTAAACATTTAACATGGTTTTCTACAAAAGTGAAAATGTAGATATCATGGAAATCAAATATCATGGATGTATGCAAAGTCGGAATCAAATCCAAGCACAAAAAGTAAGGTTATGCAAGGAAAAATGGTAAACGAGAAAAAAACAAAATAGGAAAAAAGACAGAAAAGGAAATTACCGAAAAAAAGAAAAGAAGGAAAATGACCAGGTCATTACAGTCTTGGGATCACTTTAGGGCTACTAACCCATGGGTACCTTCCCCTAGTGCGCATAATAGAAAACTGGAATCTTGGGATCACTTTAGGGCTACTAACCCATGGGTACCTTCCCCTAGTACGCACTATAGTGTAAGGAGCTCTCTATCTCCCGTACTAGAACCAAGTCCTAGCTATATCACTTCTTAATTGATATCACCGAGTTTCCAAAATCAACAAGTTGTGCAAGCCAAGATAGCATTAAGATAAAAGTAATGCATTGAACATGTTTCATGCACAACCAAGATTTTGGAAACACACAAGTCATGCCTAAGTCCTCAACTATCATGGCATGTGAAATGTCAAGGAATCATAGTATGCATCTACTGGTCTACAAACTAGGATATATAGCACATAGAATCTATTGATGTAAACATACCACTAGTATAAGATTAATGATTTAATGATTTGTTTAACAACACTTGAATAATTAAATCATTCCAATGTAAGGGTGTAAGTTTATCAACTACATTAATGAAGCTAAGTTACAACAAGTCATGATACATGATAAAAAAACAAAAGCCCCATGAAATACAAGTCTAATTCATTAGAACACTAAGCAGAAATTGATTAACCTAATTAATTAATTTATCTAGAAATCAAAGTTGTCCAAAAATTGTCAAAATAATATATGTGAATGTCCATTCCATGGTGGTTACAAATATCACATCAATTTCACAAAGTGAGCAAGATATAATCATGTGGAATTTAATTAATTTAAATTAATTAAATCTCTAGATTTCAAAATTTGTTCAAATGGTCCCAAATAAATATATAACAAGGATTAAGTCATGGTCATGCCATATATCAGGTCAAAAATGGAATACAAGCAAGGTAAAATTAAGTAGAATTTAAATCAAATTAAATTCATCAAATCTTTAGATTTGAAAACTCATTCAAATGGCTCCAAATAATTATATAACAAAGATCAAGTCAAGGTTACCATATATCAAGTCAAAAATGAGTTCTATGCAAGCTATGATACATCATTAATTTCTCAAATCAACAAGAGACATGCATACAACTTGTATTTCATACAAAAGCAAGTAAAACCACTTGGAAAATAAATTATAACACCCCTTACCTCACTAGAGAAGAGTATCTATAGAATCCAAGGCAAATTAACACAAAATGGTAAACCCTTGTAGGGTTATGAAGAGGAGGATGAGGGGAACAAAAAGTATTCCAAGCTTCATGGTCTAAGATGAATGGAAGGGCCTCAAAAATCAAAGTTAAAGTTTAAGGCTTTAAGCTTCATCCATGGAGGCTAGGGTTTTCTTTACAAGTGGGAGATGATAAAATCAAGTGTGAAAGAATGTGAGTTGAGGGAATAGAAATCCTCCACTCACTATGTGGTCTTACACCAAGGTTGACACACAAGTTTTGGTCAATTGCACAAAAACCCTTCTTTAACAACATAATCCTATAATGGCCCAAAAATAATTGCAAGACTAAATTGTGAGCCTACACTTGTCACAAATCCAAGGCTCCCTCCTAGGCGTAATCTCAAGCCTACACTTATCAACCATCCAAGCCAATAAGTGCACCTATCCTAGGCCAACAAGTGGTTGAATCTCCACCCTCCACATGTCATCATCCAAGGCATCAAAGTGTCCCCACACAAATGTCAACAAGTGGACCAATGAGAGTGTGACACTTGTCACACTTTCTGAAAATTGCAAAAAGGTCCTTTTAAAAATATCTTCCAAATTAAATTACAAAATGGTCCCTAAGACGAAAAATAATTACTTGAAGTAATTACACAAGTAACCCCAAAATAAGAAGTTTTCAAAGAAACTGTGCATCGAAACCCCTAAGGAAGAAAGTGAACAAATGGCATGTGGCCATGGTCTAAAGGCTGCGGTTTACCAAAAGTTTGCAAAGATATGAACTAAGAGTGTGAGTGCGCAATGTGGCCAAGTTTTAAATTTATAAAAGCCACTACTACCTCTAACTAAAAATATAGCTAGGGTGAGTAAGGATCGTCCCAAAAGATTGGTGGGTCGTGTTACTATGGAAACAAGATTAGGGTTAGTAGGTCGAGTGATCAAAATGTGGTTGGTTTGACTAATTAAACTACAAATAAGACTAAACAAGCTCAATATAAAACAAGTAATTAAAGAATTTAGAAAACAAGAGAGAGAGGTCTTGGGACTTAGAGGTCACCACTAAGCATCACCTTTCTATACACTCAAATCATAATTAATGAGGGGGAAAACATATGTTGTAACAATAATGAGTGTGTGTGGGTGTTTCAACAAGCATGGATGACCAATTAAGTATATATTATCTAAACAACACAATGAATAACACAATATATCAAACTAAGCCATTAATCCTTCCTTTAAGCTCACAATCCAAACACATCACATGATTAGAGAAATATACTACTTGCATTCATAAGTATGGAACATCAAACAGCAAGCATGGATTGTCCTCCCATTTACCCACTATGGTAACTACACTACATCTAAGCTAATGACTTGAAAATTAAACTAATTAAACTAAGGGAGGCACAATCCATCAAGAAATGAGTATGAACCATCAAATAAACCAAAAGAGTATTCTATTAAGCACAATATCTTGACAATTTCTAGATCTGTAGCATCAACACACATAGACATGCATCAACAACATAAGAGCTAGAGATAAACACATGAACATCTATTCTAGCATACAAAGACATATGGATAGAATGAAATGATCAATTGGAAGAATTAAACCACATAAATCATTGAATAAACAAAATCTATGTATATAAAAATGTCAAAACATGTATAACAACACAAATACCCTAAAAAATATATACATCAGGGTAAAGAAAGCATGCTTAGGGCTAACTTTAGCCCCAAGAGGATGTCTAGCCACTCATGAATGGTGTCCTCCAACCCTCAAAGGCTATCTCCATGGTAGAAATACTCTTCTTTTTGAGGTAGATGGAAGACTTCCCAAGAATGTGTCTCTAACCTCCTCTTCTCTCTTTTCTTCCTCTCTAAGAATATCAAAATGTTGTATCTAAAACATAAAAGCATCTTCTTTACAAAAGTGGCTCATAATCCTTATATAGGTAGCTCAAATGTCACACCCAATGGTCTAGGCTAGTACACAAGGGCTCCTCCAATGATTGCACTATGAGATAACTTTTAATGAGCTGGAAATTGATTTAATTCGCACTTGAGAGGGTTCGATCGATCAAACCTATGCTGAGATTGATCGAACTTGGCTGAGATCTATCAAAGTTTGGCTAGATCGATCCTCCCACAGCGGCGCCTTTTTGGATAAAGACAAATCTGAGATATTTTTGAGATATTTTGGGAAAGAGACAAAAGTGGTAAGTGGGGTGGTACAACAGGATAAGAAGGAATCTTTTCGATCGATCTGATAAATGTTGGATCGATCGAACATTGTGGGATCTTTGGATAAGGACAAAAGAGCTTGGATCCATCTTGGAGTGCAGAGATTAATCTATGTCAGATTAATCGAAGAAATTATATAATCGATCGAACTTTGCTGAACTTTTATCACTTACTTCATTTTGCTTCCACTTTGCTCATTTCTTTCATTCATCTCAAGATTACTTCAATTATGCTTTTATTTGGCTGAATTAGCTTATTTTGGGGATAAGTGCCTAAAAATGGAAATAACATGAAATTAATCTAAAGTAGGAAAATAAGATAGATAAAGGTGCTAGAATACCCAAGCTTAACGGGTTTAGATGTGCACTTTTTAGCGCTCATCACACCCCCAAACTTAAATATTGCTGGTCCCTAGCAATGAACTAGAAAGTAAAGGAATGGCTCAGGTTAAGACAGACCGAGAAAAGAAGTCAATGTCAAACACCGACTCATGAGCTACTGAAAGGTCTGAATATCTCCGAGCAGGTCTGTCCCTGACCTGGCTGGCTCTACAAGTGGCGGTGAAGAAGATAGGGCATGCTCAGCCTCATTATGAGATGATGACAATGATGCAGAAGCAGAAGAGTGTAGTCTACTGTCTGATGAGGCCTGTGCAGGTGCTGGTGATGCAGGCTGCTCCTGAATATAAGAGGGCTCTCATGGCTCCTCTATCCTCTACCTCACTCGGTGTGTATAGTACTTACGGGCAACAGTCTTTACCCTAGCCAAGGCCTACAAAACAGAAAGAAAAAAATTTGCAGAAGAAGTCAGTACAGGTATAAAGAATTAAAGCACAGTATATAGAAACATATTTGTAAATTAACATAGACAACACAGTATGAAGGACATAAATCTATACAAGTCTTAAGGAATAAATGACATTAAGTGAAACATGCTAAACAATATAAGTATGGAATGCATCCAATGTGGAAAACACAGGCATTGGGCATGTATAAGATAGCATGGAATCACAAAAGAGGGTGTGTGAAGTGTGGGATGTAAATCTGTGAAGTTCAATCAATCACAAAGAATGTGATATCGATCTCTCTCAGATCGATCTGAGAAAAGTTCGATCGATCGAACTGTGATGTGAAATTCGAAAAGTTATAGATCTGTGATGTGGATGGCACGAGGGCCTCCCAAGCAAGCTCGTGGGCCCTTCTACACAACAACACAACAAGATTGGTCACTTTCTTTGGCCCGTGACCCCCAAAATCGAAATCAACATCAAAATATATATACAAAATTATATACACATATATACACATATATAGACACATGCTTAAAGCTTAAGATATGGAAAGAAATCAAGAATGGCATTTCAGATCTAAGATGGAAACATCAAAATCATGTAGATTGAAGCGCGAAAATGGAAATGAAACCTAACTTACCAAATCCGAGGAGATAAGTGGATCGAAGGAGAGAGAGATGAGATCTGAGGTGAGGGAGAGAGATTCAAGGCTTGGGAAGGTCACCGGAACTGAGAGGGATGGGTTGCAGCGACGAGAGAATAGAAGGTTGCAGCGACGAGAGAATAGAGGGTTGTTCGATCGATCTGTGAATCGATCTAATGACCCCTGGCTTCTATTTTTAAAAACAAACCCTAAACAGTTCGATCAATCTGAAGGATACTCAGATCGATTGAACTTAAATCGATTTGAAAATCCTGAGGGTCGATCTCCCTCTACTGAATGACAACTATTTTTGAAATTTTAAATTTTTGAGAATTAAAAATTAAAAATGAAGAATTAAAGAAATATTTTTGGAATTTTTAGAGATAAGAGAAAAGAAAAAAAAAATAGAAGAAATAAATTTTTTTGGATTTTTTGAAAAATAAAATAAAGTAAAATAAAAATATTTTTGTAATTTTGAAAAATTTTATTTTATTTATTTTATTGAATTTAAAATTCATTAATCAAAACAAAGTCAAAGTAAAAGTCAATAGTGAACAAAAAGCATAGATCGATCAATCCAAGATCGATCTTAAAGAGGCTCAGATCGATCGAACATGCAAAAACTTGCATACATGTTCGAACGATGCAACAAGGAGCTTGTTTTCATAGGGTTCAAAATTTTTCTAAGTGTTGGAACTGAGGATCGATCCAAGAGGAAGTTGGATCGATCAGAACTGAAGTTCGCACGATGGAACACAGAGATGAAATATACAGGTTTTTTTCGCATGATTAAACAAAGGAGTGATTGGATACAGGTATGGAAGTTCGATCGATCGAACCTCTTTCGAGATCGATCGAACAGACACAAAATGCTTATTTTCAACCTTAGTTTTGCAATCCTCAATTAAAGTTCCTAGTCATATATATGAACCCAAAACAAATATCTAGACGTCGCAAGAAATGAAAGTTAAAACAGGAATGAGGGAGAAATAGGGTTGTTAACCCTACGAAACACACTAGTCTTTAACGTATCTAGCAAGATGTTGGGCTCTTTTAGCCCGGATCAAACATCTTGTAGTGCATCCCCTCCTTGACGGGGTGATAAGTACTTTGAATTCCACCCAACAAATGGTTCCCTAAAGAACTTGTTGGATTAGGTTCAAAGGAGATTGTTGGTCCTTTGTCAATGTAATCTTTGGGCTTCCATGCCCTCTCAAAGTAAGTTTTTGAAACATCATTCTTTAGTTTCAAAGTCGAAGATGAACTTTTTGAAGTTTTGGTTTTGAGCAAAGACTCCATTCTTTCACATTTATTATCATGACATTTTTCTACAACACTTACTTCTTCATGATTGTCAAATGAATTTGGGATCGGATTGAAGATATTCAACTTTACTTTCATATGGCCAAATGAGATCTTCATTATCCCCATCCTACAATTGATGTTGGCATTGGCTATTGCCAAGAAAGGACGGCCCAGGATTACGGGAATTTGGCTCTTGGGATTTGGAACCAGTTTCGTGTCAATGACAACGAAATTGACTAGGAAGAAGAATTTATCAATTTTAATCAAGACATCCTCAATGATACCCCTAGGCTTTTTGATGGATCGGTCGGCAAGTTACAAAACCACCGACGTCAGTTTCAAGTCTCTTAAGCCTAATTTAACATATACCGAGTATGGAAGAAGATTGACACTTGCTCCCAAATCAAGAAGAGCCCAATTAATGACATGGTCACCAATGATGCAAGAAGAAGTAGGTGAACTGGGGTCCTTAAATTTTAGAAGACTGTTATGCTTCAAAATTGAGCTCACTTGCTCGGTCAAGACCACTTTCCTAGGTGTTTGGCTCTTATTGGGTGCAAAGATCTTTTAAAAACTTGGTATAAGCCGGAATTTGCTTAATTGCATCCAAAAGCGGAAGATTAACCTTCACTTGCCTAAACACATCTATGATTCCATTTATTTTGCCCTTTTGTTTGTCAATGGAAATAGATCCTTTTAAGGCATCCAGAAATGGAGCTTTTGGCTCAAAATCTTTTTCAAAAGTTTTCTTTGAAGTTTCTTCAACACAAGAATTTCTAAATTCATTTTTCAAATCAATTTTGAACTCACTTTTCAAATTACTTTCTAACACTTTCTCATTTGAATGATCATGTATATGCAATGAAGGAGGAATAGGATGTGAAACGGGATGGCTGTCAACTCTTGGTTGCACCGATTCACTCTCTTCATTGGACATACCCACTTGGTTGTCCACAATCTTCCACTTCTCAAAGTTGTCACTGCATTGACTTACTCAATTGTGTGACCTTCTGATGAGGAATGAGACTCTATAACACATTGTTACTTTGGTGGGGCATTCAAAGGCATTTTCCCTTTCTCTCTAGCATTTAAAGTACTAGCTATTTGTCCTACTTGGGTTTCTAGCTTAGCAATAGATTGAGAGTGAGAATGAAGCAATTGAGTGTTCGCCTCTAGAGTGCCTAAAGTGGTTAAAACTTTTTCTTCAAAAGCAAGACTCCTAGAGTTTCCTTGAGAATATGATTAATTTGGAAAATAAGAATTAGAGAATTGGTTTCCATGTGATTGATATGATGATGATCTAAAACTTTGGGAACCTTAACTTTGCATTGGAGGTGGAACATACTTCCTTTGAAAATCATCTTGGGGAGGGTTTGAGCCTTCCCCTTGGCTTTTCCAAGAGAAATTCAGATGGTTCCTCAAACCTGGATTATAATGATTGCCATAGGGATTGTTCCCTTGATTAACAAATACTGCATTGACTTGTTCATGATGCTCATTTTGGACATGTCCATGGGGACAATTGGAAGTAGAATGTAAGACACTAGAACACGTCATGCATAATTCATTAGATGGACGATGAACATGATTAGGGGAGGCAGACACTTGGTTTGCCGAGTTTTGGTTGATCAAAAATTTTTGAAACCTTTGAGATAAAGATTTCATCTCGGCGTCTATTTCATTAGAGTTGTCGACTTGATATAAGCCAACATTCTTCCTTCCACTTAAATTTCTACCATTCTTGGAAGATAATGATCTATGCATTGAATTTTCGCTCATGCTTTCATAAAGACGCCACACATCATCCTCATGCCTATCAATATAAGAGCCACCATGGAAGCATCAACCATTTCTTTGAAATTATCCGACAAACCTTTAAAGAAACATTGAACTAATTACCTTTTGGGTATGTCGTGGTGTGGTCACTTCCTAAGTAAGTCATTCAGGCACTCCCATGCTTCATAAAATGTTTCCCCATCCCCTTGTGAAAACTCTCGAACTGAGGTTCTTATAGCATTGGTCTTAGAAACCGAATAGTACTTCTTCAAGAACTCTTGTTGCATTTCTGCCTAAGAAGTTATCGAAAAAGGCCTAAGATTGTTAAACCAATATTTTGCCTTGTCTTTAAGGGTGAATGGAAAAATTTTAAGTCTTAAAACCTTTTCCAGCATATCCGTCTATTTCACGGTGGAACAAACTTCAAGAAACTCATCCAAATGCTTGTAAGGTTCTTCACTTGGAAGTCCATGATAGTTAGGAAGCATTTGAATGGTTTATGGTTTAATCTCATAGTGATGTGCTCTAAATGGTGGCAATTGAATGCATGTGGGTGCATTATATTCATTTGGAACATAATGATCACGCAAAGCAAGAAAGGGATTTACAATTGGTGGTGCTACATGAGCACCTTGATTGCCTTGGATTATGGGAGGTTGTGGAGCATACATTGTCTAGGTATTCCCAATGGGACTTGGCCTTATTGTTGTGGTGGGTGAATGAATGGCCTCGGCATGCCTAATGGAACTTGGATGTTGTAATGTTGCATGTTAGGGTGAAGGATACCTTGTTGGTCTATGTGACCATGGTCCTCATTATGGTCTTCCATTGATGAAATGGAATGACTAGAACTACCTCTTCCCCTAGGATTTTGAATAACCGATTCAAGATGAAAATTAAGAGGGACAAGAGTAGGGTTTAATGACCTGCGACCATGCATGCACTAGCAAAGACAAATAACAAGAAATAAGCAAGTAACAAACACTTCGCCCCCACAACAAATCAACAAATCTTCACATACAATGATCCCATACTCCCATGCTTGAACAACATGCAAAGAAAAGTAAATTGCCTCCACGCGGGCTCACGATTTATCTAAGAAATGAAAAAAAAGCCTCCACGCGGGCAGATGATTTAAGTAGAGATTGAGTTTAGGAAGAGCTCACAAAGGGTCCTTAAGCACTTCAAATTATTTTTCAACTTTAGCTTTGCAATTTTTAGACTTTTAGCTTTTTCCTTTCTTTTGCTTAGCTCCTTGCTTATAATGCTCCCTTCCTTACTTTTCTTGGCCCAATGCACCTAGTCAATCAAGAACAAACACAATAAATAACTAAGAAGAAAATAAAGAAAAGACACAATCAAAAGAGTACTGATTCCTATTTGTTTCCACCATACGACGTTGCCTAAAATCAATCCCCGGCAACGGCGCCAAAAACTTGGTGGTCTAAGGCCGCGGTTCACCAAAAGTTTGCAAAGATATGAACTAAGAGTGTGAGTGTGCAATGTGGCAAAGTTTTAAATAAAAATATATCTAGGGTGAGTAGGGATCGTCCCAAGGGATTAGTGGGTCGTGTTACTATGGAAACAAGATTAGGGTTAGTAGGTCGAGGGATCAAAATGTGGTTGGTTTAATTGATTAAACTACAATTAGGACGAAACAAGCTCAATATAAAACAAGTAATTAAAGTATAGAGAAAACAAGAGAGAGAGGTCTAGGGACTTAGAGGTCACCACCAAGCATCACATTTCTATACACTCAATTCATAATTTAATGAGTGGGAAAACATATGTTGCAACAATAATGAGTGTGGGTGGGTGTTTCAACAAGCATGGATGACCAATTAAGTATATATTATCTAAACAACACAATGAATAGCACAATATATCAAACTAAGCCATTAATCCTTCCTTTAAGCTCACAATCCAAACACATCAAATGATTAGAAAAATATATTACTTGCATTCATAAATATAGAACATCAAACAACAAGCATAGATTGTCCTCCCATTTAACAACTATGGTAACTACACTACATCTAAGCTAATGACATGAAAATTGAACTAATTAAACTAAAGGAGAGGCACAATCCATCAAGAAATGAGTACGAACCATCAAATAAACCACAAGAGCATTCTATTAAGCACAATGTCTTGACAATCACTAGATCTATAGCATCAACACACATAGACATGCATCAATAACACAAGAGCTAGAGATAAGCATATGAACATCTATTCTAGCATACATAGACATATGGATAGAATGAAATGATCAAAAGGAAGAATTAAACCACACAAATCATTGAATAAACAAGATCTATGTATATAAAAATGTCAAAACATGTATTACAACACAAATCCCCTCAAAAATACATAAATCAAGGTAAAGAAAGCATGCTTAGGGCTAACTCTAGCCCCAAGAGGATGTCTAGCCACTCATGAATGGTGTCCTCCAACCCTCAAGGGCTAACTCCATGGTAGAAATGCTATTCTTCTTGAGGTAGATGGAAGACTTCCCAAGAATGTGTCTCTATCCTCCTCTTCTCTCTTTTCTTCCTCTCTAAGAATATTAAAATGATTTATCTAAAACATAAAAACATCTCATTTGCAAAAGTGGCTCATAATCCTTATATAGGTAGCTCAAATGTCACACCCAATGGTCTAGGCTTGTACACAAGGGCTCCTCCAATCATTTCACTATGAGACAACTTTTAATGATTTGGAAATTGATTTAATTCGCACTTGAGAGGGTTCGATCGATCGAAACTATGCTGAGATCGATTGAACTTGGCTGAGATCTATCAAACTTTGGCTGGATTAATCCTCCCATGGCGGTGCCTTTTTGGATAAAGACAAATATGAGATATTTTTGAGATATTTTGGGAAAGAGACAAAAGTGGTAGGTGGGGTGGTACAACTGGATAAGATGAAATCTTTTCGATTGATCTGATAAATGTTGGATCGATCGAACATTGTGGGATCTTTGGATAAGGACAAAAGATCTTGGATCCATCTTAGAGTGTAGAGATCGATCTATGTCAGATCGATCGAAGAAATTCTTTGATCGATCGAACTTTGCTGAACTTCCATCACTTGCTTCATTTTGGCTCCACTTTGCTCCTTTCTTGCATTCACCTCAAGATTGCTTCAATTATGCTCTTATTTGGTTGAATTAGCTTATTTTAGGGATAAGTGCTTGAAAACAGAAATAACATGAAATTAATCTAAAGCGGGAAAATAGGATAGATAAAGGTCTTAGAATACCTAAGCTTAACGGGTTTAAATGCGCACTTTTCAATGTTCATCAGCATGCATTTCTAGGAAAATAAAAATACACATGGCATGAAATTTAAATATCATGGATGCATGCAAAATTAGAATCAAATCCGAACACAAAATGTGAGGTTGTGCCAACAAAGTGACAAACGGGAAAAAGACGAAAGGTGAATAGTGTCAAAAAATGAAAATGTGGAAATGACTAGGTCCTTAAAAGAAGTTGTCAATCCAAACGAAAGAGTCTAGGAAGCCATTTCCAAGCACTCGAGACGACACCCAGTGATGAGAAACATAACTCGGAAAAGAAAATTAAACGAATAAAAAATTTATCCGTAAAATTTGAGAAAAAGAAAAGGAACCATTTTTGAGCACTCGAGACGACACTAAGTCACGAGAAACCGAACTCAGAAAAGAAATTTCAATGAAAATTTTTTTCTGTAAAATTCTAAGGAAAAAGGAAAGGGAGAAAAATGACCGGGTCATTACATGGGTTGTTGGTTGACTTAAACTACAAATTAAACTAGACAAATGCAATATGGAACAACTAAATTGAGTAAAGTGTAGAGAATGAGAGAGAGGTCTTGGGACTTAGAGGTCACCACTAAACATCACCTTCCTAGGCATTCAATGTTTAATAGATGAGGGGAATTATGTGTTGCAATACTAGTGTGTGTGTGTCATTGATTGAATCAACAAGTATGAATGACTAGATAAGTATATATTGTCTAGAAAAACTAGTGAATAGCACAACATATCAAAATTAAGTCATTATTCCTTCCTTTAAGTCCACAATCAACACACATCATTAAATTAGAGAAATATACTACTTGCATTCATAAGTATGGAACATCAAACAATAAGCGTGGATTGTCCTCCCATCTAAGAAAGTAAAGCAACTACACTACAACTAAGCTATGGATATGAAAATTAAACTAATTAAACTAAGGAAGAGGCACAATCCATCAAGAAATGAATATGAACCATCAAATAAACCACAAAAGTATTACATTTAAGCACCATGCCTTAACCATCACTAGATTCATAATATCACCACACATAGACATGCATCAATATCACAAAACCTACAAATAAACACATGAACATCTATTCTAGCATACATAGGCATATGAATAGAATTAAATGATCAATTAGAAGTATTAAACTACACAAATCATGGTAGAAACAAGATTTATATATATATCAAAGGTCAAGATAAGAATTACAGCACTAATCCCCATTAATTACAAAACATCAAAGTTTAGGAGGCATGCTTAGGGCTAGCTCTAGCCCCAAGAAGATGTTTAGCCATTCATTGATGTTGTCATCCAACCCTCAAGGCCTATCTCCATGCTAGAAATCTTCTTCTTCCTCCTTAATGGAAACCTAGAAGAGATGAAGAAATTTCCTAATTTGTGTATTCTCTCTCTAATCTCTGGCCAAGTCACTCTAATCTCACCCCCCTTTACTCAAAATAGCCAAAATCCTTATATAGGTAGCTCAAATGTCATACCCAATGGTTAAACCTCGTGCACTAGGACTTCCCAATGATTGCACCACGAGCACACATTTAATTTGGCTTGAAATCAACTTTCATGCAGCTTGAGGCAGTTCGATCGATCTCAAGGTTGGTTCGATCGATCGAACCATGGCGGCGCCTTTTCGGAATAAAGACAAGGCTGAGATATTTTTGGGAAGAGGACAAAAGTGGTAGGTGCGGATAAGATCAAAGATGTTCGATCGATCGAAGAATTGTTGGATTAATCGAAGAGGGTATTTTGCTGAGGATAAGGACAAAAGGCTCAATCCATCTTGGCATTGTTGGAACAATCAATGTGAGATCGATCTGAGATCTGTTCAATCGATCAAAGGGGCTTCCTTTCACCAACTTGATTCCACTTTGCTCTTTTTTTCCATTGAGCTTGAGATTACATCTTTTATACTCTAATTCAGTTGGATTAACTTATTTTGGGGATAGTGCCTGAAAGGGAAATAACATGAAATTAGACTAAAATAGGAAAATATGATAGGATAAGGTACTAGAATACTCAAGCTTAAGGAGTTTAAATGTACACTTTTCAGTGCTTATCACACTTTCAAACTTAAATATTGCTAGTCCCTAGTAATGAAGTACGAGGCAAAGGAATTAATTGAACAACTATACAACTATGAATCTAGAAAGCAATAAATGGAAAACGCCACTTTTGTAGGGAACACAATTGCATTTAGCGCATGTAACAAGCCTTTTAAACCCCTAGGTTACCCATAGTGGACGAGTGAAGTCTCGTGAGGGTTTCCAAAAGTGATACCCATAAACATTAAGCTCATTCTCACAAAAGAGGCACCAATATTGCAAACAAGCATTGGGAGAAAACTACCTCAAGTATGCAATTTTCAACCATTTCCAAGCAATCTCCTAAAATCTCAACATCAAGCAAGCAAGTATGGTCCTCCACACATCAAGAAAATGATCATGCAAATCAAAACAACTCTAGAATCCTTTTTGAGTGAACCGGCATCCAATATGTTGCTATCTAAGACAACTAAAGAAATGATCACATTCTTACCCTCAAACTAGCACACAAATCTAGTACCGATCATCAAGACAAAGAGTGGACCTTTTATTAAAGCTTTATTGATCTAGGTGCGCTTACTATTTTCACTCGATTTTTTTTTTTTTAATTTTTTTTTCCCTCTATCCCTAAGGATCAAAGATGGAAGCATAGTGCAATATGTTGATCTATTAAGCTTTCTAGCGATCCATGAGGTCGAGCGTTAGGTCAATGACTCTCAAACTAGACGGCTTTAGGGCACTAGGTGTTTAAACACCCCTAAGGACTTACAAGATCAAATCAACTAGGCTACAAATCAAAACAACCTCCATTTAATCATTTCCTACTTCTCACCTTTTGGGAGAAGTCCTTACTTATTTATTTATTTATTTATTTATTTATTTTACTTTTTTAAATTAGAGTTTGGGCCCTCCACCTTTTGGCACGAGAAATTTAGTGCTTGAAGAGGCTAGAATCCTGACTACTTAGTGAAAAGGGATTGTTATCCACTTTTGTCAAGATGAAAGCTTTCAATACACTACTAGCTCAATTGGGATATAACCAAATCAATAATTAACAAAGCATGTACCCTACAAATAAATGCTAGTGTGTGCCTATGATAGTGTAAAATTCTTGAGTGAATCATAAAACAATCACAAAATCAGGATGATATGGACCACAAATGCAAGCAAGATATCAATCTTTCGAAAAATTTACTCCTAAATGGCATCCACAAGGCATACCAGGAGTATTGGACTCTCAAGTCAAGTAATTTTTAAATTCTAAACAATATAGTCCTCAAAAGATCAAAATCGAAGCTAGTCATAGACCAATCATAGAAAATCCCTCAAACACACAAGTCATGCTCAAAATGTTGAATTGAAAGAACACACATTACCCCCCTAAACTTAAATGGCAAAGTGTCCTCAATGTGCAAAGAGAATCAAAGAAAAAAGTATACCAGTGCAACTTTGGCAAAGAATTGCCGAGACATAAGTTTCCGAAGTGGGTGGTACAACCCCCCCAAACTTAGGATTAACTGTGGTCCTGAAAAGATGGTACTGGGATAAAAGCTCATCAGATAATTAAGGGGATAATAATGTGCACAGTGGACATGCAAGTGTAAGTGGCATAGTAAATGAAAATAAAGAGAGAGGGATAAGGGTGGTCCTGAAAAAGTATGGGCTACACTCTCTCATTAAAGTCACTAGGGTGCACCTGATAATGGACTCAATCACAAATAGATAAATCAATATAATAATCTAACATCTAAAAATACCATGCATAAAGTAGAGAAAATAAAAGCAGTATATGGTACATCACAGTATCTGGGCCAATAGACTGGCTGCAAAAATATAATAACAGTATCAAAGTGTTAAAGTAGTAGGCAAGGATCATAGATATATATAAATTATAAAGAGAGAGAGAGGTCAGGTATATGAAGTCGGTCTGGCAGGGCGTAAACTGTGAATATCTCTGGAAAGGCCTTGTGGTGCAGTCAACACATCCGTGCGGAGAGAGGTCACATCCGCTCAGAGAAAGAGAACCGCAACCTCTAATGTCTAGACACACTCTCCTAGGCTGGTGTCTGAGTTGGAGCATCAGGAATGGTAGGATCAGAGAACTGATGCTCGGATTGACTATGCTCTTGAGAATGAAATGGTGACCTCGTCGGAAAATGATGTGGTGACTCGTCTAGAGGCTGCTGTTCCAAGTCTATATCCATAAAAGCACCCTCAGCCGCTGGTGCTACTGCTGCTACCTCCTTTGCCTCCTCTGCCGCTAGGACTGCCTCTTCCCTTAGTCTCTGAATAAGAGCATTATAGCTCTTGTTCCAGTCCTTCTTGCCATAGTGGCAAGTCCCTGTCTCTAGATGCTCCTCCGGGTGAAAAAGGATAATGTTGGTGCCGGAGGATCTGAGTGATCAAGTGTGCAAAGGGAAGGAACTTAGCCCATTTGGGCTTTTTCTTGCTGACAAAGGAGTCATAAAACTTCATCATGACAGTCCAATAGAGGGCAGGAATTGAGAACCAATGATCAGTATAAAAAGCATAGAGGGCTGCTAGAAAGTCTGCCTGCCTCTGAATCTTATGCCCTGCCATAAAAACATTTCAGTATAATACCAAATCAAAGAACCATAGGTCATCTGGCAGGTAGGTCCTGATGGCAAATGTGTCACCACCACTAGCAGGGCCATTAAGCACTGTGTCCATGGCTAAATAGGGCGGCTGCCGAAGAACTGGATAATTAAAGCTAGGAGGGCAAATTTATAGGCACTAAGAGGCTGTAGCAAGAGTCTCAACTGTAATATGGATGGGATGGCCATCTATAGTGATCCGCAACTCTGCCAGGTTACTCGGGGCAGGCCAGAGATTCTGGTAGCATAACCGAACGAGCCTCGGGGTAAACCAGATTAGCTACCGGGGCCAAGATAGGAGAGATGTTGCACCAGTAGATCTCATTATAAGCCCACTTGGTCATGGCCAACTGGGCAAAGAAAGTCTCATTGAATACTGACTCATGCACCACTGAAAGTCGCAGAAATCTGGGCTCAACCTGGTTAAGGGCCATGCTAGGCTGTGCCGGTGATGGTGCTAGAATAGGTGCAGGAGGTGGCGTGGGCTCAGCCTCCTAAGTTGATGAAAATGTAGAGGTAGCTGTAGAAGAGGAGGAGTGCTCGGCATCCCAAGCAGGAGCTAGATCCTTAGGCTCCTCTACCCGTTGTCGGACTCGTCGGTCATATGTCCAGTTCGCCGTGGTCCTGTAACTAGTCTTGGTCTGCAAAAAGAAATAAACACTTGCAAATAAAGTCTGTAACAGGAAATAATATTTGAAATATAGAATTGAAAGCATATTAGATAGAAGCATGCTTGTCAGATGAAGATAGATAACTCAGAAGGTATGCACATGAACCTATCTATGCAAGTGATAATGCAGCCAAGTATAAGCATTGAATAGTCAAACATGCGAAACATGCTACACATGATAAGTACAGAATGCAACCAGTGTGGAAAACACAGGCATTGAGCTTAATTATAATAGCATGAACAAAAATGAAGGTGCAGGGCATCAATATACAAAGCAATGAAGTTCGATCGATTATAAAAAAAATAGGATCGATCCAAGTTAGATCGATCATGACATGTTAAGATTGATCTCGCTTAGATCGATCTGAGCTTGGGTTCGATTAATCGAACCGGTGGAAAAACATGAACAGTCACGGATCTGTGACGTTAACAACACAGGGGCATCTAAACGGTCTCGTGAGCCCCTCTACACCTAAATGACTCACAAATGGTCACTTAAATCGACACATGACCCTGAAACCAAATCCAGAAACAAAATATATACAAAAATATATACATATATACATACATGCTTCGAAACTTTGCTCTAGATTTAGACATGGAAACATGGAAAACAGTAGATTGAAGCTCAAAAATGAAAGCAAAATCAAGAACTTACCAAAAATGAAGGAGAGAAGTGGACCGAGGGAGAAAAGACGAGATTGAGTGCAAAAATGGAAGCTTTGAAGCTTAGAAACTTGCCGGAGATTTGCCGAAGATGGGAAAGATGAAGAAATGGTCGCCGAAAGAGAGAGAGCCTTAGATCGATGTAGAAATCGATCTAAATGACCCTCGGGTCATTTTAAAAAAACTGATCCTGACATGTTTGATCGATCTCAAGAGTAAATCGATCGATCGAAAATGGATCGATCATGAAGATGAATGGATCGATCGAACCCATAAGATAACAAAATATTTTTTATTTTTTTGAATTTTTTGGAAAATTGAAAATATTTAAAACGTTTTTGGATTTTTTTTATTTTTGAAAATGTTTTTGTTTTTGAAAAATATTTTTGGATTTTTGAAATTTGAAATTGAAAAATTCAAAGTCAAACAGGAGAACACAGATCGATCAAACATTGATTGATTGAACCTCGATCGATCCAACAGGTAAAAACCTGCAGGGATCTTCAAATGATACATAGAGAGGCATTTTTTAAAGTTTTAAAAATTTTTCTAAGTGTAGAACTGAGATCGATCCAAGGGAAAGTTGGATCGATCGAATAATGCTTAGATCAATTTGAGAGGAAAATTCCCACAATACACAAAGAGGTGAAATATGCAGGAAATTTTTGCACGATGGAACTGAGAAGTGGAAGTATGCAGGGATGATGTTTGATCGATCGAACTTCCTTTTGTAATCAATCGAACAGGCACTAAATGCCTAATTTGAAACTGAAAGTGCAAGCATTCTCTATCAAAGTCCTAAACAATGTTTATGATCCCACAACATATCCAGACAACGCAAGAAATGAAAGTAAAATAGAAATGAGGGAGGAATAGGGTTGTAAACCCTACAAATCACTAGTGTTTAACGTCTCTAGCAAGACGTTGGTCTCTTTTAGCCTGAATCAAATATCTTGTTGTGCATCCCCTTGTTGATGGGGTGAAATGATTTTTGAACACCACCTAACAAACTATTCCCTAGGGAACTTGTTGGATTGGATTCAAATGGAGGTGATGGTCCTTTATCAAACAAATCTTTGGGCTTCCATGCCCTTACAACACTTAGTTTTAGAACTTTTTTCTTTGAAATCATTTTAGAAGGCAAATCATTGAAGTTTTCAACCTCAAGCAAAGACTCAAAATTTTTAATTTAATTGTCAAGACAGTTTTCCACAACACACACATCTTCATGCTTGTCCATTGAATTCGGGGTTAGATTGAAAATGTTCAATTTCACCTTCATATACCCAAATGCAATTTTCATTTTCCTCATCCTACAATTGATTTTGGCATTAAAGGTTACCAAGAAGGGACGACCAAGGAAAATAGGAATTTGGCTCTTGGAATTTGGGACAGGTTCCGTATCAATGACAATGAAATTGATCGGGAAAAAAGAACTTGTCAATTTTGATCAAAACATCCTCAATAATACCCTGGGGCTTTTTGATGGATTGGTCGGCTAGTTGCAAAACCACCGACATCGGTTTTAAATCACCTAAGCCCAATTTGACATATATCGAATATGGAAGAATGTTAACACTTGCTCCTAAATCTAGAAGAGCCCGATTAATGACATGGTCACCAATGATGCAAGAAGTGGTAGGTGAATCGGGGTCTTTGAATTTTGGAAGTGTGTTATGTTGCAATATTGAGCTCAGTTGCCTCGGTGAAGACAACTTTTTTTGGTGCTTGGCTTTTGTTTTTTCTCTTTTGGGTGCAAAGATCTTTCAAGAACTTGGCGTAAGCCAGAATTTGTTTAATTGTATCCAACAGAGGAAGATTAATTTTCACTTGCCTAAACATTTCAATTATTTCATTGGCCTTGGTTTTTTGCTTTTCAAGAGAAACAGATCCTTTTAAGGCATCCGAAAATGGAGCTTTTGGCTCAAAATCTTTTTCAAAATCCTTTTATGAATCACTTTCAACACAGGATTTTTTCAAATCATCTTTCAAAACTTTCTCAACAAATGGTTCATGCACATGCAATGAAGGAGGAATAGGAAGTGAAACGGGACGGGTGTCAACTTTTGGTTGCATTGGTTCACTCTCTTCATTATAAACTCCGACTTGATTATTAATCACTCTTCCATTCCTCAGGGTCAACACCGCATTGACATACTCAATTGTGTGGCCTTCCGATGAGGAATTGGTCTCCACAACAAATTGTTGCTTTGGTGGTGGATTCAAAGGCATCTTCCCTTTTTCCCTAGCATTCAACATGCTAGCTATTTACCTGACTTAGGTTTCTAGGTTTGCAATTAATTGAGAATGAGAATGAAGTAATTCGGTATTTGCCTCCAAAGTACCTAAAGCGGTCAACAATTTTTCCTCAAAAGTGAGATTCCTAGAATTTCCTTGAGAATAAGTTGATTGATTAGGAAAATGAGAGTTAGAAAATTGATTTCCATGTGATGATTGAAAAAATGATCTAAAACCTTAGGAACCTTGCTTTGCATTGGGGCCGGAACATACTTGCCTTGAAAACCACCTTGGGGAGGGTTTGAGCCTTCCCCTTGGCTTTTCCAAGAGAAGTTTGGATGGTTCCTCCACCTAGGATTGTAATGTATGCCATAGGGATTATTCCCTTGGTTGACAAATGCAGCATTCACTTGCTCATGGTACTCACTTTACACATGTCCATGGGGACAATTGGAAGTAGAATGTAAGACACTAGAACAAGTCATGCAAGTTTCATTGAAATTATGATGAGAATGGTTAGAGGAGGAAGATACTTGATTCACCGAATTTTTGTTGATCAAACCTTTGAGATAAAGACTTGACTTCGGCGGCTATGTCATTGGAATTGTCAACTTAATATAAGCCGAAATTCTTCCTTTCACCTAGATTTCTACCATTTTTAGATGACAAAGATATATGCATTAAATTCTCACTCATGCTTTCATATAATCACCAAACATCATCCTCATGCCTATCAAGATATGAACCACCCATGGAAGCATCTACCATTCCTTTAAAATTATCCGACAAACTTTCAAAGAAAAATTGCACTAATTGCCATTTAGGAATGTCATGATGTTAACACTTCCTAAGCAAGTCATTGAGGCGCTCCCAAGATTCGTGAAACAATTCCACTTCCCCTTGAGAAAATTCTCTAATTGAGGTTCTCATTGCATTGGTCTTTAAAACTGGATAGTACTTCTTCAAGAACTCTTGTTGCATTTCTGGCCAATAAGTTTTCAAAAAAGGCCAAAGAGTGTTGAACCAATATTTTGCCTTACCCTTAAGGGTAAAAGGAAAAATTTTGAGTCTTAAAACTTCTTCTGGCATGTCCGTGTATTTCACGGTGGAACACATTTCAAGAAATTCATCCAAATGCTTATAAGGTTCTTCACTTGAAAGTCCATGATAGTTGGGAAGCATTTGAATAGTTTGCGGTTTAATTTTATAGTGATGTGCTCTAAATAGGGGCAATTGAATGCATGTGGGTGCATTATATTCATTTGGCACATATTGATCTCTTAAAGCAAGAGGAGGATTCACAATTGGTGGCTCTACACGAGCACCATGATTCATTTAAGCAACGGGAGGTAGGGGTGGAACAAAAATTGGCCGAGGCATTCCTAATGGAACTTGGCCTTCTTGTTGTGGTGGAGTGAAAGGCCTTGGCATGCCTAATGGTACTTAGATGTTGTCATGATGCACATTAGGGTGGAAGATACCTTGTTGGTCTATGTGACCTAGGTCCTCCACATGGTCCTCATTGATGTCCTCCATTGATGAAATGGAATGATGAGAGCTACCCTTTCCTTTAAGATTACGAACAACCGATTCGAGATGAAAATCAAGTGGGATAAGAGTAGGATTTAACGACCTACAACCATGCATGCACAAACAAAACAACAACTAGCAACAAGTACATAGCAAATAACAATCACTTCGCCTCCACAACAAATCAATCAATAAACCTCCACATATATCTATCCTATACTCCCATGCTTTGAACAATATGCAAGAAAAATTATATTGCCTCCACGCGGGCTCACGATCTATCTAAGAATATAAAGACTTGCTTCCATGCGTTTAGAAAATCTTACAAAGGGTCCTTAAGCAACTTCAAATTAATTTCAATTTTTGCCTTGCTTTGCTTTGCAATTTTTTTAAATTTTTTTTAAAGCTTTTTATACTCTTGCTTAGCCTTACTTACTTCTTGCTTTAGAATTTTCCCTTGATTCACTTTCCTTGATTCAATGCACCTAGCTAATCAAGAACAAACACAATAAGTAACCAAAATAAAATAAAATAATGACACGATAAAAAAAGTACGAATTCCTAATTGTTTACAAAATAAGGTGTTGCCTTTATCCTCGGTAGCGGCGATAAAACTTAGTGTGGTCAGGACCAAAGCACGCAAAAATGTGTAGTGTGGCCAAGTTTAAATTTAGAAAATGCCACTACCACTTCCAACTAAAAATACAGCTAGAGTGAGTAGGGATCGTCCCAAGGCAAAGAGGGCAATATTTGTGCGAAAATAATGTTGGATTAGTAGGTTGAGTGATCAAAAAATGGGTCATTGGTTGAGTAAACTACAAATTAAACTAGACAAATGCAATATAGAACAACTAAATTGAGTAAAATGTAGAGAATGGGAGAGAGGTCTTGGGACTTAGAGGTCACCACTAAACATCACCTTCCTAGACATTCAATGTTTGATGGATGAGGGGAATTATGTGTTGCAATACTAGTGTGTGTGTGTCATTGATTGAATCAACAAACATGGATGATATAAGTATATATTGTCTATAAAAACTAGTGAATAACACAAAATATCAAATTGAGCCATTATTCCTTCATTTAAGTCCACAATCAACACACATCATTAAATTAGAGAAATATACTACTTGCATTCATAAGTATGGAACATCAAACACCAAGCATGGATTGTCCTTCCATCTAAGAAAGTAAAGCAACTACACTACAACTAAGCTAGGGACATGAAAATTAAACTAATTAAACTAAAGAAGATGCACAATCCATCAAGAAATAAGTATGAACCATTAAACAAACCACAAGAGTATTCCATTTAAGCACTATGCCTTGACCATCACTAGATTATAGCATCAACACACATAGACATGCATCAATATCACAAAACCTACAGATAAACACATGAACATCTATTGTAGTATACATAGACATATGAATAGAATGAAATGATCAATTGAAAGTATTAAACTACATAAATCATGGTAGAAACAAGATATATATATATATATATATATATATATACATATATATCAAAGGTCAAAATAAGAATTACAACACTAATCCCTATTAATTACAAAACATCGAAGTCTAGGAGGCATGCTTAGGGCTAGCTCTAGCCCCAAAAAGATGTTTAGCCACTCATTGATGCTGTCATCCAACCCTCAAGGGCTATCTCCATGCTAGAAATCTTTTTCTTCCTCCTTGATGGAAACCCTAGATGAGATGAATAACTTTCCTGATTTATGTATTCTCTCTCTAATCTCTAGCCAAGTCTCTCTAATCTAACCCCCCCTTTACTCAAAATAACCAAAATCCTTATATAGGTAGCTCAAATGTCACACCCAATGGTTAGACCTTGTGTACTAGGACCTCCCAATGATTGCACCACGAGTACACATTTAATTTGGCTTGAAATCAACTTTTCACATAACTCGAGGCAATTCAATCGATCTCACGGTTGGTTCGATCGATCGAACCATGGTGATGCCTTTTTGGAATAAAGACAAAGCTGAGATATTTTTTGGAAGAGGACAAAAGTGGTAGGTGTGGATAAGATCAAAGATGTTTGATCAATCGAAGAATTGTTAGATCAATTGAAGAGGGCATTTTACTGAGGATAAGGACAAAAGGCCCAATCCATCTTGGCATTATTGGAACGATCAATGTGAGATCAATCTGAGATCTGTTCGATCGATCGAATGGGCTTTCTTTCACCAATTTGCTTCCACTTTGCTCCTTTCTTCCATTGAGCTTGAGATTGCATCTTTTATGCTCTAATTCAACTGGATTTACTTATTTGGGGATAAGTGCCTGAAAAGGGAAATAACAAGAAATTAGACTAAAACGAGAAAATAAGATAGGATAAGGTATTAGAATGTTCAAGCTTAATGGGTTTAAATGCGCATTTTTTAGTGTTCATCATCAAGCCAACCTTTACAAGAATTGAAACCTTCAAGTCTACAAATCATCCAAGCATAATGAGAATCTCAAACTTGATTCCGGTACCTGAAAAATATCCCCTGTAACTTTGGGGTGAGTAACATAATGCTACTCGTAGAAGAGGAACATGCATGGACCTAACAATTTACAAGGTTATTACATTAATGTGAAACAATTCAAAAGGGGGTCATGCCACTTAACGTCTATGTTAGAGGTGGGACTAAGGGATCCTTTCAATCTACTCATGCAATTGAAATGAACTACGGCACACAAGTATACATGCTCAAGTACACAAGACAATGTTACATAATGATATACAACATATAAGTATACATTTACAAGTATACTAAATCATGTTAAACAAGATAAACAATATCTAGCCTACATACCCAAGTATTCGATATATGTAAAGGACTCATAAATCAAGTATACAAACCCAAGTATACAAAGCTAAACGGAATACGCATAAGACAAGTATACACGGCATGATAAGCGCCGAATATTGTATATTCAAGTGCCCTTATTTGCATTAGTTAAGTCCATTACTTGATCATATTGTATATATTAGCTTCATTTGCATGTCTTTGTTTACTTTCAGGTTATTTTCCCAAAGATAGTTAAAAGTGAGGCTTTGTTGAGTTCTTGAAGAATCAAAGCATGCCGTTGCCGTGAACTTCATTTGACCAAGCTAGTGATCCATTGGACTTATGTTAATCCCTGTAAAAAGTGCTAAGGAGGTGGTCCAGGCCAAAGCCATTGTAAGAATGTATTTCAAAGCCATCTGCAGAATTGCGGGCGCCTGCCATTCCTAATGGGAGCCCGCCGTGTGCCGCGCCCTACCCTTCTTGACACCAAACGGGCGCCCGCCCTGCGCTACGGGCACCCGCCATTCTACAGACATGAGGTTGTGGGCAACTTTATCTCACCTAATGTTATCACCTTGATTCAAGGGATTGCTCTGCACTTCTCTAGGAGTTTTGGACCATGAAAATAGAGTTGTTGGATGGCTATGGTTGCTTATTAGAGGCTTGATACAATGTAATATCTCATATCTCATATTATAAGACATTTTCTAGTGAGAGAAATATTGTTCTAGAGGGCTTGTGAGTTATTCTTGGCTGCTAAGGGTGAAAATGGAATGGAGGATCTCATCCACACCTTGTTCCTTTGCATCCATCGGTAACTAACTCTCTTTCTAGGGAGGTGATGAATCCCTTCCTTGTAAACATGTCTTAGTTTTGGGTTTAATTTGGGGAAAGATGTATATATGTGGTAGTTTTAGAATCTAGAACACTCATCTTGATATAACGAAGCTTAATCTCTATAAATGATTATGTTGAAGCTATTGTCTTGTCTTAGATTATAATTTCTCATGATTGTATGGCTTGCATTTTTATAGTGACAATGAAAATGACATTGTGAAATGGTTTTAATGGCATGTTGATTAAAAGGTTTGATAGTCTATAGCTTAGGGCCTTCCTTTGATGGATTATTCTTGGTTTTTAATTTCATGTGCTTTTATCATTTGATTAAGGGTTTGATAATCTTTAGCTTAGTGAGCATGTCTAAGGTTACACCCTAGTTTAGGTAGTTCAAGCATGTAAAACTTTGATAGGCTATTCTTGCCTCTTGATTTCATAAATTTCTTGAAGATAATGTAGCAACCATGTGTTGCTACATATCATAGCCACTTATATTTGTTGTTTCCCCAAGTTAATCATAAACTAGCATGTCAATAGGGTAGGTAGTGGATTCACTTCCATAGCTCTCTTTTCATAATTTTTTCTCCCTTAATTTCCTTTCAATGTATTATTTTATGTAATTTTTAATTCCAAACAAAAACTCTACACCACCTTCATAAACTAGCAATCCTTGTGGTTCGACTTACCCGTACAATAGCCCTATTTTACAATGATTTATGCTATTGCAAAGGGTTGATTATAATTGTAATTGGCTCGACTAACCAATTTTTGGCACCGTTGTCGGGGATTGCAAAGGGTTTTGTTACCGAGGTTCAAAGATTAACTTTGGTTTGATTGTGAATATTGTGTCTTGTGAATTTTTTATTGTTGGTTTTGGTGACATTGTGTTCTAAGTTTTCTTGTGAGATTCTAGGGACTCAAGGCTTGCCAAGGGAAAACTGAAAATATCATAAGTCTACAGGACTTCAGGTAAGTTTTTCAAAGTTCTAGACTCAACAATTGTGAATATTTTGCATGTGTTTAACTTAGTGATATTTAACTTACGAAGCCCTTGTTGAGGCTATTCCTATTTTACTGTCTTACAAAGCATTGGTCCTTGTCGAGGCCATTTATTTTCTATCTTGTTGATAATTGAGGAAAAAGGGAACATTGTATGCGGATGTTATAGTGAAGAAGTGTTGTGCTTGTTGTGAAGTATGTTGTTGATGTTTGGCCATAGGTCATTATCTTTACCAACTCTTGAATCTCCCACTGACATAAATTCACTTGAAATGACTCTTAGAAGAAACCTTAGGGAATCTGCAAACATAAGAGGAATTGAACTTGAATTTAATACAATGGCCGGTAGTGAAGAATATGTCAGGAATGAGGGAATTAATAATGATTGGGCTGAAATCCCAAATGTGGCACCTATGACTCTTAGGGACCATTTTATCCCTATAACTTATGCCTCTCCTTCTTGCATAGTGATGCTAAACATCGAGGTAACCCAATATGAGATCAAATCTAACACAATTCAAATGCTTCCATCCTTTCATGGCTTTGAAAATGAAGACCCCTATAAGCATCTTGATGAGTTCCTTGAAATCTGTTCTACTATCAAGTTAAGCGGCTTCCCTGAAAATGCTCTCCATTTGTATCTCTTCCCATTCGCCTTAAAAGATAGGGCAAAATATTGGTTGAACTCCCTTGCTGTAAATTCCATCACTACATGGGCTCAATTGTAACAAGAATTCTTAAAAAAATACTATCCTGTGAGTAAGACCAACCAAATGAGGCATTCCATTCTTAGCTTTGCATAAATCGATGGGGAACAACTCCATAAGAGTTGGGAAAGACTTCAAGACCTCCTTAGGAAATGTCTGCACCACCTAATTCCAAAATGGCATTTGGTGCAAGCTTTCTATGCTGGTTTAATCAACCCACATAGACTCATGGTTCACTCATCATGTGGAGGGATGTTCATGTCTAAGAATGCAGATGAGGCTTGGACCTTACACAAGTATTTGAGTGAAAACTCAGTGCAACATAATTCTTGTAGGGCTCCAACCTCAACCAATCTATATCAACCGAAGACACTGAGGGAAAAATCTTCTCAAGTTGATGCCATAGCTCACAAATTCTATCAATTAATGGCACCACATCTCTCTCCTTCCATGTCTCAAAATTCGGCAAGTGTGATGTGTGCATCATGGACTAGCCCATTCCATCTCTCGGAAGATTGCCCACACCGGAGTAATTTCCTAGTAGCAATCAAGAACAAGCAAATGATATGTTTTCCAGGCCCGAAAATAATCCTTACTCCAATACCTATAATCCGGGATGGAGAGATCATCCGAATTTTTCGTGGAGGCAACCAGACCCACAAAATTCGACATTTTAAAATCAAGGGCATCAAAATCAGCCCGCTTCTCAATTTATAAATAGGCAATTTCAGGCCTCTTCGAGTTACCGTCCACCCTATAATCCAAATGTCTCTACTCCATCTCCTGTGTTTCTAACTGAAGAAATTCTCACTGCAAATAAGCAAATGATGGAATCCCTTAACAAGCAAATGTTAGAATCTAACAAGCAGCAGTTGACATCATTGCAACCCACTCTCCAAATGGTTCATTCACATACTTAGTCAATAGCTAAACTTGAGAATCAAGTGGGATAAATAGCTAATTCAATGAACCAACTTCTTCAAAGAGATAAGGGAAAACTTCCCACTCAACCATTTGAGAATCCTAGAGGGATGCATGTGATTAACGAAGCCCCTCCTCCAAGTGGGCCTACTCATGAACAAGTTCAAGCAATCTCCACCCTTCGGAGTGGTCGAATTGTGGACAACAAGGTTAATAGAAGAAAAGATGAAACAATCCTTCCTTCCAAAAATCTAAATCCTAGCTCATCTAATCCAAATTTCACTCCTGAAAATCCAAAGTCTAGCACTGAAAATTCCAAGCTTGTGACCCCAAATGTGGAGACTTCTTATGAGCCTAAGGCTCCATTTCCTCAACGTCTCCAAGAGTCGACACATTTTGGGAACAAAAGTTGTAAAATTCAGGACATGTGGGAGGTCTTTAGGCAAGTAAAGATCAACCTTCCTCTCTTGGATGCTATCGAGCAAATCCCTCCCTATGCAAAATTTCTCAAGGATTTGTGTACTCAAAAATGCACTTCCAAGAATCATTTACCAAAGAAGGTAAGACTAACTGAACAGGTGAGTGCGATAATTCAGCACAGTACCCCTCCAAAGTATAAGGATCCAGGTGCCCCGACAATCTCGTGTGTCATTGGTGACAACAAGATAGTAAGGGCCCTCCTTGACTTAGGAATGAGCGTGAACTTGGTTCCTCATTCAGTTTACTTACAACTTGGGTTGGGGGATCTTAAGCCAACCTCCGTTGTCTTGCAGCTTACCGATAGATCAGTCAACCACCCACGGGGCATTCTTGAAGATGTCATTATCAAAGTGGACAAATTCTACTTCCCAGTAGACTTTGTGGTTCTTGACACGGAACCAGTCCATGATCCAAAGAAACATATTCCCGTGATCCTCGGTAGGTAGGCTTTTCTTAGCTACGGCTAATGTTTCAATAAATTGCCAAACCGGGGTAATGGATATTGCCTTTGGAAATATGCAAGTCAAACTCCACATTTTCCATGCAACTTAACATCCTTCCGAAGAGGATGATTGTTTTCTCATTGATGTGGTAGATGAAGTGGTCAAAGAATCTCTCCCCTTCATTCTAAGCAAGGATCCTCTTGAAACTTGCATGTCTAACTTTGACTTCGCAAATTTTGATATCAATTAATCCATCCAAGAAGTAAATTATTTGCTCGACATTGGTGCTATCATGGACTTTCCTCCTTGGAAAGTGCCAAGAGAACCACTTCCTTAACTTTCCACTACTCCTCCAGTCCCTTCCTTGAAATCTCCACCTCAACTTAAGTTAAAGCCACTTCCAGTCCACCTCAAGTATGTGTTTCTTAGTATAAATAAAACTCGTCCAATCATCATTACATCAGACCTTTTAAAGGAACAAGAAAACAGCCTTTTAGCGGTGTTACAAGAGCACAAAGAAGCTATTGGTTGGGCAATGGCTGATTTAAATAGAATTGACCCTTCTATTTGTATGCATCGCATTCATATGGAGGACAATGCTAAACCTTCTAGAGAGGTACAATGCCGGTTGAATCCAAACATGAAGGAAGTGGTCATGAAAGAAATGATCAAGCTACTAGATGCGAGAATCATCTACCCCATCTTTGATAGCAAGTAGGTGAGCCCCACTCAAGTTGTTCTTAAGAAATCTAGCCTCATCGTTGTTGAAAATTTAGCGGGTGAGCTCGTGCCACAACGCACCACCACTGGGTGGCGTGTGTGCATTGACTACCGAAAACTTAACTCTACCGCTAGGATGGATCATTTTCCACTTCCATTTATTGATCAAATCCTAGAAAGGCTTGCCAGCAAAGCTACTACTATTTCCTAGATGGTTATTCATTTGCCTATAGACGCATGCCCTTTGGGCTATGCAATGCGCCGGCAACTTTCCAAAGGTGCATGATGTCCATATTTTCTGATATGGTTGAAAAGTTCTTGGAGGTATTTATGGATGATTTTTTCGTCTTTGGATCTTCCTTTGACTCCTATCTCCACCATTTATCCCTTGTGCTTCAAAGATGCAAAGAGACAAATTTGATTCTAAGTAGGGAAAAAAGTCATTTCATGGTCCAAGAAGGCATTGTCTTAGGACATGTTATTTCAAAAAGGGGATTTGAGGTTGATAAGGCAAAAGTCAAATTGATCTCCAATCTTTATCCTCCAAACTCTGTCCGACAAATCCGTTCCTTTCTTGGTCATGCCGGCTTTTATCGCCGCTTCACCAAAGATTTTAGCAAAATATCTAAGCCTCTATGTAATCTTCTCGCCAAGGATATTCCCTTCAATTTTGATGAAGCATGTTTGGAAGCTTTTCAGAAGCTCCGTTCTCTTCTCTTATCAGCCCCATCATGAACCTGCCTAACTGGTCTCTTCCATTTGAGATTATGTGTGATGCATCCGATTAAGCATTGGGTGCGGTTTTGGGCAAGCGTATGGATAAGCTTCCGCATGCCATCTATTATGCTAACAAAATTCTATCTGATGCTCAATTAAATTACACCACCACTGAAAAAGAGTTGCTAGCTGTGGTTTATGCCTTAAATAAATTCCGTTCTTACCTTCTTGGATCCAAGGTCATTGTCTTTTCGGACCATGGCGTTCTAAGGCTTTTTCTCGCTAAAAAAAGACCAAACCCCGTCTAATTTGATGGATACTCTTACTCTAAGAGTTTGACATTGAAATCCGGGACAAAAAAGGGACAGATAATGTTGTCGCTGACCATCTATCTCATTTGCTTATTAAGAAATCTTCTAAATTTGCTGTAGTTCGTGATTCCTTTCCGGATGACCAACTATTTCAGATTTCTTATTCAATTCTCCCATGGTTTGTGGATATTGTCAACTACCTTGCGGTAGGAAAAAATTCTATCCAAATGGTCAAAACAAGAGAAAGACCGGTTTTTCGCCCAAGTCAAGAATTTCTTTTGGGAAGATCCAGAGTTATTCAAGTATTGCCCGGACCAAATCATACGGCGATGCATCCCCGAAACTGAATTCTTAAATGTCCTAAATTTCTGCCACACTCTTGCATGTGGAAAACACTTCAGTGCCAAGAAAACTGCTAACAAGTTCCTTCAAAGCGGATTTTATTAGCCCTCTTTGTTTCAGGATGTTTACAATTTCTGCAAGTTATGTGAGCGTTGCCAAAGCTCGAATCCATGTCCAGAAGAGACATGATGTCCCTGCCCCTATCTTAATCATAGAAATTTTTGATGTGTGGGGAATTGACTTCATAGGACTGTTTCCATCCTCTTATGGCTATGAGTATATTCTCGTAGCGATGGATTACGTGTCTAAATGGGTTGAGGCAAAGGTTACCAAAACCAATGATCATAAAGTTGTGGTCAAGTTCGTTCAATCGAACATTTTCAGTCGATTTGGTACGCCTAGGGCCATCATCAGTGACGAAGGTTCTCATTTTTGTAACCATTATCTTAAATCCATCCTACTCAAGTACTCTGTCACTCATAAGGTTGCCACACCTTACCACCCTCAAACGAGTGGTCGAGTGGAAGTATCTAATTGTGAGATCAAATATATTCTGGAAAAAACGATTCGTCCAGACCGCAAAGATTGGTCATTAAGACTAAATGATACATTTTGGGCCTACCGGACAGCGTATAAGATGCCTATCGGCATGTCACCATATCGACTTATCTTTGGTAAAACTTGTCATCTTCCAGTGGAGTTAGAACACCGCACTTTTTGGGTCATAAAACGGTTCAACTTTGACCTTAAACAAGCCGGCTCTACCCGCAAATTGTAGCTCAATGAGCTTATGAAAATCTGAAATGATGCATATGAAAGTGCCAAAATCTATAACACAAAGACTAAAGCATTTCATGACAAGCACATTGTCTGTAAGTCTTTTGCCCCTGGACAGAAAGTTTGGCTTTTCAATTCTAGGTTATGACTTTTTCCTGGTAAACTCCGTTCAGGGTGGGATGGTCCATATGTTATCTCATCCGTCTTTCCTCATGGTGCCGTTGAGCTTCATGATCTCACAAATGGATCTCTCTTTAAGGTTAATGGCCAACGGCTCAATCCTTGTATTGATGGCATAGTCCCAATTCGCAAAGTAGAGAAAGTCCTATTGACGGACCCAATTTACGAGGACTGATGCGACATCATGGTTCGTCTAGCTATCAACATTAAATTTAGCACTCATGGGAAGCAATTCTTTTAACTTCCAAGCTTCCATCTTCCAAGTTGCCTTATCTAAGAATTTTCCAGAAATTAGCTAAGTATAGCCAAAATGTGACCTTTTTTGGAATTGTCTCGAATTGTGTTTCAAAAGTCACATTCGGTTTTCTTAGTCATTTTAAGGTCTCAAGACCATTTTTAGAATTTTTCAAGGTCATTTCGGCAATTTTCTGAAAAATCCAAAAATTCATGGAAAATTCGGGCCTCAAAAATAGCACTTTTGCAAATGAGCTCCGATTCTCATTCCAAAGGTTTTACAAGGTGTCTCGGGTCCATAGGAGCTTAATTTTCTAATTGGGGAGTTTTTTGACCCCATCCCGGCCTCCGTTAGGCCAAAAATCACTTTAAGAAGGAGGTTTCTGCTGAAGTATTGCAGGCGCATGCCATTCCCAGCCAGCGCCCGCCAATTGAGGCAATGAGTTTGGAAAAATGCGGGCGCCCGCCACTACTTGCGAGCCCCCGCCATGGGTTTTCATTTGACCCGTGGGCAAGCCCTTGACAACCCGCTGGCACCCACCCTACGATGCGAGCGCCCACCGCACTTCGCTATTCCATTATAAACCCATTTCCAAAGCCCATGTTGCATTATATCACTTCCCTCTCACCTTCCTAGCCGAGCCACCCTCTCTATTTCTCCTTCTACTCTCTCTCATTCTCCCTCCTAACCCTATTTCCATCACAAACCCTCATCTTTAACATCATTCCTTCTTCCATCTTCCTCATCATTCCATCATTCACCACCAAACAAAGGGGTATTTTGTTCTCCATTGTTGGGTAAGTCTCCTCTTTGTCTCTTTCTTTCAAATTTCGGATTAAGGGAGGATGGAAATCATTGTGTAGATGTGTTATATGTGTTGGGGCTTGTATATTCTTGATTGCGGGACAAAAATTTCAGGGTTTTCTTCAAGCTAATCACTTCCTTGCCTTTTTTAATTTTTTCTTGCACACCAGGAGTTTGATAAATTGCCTAAGCTAACTTCTTCTTCCAAATGGCGCCCAAAACCTCCTCAAAGCATGCTCGCTCATTCGAGAGACCTTCCGAGGATCCTCCCACGCCGAATTGGGCTAAGTGACCCATTGAAACCGAGGCCAAATTTGTCATCAAAGACGACTTCGACGAAAATCCAAAAACAGTGTGGGAGGTAAACGAATTGACGGACTGTAGCCTAAAATCTCTATTCAAGCCACGCGCTAGCTCTTTCTATCCGCGCATCATCCACCAATTCTATTCAACATGTTTTATACATGTGCAGAGCCTAAGGTCTTTAAGACCACCATTGATGGCGTAGCTTTTGAATTCACCATTCATAACCTTGCCACGGCTTTGGCGTATCCATTGGAATCTCCTGTGAATGAACCGGGCCAACCTCTGTATAATGATCCTCTAGTTAATCTGCAATTGTCAGAAATTGTGAGGAAATTTGCCACAACATGTGTACCGGCAATCGCAAATCAAACATTAATAAGTCTTACCTTCTGTGCCGGCTCTGGTTCGTGGACTCCGTCATTGCCAAAAATGTCTTTCCCGTTCCTAGGCATTCTGAGCGTAAAGGGGTTTTTATACACACCCTTTATGCCACTGAGAAGGGACATTGGTTTTACGTCCCGCAGCTCATCTGGGACCAGTTTCTTAAAGTCTATAATGACCCGTTTGTGATACAGTCGGATAATGCCCTCACTTGGGCACTTCCTTTCTGTACTTGGTCACCAAGCTCTTCAAGATTAAACAGTTCAAGGTCCTCCGAGGAGAAGAGAAGAGCACGGAGGTTTTTCTTTTTGACATTGGTGCTTAGAGGTCGAGCACTGTCCAGCTTAAGACTTCCCGTCAAGCACGTATTGGTAGTGTGTTTGATTGGGGATGTCCAGCGGCTCCTGTTGCTCCTGCGCCGGCTGCTCCTGCACTAGTTGCGCCACCACCACCTGCTATGTCTCGTGCCAATTACGACTCTCTCAGCACTCGTCTTGATACCATTCAGCTGTGAGTTGATACCATAGAAGGCACCCTTACGGACTTCCGTAAGGAGACACAGGAGGGACCAAAGGCGTTGTAGGCCATGCTGTAGTCCTTGATTGATCGCCCCTCAGGCGATGCAATTGGCTCATCCTCCACTCCGATGATGGAGTGATTTTCTATTTTCAGTACTCATTTTCATTTCCAATAGTACTCTTTTGCTTTATGTTGGGCCGCGTTTGGCATTTACTTTCAGCTTATATTTTGAACTTCTAACTAAAACCCTTTTTGCTATCTGCATAACTACTCGGCTTTTAGTTAAATAAGATTGTAGTTGTTTATTTTTCTATTTGTCTGGATTTATATGATGCTTGTTGTGCATAGATGTGTTTTGACAGGTTTTTAGAATCAAGTTTGGGGGCATTACTTTTGGAATTCGCATGGTGGTCTGTTTATACCGCCACTGATTTTTCATCCACTTGGTATTATTGCTCTTTATACCCTCTTTTTTCAATTCCATTTCCATTCTTTGTCCTCTCACATTAAGGATAATGTGACATTCAAGTTTGGGGGTACATTATTGCATTTTTGGTATTACATTTTTTATTACATGCGCTAAATTGTTCATGTAAATTAATAAAATCATTTTTTTGGAAAGCGATCATCTTGTAACCTTGGAACTTGTTGGAGATTGAAGCATATATTTAATACTTTGTGTATAGAGGCAAATGATAGTTTTGAAAATAAATAAAAATCTAAAATGATCATGTTGATTCAAACCGGTTGGTATAAATGCTTCAATTAGATTTTCGTCGGATTTCATACTCTTTTATGCTTCACACTTCACAGATGTACGCAGAAAACTTAGTTGTGAGGCATGCAACCCGATTTACCGTAACCTTGACTCAGTTGATTTGAATTGATGACCCTAATAAGTGGATATCTTTGGAATTGAATCTCTCTTTAAAAAAAAAAAATAAAATAAAAAAAAAGAAGAATAAGGATAATGACTAGTTAGAGTTCGTAGCCTTGCCAACTCGAGTTATTAAGCCCTTGAAGTGTCCTTACACTTAGCACCCTAAAGCCATCCGGTTTGGGAGTTGCTGGCTTAACACTTGCTACATGGGTTGGTTAGAAAGCTTAAGGGACTTAGGCATTACACGGTCATTCACAAAAATAAAAATAAATAAATATGGTTCGTTGGAGTTCGTAACCTTGCCAACTCAAGTTATTAAGCCCTGGAGTGTCCTTACACTTAACACCCTAAAGCCATCCGGTTTAGGAGTTGCTGGCCTAACGCTTGCTACATGAGTTGGTTTGAAAGCTTAAAGGACTTCAGCATTGCATGACCATAATATGTCTCACAAAAAAAAAAATTAAATAAATAAAAATAAAGCAACAAAAGTTGTATTTTGAATAAATTCATGCCTTAAAGACTTCATTTAAAAGGGAAATTCAATGATTTGAAGACTTGTGTTTTGAAATTGGAAAAAGAAGGTAAAAGCCACATATTGGGAATCCGATTCACTTTCATTAAAGTTAGAGTTGATTTCTATTAAAGAGATGACAATTGAAGTATTTATATAGACTATAATGTTGATGCATGAGAATTGAAATATGTTTAGCCATTTTGTTATGTCAAGGCTTCATATACACAAGGCAGTTTGCAAAATGATTCTGTCTCCAATACTCTGTCTGTTCCAAGTTACAAGTGAGTTGTGTGTGTATTTTCTTACACCATAGTTGATGTATGTTGATAGCATTTCAAATATAATCATTTTGTTAAGATCTTCATTTTTGGTTTTGCAATAGGACTAGCAAAATGTAAGTTTGGGGATGTAATAAGCGCCGAATATTGTATATTTAAGTGCCCTTATTTGCATTAGTTAAGTCCATTAGTTGATCATATTGTGTATATTAGCTTCATTTGCATGTTTTTGTTACTTTCAGGTTGGTTCCCCAAAGATAGTTAAAAGTGAGGTTTTGTTGAGTTCTTGAAGAATTAAAGCATGCCATTGCCGGGAACTTTCATTTGGCCAAGCTAGTGATCCATTGGACTTATGTTTTTCCCTGCAAAAAGTGTTAAGGAGGTGGTCCAGGCCAACGCCATTGCAAAAATGTATTTCAGAGCCATTTGTAGCATTACAGGCGCCCGCAAGGATCTGCAGGCACTTATGAAACAAGGCAGAAAAATTGCAAAAATGCGGTCGCACGCTATTCCTTGCAAGCGCCCGCTGTGTGCCACGCCCTAACCCTCTTAACACCGCCGGGCCCCCGCCCTGCGCTATGGGCCCCCACCATTCTACAGCCAAGAGGTCGTGGGCAGCTTTATCTCACCTAATGTAACCCCTTGATTTTAAGGGATTGCTTTACACTTCTCTAGGAGTTTTAGACCACGAAAATAGGGTTGTTGGATGGTTATGGTTGCTTATTAGAGGCTTGATACAGTTTAATATCTCATATCTCATATTGTAAGATATTTTTTAATGAGAGAAATATTGTTCTAGAGGGCTTGCGAGTTATTCTTGGCTGCTAAAGGTTGTGAAATAAGATTGTGAAATGGTTTTTGTGGCATGTTGATTAAGAGGTTTGATAGTCTATAGCTTAGGGCCTTCCTTTGATGGATTATTCTTGGTTTTTAACTTCATGTGCTTTTATCATTTGATTAAGGGTTTGATAATCTTTAGCTTAGTGAGCATGTCTAAGGCTACACCGTAGTTTAGGTAGTTCAACCATGTAAAACTTAGATATGTTATTCTTGCCTCTTGATTTCATGAATTTCTTGAAGATAATGTAGCAACCATGTGTTGCTACATATCATGGCCACTTATATATGTTGTTTCCCCAAGTTAATCACAAACTAGCATGTCAATAGGGTAGGTAGTGGATTCACTTCCCTAGCTCTCTTTTCATAATTTTTTCTCCCTTAAATTCCTTTCAATTTATTATTTTATGCAATCTTTAATTCCAAGCTTCCAAGTGACAAACCAAACAAAAACTATGCACCTCCTTCATCAAACTAAAAGTGATTTAACAACCTTGGTTTCCATAAACTAACAATCTCTATGGTTCGACTTACCCATATAATTGCCCTATATTACAATGATTTGTGCTATTGCAAAGTGTTGATTATATTTGTAATCGGCTCGACCGACCACGGCACAAGCATACTAAATTAAATTTAAGCTCACAGAGCAAGTATACAAGTTGAAGTATACTAAATAGGATTCAAATACCCAAAGTAAGCATCAACTCATAAGCTACAAGTAATCCATTATTAGCAACTTGAAATTAAATGTGAAACCAAATAGTAAAAAGACTAGGACCCATGGTCTCTGACCAAGTAAGTTATTCTGGGTAATTATAACCCACAATGTACTACCTAGTGCCCATTTATCACTTAGAAGACTCTTGTCTCCATACTAGAGCCAAACCCTAACCATCACATAAATTATGTCCTCACAAGCTTTCCAAAATTAATAAGTTTGAAACTTATACAAAATCAAATGCAAGTTACCACATTCCTTGCACAAGAAAGGTTGAATCCACACAAACCAAGTCCTAGAATTCAAGTCTAAATAGCATATGACATGTCATCTCCTCAATATGCAATTTATACATAAAGCAAGAATATTTCACAACAATTGAGCCACATTACCATCCTAAGGCACAATTACTAAATAAGCTATAATTTAGTAACTAGCTTTCAAGGTAAGCAATTGTAATATTCTAACAAGCTATATACCTATGCAAGAACAAGCTTTACAAAACAATGATACCCTATATCATGCTGAGTCCAATTACCATGATTTAAACATAGAAACAACAGAAGGAATTATTAAGGCTCGAGCAATTCCCTTTTACCCTTTTTCCCTCTACGATCAGACGACTTAGGGTTAGGGTTTTTGCATGCGGGTAGTGGTTGGTAGGGGTGGCTCACGATTGAGGAGGCTTCTACCTCTTCCCCTCCGCCGGCATAGGACCAGCCATCCCCTTTACCAGTAACTCCTCGTCTCTCATGGAGAAGCTGTTTTGAAGAGAGTGAATCTAACTCCTTCATTAATTTACGTTATATTGCACCCGAAAGTGGTTCGAAGGTTACAATAACTAAAGAGGATGTTGTAGAAGAAATGGAGTTTTGGAAATCTTCAGTGGTAGGGTATGTGATGGGTAAACGTCCATATTATCCTCACTTCAAAGCATTCATTGAGAAGCGTTGGTCCAAGGATTTTACGCTGGTATACCTGACAAATGGTTTTTTCATGGTACGAGTTTAGCATACAGTGGATGTACAAAAAGTATTGTCACGCATTCATACTTTTGAAGGCCGAGTCATCATTATTAAAAAAGTGGAGTAAGAATATGGTTCTTCAGAGGGAAGATTTTGATACGTTGCCAATTTGGATTCGAGTGCATGATCTTCCTATGCACTGCCGTAATTCTACCTCAATTTCGAAGGTATGTTCCCTTTTCTCGACACCCATCTATATGGATGATCCAACTATACATCGTCATAAAAGTTAATTCGTGAGGGTTATGGTAGAGGCTGATGTGAGTAAGGAACTGCCAGAGAATTTGGTGGTTGATATTCATGGGGAAGACTGTGCAGTTTTTATTGAGTATGAATGGAAGCCTGCTATTTGTTCTCTTTGCAAACGTGTGGATCATGTTGCCGAGAGGTGTCCTCAAAGAGTTTTGGAGAAGCCAAAGCCTAAGAAACAAATGGTTGATAAGTGGTTTGTTAAACATAAAGGGAAGTTGGTGGAGGCTGTGGCTGCACAACAAGGTTCTGTTGAAATGCCTGTGAAGTCGATCCAAACCTCTCAGGTGGTTACTCATAAAACTTTTGCACTGTTAGATCAGGTGGTTGTTGAAGTGATTGGTGAAGGTGAGAATCATGTCAATATCCTAGAGGATTTGACTCAAGGAGAGACAGACAACAATTTAGAAAAAGATGCTAGCCTTGTTGATGAGCAGGTCACTACTATTATGGAGAATATTGATACAGTGATAATTAGTGAGGGGAACACTCATACAATGGGAGTTGGTGCTAGTGTGCCAGCTGAAAATAGGAACCTGCAGGTGGATTCAATCATAGGTGGGGATTTAACTCAGGAGGTCACTAACATTATGGAGAATATTGATACAGCAATAACTAGTGAGGGGAACACTCATATAATGGGAGTTGGTACTAGTGTTCCAGTTGAAAATAGGAACTTGTAGGTGGTGTTAACCACTGAAATTGATGGGGGTTTAACTCAGGTGGCTCCTATAGGTATGAATGTTGACAATAATTTACCTGACTCTCACATTGTTGCAGAGACTATTTACAGGAAGAAGGAAGTTTCAGATGCACTTGTTACCCCTTCTCATAGTGAAGGGGGAGTAAGTAAAAAATCTAGATATCAAGTTGTTTCAGTCTCTGATAGAGTTACTAGAAGCCATAGAGGGGTTCCTGCCCCGCAGTCAAATTTTAAATGATTGGTTTTGGAATGTTAGGGCCTAAATGAGCCTAGAAGACAGAGAGATTTACTAACTGTATTTCTAAGGAAGCTTCTCATTTTGTCTGTTTTGTGGAAACTAAAGTTCAGAAAAGTGTTTTTGCTTTTATTTCTAGAAGAATCAAGAATAGTTGGGTCAAAGTTCATAATTATGATGCTCATGATTATGGTAGAATTTGGGTGGGGTGGAATCCACTCTTGTTTGATGTTCAGGTGCTGGATGTGCAGGTTCAATGTATGCTTCTTAAGGTGACAGTTTTGGAGACTGGGGAGATTTTCTTCTGTTCTCCTGTGTATGATCTGAACTTGGCTAAAGATAGGATTGTTTTATGGAAGTTACTAGAACATTATTCTACTCTTGTAACTAGTCCTTGGATAGCCTTGGGAGACTGGAATGCTATAAGATTTTATAGTGACAAGAAGGGGGGGACAAAAGTTCCACAAAGACTTCTCAATGAATTTAATGATTGTTTACACAAGGCTGGGCTTAGTGAGGTTCACCCTACAAATGGAGAATGGTCATGGTGTAACAGACAAATTTTTGCTAGGACAATTTTTATTAAATTAGACAGGGTTTTCTTGAATGAAAGGTGAATGGATATTTTACCTGGTACCAAAGTTTTATACACAACAGCTACTTGTTCAGATCACTATGGTATATCCATTCACATTTCTAAGGATTTTGGTGCAGGTCCTAAGCCTTTTAAGATGTTGAAGGTGTGGTACTTACAAGGATGTGTTCAACTACTTGTGAAGAAAGCCTGGGATAATGAAATCTCTGGTAATCCTATACATGTTGTTTTGCAGAAATTGAGATTAGTTAAGAAAGAAATCAAGGATTGGAATAAAAACTATTAGGGGAATATTGGTGAAAATTTAATGAAGTCTAAGCATCATTTGGATCAAATGCAGTTGAAGCTTTTGAGTGACCCTTCTGAGAATAATTTCCAAGTTGAGCAAGAAGCTAGATTGGATTACCAAGCTGCTGTGGTGGATCAAGAGGTGTTGGTGGCACAAAAATCCAGAGTTCTCTGGCTTAAAGATTCTGATAGATGCACTTCATATTTTTATAATAAAATGAAGCAACATAGGAACTTCAATGCTATTACTTCAGTTGAGAATGACAGTGGACATATTACAGAGGATATGGGACAGATTAAGACTTGGTTTGTGGATTTCTACAAACATTTGTTTGAAGAGAGAGAAGCCAGCATTCAAGAGTTTGATACACCTGTAAGGAAACTGAGTTTTGAATAGGTTGAAGGGTTAGATGGCCTGGTGAGTGAGGAAGAAATTAAAGGGGTTGTTATGGGTTTTAATCCTGATAAATCCCCTAGTCCAGATGGTTTCCCAGCTCATTTTTATCAAACTTTTTAGTCTGTGGTGGGCAAGGAAGTGGTTGATGCAGTCCAACATTTCTTCTCTTCCAGTGGTATGCCTATGGGGATTAGTAGTTGTTTCCTCACACTTATTCCTAAGGTGGGAAATGCAAGAAAATTGGGGGATTTTAGACCTATTGCTCTATGCAATTTTATATAAAATTATCACTAAAATTATGGCAAATAGATTGGCTAGGGTATTGAGTTCTTTGGTTGGCCCTGAACAAAGTGCTTTTGTTAAAGGAAGGAAAATTCAAGATGCTCTGATATTGGCTCATGAAATGGTCAAGGATTTTAAAGGATCAAGGCATGCATCTATGGCTGTGAAGGTGGATATTAAGAAAGCTTATGATTCAGTTTCTTGGGAATTTTTGCTTAGGCTCCTTAAAGGTTATGGTTTCAGTGATGTGTGGATCAAATGGATTTCTTCTATCCTTGTCTCTACTAAATATTCTGTTTTGATCAATGGCTCTCCCCAAGGGTTCTTTCAGCCAGGTAGGGGTCTCAGACAAGGTTGTCCATTGTCCCCTCTGCTATTTACCTTAATTACTGAACACCTTACCTTCATTATCAATTCTGTTGTCCACAATAAGGAGCTTTGTGTCACTCATGCTACAGAAAAGGTTCTTCCTGTGTTAAGTCATGTCTTTTTTCCTAATGATTTGTTGATTACTTGTAAAGCCTCAATATCAAATGCTAGAGTACTAGCAGCTTTGTTCAAGAAATTTGAGAATTTAACAGGTTTACAAGTTAGTGAACATAAGAGTAGTGTCATCTTTTCAAAGGCTGCGGGGAGAAAGTTATCAATGTTGAGAATTCTTAAATGGTCTGAAGAACATTTTCCAATTAAGTATTTGGGGCTTCCTTTGTGTCCATGTGGTTTGAAGAAAGCTAACTGTCAAGGTCTAATTGATAGGGTCTCTCATAAAATAAAGTGTTGGACCACTAAGCTGTTATCAGTTGCTGGTAGAGTTGAGCTTATTAGATCCACTGTCACCCCCATATTTCTATACTGGTGCAGCATTTATAATGTTCCTATTTATGTGATTAATCAGCTTCAAAAGATGTGTAGGGATTTCCTATGGGGTAGCACTGATAATTCTAAAAAAAATACATCTTTTGAGTTGGGATATGATCACTAAAACTAAAGCTGAAGGTGGCCTTGGTTTAAGGAAGTTGGTGGATATCCAGTCTGCTTCTAAGGTTGTTCTAGCTTGGGACTTTTTGACAAGCAAGGATAGGTTATGGGTTTCATGGTTTAAAAATAAATATACTCCTCATTCCTCTTTTTGGACTGCTATTACTAAGATTACTCACTCTGTCATTTGGAAATCTATTGTGGAGACACAAGATAGTACGCTACAACATGTTAGTTTTTATATAGGGGATGGAAGATCAGTCTCTCTGCAAGATCCTTGGTGTGATGGTTTGACACTGGCTAATAAATTTGGCCATAGGATTTTTCGATCTTTAAATATTCCTAGAACTGCTACTTTGGATATTCTTATGGCAAATGGTAGCTGAGATTTTAATCTCTTACAGGGACAAGAGTTACAGCAGCTGAAGGATTATCTGGTGTTGCGGCCTATTCATAATTCTGCACATAAACTTCTATGGAACAATGGTAAATTCTCATGCAAGGAAGCTTGGAAAGTATATAGATTTCAGGCAGAGGAAGTCAATTGGTATAAATTTTGTTAGGGTAAAGCTAGACCTCGATGGTTTATAACAGCAGTTTTTGTGATGTTAAACAGAATTCCTTCTATGGTGAATCTCCAAAGAAGGAAGCTCTGTTTGGTGCCCAGATGTTCATTGTGTCAGAATGCAAGTGACTCAACAGATCACATATTTATTGAATATAGGTTTTCTCAAGAATTTTGGAGATGGCTGGGAGAGACTCTGAAGTGGAATATGCATCAGTTTGCTGAAGCTGAGTCTTTAGTTGATCTATTTACTTGGTTCCAGACTATTTCAACTGTGGGTTTTCATAAAACCTTATTTGCTGCAGTGCTTTGGGGAATTTGGCGTGAGCGAAATGCTAGACTATATAGTAATGCTATTGCTCCAGAGATTGTGGCAAAGAATGTGTTGTTAGAGGTGTTAGATATTCATAGTATCCTTCTCTCTGATATTGCTGTTTGAATTGGTGAGTTGTTTATGATTTTTCACTGAACTTTTCCTTAATTTGTTGAATGTTGAAGGCTGTGACAAGGAGCTGTCAGTGGTGGTCTATGGTTTTCATTTGCTTTGTTTTAGAGATGGACTTTTCCATTTTTCCTTGTTTTGATTTTCTTTTTGTTTGGTGAGTTTGGAAATTTGTATTCAACTCTCATTGGTGCTTTTACATTATGAGGGTATGCCCTTTGCGATTTTTGTACAAAAAAAAAAAAAAAAAAAAAAAAAAGAAAAACATAGAAACAACTTCTAAGGCATAGTTAAATCCATGGAACAAGTAAATATGATTTAATTAAATAAAATAATTAAATTCTCTAGATCTCAAATCAATTCAAAATAACCTCAAATTAATAAATATTAATGAACATATCATGGTCTTTACATATATCTCATCAAGTATCAATTTAAGTGATTAAAACACTTAAAATAAAATTAATTATGCAAATTAATTAATTTTCTCTACATTTTTAAACAACTCCAAATATCCTCAATTTTACATAGGTTAAAGAACATACCAAGGCCTACTTTAATATCACATTACAAGTTGATTTCATACTTGTTACAACTATGTGACTTAATCTTTCGTAAAAGATAAATAACAAATAAAATTTGTAATTCTTATTCAAATGCTTCCAATTTAATATATGTCAATAAACATACTAAGGCCTAATTTACTAGCATGCCATAATTTAATTCTAAGGTGCATACCATCATGAGAATTAAATCTTAAACATAGAAAATAATTAAATTAAATTTTAGATCTTGAACAAAGGTGTGCTCACAAGTTGTATATGCTTATAAAACAATCAATACAACATTAATATAAACCTATAACATCCCCTACCTCATCTCAAATTCCCACCGAAAAGAAACCGCTCCGAATCCGACGAAACTTCGGGGTTTTGTCGAGGACAACAAGGTGATCATTAAACCCCAAGGAGGTCACACCAAAATCCTAACCTGGCCCTAAATCCGAACTCAAAAAATAGCCAAAACGGGATTCCAATCGGTTGGAATCGAATGCCTCGTCAAGGCGAAAATTAAACGCTAAGGCATCATTACTTTTAATCCGGGGATGAGGTTCAAAAGAGGAGAGAGAAAGTGGCAGCCCTTTGGGTTTCCATGGCTACCGGCCAAGGGAGGGGAAAGAGATGAAAATATCTCATTTTTTATTTTAAAGACCCCTATTTATAGAAAAACCCTAAAAGTGCCCCGAACGAGTCCCGCTGGGTCCAGAAAAGTGGAATTTGAGCAGACGCACTCAAATAGCAAAACTCCATGAATTAAAAAGAACCAAAATGAGAAAAAAATGAACAACGAAAGAAATGGCATCAAAAACTGAGACCCGAACAGAGAGATATGCCCTAAACAAGTTTGCCGCTAACTAGGGCCGAAAACTCAAAAACTGTAGGGTTTGACCGTAAGACAATTCTAACAGTACATGACTCGATGAAATGTGAAAGTGAACCCCGTACAAGGATTCAAGCCCCAAGGAGACATTTTGCAATTAATTTTCATTAATTGCACAAAGGCTCCTACACAAAATGATAACTGCACAAGTGACCCAGAATGAAAAAGATATTTTCTTAAAAACCCTTGAAATAAATATCTTCAAAAGATATTTACGAGAAACATCCCAGGAAACAAAAATGTTTCTGAAAAACTTCGCATCCATGCCCCTATAGACACCGGGAGCAACCAGAGTACTTTCCTACAAAAGTAAAGATACGTATTTCATGGAAACCATTTAGGATGAAGGTACATGAAGTTAAAAACCAACTCTGAACATGAAAAGTGAGGTTGTGCCAAAAAGTGACAAATGGGGAAAAGGACGAAAAGTGAATAGTGTCCAGAAATTTGAAAATGTGGAAATGACATGGTCCTTTAAAGAAGTTGTCAATCTAAAGGAAAGAAATTTCGAACACTCAAGATGACACTAAGTGATGAGAAACTGAACTCAGAAAAGAAATTTCAATGAAAAAAAATTTATCTGTAAAATCTGAGAAAAAGGGAAAGGAAGGAAATGACCGGGTCATTACAACCTACCCTCCTTAAAGAGATTTCGTCCCCTAAATCAGAAACATTCACAGAAGAACCGAACAAGGACCGTACACAAGGTCACCCAAAAAAACAGATCATAAGGTACCCAAAGACAACTCCAAAGGTCTCAAGATCAACGAAGAGACACGAAGCCGTGAACATTGAACACTTCTCCAAACGAATTGACATGCTAACCTAATGTCAACCACCCAAAGGAAATCAATGCAAGTACACATCGAAATAAGGAACACCACCAGAAGCAACATGGCAGCACGAATAGTGACTAGAACCCGCCCACAATGTACTCAAGGTGCAGTAGCATCGACAACATCAAATGCCCACCCACACTCACATTATTAGCTAGGTAATGTAAGGCAGCATCGACGGCAACTAGTACTCGCCTACACACAGCCTTTACAGTAGTATGGCAGTATAAAGCCCTAATTCGTCACCTGCCCCAACAAGTTTACCCGTAAAACCTATTGATACAAATGACGTCAATGTCAAAATGATCATTACCAAAAGCACCACTGAAACCAGGCATTTTGTGAGAGTTACGATATGGTCCAAAATTTTTGGCCAGACCATTCTGGCCAATCCAAACCTCTAACAACAATTTCATAGGCACCGCTATGCTTAAGGCCTTAAATCCTCAATACTGGAAAAATTAACAACCCGAAGTCTCAAAACAACATTGTCAACCACATCAGTCATAATTCCAAAGCCTGACAAGTCTATGCCCTCAAGCCAATGGATCGGACTTTACAAAATCAGAAAACATCACCATCACCCTAGCCACAATGATTCCCAACAAGACGATGCACCCAAAATCCTCCACGTCATCCTAAAGCTGACCTACTACAAGGCTACGCCTAGGAATCAAGAAACCAGATCAAGCTCACACACGCAATCCTAACAACCAAGGTCATATAACCCCAAGTACAGTATATGAATGATAAAAGAAATGAACTAATAACACAATTAGTCATGAAAATATATATATATATATATATATATATATATATGCAAGTATACATTCACAAGTATACTAAAAAATATCGAAACAGAAACGCAATATGTATATATATGTATAAGTATACATCAACAAGTATACTAAGCAGTACTAAATCCATAATAGACAAGTCTACGGGCTCAAGTATACTAAACCAAAATGAACTGAAATAAACAACGCGCAAGCATGCTAGGTATAAGTATACTAAACGTAAATGAAATTCTACGAACAATTTTACAGAAACCAAATCGCACCATATAACTAAACTTATAGTGCAAGGGCAATCAAATATACTACCTATCATATAGGGGTCAAGCATCGAAGACACGTTACATATTACCTATGACGCTAGCACGCTAAACAGATATAGTAAATGAAAAAACATCATCTATATCAGCACATAACTACCAAATAGTAACATCCCCAAAACATGTTTTTAAGGCATGCTCAAAACAACAAGGCATATAAACATATAAGAATGACTATGCAAAGAACAATTTTGCAAAATCATAAGCAATGAGGGATAAAATGCCTCTCAAAAGGAAGATCTCACTAAAAATGAATTCCAAAAACCCGGATGAGTCCAATCCCTCACCTCGAGGAAGTGAATCATCTCCTAGAATGGACACTGAGGTCCCTGAAACAAGGAATTTACAGGTCTGTCCCAAGACTGACTCAAACCCAAGGTGAAGTCCTAACACAACTCAAAACAAACCAATGATGTAATGAATAGTTCCAATACTAACCACTACGAGACACCAGCAAGAGAACACCTTTAAAGACATCAATGAGTTCGATGGAAACTCTACAGGATCATATAGGAACCCTAGCACGAAATCCCAAGTTTCTAAGGACGAGGGAGAGTAATTAATTGCACCAATACAATTAATTACACGAAATCACTCACACCCCAACCTTAGCTCGTAAGAGCTGTCCAAGGCAAGATAAGAAGAATCACAGGTCAACGCACCTATCAAATCCCTTACCATCACCCTAAGAAGAAAAGACACAAGAACCCCACCGTTGAGGCTCAAGAAAATAAACCACTCAATCCCTAAGGAAGGACTCAAGTCAATCCGAATCATCGTCCTATGACACTAGAAACAAGACCTCATTGATGTCACCATATCAAGGTCACCATGAAACCCCAAGAGATGTTCCCAACACCCTAGACACTCCCCAACTACATCGTGAGATTACAAATGAAAAAGGAAATGAAATGGTGCCTCCCTAACCCATGTCTCACTCCACCAGACAAGGACTGCGGCTCTACACTCACATGAGCCTTACTCGCATCAACCGTCAGACTAAGTTCTCGAAACACACAAACCAACAAAATAGACAAGAAGGTTCTTAACATGGGTTCCTTACAAAATGAATTTCTGCTACCTAAGGGAGAAACTCCGTAAGACAAGGATGTATCCTAAGGGATACAATGCACTCCAAGAGACAATGCCCTAGCATCATCTTAACCAACCAAGCTGGAACAACCCGCAATGCCTAAACAAGACATAGAAATAAACAGTTAACACATAACATAGCAATGGACTACATGTTTAAACAAGTAGAAAAGAATCACATAAGGCATGTCAATGTATGCATCATACAATCATGCTAAGAATAACAAGCACATGCAATTGGCCAAAGCAAACAAGCATAACCTTTATGCTAAGCAGACAAACATAAATCAACATGCTAAGGCAGTCAGGTATATACAATGTACTAAAGCAAACAAGCACATATATCTTTCTGAGATAAATAGAGTAAACTCCTAAACATACGTCCATATAAGCACGTAAACATGTTATCAAGAAACAATTAAAAATGTAGAGCATGGAAACACAAGTATGACATGCACCCAAAACCCGTCATCCTAAGGTTTTCGAACCTAGGAGCTCTGATACCACATGTGACGACCCTAGATTTTACAAACCCAGTGTGTCCTGTCATGATCCAAAATGGATCCAAAAATGCAGAAGCTAAAAACAAACATGGCCTCTAGAGATGTACATCATCCCTAAGACACAAAAGTGGCTTCCTGAGGAGTCCCGAGGCTTAACGGAAGCAAGAAGGAAACAAGGGTTCCAAAACCCTACAAGAAATGGACCAAGGGTAAAATAGTCATTTTACCTAGAAATGCATGCCACCGTGTACACCATTGGAAAGACAACAAAAAGTTAATAAAGTTAGACTCAAGAATCACTTGATTCAGAGTCCGGACGAAAAAGATATGAAACTAGAACAAAATGGTGTCCTCCGATTAAGAGATACCACGACCCTATCTCACTAAAGCTATCATAACTCTCACTATGGTTGGAGTTTTTATGTGTGGTTGGTACCATTAGAAAGATAACTTCACTCTCTTGAATTTACAATCAAGAATCACCCAATTTGGTTTAGAAATGAGGGAGATATGACCCTCCGAAATTATCTCAGGAAAGTTGTCCAAGAAACTGTAAAGAAATCAAGCTTCAGGGAGGATAAGCCGACCGACGGCTAGGACCAGCTAACTAAAAGTGCATCATCAGCCGGTTGATGGCAAGGATTAGCTGGCTGAAATGACCTTTTTCACAAGAAAACTCACTAGAATTGGTCTCAAGAGGTTATCAGCCGACTAATGGTTCTTATCAGCCGACCAACGCAACAGATAGCAACAAAAGTTGCTATTGCAATGTGTGGGGAAGGTGCTCGGTCCAATTCTAATGTTATACATGCATCCCATATGTCCCAAAACAAGTGCAAAAACATTCCATGGACTTATATAAGCATTTACAACATGATAAACCAAAAGAGAAGCTTAAATCCTGCTCCAATGCATGAATTTTTGCATAAAACTCATAAATCACCCTATAAAAGTTCCAAAACTAAAATTCAAGGTTTTTGTGAGATGTGGACATGCACGTAAACGTAAAAAGACATTTAAGACGTGTCCCAATGGCCCACGGCTTCAAAAATAACCCCAATGCAAAATTTGACCTCTCAAAATTCAATTTTTCATAAAATTGCCTAAAATGCAATAAATGAGACCAAAATGCATAACCTAAAACAAAATAGTGTTTGGCCCTTGGTCACACCTCATATATGGTTAATGAGACTCTATGAAAGAATAAAAATGGAATTCCCACACCAATGCAAACATGGTGAAGCAATGACTTGACATTTTTCATTATTTCCATAATAAACCTTGAAGTAAAAATGCATAGAATACAAATTAGATGTCATTGGCCTATGGCCTCATCTCACATATGGAAAATACATTGTAAATAGTGTACACATGTACACATTACATATTTAGAATCAAATATACAAATTTTGACATATAAGGCCACAAGTGACATTTAAAGCCAACCTTTACAAGAATTGAAACATTCAAGTCTACAAATCATCCAAGCATAATGAGAATCTCAACCTTGATTCCTCTACCTAAAAAAAGTCCCCGGTAACTTTGGGGTGAGTAACATAGAGCTACTCGTAAGAGAGGAGCATGCATGAACCTAACAATTTACAAGGTTATTATATTAATGTGAAACAATTCAAAAAGGAGTCATGCCACTTAGCGTCTATGTTAGAGGTGGGAGTAAGGGATCATTTCAATCTACTCATGCAATTAAAATGAACTACGACACATAAGTATACATGCTCTAGTACACAAGACAATGTTAAACATGATATATAACTTATAAGCATACATTTACAAGTATACTAAATCATGTTAAACTTGACAAGCAATATCTAGCATAAATACCCAAGTATTCAATATATGTAGAGCACTTATAAATCAAGTATACAAACACAAGTATACTAAGCTAAACGAAATACGCATAAGATAAGTATACACGGCACAAGCATACTAAATGAAATTTAAACTAGCAGAGCAAGTATACAAGTTCAAGTATACTAAATAGGATTCAAATACCCAAGGTAAGCGTCAATTCACAAGCTACAAGTAATCCATGATTAACAACTTCAAATTAAATGCTTAATCAAATAGTGGAAAGACTAGGACCCATGGTCTCTGACCAAGCAAGTTATTCTGGGTAATTACGAACCACAATGTACTACCTAGTACGCACTTATTACTTAGAAGACTCTTGTATTCGTACTAGAGCCAAACCCTAACCATCACATAAATTATATCCTCACAAGCTTTCCAAAATCAATAAGTCCAAAACTTATACAAAATCAAATGCAAGTTACCACATTCCATGCACAAGTAAGGTTGAATCCACATATCTAAATAGCATATGACATGTCATCTCCTCAATATGCAATTTATACACAAAGCAAGAATATTTCACAACAATTGAGCCACATCACCATCCAAAGCCACAAGTACTAAATAAGTTACAATTTAGTAACTAGCTTTAAAGGTAAGCAATTGTAATATAATAACAAGCTATATACCTATGCAAGAACAAGCTTTGTAAAACAATGATACCCTATATCATGCTAAGTCCAATTACCATGATTTAAACTGTAACTCCCCGAATTTTCTAAGTAATTTCCTCCATTCATTCAAATTCAAATACATCAATATTACACCCAAGATCTCAAAAAGAAATATCATTTTATTAATACAGAATCAATTCCTCAAATAAATATATAAAATTCTCTAAATAAATTAAATAATATCCTCAACACCAACCCTTCCATCTAAGCCCGCAACTAGCAATCCATAGTACCTGAAACCGAAAGGGGGTGAGACTGGGAAGTCCTAGTAAAAAAAACCATAATAAGGATTTCAAGAAGTTTCATGCAAAATTAACTTCACAAAAATATACATATACATTTAAACAAAATACATATATGCAATTTTAACAAAATATCATTCAATAAAATAATTGAAACAAAATCATTAGGCCATTCAAGGTATGAAGAACCCTCCACTGCAAAATAAGATTTCAGATCATCAAGCTTCAACTCTCGGCTCTCGTGTCTCAGACCTCTCTGCTCTTACTCTAATTTCTCTTCTTCTCTGATTCATTTACCTAAAGCCAAATACATATATAATCAATTCTACTGACACTCAACAAATATCTCAAAACAGCTCACCATGAAAATAAAATATCAAATATCAACACAATGATCACAATTTGAACCAAAAAACAATTGGGTCCCGCCACATCATCTCTTCCTTTTTCCACTAATGTCGGCAACCACCTCTTCTTTCCTACTTGCATCATCACCTATAGCAACTCTAAATTTCCATTCTTATCACCTAATTCCATCATCACAAATTGATACAAAATATATATATGTATCATAAATATCAAAACCCATTATCTCATTTCACATGGGACCCGAAACAAAACCAATTCCAATATTCTTTTCTCTTCGCAGCTTTCTTATTCCCTCCACCAGAAGCTATAGATACATGCATATATAATATATATATACAATGCAATAAATCAAATCAACCACCATCCGTCCAAAAAGAAAAAAGAGATTTGTAAATTTAACAAATCAAGACCCAATATCATTAATAATTAATCGCAAAAATTAAAAATGATAGAAATAAATATAAATTAAAATCTTAAAAATTCGGGTTGTCACATTCTCCACCAATTAAAAAGAATTTCGTCCTGAAATTCAGATCCAACAGTCTTCACATACTCAAAAACGTCAAAAAGTGACAAAACAAAATCTAAAAATCCTTACCCTAGGCAATGTGAGATACAGTGACATAAAAAATGTTATTGTAGCTGACAGTACTAGTTACCCGCCCACACACTCTATAACCGTTGTGGTAGAAAGCTAATGTCGTCACCTGCCCATAAAAAAATAAAACCAATAATGAACCCAGGACACATGCCTAATCACAAACAGTAATAATCTTAGTAGTTGCCAGTGAACGACATCTGCCCACACACATCCGGCTACAAGTGGTAACTAGTTAGAACTAACCACTTGCCCACTTACACCCATCAAATACATCATCACTACACTCACACTTCCGGCTGGGTATAGGCTCTGATACCATTCTGTAACGCCCCAAATTTTCTAAATAAATTCCTCGATTTATTCAAATTCAAATACATCAGTATTATACCCAGGATCTCAAAAAGAAATATCATTTTATTGATACAGAATCAATTCCTCAAATAAATATACAAAATTCTCTAAATAAATTAAATAATATCCTCAACACCAACTCTTCCACCTAAGCCCGCAACTAGCAATCCACGATACCTGAAACTGAAAGGGGGTGAGACGGGGAAGTCCCAGTAGGGAAAACCACAACAAGGATTTCAAGAAGTTTCATGCAAAATTAACTTCACAAAAATATACATATGCATTTAAACAAAATATATATATGCAATTTTAACAAAATATCATTCAATAAAATAATTGAAACAAAATCATTAGGCTATTCAAGGTATGAAGAACCCTACACTCCAAAAAAAGATTTCAGATCATCAAGCTTTAACTCTCGGCTCTCTGTGTGTCTCAAACCTCTCTGCTCTCACTCTAATTCTCTTCTTCCCTGATTCATTTACCCAAAGCCAAATACATATATAAGCAATTCTACCGACACCCAAAAAATATCTCAATACTTCTCACCAAGAAAATAAATATCAAATATCAACACAATGATCACAATTTGAACCAAAAAGCAATTGGGTCCCGCCACATCATCTCTTCCTTTTTCCACCAATGTCGGCAACCACCTTTTCTTTCTTACTTGCATCATCACCTATAGCAACTCTAACTTTCCATTCTTATCATCCGGTTCCATCATCACAAACTGATACAAAATATATATATATATATATATATGTATCATAAATATCAAAACCCATTATCTCATTTCATGTGGGACCCGAAGCAAAACCAATTCCAATCTTCTTTTCTCTTCGCAGCTTTCTTATTCCCTCCATCAGAAGCCATAGATACATACATATATAATATATATACAATACAATAAATCAAATCAACCACCATCCGTCCCAAAAAAAAAAAAAAAAAAAAAAAAAAAAAGATTTGTAAATTCAACAAATCAAGACCCAATATCATTAATAATTAATCTCAACAATTAAAAATGATAGAAATAAATATAAATTAAAATCTTAAAAATTCGGATTGTCATATAAACATAGAAATAACTTCTAAGGCATAATTAAATCCATGGAACAAGTAAATAGGATTTAATTAAATAAAATAATTAAACTCTATAGATCTCAAGTCAATTCCCAAAAACCTCAAATTAATATATATTAATGATCATATCATGGTCTTTACATATATCTCATCAAATATCAATTTAAGTGATTAAAACACTTAAAATAAAATTAATTAAGCCAATTAATTAATTTTCTCTACATTTTTAAACAATTCCAAATGTCCTCAATTTAACATAGGTTGAAGAACATACCAATGCTTACTTTAATATCACATTACAAGTTGATTTCATGATTATTACAACTATGTAACTTAATCTTTCATAAAAGACAAATATTAAATAAAATTTGCAATTCTTATTCAAATGTTCCCAATTTAATATATGTTGATACACATACCAAGGCTTAATTTACTATCATGCCATAATTTAATTATAAGGTGCATACCATTATGAGAATTAAATCTTAAACATAGAAAATAATTAAATTAAATTCTAGATCTTGAACAAAGGCATGCTCACAAGTTATATATGCTTATAAAACAATCAATACAACATTAATATAAACCTATAACATCTCCTACCTCAATTTGAAACAAAATCTCTAATCCCCACCGAAAAGAAACCGCTTCGAATCCGACGAAACTTTGGGGTTTCGTCAAGGACAACAAGGTGATCATTAAATCCCAAGGAGGTCACACCAAAATCCTAACTTGGCCTTAAACCTAAACTTAAAAAATGGCCGAAACGGGATTCCAATCAGTTAGAATCGAAGGTCTCGCCAAGGCGAACAATAAACACTAAGGCATCATCACTTGTTAATCAAGGGAGGAGGTTCAAAAGAGGAGAGAGAAAGTGGCAGCCCTTTGGGCTTCCATGGCTGCCGGCCAAGAGAGGGGAAAGATGTGAAAATATCTTATTTTTTATTTTAGAGACCCCTATTTATAGAAAAATCCTAAAAGGGCCCCGAACGGGTCCCGCCGGGTCAGAAAAAGTGGAATTTGAGTAGACGCACTCAAACGGCAAAACTCTGTGAACAAAAAAGAACCAAAATGAGAAAAATTGAACAACAAAAGGAACGGTGTCTAAAACCGAGTCCCGAGCAGAGAGATATGCCCCAAACAAGTTTGGCGCTAACCGAGGCTAAAAACCCAAAAATTGTAGAAAATGAGAGATGTACACAACTCGACGAAATATGAAAATAAACCCCATACAAGGATTCAAGCCCCAATGAGACACTTTACAATTAATTTTCATTAATTGCACAAAGGCCCCTACACATAAGGATAACTGAGCAAGTAACCCCTGAATGAAAAAAATTTCCAAAAGATATTTTCTTAAAAACCCCTAAAATAAATATCTTCAAAAGGTATTTATTAAAAACACCCCAAGAAACAAAAATGTTTCTGAAGAACTTCGCATCCATGCCCCTATGGACACCGGGAGCAACCAGAGTACTTTCCTACAAAAGTAAAGATACGTATTTTGTGGAAACCACTTAAGATGAAGGTACATGAAGTCCAAAACCAACTCCGAACACGAAAAGTGACATTGTGCCAAAAAGTGGAAAACAGGGAAAGGGGCGAAAAGTGAATAATGTCCAGAAATTTGAAAATGTGGAAATGACGTTGTCCTATAAGGAAGTTGTCAATCCAAAGGAAAGAGTCTCGGAAACCATTTTCAACCACTCATGATGACACTAAGTGACGACAAATCAAACTCAAAAAAGAAATTTTAACAAAAAAAAATTTATCCGTAAAATCTGAGGAAAAGGGAAAGGAAGGAAATAACCGGGTCATTACATGAAAGCTTTGTTATTTATATCTATTCATCTTTCATTTTTCTCTGTTATTTCATGAAATGACAAGCAACTACCTTATCCTTCCACCTTTTTGAGATGACAAAGGGGGAGAAAGATGTGTGATTTATATTTTGCTTATATCATTATGCTTATGTGTATATTGCTTTTCAAATAAATATTTTGATAAACGCATATTGATAGGGGGAGACTTATAAAAATATCATGAAATCTATATGTACTTAAATGACTAAGTATTTGTAGTAAAATCAAGCATGCTATGATATTGAAGATATGCATATTGATAGGGGGAGCATTTTTTCAAATGCAACTCCACTTTGAAAATAAACACATCAATGTTTTGTCATCATCAAAAAGGGGGAGATTGTTGGCCTAAAGATTTTATCTAAAGGTCAATCTAATGTTTTGATGATTACAAACCATTAATGATGTTTAAGTACTAATATTTTCATTGAGTTATATATAGATCATCATATTCAAATCTCAATGATGAGCTAAGGTCTATTGCAAGCATTCCAAGCAATGGATACAAAGTGATGAGCCAAAGTCTATTCTGCGCATTCTAAGCAATGGATTCAAGGAAACCTTAAAAGTTGCAAGAAATCAAAGAAAAACTCGGACTTCAAAGATCATTCAAGTATTTCAAAGAAAGGAAGCAAATCTTCATCAAGCCTAAACAATCGTGGTCAAGGAATGAAGAAAAGGGTAGATAAGATGGTGAGAGCTTAAGATTTAATGTCAAAGTATATTTAAATATATTTTGAATCACAAAATTATAGGATCATGCATATTCATTCTAATTCAGTTTTTAAATGCCTAAAATTTGCTCATGAACTTCATATATGCATTCTTACTCAAGCTACACATAATAGGAAGTGCATAGGACTTAATTAAATTCATTTTTAGTCTTGCACAGCAATAGAGCCGCCTCCACGCAAAGAGGAGCCTACTCTTTTCACTCCAGTAACTTATTTTGGCTCGTAAAACAAGTTTTTCATAAAAGAGCCGCTTCCTATTTTTGGGAGCCGCCTCTCTTGAAGTAGAGCCTGCTCCACACTAAATGGAGCCGCCTCCACTTGAAGAAGAGCCTGCTCCATTCATATTAAAGCTGCCTCTATTTTTAGAAAGAGCCGGCTCCTTTTGGGGAATTGAATACCAACGGTAATTTTTTCATTTAATGTTCTCCAACCACCTCTAACAGCTACATTGAGCTTCATTTCTCTAGAAATATAGATGGTTGGTCTACTGAATATTTACACCACTTGAAAGAGTATTCAAGAAGAGCATTCAATAGCCATAAATTTTTTCCTCTGAGCTTTCATTAATTTTCCCCTACATTCTTTCATCCTAGAACTTGAGCTTCATTTATATTCTTATCTACTCTAGTTGTGAGTTGAAATTATACATTTTTTCTTTGAGAGAGAAACAATCTTGTATTTCACTTCTATTATTTTAAACTTATAAGGGCTGGTGTAACCCAAATGAAGCCTAGAAGAAGGGTGTTCTCCTACCAAGGAAGGAAAGCAAAGTCTTACTTCAAATTAAAGGTTTGCTCTCCACCATTAAGGAGAACCTCTAATGAATTTGGGAAGTCTCAAGGGGGACCTTGAACCAAGGAGTAGGAGTCTCTGAAGCTCACTAAATCACTAAGTCGTTGTTTACAATTTCCTATCTCTGTCTCTTTTATACTTGTGCTATATATTGCTTGAATATTTCAATTGATTATTGCATGATGTTAGTTGGAAATAATTTTTTAGAATTTGTAAAAATTGGCTATTGACTCTATTCACCCCCCTCTAGAGTCAATTAGTGGTTAACAGCCGGAATAGCCGAAGAAGTTGAAGTTGGAGGATCACCTTCATGACTCTTCACCATCTTAGAAAGTAGAATCTCAACTTCTCAGGCCTTGGAACCCTCAGTGTATGGAAAATATACTTCCATGTCCATGTCAAAAGCTTCTGGATCCTTTAGCTTGTCACCTGAGCCTTGTGTAAAGCCAAATCTGAAAGCCTTAGCATTGGATAAGTGTACCAGAAAGAAATAACGATCCTGTATCTGTTTCCCATCGGTTGCGCAAGTATTAACTGAATCCCTCTAAAGTTGATTCTCGACCTCTAACTCCTTGACTTTGGCTTCAGAAGTTATAAAATTACCCTTGTATACATCTCTCGCATCATAGTCCATCTTGGCATACATACGCACATTAGAAAGCTTCTTTTCAGTAGCAACAAGATCTTTCTCTAACTTTCGAATAGAAATAGACTAAGCCTCAGCGGTCACTAATAAGGCCATGGTGTGATACAGATTCTACAAAATCAATCAGTGTATAAATAAAACGCAGTGACAAGTAAAAGAATAATAGAGTAAAGAAAGAAGACAAACCTCCATGGCTCGAATAGGGGCAGAGGGAAGAAACTACTCCAATCCCATACTTCCCATTATCTCTTCATCTTTGGGTAGCCACATCCCTCAGGCGACTGCCAATGTAGCAGAAGGATCTTTAACTACTGAATCTCCAGAACGAATGACTGATTTATCAGCCCTGGAAAAAGTGGGCCTCTAGGGTTCCCCTGTCTCTGCTAAGACAAAAGCCCTGACCTCTTCCTCTGATTCAGCTTCGTCAGTCTTTTTCCCTTTATTCTTTAAAAAATTAACACCTTTGTTTTTGGCTGCTGAGGGAGGGTTGAATTTAGGTTTTTTCTTTAAAGGAAGTTCTTCAACTTCTTTCTCTTGCTCAGTAGAGCGTATAACTGCAAGGGATTCGCTTTCTGCAGCTTTTTTCTTGAGAGCTTCAACCCATTTCTTTTCCTCGTCAGTCAGAGGAAAACTGTCAAAAGAAGGAAGTGACAAATCCATGAGATCGGCCGCTGCAGCACTAGAGGTAATCTCCTTAAGAATAGATGAAGAAAGGAAGTCCTTTGCAGAACGTGGATTATTCTAAACTCATTATTTGAGGAAAGCAAGCCTTTTTCTAGCCATAGAAGATGGGAACGTTGTTGTGACGACCCTGGATTTTTTAACCCAAAGTGTCATGTGATTACCCGAAACGGATCCAAAAAAAAATACAAAAGCAAAACATAAACAAGTCCTTAGAGATGTACGTCATCCCTAAGACACAAGAATGACCTTTCGAGGAGTTTTGAGGCTCAGTGGAAGCAAAACGAAGACAAGGGTATCAAAACCCTACCAAAAGAATGACCAAGGGTAAAATGGTCATTTGACCTAAGAGGAAGGAATTTGACTTCGAACAAGTCAAATGAAATCAAAAACATCCAAAAACATCCTTTGGTAACTTCACATGAAGTTTCAAGGCCAAAGGAAGAGAAATCCCAAATGAACCCTATACCGATTAGAACCAAATCTGACACCCTCTCACTAAAACAAGTATATATCGAGTTAGGAGAAGAATCTAAAATTAAAATTGGTACCATTGGAAAGCTTACTTCGACATAGTCCGTTTAGACTCAAGAACGGACTAATTCGGGTTTGAAACAAAAAAGTTATGACAGTTCAAAATTGGAAAGCCAAAGCTAAACCTGAAGAGAAGTCTTTAGAGGACTTGAACTGGTTTAACATGGAAAGAACGACCATGTTGAACCCAAATCGCATCTTGAATCGATTCAGCCCCTCTGAACCAGTTCAACCCAACCATAATTGAACCCAAACAATAAAATTGTAGAAAAACCAAAAAAATGAGTTTGGAACGCAATTTTTGACACCAAGACGACATTTTTCGAAAAAATGCCATGAAATAACTCCTCCCAAAATCACATTTTCTATGTGATGGAGTCAAGACCGGAATTTATTTCCTGAAGGAAAACCCCAAAATGCCCTAAAGCTAGATTTTTCAATAAAAATGCAAAATGAGTCCACATGAGGCTCATTTCACCAAGGAAGAAGTTTTTCTTGAAATTAATTATGCACACAGACGTAACTTACCTATTAGGACATGCTACAATGATCCACGGCTTAAAAATACCGCCGATGCAAAATCCGACCCCCCGACGACAAAAAAGGCGAAAAAGCACATGAAAAGGAAATTTTGAAACTTAAAATTATAAAATTGTTTCAAATTATCATTTGGCCCTTGGCCATACTTCATCCATGATTAATGAGACCCTATGAAAGAATCAAAATAGAATTCCCACGCCCGATGCAAACATGGTGAAGCAATGACTTGACATTTTTTAATATTTTCGTAACAATCCTTGGAAGTGAAAATGCATAAAATATAAATTAGATGTCATTGGCCTATGGCCCCATCTCGTACATGTCAAATATAATTCAAAGAGTGTACTTATGTACACATTACATGTTTAGAAAAGAAAAAAAAAATACACATTTTGACAAAAAAAAAAAGGCTACAAGTGGCATTTCAAGCCAGCCTTTACAAGAATTAAAACCTTCAAGTCTACAAGTATCCAAGCAATGATGAACATCACGAACCAAGTCTTTGTACCTGAACAAAACCCCCCGTAACTTTGGGGTGAGTAGACAAGTTTGCTCGTGGGGAATAAGCATGCATAGACTCGATTTCTTTATAGATTTTTACATTAACTTGAAACAATTGAAAAAGGACATGCCACTTAATATCTATGTCAAAGTGAGACTCAGGAATCATCCTAAGCTACTCATGCAATTGAAATGACATACACGACATATAAGCATACCGGTTACAAGTGTACTAAACGAAGATGAAAACATGCAAGGTAAGTATAACAAGTAATCAATCAAATAGCAATCATGCATGCATTAACAAAACAGATAACAAGTAATCAATCAAATAGCAATCACTTCACCCCCACAACAAATGAATCAACGAACATCCTCCACATACATTGATCCCATACTCCCATGCTTGAACAATATGCAAAAAAAAAAAAGAAGTAAATTTCCTCCACGCGGGCTCACGAACAATCTAAGAATTTAAGAACTTGCCATCATGCGGGGCGACAATTTAACTAGAGATTGAGTTAAGAAAGAGCTCACAAAGGGTCCTTAAGCAACTTCAATTCATTTTTTCAATCTTCACTTCGCTTGCAATTTTTTAGATTTTAGCCTTTTTATGCTTAGCTTATCTCCTTACTTTTCAATTCTCCCTTTCTTGACTTCCTTGCTCAATTCACCTAGCCAATCAAGAATAAACACAATAAGTAACTAAAAAGAAAATAAAGTAAAAACACGATTAAAAGAGTACTAATTCCTAATTGTTTTCAAAACACAGTGTTGCCAAATCAATCCCCGGCAATGGTGCCAAAACTTAGTTTGTTGTTGTGTCAATACACCCAAATTGCAATGAAGTGTGGCCAAGTTTAAATTTATAAAGTGCCACTACTACCTCTAACTACTAATATAGCTAGGGTGAGTAGGGATCATCCCAAGGGATTGGGGGCAATGTTAATATGGAAACAAGGTCGAACTAGTAGGTCAAGTGATCAAAAGATGGTTTGATTGGTTAATTAAACTATAATGTAAATAGATTTAATATAAAGTAACTAAAATAAATAAAGGGTAGAAAATAAGAGAGAGAAAGGTCTTGGGATTTAGAGGTCACCACTAAACGTCACCATTCTAGATACTCAATGTGTAATGAATGAGGGGAAATACGTGTTGCAATACAAAGAGGTGTGATTGATTGAATAAACAAGCATGAATGACTAAATAAGTATACATTGTTTAGACAACCTAGTGAATAGCACAATATATCAAACTAAGCCATTATTCCTTCCTTTAAGCTCACAATCAACACACTAACAAGCTAAAGAATTATACTACTTGCATTCATAAGCATAGAACATCAAACAACAAGCATGGATTGTCCTCACATCTAAGAAAATAAAGCAACTACACTACATCCAAGCTAAGGACATGAAAATTAAACTAATTAAACTATGGTAGAGACACAATCTATCAAGAAATGAGTATGAACCATCAAACAAATCACAAGAGTATTCTATTTAAGCACTATGCCTTGACAATCTCTAGATTCATAGTATCAACACACATAGACATGCATCAATATCACAAAACCAAGAAATAAACACATGAACATCTATTTTAGCATACATAGACATATGAATAGAATGAAATGATCAATTGGAAGTATTAAACAACATAAATCATTGTAAAAACAAGATTCATATATAAATCAAATGTCAAAGCAAGATTACAACACAAATCCCCTCAAAATACAAAACATCAAAGTCTAGAAGGCATGCGTAGGGCTAACTCTAGCCCCAAGAAGATGTTTAGCCACTCATTGATGTAGTCATCCAACCCTCAAGGGCCATCTCCATAATAGGAATGATCTTCTTCTTGATGGAAACCCTAGATGAATGGAAGAACTCTCAAATAGTGTATGTCTCTCTAATCTCTAGCCTCATCTCCAAGATTGTATATGATATTTATGATGATATGATTATATGATGTAAAAATGGCTTAAAATCCTTATATAGGTAGCTCAAATGTCACACCCAGTGGTTAAGTCTCGTGCACTAGGGTCCTCTCAATGATTGAATCACGAGCCATCTTTTAATGAGCTGGACTCTGTTTTATTTCGGACTTGAGGAGGTTCGATCGATTGAATTTAAATGAGATCGATCAAACTCTGGCCAGATCAATCGAAGTAAGGCAAGATCGATTAATCCTTGGCGGCACCTTTTTGGAATAAGACAAATTTGAGATATTTTTGGGATATTTTGGGAAAAAGACAAAAGTGGTAGGTGGGGATAAGATCAAAGAAGTTCGATTGATCTGAATGAAAGTTGGACCAATTGAAGATGGAAATTCTTGAGGATAAGGACAAGGGGTTTGATCCATCTTGGTGAGGCTGGATCGATCACTGTGAGATCTATCGAAAATATATCTAATCGATCGAAGCTTACCGTTTTTCACCACTTTGCTTCCACTTTGCTCTTTTCTTCCATTCAGCTTGAGATTGCTTCTTTTATACTCTAATTTGGCTGAGTTGACTTATTTTGGGGATAAGTGCCTAAAAAGGCCAATAACATGAAATTAATCTAAAGCGGGAAAACAAGATAGATAACGGTCCTAGAATACTCGAGCTTAAGGGGTTTAAATGCGCACTTTTCAGCGCTCATCATCTTTTAAATTAAATTACAAAATGGTCCCTAAGACGAAAAATAATTACTTATAGGAATTACACAAAAACCCCAAAAATCAAGAATGTTTCCAAAGAAACTATGCATTCATGCCCTTTGCGTAAAAGTAAGCAACTAGCATGTTTTTCTACCAAAGTAAAAATAAATATGACATAGAATTTAAATATCATGGATGCATGGAAAACCAGGATCAAATCCAAACACGAAAAGTGAGGTTGTGCCAACAAATTGACAAATGGGAAAAAGATGAAAAGTAAATAGTGTCCAGAAAGTGAAAATGTGGAAATGATGCGGTCCTTATAGGAAATTGTCAATTCAAAGAAAAGAGTCTCAGAAACCATTCCTGAGCACTTGAGACGACACTAAGTGACAAGAAACTAAACTCAAAAAAGAAAGATCAACGAAAAAAATATATATATTCGAAAAAATCTGAGAAAAAAGAAAGGAAGGAAAATGACCGGGTCATTACAGTTGCTGAAAAAACACCAAGAAATTTGTAAATATGACGCAAAAGCAAACCCTGACATGGGAAGCAACCAGAGCATTCTGGATGAAAGGAAAAAAGATCTTCTATACCTAATATCCCAAATTTGTGAGGAATAGGAAGTTTATTTAATTGAGGCACAGACCAATTTACCCTAACAATAATCATTCTCTCTTTCTATTTCTTTTCAAAAGTAGGAAG